>NC_141990.1:47416391-48757225 GCF_049901715.1 Pseudonaja textilis
CCAGATATTTTAAAGGCTTTTGAAAAGTATCCAAATGACAGCATGACAAATGACAAAAAGAAAAACACCGCAGCGTCTACACAACTCCTTGTTGAGTTTCTTTTTTTTTTGGGGGGGAGAATGGGGATGGGTTTAAAAATTATGTTAAGTTATAGATCAGGGATGTCAAACTCAATTTCACTGAGTGAAAATCAGGGTTATGTTTCACCTTGGGGGGCTGGGGTGGGCGTGACCAGCTCTACATCACTTGTATTGGAGGTGCCTGTGGTGACCTGAGCATTCTGCCAGCAAAAACGGAATCCTGAGCTCCATTTTGGTTGTGACGGCCTCCTGCAACCCTCTGCTAGTGAAAACAAATTTTGGAGCGTGGCCCTCGTGAGCTCAATTTTTCATTGCGACAGCCCCCTGCAACCTCACTGGCAGCATACTGCCTTCCCAAACTCCATTTTCACTGGCAGAGGCACTGTGGGCTGGTCCTTTGCTGTTTCCAGGGCAGCCCTGCATGCCAGATCTAAGCACCCTGCAGGCCGAATCCAGCCCCCAAGCCTTGAGTTTGACACCCCTCTTATAGATTGTTTTTCTGTGGTTTATCGAACACCATTGTGTATTCTAGGCCAAAGCACAAAATCTGGCTTACAAACCTAACTGGTTTAATTGCACGAGTTGGTTGTGTGTTTTCAGAGTTACGGCATCCTGGATGGAATAGCTTCTATCTTCTCTACTATATAAGTTTCATGGAGCTTCCTTGGTTGTGTTACTTTTTTTTTTTTAGTAGAATATACATGGCTTTATTATCAATAATATGAACACAGATTGTCAATCTCATTTCATGGGAAGTATGTAAGAGTGGAAAACAAGTCCTAAGAAAGACATAATTACAAGATGGCTTTTTTCCTTCCGCAGACAACATGAGTTATAAACTTATGCATTATCAGACGCATATCACTGTATTTACAGTCAAATGACAGGATTGTAACACGAAAGGTAGACCATTTATCTAAGGTAATTTGGTGCCTCCAGGCTGAACCAAGCCAGGATCAGAACTCCAGTGAGACTTTTCACTCCTACTGGGATAATCTTTGATTTACGACCGAATTTGGGATCACAACTTTCATTGCCAAGCGACGCAGTCATTAAATGTATTGCACCCTATTTTATGATCTTTTTTGCAGCAATTATTAAAGCAAATCTTTAAGTGTATCTAGCCCCTCATGCTGATTTTGCTTGTCAGAAGCCCCCTGGGAAGGTCATCATGTGTCAAGCCCCAACAACCCAGAACATATTCTGAGCAATTTCCTTTTTGTTGTTTGCTTATGGACAAAAATCTCACAAAACTAAAAAGCAATTATCTGCAAAACTATACAGTAAATATACTATGTGAACTGTTGGGGAGAGGTCCATCTTTGCCCTCTTCCTGCATACCAGGCATTGCAAGCTCTGCTTTCTCTTTGCCTTCTGGAAAAGAGCCCCTTGCTCCCACAACTACATTCCACCACAGAAATACAGCAACTGTGGTAAATATATGTAAATTGCCAAGCACCCCCCACCCCCCCACCCCAATTTGGATCGAGTGACTGTAGGGATGCCGTGAGGTGGTAAATGTGAGGACCAGTGGTAAAATGCTTTTTTCAATGCTAACCAAACCAGTTGTTAAACAAAGAGTTATAGGTCAAGGCTATCTGGCTTTGTTTTCTCTCAAAATGAGCCTGGAAAGAAATGAATGGCAGAATGCATGATAGATCGGTATGAATCTCAATGCAAAACTGAACCCAGAAGTAAGGCACAGAGATTTCTGCATGCAAAAGATTATTTTAGATTTGAGACATAAAAAACAAACAAACCACTTCACAGATCAAAAAAATATCAATTCTCTCTCTTTCTCTCTCCCCCTTTCACACACACACAAACACATACACCCCAGTGGTGGGATTCAAATTTTCTTACTACCGGTTCTGTGGGCGTGGCTTGGTGGGTTTGATAGGGGAAGGATACTGTAAAATCTCCACACAGAGGTAGTATTTGCCGGTTCTCCGAACTACTCCCTCTTCCGGTTCTCCAGAACCGGTCAGAACCTGCTGAATACCACCTCTGACACACATGTTTTCTGAGTTAAAATTCCAGCAGAAACTAATTTCAGGGTTTTCAATTGTCATAATCTTACTGGGCTTTCTTTGTGAGGAAAACAAATGGACTGATTGGCAGAATTAATTCTAATCTGTTTAAATTGCAAGCAGACTCAAAGAGGTGGAGAAAATCAGAAAAACCTTTGCTAGTGATACAGATCTACATTTCTCAACCTGGGCAGCTTTAAGATGTGTGCACTTCAATTCTCAGAATTCTTATACTTGCTAAGTTGAGAAACACTGATAGAGACTGCCACATATTTGGGATTGCCTCCACTAAATTAACTGAAGTTACTTCTGAGTAGAAATAGATACCAACGTTCACAGCATTAGCAAGGACTACTGGAAATTAAGCAGTATGAGTAGTTCTTAACTTATGATCATAATGGAGCCTTAACTTACAACCATAATGGAGCCTGCTCATTACAGTTGTAAGTGGTGATGGTCAGAAAGTGGGTCACCCTCATGACTGACCCAATTTTACATTTTTTAAAAAACAAAACGTTACTTTTAATGTAAAATTTTACAACGATGTCATAAATTTTAAGCAATTTTTTGCCTTTGTCATTAAGCTAGCAAATGAATTGCTTACTATGGCCTGGTTTCATGGGTGGGATTCAAATTTTTTAACAACTGGTTCTGTGGCTTGGCTTAGTGGGTGGGTGTGGCTTGCTGGTCATGTGACTAGGTGGGCATGGTAAACTCGGCATCACTCACGTCAAAGGGCACTTCTGCTCGCCTGGCCTTTCATGACAGTGGGGATGGCGCAACAGTCATAAATGTGAAAAATGGTCATAAGTCACTTTTTTCAGTGCCATTGTAACTTTGAATGGTCACTAAATGAACTGTTGTAAGTCAAGGATTACCTGTACAAAAATACAAAAAGCTTCTTTGCTTGCAAAAAGCTGCCCTAAATACCAATCATTAGATTAAAGATACCAGCAAGCCGGAGTTTCAAATCAGGCAGGATGCCAGAGCACCTTGAGGAATTAAAGTAGTTAAAATACAATGATAACTATCAGCAGCCAACTTTTGGTCATAAAGTGAAACCCTTTACCAGAGAGGTCATTTAAACTCTCCAGAAAGAGCACAACCAGGAGAAGCAATCCTTAGATCCATTTGCACCACTTAAAAATACCCGCTCATCTCACTCTCTCACAAGATATCCTAAGGAAATCATCCAGGTTTAAGAAAAGGTCACATGCCCCACAGAAAGGCAGTAAAAAAAAATCAGTGCCAAACTTGCATCCTGCCCCTTGGAAGTACACCCCAAAAGGACAGTGCCAGATACCACTAAAGCAGTGAAGGAAAACCCCCTCCCCAGATAGAAAAAGAAACCATGAGGCAGGAAAAAAATCAAACAAAATACAAATAATTAAATCACAACAGTAGCTGTTGCTTGTTAAACCAGTTACCAGAACAAATAGACACAGGAACTAGTCAGATTTCTCAAACTAGTTTCTTTTCAGGAACAGAGATTAATCTTTTTCCTTCCAAACAAAGCTGAATAGGGAAAATTATCACATCAATAAACACAGGATTAAACGTCATCACGCACAGAATTAAACTTCACCAAAAACCAGTTTTAGACCAAAACTCAGAAAGGGTATGTAAACTCACATTTGAATGTCAATCTTTCTAGCTAGCCAAGATGAAGTATTTCCAGAGGAATATTTCCTCCCAACAGCAGTGTAAAAAGCTTAAAACAACTCTTCCTCTTTAATAAAGTATCAAGGAAAAAAAAAACCTCCTTTGGAGACAGTAAGTCTAGGCATACTGCCATGAATATAATAAGGGTGGAAAAAACAAAAGATTTCTTCTAACTACAGGTTCTCCAAACTGGTTAGAAAATTAACAAGGGGTTCTATAGAACTGATCAGAACTGGTAGAATCCCATCCCTGGCTGGTTATGCCAAAAACTGGAAGTCAATGAGAATCTGGTGGGAGTGTAAGCCTCCCCCATCCACAACTATCTGCAAGTCCATATTGCTCACATGCTAGGGAGGGAGGGAGGGAGGGAGGGAGGAAGGAAGGAAGGAAGGAAGGATAGATTTCTGTTGCTCCCAATGCGGATGTTGATCAAACTCAATGGGGAACTTGTTCTTTTCCCACTATTTATTTGCCCACCAGTGGTTATTCTCAGTTTAGGTAAAGGAATATATCTGAATCATAATTTAATAATATTATGACATCAATTCCCTCTCACTCTTACTATAGATGCCTATGGAAAGGAACACTGCTTTGCTTACTTAACTCCTGAAAATTATAATCTCCCTACCTGATCCATCTAGTTTCTATTGTCATTAGACACTGAAGAATTAGGTTTCTCATAATTCTAGATCATTCCTTTTGAGATCCAGTTTGTTTAGCTTCTTATTGGTACCTTATGCCAGAGGCTGGCTTCATGCAATGCTCTGAACCACAATGTAGCTGACCTTGTTTTGGCCCAGCATCTTGAGGAAACCTAGTTTACACAGTTACATTAAACTTAAACAGATGGATTTTACATAGTAAGTTATAATTTTTCGGTTCTGAATAAAAATCTTCTGACTGCCCAACCAAGTTATTATTATTCATCTCTTGTAGCTCCCTTGCACTGAACTGCTCCTATGCACAAGAGCTTCGTCTTGGTCTCCACTTGCTTTGACTGTGAGGCCTTAGAATTCTATGAGGCAGGGGAGACTTCCGGCTTGTGGCGCTTCAGTGCAGGCAGGAATCTGCGACTGTGCGCGGTCCCTGCCTGTGTTCACTGCCTGAGTGCCCCGAGCCATTTGGCTTCGGGGCTAAGCCACCTTTGTAGAAGGTGGTGAAGACTGGGGGGTTCTGGCAGGGATGAGAGACATCGCATCTCTCTTCCCTAGCCAGCTAAATCTCCCTCTCCGAAGGCAGCTGAGCGGCGGTCTGTAATGGCCGCCACATAGAAGAGCTCAGCCGGAAAAAGAAAGTGCTGGAGGAGCTTGTAAAGAAGTGAAAATGATCTTTGCTGACCGGGACAAAGGAACAGTGAAAGTATCCTGGTATTTAACACCTATTAAAGACACAATGTTCCCAGACTGAGTAAGCAGCGAATGGATATTAAAGGGAAAACTTTTTTTCTTTTCACTCTCCTTCCAAATGGAGCAGCTTTGAGAGAAATCGGAAAACCCGCATTGAAGGTATGCTAAATGCTAAAGACTATGCTAATGCCAAAGGGATATGGATTTCTAAATATTTAAAGAAAAATTTTTTTTTTGCTGTGAGTGGGAAGGGAGAGGAAAAAAAATGAAGCAGAATTTGAAAATAAGGAGCAGACTGCCTAGAATTTTAAAGAGCCATTTGAACATTAATAAGACTTCAAAAAGACATATTTTAATTGGAATTGTGTGATTTAGTAGCAACCCCAGAAAAAGAAATGGAAGAAGGGAAAAAGTGTTAAAAGAAATAGTCTATCTGGATTGTTTGGTGACTTTGGATCTTTGGGGAAATCTTTTTTCTTTGTTTAAAAACACTCGGGTGGTTGTTTTGGGAAAATTTTTTCCTCTTTATAATGGCATCATCCTTGGATGAATCCAAAACTGAATATCCAAAATATAAAAAGGAAGAACAAGACTGGAAAGATACTTTGGACATTCTTTTTCAATCTCTAGAAATGGCGGTGCGTTCCTATGGAGAACTGATTGCGCAGCAGGATAATTGGGACAAAGAAGAAACCATCTTTGATGAACATGTGATCCTATTTGGGGAGGAGAAGAAAGAGGAAAAGAAAAAGGGGATTTTAAAACCTAAAAAAACAACCAAAAAAGATAAAAATGAGTTGAAAGGTGGATATAAGGTTAGAAAACAACAGAAAGGGGGAAAGCAGAAGAAGAAAAGGGAAGTGGAGAGACAAAGGGGTAAAAAGGGTAAGGAAAAGAATAAGCAAGGGAGAAAGGAAGGAGTGAGAAGTCTCAATGATGGGAAGCAAGATTTAAAGAAACAAAATTTATTTAGAGACAATGGGTAAATCTAATTGAAAAAGGGATTCTGTAAGGTACATAAGATTGTGTTATTATAGGCGTTTTTAGAATAAAATGTTTAAGATATAAATGAGTATTAATAGGTATGATTAAAATGGTATTGACAGGGGTACTAACTATATTATATATTTATAAATTTGTTTCTTTGTTATTCTTTCTTTTTTTTTCTTTTTCTCTCTATATAATATATTGTGTAACTTTAGGATGTGCTAAACAGAATCCCAATACAAGTTATGTGTGATATTAAGTATTATTAGTTTAGGGGAAAGAGTTAAAGGCGTCATACTCCAATCAGTGTACAGGAAAGGTTTTGTTTAAAGAGAAAAGATGAATGGATAGTTGAGAACAGACAAAGAATGACAAGTATTATGATTTGAACTGAGATAAGTAGAATAAAACTAAGAGAGTTAAAAAAAGGAAGAAGAAATATATAGAAAATGGAAAACGGTCATAAGATATGGAATGATATATAAAAGGAACATGATTTTTGAAGTGGTGTCTGTACGATGAGTTTTAACCCGGGATCAAGCAACTTTCAGAAAAGATGTTTTATGTTTTTATGTTTTATGTCTTGTCTGTTTTTGTATTGGAAGAGAATAATGAAAATGTATAAGACAGATGGATATAAAAAATGTATACAATCTAAAGTTAAAGAGATATAATTTGAATAAATAGAAGGAAAGGGAATAATAAAGAGAAGTTCAGGATAAGATATGAAGATGAACAGATAAGGTAAAAATATATATTAAATTGTGTTTGTATGGAAATGTGATAACTTGGAATAATTCTGTCTTTAAATAAGATGTTGTATTGGTTTTTTTAGAAAAAGATTTCTTATGTCATCATATTTTATGTTTTGTTTGTTTGTATATTGTTTTGTAAAATCAATAAAATTTGTTTAAAAAAAAAAAGAATTCTATGAGGCAGGACGTAAGTCTAAGTTGGTTACTTTCATAGCAAGGAAAGCATTTGGGGGAAAAATGCTTTGTAAAGCTTCTTCAAGGCTTAAGGCTTCCATGCTGTCTTCTAAATCTCCAAAAACTAAAAATAAAAGCCTAAAAAGATCAGACCAGCCCACTCAAGGGCTGAATTTAAGTTGTTTCTCAAAAGAGTCCTACTGCCTCCTCTTTTTCAAGAGACCTTGCCAACAAAAATAGCCATTAAGACTGGGACACAAGGGAGAGAACATTATTCTGAGGCTATCTGCCCTAAATCTGTGTCCTCTAACTAATAAAGTTAGGGCTTCTTTTTTAAAAAAGTATTCATTCCCATTGGCGAAGTGTGAATTGTACCTTCTCTGCAATAGAGTAAAAAGAAAACAAAATAAAAGAGATATTTATTAAAACGTCTAAAGATAACATGTAGCATTTTGAAAAGCATATAGTTTTGCAGCTAAAAGAAAGATGAGTTTCAACTCACTCCTTCCTTCTGTTCTTGGATGCTTGAATTAATTAGAGCAAATTACAAGGGAGTCCATGAACAATTTGGAAGCACACAAAGCTCCCTTTTTGAGCCGCTTATAATTTAACCCAAATACCAGAGAAATACTCAGCATAATATCAGGAATGTCTATTTTTAAATAACATTTCACAGTACAATTACTCTACTACTATTGATGAGAATAACATTACTAAATATTTCTGGAATGGTCTCATTTGACCCTTACTTCTGTCCTGTTTCTCAAAGGCATTGTGAAAGAAATCTCAACTGAAAATGAAATTGGGGGCAAGGCGACAACATAAAAAAAAACACACACACACACAGAGGGTCTCAGAAAATTAATCCCGAGACCCAGAAAAATACAGTTAAAGGGGGAAAAGTTTTTGAGGGGGGACCCAGTTGGAATGAAATAAGACAAAAGAAAAAAATTGTGTAAGAAGCTTGTCCCAACTCACATAAATGAACAAGGGGACACATGAACAGTTTGTTCCAGACTAATCTTGTATTCAGAATAGGATTGTCTTGTTTTCTCAAGCTATTCAAATTATCGTCAGTCTGCCTTTCCCTTTTTTAATATCATGTAGCATGATAGGCAAAATATTCACATCAACGTACAGACATATATTTAATGTACAGATACTAAAATATCCACAGCACATACGTATTCTATCTCACTCCTAGCATAAACTATTCTACTCGTTGTTTTTTAGGGCTTTATATTTATTGCTGCTACTTCAACCATTCATCTCTTGATCTGCTGATTTGTTTCCATACATTGGTTTTTTCCTTTTGCTGTATTTTAAGCTGTTATCTCTCCCCTGCTGTAATGATATGTGGGAAAGACCTTGGGAGCTGGGGCAAAGAGATGCTGCCTAGGGAAAGGTCAGACACAGCACAGCCTGCTGCTGGATAGTGGGTGCAGCAAAAGGCTCAGAAAGGACCCACCCCAGTTTTTTAGGCAGTAAAGGAGATGCCAGGAGATTTGCACTTTCAGATTTGCAATGTTCTATTACTGCAGCAATAGCAATAATAATAGGACTTAAATCTTCTATACCACTCCATAGTGCTTTACAGCACTTTCTGAGCAGTTTACAAATGTCAGCATATTGCCCCCAACAACCTCGGACCTCGTTTTACTGACCATGGAAGGATGGAAGACTGAGTCAATCTTCAACCACTCAGAATTGAACTGCTGGCTGTGGGTTATTAGCCTGGAGTACTGCATTCTAACTACTATGGCTCCACTGAATACTCCACTATAGAATGCAGTTCTATAATTAAAAAGAATTAATTCATCTGGTCATATTTCCTGTCTGCTCTACCTGATAAGGCTGGTATCAACCTTGCAAGTCTGAAAATACAAATCTCCCATTATCTCTTTATAGCCTGAGAAACTAGGGAATGTTTCTTCTAAGCTTCTTCCCCCAACTTTTACCCAGCTGGAGGCTATCCTATCTCTTCTCTGACCCTTCCCTGGGTAGCATCTCTTCACCTTGTCTTCCAAAGTCTATCCTATATACCATTACATCTACTTCGAGATTTTGTAAGGAAAGATACAGAACACCTTTCATAGTAAGAACAAATTAATTTCAAAAAATGTATTTGTGTCTATTTGTTAGATGTATAACCTATCTTTAATCAGGAGCTCAAGCTATGTATTCTCTTTCTTAGGTGTCTCTATACCACCCTATGGTGTAAGTTGGACTGAAAGAGAGTAAGTGGGCCAAGGTTGTCCAGTGAACTTCCGTGGCTGAGGGTGGAACCTGGAACCACATCCAACATTTTCATTACTATATCACATTAAATTATTTATTTCAATTTTGAGGCTGCTGGCTTCATAGGCAACTTACAATTTAAAAATTATAACAAAAAACTGATATATTGAGGAAAAGGGAATACAACCAAATCAAACAGAGAAAGAATACCCCAAATCCTGAATGAGTTCAGTCCCTTTCATGGGCCTAAGGCCTGTGAGAACCACTTTTTTAACAATTTGAAAAAAAATGATTAATGTATAAACAGTATGATCTGCAGGGGGACATTACCCCATAATGTGGGACTCACCAAGAAAGCACACTTCCTGGGCCTTGCAGCAAAGTTGCTGAATGGATGGGACTTAAGAGTGTGCTACTTTAGCTGACCTCATCACATGGACCAAAACAGATAGAGACAGGTGATCCTACAAGTAGTCGGCCCTATGCCATGAAGGGCTCTAGAGGTGAAAATCAGCAATAGAAGTTGCAGAAGCCCAATGATAGTCACAGTAGTTCACAAAACAGTAGGGACATCTATGTGACACATTACATGCCCCTCACTACCTGTACAACTACATTTTGGATCAGCTTTAGCTTTTCAGTGGTATTTAAGGGTAGCCTCACATACACCCTTAACTATTACAACACCAGTTTCAATCCCAAATATGTAAGAGCCGCAGTGGAGCAGTGGTTAGAAAGCAGTACTGCAGACTACTTCTGCTGATTGCAGGCAATTTGGCAGTTCAAATCTCACCAGCTCAAGGTTGACTCAGCCGTCCATCCTTCCGAGGTCAGTAAAATGAGAACTCAGATTGTTGGGGGCAATATGCTGATTTTATAAACTGCTTAGAGAAGGCTGTAAAGCATTGTGAAGCAGTATATAAGTCTGGTTGCTATTGCTATGTTCTGACAAATCATACAAAATATAACTACTTTTGGACAGTGGTGGTTTGGATGTCGTGAAAAGTAGCAATGTTAGAAACAAGTAAGAATCCTTTTCTTCCTGTGTATCTCTTCCTATCATCGATGAACATAAAATAATCCATGGAAATTCTCTTCCTAAAAGAGGACCTGGTGCTATCTCTTCTCTTAATAAGCCAAAATAATATGTCAGCTTTATTTATGATTCTGGGTGGTTAGAGAAGACACCAATCATTTTGTTCTGATAAAATTCCATACAAACTAGGTACAGAGAATCTGGTTACTTTAGAAAATACAAACTGGAATCCAATTAAAACATCTGGCTTTTAAAAATCTCTGAACATGCCCTTGTTACCAAGAAGAATTTGTTCTTCACTTTCACTTGGAAAGGAGTTTTGAATAACCATGGTTCATATAATAGAGGCTGGATATCGTGCTGACACTTTTAGGCTGGTGACAGGTCAGTTTATGCTCGATCAAGTTAGATGTAATTGCTATATTAAATGAGTCAAAGTACTTATTATCCTACAGCTTGGCACAGTAGATTAAGGGGCGAATCTCTCACATGATTTGAAACTTAGCTCGCCATAATAGAGTTTAATTGTTCCACTAACACCAAATGAGTCATCTGAATATATGCCTCTGCTTGCCCAAAAAGGGGCACACTACTAACAATTATAGTACAGGGGAAAAGAGGATTGAATATTACACATGGAAGAACTAGGAATCAGCAGTTTGAAAAATTTCTCTAATATTCAGCAAGGTTAATGGTTAAGCTAAATACTGCATGTCATTCTAAATGCATCTCCGGAAGTAGCTAGATCAAAATGTTAGATAGTCCAAAAGAACAGATTTCTATAAGATGGCTTACCTCTATAATAAGGCTGATACTATCTGTGCTGAGCTTTGGATTTGTATTTAGTAGAACTAAACAAGCATATTATGCTTCTCCATTTTTAATATGTCTAAAAATTCTTTTTAGGGGAGGGAATCATAGCATTTTTCCTGTTAATTCCATCTTTGCCTCTTTTATGTTTATTCTAGTATTTTCACCAAGAAAGTTTCTGTAAATCAAGGTTTGGCACTATGAGAACAAGGTGTTGAAGGGAGTATAATTCTGCCTTGTTCCCTTCATTCCATCCCCTGCCAGCTTTCTCTCCAGTTACAGGTAAGTTGTAGATAGACATTTCATCCTAAGGTGCAAATTATGTTTTTTCACTTTCTCTTAAAAGCAGAAACAAACCTAGTTTGTTAGGTAAGTATGAACAGTAGTACTGACAGTTCAAAGGAAATACCAAACAAAGAAAATTTGGAATCCTCATACATATTTGGAGAAGAAACATGAAAGGGGAAAGAAGCCTGAAAGGCAGAGGTTCACTCTCACTCTGCCAAAAGGCCACACCTTCACGTTCTGATTAAGACAATATCACAATATTCTGTGTTGTAGAAAACTGCAGGGATACTTGATCAGCTGTCCTAAGTACCTTTTTTTAAAGCAAAAAGAAAGTGGAGAAACACTTCCCTATTCATTATACCGGGGGTCTTCAAACTTGACAACTTTAAGACTTGTGGACTTCAACTCCTAGAATTCCTTCTCCAGTCATGTTAGCTCAGAAATTCTGGGAGTTGAAGTCCACAAGTCTTAAAGTTGCCAGTTTGAAGACCCTTGCATTATAGTATTAAAATTGTTCCTAAGCATGTTTACTTTCACTGTGTCCATGTTCCAGAACTTTATACAGATGCCCTTTAGCAAATGTTGATCAACAATCAAAAGAGCGTTTCATAAAACTAATGACTTTGTGCCAGCAGCCCAGTTCAGGTATGTATTTATAGCTTATTACAGCATCAACCTGTACAGAAATACCACAGGTCTGGGCAAGTGAATGGAATTCTTTTGTGACTTGCACATCAACAGGCTGTTAACTAAATCCCAATTTTCTAGTCACCTGCATTATAGCATTGTTTTCAAATTAGGAAATGGAACGTCAGA
The DNA here is from genome assembly GCF_049901715.1 of Pseudonaja textilis. NCBI lineage: Eukaryota > Metazoa > Chordata > Lepidosauria > Squamata > Elapidae > Pseudonaja > Pseudonaja textilis. Next base: position 47,428,615 of record NC_141990.1, read on the forward strand.
ATTATGTTCTAAGTTACATTGATCAGATTGGTAGAAATAAGTTATATAGGGGCACGGGTAAAAGAAGTCTTGTGCAAATAGATAATTAATTGCCAGATAAAAAGGGTAATTTTTGAAAAGTTCAGGAAAGTCTATGAGAATGAGATGTCAGGAAACTATAGCACACTTTTTAATATTTAGCCTTCATTGCAATTTAAACATAGGATGATTGCTTCTAGAACTCTTGGGATCTATTCTAATTCCTTGGCGTAGATCAAGGATATAAATAGAGTATATAGCATAACACAATTCCATAAGATTGTAACTCGATACACAGATGTTACAACTTAAAACAATGAGGCTTCCACTTTTATAGAACTTAGATAACATTGAATTATCTGTCATGAAATGAAACTGATAATTCATATTACATGGTACTCATATAATTTATATGCTATATAAATGGCAAAGCACTGGAAGACCTGGGAATTGGGAATGTAACCTTCTAGTATAGGAGGTCATACTTTAGAATCTTATGCATATTTACTCAGAAGTAAATTTTTAAAATTGCATCTTTCAAGGAGGAAACTCTAAATCAGTGTTTTTCCAAACTTGGCAACTTTAAGATATCTTGACTTCTGATTTCCAGATTTCTGAGAGTTGAAGTTCATTCATCTTAAAGTTGCCAAATTGGAAAAAAAAAATCTACTGTAAATAAACCATTGTGCTTTAAACATTTTAATTTCACCACAAATTATTTTGCTTGCCTCTAAGGCTTACCTTTATTTTATACAAGAATGCTATATCACTAGTTTTAAGTTCCAGTAAAAACTATGGACAGTTCATAAATTCCCTTAAGCTGTAATTTTCAGAGTTTGTTAGTTTACAGTTTACTTCATCCTCCAGACATCTTAAGTTGAACAGAAAATTTGCCTTTTGTTTCATTTGCGACAGAAAAATGTTAAATTCTGGGTGCATTTTGGACAAAAATGTGAAAGCAAATATTTTTAAAAATGCCAAGTCATGTTTACCTTTGAGCAAGTTCATGCTTAAAACTAACATATAGGCATATGCATATATTTTAATCTATCAATAGTATAAAGCAGTCCCCTAAAGGAATTCATTCAGATGATAAGCACTGATTTCATTTAGGATGCTTTTGAAAAACCAAATGGTAAGAGCTATTGATTAAGGTATAAAGAGACTGTGCTGATTTAATTAATTGTGTGCATGTATTTATACTCATTTGTCTGCTGTCTTTTTGCCAGACTCTCGAACAGGAGAATGTGCTAGTTGAGCTACAGACAAGCCAAGCTACATCCATTCAGTCCAAAACTTTTACTTTAAAGTTAGCCAAACAGAAAACAGAAAAGAAATAAAATTGGAAATGTCCTTTTGGCAACACATATCTAAGGCCAGAATAAATAAGCAACCAAACTTGTACAGTAGTCTGTGGTTATTAGACTGCTGAGTTAGGACAGGGGAGATACAAGTTCAAGTCTACACTTTGCCATGGAGTTCACTGGGTGATCCTGCGACTGTCAATGTATCTCAGAATCTACTAACCTACCTTACAAATATGTAGTTGTGGTAGCAAATTGGAAGATGGAATATTATGCAAATCTTGAAGCAGAATATATATTTCATGAATAGAAAAAAAAGTCTTCCCAACCCTGGTCCTCTCACTAACTACTCTAAACAGGCCCTCTAAACAGAAAGCACTGAAATTTAGATGACAAATTATTGGGAATTTCTGTAAACAATTTAGGGATCTAGATCGAGTGCTTGGTCCATCTAAACAGATCTAAACTGAATACTTCATGGAAGGAATGTACTTAAAGGAACTCCTTCTTGACCTGAATTTTGCTTGAGATAGTCTTAATATCCTTTAGTCTTTCATATCTGTTATCTTCCCACCATATCCATTGTGATTTAGTCCATATTTTCTGCCTACTTCCATAGATTTCCTGCTTATGAAACTAGTGTTCAAGAGTCACCATTTTAACCTTTTCTATATTTCTTGCTCCCACCCCATCCCCAATTCCAGGCTCCCACCTAACTTCCTTCATTTGCCAAGAATTGGCCAAGTCCAATAAGCTGCATCTTTTCTATGTTATTTGTTTTCTCCAAAACCATGAGAACTTTCTGTCAACCATCATTTGTTCCTTTCTGCTTCTTCTATGTGACACTTTGACATGACACCACAGAATATGCAACTATTGATCAGGACTTTGAATTCAATGCCTGCACACCTCACACCTCCTGAACCTCCCATTTTAGTATGCTTTGAAATTCAGGGAGTTTAAGTTACACATCTGGTAACTTATAGGAGTGATACAAATACACATATAGGAGTGATACAAATCAAATCCCACAAACCTATGAATGGCATATGAAAATGTAAAATGCATTACAAATACAGTTAATATAATGAAATTAGGCTGGCTTGTGTATCTAGTGACCTGGATGATTCACAAGAAAATCAAAACTCCAAGATAAACATATATTAAATATTATAAATGCTCTATAGACACATATGGTACAGAAAAAGAATTATCTGCCTTTTGTAGGGCACGTACAACATCCTGCCTATATCTCTGCAACTTTCATTACAAAGACATTTTCCTCCAAGTCTGACAACCTAATAAAAGAATTAATGGCATTTTAAAGTTTCTGGCATAAATAACTCTTTTTTCAATAATCAACAATGAGAACAAGCTCTCCATTCACTGGAGGAAGTCAGCAGGGAGAAAAAGTTACAATCCTCAGCGATTTATTTTATGAACATAGAATTGTGGCCTTGAAGGCGTTGTTACTCTGAAGGTCACGAGATAAATTTCTGACTCTGTAAAAGAATTCAAAATAATGAAAAGAAGCTAAAAGCATAGAATTAACTCCAACACATGAACAGCACTCCCCGAAACACCACCCACTACAAATAAACTACCTGCCCTATACAGACTTTCATCGCACCCGCATGTGGAAAAATCTTTCAAGCATCTCATTGACACTGTATTATAGCCCGCTTCTAAAAGCAAAGCAGCCATGCTATTTATATTTCACATTGCTTCAAGGCTACCTTAACATTTGAGTGGCACTTCCAGTACTTTCTGCACACATGCTGTACCGAAATCTCTTCAACTTATTGCAAAAGCTGGTTGGTGTTGTAAGATATCATGAAGCACCTCTCTGTGGCACATCCTGTTGTCTCTTTACCCCAAGAAGGTGCACATCTCCCTCATGGTATAACTACCTCACCAAAGGGGAAAAGCAGCCACTCATAAGTCTACCGCAAGATAGGAGACTGCCACGCCCCAGCCTTCCCATCTTCTATGGTAGTATCCTCATTCCTGGGACTCACAAATGGCAACTGCTTCCTTCATTTTTAGCCTTGGCTGCAAGCCTTGACTGCCGATAACTGACTTTGTGATGTTACAGCAAATATTTCTATTGAGCAAACCTTCCTAAGAAACAGAGAGGAGACTGTCATGGATTTCACATCCAGACCCCTCACCTAGTAAGTGTTCTGAATTCTAATATTCATCCCCTGATCACAGTTCAGAACAGAGACATGTGGGTTGTTCTAGACCTTCTATATTATTTTTATGTCATATTACAGCTTAGGGTTCCCCATAGGCTTCTCATTAGCACTAGAGCCCGCTTTAAACTAGTGATGCTTATGCTTAGAGCCCTCTGCCCACAGCCCCACTGGTATCTACCAGCTCTTATTTCGCCCTAGAATCTTATTTGCTCTTACATTCTTTTGAGCAGGACTCCATTGTACATTATCAAGGATTTAAAAATATTCTGGAATCTGCTATTCACCCCCTCCCCACATACACTTCTCTTCCACCTTTTGTAAATATGGTGGCCTTTACAAGCAGTTGGAATCGCTCATTTTGAAGAGTTAGTTGGTCAATACAGGACCTAATTATACCAGCTTACCCTCATTAATCTTGGCAGCTCCTATGTTCATACCTATTTTATCTTATTTTAGCTATGAAACATACCTGCTTGGCTGCATTGCAGGGCAATGTTTTAAATATGCATGCTTCTTAAACATGCAGGCTTGCTGTGTTCAGCTTGTTTTCATTTTAATAATTAGTCACTTAATCTGGGAACTAATTCTCTTGGATAAAATGTTGTATCTGCTGTGCTTTTGGGGGGGATTTGTACTGAACCTTGGTAGATGTAATAAATAATTTTAACAATATTATAAATAAATAATAGTACAAGTAGTCCTCAACTTATGACCACAATTGAGCCCAAACTTTCTGCTGCTAAGTGAGACATTTGTTAAGTGAATTTTGCCCCATTTTATGACCTTTCTTGCTACAGTTGTTAAGCGAATTACTACAGTTGTTAGGTTAGTAACACGGTTGTTAAGTGAATCTGGTTTCCCCATTGACTTTGCTTGTTAGAACTTTGCAGAAGGTGAGCATATGACCCAAGGACTCTACAATCGTCATAAATAAGAATCAGTTGCCAAGCATCCGAATTTTGATCACGTGACCATGGGGATGCTGCAACAGTTGTAAATGTGAGAAATGACCATATGTCACTTTTTTCAGTGCTGTTGTAACTTCAAATGGCTCCTAAATGAACTGTTGCAAGTTGAGGACTACCTGCAGTATTGACTTTTCCATAGAATAGAATAGAATAGAATAGAATAGAATAGAATAGAATAGAATAGAATAGAATAGAATAGAATAGAATAGAATAGAATAGAATAGAATTCTTAATTGGCCAAGTATGATTGGACACACAAGGAATTTGTCTTGGTGCATATACTCTCTGTATACATAAAAGAAAAGATACATTCATCAAAAATCATAAGGTACAACACTTAATGATAGTCATAGGGTACAATAAGCAATAAAATTATACTAGGAAACAGTCGATAAAAATCGTCAGGATACAAGCAACAAAGTTACAGTCATACAGTCACAAGTGGAAGGGGATGGATGAGAAGGAGTGATGAGAAGATTAATAGTAATAGTAGTGCAGACTTTGTAAACAGTTTGACAATATTGAGGGAATTATTTGTTTAGCAGAGTGATGGCATTTGGGAAAAATTCTGTCCTGTCTAGTTGTTCTGGTGTGCAGTGATCTATAGCATTATTTTGAGGGAAGGCGTTAAAACAGTTTATGTTTGGGATGTGAGAGGTCTGTAAATATTTTCACAGCCCTCTTTTTGACTCGTGCAGTATACAGGTCCTCGACTGAAGGCAGGTTGGTAGTAATCGTTTTTTCTCCAGTCCTAATTATCCTCTGAAGTCTGTGTCTGTCCTGTTGGGTTGCAGAACCAAACCAGACAGTTATAGAGGTGCAGATGAGAGACTCAATAATTCCTCTGTAGAACTGTTATCAGCAGCTCCTTGGGCAGTTTGAGCATTCTGAGTTGGTGCAGAAAGATCATTCTTTGCTGTGCTTTTTTGATGATGTTTTTGATGTTAGGTGTCCATTTTAAGTCATGTGATATAGTAGAACCTAGAAATTTGAAGGTCTCTACTGTTGATACTGTGTTGTCTAGTATTGTAAGAGGTGGTAGTACGGGAGGGTTTCTTCTAAAGTCTACCAATCATCTACCATGGTTTTGAGCGTGCTCGGTTCCAGACTGTTCCGGTTACACCGCGAGGCAAGTTGTACAAACTCCTGTCTGTATGCGGATTCTTCGTTGTCTCGAATGAGACCAATCATTGCCCATATCAGTATGAATGTTGTACTACACAAATTTGATTGTTAATAAGAATATCCTACTGTTCTCTTGGAATGTTTCAAAATGCAATTAAGATCCTTTTCAACTAACATGGTTAATGTAACATGAGCCCTACGTTCCGTTCTGAAAAATACAGGAGGATTCATTGTTCTCTGACAAAAACAGAAAATTTATGAGCAAGTCTGAAAAGAAAAACACTTGGAACAACCATCATAATTTAACACCACGGGATCACAAACGCAGACTGTAAAAGTAGGTTACCTAATTTTATCGGATATTCATTCAAAAACAATTGTTAGAATCACAGGATAGGAAGGGTGTTTTAGATGCTAGACATGGGGAATGTTTCAATTTATTTGGACAATCAAAGAGTAAAAGGGGCAAGAGTGATGACGTTTCTCCTCTTCCAATCTCCTCCGTTTTCCCTGCAGAATTGCCTTGAGAGAATTATTCTCTAGACATCTGCTTGACTTTCCTTACCAGGGGAAGTTTTTCATTGGAAAACTGCTGCTGCAAATTGTACTCCCTGAGTAAGGTGTGTATGGGGGGAGAGAGAGAAAGGGAGGGAAGGAAGGAAGGAAGGAAGGAAAGAAGGAGAGAGAGAGAAAGAATACTTCTATGTTTTAAGACTATCACTAAGTATGAAGGAGATGTTTATTGTGAGGTATCAGATAGTCATAGTCATGAGTCCAATTCCACTGTCAATACACTTTCTCCTGTGGTCCTATTCTTAGTATGAAGAAGTTAACAAACTAGTTCAGAAGCAAAACACTGCTGAACAAAAGAATCTAGAATCCCACTTGACCCCAATGTAATATAGCGGTTAAGATGTCAAGCGAAGAAGTAGGGAGATTTAAATTCTAATCTACCTCATCTATGAACACTCACAGGGAGATTTGGGGCCAACTATCTCAGGTTAAGATCCCTCCCACAGCTGTTCTGAGAAAAATTAGGGAGGGAAGGGGAGAGAGAGAGAGAGAGAGAGGGAGGGAGGGTGTTATGCACAAATTATTCGGCACCTGAGAAATAGATGGATTACACATGTAATAAATAAGTAATAAAAAGGGAAGAAGACAGAAAGAAAAAAGCCACCTCCTTCCACAAAATTTTGAATGCATTCTTTAAAAAACCATAACTATAATTTCCCACTGAAGCTCTTTGAAACCTTGCAAGAGGTATAAAAACCAAAGCAAAAATGTGGGAGGAAACTATGAGTGTCTTTTTCCTTGCAGGAAAAGGGGGTGGGGGGGCAATGTGGCTGTTTTTCTTTTTTGATTTATATTCTGTTACCTCAGCAAAACAGATAGTCATCCTGCTCCTTTTTCAGGAAAGTTAGAATCACAGGATGAGAACTGGGTGCTGATATGTAAACAATGACAGAACATGGCGCACATTACAAATTCCTCATTTTATATCCAGGAGGAAATGATAACTCTAGGAAAATCAATCCTGATTAGAGATATGAACAATGAGGCTGGCAAGGAAAATGCGGATAAAATGGAATTCCCAAGACAGATGAGTAATGTACAACTCAGAGCAACTTCAAAATACTAAGAGACGAACGAGTTTGTGCAACTTTCCGATTGACAATTGTAATTCAATAAAACATCCTTTTTCAGATTTTCTGAATTTTTGCACATCTGTGAATATTATCAAAATGAAATGAATGTTATCAGAGCTTTCTCTAAACCCTACAGATACAGAAAGTGAATTTTTGAGGGAATAAATAATACCAAACTTTTATCTTTGTTACATTCATTATGCTATGTGTCAATGTGGAAAAAACATTGTGTGTCCTAAGAGTAAATAACTAGTTGTACCACCTTTGGCTGCAATAATTGCAACTGATGCTTTCTTCTAATTCGTTATTAGTCTCTCACATTGCTAGTCTAGTCTATTCCTACATGACAAATTGATTTGCCTCAGCAACATTTGGGGGTTTTCTAGCAGAAATTATATCAAACCCCAAATTGGAAGATGACCTTGCCCAGTGGCTTCATGTAAATGAAATGAAGGAGGGGAGGCAGAACATAACCTTTTAGCATCCTACCTAAACCAATCAACTGGATCTAGGTCCAGAGAAAGGAAGAGAACCATTGTAAAACAGGGCTCCCAATCCCCAACCCACATAGCTGGCTTGCCTTTTTGATAATATAGAAAGTCAATGAGACATTAAGAAACAGAAGAATGGATGTCCCACTACCTTCCCAGCTCTGCCACAGGTCATCTAAAACTATAATCAGAGTTGTCTCAGTACTAAATCCCAGTCTGAAACCTGACTTAGGTATTTCATTTAGATATTTCATATTCCTTAGATATTCCATTTCCTCCAGGGTTCTCCTCAGCTGCTCATAGACCACTTTCTCAACAACCTTCCCAAAAGGGGAGTCAGGAGACTAGTCAAAAGTTATTGAATGAACATCCTTCATTGTTGAGTTGAAGGATGGACTCTTGAGGAGGGAGTGCACTATGGTGTCTTTCAAGGCTGGGGCACCAGCCCATCAAAGAAGCTGCCACAATAGCATGAACACAATGGAGGGTCACTTCCCTGGCCACTTTCATAACCCAGGAAGGCCCCAAATTCAGTAAACAAGTGGCTGAACTGAGAGCACAGAAACCCTATTTTTTCAGGAGTCACTGGCTCAAAGTCACCCCAGCTCATACCATCAGATGGTACCACAAGCACTTCAGACTGTAATCCTCAATCAGAGTCCCAGGCACAGTAAATCTGAATGATATGAAATTATTATTTTTATCCATTTTCTTACAAATGTATTTGAATATTTGGGAGCACCATACAATGCTATTGCATTTCAGCTTCAGACCGGTACTCTCCTGTACAATTGTTGATACACAGAAGTCATGCTTTCCACAATGATGGCAAGTTGTTGTAGTTCTGAAGAAGCAAAGGGTCTCCAGATCATGACCCTAGATCATGACACTAGTAATAGCAATAGCACTTAGACTAATATACTGCTTTACAGCCCAGTCTAAGCAGTTTACAGAGTCAGTGTATAGCCCAAAACAATATGGGTCCTCATTTTACTGACCTCAGAAGGATGAATCAACCTTGAGCCACTCAGAATCGAACTTCTGGAGTCAGAAGTGAGGTAGCCTGCAGTACTGCATTCTAATCACTGTGCCACCACAGCTCTTACTAAACGTTTAAAAGGTGAAATGATATTCTTATTGTGGAATGCAGGGTGTTGTGGTTAGCCAGCAGCAATGAGGAGGATGTTCCTGAGGAGCCTGTGCTAGGTGCAAGTAAGAGCAGGATGATTCATGGAAGAGCAGCACAGGCGACTTGGGAGTAAGAATGCTAATTAATGGCCCCTCCCTCCAGGGAATATAAGCCTGGTTTCAAATGGTTTTTGCCTTTGCAAAAGGCAAAAAAACGAAGGACTCAGTGTTGTGATTAAAGACTCTGGTTTACTTGAAGACTTCTGTCAAGGTTTTTCTAATTGGACTAATTGGCTGCAAGCCATCTGTTATCTACAAAGAGGTTTATTTATAGATTAAAGCCATGAAAGTTTGAGTTACTGAGTTTATCTGTGTTTGCTCTAGGGGAACCGGCTGGGTCAGAACAGTTTGATTTTTGCTAAAACAAAATTTATTTTTCTTAAGAGATGGATCAGCTGCAAGCTGAGAATGCTTTGCTACAACAACAGCTGGCTATGTTAGCTCGGCAGGTAGGCCAGCTTCAGGCTCTTACTGCTCCACCTCCTCCTCCCCCTCATCAAAGAAGATGCCCAGTTGCTTTGCCGGACAAGTTTGACGGCAACCAAGATATGTTTCCAGCTGTTTTGGGACAGTGCCAGCTATTCATTAGCTTGAGAGCAGAGGACTTCTCCACTGACCGGGATAAGGTGGGTTTTGTAATTAGCCTGCTCTCTGACTCTGCAGCATGCTGGGCCACACCCTTGCTGGTGCAAGATAGTGCTCTGCTGAATGACTTTGTGAATATCTGAGGGTAATGTATGAGGACCCTATTAAGACCCAGACTGCTGCTCGTCATGTGAAAGACTTGCAGCAGAGACAGCAATCTTTACAGGAGTACGTCAGTGAGTTTTGGCTGATTAGCCAGGATTCGGCTTGGAATGAGGCAGCACTTATGGACATGTTCCAAGACGGGCTGGTGAATGAGTTGCAGGATGAGCTGGCGCGAGTGGCCTGTCCTGCAACTCTCACTGAATTGATTCGCCTGTGCCTGAGGATTGATGCCCGTCTGCAGAGGCGGAACTGTTGTCGTGCTTCCCGAGCACCTCCTATGGCCCCTGTTGTGTATGAAACCTCGTTCCCACAGGAGGAGCCCATGGATCTAGGCGCTGCCAGATCCTGCTCATCGGTGATGAAGCGCAATAGACGGCGTGTCAAGGGGTTGTGTCTTTACTGTGGGAAATATGGACATTGGGCTGCTTCATGCCCCAAGAAGCAACAAGGGGTGTCGGTCCCAAGTCCTGCTCCTCGGACCCAGCAAACTTGTTTGGTTCCTGTACCTGCTCCCCAAACCCGGAAATCCTTGGATCGGGCGCACACAGGATTTGAATCATGTCCCTCAGAAGTGGATTCCAGCCCCCCTCGGCATTTGATCCTGGCAACTCAAGTGTTCCTGGCCAATAGTTCCCAGAGGATTCCAGTGCATGCTCTGGTGGATTCCGGCGCCACCATGGACTTCATGGACGTGGCCTTCGCAGAAAAGTATGCAATTCCCCAGTGCTCTGTAGACCCTTTTCTGCAGGTTGAAACCATTGATGTCTGGGTGCTTTTGTCTGGGCCTATCAAGGCTGCCACCAAGCCCTTGCATCTTACTATCAATGTGCATGAGGAGGTGATTCAGTTTTACGTCACTTCTGGATTGCATCTCCCTGTGGTTTTAGGTTTGGCATGGCTTCGGACTCAAGAACCCCAAATCTATTGGTCCCAGAATATGATCACATTCCTGAGTCTGCAGTGCATTGATCACACCCTTGACATCTGTGCAGGGATGGTAATGACTTCACCCCAGGTGTCTATGCCTTCGGATTTTACAGATGGGTTTAGTGAGCAGCAGGCTTTGAGGCACGCAGATCCACACCATCTGTTTGTAGTGGAAAAGCCTGAGTACCTGCATCCAGAGCATCAACTTCCGCTCCAGATGGGACGGCCCATAGAATCGTTCTCCGCTGTGCAGGAGCCAGTGGATTCACAGGCGCAGATTTGGGAGGCGCAGCAGCATAATGCTTGGGCTGATCAGCGGAGGCAAGAAGTGGGACCCAACTCACCGTGGTCGTTTGAGGAACTCTTGCGCTACTGCAACAAACTATGTCCTGGCAGGGCCACTTCGGGGGCTTATCTTGTCACAGTGTCACAACAATCCTGTAGCAGGGCATTTTGGCCTGTTCAAGACATTACACCTTTTCTCTCAGATTTTCTGGTGGCCCCGATTACAACACAATGTGCAGTCTTATGTAATGTCTTGCATGCAATGCTGGAAGCCTAAGGCAGTTTATAAGCGAGTTGTGAACCGCTCTCAGACAGCAACGCCGCCATTGGCTGTGGGGGATCGGGTGTGGGTGTCTACTCGGCATCTTCCATTCGACCAGCCAGAGAGGAAGCTTGACCATCAGTATCTTGGCCCGTTCCCTATAGAGGCAGTGATCAACCCAGTGGCCTACTGTCTGAAATTGCCTCGTTCGCTATGGGTCTATCCAGTGTTCCATTGCTCCCTTCTGGTTCTCAAACGGCCAGCCTGTCCGCTCTGCCAACCTGACCCTTCCCTGCCAGCACCATGTGATGGAGACAGTTCGTTGGAGTACAAGATCGCCAGTATTCGAGACTCTCAGTGGTTGAAAGGGCGATTTCAGTACCTGATTGAATGGAAAGGATACAGAACAGAGGCATTTACGTGGAAGGATGTGAAATATTGTATTTTATATCAACTGCCTTTCAGGGATGGCCCCTGTAAAGCACATGAAGATCCTCCAACCAGATAACTAGAGAATGAATGACTGGAACACTGGAGGAAAGTGCACCTCACCATTTCTCAATTTCCTCAAAGTCCAGCAGTAATGCTACCTCACATCAGACATCCACTATTTTAAATATGAAACTCCATCCAACAGAGGTGATACATCTAAAGCCAAGTCATCTCACCCATTTACTAGAGGCATTTTCATCTTGCCAGGATTACGTTTCAATGTCCTTTGCTCTACACAGTCTGTCATAGTTGTCAGTGAGAAAGTGAAAAATAATTTCAGGCATAAGCTTAAAAAAAAGATTATTTTCATGTTTGCACAGAAGACTGAAAAGGACTAGATGTTTTAATAATAGCAGAGGTGCTAAGCTTGGGCTAGGTCCAAAGCACTTCCTCAGAATCACTGAAAAGTGCACAGCCCTGCAGTTTAATATTTTTATTCTTGTTCCAAAATCAGATAAAAACAAGAGATCAAGCGTGTCAGCATTCTCTGCAATCCAAATCTACCAATGACTTCACCTAACACTTTCATCCAGAAGATAAAATGACTTTTTATCTAAATGTTCTTAATGAAGATGTTTTCAGACAAGGCCTTCCTAAATTGTATAGAATTGCAATGAGTTATCAATACAATTGTTATTGCACCAGTATATCCAAAAAAAAGCACTGCCAACAACTCATCACAAGACTCTGAAGAACCTGCATGAAGTATTAGGGCACATGATACTTTGCACAAGCCCATTCTATTGTGCTCTGGACCAGAATAGATTACGGATTCCTCCAGAGTCATATTAGAATCCTGTATAAAATTGCAAGTAACAGTAATAAGTCAAGTCCTGTCTCTCACCACAAGACAGTTTAAATTAGAAGGGTTCCACCAGAAGTTGCCTTAAGTGCAATAATGACATACAAGTCACAGCATTCTTACCCTAACCCTAGCAAGAGCAGACACATATGATGCAATACACTCTCCAAAGCAGAGTGGCTGGCATGCTACAACACAAATCTGAGATAATAACAAGAACATGCAAGGACAGGTTTCCTGACAGGGAAAACAGAATCAGGCAGTTGCTTCCTTGCCAGAGACAGGATGTGAGCTTGACACCATTACTGAGTGCTTTATGCTGCTATCAGTACTAGAATCCAAGGATAAGGAAACTGCTACTATATTTTCAGGGTTTCCTTGCAATTGCAATGTTCAGTGGTGATTCCACTGAAGAAAACAGATTTCTATGAAGAGAACAGAAAATACATGAAATAATTCATTTGCAAAATTATTCATTTAGAAATCATATAGAGATAGGGAAGAGAGGAACTATGCACTGTGTCCTACTATAAAGACAGAAAAACAAGGCATTTATAGGGAAATATAAGCAGAACCCAAGCATTTCCACATAACTCTTAAATTATTCTGTTAATTTATATTCATAAATATAAAGGCATTCACCTACATGACTTATACTTGGACCTTTCTTAATTATACAATTTAAATCTGTTATATTGATTCCAAGGAAATAAGAACATTATTTATAAATAACATATAGTTCAATCTTGTGTGTCTGTTCAGGATGGCATACAATAGTACAACATCAATGAGGATGACCATAATTTCTACCAGATAGAAACATGGAGTCTTCAGCCACACTGGAATACCACAATAAGATCTGTACTTCCGTGTACTATGAAATGTTGGCTTGCTACAAACCATGATTTTCAAACCTCAGTTTGAAAAGAATCTGCAAATCCAGATTAGGCAGGAATCTAATAAGATATTAAGTAGACTATTAAGTGCTATCCTATGTTTAAAAGTTAACAAAAACAGGAAAAATCTGTAACAAACAAGATATTCGATTATTATTATTATTAAGATAGATTAAGGCAAAATTCTGAATTGCAACACATGACCTCCGGAACAGGGGACTCCAACCTTGGCAACTTTAAGACTTGTGGAACTCTGGGAGTTGAAGTCCACAAGTTTTAAAGTTGCCAAGGTTGGAGACCCCTGCTCTGGGAGACATCACTTCAACAAGAAAATATTTGTGGCAGCGAAGAAAAGTGAAGTGTCTTTGTAACGGATACCTTGTGACTTCGTGCTGCAGGAGGGCAACGCTGGGCACATAAAACATGACCCCAAAGAAAAGCAAAGATTCGCTGGCAAACTTGTCCAGCTGCTTTTTCAAAGGTTTCTCCAGTTCCACCCATCGCACTTGCTGGCTCTTGTTGTGAAACCAAAGGCCAAAATAGTGTGTCTAGAGAGAGAAAAGGTTTAAAAACAAACAAAAAAGTTATTATTTGGTCACATATACAAACAATAAACGTTTCTCTTTTTTTTCCTTTTCCCTTATATACTTTCTAACTGTTGCTATGCAAATTGGAGAATGAATTCACAGGTCATTCTGGGGTACTTCAGTGATGATTTTTTACAAGGCATCTGACCTTTGCAACCAATTCAATACATCTGGGATCATAAAATAAGCTCTTCAAAATTACTTTATTTATTTTTTTGATTTATTTATTCAATCTCTATATCTACCCATCTCAAGCAAGTGACTCTGGGTTATGAACAACTATAAAACAATTAAAAACACTTGCAATATAATACACATTCAATAAATATGTAGCAGCCATGGAAAAATATCATTATAGAAGAATATATATGTGAATATAGGAATTATTGTAATTACAGGAATTATGTTATATAGGAATTATGTAAGAGATGCATCTGAAATCTCCTAATCCAGAAGCCACTCTAAACTTAATTTCTGCCAACTTTAATCAGACCCAGGGAAGATCACGTAATCCCTTTGAAGGTACAGGTACCTCCAAACCACCTGCCTCACTTGGGATAGGGAACCTTTTCCTGTTAGTTGAAGACGGGGCAGCATGTAAGACCATAAAGAACTAAGACAGTTTGACATTTTGAAATACGGTATCATCCAAGTACCCCAAAGATATTCAAACCATAGTTTTGTATATTTAAATAAACATTTATGTAAATACTTCAGCTCCCAAATAGACATTTAAATGCCAATCTTCAAAAATGGAATGGAATGGCCAGCTTCAATCCTTGGCATTGCCAATTAAAAGGTTCAGAAAGCAAATAATGGGGAAGACCTGTAGCTGTAACCTTGGGACAGCCATTGTTTACTGCTCAGAAACAGGTAAACAATATTTGCCAGCTCCACTCTCCATCCTTAATTACTGAAATCTTCCAACAATAAATGACTATTCTCTCTCTCTCTCTCTCTCTCTCTCTCTCACACACACACACACACACGGAACTCAGAGGTACTCTGGTATCTGGAGGTCATGCTTACTTTGTTTATTTATTTATTTTATCTGTATTCTGACTTTATTTTTATTAAAAAAACTCAAGGTAGCTAACATATTCAACATACCTATCTTCACGTTGCCTTTTTTCACATTGCCACTTTCTGGCTTAATGTGGCTTTTTGGTAGAGGTGGGATTCAGCCGAACTAGTTGTTAAAATTCTGACCATTTCGGCAAACTGGCTAATCCCATCACTGGCTGGCCCCACCTCTGCCAGATTTTTTGAGCTGTTTTTCGAGCAAAAAATGGCCTGAAAAATGGGCCAAAAACCACCTCCAAAACGATCTTTTTCAAGTCATTTTTTTCAGATGGTTTTGGGGGGGTTTTCAGGCCATTTTCCAGGTGGAAAATGGCCCAAAATGCCCTGAAAATGAGTGAAAAACAGTCCCCAAATGCTCCCCAAAACAGCCTGGAAATGGCCCAAAAATGAATGAATGAAGAAATGAGAAGGAAGGAGGGAAGAAGAAAGGAGGGAAGGAAGGAATGAATTAATCCAGCTTTAGCTTAGTCTCTCTTTCAGAATTGCCTGCACATAAGTATTGTCAATCCTTCTCCTTGTGCTATTTATTTATTATTTCTGGGGTGCAAATGGGCTTTAATTGTAAATTGCTTCTGAGGAGTCAATGGAATTTATTGCCTCTGCCAGCTCAGGTGTAAAAAGTTGGCTGTTATGATACAATATATTGCTTTTTAATAAGCTCAGCCTCCAATGTCTTACTTTCCTTGGTGATGGGAGCAGAATGCTTTACTGGTCTCTCCTCATTCTTTTTTTTTTTGGGGGGGGGGGATTTGCATCAGGAAACTGACAGTTGGTTAACCCTTTCATTTCTGGAAGTACTGCGTATAGGCCCAAAGCCTGAGGAAAGGGGGAGTGGCCAGGAGGAGGGGCTGGTGTGATGAGTGACATTGAATTGGCCATCTCTACTCAGTCACATGCCCACCTGGCCACGCTTACCCAGCCAGTCAGTAGCATATAGAACCGGTTGTTAAATTATTTGAATCCCACCACTGCTTTTAGGTCTTACCAATAACAATAATAGTGTGTAAAAATCTGATCAGCAAAATTAGCAGGATGCAAAACTAGATTCAGGATTGGAGTTAGAAGTTGAGTCTTTTCTCAATTAATACAGCTGTCAGATTTCCAAGTGATGAAATCCATTTTAAAAGAACAAAGTCCATCTTCAAAAAGATTTATTTTATTTAGGAAAGCATCAAATTGGCAAAGTCCATGGTAATTCCAGATCTGACCCAACCCGGAATTACCCCACAATATTAGAAGCTAGAAACATCCCACAAAAGTCACATTCTCCAACAGAAGTAATTCAATGTTGCTTGATGTCATAAATCTCCACCTCCAGGGGCCCAAGCACGGACAACTCCTTTCCAGACAACTCGTTTCCGGGAAAGAAGATCACCTAGCCATAACACTCTCTTTATCTCCACTCCTCCCCGCTTAGGAATGTGTCAAGCCCAAAACCCTTCCCCCCATGACTGCCACAGAGAAAATAAGAAAAAGACTATATACTAAGATAAACTAAAATGGCTACACTTATGTCAATTTTGGGCTTGACAACAGCTTTATTTAGTATCAGACAACAATTTAGCCTTAAGTGGCATGTAGGAACAGCAACTGAAATATTTAAAGCCCTAAGCAAGGAGGAAAAAGTACTGCTTACAAAAGGATCAAGGAGTTTAAAAATATGTTCCTGTACTTTTAGAGCATGATTTTTATTTGTTATTTGTAATGTGCTGGTATCACATTAACACTAATTGCTTACTGGCTTCCATGATTATTTACTCTTTTAGAGCAAATAGTCCCTAGGAAATTTCTCTTAATAAAGTAAGAAACTAAAACTGTATCTTTACAACAACAAAACTAAATAGGCCAGCAACATAAATCAGATAAAACTATTTACAATATACATTAAAAAGTTCAATTAATCAGAGTAACTAGTCTTAACTAAAAAAGGCTAAAGAAAATCAGGATTTTGAGGACTCTTAAAAAATCATTAAAATTTCAATACCTTAGCTGAAAAGGACTCAGTTTAGGATATAAAGAAAAATTCATCATAAAATAATTGATGGAACTAATAATTTTTGCCAGATATGAAACATAACGGAAATCTGATATATTCTAAATATTCTTAGATGTTTTTAAATTTAAATCTTTTGAAGTTGCATTGCCTTCTCAACATCAAATAGCAGAATCTCATTAAAAATATGGTTCCAAAATTATTTTTGGGGTGTGTGTGTGAAAACAAGCATAGCAATAAATGTTATTACAACTATCAACCAGAATCCAAGTTTCCTGTATCAGTTATGATAAAAGGCTGCCAATTATCCAAAATGACATGTGGTTAAAACTTAGATCAGTTGGAAGAAAGCTAGAGTTGCAGAGTAATTCAGAACAGCTTTTAAACGGTAGGTTTTGATAGCTTTTTTTAAAAAAAGAAAGTACTACAATGTAGTAACACAAGTCATCAGAAGAGATTCCAGAAGCAAACTAACAAAAGCAAAATGTATCATTTAAAGCTTGTCCAGCATTCCAAGAAAAATTGAATCAGTATAAATTCATGGTGCCTTGCAAGCGATGGTGATTGTAAAGAAAGCTACTCATTGTGCACCTTCAAACATTTTTGTGATGACTACACTAAGTTGTGGCAGAGAGTTTGGCCTGCAATCGAATGGAATGCAGGAATGCTATGTAGTTCATTCAATATTAACCCATATCTTAACTGGATAAGTGAATTATCAGACTGCAACTGCAAGAGCATAGAGATGAGTTCCATGAGCTGCATGCCAGCTATTTTATCATGCTTTTAGTCATCATTCCTAGCTTATTATATAAAATTCTGATTTTTCCTTTGGCCTTGCTCATTTTTAAGAAACAAAAACCAGAATTATACGTAACAAACAATGTTGACCAACTATTAATGGGATTAGCAAGAAGTCCATGACTTGATCTTAAAGGACGGCAAAACCCTACCCTTCCAAAAGCAGTCTAGGCAGCAATCAAATGTCCATCTACACTCCCAACAAGACAAAGTGAAAGACAGAGTGAAAGACAGAGAAAGAAAAGGCCCTCCTTGTCTTAGTTGTCCCATAAGAGCATTTATTTCCATTATCTTCCTAATGAAATGATTTAAATAACTGAAGTCTTATACTTTGGCATTATCTGTAAAAAGAACAGGGCGTCATGCAGGGTTATTGTCCAGCAAAGAAGAAACTTCTTTAGTATTGCAGCCCTGGTGTACAGCAGGGGTCCCCAAACTTGGCAAACTCCAGCTACTGGCTGGAGAATTTTGGGAGTTGAAGTCCACAAGTCTTAAAGTTGCCAAGTTTGGAGACCTCTGATGTACAGCCTCCAAAGCAACTTGTCATCAGCCTGTCCTCTCTGCATAAAACACAAGATAAAAACATCCTATTGTATTCTTAGCTGTTTCATACCATTAAAATCTTTTGGCCCAACTCTGGAATGAAGCACAGTGCCATTCCCACCTGCAGAGCTAGGTTTTCGATGAGTGGCTTGAGGTGGGAACAGTATTTGCTGGTGTCTACAGCAATTGCCTTTGTGTGATCTTTGTCTTCTCAATACGTACCTGAACATTCAAATTTTGGAGTGAGATAAATCTGTATGTTGCTCTTTTCTTTGTCATTCAGTGGGTGAGACTGAACAATGAACCTCTGCTTGGATTCAATTGTGAGTTGGATTAGGGGCAATAAAATGAAAGGGGATTTTGAAAAGAGGCAGACTGCATGAGGCTAATCATCCTTTGTCCAGCAATTTTGTGTTTCATTTATTAAGGGTGAACATTCATTCAAATAGCAAGATTATAACCTGAAGACATTGCTAAATACAGCCTGGGCACTAGAACCTCAGATTATCTCAATGCCCCAAAGCTATTTTTAAAGTAAGTTTTCATTCATTCATTCTTTGTAACTGTTCCTAGCCATGAAAATCAATTTCTCACACCCGTCTGGTAGTACTAATATAGGCTATTGGAGGTCAAAAACACTGAAGAAAACCACTACAGAATTAACTGGTAAAAGCAGCCTTATTCATGTCAACTCTATACTTCCTGTATTGCGTATTTTCTAATTCAGGTTAGAACTATAAGCCTTAAATAATTGGGATTCAGAAAGTTGAAGGTGTCTATTTCACCATGCCAAAGCATCTTGTGGTACTATAAGAACTATAAGACCAAACTCTATCAAAAGATGAAGGAAAGTATTTTGGCATTAGTATTCTTTTTGATAAATGCACTACATTCCCTAAAAAGATGCACTTGGCACCTACATAATCATTTGTTATTTTCTTAAGCATTTTCTTTTGGAAAACACATTAACATTTACCATATTTTTTGGAGTATAAGATGCACCTAGCTTTTGGGGAGGAAAACAAGAAAAAAAGATCTGCCTCCCAGCAATTTGCCTCCTTGCAGCAAACAGCCAATAGCCTGTTTCAGCTTCAGTACAGCCTGATTAGCACAAGCAGATGAGTCTCGGTTGGATCGGCCTCCCAACGATCAGCTGTTTCAGGCTGCAGGGACTGCCATAGCCTATTGCCACCTCCACATGACCCACTTTCAGCCTCTAGCCATCCCATTTTCGTCCCATTCTGAATGGCCGGGGTCAGAACAGGCAGAAAATGGGATGTATGGAGGCCAAACAGGGATGCACTGAGGCAAAAAATGGAATGCAGAGGCCAAAAATGGGGCACGCAGAAGCAGCAATAGGCAATGGCAATCCCTGCATCCTGAAACAGCTGGTCGTTGGGAGGCCGATCCAACTGACAATCAGCTGCTTGTGCTAATCAGGTTGTGCTGAAGCTGAAACAGGCTGTTTGCTGCAAGGAGGCAAATTGCTGGAGGCAGAAGCCGACGGGTGGCCGAGGCTTCGGCAACATTCGTTGTATAAGATGCACAGGCATATCCACCCACTTTTGGGGTGTCATATACTCCGGAAAATACGTACTAATTATACTGGAAGCATTATACTGTTATGGTATTTTAATATTTTACAATAGCAATAGCTGATTATTTTCCTCATTGTCTTGGAAAGTTGGATGCAGCTGTTACAAAATATTTTTTTAATAAATACAATATACACAATTCAAATAAAGGTGCAGACCATCCTTGTCCTGTCCTGACCACCTCTGCAACTTCTATGGAACTCCAGAAGGATAAAGCACACTTTGAGGTAGGGTTGCCCCTACAGATGCTACCTCTTGCTTAAAATAAAAATAGATATCTGAGGGCTGCAGGGTGGGTGGAAAGTACTGACATTATAACATTATCAGAGAGCAGGACTAGGATTTTCATGCTGTTTTCCTCTTCTTTTCTGTTCATTTTTTAAATAAAGTCATTTATAACATTCATGTATACTTTTTAAAGAAAAAATAGGTGGGAAATTGTACCACTCCATCAGTTTGTCACTAAATTTCAAACGATGATTTACAGGTCTATGGCTGAAGTAAAGCAGCACCATTCTTCCCTTAAGACAGGGGCGTCAAACTCACGTCATGGCGGCATCACATGACATATCGGGACTTTTTTCTCCTTTGCTAAAACGGGCGTGGGTGTGGCCACAGCATAACACATCTGGCCCACAGGCTGGGAGTTTGACAGCCCTGCCTTAAGAGGAAAGAGTTATTATGCTTTAGATTCTTGTGGCAATAAAATCAAGACTTGTAATAGCATTGAATTGAGATTCATGTTGAAATTCCAGTATACTTCAGTGAGAATTAGCTGACTTTCAAAACTAGACCAGAGGTGTCAAACTCGATTTCATTAAGAGCCATGTCAGAATTGTGTTTGACCTTGGAGAGCCGAGGTTGGTGTGGCCAGCTTGACATCACTTGTGTTGGGGGAGCACCTGTGGTGGCCCAAGCGTTCTGCCAGCAAAAATGGGCTTCCAAGCTCAGTTTTCGGCTGAGACGGCCTCCTGCAACTGTCTGCCAGAGAAAACAGAGTTCCGTTTTCACTGGCACAGGCACAGTGGGCTGGTTCTTCATTGTTTCCAGGGAGGTAGTGTGGGCCAGATCAAAGGACCCTGTGGGCCAGATCCGGCCCACAGGCCTTGAGTTTGACACCGTGCACTAAATCATACTGCTAGAATCAGCCTTACATGTCATGGACTGTTTAATCAAACAGAAGAAAAATTGATTTTAAGATACTTCTTTCAGCAAAACTAACATATATTTCATATGTACAGCAAACCCCATTAACAAAAGTGGCCTGGTGTCATGTGTGAATGTGGTTGTGTTGTTATCCACTCCAAATGTAAAGCAGCCTTTTGCTTATAGACAAAAAAAAAGATGTTTCTTTGCATATTAAGAGTTTCATCCTGACAGGAAATAACACTGAATCACAATCCAAACTGTAGGTAATAGACTGCCCTGATGTTTGGGTAAGCAAGATACATTTGCCAAAGTTCCATTTAGTGATAAGATCGGACCAATTCCAAGAATAACATGATTCTAATAAACAGATTCCAAATGACAAACAGCCAAAGCCAAAAATATACCAAGCAGCAAGTTACAGATGGTCTTTTCCTGGGTTACTCTCACCTCTGGTAATTCCAGCCTCTGAGCCACAGCCTCCAAGCATTCTTGCCCAGTGCTCTCCACAGACAATGTGCACTCAATCACATTGTTTTCCAACAGTTGAATCCGGGTCATGAAACAGTTCTTGCTCCGGACATTATAGCGTCGAGTCCTTCGTAATTTCAGCCCAAAAGGCATGACTGCTAAGCTAAAGCAGTTATCCCTCTCCTTCTCACACCTTAGATCTTCTTAGTAGGGAAGATTTGAACGCTGTTCCCCTATTTTCAGAAATTCTCCTCCAGGTTTGCAAAAGGTTGCCCATGCCAAAGGTGGATACCACAGCAATATCCTGAAAAACAACAATGCAATGTGTAGTTAATTGTCATGGAGTTGGCTGGGAAAGGATTTTTCCCTTGGGGCAGTAACAGCTGTTGCCTCTCAAAGATAGTTCAGACCATTGGCCAAACCCACAAGTTTTCTTTGAAGAAACACAGTACAAGAACATGTTCTCTTTGAACTCCCTGTCTATTACTAATGATTTCCTTCTTCACTTCTGGACTAGAGAAAAGTAGCAGACCACTAAGGCAGAAAGACAGAAATTGAAAATAGGATGAGAAAGACCAGCAGACTGTTTGTATCAATTGCATCTTGGGGATGCAATATATTTTCACAACCAGATTGAATGCTCTGTGGCCTTTTTTACTGGAAGTTAACTCAAGACAGTGCATTGTAAAGTTAGAAAACATGATAATAAAAGTAGCCTTAACCATAATTAGCCCAGGTGCACGTCTATAATAACTTTAAATTATTATTAATGCTGATAAAAGCAGGAATTAACTGTAACACATTTCCCAGGTCTCCTTGGGAACATTGAGTTATGGAAAGCCAAACTGTTTTATCAAACAGAAATTATGATAAATCAATTTCTTAAAATAATTAGAGTTATAACACAATCATTGGGGTATAGGATGAATCTGGAATCAACTAAAATGGTATGTAGATGTAAGGGAATGCTACCTTAGAGTGCTGTGAGTTTTAATAGACATTTTATACATTTTTTTTAAAAAAATGATTATTTGGGAGTGGTTCATATTTGGACTGCTTTATGTGCTGTTCAGGACTGTTGTTACAATATATGTAGCTATGTAAGTCTTTTTAAATCAACCCATCAATCAAATAACACAGAGTTACCAAAGGTCAGCTCCAAGCAATCTCATTTGCTTATTGAAATTAATGTTGTTCTTTAGGTAAATTATGAGGAAGACAAGAAGAAGCTGCTCTTGTAAGTTTCCTAGTCCAAATAATACCTTCTAAGTAATTTCACTGGTAGGAAACAAAAGTATGGAAAGTTATTTTTGTTTAAAATCTGCACCCTCAAAAACTAAACAAAATTAAAAACAATTCTAAGACTAGTAAAGCTAACCAGTAGGTCTAATCCAAAATGTTTGTACCCACCCTCCATTACTACAATAAGCCATGTTTAGGTTCCCAAGGGTAGTTGGTACTCTTGTCCCTCCAGTTGAAATATACTGCTATCAAAGCTTCCAATATTTCTAATGCCCTAGCATTAGACCAGCAGCTAAGAAGATAAGACCGATACATTTTCCCTCTTTTATTGCCAGAGCTGTTGTTTTTCAACTTATGAGAAAGAAATTAGTGTTCTAAATTGTTATCACAGTAAATCACTGTTGGCACTACAGCAGAGAGGAACCTAATTTTGTTTAGAGGGAGAGATCCAACTGGGTGGAGAATGAAGTCTCACATACATTTACATGGGGGTCTGAATAGAATTCTTTATAGGATAGAATTCTTTATTGGCCAAGTGTGATTGGACACACAAGGAATTTGCCAGTGCAAATACTCTCTGTATAAATAAAAGAAAAGATACATTTGTCAAGAGTCAAGAATCATAAAGTACAACACTTAATGATAATCATAGGGTACAATAAGCAATCAAATCATACTAGAAACAGTCAATATAAATCGTAAGGATACAAGCGACAAAGTTACAGTCATACAGACACAAGTGGGAGGGGATGGGTGATAAGGAGTGATAGAAGATTAACAGTAATAGCAGTGCAGATTTTGAACAGTTGAACAGTGTTGAGGGAATTATTTGTTTAGCAGAGTAATGGCATTTGCGAAAAAACCTGTCCTTCTGTCTAGTTGTTCTGGTGTGCAGTGCTCTATAGCGTAGTTTTGAGGGTAGGAGTTGAAACAGTTTATGTCCAGGATGTGAGGGGTTTGTAAGTATTTTCACAGCCCTTCTTTTTGACTCATGCAGTATACAGGTCCTCGATTGAAGGCGGGTTGGTAGTAATGGTTTTTTCTGCAGTCCTAACTATCCTCTGAAGTCTGTGTCAGTCCTGTTGGGTTGCAGAACCAAAACAGACAGCAGGGACATGCACTAACATTAGTTTGAATGAGACTATGTTCTTTTTTTGTGACCAAGGATCCTAATAAAAAATATCCCAAGTTCTACATGGAGGACTGTACAAATATTCAATATTAGAAATTTAGCTCCTCTTCAGATCTCCACCTGATTATATGGAATGGAAGGACAGAACCATGAGCACTGCCCATTCTTTTCTCAGTTTGAACCCTACAAACATTCAATTCAAATATGAACAAGTTTTCAGTTCCTTCTTCATCATGCTTCCCCCTTTGCCTTGTTCTTCTAATGTCAAAGCCCTACTATCAGGAAAAAAAAGTTAAAGGTGTAGAACGTTTTTTTACAACAACTCTCCCTCCCCGCCCCCCACAGTTAGATAGAATCCTAATAACAACTAGCCAATCAAGAAACAAAGTCTGGAATTTAATTCCATAAAGGCATCCGCTTGGATAAAGCTATTGTAAGAAACCCAATCCATTCTGTTTTTAGAAATGAAAAAGTAGGAAGAAAGGAAACTAGACAAAGATTATTAAGGGCAGGATTGGGTTGTGTCTTCAGTTTTTTTTTTTTTTTTTTTACAAATTGAACATCAAAACTACTTGGCAATGTTATTTTCCTTATTGTTTTACTTAAATAGATTTCCTTTCATCAGAACAGGCACTCCCTTAGAGTCATTTAACTTCAGAATAAAAATACATATTCTTTTATATGGTACTTCAAGGCTTGCAGAAACAAGAAGACAACAACTGAAAAAACTTGAATATAAAAATTGTGCAGACAAATTATGGAGTTATTCAGATAATTCAAGGGGCTAGTTATGATCTATAAAAGCCTTACATGACATATAGCCTAATTATTTGAAGGACCGCCTATCTCTTGTGGTATCAACCAAATCACGATGATCCAACAGGGTTGGTAAATTCCTGTTTCCTTCAGTCTAATAGTGTCATTATCAGATTGCAGAAGCATGTCTAGTCTGTCACTGACCTCTGGGATAAAGAGAACTAGGTGGCTCCCAACCTGGTGCCATACTTGAGAGCCTTAAAGACCTGTTTTTTTTCCTCAGGCTTTAAGCAAGGAGTCCCTTAAAGCAGTGGTCCCCAACCTTTTTTGTACCAGGGACCAGTTTCACGTAGAAACACTTTTTCAAGGACCGGCGGGGGGTGGGGGAGAAAGAGACACTTTTTCAAGGAGGGGGGGAGGGGGAGGAGTCCAAGTTTGGTGGTTTGCTTGCAGATGTTTCATTACCTGACTAGATAACATCTGATGTTGTTACCTAGTCGGGTAATAAAACGTCTGCCAGCAAACCACCAAGTTCAGGGAGGCTCAGGAGAAGTCCCTGCAGGATGGCTGAGAAGCCCCGCCTCTCAGCCCTGCCTCCCTCAGCCTCATCCCTCAGGTGTCTGCCTCGTTCCTCTCTCAATCCCTCTCTCGCTCCTCCACCAGCCCAGGAAGAAACTGCTTCAAAGAAGCCAGCAGGGTGGCTTTTCCTGTCGGCGCAGCTCCTCCAAAGCGCCCGTTCACCCCCACCCCGCCGCCCACGGTTCAATCCAGTGCTCCGTTCTGCCTGCCTGCCTGCCTGCCTTCGTTTCTGGTTGTTTTGGAGTAGCTTTGGCTGAGAATAATAACTATTCGCCTCTTTTACTCAGCCGAAGCTGCTCCGAAACAACCAGAAACGAAGGCAGGCAGGCAGGCAGGCAGAACGGAGCACTGGATTGAACTGCGGCGGCGGGTGGGGGGTGAACGGCGCTTTGGAGGAGCTGCGCCGACAGGAAAAGCCACCCTGCTGGCTTCTTTGAAGCAGTTTCTTCTTGGGCTGGTGGAGGAGCGAGAGAGCGACTGAGAGAGGAACGAGGCGGGAGGAAACCGAAGCCACTGAGCCGGAGAGCAGGACAGGCTTTGGTTGCTTCCTTCCTCCCCTTCTTTCATTTGTGTCCTTGATTCCTGATCCCAGCAGCATTCACCGAAAGCGAAGAAAGCCGCCATTTTTATTTTATTTTTCTTTGCGGCCCGGTACCAAATGATCCACGGACCGGTACCGGTCCGCGGCCCGGTGGTTGGGGACCCCTGCCTTAAAGGGTATACGTTATTTGCTGTTGGCCAGATTTGCCATATTGTTGATTTTTTAAAAAAAAATAGGATTGTATACTGTTATTTGTTTCTATTCCAGGAGCCACACAGATGTAGTGGTGTCTAAATCAAACCATCATAAATAATATTATCAAAATGCATATATTGTGACTCGAGAAAGAGAAGGAATCAAGATACATTAGGATTGCACTGCTCTGTGTGGGACTGATGCACAACTTGGAGGTCATTTTTGAATCACAATTCTGGTTCAAAGAGCAGGTGGCAGTTGTAACCAAAAAGATCTTTGCACAGATACACTTAGTTGTATCACTTGAAACTATTCCTAGACTAGGAGGCCCTCTGGAATGATATCTGTTCCTATCCTCAAGATTCGAATAATTTCCCCCATACACACACTCCATACATTCAAGAACCTATTAAAGACCTGGTTATTCTCCTTTTTCCCATAAGATTGAATAAATTATGTAAATAATGTATAAATATTCTATACATTTATAAATACCATAATTAGACTCTTTCCCTAGATCCATATTTATGAGAATAAATATTCAAACTACTCTCTAATTATATACAAAGATAATGTTTCTCTCAAGTTGAGCAAATTTTTTGGCAATAATATAGACAATTTTGGGGGGTAAAAATAGTGAGTGAAATAATGAGTTGTTGATGGAGGATGGAGGTTTTTTCCTAGTTGAATCTGCAGCCTTTATATAATCTAGTGCTCGCCCATACAAGTGTCAACCAAGTATGACTAACCTTAAGGTGTTTTTTTTTTTAATCATGCAAGGTCAGTAGGTTCTATTGCATAATAATTATTATATTTATTAGCTTTTTTCTGAGACAACACAAGACTCAGGATGCCAGAAATGGAGTTGAAAGCAAGATTACAATTTCTGATGGGGAACTCATATTCATAAGGCCCTTTGATTCACCAATCAAACTCCATATCTGGCTTGGTTTATTCCAAAGTCAGGAAAACTCTTGAACTCACATATCTTCAAAAAGGACAGGATTCGATAAAAATTATATTGGAATATATCTATAATTCTTGGAAACAGCACATTTCCAACTGAAAAACATATAAAACCAGCTTGAGAAGTTTTGTCTTTCTGGGTAAGCCAGACAGGAAATATGACTAGATTAGCTAATTCTACTTTATTGAAAGGCTACATTAACATTAATTTTGCAAGTCTGAAGATACAAATTTCCTATTGCCACTTTTAAGGTTGGGTCCTTCGTACTGTGTTTCTCATATAATAAGGCCAGGTCTTATTTTTTTTTTTGAGCCGCGAAAAAATGGCTAGGCTGTCTTTTCGGGGGGTGACTTAATTCTGCCCCCCTTGCATCTTTGGGCGGGCGGGCGGCGATGGCTTGGATGTTGACCTCGGCATTGGTGGGGCACTTCGTATCGGGGTCAACACAGGCAGCACCATATCCAGGTATGCAACAAAAGTACTTCCTAACGGCAAGCCCCCCCACCATCCCCCCCATTTCGCATGTTTTACTATAGGCCTTAATTTGGGGGGAGGGGCTTAATTTCATTTCATGCCTGTAAAACATGCTGGGACTTCCTATTGGGGAAGGCCATATTGTTGGAGAAACAGGGTAAGTTTCTTTCTTCGACTGTTAAACCATTAGGTGTTCCTGTCACTCGTCTGATCTTTTCCTAGGCAACATCTCTTCCCCTTACCACCCAAGGTCATCCACTATATCCTTGATGGCGAACCTATGGCACACGTGCCAGGAGTGGCACGAAGAGACATTTCTGCCGGCATGTGAGCCGTCACCTGGAGCTGATCCACTGTGCATGTACGCGCGCCCCGACCAGTTGTCAACTAAAAAGATGCTCCTTTGGTCTTTTTAGCTGCCAGAAAAAAGGAAGTGAGGGAAAACAAGGCATTCTTGAAACGCCTAGATAATCACCCTGGGAAGCCCAAAGTTGTCGGAGCATAAGAAGGTTATTGGAGAGCATGATGGATGACTCTTGGAGATGGATGTGTTCCATTAGAGAAGTCACATCCAAGGGGTGGGGGGAAGACATGATGTAATTTAGTATCGGCTGCAACCACTTACGCCAACATGGCCACTCCTAATACATCAATTTACTTTTCTTTGAGATGAGGCTAGAGACGTTTGATTTGATTGAGGGTGGATTTGTTGGAGCCCTAACAGCCAGCCGATACTAAATTATTGTCGGGTATCTGTCGACCCTGCGTGTGGGGAGAGGTACATGTGGGAGATGCATGTGTATGCACAGGGGGGCGAGCGTGCACGGGGGTCACGTGAGGATGTGCAGAGGTGTGCGGTATGGGGGGTCATGCACAAATGCGCAGAGGCGTGCAGTGTGCACATGGGGGATCGCACGGGCCTGCACAGGAGGCAAACAAAAATTAAACAATATAAATAAATTGAAATAAATTAAAAAATTTCTATGCATAAATTATTATTTTTGCATTCACATGCATAAATAGAGCATAAAGTGTAAAAGTTTTTTTTAAAAAAGAAACAAACGAACAGAATACCATTCTCTTTCAAACAGCTTTGCCCCAAAGCTTCAAACATCTGTTCACAATGAAGTAGGGAATATTAAAAATGGCATAAGAAAAATTATTAAAAGCTGTGTTTATAAGAATGGAATTCTTCGTTGCAGAATCCAATACATGTTTTCTCTTTACCGTGTCGCACTGCATGAAAGTGAACAGCCCCTCCTTGTGTAGGCTTACATAATCTTCTTTCTTAACAATATGCTTGGTTGGCTTAGAGCATTCACGATAGTTTGTGAGTGGGCTTCCAGAAGAGGGATAGAATACTCAGACTTTCCTTTGCTAGCTCAAACAAAAATAAGGCACTTTGTTCCCCTACCCCCACCCCAAGCAAGCTACTTGATTCCTCTATTTTTTTCCTAATATTGGATTCAGGTTTTTTGACTGTAGAGTCATTGTCATAGAACTATTTTGATCAGAGTTGGTAGCATTTATTTTTCCAGAAATGACGCTACAACATACACAATTCTTCATTAATGCCCTAGCTAGCACTGAAAGAAGATGGGTAGATTCCACATTGGTGGTCAAGGCACAGATCATTCTATCTCTTACAAGAATGTTGTATGTTCTGCATATTCAACAGAGAAACCAAACAGGAAAGGGTTGCTTTCATCTCTTGATAACTGCTATCTTTTAGCCTATAAAATATTTTACTAGTCTGAATTTTACTATGGTGAGGAACTGTCCAAAATTTGGATGGAATGCTGTATCTGTTGACTATGAAAATTTCTAGTTCACTGATGGCTAACCTTTTTGGTACCAAGTAGCTAAAGCACGCGCACACACGCGCATCCCAAAAATGCAATGTGTGCATGTGCCTCATGCATGAGCCCTGTCCCCATAAATGCAGGCACCCTTGCCCTCCCCACATATGTGCATGACTCTCACACTTGAGCCCTGCCCCTCCCACGGATGACCCCCTCCTGCCCATGCATGCGGGACTCCTATGCGTGCAACCTGCCCATGCATGTGTGATTCCCACATGGGTGCCCCGCCCTCTGTGCATGCTCTGCAGAGATTCGAAGACCAGATGGCTGGCAGGAAGCACACACAGCAGAGCTGAGCTGTGATGATGACTTGTGTGCCCAGAAAAAGGGCTCTGCGTGCCACATGTGCCATAGGTTCACCATCATGGTTCTAAGTTAGTAATACGCTGCTATGAATTCTTAGAGGCAAATTTTCAAGAAATTTTACCTGGATGATTCTCTTCCTAGTTTCAGGTATAGCAAAACTCTTAACATGCTCAGAAGCTAAGATCATAACTCAGTTTAATTCTTTGAATTCTCTACAATCCCAGCTGAACTGTTCCCCAAATACATATCATAGCATTTGTGATAATATGCCGCAGGTAATGTTGGTGACTTGTTAAGTTCTTTGACTGATGATTGAAACAAATATTCATGAGTGACCT
Source organism: Pseudonaja textilis (assembly GCF_049901715.1). Taxonomy (NCBI): domain Eukaryota; kingdom Metazoa; phylum Chordata; class Lepidosauria; order Squamata; family Elapidae; genus Pseudonaja; species Pseudonaja textilis. Next base: position 47,458,578 of record NC_141990.1, read on the forward strand.
AATCATCCAGCACATCTTAGATAAGATAGATATCTGGAAAAGCCTAGGCAAAATAGATTTCTCTGTGGAGAGACGGCTGAAGTCAGAGGACAAATCTTAACATGGCACAATAAAATAGTATCAGGTACACATTACTTCTGATACCATGTAGTATGCCAGATCAGCTGGCATTTCCTCAATATAAACCAATTGTTCACTCTTGATCTAGACTATGAATTAACCAGAGCTATGAAGTATTAAGGAAGTTAGTTGATTAATTCATAACTAAAAGCAAACACTTTTAAATCTTATCAGAAAAGAAGAGGGAAGGCCAAGGCCTGAGACAATCATACACATAATAACAGTTAGACTTATATACCACTTCACAATACCTTATAGCCCTCTCTAAGTGGTTAACAGAATCAGCCTGCTGCCCCCAACAATCTGAGTCCTTATTTTACAGACCTCGGAAGGATGCAAGGCTGAGTCAACCTTGAGCCGGTCAGGATCAAACTCTTGGCAGTGGGCAGATATAGCCCGGAATACTGCATTCCAACCCCTGAGCCCCTACAGCTTTTAATGTAATTTACTGCTACAAGCCACTAGGACTTGTAGCAATAAACTTCAGCAACAAACTGCTAAATTTTAGGTCTCTGGTTTCTTTCAATAAATTTGTGATTTAACCTAAGAAATAGTGACTGTCCCAATGACAACTTCACTTGTATTCTAATCACCATCTCAGAGTGCATTTCAGTAAAGTTAACACAATTTTCCTGCAGGAGGATTGTAGTTTTCATAAGGACCTTTGAATGCCCTGTTTCCATTGTTCAGTTACAAGCTAGACTTAAGACTATCCTCTGATAACAAGTATCAGCTTCCTTATGGGTAAATTAAACTCAGCTTTTACATTAAATGCCTCTTCTCTTATAGTTGGAAGATTTCACTAACAGCTTCTGGAATTCATCCAGCATTCCATATATTATAGAACTACAGCACACCTATCAGAACTATGCAATTCTGGGCTGGGCATGGATAAGGGGATAATTAGCCCAACTTGCTTGATGAGGTACAAGCCTGCACTTTTAGAAGAGGACATTAAAGAATGCCAAATACCAAAGACAGGTTTCGTCTGGAAAGATTTACCTATTTACCTCCTGCAGTATCTACTATTGCTCTGAGTACAAAAACAGGTTTTGAAAAGGAAGCCAACTTTTCCAAAAACTACTTAGAAACAAGAAAACTATTTTAGTTTTGTCAGTTAATTAAAATGTATTTACCACATAGGGGTTTCATGTTAATTAGAAATGGAAGATTCTGCCTTTTTTCATTTTCTTTTATTTTTTTTAATCAATTCGATCATTCAACACATGCACCAAAATATGTAAGAGATTTCCTATGCTTTTCTATAAATGAATACAATCCACACATCATATGCAGAGTTTTAACAAGTCCCCACACCCACATTGAGAAAATTAAATGATATACTTTTTTGCTATTCTGTAGCTTCCTTCTGCAGGGTTTCTTAGCTGAAAAATACATCATAGTGTTTACAAACTATGTATTTTGACATATGCACGCACTTCAAGTTTAACAATTTATTGGAACATCTACAATTATATTTTGCTCTAAAGAGTACTCTAAAAGAAAAAAAGGCCAGGATCTTTATTAAATCTTTCTTTTACAAATGCCTTAGCTCTTGAATCCTTACTGGTGCTTGAAAACAGACGACTAAATTACAGCCTTTTTTACCCAGGATGGAAACTGATGATATCCAAGTATGGTATTTCCTGAAAAGCTTCCTCATCACAAGGCTACTTTGAAGTATTCAATCAAACAAGAGGTCCAGAATAAATATGCTTGATGTATAGTTCAACATTCCCAGTTTTGAGGGAGGATTATCCTTGTTTCATTTAACTTGTTAACAAGTGTGATGTGCACACTCTGTTCCAACTTCCTCTGTAAGGGAGAAGAAATCCACATCTTTTTTAGTTCTTTTATTTGGGAAGGAATTAATAACTGCACTTTTCATTTTTATTTTCCTTGCTAAGAACTACCATATGTTGTGTTTTATTGGTAATATGTAAGTAGAAAGAGCGCTAGCTATTTTAGAGCCAAATATAGGGATTTAAAAAGGCACACACAGCCATCAAGTGGTTTTAATTTGAGAGCACAGAAAAGGAAGATGTTTAGAAATAAAATTTGTCTCCTTGCTTAAATGTTGTCCCTTTTTCTAATTGAAAAATAGGAAAATCGATATATATGATGTCTACTATAAAATGGTGACAAAAACTGATTTACTGATATTCAGCTTTTAATTCTTAAAAGCTTTGTAATAAGAATTCAGATAAGACTGTTTATAATACTGGATTACTGTTATTTCAATCCCAGTACACAGAAGACAACAAAATGGATGTTTCATTTAATGTCCCTTTAGATTTTTTTCCTCATAAGGCTTTTTTTTTTTTGAGAGTGAATTGGTTTAACAGTTTTCCAAGCCTGGGTTAGGTCTTTGAAATGCAACACAGTACAGGATCTGAGCCCAAGTAACAAATCTGAGTACAATTAATCCTCAATATATAGCCATTTATTTAACAATCATTCAGTTACCCTGGCCTGCAAAAAGTGATTTATGGCTGTATAATTTGCTTAATGATCATGAGATTTACTAAACAACTGTTGTAAAAATTGGTTGTAAAACAAGGTCCATGTGATAATTCACTTAACCCATTGCTTAGCATCTAAAATTTTGGTTCAAATTGTGGTGGCAAGTTGAGGACTACCTGTCATCTTGTGGCATCATTCAGAACAGGAAAAATAAGTGGGTATTATGATGGGTTGTGCAGTTAGCCAGATGTTTAGGATGGATTTGGCATTTTATCCATCAATAGAATCCTTCCCAAGGACCTGAGATAAGCAGATGTTTTATTAAGGTGGGTCAGTCAGCTAGATGTTAGACTGGATTTGGCATTTTATCCATTTATCAAGTCTCTTCCAAGGACCCAAGATAGGCAGTTATTGTTTGATGGTGTTAAACGTATCATCACAAGATTAAGCAGTTCCAAATAAAGCTGTCTTTTGCAACTGACTGGTGTCAAGGCCTTTGGTGTTCAAGTGGTGCTCCAGATGTTTTGGAATTGTACCCATCTTTTTTTTCTTTTACCACAAATTATTATTATATATACAACAATGTGGCATCACTTATGCCATATTAGTTGGTGTTGGCCTTCATACGCATCAAATTCTTCCCAAGAACCTATGATGTCTTAATGCAGAGGTCTCCAAACTTGGCAACTTTAAGACTTGTGGACTTCAACTCCATAGCTGGCTGGAGAATTCTGGGAGTTGAAGTCCACAAGTCTTAAAGTTGCCAAGTTTGGGGACCCTTGTCTTAATGCATTGGCTAGTATATGTGCAGATCTAAGTTGTGTGGCCTTTTGCAATTGACAGATAAAATTTTTGTTGACGCACACGTTTTCTAACAATTTTTAAGTATGGTGCTCAAATATGCCAACAACCATTGGGACCACCACAGCTGGTTTATACCATGATCTTTCAAATCTGATTTTTAGTTGTTGATTACTCCGTGATCTTTTCCAATTTTTGTCTTCTAGTATCCTTGGTATTGCCACTTCAATTATTCATACTCTCTTATTTTCAAACAGACTTAAATCTGGTGCATAAGACTTTATCAGTCCTGTATCTGGAAATCCCGTAACATATTAACCTGCTCATTTGCAACTATTTTTTCAATTCTATGCTCCCATCAGTTTTTCATTACATAATTTTACAGCTGTCTACTGAATCATTTTGATGACTGTGTTATATTGTTATTTATAATCAGTTGGTGTAATCTTCTTGGATGAGCTGAGAAAATGCTCTAGTTTTTCTTCTTCATTCTGAATCATTTGATGAGTTTTCAATTCAGGCCTTGATTGCATTACTTCAAATAACTTGTTCTAGAGCAGCCAAAACCAAGCCTCTCTGTGTGTGTGTGTGTGTGTGTGTGTGTGTGTGTGTATTCCAGTTGTGAGCCACTGACAGGTTTTATCTTTACCTAATTTTCCTCTGATCTTTTGTAGAAATTGTCCATGCAATGCTTTTCCTTGCTAGCATTTTGTTCCTGTTTTTTACATTATTGCAATATTCATGTTTTGTTTCTTGAACATTCAGTAATTTTCAATGTTTAACTTGCATCAATGCTTGTTCTTGACTGTGTTTTATATAATCACCCAATTCATGCTTTTCTTTGTTGACAGTTTGACTTGAAGTAAACATTTACCTTAATTTCTGTAGGGCAGATATAATCTACCAATAACACTAAGGTGATGTAATGCATAGTAAATACTTACTAGCTTTTTAAATTTTTTGGTCCAAACTACCATATTCCCCTTGTGTCCAGTTAATAATTCCAGTCATTCCAGTCCAATAAATTGTATCACATACACGATACAGGTATTGATGGTTTTGATGGTGTTTCCACCATTCAATTTGTCTTCAACCTTTTCCTCACTCTTTAGATATATTCTTTACTAATCACGTTTTTAACTTGTTCATGCTTGATGTTGTCCATCTGTAAAATACTCAGATATGAGTAGGCCTCACCCTGATGGCTCCTGATGCTTTAGCCATTTGGCATTTTAATTTAATTACTGTTTGTGATTTTACCCCAATTTATTGCTATTGTAGCACTTTTCTCTAGGCAACAAACATTCCATTGCTATATTTGTGCTAAAAATTCAGAGTATTTGTAAATGACTGGATTTTGATTTCGGATTTTATTATAATTTTATCCCATTTTTTAATATATGATCAACTCAAGATCGCAAATATACTTAATACTCCTTCCTCCTATCTTCCCTACAGCAACCTCCCTATGAGTTTGGTTGGTCTAAGGTCACCCAATCTTTAAGATTTCATATTTAAAGGAAACCTAGAACTCACGGTCTCTTGGTTTCTAGATTAGCAGCTTGACCGCTCGAGTACACCGTAGTTTTTGTAGATCTAGTCTAAAACAAATATATCGTTCAGACATCAACATCATTATTATTTTCAGTGTAAAAATAAGAATATTTATGAAGACCATTTTCCTAATCCAGCCATTGACAAATACTCTATGAATTTTTAGCGCAAATATAGCAATGGAATGTGGCCTAGAGAAATGTGCTACAGTAGCAATAGATTGGGGTAAAATCACAAACAATAATCAAATTGTGGTACTTAGCAGATGTGGCTCTGAATTCTAGGAGATGGATGAATAGATGCCTGGATAAATAGAAGGATGGATGAATGCATGATATAAAATAAAAGTTTTTAGCAAAATTCCAATTGATGGACAGAAGGAGGATATTTCAGAATACTACAATGGATAACATAAGGTAATGTTTTGACTTCAGAAAAGCCAGTACCTAACAATCATTTCAAATTGGAATCATATTCTCTCTACAGCAGAGATGACTAAATGTTTAAAATTTTGAGAACACAGATTTCTGACACTAAAATTTACAAGAAACTACTTATTTGTCTTGGATCCCAGAAATGGCAAGCACTATGAAACTTTCCAGTTTTGTACAGGGAAAACCCTAAAATTCTGATAGAAAAAAACCCTTCTATGGAATTAACATTTCCTTAAATAGGATAAGTGATTTCAGGCAATCCAATCATCCTGGCAATTAATGGATTACAGAAATATTATATTGTCCAATTGCTGTCTTTGATGAACAATGAAGGAGATGATCTTCTCTTCTGTTACTCTCAAGCTATGAATACATTCTTTCCAGAGTCATATTGAAATCTCTTTTCTCAGAGTTAATAACATTACTAAAACTGTTTCCCCAGGCTTCTAATCTGTATTACTTAAGAGTACTCTTTTTGTGGTTTGGTGTTCTGTTGTTGTTTTTTGTTGGTGGTGGTTTTTTTAAGTTTGTTAGCCATCTTGAGACTTGAGTCCAGTATAAAGGCGGAGTATAAAACAAATGCATACCAACATAGGAATACAGAATATATAAAACTTTACGGTATAGTTTAGTTACCAAAAAAAGTTATTTTCCCTGTATGCTTGTTCAAAGTATTATTAATTAAATTAATATGATACCTGTCTCTCAACAACTTTGAACAAATAAAAACTTGAAAAATAAGAAAAATATACAGTATGAAATTGATTCTCCACAGAGTTTCCCTTAGTGTGTCTATTGCTATTATGTTTTTGATAGCCTGCTTCCTCTCATTTCGAAAAAAAAAAAAATCAAAGACACTTAAAACGTTCTTAATTCCATTAAGACTCCCTAATGAGGAAAATCAATCAAAGAAAGACATTAGAACAGTAAGCAATGTCAGGGCATTTAATATTTGAGGTATCCTTATTACCAGAAGGATAATCGGCCAGGTACCATGGAAATATTTTAACATCACATACATCTCCTTTCAAATGTTTAACAGAATAACAGAGCTGGAAAGGATCTTGGAGGTTTTCTAGTCCAACCTTCCTGCTCAGATAGGAAACCCTATACCGGGGTAGGGAAACTTGGCTCTTTTATCACTTATGGACTTCAACTCCCAGAATTCCCAGAATTTTTGACTTGAATGGGACTGTTTAATACACAAATGTAGGACATATAAGAATATGTATATAAGTATATGTGTATATATGTATAATTAGAGTTGTATACTAAACAGTTCCATTCAAGTCAAAAATTGATTTCCCCCACAACTGAAAAACCAGTAGGCCACGGATGGGGAACCTTTTATGGCTCACTCAGGAATTCTGGGAGTTGAAGTCCATAAGTGATGAAAGAGCCAAGTTTCCCTACCCCTGCCCTATACCATTTCAGACAAATGGGAGTCCAATCTCTTCTTTAAAACCACACACAACTTCTTACTTGACAAGAACTCAGAATGTCATAGTTTCATGAACTTTACTACACATGGCCCCAACTCACTGATGGACTGTAGTCGTAATAAGCATATGTACAAGAGTATTCCTTCTTCTTCCATGCATCTGAAAAAGCAGAGGATGTCATCCTCACTGACAAAAATTCAGTCATGGTTCCCAGATACATGGTGGACGTCCAAAGTTTCCTGAGCATAGAATGGAGATTGGAGAGAATTTGAAGCAAGAAATGTTCTGGTGTGCATGATCAGGCATTAACCTGCTTTTCTGCATGCTTGGAATGTAAGGGATTTGAATGTTAAAACAAGGAACACATTTGTAACTTCCTGACCTGGTATTTGTTAAGCTTGCTCTGAGTCTGTAGATGCTCCAGGTTCTTATAATAACTTCTAACTTCTACAGGATAACTCATACCTCCAGGAAATGGCTCCAGGTCTGAAAGGGCTCTTTGATAGATAAAATCTCTTGATAAAGGTATCAGTCTCACTTGGCTTATAAGAGTAAAAAAGTTACAGAGAAGAGGTTGCTGGGAAACTCTGAAGGCACTGGAAAAGCATAGCTCCGAGGTGAGATGAGAGATACCAATCATTATAACAGAAGGGCAATAGGAACCATAAGATGGAAGAAAGGTTGAGAAGAAAGGCTGCTAGGCTTTGAAATCCCACTTGAAAGGAACATCTTTTTGAGAAATCAAGTCAGTGAAGTGGCTATGCTTGCAAAGTCAAGAATACTGATGGTAAAAATCAGCAAATACCATGAAATAACGCAAAAGGAATGCAGACATTCCCATACTATAATGGACTGTACTTTAGATGGATCCAACTGAAATCTTTTAGAGGAAATATGGAATACAGTAGTCCAAAAAAACTAATATAAGAATATAAAAGGAAAATAATCTTTATCGTAAACACAAACTATTATCCCTAAGACACTAAAGAACCACTTGAACATCTGGAGAAGAGGAAGCAAGTTACATAAATAACCCAATCACAGAAGATACAATTTATACATTTTTGAGAGATTGAAACATTATCTGCCAATCCACAATGCTTTAAACCTCACATTATGACAACTCAGTTCAAACCTCACATTATGACAACCAAAGGTTGTTAAATAAATATGTGTCTCACATAAATGAAAGCAAATATACGTGTTCCAAGAACAAGGTGTTGGCTACTAGATCAATAATCAGCTGAGCCTCCAGAGAATTGGTAGTGATTGCATCAATTTTTGATCTGCAGACAATCTCTCTCTTCCAGTATGGTAGGAAAAAGGAGATGAAATCAGACTATCAAAGCTCATTGGTAGTTCCCAGAACTCAACCGTATGCTGAATAATATCCCAGACATTCAATTCAACATGGTGTGACTAAGTTGTTAGACTTTGCCTAAGCCTCAGTCACAGCACAAGATAAAGCCTTTACCGTATACTAGAATAAAGCCACTAAAACTATTGATTGCCCTCTGCCAACATGAAACTGCAATCTCTTCTTACACCCACTATAGCTTAATTCTGCCATCGCTCTTTCCATGGTTTAATGGATTCTTTGCTTTGCTTGTTAACCTCGAAGCAAAGCAGTTGTTGGCATCTCCCCCAAAGAAACTCCAGCCTTCAATCTGCTTCGTCTAGCCTTCCATTTCTATAAAATAGACAGCACTGAGTTTCTTTTGAGTTTACCTGAGAGGACAAAACTGATGTTAACCTGCTTATTGGGGATTCAATGCAAAGAAATGAAGGTGGTTGTTAGTTTTGCTTCAAAAATAGGGGAAGGTAGAGAGTTTCTTGGAGGAGAAAGACAAGCTTAATCCTAGGGGGAAAGGAAAGGAACGTAGCCAAGATCATAGAAGATATCTGTAAGATACAAAGATCAAAACAGACAAGTCAGTGTATTTTTTCCCTAGTGATAATGTATGCCTGTGATGCTGGACATAAAGAAAAGCAGGAGACAGAAAAGAGATGCCTTTTGAATTATGGATTTGGAGACTGTTACTAAGAGTTCCACGGACTGCAAGCAGAACCAATCAATCAGTCCTGGATGAAATAAAGACTGACTGCTCCCTTAAGGTGATGATTAGAAGGATGATTTACAGAAAGGCTGTCACGAAAGCTACTAGTATCTCTCTTTACTTTCTTTTATAAATACTGGGTATCTTTTTTGCCCTTTCTCTCCCTTTTTTCCTTTTCTCTGTCTGCCTGTCAGGACTGACTTCCTCTTAACTCCTTCTCTTTCTCTTCTCCATATTCCCCAAGTTTTCCATCTGATCTGATCTCCTAAATTAACAAGTTTCTTTGCTTTCAACGATTGCAATAATCTAATATTTCATCATAGCATAATACACATCAGTAAAGAAACTCAAACTCAGTAAGACTCCAGTTAAAGTAGACACATGCACAGCAAGGCACGTGAAATTCAAACAATCAGCTGGAATTTTAACCTTGCTATTAAGAAACCTGGGATTCTATAACACAGTGAAACTTCGTCTTGTGGAGGGTGTTTGGAATGGATTTGAGTTTGGAGGCTTAGATGGCTTACACCATATAGACACACCCATGTCATCTTCTGTAAAGCCAGATCCCTCAAAAAAATGAAGCTAGCTTTTCCCAAGGGTCAATATATTAGGTTGCATCCAATCTAATGACATCATTACCTCATGCCATCTGATCCTGGCAACCTAAAAAATTAACACACAGTTCACAAGCATAAGAAAACCGCCAACACAGCCCAACAACTTGGCTACAAAGCCATCAGCAATACTATAGCATTATTATTATTTAATTCATGCACTCCCTTTTCCTGTATTAATCCAGAATTATATATTCCATAATACAAAGCCAGATAATGCTAAGAACATAATTAGAAGGTGTTCATTACTGTACCTAAGCAACCAGTATTCAAAAATTCCTGGAATATTAAATTTCATATGGATGCTCCATATATTAATAGTAAATTCATTTTCTGAATTCCCATACATTTGTACCAAAATGGGATTATCCACACTCAATATGTCCCAGTAGTTAGCATGTTATATTAAACCACAATAGTGATCACTATTCAAATTTTATGTATATAAAATGCTAACTAGCTTTTGGGATTGTGTAAGCACCAATTCATGCCCAATCTTTAGTGCGTACTGACTGTATATAGCCAGTGAACAGGACTACTTCTAGTGTATAGCCACTGAATTGGACTATGTCCCCTTCCATGAATGAGTGATGTTCTGGTGAATATTCTTTGACAATCACCTAATGATGATAATAATGCAATATGGTTATTTTAATGTCATCTAAAGTTAAGAGTATTAAGGAGAGGTGGACTAGCACATATACATACACAAGCAACTTAATATAGGTACCATGGGAAATTCAGGATTTTTTAATGTTGCTAGTCAAGGAAAATATGCCAAAGGCTAGGTCAAGCTAATAGTAAAACTTGACCTGCTTCTTTCACAAGTCTTTTGTGGCCAGCTGCTTTGGGTATGAGTGCTTGAAAAGTGAGTTGGATGGACTGACCTTGATTGGACCTCTTTACAGTGATGAAGTAGTGCCATTATAAACTTCTTTTTCCAAAGGACACTTGATTGATAAACTATGGTCAGTACGCTCATTCCTTAACATTTTCTCTTGGTACAGCAACGGCCACATCTGTCTCCACAGATGTGAATTTATGCAAATGGGACATATGGGCTTAGGCTGGCATTGATTTGCTCATAAGAAATGCTCCTGGCAGGGGAGCAGGAATATGAACTGTGTACAGCCTGCCCATCTTAACCCACCATTGGTTGGCACTAGGGCACTGTTGGTAATGAGTAGTCTACTTTCTCGGCGGGCCTTGATCCAATGTAACAGATGGCCAGCCAGGAAGATATGCCAGAGAGCCAGAATGTGCATCTAATTTGATAATTAAGGACTGTATTCCCCTCCAGACACAATGAAATGGAAGGCCACACATCACTTCTGGCTTATACTTGGGCACAACCTCTAGTTCAAAACCAAAGTAAATTTTGAAATTAAGTGGAAAAAACTAAGCAATTCATTGGCCACTGAGGAAGAATTACAAGATTACTGAACTTCAAGAAAATGTGCCGGGGCGGAGAACATTAAAATATACAGATTTTTATTTACAAACTAATTTCCCATATGTGATATGAGTAGGTCTTTCCTAGGACAGTACTATGTCCTTCCTGAATTATACTGGATAAAAATACAGGCAGTAAAAAAACTGTTTACAGGCACTGAAATTAAGGTTTCTTTCTTTTTTTTTTTTGTAAATTTTATTTGAGTTTTCACAAAGAGAAAAAAAAATACAAATAAAACATCTTTTTTGAAAGCAGCATAATCCCGGGTTACATTTCTTCATACAGACACAAATTCAGGTTCATGCTCATTTTTATATTCTATTCCATACCTTATTACTATTTTACATTTTCTGTATAGCTTCTCCCCTCTTTTAATTTTCTCAATTTTATTTTAATTATCTCATCTCAATTCAAATCACTGTATTTATATTTTTTGTCTGTCCTGTTTCTATTATCTTTTCTCATTAAACAAAATGTCTCCTGTAGTTACTGATTGGAGTATGACGCCTTTATATCTTTTCCCTAAAGTTGTAACATTCAATATAATACATAACTTCCATTCGGATTCTGCTTGGTACATTCTTAAAATATACACTGTATTCTTTAAAAAAGAAAAAAAATTATAATTAAAACAACATTCCATTCCAATTCAATTCTATCATTAATATTAATATTCATTAAAGTCTTAACATCTTTAACATTACTTTTCAATTAAATATCATACTTCTATGGGAACAATTATAAATTTTCCATAGTTAATTCCCCCCTTCGCTTATATTTTATAAAACCTTGACTAATTAAAATGTTCCTGTTCCTTCCTAATTCAATTTTCTCATTTATTTTATTTCACTTATTTTATTCACAAACATTTCACTAAATTACACTATTTTATCCCTCATTTTAATCATACATTGTGTCCAATTTTCTAAAGTTATTTCTATTACTGTAACAATAAATCTTATGTACTTTTACAGAATCCCTTTTTCAGTTAGTTTTTCACCCATTACCTCTAAATAGGTCCTGTTTCTCTATTATCTTGCTCTGGTCCTTGGTAACTTCTTTTCCTTTCCTTCTTCCCTCTCTTCTTCTCTCTCCCCTTTTTACCCCCTTGTCTCTCTACCTCTATTTCCCTCTTCTGTATTCCCCTTTCTGTTGCTTTCCAGTATTATACTTATTTTTCAAATTATTTTTCTTGTCTTTGGTTGTTTTTTTAAGTCTTAAATTCTCCATTCTCTTTCCCCCCTTTCCTTTTTCTTCCCCACATAGAATTACTTGTTCATTAAAGATGGCTTCTTCTTTGACCCAGTCTTCTTGTTTTGCAGTCTTTTCTTGTTGTTTCTCATAGTTCCAAATCTCCATTTCTAAGAATTGAAAGACGAAGCCAAAAGAACCCTTCCCTTCTTGTGCATCTTCTTTGTACTTTTAAAGTTCCATTTTCAATTCATCCAGAAGTGGTGCCATTGTATAAATTTTTAAACAACCACCCAATTGATTTTAGTCATTCAAATATAATAACCAAAAATCCAAAGATCACTAAATAATCCAAATACACGCAAGCTGTTTCTTTTTTGCTCTTTTTTTTCACTTTCTCTTCCTGAGGTTACTATTTAGTTGCAAAGTTTCAGTTAAAATGTATCTTTTAGAAGTCTTGTTGAAGTTTTACTTTAGATTCTTTTTAATTCTAGGCAGTCTCTTCCCTCTTCCAGATCCTGCCCTTATTCTTTTTCTCTCCCTTCCTGCTTATGAAAAAGAAAGTTTTTAATGTCCAGAAATCTTTATTATCGCTTTGGCATTTTGTTTTATTTTCAGCTTAATTGCCTACTGATGTCAAAGCAGATTTTTTCAATTTCTTATTTAAGTCTCTTAGTTGTCAGTATAGGGAAGGAGAGAGAAGAGAAAAAAAAGGCAAACCTTTCCCTTTTCACTTTCCTTCGCTGCTTCCGACTCTTCTTTGGGAGCGATGTTATTTTTTGTAAGTTTAAATTCCAGGGGATCTTGGTTGTTGCTTTTACAATTTAACCTGGTCAGCCAAAACTTTCACTTCTTATCTTCCTCCTGCACATTCTTTTCCGGTCGAGTTCTTCTTTGTGGTGGCCATTTCTGGCCACCACTGCAACCGCCTTCAGGAAAGGGAGTAATGGCCAGCTGAGGAGGAGAGATGTGGCTCTCCTCGACCCTGCTGGCGGTCTCCCCCCTCTTCACCACCTCTACGGGCTAGCTTAGCCCTGAAACCAGCCGGCTCGGGACGCTCCAGCGGCGAGCCCAGACAGAAACCACACACGATCGCGGATTTCTGTCTGTCGCCGAAGCCCTTCAAACCGGAAGTCCCTGAAATTAAGGTTTCTTGTTCATGCTGCTCATTTATATATAGCAAGAACATTTCAGTGAAACAATGTGTATCACACTTGTATTTTTTAAGTGAATAAAAACACAGATTTGGTTTTGATAAATGGCCACACTGATTATACTTAAGTGCAATAGTTTAGCTAGTGATAGAGCCAAATCTCATGTACTCTACATTTCAACCATGGGAATGGTACAAGATTCCCTCCTAGAGGTATGATATTATAAAACCAGAAGTTTTAGGTATGTACCTAAAAAGATATACTTTGTCAGAAAAACAAACTGTATGTTATAATATAAATGTAGCAATGAAGTATAGATTTTTTCACCAAAAAAGCTGAAACCAGAATATGCTGAATGTCCATAGTCCAGACAATAAATCTCCTGACCCAATAAATGAAATGCACACCCCACCCTTGAAGTTTTCAAATGAAAACATGAGAATAAATCCCACGAATGCCTTTGAACATTCAATTAGGTTGTTTTCCTGAAATAGGCCTTTTGTCTGTAAAATTGGCTCTCTCTGATAGCTTGCCAGTTCTGGATGATCTTGTAGGCACAACATAAGGGTTTCTTTTTTGTTTAAAAAGAAAATGTTCAGAGGATTACATTCAAGGTAAGTGTGCCCAGGTGTGCAACAGTCATTGGCAGGGATTCACCAAGTTATCCATTAGAAAACAAGACGGTCTGTTCATAGGTCAATTAGTTTTTGGAAAGAGAAATTACAAATCAGAAAACCATTTAAGAAGGAAGTGAAGCATTTCCCCCCTCTTCCTTATTTCATTTTTGTGGATTTTCAAAAACCACGTTCACACAAACAGAAACTCAGAAGAACCATTTCAAAACCAACTTCCTCCAACTAAGTACAAATTCCATTCATACAATTGCACGGGTTAAATCTTGCTCAAATTTGGGAAATTATCTATATGATCTACTCTTCTACCCAAAAATATCAAGGAACATTCAATGTTCTTCTGGTGATAACTCTAACTCTAATGTTGCTATATATTTCAACCATATACAGGTGAAACTCAAAAAATTAGAATACTGTGCAAAAGTTCATTTATTTCAGTAATGCAACTTAAAAGGTGAAACTACTATATGAGATAGACTCATTACATGCAAAGCAAGATAGTTCAAGTCGTGATTTGTCATAATTGTGATGATTATGGCGTACAGCTCATGAAAACCCCAAATCCACAATCTCAGAAAATTAGAATATTGTGAAAAGGTTCAATATTCTAGGCTCAAAGTGTCCCACTCTAATCAGCTAATTAAGCCATAACACCTGCAAAGGATTCCTGAGCCTTTAAATGGTCTCTCAGGTCTGGTTCAGTAGGAATCACAATCATGGAAAGACTGCTGACCTAACAGTTGTGCAGAAAACCATCATTGACACCCTCCATAAGGAGGGAAAGCCTCAAAAGGTAATTGCAAAAGAAGTTGGATGTTCCAACGTGCGGTATCAAAGCACATTAATAGAAAGTTACATGAAAGGGAAAAGTGTGGGGGAAAAAAGGTGCACAAGCAGCAGGGATGACCGCACCCTGGAGAGGATTGTCAGGAAAAGGCCATTCAAAAGTGTTGGGGACTTTCACAAGGAGTGGACTGAGGCTGGAGTCAGTGCATCAAGAGCCACCACACACACACACACACACACACACACACACACACACACACACACGGATCCTGGACATGGGTTTCAAATGTCGTATTCCTCTTGTCAAGCCACTCCTGAACAACAAACATCGTCAGAAGCGTCTTACTTGGGCTAAAGAAAAACAGAACTGGTCTGTTGCTCAGTGGTCCAAAGTCCTCTTTTCTGATGAGAGCAACTTTTGCATCTCATTTGGAAACCAAGGACCCAGACTCTGGAGGAAGAATGGAGAGGCACACACTGCAAGATGCTTGAAGTCCAGTGTGAAGTTTCCACAGTCTGTGTTGATTTATGGAGCCATGTCATCTCCTGGTGTTGGTCCACTGTGCTTCATTAAGTCCATGGTCAATGCAGCTGTCTACCAGGAGATTTTGGAGCACTTCATGCTTCTTTCCGCAGACGAGCTGTATGGGGATGCTGACTTCATTTTCCAGCAGGACTAGGCACCTGCCCACATTGTCAAAACCTGGTTCAATGACCATGGGATTACCGTGCTTGATTGGCCAGCAAACTCACCTGACCTGAACCCCATAGAGAATCTATGGGGCATTGTCAAGAGAAAGATGAGAGACATGATACCAAACAATGCAGAAGAGCTGCAGGCCGCTATTGAAGCATCTTGGTCTTCCATAACACCTCAGCAGTGCTACAGGCTGATAGCTTCCATGCCACACCGCATTGAGGCAGTAATTACTGCAAACGGGGCCCAAACCAAGTATTGAGTACATATGCATGCTTATACTTTTCAGAGGTCCAATACTGTTTTATGTACAATTCTTGTTTTATTAATTGCATGTAACATTCTGATTTTCTGAGATTGTGGATTTAGGGTTTTCATGAGCTGTAAGCCAAAATCATCTCAATTATGACAAATCATGGCTTGAACTATCTTGCTTTGCATGTAATGAGTCTATCTCATATATTAGTTTCGCCTTTTAAGTTGCATTACTGAAATAAATGAACTTTTGCACGATATTCTAATTTTTTGAGTTTCACCTGTATGTTAGCATTGTTCAGTCCTGACCTTCAGCATTTATGCTTCATATGGTGATCTGACAAATTTGTGGAGGTAAGACTGTTAATCACTTCTAGTTGTGATGACTGTATATTACTCTGGGAGCAGAAGGCAATACATCTCTAAGTACTAATTACTAGTAGAGAATAGTAGGAACAAATATACTGTATTTATGAACTGGTGTTAAGCTTTTCAGAGCCATCCCACTCATCACCATAAAAAAACAGAAAACTATTTAACATGGTCAAATGTTATTGCTGTTTTGAAAAATGGAGCACTTTTTTGCATGTATCATGTAATGAATGTATTGTACAAAATACAGAAGTATAGAAAACATACATATATATACTCTTATCATATGTGTGTGTATGTTTGTTTTTCCTTTATATATTTCCTCTTTATTAAAGCATTTAAAAACAAACAGGAAACTGAAATAAATATATCACATTGTTAAGTAAAGCCCCAAATATTTATAATTCTGACCCTTATGTGACTTTAACCTTAGGTGCACAAATGTAGCTTGTTTCTGTCTGAGGATCATGCATGAATTCGGGCATAGTAAATATTAGTATAGGTTACTATTTTATAGGGTATTATTTTATATGGTTTATTTTAAAAAATAATGCAATTTAAAAAATCATGGTTATCAAATATTGGCTCAGTACAGCATATGAACTGAAATATATGAAAGACAGTGTATTTGCTTACACAATATGGAGCTGTTATAATAGAGTTTACATCATAAAGCCATAGGTGAAGTAACAAGATTACTGATGCAGATTGACTCCAAAATATATAGCTTTTCTTATTACATTCCCAAAAACTTGTAGAAATCAAGAGAAAAGGATAAAATATTGTTGCATTACTGCAAATTTACTAGCAGAATACCAGATTTTGACTTCCCTTCCATTTCAGTGAGATAACCAGACCCTAGACTCAGGTATGAATTTTTAAAGAACTAAAAGAAAATAGGCGTTGGCTTACCTGAATGCAGTTTCTCAGCATGGCTTGGGATATTCCACACATATAGGTTGAATCTGTCTTTCTGCCCAGAGACTGAGTCATCAATCTTTGCCACTCCTCTTCCTGTCGGGGCAGGAAGTCTCCTAGCCCCAGTCACGACAAAGGAACAGCCATTTGATGAACTTCCTGTGATGTTGGGTCTGCCTCCCACCTGGACACTGGACTAGACGGTTGCCAGGGTGGGAGTGGATTATCCCAAGGCACGTTGAGAAACTGCGTTCAAGTAAGCCAACGCCTATTCTCCAGCATGCCTTTGAGATAATCCACACATATGGGACATACCGAAGCTGGCAGTCCCTATGGGCGGGAAGAAGTCTGGTCCTGTGCGTTCCCGTCTGTATGCACTCACTGTAGCACTCTTTTTCCGAAGACTGCCTCAGCTGAGGTGTATGTGTCCAG
The DNA here is from genome assembly GCF_049901715.1 of Pseudonaja textilis. Taxonomy (NCBI): domain Eukaryota; kingdom Metazoa; phylum Chordata; class Lepidosauria; order Squamata; family Elapidae; genus Pseudonaja; species Pseudonaja textilis. The sequence goes on from NC_141990.1 coordinate 47,475,956, forward strand.
TCTGTAGTGCTTTACGAATGGAGATGGGGAGGACCATGGAGCTGCCCTGCAGATGTCCTCAAATGAGGCCTGTGTTGCCCAGGCAGCTGTGGTAGCTGTGCTTCTGGTCAAGTGAGCTATTATCCATCTGGGTGTTGGAAGAGCCTGGGTCTCGTAGCCTTGGCTGTACAAGCCCTGATCCAGCAGCCTATAGTTGAAGAGAAGACTTTAGTGCCCATTGAAGATAGCTGAAATGAGACGAAAAGGGCCTCGGTTTTATGATACGTTGATGTACGTTTGATGTACCTACGAAGAGCCCTCCAAACATCCAATTTGTGCCATTTGTGCTCTTTGCCGTGTGAAGGAGCAGGGCAAAAGTCAGGAAGAACAACTTCCCGAGCCCTGTGGAAACGAGTTTACCTTTGGGATGAAGGAGGGGTTGAGGCGCAGGACAACCCTGTTGTCGTGGAATGTACAGACGTCTTCCCTGATGGAAAGAGCTGCCAATTCTGATATGCGCTGGGCCAATATGGTGGCCACTAAGAAAGCGAGTTTGAGTGTTAAAATCGCAGGTTAACAGATTGAAGAGGTTCAAACAAGTCCTGAATAAGGACTTGTAATATTGTACACAGTTCCTGTGGACTGTTGGAGGTTTAAGATTGATAGCTCCTTTGAGGAAGGAGCGGATGATTGGATGATGAGCTAAGAAATTCCTCTTCGTGGACAGGCTGCTACCTGCCTGCGTAGCATACTAGGAAAGAACCTTTGTCAAGTCCTATTTGTAGAAAGTCCAGGATCTGTGACACTGAGGCCGCAGTTGGGTCTGTGCCCTTCTTGATGTACCATTGATGGAACACTTTCCAGGTAGTATCATATATTCTGTTTGTAGAAGGCCTCCTGGAGGCTTGTACTATTTTGATGACATTTCTGGAAAAGTTATCCCACCTCAGGAACCTCCACTCAAGTGTCAGGTGGTCAATTGAGGCTCCGGGTGTTCCAAAACCCCCTGGCTGAGAGATATCCTGTCCTGAGGAATCCTCCAAGGACAGGACACTGACAGGCTCACTAGGTCCCCATACCATGACTGTCTGGGCCAGTGGGGAGCGAAGTGGATGATTTCTGCCTGTTCCTTATCACCCCCGTATGAGGGGAAGAGGAGGGGAGGCGTAAAGGAGCCTCATGGGCCAGAGGCTGCAAAGGGCATTTACCCCTTCTGTGCCTAGCGATGGGAATCTGGAGTAGAATCGGGGAAGTTGGGTGTTCGATGGAGTGGCAAAGAGGTCGAGTCCTGGCCTCCCGAATCTCTGAGCTATGTCCTGGAACAGATCTGGATGAAGACGCTACTTGGAGTAATCTGCCTGGAAAATCGTTATCCCCTATATGTGCTCTGCCTTGATTGAGAATGGGTGAGCCTCCACCCAGGTTCCCAGTTGCTGTTTTTCAGACATGAGGGATCTGGAGTGGGTTCCACCCTGGCGACTGATGTGTGCTTTGGCCGCCATGTTGTCTGTTAGGATCAGTACATGTTGGCCGGTCACTGTGCTTTGGAAGTGTTTGAGAGCTAAGTGAATGGCTCTCAGTTTTAACCAGTTTATGTTGTATTGAAGGTCCACTGTGGACCATTGACCCTGTGCAAGCTGGGACTGTAGATGGGCCCCCCAATCCAACAGACCTGCATCTGAAGTGACTGGGATGCAATTGGGTTCTTTGAATAGGGACCCCTTGGTGATCGCTAGGGAAACCCACCACCTAAGGGTACTGAGGACATCTGACCAGAATCGGACCGTGACATTGGAGGTGCTGGTGCCTGCTCTCTGAAACGGTAGGAGAAAACATTGGAGAGGCCTGGCGTGCAATCGGGCCCACGGAACTATGGCTATGCACGAGATTAATTTTCCCAGAAGCTGGGAAAGTACCGCCAGGGAAGACACTCGCTCTGCTGTGACCTGGGTGAAGGACCTGATGCTGTCCTGATGTTCCTGGGACAAATATACCTCACATAGATTTGTGTCTATCACCGCACCCAGATGAAGGAGGCGGGTGGAGGGTGTTAGCTGCCTTTTCTGGAAATTGATTGAAAATCCATGGTCCTGTAGGACCTGGTGTGTGTAAGTGAGGTCTGATTTGGCTTGTTGGCTGGAATTGGACTAGATTAGGATGCCGTCCAGCTAGCACTGGACACACACTGGGATTGTTCTGAGGTGTGCGGCCAGTGCTGCCAGCACTTTTGTGAATATCCTGGGGGCTGATGACAGTCCAAATGGAAGGGCCTTGTATTGATAATGGCCCCCACATTATAGAACCTGAGAAACCTCCGATGGGAGGGGTAGATGGGCATGTGGAGGTAAGCCTCCATCAGATTGATGCACGTTAGGAGATTGCCGTGGCCCCTTATGCTCTCCAAGATGGATTGCAGAGTTTGCATCTTGAATCTCTTGTTGAGTCATGACTGGGGCTAGGGGGCTTCCTGCTCAGACAGGAAGAGGTGTGGAAAAGATTGATGACTCAGTCTCTGGGCAGAAAGGCAGATTCAACCCGCATGTGTGGACTGTTCCAAAGGCATGCTGGAAAATGAATGAGTTTTCTGAAATTAAACCCATAACTAATGATCAGCTTAAGAATTACACAAGCAACTTTCAAAAAAGATGCAGTTAGAACCAAATGGCTGTTGGAATTACAGAGGACTTTGTCAGGCACCAATCCCTATTCTTCAAATCTCACATGAGAGGAACTGAAATCTCCAGTTTTGCAATAAGATTTGGGAGCTAATGCTAGTTGTCAAGAGACTTCAACACTCAAAGAACACCAAGTGACATGGCTAGTTGCTCACTCTCTTGAATCACAATGTGAAAATCCAAATTACTATTTATAAGCCTGGCAGAAAAAAAAATCCTACATATTCACAATAGAGGTCAACATTAATGGCCAAAGAAACAAAGCAGCCTCAACTGCCTCCACCCATTGTCAGAGTAAATTACCAGTTGGCTAACATAAATAACCTGAGATCATTTCTAATGTAAAAGACAACCCATCTTCCAAAACAAAACATGGGTAAGCTATTTGGAATTCTTGACCATGATTTCAAAATATATTTACAGGAAGATGTTAATCAACATAATAAACCCTCTGGTTCAACACTGCTAGCAAACAGCACAACACCTTTTTTGTATCAAATTATTAATCATACTTGCTCTACTAGTACATATAAAACAGTGTTCTGAACAGCCATTAGAATTAAAGAACAAAACAAGTAACTGAATCCAGGGAAAAAGAAAAGCCAAATGATTAATTAGAAAGGTGACCATCAGGGAAAGTTGATTATGTCTCTGTGTTTACATTTGTAAATATATATATATGTTTTCTTAAGTTTTCACGGGTGCTTACATGTATGGCATTCAGCTTTGTTCGGGTATTTTCCCACGTCATTGTAGTTGTGCTTTTAAAGTTGTAGCAAGGTTTCGGCAGAATCTCATCCCAGAAGCCTGATGATAGCAGATGAGATTCTGCCGAAACGTTGCTAAAACTTTAGAAGCTCAACTACAGTGACATGGGCAAATATCCGAACAAAGCTGAACACTATATCTGTATCTATATACACACACACACACACACACATACATATGTGTGTGTGTGTGTGTGTGTGTAAAATTGCTGAAGTGATATTTTAATATTTGTATGCTACATTTGATTATTTTGTCTGTGGCACTTAAATGTCTCAAAACAATTGAAACAAATGTTAAGTATTATGCTGGTTGAAGATCATAGGAGTTCTAGTTAATAGCAGAATTTCAGTGGAATAAATACTGAAGATTCAACATTCCAAGTGGCCTCAACAATTCTGAGAGAAGTAAGAAGGCAGAGCCTCCTCGCTGACGGACTGTAGATCGCGACTATCTGCAGCTATGGTCCGTGCTCTTTGTTGGAGAGCCCCAATCATTACGATTAGGGGCTGAAGCTGCCTTGGAGGGGCAGTAGAGTAAGGGGAAGCCGCAAGCCAGGTTGAGGGGAGCTGCATCTCCCCCCCTGGGCTTGGTCTTTTTCCCCCTGAAGACGACTGCAGTGGTGGTTTAAAATGGCCACCCTGAAGAGGAGGACTCAGCTGGATTAAGATTTATGCAGGAGGGAAGAAAGAGGTGGATAACAACTGAACCAGGACAACTGGGAAATACAACTAAACAAAAGTACCCCAGGATTAAGGTAACATGGAAATTTTAAGAAAAGAAAAGTGAGCGGCAAAATTACAAAGGGACAGGAAAAAAGTAAGAAAATATTTTTGACAGCTAAGCGGGGCTTCAAACTGGGAAAGGAAGAAGCCAGAACTAAAGATTTAACTAAATTGGACTAAAATATTTTAGCAATAAACAGGCATAAAATAAAGCTGGACTTAAGATTGTCAAAAAATAATAACAAAGTTTACAAATTGGAGACTGGACTGTACTGGAATATTGAGGTTCAAAAAACCCTAAATAAAAACATAGGGGGGAAAGGTGAAGCCTTTGTATAATGGAGAGTGCCACCTTTTGACAAAAACTTGAGCTCAAACAAAAGGGAAAACATCCTGTTTCTGAATGAACTTTTGTGGATATATCACTAAAGAAATATTGGAACAAAGTAAGAATCTTAGAAAGTGAAAGCAGAAGCAGAATAAAGAAAAAAGCAAGGAAACACTGACTGTGGGATTGATTGATGTTTTTGGTATAGACCCTGGGCTGGAATAATTGAGAACTTTAGAAAATTGAAAGAAGAAAGAAGGAAAGTAAAAGTGGTTTTTTGTGTGTGTGTGGACTTTAACGATTATAAAATATAAGAGTGTGTAATGATGATCTCTTTTTGGGAATTAAAAAAGGAAGTTAAAAATATGAGAGAATTACTACAGGAAAGAGGTGAATCACTTTGTTCTGTGTGAGAAAAAATGGAAATGGCGATTGAAGAACAAGAAGAAAGAGCTTCAGAGGAGGAGGAGTTGACTCAAGGAGAAGACATCTTAAAGAGACAATTAACACAAAGAACACTACAAAGAAGTGGGAAAAAAGGAAGGTTAAAAAGTTGAGATTTAAGAAGGCAATCAAAAGGGGGAATACCTGTGAAGTCGGGAAAGGCAGAAAGACCCAGCAGAAAAGGGGAAAGGAAGATATTAAGAAAGAGAGGGATATAAACTGGAATGAGAAAAGATATGGGGAAAAGAGGGGGAGGAGAAGCAGTAAGAAACAGGTGCATGAAATAAAGAAATACGGAAATAGTAAAATGTGGAAAAAATTGTTTTTTCAGAGATAACGGTTGATGAATTAAAAAGGGGATTCTGCAGGGTGACAAGGGGTAATAAGAATATTTCTGCAATTAAAAATATTTAGAAAATAGATACTGATAGCTCTTATTAAAAATTAAGGGGGGGAAATATGCTGCGGAATCCAAATGAAAAGATGTAATGATTATTATTGTAACTTCTTAAAAATAATGGTTTATTGGGAATCAAGATGAGGGAATAAAGGTATATTTTAATCATTGAAGTGTCACACTCAAAGCAGTAAAAGGGGGGAAACCTATACTTGTTTTTTTTTCTTTAGTGTTAAAATTTGTATTAATCTAGAATTTATAAAAAGAATGTGTAATGGAAAGGGAATATGACAGACTAAAGAACCAACTAAATTAAGTTAATATAGACTATTAAAAGCAAGGAGAGGCATTGGTAACATTTTTATCATTATCATTATCATTATTGGGCAAACATATATTGTTTATCTTTATTTTTAAAATAAATATTAAAGGATTATATTTGAAATAATTGAAATGAAACAAAAAGATGCTTTGATTGAGATTAATGAAAGAGGCTAGAATTAATGTGCCTGTTTCTCTCCTTACTGAAAATTTGGAATGGAAAAGGTAATAATAGAATTAAGTATGCATATATGAATGTATAATTGCTGTCATATTTGTATGTAAAGGTGATGACCCGGAAATATGTTGTCCACTAAAAAGAGATTTTTGTTTTTAATGTGAAAAACTGAATAAAATTTGTAAAAAAAAAAAACAATTCTCAGAGAACTAACAAACACTGGAACACTGAAGATTCAGTGTGTTTCATAATCTATTCTCTCTTTGTACATGAAATGACTAAAGGTATGAACATTTACCGTATAATAAAAATGATAAAACACTGATGAATTTAATTGTAATAGACACTGATGATAATAGAGACACCACAATTAGTTTTATTGTAACCAGACTTGATAGTTGGGGCAGGTTCTCCAATCTACTTTGGGAATATTGACTGAGAATTTTGGAGAGTCTGGAAAATTATAATTGAAACGCATCTAAAAAGCTTCTGCTTAGATAGAAATATGTTAGGATAATATAGTTTAGGCCTGTCCAGAGCCTGAGCTTAATAACCACAATCACTAGAAGGTTTGGGCAAATTCTTTCTCTGCAATTACATGCATGCATCTGCATAAAAAATGAAGGGTTACTTGATAAGAACTAATCTAAAATACCAAAAAGAATGCTAAGTATTTTCTCTTGTTACAAAACACACAGACCCAAGCAGAGAATAAAAATGATTGCTGCTGACCTTGCTTTCTTGTGAGAGACATGGGGATCATCACAGGTTAGAGCCCACCACTCAACAGATAAGCTGGCATTCCTTAGAGGAGACTAAGCGAAATGAAAACAAAATGCCTTTCATAGTTTTACAAATACCTGTATCTCCTCCCAATTGGACACTGCAGTAAATCCTTAATTTCTTGTATGAACAACTCTGTAATAAGTTACAAAAAAAAGCATTATAAAGCATTAAGAATATTCTATCCATGTCAAGGTCAGGGCATATGTTATTTCTTTTTCCAGATATAAAAATACTTCAGAAAACATATTCAAGGTAAGATGTGAGTTTGGGACTATATTTATGTTTTTGATCAATCCAATATCTGGACATCAAGCTTCTGTAGGGTATTGTTCTCCAAATTTGTTGGACAACTATCTTTGCCAGCAAGCATGAGTGTGATTGGCAAGGGATGATGGAGTCTATGTTGCAACACACAATCAAACTGGAGCAGGCTGTTATAGGAATTACCTGAATCCAATGCAATTAAAAGTCTCCAGAGAAAATCTACAGTACCACACTGAGTATATAATTTGGTTTAAAAATGAATATTAATTGCCTACATATCCAGTAGTCTCTGTTAAAATAAAAAGAGAAGCATGGGCCTATGAAAATTATGGGCATGTTCCAATATTTCTTGAATCCAATACAATTTTGCATATTATGGTTTTAAATCCCAGTAGTTTCAAATGCTAAGAATCTGATTTCTGGTTACTAATAATTGTTACTAAAAATCAGTATCTACCTCTTAGCAAAATGTTGAAAAAATTATATCAAACCCTTTTCTAAACAGTTTCTATGCTGAACTAATATAGTTCCAAAATATAAAAATAATGGCTGCATTTGTAAAAATAATGGGGATTAAACAAAACTCATTTCTACCCCCTCCCCCCAAAAATACACCAGTACAAAAGGTAAGCTTCAGTTTCATTGATTTTATTTCCATACATCCTTTCCAAACTAAATGAATTTTGTAGCATATATTTCTACAATTATTATTCTACGAACACCCATGCATATATTACAATTTAAAAGATCCATCAATAAATATTTTAAAGCAGCAGACAAGGGTAGCAAAATCCACAAATACTCAAGACAAAATTCCTAACACATGTTCATGCCTCCTCACAAACCCGTCTGGGGTCAGTGTCCACAAAGCAGCTCACACTTGGAGAAATAGCCTTGCCTTCTCTGCTTGCTAGGCTCCTAACATGGGCTATCTGAGGGTGTTTCGATATATTGATCCCAAGACCTTTCAGCTCTTTATTGCCTACCAACAAATGTTACATAGTAAATAATTTTTCTTGTACTGAAATCTGAAAAAAGTGCTACGTTGATGTTACGATAGTTAGGGGTAACAAAACGTATGCAAGAAAACAAGCAAACTCAGAGAGCACCAAGGACTCCTCAAAAGTGCTATGTTTCTAGTTTCAAGTGAACTACTTTTCAAAGTAATTCTTTCTCCTACCTTTCACAGAAAACTTCATCACAGTTCCTCCTCACTTTCTAATAGCTTTTAGTATTAACATTTTATCAATATTTAGCATCTCCTCAAATTTTTATATTTTAATAAACTTTATCATGCTTTTTTGGTGCAAAGAACTGCACAACAACAATGTTGTCTTATATAAAGTGAAAAGTCTCAGAGATCTTTGGGACAACCATGACCTGGATGATTGAGAATCCTCCCTAGGCGTCTCAGGTCCTGGTGAAGGCACCCAGGTTCTCTTGGCAGCAGGACAAAAATGGTTTCTCATTGCATTTTATGAATTTATTCCCCAGTCCAGCCAACAGTCCTGGAATTCCTAGGGGGTTCCCTCTGCCAAATGTCTGCAGATGTTTAATTTATTTGTTTGATTGATTTCTATAACCACCCATCAGACTAAATGATTTCATTGAATGACTTCATCCCAAGCAGTAAGTTAGCTGAAAATTATAGTTTTCATTCAGAATCTCTAAAGAAATCATTTCAAATGAAATCAGCCTGGTCATGATAATTCATAAGCCCGGTTTAACAGATAAAAATTATTAATACAAATATTGCATGAATATTAAATGTTACTTTGAAGATGGAGACTTACAAATATTGCAAAACAACCCACCCTACTTGTGCCAAAGGTGCCTTTTCAAGAGGCAACCGGGGTTTCTTGGTTTTCTTTGAAGATGTTTTGCTTCTCATCCAAGAAGCAGCTTCTTGGATGAGAAGCAAAATGTCTTCAAAGAAAACCAAGAAATTCCAGTTCTCTCTTGAAAAAGCATCTTTGGGACAACCATGATCTGGATGACTAAGAATCTCCATAGACAACCAACCTACTTGGAAGAGATATTGCCTCACAGAATGGAGGGAAAATCTCTTTTATATGGGACTTTCCACAAGAGTACACAGTATTCCCTTTTTTCCATTCAGTTCTATTGTTCTGCTCAAGGCAATTTTTTTCTCAGAGAAAAGTGAAGAGAAACTATTACATTAATTTATACATTAGAAATGGTAAATTCAAAATCCAAATTCTTTTATTCTCATTCCCATCTCTCATATGAATATTTCCAACTTATAATTTGGGGGTGGGGGATAGGGAGCAAAAACTTATATATCTCCACAGGTTATCAAAAAATAGCGTGAAAACATAAAAATAGATACCCAAATCTTTTCAATATAGATCTGAAAAAGTTCCCACAATTGCATATCTTAAACAACAAGCAGGAAAGAGCAGGCAAAACTCATTCACCTTTTTTCCTCTTGCATTTTTAAACTATTTTTCATTACACAAAAATTAATCCTAAGGAATTTTCACTGCTAGTTTCTTGCACAGATTTTGCTCTTCCCATCTCTTTTGGCCAGTATAACAAGGAACTTTAATATCTGGCTGACTCTCACATGTGCTTTACTGATTACAGTTGAAGCAGACAATGTGAATTGATCCAAATTTCCCTTCCTTAGAAAATGTTGCCAAGATTTCCCAAACAATTGAAGGGGTCATTACAAGCAATCTTTCTTCATGCAAGCCCCAAACTGTGAATTTATTAACCTGGACAGAGTCAAAACAAGTTTATGAATAGCTACTTATTCACCGATGAGAATTAGAATGAGAAACAGTGATCTTAATATGTTATTTTAGCAGTTATTTTCAAACTTAGCAACTTAAGGTACGTGACAAGAACTCTCAGAATTGCCCAGCCAGCATCCAGGCTGAGGAATTCTGGGAGCTCAAGTCCACACATCTTCAAGCTGCCAAGGTTGAGAAACATCCTGTGCAGGATTTCTGGGGTTGTGTGTATGCGTGTCAGTAAAATAAACAGGGTTTGAAAAGAAGTGCAGCTTTACCGCTTGCAATAGTGAAGCTAATTATACAAATAATCAAATTTACAGAAACAAGGTAAAGGAGAATTCATGACCCCACAAAACCTTTCAATGGCTCAGTGGCTTTTTCTATTAAGTTGATGGGCACTGAAAAAGTATGATGTCACAAATTAACAAGCATTATTTGTGATAGCAGGCATTTCCCACCCTGGTATTTGGCTGCTGGGGCAGAAGATGCACGAAGCTTCTCAGATTTCAAATGCTCAGACAGCTCAAGCAGTGGGAAACTAATTTATTATCTTCTGGGCAAGCCAGTAGAATAGAAAATTTTGCTAGAAAATATATATATATTATTAGTGAATTAATGGTCATAACATGGCAGCTAGCTTTGCATAACAAATGTGTATTGCCCTAAACCCTTGGAACCTTGGGCATGGAGTGAAATGGATAGCCCTCAGGGAAACCTATGCATGAATTTATTCCTTAGTACTAGAGGAACAGATGGAAGGCAATCCTTTGCTTTTCCCAGCATATTCCAAAAAGGACTGTGGAGAGGGAAAACAAGAGATTTGGTCCAACTTTTATAAGATGCCCCAATGAAGATATGAGGGACAAATACAGGTAGTCCTCATTTAGCTACCATAATTGGGACTGCCAGTCTGGTCGATAAGAAAAATGGTTAGCAAAACCACGACTGAGCTTAAGATCTTACTTCAGCTTTCGTTTGCTGTCGTAAATGTGAGGATTGGTTATAAAATTACTTTTTTAATCACCAAGGTTACTGAAAATAATCATTAAATGTAGAAGAGCAGGCAGAACATGGGTGGGTGGGTGGAATCAAGAGAAGATTCAGCCTAGAATTGTTACATGTTCACAAACACTCCACATCCAGTCCTTGAATTCTGTTAACTCTTATCTAGCGCTAATCTAGTGCTGACCATTAGTTGACCAGATTCTTGTGTATAGGCTTGAGCAATAAATCTTCTGAACTGGAACTCAGGTATGACCCTGATTCTTCACACCTGACACTAAATGAGGCAATTGCTAAACAACTTTCCTGAATCACACCTTTTTATTTGATCAGACTTTCTTGGCATCCAACAAGACACTGAGAGAAGCTTTAATTCATAACATATTGTCCTAGATCTTGAAACCCTTTAGCAGTAAACAATTCTCTTATCTTCAGAAAGGGATACAATTAAACATGCAAGGTTAGTAGTCCTCAACTTGGCGTAACACAATAGCTTTTGAAAAATCTGGGAGCTGAAATCTAAAACATGACACAAGGTTCAGGGTCGCTATCTTACATTGTCTTAAACTACAAATAAAAGCTTCAAAAGTGCTATCCATTTCCTTTGTGTAAAGAACTATTTCTTGTAAACATGCTCAGCTGCAAAATCAAAGCCATTATTATGAAAACAGAATACATTTCAACTCTAACTAGGCCTGAAAAAGAATACAGTCACTCATGTAGATAAAACACTTAAAGTAGACTGGCCTAATTTGATATACAGGTAGTCCTCGACTTACAGCACGTTCGTTTAGTGACCTTTTGAAGTTACAAGGGCACTGAAAAAAGTGACTCATGATCATTTTTCACAGTTACGTTCTTTGCAGCATCCCCCTGGTCACATGATTTACATTTGGATGCTTGACAACTAGTTCACATTTGTAACGATTGCAGTGTCCTGGGGTCACATGTGATCCCCTTTTGCAACCTTCTGATAAGCAAAGTCAATGGGGAAGCCAGATTCACTTAACAACCATGTTACTAACTTAACAACTGCAGTGATTCACTTAACAAATATGGTAAGAAAAATTGTAAAATGAGGCAAAATTCACCTCACAAATTTCTTACTTGGCAACATACATTTTGGGCTCAATTGCAGTTGTAAGTGGAGGACTACTGGTGATGTAATTTTTCTTTCTTCCTAACCAATTTTTGTCTTAAGGTCTTCAGAAGCAGAATAGCCAACAAAATGCCTCTAAGAAAACTGGAATATAGAGCTCCATTATGGAAAGCTCTGATGTGTATTTTAAGCAGTCATTCCGAATTTTAATTCCCTGCAATTATACATTTTCTTTTGTCAGTTCAACAAAAAATCTGATTTAATTTAATTCTCTGGGTCTCAAGAAAGTGAGCTAATCAGTTCTGAAACAAATTTCAGAACATCTGTTGCAGTTCAGATGGTCAGTGCATGAAAAAAAATGACAATGCATCTAAAAACATACAGGTTTGAGCAGTAATAGACTAGCACTCTCTTATTCTATTGATTGCAGAACAAGGGAATGTAAACAGAATAAAATAGATAAACAATGTGGGTCTCAATGGTCTCTGGAGTCAAATCCAGAGATGTAAGTTTCTGTCAAATAACAAAGACACAACATAATAGAAAACATTAACAATGTCTTCCAAATAACACTCAATTTTGGAGATATCAGATTGTGTCAGATGTCACATTGGAAACAATTTGCTAGCCAAGATTTATGTGAGCCAAGTATCTTTCACAATCCCATGAACCCACACAAAGCCCCTAAATCATATTACAGTTTAACATAATACTTAGACAAGTTAATTTAATCAACTCCACTCTGACAGCAGAGGCACAAATAAGACAAAGATGATGGCTTCTGTATGTCGATTGTATAGTGCTAATTTAACAGTGATCCTTTGCAAGACGTGATTTGCACTATCATCATCATTTACTCCACTTTTGACTGGAAGAGGGCCCACCTTATAGGGTTTATTCTCATTATTCTCATTCCCTCTCCATTCCTTCCCAACTAAATTCCTATTTCCTTTCTCAATAATTCATGTTTTGTGCTATATTCAACTAAACACCATCATGCAGACAGGGAGATTGGCAGACAGCCAACATGTTATGTCTGCTATTTTGCCAATTGTCAATACAACCCCACCCAGGGGGGTACAGCTGATTTGGATCTAACCCAGTCAAACTGGATTTCTTCGAGGGCCGGTTCAGTATTGTAGTTCTCCGCAGGGAGGGGAGAGGAGATGGGACAGACAGCCTCCTGCAGCACTTTGCAGGCCAAAACGGGGCGTGGGGGGCACGTGTGCCCCCCCCCCGCAGCCCATATTTGGCCTGGACAACCTCCTGCAGCATTTTGCCGGCCAAAACAGGGTGCAGAAGGACGGCAAAGTATTGTCCAGGCCAAAAACAGGCTGCAGGGAGACTGCACAAACTCCACTGTTTCTTCCTCACTCAAAGAATGCAAATACATTTGACCTATCCAACTGAATAGCCTAGTACAATCTATCCTTATATTCTTACTCTACTAGTCCCATTCAAAATAATTATGGTTCTTATTTGGTGTTAGGCTAAAACATGCTAAATCACAACATTTTAACCATTATTAAATGAATAAGAAAAATGCTTGTGTTAAAGCTATGGTTTATGATACATAAACGGCTGGATTCACACTCACTACAAATCAAAACCAAGCTACACTGCTGAAATGTCCAAGTCCAGTTTTATAATACTACATCTACTTTATTTTACTACTCTGAAGTAACAGACCTAGAACAGAGTCAGAAGGAATTTAGGTAAATGAGGTGGATGCAAATTTCTTCAAATCTTATTTATGGCAGCCAAACATGCAACTTCACTTTATAATGGAAAATGGATTACAACTTTATCAATTGCCTGGCTTTAAAACTATGCCTTAAATAGAATAGAACTCCAGAAAAAAAGATAATTTTCAGAACATCTCTTTCACTACAATATGATAACTGACATCAAGAATACACTCTATAAATAAAATAACAGTACAATACAGCAGTATATTTTCCAACATCAATTTAGTTGTTTCAGTTTTAATATAGACTTGAAATACTTTTAAATTTTGTTTTTGAACACTTCTAAATAGCAGTAAAAGAATGGACTTCATACAATCTGTAATTGTTCCAACCACTTATTATTTCCCTTCTAGTACAGAGTGTAAGACAAGTATAGATTTGTACATTGTGTGTGTGTGTGTGTGTACCATACTGTTCTCTTTTAGAGTAGAAGATATTACAAGTATAGAAAGGGAATAAAGAATACAAATTAAAGGCATGAGATAGGAAATAAGCTAAATCCAGTTTTTAATCAACAAAATTTATTACACCTTTTTAAAGCTTTCTATCACTGGTTCATACCTACCTATTCAGCCCTTCTTAGATTGATTTTGTTCTTTAAACTTTTCAACTCTTTATTTGGATCTCATTAATTTTACCCAGTTACAACTTTCTCAGTTGCTTCCTCTTGAGCTTTTCATTCCTCCTTTGTACACTTTTTGACATTTGTGTTTTGTGATTTCAACCTTGTTCATTCTTTGCATGAACAAGCCACTAGAAAATACTTATTTTTTACAGGTCACTCATTGTATCCAATCCACATTCAATCATTTTTGACCCAATCTCTTGTTTTACCACATACATTTCCTAAGTAATCTATCCCTACCTTACTGCATATATATCTATCACTTTTGTACTGTAGAAGCACGTTCTTATACACATTCATTTTGCTTATGGATGTGGGAGCTACTGTAATAACACTAAATAAGGTTACTGGTCAATTTTCCTATTGATACCATAAGGGAAAACACTGTAGACTCACACTTATACCTACACACACATACTTACACACACACTGTATTTATGTGTGTGTGTATATATATGTATGTGTATATATTAAGAATGTAGATTATAATGGAAAATCTAATACAAACTAAACTTAAAGACAATAAAAAGCAGAAAGTGCAAGAAAAAAAGAAAGAAAAAAAGAGAAAAGTAAGAATATAATAAAGACAAAAGAAATAAATAAAAAGTTATTTCCAATCTTTATCACAGGAATATAAACAAATTTGATGACTCTTCACCTACTCTAAGCTTTCATGTTTGTTTGTTTGTTCATTCTATACTCCATATCTTCTATTAACATCCATAAAACTTCATATTTTCATTCTGGTGTGAGCAGAAAGTCAATAAAGGGTAACCAGATGTAACAACGTATCTTGTTCTAACTTTTATCAAATAAGCTTACTTTATATTCCTTCTTTTACTTCAAACATTCTTCAGTTCAGAGGTCTTCAAACTTGGCAACTTTAAGACTCATGGACTTCAACTTCAATCCTGGGAGTTGAAGTCCACAAGTCTTAAAGTTGCCAAGTTTGGGGACCCCTGCTTTAGTTCATTTATATATTGTCATAAGGTTTTATTTTTCATTTCATCATACAAAGTTCTTTCTCTTTTGTAAATCCAATAGGAATTTTTTTCCTGTTCAGTTTCTTGGTTTTAAATTTTAAACTTCAGCCAGGGTTTGTTTGGGTTGTTTTGGTAGATTAACTGAAACATCCTTTTCTAAATAAGTATCTTGGCTATCGAGCATAAATCCACTTTTGATACCATTTCTATCTTCTCAGATAAAATTTGTTCTACATCTGACTTTTTAGTAATATCTTTTGGGCCCAGTCTAACCACAGAAGCCAACACCATTAATAATATTGTTGATATTATGGCTACTATTTCTTGATTCTATTTTTCAAAAATTTCCTTCAATATTATTATTGACATTAACTTTTATACCATCCTACAGCCCTGTATCTTTCCTCAACCTAAAATCTTTAGTCCCTTCCAATATCCACTTTTTGAAATCATAAAATTGCTTATTTATGTTAATGCCCTATAAAAACCAAAACAGAAACTATTTCCCATGAGATGCTGTTTGTACTTTATAATTAATTCCATATCAATTACATAATTAATCTTATTGTAAAAGATTCAATATTCCAATTTTATCTGGACTCTTAGTTCATTTAAAAATTTATGACATCAAAATCTTATTTAGCTTTTTACTATTTCCAATTCTTTGAGTTCTTTGGCTTAAAGTTAAAAAATTTTTCATTTCATTCAGGATTGAAGGCAGACTCATCGGGTGTTTTCAAACTTGTTGTTCTGAACATATCTAATAGCTCTGAAGTAGTTAATGAGCAACTTCCTAAAAGTTATTAGAATGTGAGGCTTGCAAACGTCCTTTAAAAGTTTCTGCCTGCTTACATGCAAGATGGCTAATCCTATTGTTCTGCAGTCTCCCCATTAAAAGCAGCCATCCTGACTACATGGGAACAATTTCCCAGATATTCATTACTCAGAGAGATTCCAAGGAATCAGTCCACTCATCAGTTCCTTGGCCTTTGCTTCAATGATCTTCAGTTCACCATAACTCTCCCAGAAACCACTCAGATTCACTTTCCATCTTCTTCCACTTTCAGATATCTCTTTAGCCACACTGGTACCTCAGTACTCAACTGCTTCAAAACTCGTCCAATTTGGTACTCAACAAATTTCACCCATCTGTGAAAATTTTGTTCTGATACTCATTGTGTTTGGTACACACTGCAATAGGAAGAGGGGAATGGCCGTGGAGAACAGATAAGAAGACGGCCCTGTCTGGAAGGTCACTGCAAAAGGAAGCAGAGGACAGCCACAGAGGACAGGAGTTGGTCATGCCGGGCAGGTTGCTGAAATAGGAAAAGAGGGACGGCAGTGGAGAGCACACAGGAAGTCCTTCCAGACCAAAACGAAGGGTCACATGGTTTGTTTGGTACTCGTCACTTTCAGTATTCATCGCACCTCCTGGAACCAATTAATGATGAGTACTGAGATATAACTTGTAGTCCATTTCGCAAAGGTCCTCAGTTCACCTATGAACCAATATGGATGAACTCGGACAGGCACTCAGGAACAATATTCTGAAGCCAGTACAAACAGCCTATTAGGCTACTGGAAAAAGTCCAAACATCTGATGTAAATTAGTCAGATTTATCAGATACCTGGAACAGACAACTCTAACTGAGCCATTTGCCAATCTGTATCCTCAGCATGGGAATCCTTGGGTGATTTTAGGATCAATTGCAGCCTATCCTACCCCATACAATTGTTCCAATGAGAATAAACTAAAGAGAGAGCCATACAGAAATCACCCTGAGCTCCTGGAGAAAAGGTGATACATAAATAAACTCAATTAAAAAGTAGCATAAAACTGAAATGACACAAAATAAGGCTATAAAAGTTATACATATGTTTATTCTCCCATCAAAAGAACAAATGGATGATAGGTCATTTAACCTATTTTCAAAAGACCTACTATACAGTATAAATGAGATTGCATACAGAATTTGAAGCTTTTATAACACATTTATATGTCTATGCTATTTCAGTAACAATCATTATCCAGATCTGCCTTCCTAGTTTTAGCCAAAAGCAAAAAAGGAAGGCCTATCTCAGTTCAAAAATTGGCAAGCCAGTACATCTTAAGGCAACAATTTTTGAACCCCCGAGTCCTCAAATGAGCTAACTTACAGAATGTGTCCAAAATCTGGGACCCATAATATCTATGGGATGAAATTTGGGGAAGTTGTGGTTGTTTCAGTGCCACCATGCCTTCTGACTATAGTTCCCAGAAACCCGTAGATTATGTATGTGGCAAAAGGGAAGATCATCATCTTCTTCTTTTAATAACCTCATAATCCCTTACAGGGTGGAGTCTGGGCAACTAAAAGGAGCTACCAGAGTGTTTACTGGCTGGATGCCCTTCCCGTTGCCAATGTGAAGCTTTGTTCAGTAGATAACATTCTCACTGTGCCCAGAGAGAGAAATATCTGCCTCTACTTAGGATCGAACTCACAGCCTCTTGATTGTGAGGTGAGAACTCCACCTCTAGGCCACTTGCACCACTCCTGGCAAAAGGGAAGATGGGGGTGCATACTCCCACACTCTGATCCCTGCACCAAATTGGCTGGCAGTAATGCCTAATGAGTGAGCAGTGATTGGTGCTTTGAAACCAAGGCTGAAATTTGAAATCTCTTAATGGTGTGAGTGGCGAGGGAAAGACAAGGAAGTGATTTGAAAGCCTTCTTACAAAGTAGGACTGACTGGGGGCACCAGCAGTCAACAGGTGAACCCTCTTCCTTCCTGGAGGAAGCCTTTGGGGACACACCAGGATGCAGAGTAGGGGTACAGTTTACCTTGCAGTCCATGGCTCCCTTTGTTCCAGCTCCCTCTCAAAGTAGCAGGCAGTTCTGTGGGTCAGCCAAGTACGAAGACGAATGATTTCTGACACTCCCTGCCAGTTCCCACAAGCACTGTCAATGTGGAAGCCGGCAGGAAGTTGGAAGACACTTCCACTCCCCGTTCCCCCCCCCACACACACACTTGTGGTCATTCTATTTCTCTGTTTAAGTAAGAAAGTATCTCTGAAAGGATGACCCAATGGGACATGGGTTATCCAGTTCTTCTCACACACCAATCTGGTATACCTTCCTATATCCTTTTTGCATAGCCAGGTTCCAGCTAAGTCCAAGAATCTTAAAAACCTAAACAGAGAAAAACTGCATCAAAAAGATTTATTTACTTAACAGATAGTGTGATACCATTCTAAAACACCCACAAGCCAAGCCTAATGTAACATCAAAAAAAGATGTTCCAGAACAAAGTAGTCCTAGAGCAAACAAATTTATGAATGGTGTCTTATGCTAGACTGCCCTTTTTAATATCTATCCCACAAATCTTGACTCAGATTAAAAGAGGTTTTTGAGGGTCTCATATCTTTCCTGCAACTGCTAATAAAATTTTGAAGCAGAACATGGAAAAACTGTCTATCATTAAGGAAATATAATCCTACAATACTAACAAGTCAAGCATCTTCCTGAAAGGGCAATTGTGGAAACATCAGGCTGCTGAACAATCTAAATAAATAAGAAATGCTTCCGTCAAGGAAATGCATCTATAAAGTGTATATAATCATTAATGCAATGTATGCGGGATTATGAAGATCTCTCTGCTATTTCAATAAACATGTTAAAACTCCAAAAATAAAAACAAAAACAGGCAAAGGAAAACTGATCATACTCTATCAGAACAACTTCTGGGTAAAAAAGGGTAGAATTGAGCCTCAGGACTCCTGACAGAATTAGTTACTCTGAAAAACCTGATAAAAATGGTGCCTCCAATTAATTTCACACCATATATTTTTTATTGGTAGGGCAGCATTTTATTAGAAAACAATTTGGAGGCCATCATCTTAGAAGTGTCATTCTCATTTCTTTTTACCACTGCTTATCCATATGAATGTTCAAGGAAACTAATTAAACATCATGGAATGGAATGCAGCATGAATCCATAGATTGCTCAAAAGCCCCTAACACTATCTGTTCTTACTTAATATCCTGCAAATGTTTGAACTAAAACTTCTATAATTTTCTTCCAACATGTCAGTGGCCATGTTGATTGGAATTTGTAGGCTATGTAGTCCGATACATCAGAATAGTCCCAGACTGAAGAAGGCTGATTCTATTTCTTTAATCTAGCAATAAGTAGAACTATCACTCAGTAAAGCACATTGTTTGTCCACAGACCTTTCCTCAGCATTCCCAGATAAAAGTATGAAGAAAATCCAGTATGATATCTAAACCCCAGAGGGTCACTGACAATAGTTAAGAGAGTAGAAGGTTATTTCCTGTTTCTATTTTCTTAAGAATCTGAATATTTCATCATATCTTGGACTGCCCATTTCTTAAGACATTGTGATTGGATATTTTACATTAGATTAATCCAATGTAGGTATTACCAATATTTACAATATAATAATAATTGGAATGGGTTTTGGAGTCCTCTAGTATGCAGAAAATCCTACACTGTTCTGGATAAATGGCTGTCCAATCTCTTCTTTAAAAATCTCCAGTGATAGAACATTCATAAGTTCTGGAGGCGAGCGATTTCACAGGTTAATTATTCTCATTGTCAGAGAATATAAATATCTACTTGGTTGGTTGGATCTCTTTTTGGTAAGTTGGATCTCTTTTTGGTAAGTTTCCATCCACTGCTTTTTGTCCTGCCCTCAGTGCTTTGGAGAATAGGTCAATCCACTCCTATCTGTGGCAATATTGGAAGACTGCTATCATGTCACCCCTAGTCCTTTTTGTAAAGACTAGACATACCCAATTCCAACAACCTTTCTACATTTGTTTTAGCCTCCAGTCCCTAAATCATCTTTGTTGCTCTCCTGTGCACTCTTTCTAGAGTCTCAACACCTTTTTTGCCTTATAGTGACCAAAATTAAATGGAGTATTCCAAGTGCGGTCTTATCAAGGCAGTATAAAGCAGAACTAATACTTCACCTGATCTTGACACCATCCCTCTGTTGATGCAGCCTAGGACTGCATTGGCTTTTTTGGTGGTTGCAGCACACTTCTGGCTCATACTTAACTGTTGTCCACCATGACTCCTAGATCCCTCTCACAGTTACTGCTGTTCAGCCAAGTACAATCTGTTCTATACCTGTGTTTTTGTTTTTTCTTGCCTAAATGCAACTTTACTTTTGTCACTACTGAGTTGCATATTGATGGATAGGGCCCAGTCTTCAAGTCTGTAAAGATCCTTCTGGATCTTCTTTTATCTTAAAAGGGTTGCCTGTTCTCCCCCCAGCTTAAACATTTGATGAATTCTCCTTTTATGCCCTTATCCAGGGATGGGATCCGACCAGTATAACTCCCGGTTCTGTTGCTCTGTGTCGTGCACGCATGCGCGAATCGCTTGAGTGCAATTTACGACCTGCTGAGCTGCCCGGACAGCTGAGCAGTGCCGCGTGTGGGTGCACAGCGGTTTGAAAAGCCCTTTTTTCCTGCTTTTTCAACCCCAGCTGTGCCGCAGCTGAGGTTGAAAAAGCAGGAAATAAAGGACAGGTAACAGTCCGAGTGGGCAGGTAGACCAAAACATCAGCAGACATAGAACCGGTTCTATGTCTGCTGCTCTTCAGAGCAACCAGTTCTACAGAGGTGGACAGAACCAGTAGAATCCCACCCCTGCCCTTATCTAAATCATTTATGAAGATATTGAAGAATACTGGGCCAAAGACAGAACCTTAAGGTATGCCACTGCTCATTGTCATATATTGTAGCTCTATTGAGGAGTACAAGCTGAGTACAGTTGGTCAGACAGTTACAAATCCATCTGGTGGTAATGCTATACAACATTTTTCTATCTTACTAAGAAGTAGGCTGTGGTCTGTCAGTGCATTATTGAAGTCAAAGTATACAATGTCCACAGCATTTTGCTAGTCTACTAATATAGTCTCTTTGTCAAAGAATGCAATAAGATTTGTGTAGTGTGATCAAATATTTTTCAATGGTAATCATCATGATAACATATATAAAGTAGTATTCTACATTTGTTATTGCTAATGCTGTTTATTAACATTGCCAATAGTTTTGCATGATTTACCAATATCCTTTCATTTGTATCCAGAATGCTAATATCTTCATGAATATATTTTTATGAGTCTTATTATTTTAATACACTGTATCACAGTCCAGAAGAATTGGAAAATTAGAACAGCCCTCGAAAACCTTTCTACAAATGAGATGGGGACATACAAAACATACTGAGATAATCATTCACCTTACTGATAACTACATGTTGCAATGATGGTTAGAACACTGGGGTTTTTTTCTAGACAACTTCACGTTTGTGTAACTATGGTACTTTGTTTCCTGGCCTTAACAAGCACAAATGCTCAAGCACATTTGCTTCACAGTAAGGTTCTCTGACATCATGATGTCACAAGATTCAACATAAAAAAGTTTTGTCATAGCCTAAAACACACTGCTGATTCCACTGGAATTGATTCACATATTAAGTAGCCATTCAATTGTACTGTACATAGTTGTATGTAAAAAGGAATCCATCAACATGTATGAGTAGGTGAACAAGTTGAATAATAAGATACAGCAAGAATCCTTGGCCTCTTAATGCCCAGCAACAATGAAAAATTTGTTCTTTTCCAGATGTTGCCCACTGCCAACCTTTCGCACCACTGCTACACTGGCTGAGGCCAATGGAAATTATACTTAGTAACATCTGGAGGGCTTACCACACCTAGCAGAGATGCAAACGGAAAAAAAAAAATCACATTTCCATGCTTTTTCTCCCACCGAAGCACAATAAAAAAATGAAACCATGCTTTAGGAATTCTAAGTGACAATACAGACAATTGTACTCTAAAATAACGATATACACAATTGTGGTATACACTTATGCAAACAAATGTGTGGAACTTACACCTTTGGAAAAGCAAAAAGGAGTAGGGCTGCCTTTTAACTCTAGGGGCCTCTCCTAAGGCCACATTTGGATGCACGATATCTAAAAGGAACTTGTATGGCTACCATATGGCTTTTTTGGAGTCTTACATTCTTAAGAGAAGCTTAAAACTTGTAAAACCCAAATGCACTAAGAAGATCTACAAAGCATTTTTTTTAAAGCAGCTTTTAACTTTACAATGCACACTTCACTGGAATAAAGACATCACGAGGACAGAGAAAACATAGTTTGGCACTACTTTCCCCCACTTTCTTCATTCCTGCAGCACTTTCTCAGAAAACTTTCATACAGAAAGTTCAAAACTCTCACCCTACTTACCATATTTAAATATCCACACTTCTTTTGCAGATGTTATAAATCAAAGGTCTCGTTCCCCAATCCTCAAATCCCTGTGCCCAGGCTAGCTGGGGATGCTGAGAAGTCTAGTCCAAAACACAGCCAAAAAGACATCAGGCTGGAAAAGGCCAGGTTAAAATTTTACCATACAAGGAACAGTAACAGATGTTACCTTGTCACAGCATTTGCCCAATGGATGGCTAACAGAGATTTGACTGCCATGGAACAAAGAGCAAAAGATACCCCACCACACACCAGTGGAGAGTGGGAGGGTGGTTGGCTGAAAGTTGAAGGACAGAAGTCACTCTGCAGTGCTCGGGAAATCGGCCACGGAGGAGGAAAGTGTTTACAAGTTATTGGTTTTTTTTTTAACCAACATCACAAACAATAACCTAGAGAATTGAACAGGGATTTGGTCTAGTTACTTTCCAAATTCACTTCATTTCCAACTCTCCCTCCCTTTTGCATACAACACTTACAACTTAAATTCTATTTAAAGTCGTTGTTCAGAAAAGAGAAGACGTAGAGACTTACATCAGAAGATTCAATAATAATAATAATAATAATAATAATAATAATAATAATAATAATAATAATAATAATAATAATAATAATAATAATAATAGCAGCAGCAGCAGCAGCAGCAGCAGCACAGTCGGTCAAAGCACGCAAAGATTACAGACTGGAGACCCGCTTACAAAGGCAAGTGTGTTCTCGCACGCTAGGCTCAGAAACTTTTCGCCCAGGCCGCCACCCCCACTCCAAACTCTTGCATCTCCCGCTTACCTGTTCACATGTCTTGGGATCAACCAAATGCGGCTGCTTTTCCCAAAGAGAAGCCAAATCACGAGCCTCTTTTTTCTTCTCTCGCCTCCACCTCCCCCCCCACCAGGGGAGGGGAAAAACACACACACACACCACAATTTGGGGGAGGGGGAAATCCCGAAGAAAATATCGCCACGACGGATGGACCAGGCGTCTGTCTTAACCACAAGAATCCAATCCGGAGGGGGAAGAAAGTTTCAGGCAAGAGGTCCGTTCGTTGCAAAAGTTAATCGGGGGAGGGGATGGGGCGGGCTGAGAGGAAGGAGAAGCGGGATATTGGTTGGGTCGGGGGAGCGGCAAAAGGGGGAGGGAAACGCTCCGCCTTTGGTTCCCCGCCCCCCCCCTCCGAAGGCGCAGGGGCGCTAGAGAAAAGTTTGGAGTTGGGGAAGGAAGCGCGGTATTCAGGAAGGAGAGCGGGGCGGCTGGAGAACCGGGAGCATTGGATTTTTTGGGGGGGAGGGGGGGCGACCGAATGCTGCCTCCCTAATATTAAAACGAGGGCCGGGCGCTGCGGAGGCGGCCACTGCGCTGAGGCGAGCGCGCCTGCCCCGCTGCTCTTTCTCATCCAAGCGCTGCTGCTCAGCGGAGACGACGACGACCACGGAGTCACAGCCTAGGAATGCCAAGAATGCGGGGCGGCCGCCGGCAGTGGAAGGCAGGAAATGTCGGGGCTTTGAGTTGAGACCTCGTTTTGTCTTGTTTCTTCTCCTCCTCCCTCTCCCGTGCTTTGCACACAAACACACACACACAGTTCCCCTCCCCCGAGTCCTGAAAGTGTGTCGTCCTCCCCCCCTCCCGGAAGGCCGGCCTCTTCATCGCACCGATCCGCTGAGGAGGATTCTTTCCAGCGGGAGGCGGCCAGAGCAGATGCCTTATTTAGACGGCACTGTCTTTTTCTTCCCTTCCTAGCCACGGGCTGGCTCTGAGCCCGGCTTGCGGGTCGTTTCAAATTTACACGTGTCGTTCTCGGGGGAAGGGGCACCAACCCATCGCCCCCTCCCTTTTAGAGGGGAGGGGTGACGAGCCAAGGGGAGGGAGGGCGGAGAGGCGAGGAAAGGGGTCTTTGTGGTCTCTCGGCCGAGGGTCGTAAAGCGAGGAATCCCGAAAGATCGGTTTCGGTAGGGAAGGAGGAGTTAGGGAGGGAGGCAGGGAAGTGAGGTTTGGAAAAGCAGGCCGGGCGAAGAAACGGACCGACGGCGGCTCTTCGGGAAGTTTGAGAAAGGCGGAGTTCAAGGAAGCCTTGCGAGCCCGGCGGCCGATCTAGACTTGGCGAGTTGCCGTCTTACCGCCCCACTGAGAAGTAACGCTAATATAGACTCCCCCCATCTCCAAGAAATGGGATGCGTGTTTTGTAGCCAGATGTAGCTGTGTTTCGAATTTCGCCTAATTCTTTTGGTAACTAGACATTACATGTGGGCATCTGCGTGGTTCAAACCATAGGAATTGCCGGTTTGGAGGGACACCTTAACAAATATCTCTTAAAACTATTCCCCCCACCCCACCCCACCCAAAAGTTGCTGGAACTATTGTTATGCTTCTGTAATGGTCAGTTTCTGGAATAGGTTACTGCCTGTTCTTATGTTTTCTTTAATTTGATGGAAAGCTGGGATAAGTATGATTTAAATAAAATAGCGCAAGAATTTAAAGACTTACCAGTATCGGCAAAGGCATCGTTTTGTTTTTTATGAAAACTTGGTTTCCTCTCCCACTTAAATCAAGTTCACCCAGGTGTTCGAGAAAATGAAACACAAAGGCAAACATGTTTTGGATCATATAAAAAAATACAGTAGTGGATGGGATTCATTTGTATTCCCAGAAGTGCAACCCTGCCCACCCCCATGTTTCTATTTTGCCTTCCTTAGCTAAGCCATCACAGACTCGTATCTTTGATTTTTTTTAAAAATACACATTTCAATACATAAACACTTAGGCCTTTTCTTTGACCTTAATTATCAACTCTTGCTATTGTTTCAAATAAAAATGCTTGGTTTTCTGTTTACAAGTAAATTGCATTCAAAGCGCAAATGGTTATTCAACGTCCACAGCCACCCATCTCAAAGACTGGGCTGTCAAGTCATAAGTTTTATTTCATTTTTATTTATTTATTTAATTATTTCATTTATGAGTGCCTCTTCCTGTCCTTGCCCACAAAAATATTCCTAAATTGTGGGCTAGCCTTTCTGAAAACAAGTGGGAGAATTTGTATTTCTTACATGAATTTGAATCTGTATCCAACTAGGGGGAGCTGGATAAAGCAGCAGCGATTTATGAGATGACACCTAACAATCCAGATTTTACCATTCAAAACCATCTTAATATTCCTAGTTTATTGGACAGACTGCCATCAAGTTCTCCATTCTTCATTTAATTCAAGGTTGTACTTTGTTTGCTATATGTATTTACGATCATTATCCCAGTCATTTAAAACCTAAGCCCAGTGGTATTCATTGTTAATGGTACACATCCGCATGCATAATAAACTACTCAAAACTCAAAAGAGTTGTGGATATTGATACTGAATCCATGCATGCACTTACTTTCTTCGTATCTGCATTAAAGAGGTACCTGTACAGTACTAAAGTCAGTAGTATAGTGCAGGGGTCAGCCTGGGAATATCAAAGGATCGGCTCGTGGTGGCTCTTCTGGCGAAAATGGGCCATGTAGCCCTATTTCAGCTTCTAGCAGCACTCTGCCGCCCCAAAATGGGCCACACGGGGCCTCGGGAGGCCCATTTTTGGCTGGCAAAGTGCTACAAGAGGCCAATGGGCGAGTAAAGTGCTGCAAGAGGCATCCGTCCTGTTCCCCCCCCCCCCATCGGCCCATGGAGAACTACCAATGCTGATCTGGTCCTCAAAGAAATCCAGTTTGACACCCCCGATGTAGTGGTTAAAATGTTCTACTATAAACAGGAAGAATCAGGCTCTAGCTACTCTTAGCCATAATCTGGAAGAAGCTCACTGGGTGATTTTGGGCCATTCACTTTGCATATTCTGCTTCATGGATTGTTCTGGGAAAAGTAGGGAGAGGGACTATACCACCTTGAACTCCTGAAGACACAATATAGGTAGTCCTCGACTTACAACAGTTCATTTAGTGACCGAAGTTACAGCAGCACTGAAAAAAAGTGACTGACCATTTTTCATACTTATGACAACTGCACATCCCCATGATCTACATGATGATTTACATTCTGATGCTTGACAACTGACTCACATTTATGACAATTGCAGTGTCCTGGAATTGTGTAATGCCCTTTTGCAACCTGGCAAGCAAAGTCAATGGGGAAACCAGCTTCACGTAACAACCGTATTACTAATTCAAGAACTGCAACGATTCATATAAGAAATGGGGCTAGAAAAGTCATAAAATAGGACAAAACTCACTTAACAAATTTCTTAACATAAATTTTGGGCTCAGTTGTGGTCGTAAATTGAGGACTTTAATAAGATGTATCTTCTAGCTATACAGATTTACAGTAAGTCTATTTAGGACTATTGTACTTAATTTAGATGAATACATTTGCAGCTCAGTAAGTCTGAAAAAGGAGCTGAAGGATAAAAGTACAGCATCACAATGGAATTAAGGTCATAAATCACATGCAACTGAACTGCATTGAAAGCACAGTTACTAAGCTAATAGGGGTAAGAGAAGTGATTAAAATCAAGGACCACCCAGGGCTAGATTGTTCCTGAAAGACACAGAACCTATGCGAATCTTTGGATATTTATCATGCATGTCTTTACCTGCTCTGGTCAACAAAGGAAGTTTTGTAACTTTTCAGCTGCAAAAGATTATACTTTTTTTCTTTTGGAAAAAATGTAGCAGTATGGGACATAGATGAAGCAAGGTCAGGCCTTTTTTTTAGGGGGGGGTTTAAAAAATTTAACAGGTCTGTCAGGCTTATCTGAATTTTAATATACCACTTGCATAAAAAAAATAATGCTGTAATGTTTCAATTTCAACAATAGCTCAGTGTGATTGGAGGATTAGCAGGGCAGTTTCAGGATTTCAAGAATAATGGAGGGAGCGGGGGCGGGGAGCTGCCTATACAGGACCCAGATCACCTACAACTTTGACAAAATAGCCAAGAAGCTAAAGCCAGTTTAAGACCAATAACCCTAAATCCGCACTCTGGGATCTGCAGGTATGGCTGATGGAATTTAGTAATCCCCAGTCAGTATCCTTGGGTGTACAACCCAAGAGTATCTTATGCCCCTTGAGCGCTATAGATGATCCTAAGTGGGACCATTGGCCAGTCTTTTTATGTTCAGTGCATTATAATAGGAAATAATAAACCTAATTTGCAGAATTATGCAAAAGGATTTCAGCGCAGAAGGTTTTGAATATTTAAAAGCATTCACTATTATTACCTCTCCCAAAGATGATCAGGTCTCCAAAAATGGGTACCATGCCTGGGATATACAGCATTAACTTGGACATTGTCTATAGTTGAAATCCTACTCCAAAATTGTTTCTGAATGTCAAGCACTCTCCTGAAAATATATACTACTAGTAGGAAGCACTTTTCACTAAGTTCTTGGTAGGGAGGTATGTTCATGTTTAAACTGGCCTATAGTGCTTGCCTTTAGGACATTCAGTTCTGGAACCTCTCCAATGAACCTAGGAGATTATATATTTAAAGCAATTCTTAACAAAAAGGAATTACATTGAAAATCTGAGTGCACATGGAATGAGCTGAAGCATTTGAAAATGCTGCTAGAGTAACATTCACCAGATTATCTTCTTTGCATACTGTGCAACACACTGCCCCCAGGGTGCATTGCATGTCACACCTTGAGTTGGAAAGAGGAAGGAAAAGACACATTCCAGAGGTGGGCTGAAGCTCTTGCAAGCAGCTCAGATAAGACCTGGATGAGCAGGTCTGAGCATCTGTGTAGTAAGGCAGTGAATTTTCAAAATACAATGTTTTAGATGTGTGTACCGACATTCTTCTGGTTTGAATCAGTTGCAGAAAACAGATGACTTAAAAAATCAAGTATGTTAGACAAAGCTATATATTAGTCTTCATAGCGCTCTAAAATTTGTGCTTTTGTTATTTATACCTGTATATGCCTTTAAAATATATCATATTTAGCTTTGTCTATATACACATATATGCATGCATACAAAGTATTTATACTGAGAGAAGCAACTTAGAACTAAGGAGAAATTTCCTGACAGAACAATTAATCAGTGGAACAATTTGCCTCCAGAAGTTGTGAATGCTCCAACACTGGAAGTTTTTAAGAAGAGATTGGACAACCAATATGTCTGAAAGGGTTTCTTGCCTGAGCAGGAGTATGGTGCCTTCCAACTCTCCTATTGTATTCCATTCCATTCTACACATGCCCATGCTCACACAAAATTACTTCATTAAGCCAACCTTTCTGCACATGGTCTTTTAATCCTGGTAATCTACGTGATAAAAAAAATTATTGTTCATGTAGCTTGGTTAGATTGTCATAACAAGTTTGAGAGAATGACATTAGCATGTCTTTTTATTTTTGTATGAGGGGAACTTGAGAAAGGAA
Source organism: Pseudonaja textilis (assembly GCF_049901715.1). NCBI lineage: Eukaryota > Metazoa > Chordata > Lepidosauria > Squamata > Elapidae > Pseudonaja > Pseudonaja textilis. The sequence continues at coordinate 47,504,677 of NC_141990.1, forward strand.
AGGTCAAAATAATTAAAATTTATTTGGCATTTTTCAGAGATGCCCGCATTTTGGTAAGATGATGGCATGCTTCTCTTTGCAAATTGTAGTTAGAGAAATGTTACATATTTACATATTTATCTTGTTCCTGAGGCAAAGATAAGGAAACAGTGGGTTGTAAAAGCTGACCCTAGGGGGGAAAACTGGAGAATTTCAGTTGTAGCCAATCCTTGAAGACGCTGAATAACATGAGGCATTACACTGCCTTTTGATAATTCTATTACATTCAGAATAATAAAAATGATTTTTATTGAAATTTAAAATTGAAAGAATATATTCTTGTAATGCTCAATTCAAGAATAGTTCTAGTTCTAGTTCTCTTTATGCATTAATCCTACATGCATACAGAATAAAATGTTCAAAGTAGGAAATTAAGAGCTCTTTCAGAAATGTACCATTTTATGAGGCAAGCTGCTTGGGATCCAAGATTCAAAATACTTGAATTCTGGGAAGTAACACAGAACTAACTCTTTTTCAGGCAAAGAGAAATCAGCCAGAAAGAGTCCTATTTTCTAATCCCCAAAATACACTATAACTTACTTGCCTATGATTTATAGCAATGTTTCTTAACTTGTTGCCCTTAAAGTGTATTGTATCAATCATCTTAAAGCACTCTCATCCATGGAGATGATGGGAACTGTAGTCTAACGACTCTAACCCATCTGGGGATGAGATTGGGAAAACTGTTACAGCATATTTCAACACAGTCCTGTTTGGCATGGTCGAATACAAAACATATGTTCTACAAAGATCTATGATTTCCCTCTCGCTTGCCACTCCTTGATCGCAAGAAAAGTGGGTGATTGACTTTTCTACTGACTCTGCAAACCACAACATTTTGACAAGCCACTGTTGAGGTTCAGGTAGCTCACTGAAAAGGCTTTTAATCTTGCTAGTTTGTTCACTGGCATTTTCTAAATGCTTAAGAATCATAATATCCTCTCCAAAATTAACCTGCTGTTTTCCTGATGTGAGATTTCAGCTCCCATACTTTCCAGTCATCTTGGTTGAGAAATGTTGGTAGAAAGCACTGAGTTTCCAACAAGAATGATTGCAGGCTTTTTGCAACAGTATTTAGACTTATATACCGTTTCACTAATGCTTTACAGCCCTCTCTAACCAGTTTACAGAGTCAGCGTATTGCCCCCAACAATCAAGGTCCTCATTTTACTGACCTGGGAAGGATGGAAGGCTGAGTCAACCTTGAGCCTGGTGAGATTACATACCTCACAAAATGGGGGGAGGAGGGGACTTCATACCACACCTCTACTTTTCTCTGTATATTGTTTTAAAAAATGAATGCTTTCTGTGATTACTATTTGTCACAACTACCTTTTGCAAACAGTATTAGAAAGAAGGTGCTGCTGCTGGTGGCTTTCAACCTGAAAGGCTACATCTCTAACTTTTACATAAGTGTATATAAATGTAAATACATGCTAGATTCCTTAGATATTGAATTATAACATCTATCCCATTGCAATTCTATGGCTCCATACTCAGGTGATTTTATTATGGTTTTATCTTAATTTAATATATTATGTTCTATTGTATTGTCCACATATCTTTTATACATACATACATACATATTTGCTGATGCTTTATTTAAATTACATTTGTATATTAGTGTTCGCATGACTTTTATTTATGGCATACACTAAATAAATAAAAACACACTTGTTACATGTTACAAATATATTTGTATAATGCCTACATGCCATCTCCACATAGTTTACTGTATATTCAACAAGCAGACAGAATGCAACACACATACCAAAAACAGTGCTATTAAGCAGGAGCAAGGGAAATCAAGCCAATGAAGATTAAAAGTAGGTCATTTCTACTTAATAGCTACCTAACTGGGAAAGTTCCATTTCAATGAATACTTATCTTAAAAACCTACCTAAAAGAACAAGCAGTAGAAACAGAAGAGCAAGAAAGCTCTGCCTATTGTATATTGTATGCTAGTGTAGCTCTGATGGAACACTAGCAAAACCCAAATCTAAATGATGGGTGGTACACATGCCCCTTATCAATAGATTAAAAACTAGCTATTTAAATTATTAGTTATTAAATGTTATTTAAAGAATACACGTTATACAGTACTTTACTGTAATATACTTTCATAACCTGAAAATAACACAGATGCTGAACATTACAGCATATAGAAAGAAAGTACTGTATGTCAGCTCATGGTACCAAGGCATTCTAAAAGTCTGTTTTATATTTTGTGGTGCTTACGATCATTAAGTCAAAAGTTTATTTGCCTAATGTGTCTGTGCACGCTAATCCTTACACTTGCCAGCTTTATCTCCCTCCTCTCTTCTTTGGAAAAAGGAATTTGGATTATGCAATCCTGGAAAACAAACCTGTTGCCTTGAAGCATGAGCTAACATGTTATAATACTTTATGGCTTGCAATTACTAAGGTGGATACTAAGCCAAATAGTTTTCTTGGAGGTTATCATCCACTCAGATAACATGTTGGAAAAGAAAATAGGATGAAGTGCAGCTTCTCAAATAGAAATATAGTATTTTTTTATTTTTGTTTTCCAAAAGTTCTATATTTTAATATTAATTTTGAATCACTACTATTTTCCTTCTCCCTTCGTGTATGTGTGTCTAACTCATCACTTATCCTGTCATAACAAGCCTATGGAACCCCCTATTTCAATAATTTGTAGAAATTGTCATTTAAGAGCTTGAAAATAAAGCAGCCTAATTTTTAGCTATGATAGAAAGCTTGAATTCCTATGATCGGAAGCATGTTACCTTCCACTCAATAATTTGAATATGACTCTAATATGGGCAACAGAAAAGGGATAAAGCTGTGTTTTTCTAACTTGGCCATTTTAGGATGCATGGATGTCACCTCCCAAAGTTGCCAAATTAAAAAAAACATTGCTCTAAAACAAGATGATTTTGAGAGGCACGCTGTATGCAAACTGTCCTTGCTTTTTATCAGGTTTGTGTAGCAAGTTTGAAGTTACAATAATGTAAAAAAACTCCAACTTTATGACCAATCCTCACATTTACGACAGTCATAATGTCCTGCAATCGTGTGATTGCCATTTGCATGTTTGCCAGCCTGCCTGGGACAAGCAGAACTAATGGAGAACACAGAAGTAAAATTGTTAAATCCTGTCACATGATGTTTTGCTTAACTACTGCACTGACTTGCTTAATGACTGAACGGGAACCAGTATCTTTAATCCTTCACCTTCACATGATTTTCCACTGAACGATCATGGCAGTGGTGGGATTCAAATTTTTTTTACTACCAGTTCTGTGGGCGTGGTGTGGTGGACGTGGCAGGGGAAGGATACTGTAAAATCTCCAGTCAGAGGTGGTATTTGCCAGTTCTCTGAATTACTCAGAATTTCTGCTACCGGTTCTCCAGAACTAGTCAGAACCTGCTGGATACCACCTCTGGACCATGGTGCTTAGCGACAGAATTGCTGGTCCTGACGGTGGTCACTTAGTAAGAACATGTGTGTGTTTTAAAATTTAACCTTCCTAGGGTTCATATATTGTGAAGTCTTTGTATTGTTTAAACCATGGTTGTTTGAATAACTTATAATTGGCTAGTTCATACAACCCAATCATGTAAGCCAACGTTGAATTATTTAGCAAAGCATGGTTAAATAAACCATGAATACCAGAATAACATAGTTGGAAGGGACCTTAGAGGTCTTCTAGTCCAATCTCCTGCTCAGGCAGGAAACCCTCTACCAGTATTGGCACACCTTTTTGGCACCAAGTGCGTGCATGGGGGAGCAGCGGAAACTGGAAGAGCAGCTCTTCTGTGCGCATGTGCACATTGGGAAGCTGAGCTTCAGCATGTGCATGCATGCTGGCCAGCTGGTCTTCACGCACACATGCGTTCCAGAAACCAGAAGAAACTGAGCTTCCGGTTTCTGGCACTTGTGTCCGCATGAAGAGCAGCTGGCCGACGCGCATGCATGCACTTGAATCCAGAAGAGCAACAGGCGACAGTTAGCTTGCCCAGGGAGATGGCTCTGCATGGCACTTCCGGCACATGTGCCATAGGTTCACTATCACGACTCTATCATTTCAGACAAATGATTGTCCAATCTTTTCATAAAACCTCAGTATTGGAGCACCACACCTTCTGGAGGAAAGTTGTTCCACTGATTAATTGTTCTGTCAGAAAATTTCTCCTTAGTTCTAGATTGATTTTCTCCTTGATTAGTTTCCATCCATTGTTTCTTGTCCTACCTTCAGTATTTTGGAGAATAGCTTGACTCCCTCTTCTTTGTGGCAGCCCCTCAAATATTGGAACACTGTTATCATGTCACCTCTAGACCTTCTTTTCATACACTGTTCCTGCAACCGTTCTTCATATGTTTTAGCCTCCAGTCCCTTAATCATCTTTGTTTCTCTTCCCTGCTCTTTTTTTTAGAGTCTCAATATCTTTTTTATATTGTGGCAACCAAAACTGGATGCAATATTTGAAGTGTGTTCCTAACAAGGCACTATAAAGTGGTATTAACATTTCATGTGATCTTGATTATGTTCCTCTGTTAATGCAACCTAGGACTGTGTTGCCTTTTTTGGCAGATGCAGTACATTGTTGGCTCATATCTAAGCAATTGTCTACTAGACTCCAAGATTCCTCTCACGGCTACTAATATTGTGCCAAGTACCACCTATACTATGTCTATGTGTTTGGGGTTTTTTTGCCAAAATGTGGGACCTTACTTTTCTCAGTACTGAATTTCATTTTGTTAGATAGGGCCCAGTGTTCAAGCCTTATAAGATCCTTCTGTATCTTGAGACTATCTTTTGGATTGTTGGCTATTCCCTATTCCTGCCAGGGTAGTGTTGTCTGCAAATTTGATGAGTTCCCTTTCTATCCCCTCATCTAAATCATTCATGAAGATGCTAAAAAGTACTGGGACTAAGACAGAGCCTTGAGGCACCCCAGTGTATGTAAAACTGAGTTTGTTTTACTGAATTATATACTCTTTTTTACTCACATTCCCACACAGAAGAGTCCAGGCTATAATCGTTTCAGGACAATATTAACTGTGTACACATAAAGGAACTGAGATTATGATTAAATCACTGGAAGCTTTTGGCAAAATCCCAGGCTTCTTCATGATTCATTCTTTTAATAGTGGCTGTGGCATAAATCAGCAGTAATATTAATCACAGCTGTGGTAACTTAATCAATTACTTATTTACAAATATCTAACTTGCTTTTCACTGATAAAGAATCCCAGAGTAGGTTTTAAATCTAGTTAACTAGTTTTAGACTCTAGACCCCATTTAACTAGAGTCTAAACTCTAAATGGCAACCCTGGTTAAACTGTGGTACAGTCAATATGAGTGCCAATGGACTGCTTTCTAATTCTAGAGTCCTTTCTAATTCTAGTTATATTAGGCACATTAGGTAGCCATTTCTAATGTTGTTGATTTCACTCAGTGGTGAAATTCAAATTTTTTTACTACTGGTTCTGTGGGCATGGCTTGGTGGGTGTGGCAGGGGAAGGATACTGTAAAATCTCCAGTCAGAGGTGGTATTTGCCAATTCTCCAAACTACTCAAAATTTCTGCTACTGGTTCTCCAGAACTGGTCAGAACCTGCTGAATACCACCGCTGATTTCACTCCAAGAATTCTCCGCAATGGCCAATTGGGAGTGAAAATTCACAAACCTAATGCACCTAAGTTGGTGATATTTGCTCTAAGGTACCCGAAACAGAAAAGCAATAGCACTTTTAATCATGTAACTGACTTGATTTGATGGAATTAATTATTGTAACTGATTGGTTCTTTAATTCAGAAATACAATTTTCATCAGTTAAGAAGATAGAATTAATTCTTAGTTGAATTCACACATTGATCATAACATTTTTTTTCGAACTTCACAATCTCAGTATGCATTTGTTTGAAGTGCCTCATTTACAATTAAATTTTGTATCTACTTTAACCCATTATAAAAGACATCTCAAGCTTTTAAATATTACAAGTGTAAATACAAGTAGAAGTATTTCCCCTTACTGTGCTATTTTTTTACAGTCTTTTGGTTCTGAAGATCATACTTGCTCTCAAGTCAAGGATCAGAGGTCCAGAATAGGACATCTCGCCACAGCTGACTTACATCAGCCGTCTCACCATGGCCAACTTGTCGTGGCTACAGGCCATATTTTCAGGGGTTTGCATATACACATACCTGGATAGATCACATCTATGGCTACTCATGCATACAAATATTGTAGACAGCATACATAATCATAGGTAGCAGGGAAAACTATAAACCACTTCCTTCAGTGCAACTGTACAACAGATCACTGATCATCTTGCTAATGGCAGGAATATTGGAAGTAATGGATGCCTTGCCTCATTCTCTCTCTCTCTCTCTCTCTTCTTCCCTCCCAGTTCAGTAGAGTTCCAGTCTGTCCTTCTTCCCCTGCCTCACCAAAAGTAGATGGCCAACCAAGCAATGCAGAAAATAGATAAAAACACTTGTATCAATTGGCATAAAGAGAGGGGCACATTCAGCTTGCAGGATAAAGATCACCTCCTTTTCCTTCTTGTATATAACAATATGTACTGTGCATCCAATTAATTCTTAATACAAAAGTTTGTTCCTCACAAAATTTTAAGACAGAGATTACCTACAGTATATTATAAATAAATGTAATTATGTCATCTGAGAGAAAGAAACACAAAAATATTACATGTAAAAGTAAAATACAGCCTATTTTTATTTTTTTAAATAAAACTTTAAACTTTGATTATGCAGCAATATTATTAGACTTTCTGCTGAATTAAGAGTACCAGCATATATTTAACTCATCCTTTCTAAGAGATATTAAAATTCAGATTCTGCTGAGGTCTAATGTTATAATAAGATGTTGAAAGAAATATCCTTCTGGGTTCAGTTCCAAGTGGGGAAAAAGACACTGGAATCATGGAAGTTGCTTGGAAAGAAAGTTTATTGATTAATGCCTTGGAGCTCTTGGGCAAAGAAAAGGGCAGATGCTGAGAGTCCCTGGGTTTTATGCCCTCTCTGGCTTTGAACTTCCTAGGGCACAGGAAGAGTTCCCTGATTGGTTGTTGTCAAAGGTCATAGCTAGCTTTTTAGGGTGTCTGTGTGTGAAGTTTGGTTGAAACTTGGTGGGTGATGCAATGAAGGCTAATTAAATGCCTGAAAGAGGTAGATATTTGTTATGTAGAATAGACTGCACCAGGCCTTAATGGCTCATTAACAAAGGTTGCAGGGCTGAGTTTCTGCCTCTCTAAGTTTCTACTTCTCTTTTAGGGGAAATATTCTGCCTTTTTAATATATCCTAAAATATTTCATTTTTCTAGGAGAGGAGTGGGTTTTAACTTCCAACAAAGCAAGGTGGGGGCTATATAGAATGTCAAGGATTTAAAAATGCAAATCCATTTAGAAAGTTTTTGCTTTTTTTTCCCCAAAGGCACAGATAACAGTATAGATTTTCTGTGTAAAAGGGGATCACCTAGTGGCAAGAATTGAAAAGTTACTCTGAGATTTCAACAATTCAGATGAAATTTACCACTCTGACAATCAGTTACAGAATAATCAATATGTTTATAATTTGAACCAACAACCCCGCAACCTGTCTACTCAGAATACTTAAGGCCAATGTAATTATCTTGGCACCCAAGGAAGGAAAACAAATACTAGCATTCTTTCCAGCAATAAAAGTGCAATAACAAATCCAATAACTAGGAATTTATCTCCCTTTCATACTGAAAGGTTCTCATTGTATTAAATGTTTGATGTTGCCAAATCTCACACAGGTATTTTCTGCGGTGATTTATGTATTTATTTATTTGCAGTAGTTTATACTGCTGTGATTGTAAATGCTCTGCCATTTATAGCCACATAAAATTCACAAAACAGCCCCCTACCTCAAGGACATGAAGGTGTCAGAGTGACTATAACAAGTTCTTGCTACAGAAGACTTTTCATTACCCTTCAGAAAACTATAAAACAAGTTGTCATCCAAATCTCCTTATAAACCACAGTCTTTGACTTATGTCGATTTGCAGCACTGAATGTCCTCTAAGATCTAGCCAAGGCAGGATCACATGACTACAATTCAGACACTTGGGTGCCTGGCTAACAATTACGATGCTGCAGGGAACTGTGATCACTTAATCACCATTTGTGACCTTCCCTGCTGGTTTCCCACAAGCAAAGTCAATGGGGAAGCCAGCAGGGAAGATTGCTAGTTGTTCCAGCTAGATGTTTCTGCATGTAGCATACCCATCTGCCCATAGCCTCCACCAACTCACACTGGGCTTCCCATGGTCTCCCCCATAGCATCCCGTTCTCGTACCTGGGACTCCTGCCACTTCATACTTAACAACTCTTACACCTTGAGGTTATGATAGCAATCGAGACTGCCAGGATTGCTGTGACTAAGCAACACAAATATATTATGTCAACCTTTATGCCTACATTGCTTATGCCACTCCCAATTGCCATCATAACCCAAGGACTACCTGTAGTCTAGTCCCCTCTGATCTCATTGAAGACGAAGAATCAACATGCTCCTCAGGGCTAAATGAATTAGATTGGGTCTACCTAAATCAGTAGTCCTGTAAATACGCAGATGCCAAGAGATTCATAATTTACAACCAGTATTTTTAATTATATTTGGAAGCCTACTGGAAACCAGTGCAACGTCCAAAAACTGGTGTTGTACATTGCTGGCAATGCTATAGCTAGGCTGCCTCATATTTAATAATTGCAACTTCAGAATAGCATTCAAATTGATCCAAGAAATAATGAGGCATAGATATCCATGCTGATTTTGCATGTAAAGTATCTGCACCAGTGCTGAATCATGTAACTTCCACATATAACCTGGGAAGTAGACATTGGACCTGGGTAGCAGACTTGAAGCAGCTAGGCCTCTTAAGGACAAATTTACAGCAAATTATGTGGTAAATGCATAATTTCTATGTGCCTTTGTACCTTTATCCCTGGCCATGACAGCTGGAAACAGTCCCTCTTTGACTGAAGGTACTAAGATGTTTGTGCTTGCAGAGTTCTCCTCCTAAGCAAGATATGGATATACCAGAATTGTGAATCAGGACTACGTTCACACTCCTCCTTTAGTCATGCAATTCTCTGGGTATCACCATTTCAGAGTGAAAATGAACTTGGAGATTCCCAACTCCTGTGTAGTACAGGAATCTCCTTGAGGTCACAGGATAAATGTGAGGGGGAAATTGGGGGTGGTGAATAAGGAACAATTTTGCCTTCTTAAATTTCTTGAAGGAAATTAAAAATATACATAAAATAAAATTGCTTTACACAGCTTGCCTCTTTCTGAGTCCTTCATTTTCCACTTTTGACATCTCCTCTCTCGTTTCAAGCACTGATGTCAATTAACCTGACCAGGGAGAATTGGCAAGTATAACAAGTCAACAAATGTTGATCCTTACCTGGTTATATGGCATCAAGTTGTCAAATTCTGGGGACTGCACAGACCATCTCCAGAAGGAATTCATTTACTTTCATTTTAGACTGCAAAAATAAGACTACCACTAGATGGGAGCAGTGAGTTACGATTTTCTGTCATTTCTATTATCCAGTGATTTTGGCAGTTCCTATAAGACAGCTCTAATTTATTTTTGTGAACTGCACAGTGCTGGATTGCCCCACCGCTGCTCTAAAATACATACTTTATGAAGAACTTTTATTTGCTTCACGTTGAGTTGTGCCTTAGGCTACAATGAAGAAAGAGAAACTTGGACGCTTTTAATAAGCTTGCCTTCTGCCTCCCGCTTCCCGCTTGATTTCCGATAATTATATTTTTGGTAATATTAATAATGGGAGCTAGAAGTTCCCCAAAACAGGCTCCCCCATACTGCGGTAATAATTTTGTCTCGTTGCTATGCAAGCCACTCCGTGCTCAAAAGTCACCTGAAAAGTCATCAGAATTCAGTTGGGCTATAACGGGGCTACCAATTCCTTCAGCCTTCCAAGCTGCGTGCCGTCAAAGTCTTACGGTATACTGTAGAGAAAACGTTGCAAGACTACGACACGAGCTCCCAGCACTCTTTTGCCTTCAGCCAATCATCTCTCAACTTTTCGAATTCGTAGCCAATGAGATTTGAAAAACAATCCAGGCAGCACGGTTCGGACGATTCCTATTGGTGCAACCGAAGAATGCGAGGCAAGATTATTTTCAATTGCTGACCAATCGTCCTTAGGTGGCTTCGGCTTCCCGAGGACTCGAGGGAGAAAAGTGGCAAGTTCGAATGTGTATCGGCGCTCGAGGAAAATAAAGTGAAAAAGAATTTGGAGCGTTGCTGGATTCTTGGGTGGGAAAGGTGAGGAATGAACTCATATTTCTCATATAAAGGTGCATTTAAGTTAGAGTTGCTGTTTTCTCTGCATTGTCAAGAGAAAAGTAGCGGGGGAGAATATTGATATGATAAGGAACTGAAAATGGATAAAGGAGGTAGAATCTGTAGGTGTCAGTCATTTGAGATAAACAGAAACAGGCAGGGCAGGGATTCCAGGAACTGTATTGTGTTGATGTGGCATTATTAAAAGTCTGCCCAAATTTCTTTCTAGCCCATCTTATACTAAATAAAAGCATGGGCTATTTTTAATGTCCTTTTCACAGTTTCCACTTTTTTTCAGGACCGAATTGTTTTTCCTCCAAATCATCACTTAAGGGTTCACTCCTTCCTTCCTCTAAAGTAGGGGTCTTCAAACTTGGCAAGTTTAAGACTTGTGGACTTCAACTCCCAGAATTCCTCTTCCAGTCATGTTAGCTCAGGAATTCTGGGAGTTGAAGTCCACAAGTCTTAAACTTGCCAAGTTTGAAGACCCTTGCTCTAAAGGAAGAAAAACAGCTTCTATCCCAAGGCAGTAACTCTATTGAATTCTACTGGATAGTGCAATATTAATGCGATATCAGGGGTTTTCAATTCAATGTATAGAATGTGAAAGATGTGTGTTTGTGTTTATTTTTTAATCATAATGTACACTGAAGATGGTATTTAATATTATTGTACAAGGTGCAATGACAATAAACTAAACTAAACTAGACTAAATTCCCCTTACACCATGGCAGTTTGCTACTCATGGAGCTATGCAGATAACTGTCAGGCTTCTGCAGTACAGTAATCCTAAAAGCTGGGAGATATTTAGGGATGTTAAGGTGGACCTTACGTTACACAATCTAAAGTTAATTTGATGGGAGGCACAGGCCAAAGAAGCAGAGAAATAGCATCAACCTAACACCAGGCCCTGGCCTGACAGATATTTCCATCAACCAGCAGGACATAAGGATGGAACCTAGCATGGAGAAGTAGATAAGACACATTTAGAAGAGGGTAGACAAAGTTATTGATAGATTTGAAAGTAAGGGCTAAAAATGTGTAGAGAATTTTACTGGAAATGGATGAAGGATTTTAGGAGCCAAGAAATATAGTCAGAATGGCAACAGAAGTAACATGTACTCTGTATTAGGAGCACTACTCTGATATTTAACTTGTATGCACACTTGATTGTTAAATAAAAATATATTGCTACTTCTTGTATTTTATTGGTTTATAAGAATCCACAATTGACAAGGCAAGATCTGAATAAAATCTGGTTTCAAGAAGCTTACAGTCATTCTATTATTATTGCATTATGTTGTGGGAAACATACCTAAGATTACCTGAGGAGAGAAATACAATTCCATGAACTTGGAAGATGACTTTTGCATTTTATTTGGGTAGCCATATAAATGTTCTTAATTAAAATAAATATTGCTGTATATGGACCACTTCTACATGTATTGAGGCCTTGTAGAAGTGCTATTCTTCCTCAAGTTAGTTTTTCTTAGGAGGTCTCTGGAGGGTTATTGATGTTTTATAATATTACTATTTATAAATATGCAGGCAGAGCATAATCAATGTTGAATAAATAGTTCAGGGAAGCAGCTAACAAAACTCTTAGGAATACTATTGCCCCAAAAGAAAACTCTTTGTTAAACTAATACCAAATAGTTACAGAAATGTAACTGGGAAAGGAAATAAGACAACAATCAGAATGCTTACCTAGCTATTTCTGGCAAAAGAAGAAACTGGAATAAAACCAAATGGAATTGCCTGTGTGCAAAAAACAATCCAATGATCCTGCCTGTTACATGATCCTGACTTCCCTTCCTATCTGATCTCATAGGTAGCAGAATGGATTTTGTATGAATCTTTCTCAAAACTATATCCCATGTAGTTCAATGAGATTAATTCATATGAAAAAATGAATTCCTGTGTGATTTGAAATACATCTATGCTTCATTTTAGTCATGTGTATACTTTTAGATACTGATAAATAACTTATTTCTCCATTTTATAATTTCTCTTATTAGGAAAGTGAAATCCGGCGACATGAGCTGGGTTGTGGAAGAGTGGAAAGAGGGTCTTTCTATCAGAGTCCTTCAGAAAATTCATGACCTTGAAAGTCAAGCTGAGAAATTTAAAAAGGAACGTCAGCAAAGGCAATTTCAGTTGGAATCTCTGGAGGCAGCTTTGGAAAAACAGAAGCAGAAGGTAGCATAATTACTATATAGCACATCACTTTTTGAAAAAAATACCATTATCACATTTCTCATAAGTCTTGTGTTGATTAAAAGCTTGATACTAAAAGCAGACAGGTTGGTGTCTGCTTTTAGGTCTTTATTTCATAACTAGCTGTTACCTGAGGAAAAAGAAGCATGGTAACCAGAGTCACCCAAAGTGTTGCCCATTCTTGGAAATTAAAAGGGCAAAATTTAATAGAGTATTCATACACCACAATCTGTTGGTATCTTCATGTAGGGAAACAACAGAACGTAGTTCCAATTCTTTATATTTGGGAGCATGTATTCCAGTGTTTCTGTTTGAAAAAAAACCCCTTCTATTAAAAAGAAATTTTATTTTACATTAAAAGGGATGTTCCTTTTTTATTGTGTTTTGTGTAGCTCCAGTTAAAGTTAACTTGGTGTTCAAAAAAATTAACCCACAATATTTAAACTGGTCAAAGGCAACCCTTGGCTCATAAGTCATATGGGTGGCACAAGAATGAAAACCTTATTTGTTCAATTTCCTTGGATATAGTAATGGAAATGAATTCACATGCATTAAAAATTAAAATTGTATGCGACATTTGGAAGGCTTAAGGACCAGAGCAAAAGGTTTATGGAGCCTTGAGATAGTGGTAAATATCTAGGAGCTGAGGTAAGTATAACATAGTTTTCTACTTTCATCTGATTTTTAAAACAAAAATGCCTAAGAAGACTGAGTCAGACTCATATATTATGGAAGAGTAGTAGACCTGCTTAAATTTCCTTTCAGCATTGTTCATTTTTCATCCTATTGATTCTCTGTATGCTGTTTTATCTTAGTGGGGAAAAATACAGGGGTTTTATGCGATGGGAAAGGCAGCTTGGTACCTGGAGGGATGTGAAAGAATGTCTCTCTTTTTATAAACTGTAAGGATAATATTTTTTTCTCTTTTTCTTATTTTAATTTGCAGAAAGAGAAGTAGAGCTAGTTCATACCTGGTTTAGCTCTTGGGGACTTGGGCAGGCTGGTTTAGTGCCCAAAGATGGTTATCTATGCCATGAAATAGGAATCAAATATTATAAAAAACTGAAGCCTACTGTTACATTTCCATAAAATATAAGTCTACCAAAACTGGATATATATTAGTTGGCAACAAAGATATGTATGCAATTTCAGATCTCCAACAGCCATATTGCTGCAGCTCAGATTGGCAGCCCTATGAAATAGGAACTTAGAATCTGTGGTTACATGCTCATGGATTCTTTATTTTTCTTTTATTAAGGTTGATAAGGAAAAAAATGAAGGTGCAACCTTGAAGAGAGAAAACCAGAATTTGATGGAACTTTGTGATAACCTAGAGAAAACCAGGCAGAAACTTTTTCATGAATTGCAGATGAAAGAATCACAAATTAACTTTCAAGAAGGACAGCTCATTTCAAGCAAGAAACAGGTTGAAAGTCTAGAACAAGACTTTAAAAGGTGAACATCTTTTTTTAAGGAAAAGAGTAAATAGGAATGGGTTGCACAGTTGCATTGGTTAGCCAGAACCAAAACCGTTGCCATTGTGTCTTTAGCAATAGTGACAAAGGAAATTCCAAATCCAATCTTATTCCATTAAAGGCACTTGGTTTGATTGGAACAATATTCATTTAGAGGGCAAAGCTACTCATTTATCATAAAAAGTTAAAATATTTGGAAGCTTTTAACTTAAAACCTATATAAAAAAGGAACATTATAGCAGTATCTAAAATTATACATGGTAAGAGGAAAGTGAAGAGAGACTTCTGTCTTTCTGATAATAACTGCTTGTAGAATGAATCAAGACAAAAGGAGACACCGAGTCCATCATTAATCTATTCAAATTGCTATAATAAGTTGGAATGATGGCCACCAATTTCCACTGCTTTAAGAAGTGATTGGATAAATTGATGGAGGACAAAGCTATTAATGGATCCTAATTATGTTGGCTATGTTTTCCTTCTAGTAGCAGTGACAATGTGCTTCTCAAGATCATTTTTGGGAAAACCAAAGCTGGAGGGTATTCTGTCCAACTTACGGTCATTTCATAAGCATGTAGTTTACACTTTGAATGGAATACTGATTAGATTGGCCTTTGTTCTAAAGTAGAAAATCTCTTTAATGTTTTTTTTTAGTTACTAATGAATTACATAAAACAATACCCTTTTTCAGCTTTGTTTTATTTTTGCAAATAGGAACATTTTCCTGGGAAATTATACTATCCAGTCTATCTAAAATTAGCTCTGAAAAAAATGGGGCTTAGCATTCCAAACTGAGCATTTGGATAAAAATATTTTAATAATAATTATATGTGTGTGTGCACACGCACACACAGTATATATTTTTGTTCCGAGTAGGATAAAGTGGTCTGGATCCAAATTATAATGCAATGAAGGAAGGCAGTATTAAATTGAAAGCCTGTAATATTCTATATTTGAGGTAAAATATTATTGATGTTTTACACTGAATTCACTGGTACAAGTAATTTCTTAATGTGTTCCTTGAAATTCAGTCAGTTTAAATTCAACCTTAAATTGTTTTGTTGCTATCCTAAATTTCTGTCCCTTTCACTAACAAAAATAGATACAAATCTGAACTGGAAAAACAACCCAAGACCTTTGCCAATGGAGAGACATCTTTTGAAAACACACCACAGAGAAGCAACACTGGTTCTCCAGCAACAAACTGCAATGGTATAAGAGATACATGTATATATGTATATTTTTCCCCTGGGAATCTTACAGATATAATTTATTCTTTACTGAAAGCATCTCAATTCAATATCTTCATCCTTTTTATCGTAAAAGGTTTATTGTGACATTTTTGTTCAATATTAATAGTTTCAAAAATCCAAGAACGTGAAAGAAAATTCTGCAATGAAATTGAAGAAGGAAAACCCCTGGAGGCAGAACCAAAGAGCATGACAAGTCAAGTAAGACTTTAAAACCTGTGTGGTATCCATACCTACTAACTGATTTGAAATAAGAAAGGAATCATGATTAATACATAATTTTAAAGTCAGATTAGAGGTAATAAGTGAATAATGTATCTTTGCTAATGTTAGTAATCAATCATAGGAGACAATACATGGCTAATTATTCAGTCTTTTGCAATTTATAATAACCTTGAATTGATAAATTGTAAATTTATGAAAATAATTTAATGGGCTAAATTTAATTTTATCAGATATCAATTACATCCTTACCTAAACAGAAAATAAATTTAATTTGTGAAGGAGGGTTGGGGATTTCTGCATGATTCAAGACATCTCTTTTGTATATTCATTGTTCTAATCTCTCATACCTAAAATCTGGGTGAAAATGTTGGCCCTGCTAAGGGGGATGGAATAGGATAGTGGAGGACTGCAGATGACTTCAAGTCGTTCATATGTGAAAACTTAAAATCCAAAACTAAGTTGTTTTTTTAATTATTCTCTACTGAAGCATCTTCTTTATTAAGTCCATTTTCTCTCTTACTTTTAGAAGAAAACTAATGCCTTGCATTCAGAAGGTAATTTAACCCGTAGAGAAATTGCTCGGCACCAAGCTTCCTCATCTGTATTCTCATGGCAACAAGAGCAAACTCCAAGCCACCCTTTGTCCAGCCATCAAGAAACTCCTACTAACAGTGGGTCAACCAAATCAACATTTCCTTTGGAATCTGCAGTAACTCCTAGTCCTAATATTATAAAATTAACCAAGAAAGATTTCATTAATTGCAATGTCTCCAACAGCAGCCAGGACTCTTCAATCATTCAACAACTGGAAACTCAGAACCAAGGTATTTAAAAAATATTATAAGCAACTTATTCTTCATATATTTCAGTAGCCCCCAATCTTTTTTGTGCCACGGCCCGGTACCGGCATCACAAAATGATCCGCGGCCCGGTACCGGCATCAGCACGCATGACAAAGCAAAGCGAGCCGAGCGACCGGCCAGCCAGCCGTCCCCCGCTTCTCCCTGCCACCTTCAACTCCTCCTTTGTACCTTTGTCGATGGGCTTCGCTTCGGGACGGTCACTCGGTTCGCCATGCCTTGGGTGCTGAAAGAATCCTCGCGCCTTAGTTTCATTTGAAGCCCCCCCCCCCTTCGATGAAACTAAGGCGCAAGGATTATTTCAGCACCCAAACACCACTTTCCAACCGGAAAAGCTCACCCGGAAGCACTTTCTCGTCAAACAAGATGGCGGCGCCCAGCAAACTGGTGGCCCGGTAGGAAATGTTCCATGGACCGGTACCGGTCCACGGCCCAGTGGTAGGGGACCCCTGATATATTTGACAATGCAATCATTTTTCTGCAATAGACAGCCACTTTGGCTAGCAGTAAAGGTGCTACGGTAGGACCTAGGAGACTGATTTGTAATCCCACCTTAGTCATGAAAGCTGGCTGGGTGACAAACTGGTTGGCAATTCCTGGCAATCAATGGATAAACACTTGGTTGATCTGAAAAAAAAGAAGACCCAACATTTGTGAAAATAAAATGCTAGAAAGAAAAAATACATTTTTTCATAAAACAAGAGAAGAGTGTATCCAATCTCTTGAGTTCCATAGAGTGGGCAGGACTCAAATATCACACTTTGAAGGGAGAGCACGAACATTTAAAATAATATAAAATAAAGCTTCAGAGTTTTAGGGGCTGCCTAGACCTGTAATACCCTCTTTCAAAATCATCTTTTCCCAAAACAATATTTTTTGTCATTTTGAATGGGACTAAGAGGCAGAATGGGGACCTTAATCCTATGTCCCTTAATTCCCCAGCACCAAAAGAAATTGATCCAAAAATGTCAGCACAGTAAAGTGCTAATATTATTCGTTGCTATACAATGGGAAGATGAAATGTGGCTTCCTAGCTGAAATTGATCATTTATGCCTAATTTGCTGCTAGAGGATAAGAACATTACAAGAAAATGTTATGATTTATACTGAGTATTGGAATAATGGTCTTGGTCTAGGGGAAAGGAAAGGTTTCAAGCCAGAATTTGTCATGGAAACTGTAACAACTGATGTATCATTTTCACAGAAATAACATGCAGAGTTTTCCTTCAATGGGGTTACACAGGTTTTTCTTGGCTGAGATTATACTAGGCTTTTGAAAGATCATGTCCCTAACCCGTGGCACAAGCTAGGACAAAAACTATTCTTGTTTGCATTTTCATTTAATTAAAATTAAATATAGTTAATAGGATCCCTTTCCAATTGGGGATTTAATGATTTCCTCTTTTTGATGTATTGTGACCAAATCATGACATAATTTGGTAAGGATATTAAGAGATCTTCTATATTCTGAGGGCCTTAAATTAGGTACCACTGCTCAGGAGCAGTATAGGTTCTGCCTGTGAAGAAATCCAACATGTATCAAGGTATACTGTACTTATATTTTATGCGTATAATTTTTTATATGTAGAGCTAAGGTGCAGAATTCGGGAACAAGAAAATAAATTACAAATTCAGACACAAGACATGAAAGCAAAGGTGATGAAGCTTCAGGATGCTCAGCTACAAGTGGAAAAGATGCAGATGGAATTAACAGAAAAAGAGAAAGCTCTGAACAAGGCTAGAAATGAAATAGTTAAAATTAGTATACAACTGGATCAAACGACTGATCAGGTAATCTGCTTTTTAAAATCTTGGAACCTTTTAAAATTCCAAAAACTCTTGTATGCATGCAAGACCAATGCTAATTGAGTTAAACATAACATATTATATTATATATATGATAATTATTTGTCTGCATGAGCTGTGTTTCTTAGAGAGGATTTGCATAAACTGTACCCATACAGTTTACTAACCCTAATTGGTTTCCTAACCCTAATTGCTTGGGGAGGAGAGAGGACCAATGTTTATACTGCACTTACGCTGAATTGTTTTGAATAATACTTGCAAATCTCAGCTGTTTCTCAAGATGTTCTTACCCTGATAGGAAAAGTAAACTTCAGTTTTTATTGTATTGGCCTCCTTGCTTTCCCTTTCCAGCCATAAATACAGGTAATGCTCAACTTAAAACATTTAGTGACCATTTGATCATTGAAAAAGTGACTTGTGATCATTTTTTACACTCACGACTGTTGCACAGTCTACACAGTCACATAATCAACATACAGACACTTGGCAACTGGCTCATACTTATGGTGGTTGCAGGGTTCCAGACTCACGTGATCAAAGTCAACGGGGAAACAGAATTCCCTTAACAATTGCAGTGATTCATTTAACAACTGTGGGAGGAAGGGTTGTAAAACGGGACAAAACTCACTTAACAGCTGTCTTGCTTAACAGCCTAAATTTTGCACACAATTGTTATAAATCGAGAACTACCTGTATATATTCATCTTTTACTTCATTAGAGCCATGGTGGCACAGTGGTTAGAAGGCAATACTGCAGGCTAATTCTGCTGACTGCCAGCAGTTTGGCAGTTCGATTCTCACCAGCTCCAGGTTGACTCAGCCTTCCATCCTTCTGAAGTTGGTAAAATGAGGACCCAGATTGTTGGGGGCAATATGCTGACCCTGTAAGCTGCTTAAAGAGGTCTGTGAAGCGGCATATAAGTTTAAATGCTATTGCTATTAACTGTTGGTCTTTCTGCCTTTATTTCAGGAGTTCAAACTATAGTGTGTAGCATTTCCATCTATAATATTGCTCCATAGCAACAATGCTCTGAGACGTCATAATTAGCCAAAGTCAGTGAGCTTCCATTATAGATTGTAGATTAGATCCTAGTTCTCTGCATTAGCCATCACATCACTCTGGCTGTTTTTTTTTTCTTTTACCAGATGAGTACCAGAAATATTCCCTATCTATGTTACCTTTATGTTCTCTCTTTATAGCTTACAGCAAAGGAGAAAAAGTTCAGAGGACTCTCAAATGAGCTAAACTGTCAGAAGCAAAATTTTGAAAGTACACAGTGTGCTTTACAACAGAAGATTAAGGATAAGGACCAAGAGGTGAGATGCCGCATTATAGTTACAGGTGGCGCTTCTTACAACCATTTAACAATGGTTCAAAGTTATGATGACCTTGGAAAAGGTGAGACACAGCCTGTATTTATGACTATTGCACCACCACCATGGTCATGTGATTAGAATTCAGACACTTGGCAACTACTGGTAGGTCCCCTTTACAACTGGTTGCAGCATCCTATGGTGATATGATTGCGGTTTGCTGTCTTTTTTTGTCAATTTCCAGCAAAAAATTTCGCTGGGGAAGGTAGACTTCCTCAGCAACTGGTTGAAGCTTTAATAGAGAAGACATTGAAGGAAGCATATGCTTTCTTAATTGAAAAATAATATTTGAATAGTTAACAGGGGAAACCTGGGAAATCTAATCTTTTGAGAACTTCTGGTTTTAAAATTTAATGTTTATAAGAGAAAATATTCCATGTTCATCAGCATTCTTCATTTCCTGATGTCAGAGTTCTAGTCATCTGGAATTTACAGGAGTAGACAGAATTGTCCCAACAAAGAATGTGGTTTGAAAGCCCATGTGTCCATAGGTTGGTGTAGGTAGTATAACAGACTAACTAGCAATTTTAAATACATTCAGTTTTGTGTCAGCTTTTGCCTCTCACATGTAGAAAAGTTTCCAGATAAGTATTAGTGGAAAATGCTGGTGTTGGTTTTGCAAATAGTCTGTAGCATTAGCAGGAATATTTACTCAATTCCAAAAATTATACAGTTATGGCCTTATAAGAGCTTTGGTGGCATAGTGCAGGGGTCCCCAACCACTGGGCCCCTGACCGGTACCGGGCCGTGGAACATTTTCTACCGGGCCACCGGTTTGCTGGGCACCGCCATCTTGTTTTGATGAGAAAGTGCTTCCGATGAGCTTTTCCAGTTGGAAAGCGGCGTTTGGCTCCTGAAGGAATCCTTGCGCCTTAGTTTCATCGAAGGGGGGGCGGCTTCAAACAAAACATACCGGCATCGGCACGCATAGCAAGGCGAGCCAAGCGACCGTCCTGAAGCCATCGCGAAGCCCATCGACACAGGTACAAAGGAGGAGTTGAAGGTGGCGGGGAGAAGCGGGGGACGGCTGGCTTGGCCGGTCGCTCGGCTCGCCTTGCCATGTGTGCCTTGGATCATTTTGTGATGCCGGTACCGGGCCGCGGCACAAAAAAGGTTGGGGGCCACTGGCAAAGTGGTTAGAATGCCAGCGATTCGATTCTCACCTACTCAAGATTGACTCAGCCTTCCATCCTTCATGAGTTCGGTCAAATGAGGACCCAGATTGTTGGCAATATGCTGACTCTGTAAAGTGCTTGGAGAGGGCTGTAAAGTACTATGAAGCAATATATAAGTTTAACTGCTATTGATATATATATATATATATATATATATATATATATATATATATATATATATATATATATATATATGCACATATATTCTATTAGGCATTTTTAGGCCCATTTATTATCTTTGCATTAGATATCACAAGCAAAAGTAAATTCCTGTGCATATGCACAATCCATGTATTTGTTGACAGTGATCAACAACAGATGTTGGAAAACATCTATTTTATTTTTACTAGAATGTGATGTCAAACACACACATTTTGGTGAATATCAGGGACAAGATGAATAGTTTAGTCTAAATGTGTCATTTGATATTGCCTTAAGTGAATGAAAAATGTTTTTTGCTAGAAAGATTATTTTTCATTTTCTTTCTTCTAGTACTAGAATTGTTTTGCAAATTTATTTTCTTAATTGTGAGCGTTGAAATATTTTGAAACCTTGCTAAAATGACTGAAGGAAAAGGAAGCATTAGATTTTATACACAGTACATATAAGATCTTACTAATTTGTAACAAGTATAACATTTTATATAGGAATATATCATGACTTCTGCAATATTTTAATTTAAAGTATAGCTACAAATTAATTTTTGAAGAATCTAGAGCTGTCCATTGTTTCTGGACAGAAATGGTTTTTGTTATGCGACTCTGGCTGTTCCATGATTTCTAAATTTTGAACCAATAGTGAACACCCAACCTGGGCTGATAAATGTATGACTCTCAGCCCTAAAATTCTTATTTCTGTACAGTTTCTCCATCATTTATGTTTTCAGATGTGATCCAGGTATAATTACAGGTAGTACTTGATTTATGACTGTTCGTTTAACAATAGACTATAATTATTATGACTTTGCAAAATGTAGCACCACCATTACTACTGTATTCCTTTGATTTCAATATGGGTGCGTGGCAATTATTTTGCATTTATAACTAGTTGCCAAATGCCCCACGGTCATTTACAATCTTTTCTGCCGACTTCAACAGACAGTCAATGGGAAGCCAACAATGAAGGTTGCAAGCTGCTGCTACCTGGTGCTTTTAATGGCTGGCTAAAAGAGCTGCCTCCTAAGAGGAGCTGAGTTCCTTCAACAGGTTGCAGAAATTTTTGCTGTCTTGCACTTCATCAAAGGAGTTTCTTTCTGTGCACAGAAGAGGAGCTAAACTCCTTTAGAGGGGTATAGAAATGGTTTGAAAGCCTGAAGCTTTTAGCTCTATTCCCGCACCCTTCTATCCCTGGAGAGAAATTAAATTCCTCTGGCAGGCAGCTGTTTCAGCCGCTGCCAAAGACAAAAGGGAGCTGAAATTCATGCAAAGAACAGAGTCCATGCAGTAAGATAAGGAGTGGGGTGCCTCAAAAGCGGGTATGGGGGGAGGCCCTGGAAGGTCCAGAAAAGGCCACACACAAGTATTTTTCTCCTCGGGGACTAAAAATCCTGCCTGGATTTTAGCAAGGAAGATTTTTCAGCTCCTGATGGAGCCTTCCAGAATCTCCAACATCCCCTTGAGGCACCCTGGACTCTGTTCAGTTAAAACATATGTGATCGCTTTAGAGTGACAGTCTGGAATGTGTACACCTGCTGAGTGAAGCAGTCTTGTGGGTAGTCACATGATGTCTTGCTTAATGACTGCTTCGCTCAGTGACAAAGTTTCTGGTTCCAATTATGCTTGTAAGTCAAGGACCACCAATATAACACCTTGGGGAACACAGATGTTTGATGGTGAAAGATTTGTGTTTCTTGAAAGCTGGATTTTTCTAAAAAAAAATAAATTAATGGACTTTTTCTATGAGTTTCTGTTTTTAGCAAAAATATTTCTCTATTATGTACTGTTCAATATGACCACAAATTAAAGCTTTCCATCTTTTATTTATAGATTTTCACAACAAAACAGCAGTTTGAAAAAAATGCCAGGGACTGTGCACAGAAATTAAATCAACTTGAAGAGGCTACACAAATGATGCGGTTGAAGGAAAAAGAATTGAAAGAAAACTATGAGGTAAATTAAAATTGTAATAGCAATTGTGCACTTAGGGCACAGATGAAACAAGATGGAACATCTAAGCATCAGTGTATCCTTAGATACCAAGCTTCCTGTCCTCCTAATGTTTTTAAAACAATTCTTTTTTTTTTTTTTTGAAAATTTTATTTGGGTTTTCACAAAAACAAAATACAAATAAAACATCTTTTTTGAAAATAGCATGGTCCCAGGTTATCACTTCTTCATACAGACACAAAACTCAATTTCATGCTCATTTTTATATTCTATTCCATATCTTATTACCATTTTATATTTTCTACATAGTTTTTCCCCTCTTCTAATTTTCTCAACTTTGTTTTGATTATCTCAATTCAAATCATTATATTTATATTTTGTCTGTCCTGTTACAATTTCACATATCTTTTCTTATCAAACAAATTTTTCCCTGTAGTTATCAATTAGAGTATGACACCTTTATATCCTTTAATTTTATCCATTCAAGCTCTTATTTAAGCTTCAATGTATAGCTTTAAGATTATAGCATTCAATATAATACATAACTTCCAATCGAATTCTGCTTGGTACATTCTTAAAATAGACACTATATTCTTAAAAAGATATATATATATGTGTGTGTGTGTGTGTGTGTGTGTGTGTGTGTGTGTGTATGTATGTATGTATGTATGTATGTATGTAAATAAAACACATTCCATTCCAGTTCAATTCTATCATTAATATGCATTAAAATCTTAACATTTTTAACATTTCTTTTCAATTGAATATCATACTTCTTTGGGAACACTTATAAATTTTCCATAGTTAATTCTTTTTTTTCCATATTTCTCACTTATATTTTTATTAATCATTACTAATAATTAAAAATGTTCCCTTTTAATTCTCTCAATCATTTTAATTCTTTATTTATTAACAAACATCCCACTGCATTACAATAAATATTTTATCCATCATCATATTTTCTAAAGTTATTTCTACTTGTAATATAACAAAGCTATCTTATGTACCTTTGCAGATTCTCTTTTACAATTAAATTTTCACCCATTATCTCTAAACAGACTTATGGTTACAATCCTTATATCTTTTCCCTGTTTCTCCATTTCTTGTTTCTGTCTTTTACAACTTCTTTTCCTTGCCTTCTTCCCCTTCTTCTTCTCCCTCCCCTTTTTACCCACTCGTCGTCTCCCTACTTCTAACTCTCTCATCTGTAATCCCCTCTTCTGTTGCTTTCTAATATTATACTTATCTTTCAAATTGTTCTTCTTTTGGGTTGTTTTTTCTAATCTTAAACCTTTCACTCTCTTTCCCCCCTTTTCTTTTTACCCCCCACTTAAAATTATTTGATCATTAAAGATGGCTTCTTCTTTGTCCCAATCTTTTTGTTCTACAAGCGTTTCTTGTTGCTTCTCATAGTTCCAGATCTCCATTTCTAAGAATTGAAACACAAAGCCAAAAGAACTTCTCCCTTGTGCGTCTTCTTTCCATTTTTTAAGTTACGTTTTCAGTTCTTCTAAGAGTGATACCATTTTAAAAACTTTTAAACAACCACCTAGTTAATTTTAGTCATCTAGATGCAAAAACCAAAAATCACCAAGTAATCCAAATAATCCAAGGCTGTTTCTACTTGCTTCTTTTTTCCACTTTCTCTTCCTGGGGTTCTATTATTTTGTTACCAAGTTTCCATTAAAATGTATCTTTGAGGAATCTTGTTAAAATGTCACTGTAAGTTCCTTTTAATTACAGTTCCATTCCTTAATTCCAGGCAGTCTCCTCCATTTTTCCAGATCTTGCCCTTCTATTCTTTTTGTTGCTCCTTTCCAGCTTTTAAAAACTTTTAAATGTCCAGAAATCTTTATTTATCCCTTTGACTTTTATTTTCAGCTTAGATGCCTATTAATGTCAAAATGGATTTTCTTTTTCAGTTTCTTGCTTAAGTCTCTTAGCTGTCAATATAAGGAAGGGAAGAAAAAAAACCTAATCCTTTCCCTTCTCTCTCTCCTTCGCAGCTTCAAAATCTTCTTTGGGAACAATGTTGTTAAGTTTAAATTCCAGGGTACCTTATTTGTTGCTTTTGCTGTTTGACTCGGTCAACCAAAACTTTCTCTTCTTATCTTCCTCCTGCACATTCTTTTCCGGTCAAGTTCTTCTTTGTGGTGGCCATTTCTGACCACCGCTACAACCGCCTTCGGGAAAGGGAGTAATGGCCAGCTGGGGAGGAGAGATGCAGCTCTCCTCAACCCTGCAGGCAGTCTCCCCCCTCTTCACCACTTCTACGGGGTGGCTTAGCCCCGAAACCAGCCGGCTCGGGGCACTCCAGCGGCAAGCACAGATCGAAGCCTCGGAGAGACAAGGTTTCGGTCTGTCGCCGAAGAAGCTCAAACCGGAAGGCATGTTTTTAAAACAATTCTTGAGCATTTTGACATATACTGCAGAAGAAATCAATTAAAATAAAGAATTCTGAGATAAAGGCTCTGTTTAAATAAAATTTCCTAGAAGGGTAGTACAGCGCCCCCTGGCATGGCTTTAAACAACAAAGATGACAGGTCCCTAAAACTGTTAACGTTAATAGATTATAGAAAAGTTGATATTAATAAAGCTTTCAACCTGGAGGGGAAGGATAATGAAATGTCAAGGAATGATATATATTTGAGAACTAAATTAATGCAGTAAGTACATTAGCAAATGTAGGGTGGGATGAGCAGAGGGTCCAGCAGGGAGGTGCTCGCTGCCTTGGTGAGAGTTTTGCCGCCGGGCAGGAGGGCCTGCCTGTCAGCTGCACTGGGCATCCCAGGCGAAGCTCTTTGCGCTCTGCCCGGCGCCAGGCAAGAATGGCGGCTGGGTGCTTCTCCCAGGGTGCGCCGATCCTGCACTGCGGCCCCAGGAGATTCGCCTCCCCACATGGGGTTGGGCTGCCCTCTCGGGCAGGGGAGTCTTTGTCGTACCGGTAGTAGGTTGTCGTGTTTAAAAGAATTGGCTGTGCGGAGCTGCACCAAACGCTGTGCAGCTGCGCCAAACGCCGTGGCATTGCTCTAAACTACGTGGCAGCAAGGGAGAAGGGAAAGCAACAGTGGAGGAAGGTCTCCTGATACGAAGTGCCCCCCCAACGCCAAAGTCAACACAGGCAGCGCCATATCCGGGTATGCAACAAAACTACTTCCTAACGGCAAGCCCCCCCGCCATTCCCCCCATTTCGCATGTTTAATACAGGCCTTAATTTGGGGGGAGGGGCTTAATTTGATTTTATGCTGCTAAAACATGCTGGGCCTTCCTATTGGTGGAGGGCGTATTGTTGGAGAAACACGGTATTTAAGCCCACAGTTCACAAAATGTGCACTATAGTATCCCTGGATACTATAGTGCTAGTATCCCTGGAGCACACAGGGGCACTGCAAGATAGTTTAGATTGTTGTGACATCCATTCGTGAAATTGTGTTTTGGGCAGCCTTTGGCCTAGGGCACCATGGAAGAAGTGTTATTGGGACACTGAGAACACCATGAACTAAGAAAGTTGGGGAATTCTAGTTTAAGCTGATGGGGAATGATGTGATCTCATTGCAGTATAGATACATCAGATGCCAGAGTTTCATTTGTAAATACATCCAGTGGCAGAGTTTCAAGCAGCTGCTTGGGTGACTCAATGCCCTCTACATGTGTTAGATTACAAGTCCTTGCTTGATAGAGAAATAGGTGTTGTAGTCTAGTCCACCTGAATTGCAACAGATTGGGAAAGGTGGGTCCAGAGCTGTTTGGATCAGTAACCTTAGAGAATCATATGCTTGCTGATGACACATGCAAGATAAATGGGATAGTTTGGGGAGCGTATAGTGCCTTATTGCTTCTTGGTATATAGTCCAGGGCTAAACAACTTGTATTGATTTTTTAAAATCCTGCAAACTTAATTAGCCATATTTATATTCTGGAAGTGTTGAATGGTAACTCTTATAAGTTGCAAATCCCATTCAATGTACCATCTACCTAAACTTGACTTTGACCATACAGTGGTACCAAGATAATCATCATTAATTGGTCCAGGACGCATGAGGAGTACTAAAAATGACGAGTGCCAAACAAGCCACGTGACTTTGTTTCAGCTGGGAAGGACTCCCGGTCTGTTCCTTTTCCTATTTTAGTGATCTCCCCAGTCTGGCCAACTTCCTGTTTGTCCTCTGTGGCTGTCCACTTTTTTTTTTCCAGTAACTTTTCTGGCATGGTCAACTTCCTGCCCATTTTTTGTAGCGCACCCCCCCCCCCCTTTTTTCCTATCACAACACATCAAGAACCAAACAAACATCTAGTACTAGGACAACATTTTCAGGTCAAAATGTGTCAAGTACCAAATGCTAGGAGTTTTGAAGCAGTCGGGCACCGAGGTACCACTGTACTTGAAGAAAGTTTTTTAAAATAACCATCAGCTCAATAACTTGTTTACTCTCAAAACTGTTAAACATCAAGAGGCAATGTATGAAGCGAAGTATATATGTAATATCAACAGGTATATTTTGTAAAGATAGAAAGGTATGAAAAGGGAAGGTGGATGGTATAAACTAATTTTAGCCATTTATCTTCCCCGACCCTCTCTTATCGCCTTGATTTTCTTTGCCACCTTTTCTCTTGTCTGTATAATATTGCTTACCCTAAGAAGAAATAGCATAATGGATTTGTATGTCAAAAATTGCTCAAATACTTTCAAAGGTGGGCCTCTGGAGAGAACATTGGCACAATCCCCTGATTTTCTAACTATTTTGTTTGTTGGAGAGAACCGAGGCAGAGATTGATCAACAGAATCACCAAGAAGTTCAGCCTTGCTCTGAGGCTGATTTGCTTCAATAGCTGGAAATACAAACCTGCTTTGCCAGCAAATTTCCAGCTTATGCTTCCCATCCTTGTGGCCCCTTCCCTTACACTTGGCTTGGGTGCCTTGGTGCCCATCTGCTGGTAGCAACTCAATGGATAATTGAGGGCTCGAGACCAACAAAGCTCTGCCAATGCCATCTGTTATCTTAGCAGCTCAGGAGTGGGTGGTGTACGGATGCATGTGCCATTTTCTTTTGGAAAGATTCTTTATTTTATTCCCAAGAGGACAAGGTTATAAATAATAGACCAATGGGCTTTTAAAAAAAAAATGCTTTGAAGTTGACAGCAAAGTGACCCCAAATCTTTCACATTCTCTGTTAGCATTAAAAAAAAAAAGGATGCAAAAACAAACAAGCCAAAAAGTCATACTTTCCAGCCTCTGTAATGGAAAAGATGCCTGGCATTTGATTTAGAAATTCTCAAGATAACTGAGTATCAAAAAGCTGGCCCCTAAGCTATCCCTAATATCGAACCTTGTCTTAGATGCTGGTTCTACTCCAAGACCTCTGGCTGTAGTCTAATTTATCTCTTCTTTTTAAGCTCTGAAAGAAATGCAGTTCGATTGTGATGTTCCAGTATTATTATTATTTTTTTTTTTTACCCTATGGAAACCTCACCATGGCACAATTTATTGCAGGCTAGAGGTTTCCTTCATTAGCAGCTGCACTTGGCAGTTGCTGGGAGAGTACACTGAATGTCTATGTAGATTGCCATGTGACAATAGACTGAAAGTATAGGACACTTGACTACTGGAATCTGACACCTGATAAGGATAAAGATCTTTGGGTTGGGATTGTAGGTCGTTTCCTTTTCAAGAAAATCTTTCTTTTTTATTCATCAGTTATACTACCTTTTTCCAATTTCATAGGAAATTGAGAAGCAAAATAGCTTTCTCAGCTGCCAGGCTGCTGAACAACAGCAAGAAATTTGTCAACTGAAAAAAGAACTCTGTGGCACTAAACTATCCCTACAGCAGAGTCAGCATTTTGTTGAAGACCTGAAAAGTAAGCCATGGGATTTCTGTTGTGCTTAATAATAGACCAATTTCAATGCAATATCCCAGTGTGATGTACACTTGGTAAAATCTCATTCGGATGCTATGGTGCACCATTGTCTTTTTTTTAAAAAAAAAAGCCAAAATTGAATTTGCATTGTCCTGCAATGGAAATTTACCAGTTAGTCAAAAAGCCAAGACCTCACAATTGATATTACATTCATGAAATAATTATTCTTCTTTAATTATGTATCAATCATGTCATTTTGTCTTGCACTTTTTAAACTTATCTAAAGAAAACTATTTGAAGAGTTCTATCTGAACTCTTCTAAACAAAAGAAACAATAGTTCTATCCAAATTTCATAAATGTATTGTTGCTTATATAATTTGCATATTTCTGTAGTGTATCCCCCTTCATTTCCCTTATATAGGGGAACATTAAAAGATGTTGATGGGAGGTCAAACTGGATAAGTTGGGAAGATAACCCTTATAAGGAGAAAGTATCTTGTATACCTTGACATAAACTGTTTTGACTTCAGAATCTAGTTCATTATCATGATTTCATTGTAAAGATAACTGCAACATTCAACAAATTGGTTTACATGTTATACCTTTGATATTTCAAACATAAATGTGGAAAACCTGACGCTACTCGAAGCACTTGGTCCCCATTCTCATGGGCAAAATTTAATACGTATCTCCTGTCTTCGATCAATCAACAGTTCAATGCTGTATCCAAATGAAGCTTGTAAACCTTTATTTTTCTAATGCAAGTTGCCTGAATTAGATGCAATGGCAAACTGTCGTCTAATATTTTCTGGAAGCATAAAGATAAGAGTAGTTATCACAGGAGCACAGATTTTATTTGTGGAATGTTAAGACTTCATAGACAGAAATGGAGCCTGTATTTTGTCGGTTTATATTTTAATCTTTGTATACTAAGCATTTTATATTTTTATGTCTTTTTAATGACTCTCGTTGCAGATAAAAATTGCTCACTGGAAAAAGAATTAAAATTGCTTGAAGAAAAACTGAACAAGCAAGATAATTCTGTCAGTTTAGAAAAAATGAGACTTGCTTTTTGTAATGTTGAACATGAACGAGATTCTCTCCAGCAAATTCTGAAGGACAAAGAAAATGTAATTGAAGAGCTCAATAAGAAACTGGAAAACACGGAAACACTACAGAAAACTACTTTAGAATGTGAAGACCTTAAGAAAGAGATTATGATTCTTTCTCAGTGGAAAAGAAAAAGCAAACAACTCTTGAATGAACTAAATTTAGAAAAAGAAGAATTAATGATCAAAATACGCAGTTTGGAAAGTGCTTTCAACGCTGAGCAACTTAAACATCAGGAAAAGGAAATTGCTCTCAAAGATGAATATGAACAATTTAGTGAACAGCTAAACATTTTTGAGCAGGTGGTAAAAGAAAAAACAACTGAACTAGAGGCACAAAGAAAAGCCTATAGTGACCTCCAACAAAAAACAGCAATGTCTGAGGAAAAACTACAGAAAGAGAGAGAAAATAATTCACTGAAATTATTTGAGTTCAACAGAGAAGTGGACACCTTGCAGAAAAGACTCAACTCTGAAGCAAATGAAGTGTTAAAAAGGGGGGAATGTATTGTCTCCCTTGAAGCATCCTTAGCTTCTTACATGCAATTAAATGCATTCCTTCAGAAACAGGTTGAAGAACTGGTCCAAACCAGAGATAAAATGGAAAGAAGGTTAGCTGAAAAAGAAAACCCAAAGCAACAAATCTTCATTCAGGAAATGGAGCAGCAGATCAGTAAATTACAAGAAACAGTTTTCCAAAAGGAAGACCTGCTTTCCAAAGCATTAGAAGCTCTTGAAGGAAAAAACAAGAATCTACAAAAGTTGATTGAGGAATCAAATAGGCAACAAACAGAGATTCTGGATTTAAAACAGAGTAATGTGTTGCTTAAGGATTTGGCCCAGCAACTAAAAGTTATGGGCTCAAAGGAGCCAAATGTATCTATCAAAATATCCTTAGAACAAGATAAACCTGAAGGACTTCAGAATGAAGGTTCCATGCTTGAGAATACTGTCAATATTTTAGAAGAAAAAAACTTGAACACAAAGCAAGAAATTTCCAAAAGTTTCAAAGAAAAGAAGGAAAGCCTTTTGAAGTTGTCACGAGGAATGCAAGAGGAGAGTTTGTTGTTGCCAGAAGCTGATGAAGAAGTAGAAAGGAAAAGTACAAAGGAAGATTATTTAGAAAGCATTGGAAGGAATCAGACTTGCCATTTTAACGTACAAAAAGCCATATTTGATACACAAGAGAAACATTTTATGAGCAAATGTGAGCAGTTGCAGAGTAAGCCAATGTTCTTGGAGAAGAAAAATAATACTTTACTTTTGCAGCTTGAAACAAATGATTCAGTTTCTGAAGAAACTAATAGTTTAAGACAGGAGGAAACAAGAGAAAATAACAGGCGCTCTTCTGTAAATATCTTGCTGCAAACACTAATCTCAGAAATGAAAGTAAGTGAACATGCAGCACTTGACTTTGTTTTAAATGAACCAGCATTGGAACAGCTGAGGGTATTTGTAGAAGAAAGAGAGAATGAACTTAAGAAGTATCAAGTGAAGCTTGAACTGCTTCAAATGGACCTTGAGGACAGAGAAATTTCTTTAGAAAATTATGCTGATCAGATAAAGGACTTGGAGATGATATTGAGAACTAAGGAGATAAAAATGGAAGAAAGTGAAAAGGAAAAAGAGAAGTTGCTGCATAAATTACAAGCACTTAAAGATTTGCAAAATTCAGCCTTAAAGGTGACAGAGAGAAGTGAAGATGACGAATCACCAATGTGTTTCAGTGCTGTTATCAAGGACAATTTTAACCTACAGAAAGATGCCAAGTGTTCATCAGTTCCTCATGATCTGATGCCCAGCCAAAATGATTATTTCCAATTAGTATCCTCCCTACACATGACAATGAGCAAGCTAAATGAGTTGGAGAAAATGTGTGAACACCTGCAGAAAGAAGACTCAACATTAGCATCACAGCTGAAAGACTCACAGTTGGAATGCATCATAAACACAGATATTATGAGAAAAGAATTAATAGAAAAAATGGATAGGCTGAAAGTAGAGACCATTTCTGTTTCTGATAAATTAAGAGAGAAGAGTAAAATGGAATCTGATATGAAGGAAATCCCTTTAATAACTCCAGAAGGTTATGAGGATTTTGATTACGAATATTTGAAATTAATTAACAAAGAAATCAAAACACAGTTGAATGAAGTCAAAGAAAAAATCTTTTCTTTGAAAAACAAACATGAAATTTTAGATATTCAAAACCTGAATGTGGCCTTTGAATTGTCAGCGTTGGAATCCTACAATGAGATGCTTAAAGCTAAAAATATTGCATTGCCAATAAATCTCAGCCAAGCTGAGCTGGTTTCTTTTCCAGCCCAGATAACACAAGGTTCAGACAATAAAGAATTTAAAGCATATGGACATTTTTGTATGGAGACTCTGCATAATAGTGAAGTCTTCCCCTATACAAAACAAATGTTTATGGAGTCTGATTTGGACAACAGTGTGTCATTAACTGAAATCGGACGACCACATCAAAACAGACAAATTGATCTGGAAGATATTCCTAAACACTTTAATAATGCCAATGAGTTATATAGCAATGATGCCTGGACCTTACCTACTAAACCGATGACTGTCTCCAAATATTTTCAGTGGGAATGTTGTGAAAACTCCTTTAAGGTGCTTAAGGAATCATTTAGATCTGATAAGATTCTGGAAAGTAAGGAACTAGAAAGGATTCAAGAACTGCTCCTTTCTGCAAAGAAAGAAATAGATGGTGTACAAAAACACAGTGTATCTGGCAATGAGCCCTGGCAACAAAAAGTTCATAAGGTGATCCTGCAAGTGGCATCTGAACTTCCAGCTGAGAAGAAACTTCCTGAACTGTTCCTTCAGAAACAAGGAGAGCTACAAAACCTCGATTTAAGTTCTCATCCAATAATTTGTGCTGAGGTTGGCCAAGTAAGTTTACTTAATTTGACTGCTTAATTTGACTGAATCTCTTTAGGCATATTCAAGGAAGTGCCCCTCTCCTGACTTTCCTCCTTTTGTGGGGCAATGGGGGTTAGTTTGCTTGATGACAGAGGTTGCTTGTCAAGAACTTAGATAACCTTAACATAGATCTTTCCCAAAACACAAACATGGAATTAATTACACTTTGCTTTGCTTTGGAGACGGATTTTTCAACAGCATGAAAACTGTGATCAGAAGTAGTTGGAATTAAAGTACAGATTTATTTTTATATCTGAATTCTAAAAGAATAGCCAATTTACTAATTTGAGTTTGCACTAATTAAATTAAATCCTCTTCTTGTTGCAGCCATTTTAAAAAAAGCTGTTTTTGTTAGTCTTCCTGTTCCAAGGTAATAAATATTATTTCTTGTGGTGTAGGTTCATATGGTCCTAGCAACACTTGTAGAACAGTAGATTGAAGAAAACTGCCATAATGCTTAATTGTAATCCCAATTCTGGCTTTATGGAATTACAGATGTGCTCATAAAATGAACCTACTTCAGTAGTTAATGTGAGATACAAGAGAATAGAACATACTCTTTGGAAGCACATCCACAGTGCTTACTCAGAAGAAAAAGCAACATGCCTAAACAATTAATAGGAGCAACAGTATTAGAACAGCAAATGTTTTCTTCACATCTTGGAACATGCCATTGTGATAACAATTATGTTAAGGGAAAAAACCCTGTTTATTGTATTATAAACATACAATAATTAAAAATGAAGCATTTGAACAAAATAAAACAATGACATGTTTGTAGAGATAACACTAAAGCCATTAAACCAAAACTGACAGGGATTAATAACACTGAAGAATATAGGAATTGCATGGAAAATGCCCATGTATCTCAAACTAATTTCAATATCTCCCCTCTTTCTCTCCACTCCAAAATTCTATTTAAATTGCAGATAAAAGCAATCATATTAGAAAAACCTGCTAGAAAGAAGGTCAGAAATAAAAAGGTGATGCCACCAACACTGAGCCCGAGAAATTATTTCTCAGGGTAAAGAAAACGTTTCTCATTCTTGCTTTAATATGGTTTGTTGCATAGGCAGCCAGATGTTCAGACTGGATTTGGCATTTTTATCAAGTGCTTCCCAAGGACCTTGAATAGGCAGATGTTGTCACTTACCTATCTCAGGTCCTTGGGAAAGATTTGATAGGTGAATAAAAGTGCCAAATGCAGTGTAAACATTAGGCTGTATGTATGACTAATCATATTAATAGTAGTTTATGGTGGCGCAGTAGTTAAAATACAGTACTGTAGGCTACTTCTGACTACCAGCTGCCGGCAGTTCGAGTCTCACCGGCTCATGGTTGACTTAGCCTTCCATCCTTCCAAGGTCAGTAAAATATTATGGAAGATAGACAATCCCTCAAGTAACCAGGCCCTATACCATATTGGGCTTTATAGGTCATAACCAGCACCTTGAATTATTCCTGGAAGTAAACAGGTAACCAGTGCAACTCGCAAAGCTGAGGAGCGTCATGGAAATACCAAAACATGCCCACCACTGATCTCTGCAGGCAGAACTGTTGAAGTTTCTAATCTTCAAGGACAGCCTCGTGTAAAGGGTATTGTAGTAGCCAGTCACAAGGTAATTAAGGTATGAGTGACTGGGCAGGTGATGATGAAAATATGGGAAGGACATTCCCAAGGCTGGCATAAGTTTAATTGTTATTTATCAACTATTTATCAACTAGGTTTCATTTGATGAAAATAACTTTTTTTTATTCTCCTTTAGCCAATTTCTGCTAATCCAACACCCTTATGCTATTTGAAAATGGATAGCTTTCTTGGGGAAAGCCTTGGACTTAAAGCTGTAAATGATCAAGCAGCAAAAACCTATGAAGCAAATAGAAGACAAAAAAGCTCTGCATATGTAGTAGATACAACATCTAGAGAAAAATATCTTCCACATCTCAAAGAAAATGACCAATCCATATATTCTTCAAGATGTCCTCTCGAGTCATCATTTTTTCCTTCAAATATCAGCGCGCACACAAGGTTGGAATACTCCACAGAAAACCAGAAGGCCATTGAAATGCACTGGTTATCAATAAAGAAAGCTGATGATAACAATTCTAAGCTTTCCCATGAGAAAAGCAATAAAATAACTAACATGGAAGTTCAGTATCTGCATTCAGATTTGTATTCAAAGAATACAGAGTTGACTGAAAAGGAGGTTGTTTGTGCTGAATATAACAAAAGAGCTGTGATTCTTGAACAAGAAAAGGAAGACTTGAGTGAGGTGCTCCAAACTGCAACTTTTGATACACCACAGTTATATTTTAACGTTACAATTCTTGAGCTAGAACTTAATAAGGTGAACTCTGACCGGGAAATGTACAAAAGCAGATTGCCTGATACAACGCATACTTTAAAAGAATTGCAGATGATCAAAGCAGACAATAATGAGAAGCTTTTTGAAGCTGAAACTGAACTGAGCAGGGTAAAATCTGAGAAAACAAATTGTGAAGCTTACACCTTGTCCATGGAGAAAGATACTGAAAGAAAGCAGTTGGAGCAAGAAAAACAAATCAATGTAAGAAATATTTCTGGCCCTCAGGACCAGCTAAAGATTTTCACAGCGGAGAAAAACCAATCTAGTCAGGATCTGACTACTTTCTTAAGGGATAAAGAAGCATTGGATCAGGTATGCAACAAAATGAAAAACATAAAAGGGTTTGACTCAAATCAAATGGATTCTATTGAGTTTATCGAAGTATTGGAAGCTGAAGATAAAACCCAAGCAAAATTGCTTACAGATTTTAAGGCTGCAGAGGATCAATTATATGTTGAAAATGTTTGCTACATGGTACAGTTCCAGTATCTGGACAGAGTTATGGGGGATCTTGTGTTGAAAAAAGAGGCAGCAGAAATTCAGATCAAATATCTGACAGAGGCAAGAGAAGTGAGCCTTAGAAAATATGAAATCGTACACAACAAGCTAAACATAGCTGAAGCCAAAAATGCCAAGATATCCAAGTCCTTGGAAGGTTCACTAGCAGAAAAAGGTGAACTTGCAGCACAGCTAAATTCTGCACAGGAAGAAGCAGATCATTTGCGACAGGGCATCGAGAAGCTGAAAATAAAAATAGAATCTGATGAAAGGAACAGGCATCATCTGGCTGAAAAGTTGAAAGAAAGCAATCGAAAAGTTGACACTCTCGCAGACAAAATTGAGTATCTGGAAAAAGAATTATGTATGTCAGAGGAGAATTTGGAAGATGCAATTCTTAGAATGGAGACAGCTCAAGCAGAGATGGAAATAATGAAGACTGAGATAGAAAGGATGTGTGTGAGCCAACAACACTTAGAAGGTGAAGCCAAAGTCCTTAGGTCAGAGAAAGAGACTCTAGAGAAAGTCTTGAAAGAAAAACAAGACAAAGTAACTAATTTAGAAGTTACTAATTCTACATTAGTAAATCAACTGAAAGAGAATGAAAAAGAAAAGGTGCAAATTAGAGGTGAACGTGAAAATACACTAAAATTGATGGAATCACAGCTAAAAAAGTTCTGTGAAGAAATTAAACTTCTTTATACTGAGAAAGAAACTTTCAAGTCAAAAGAACAGGATCTTGTTTGTGAAATTACTTTCCTCAAACATGACAATATGCAGTTGGTTGGTTATCTGGAAGAAGCACAGTCCAGTAGCTCTAAAGTACAGCAGTTGATGGGAGTTTTCATCCAGGAATTACAAAGCTTCAAGCAAACGCTGAATGAAAATGTTTCTGTTTTTGAGCCATTACTCAAAAATGAACCTTTGCAAGCTATCCAGGATGATCTACAGGTGTCTTTCAAACCTATCGAAGAAAATCTAAAAATCACACCATGCGGAAAAAACATCTTCTTTGAAAAGGTATTGTACAATTTGTATACAACATGGATAGAATATCGTGGAGATATAAAATAGAATTGCAACAATTACTAAATACAGTTTAGAAACACAGTTCTTGCTGTGTTCATTGGGGCTTGATTCTAGGTAACTGCCAAAAATTGTTGCACCTGTCAATACATGGTCCCACTTGTTATACAGCAATGTTTCCTATTCTAATACTCTCAGCATGAATTGGATGAGTTACAGTGGCTTGAAATTCTCAAAACAGAATCTAACCCATCTAGAAGTTATAATTATCTTGTGCTTATCTTATCTTATGTGTATGTGTTTTGGTTCTTCTGATTTTTTTTAGTTTTGTACAACACCTTAAGTTGTTTTGAAGTGGCAGCCTTATAAATCTAGATAATGATGATGATATTTACCTTATGTGATTAAAGGTAACAGATTAAAATCACCAGCTGAATATACAAAGTAAAAGCTTGACAAAAATAAAAACATTTTTGCTCAGTGTAAAAAAGAAAACAAAGTAAGCACCAGGCTTACTTTTTGGAGGGGATTTCAAAAATCCCTTGCTATTCACAGAGATGAAATTGCAAATGAAATGAAGGGGCTGGCAGTAAAATCAAATAGAAAAATCAGCTGGCCGGGGTGGAAACAGATAATGCTTGAGATAATTTAAGTTCAAAGACCGCTAAGATTTAATCAGAAGAAGACATTAGAAACAACTGAATTCAAAACTGAATAAATATCCAATGCACTTTGTTTTTAATTATATAAAGTTTCTTTTGCAATAATTACATATATGTTGTTTTAATTATGCAGGCAAACAGTCTAAATCAAATGCTTCAACTCAAAGAAGAATATGATTCTTTCTGTCATTCAATTCAATTGTGTTTGACCGACTATAAAATGCTAAAGCAGGAAAAGGCAGAAATGGAGAAGCAAATTCATGAACTTGAAACTGAGATGAAGATGATAGCTCCACGTAGGTAGCATATTTTGAAAGAATACAGACTTTTTCCATCAATAGCTATAGATGTCAAGAGAAGGCAATGAAAAAATGGTTTTTTGTGCTGGGATTTAAATGGATTACAATGTGCTGCCCCATCACACACTCACACATCAGTGTGGTTTATGAAGGATCTGATTTGTCTTCCCCCAGCAGTTCCCTTCATCCAGCTTTAGAACTATCCCAACCAAAGCCAGACACCTGCAAGGCCAGGTTAATTCCCCAGATAATAACCAATTAGTCTGTAACACAAATACTGCTCAAACGGTAAGTTCAATAAATGAACATAAAGCCCCCAGGCAAAACTTGAAAATACATAGACATTAGCTTACTGGTTACAGAAATTTAGAGTCTGAGGAAAAATGAACGAGCACACAACCATGACCCACACAACTTGCTTCAAGCAACGCCTGCCATGCTAAATAGCTCCCAGTGCAGTCGATCAAGAGGGGTGGGGCCTTTCCCAAGCCGTCTGGCAGGCCTCTATTTCTCTGTCCTCTGTGCTCTAAAATCTACCACAGCAGGCAGCTCCTCCCCCTCTTCTTCACTAGCCTGCAAGCTGTCCCCAGCCGAAGCCTGTTCTGCCTGCAGTTCAGGGTCAGTAATTCCCGATGTGCCTGGAATGATCTCATTCTCTCTCGTGCCAGCCCCTGAGTCATCCAAAGGAGACATCACATATAATGAACCAACATAGTTTTTGTCTATAAATATCTGTTCAGTGTATTTTATTCCTGTCTCTGCTAAACTACATGGTGTAACAAAAAGGAAGGCCTTCTCACACTTCTTTGGGAGTGAACTGGGAAATGGCATATGTAAATGAATAGTTTTTTGCTGTCCTCCATGTCCTATTTGAACAACTATTTTAAAAGCATGTATATAAGAGTATGAGGTTTATTTTAGTAACTTTAATAATTTTTAGTACTGATCCCTCTTTGTTTTATATAGGTTTTCAGGGCGATGTTGGTGAAGAAGAAATCAGATTGGAGCTAGAAGAATTGAAAGAATCAGTTGAGGAGAAAACCAAAGAGGCAAATCACAACTTGGAAAAATATTGTGTACTGGTAATCAAGCATGATAAATTAGAAGAAGAAAATGAGATGCTAAGGACACAGGTCTCGCTTTTGAACACTTGTCTCAAGCAGTTATTAAATGACACCAATTCCTCTCTCCAAAGTTCTCAAAACCCAGTGGAAATCAACAGGCTTCTTACAGAGAGAACAGATGTGCCTAAGAACTTTAAGAAGGGAGAAAGGTGTGAAGAAAACAGAACCAATGGTGAGAATTCACTTGGAAAAACTTAAGTATTCTTAATAGTTACCTTCTATAATTGTTAATGGTTTAGGACAGCGGTTGCCAACCAATGGGCCACGGCCCACTGGTGCACCGTGAGAAAATTTTGGTGGGCCACAGAGAAATCTCACCCCCAGAGCACCCCCCTAAAGCAATTAATCCAGGCTGCGCAGAAACACAAGGCTGCATCGCCCACATGGCCTGCAGGAGCCCTCCCCTCCCACTCACTCCTTACCCAGCAAAATTGTCTGCTAAATTGCTATTTTTCCAACCATCAGGTGTTCTGCTGTGCCGGGAGATTTAGATTAGCTAAGAAGCAGGAAGTGGTTGGATTTCTGGCTTTCTAGCTAGTCTTTAGATCTTCAGCTCTGCTTTTAAGCACAGCCGAATCTCTCTTAGGACTGAAGGTTCTATTATTTAGTACAGTCTCACGGCAAGCAAATTTGAGAGACTGAGCTAGCAGATGGCAGATAGATAGATCATTGAATGATTCTGTGAGCAACTCAATCTGCCTGCCTCCTTTGCCTGATTTTGGGTAAAAGTTGCTCTTTTTTATAAAAAAAATCAATATTTATATAAATATTTATAATATTTACATACAAGCCATGCCCAGCCAGTCACATGACCACCAAGCCACATCCACAAATTAGACCATGCCCACAGAACCGGTTAGTGGTCCCCGGGATTTAAAATTATGAGTTTGGTGGTCCCTGAGGTCCAAAAGGTTGGCGACCCCTGGTTTAGAATATCAACATTTTTTCTCCCTTGTAAATAGTGGGAGATGCAGCGCAGATAAAAGGAAGTAGGACTTAGCATTTAGACTTATATACCACTTCATAGTGCTTTACAGCACTGAGTGCTTAGTACTTTATCAAGCAATTGAAGGTACTGCTTATCATTATAAAGTCCTTCATGAAACAGGCTGTCAGAATCACCAGGTAGACAAACCAGGAAACCCAAGAACACAGGAAGGCTACAATTATTTTTTTATTGAAAGTGACTAATACTCTATCTTTCATATACCCATGTAAATTAGGAAACTGTCTGTCTGACATTCTCCATATTTTTTCTCTGTTGTGGAATTAAAATATGTTTCACTCCTGATCATTTTAGTGATGAATCTTACATATTTCCATCAGAATCATCTTCCTTACTCTCTACAAAGAGCCAGGTTACTGATGAGGCCAGTTGCTTTTGTTCAGTCTGTGACATCTAGGAGAGTGAGAATGCTTTGGATATCTTTCATGAAAATGCCATCTTTTCTGCTGCAGCATTTGCTCTGGAATATATTTGCCCTGTGGAAGGTGCATAAGGGAGAAGTAAACTAGCAAACTGGGGGTGGGTTATTTATTTATTAATGTATTTAGCAGCAGCCAGAGACAAAAGGAGAATTGAGGAATAATAACTAGATCTTACATCACTTAACACAACTTCATAGCGTAGTTGCATCATACAGTTTCCCCCTTTCCTCAGCAAGGAATGGAAACGTAGGTTAAACACACTTCAAAAGTAAGATGCTTGAAATGTTGAGACCCACTAACTCACTGGAATTTACTCAGGTAAATATGGAGAGATCTGCAGTCTTGATATACCTAAGGCAGCCTTCTACATTCTTGTAGTACCCAGGTAGATCCACAAGCTTCCATCTTGAGGCTGACCAAAGAAAATAACTTTTTCAAGTATCTTGTACTCATGTGGGAAGTATTTATTTATTTATTTATTTACATTAATCAAACAAAAATTACAAATTCAAACAAAGATAAGAAAATCAAAATATAACAAGGATAATAGGCATGCCAATCCACTTACGCACACCCCACAGAAGTTTAGTTAGAATTAAATTACATTTATTTTTCAAGCACCAATCAAATTGTAGAGATCTAGAAATCCTTTGTATCATTATTCATGGTCACTGGATGTTGTGGTCTCTCAGAATTGGCATGATGGTCTACTGACACTGATTTTCTGTGTTCCCTTTTTACTAAGCCTACTAAATGTAAATATGTAAATGTTTTTCAATTGTTTTTTACATCCTTCCAGAATACAGCCGTTCTTGCATTACTCATCAAGCATCCTTAGAGCCAAGAATGGATCCCTGTCTTTTCAGTCCTAACTTGAAATCACCAACATCTATTGATAATTCACAAATAAAAAAGAAGATGAAGACAGAGAATCTTAAAACAACAGCAGAGGGCAGCAGACTACAAAAGGTAAGCAGCATTATTAAACATCAGCTTGAATGTTTCAAATAAGAGAAATTCAATATTAATATTAATTTTTACAAGTGCTCCTAAGAGTGTCTTATCAATGAGCTATAAACATATTTAGGATGAAGACAATAAAGTGAATAAAGGCAGCAGAGATCTTCCATAGTATTTTCTTGATCCCACTGCATGATTAAAATCTTCAAAAAATATTCTTCCTATGTATGCCTGTGATGGCACATCTTTAAGTTATACATGGGATGTTCTCATATTGCCTTTTCTTCTTGAATGCACAATGCCCAGAAGAATTATAATTCATTTATCAAATTAAAGGCTAAATAATAATAAACAAGGTGCCTGAAGTAGATAAACTGCTTACCAAATTGCTGCATACTCAACAAATTTGAACTTCTAATATGATGCCTACCAGATATATGTGACTTCAAAAGCAAGGGGTGGATGGGTCTGGAATGCACTATATTTTGAATAGATTCTAAATTTGCTGGTTTGGAAA
Organism: Pseudonaja textilis; assembly: GCF_049901715.1. Lineage (NCBI taxonomy): Eukaryota > Metazoa > Chordata > Lepidosauria > Squamata > Elapidae > Pseudonaja > Pseudonaja textilis. Next base: position 47,546,351 of record NC_141990.1, read on the forward strand.
AAAAAACTAAATCTAAGTAGGAAAGCTAGAAATCCTATATAGAACTGGAAAAATTGAACTGTTCTTTTAAAAAGAAAATAAAAGTGCTAGTAATGTTAGGCAACATATGTATAAAAGCAGTTTTTCAGCACATCTTATTTGGCAGTTTTGAAACTCCCTGTGAAAAAAGCTTTTTGAATGCATGGTTCTTGAATGGGTTTGATTAACTTACTGATTTCATACCATCATATATTTCTGTATCCTCCATTTGCAGGATGTTTACAATGTCTAAAAATAACTTCAATAAAATCCCACTGGTGTAAACAAATACAACAGTGTATGAAAACATAATGCCCAACAATTCATGTACAAAAAAATTAAAAACTATAGTCTAGCTTCATCATCAAACCAAAATTGAAACTCAGAAATCAACAGTCAGTCTAAAAACAATTTATTTTCTCAAAGTCCACTCAATTGGAAACTTCTTGACAGAAAAAAATCAATATGAAGATGCCAAACAAATCAATGAAAGCAAGGTACATAGCATTGAAACTATAAGAGAGATAGATTGTCTTTAGGCCCATATCTCCCAATTTCTCTCAAGGATGGAATCCTAAACATCTCTCTGGACTCATGTATGGAACCCAGATCTTGAACAGATTTGTATACTTACTTTTAGAGTAATGTTAATGGCATCAACAATGTCTCAGGAGGCAAAATCATGTTCTTAACACTCTCAAACATGTGGCATTTTCTGGTTAATTTTGCCCTCCAAAATTTTTCAAATTATGGATATCTAGTATAGCCTATTCTGTTTAAAAATATATTAACACCCCAAAAGTAACTTCATTGATTCACCTCCTCTGGAAGTACACATATGCTAAATGTCTGCTTAAGAACTGAAGAAGCTTACATCCTTAATAACCATATCTAAGAGGTAACAGGAGTCACATAAACAGAAAAATCAACAGGCCAATAGGATTATTTTTTCTGCTACTTTCATTTGAAATATAAAACTGATGTTCACTGCTAATTCATTTACATCTTCCTTGCATAGCTGAAATAACTTGTTTCTTATGTATGTTTCAGATGAACCATGATCAAGTTGATAGTTCGGGTCAGGATTTTATTCCCAGATCCACCCTTTCCATCTCTAACCTGTCATCTCAAGTGGTTGCTGAAGGATCTGCCAACCATCTTGATATAAAATACTGTCCAAGTACAGAAGAAAATGATTTGGACAAAGCCTGCCATGTACAATAAATCAGGACTGGGTTGGTTTTAGACTTGAAATCCCAGCACCAAAGAATGATTCAGAATGAAATGCTAAGAATTGTTTTCATATGCTTCTTTAAGTCCATATCAGATGCAATGGGAGAATCCTATTTATGATTGCATGTGAAAGAAAAGGAAGCCATGTTTGATCTTAGGAACTGGGGTGGCACAGTGGTTAGGAGGATGCGGTGTCACAGGCTAACTGCCCACTGCCTGGAGTTCGATCCTGATCGGCTAAGGGTTGACGCAGCCTTCCATCCTTCTGAGGTTGGTAAAATGAGGACCCAGACAATATGCAATATTGCTGGCTCTGTAAACTACCCAGACAATGCTGGAAAGCACTGTGAGCGGTATATAAGGCTACGTGCTATTGCTATCCCAACATTCTGAGATATACATCTAAGGATATATTTCTAGCCACAAAAGGTTTCATTTTTACAAGCTGGGACGTCTTGCATATAACAGTAAATTATGTTTGCTATGTGTGCCTGAACAAAGGAGCTTGAAGAAAATGAATGGTTAAGTTGCTCCATTTTACCAAAACATTCAATTTCATTTTACTAAATTCTTAGATTACAGTTATTTGTGTGCAAATCATGAACGGCAATGTAAAGAAACCTCACTTTCTGAAGAAATTGCTAATACATGCATACAGTTCAGACAACTATGGGTATTGGACAATTCAAAAATAAAAAGCTGGCTAAAAACCATGAATTGTCATTTAGCATTATATCTGTATGTAATCAATGCCATTTTTTCTTAATATTTTCAGACAAAAAGACCCTTCCTGGGAAAGTAAATCCTAAAATAAAATATCTCTTTTCCAAGCACTTTTAAAACAGAGTTGCTTGACAGTGAGAGGGTGGCAGATAAAAAATAAATAAAATTTTAAAATGAATAGCCACTGCCTAAATCCTGCTAGTCCCTTCCTCTGGTCTTTATTTGAGCATTTTGAAAAAAGAAGAAAAAGGCAAGCAACAAAGTTGTATTGTGCAGCACATCTGGACCAACATTTGTTTCGAGATAAATTTTATATTGTAATATTTTAAGGTAGGGCATGCAACATTTTCATCAAGATTATAAATGCAAACTGCAATCAGCAGTCTTTGAATTGGCCCTAAATCAATGGAAAGAAAGGATTTGGAAGCACAGTGTCGTGGTTATAGTGCTGGGCTAGAAATTGTGAGACTTACTTCTCATCCTTTAAGCAGGAAAGTTGTTCTAACTATCAGGAAATTTCTCCTTAGTTCTAGGTTGCTTCTCTCCTTGATTAGTTTCTATCCATTGCTTCTTGTCCTGCCTTCAGGTGCTTTGGAAAACAGCTTGACTCCCTCTTCTTTGTAGCAGCCCCTTAGATATTGGAACATTGCTATAGTGTCATCCTTAGTCCTTCTTTTCGAAAACCAGACATATCCAGTTCCAGAAATCGTTCTTCATATTTTAGTCTCCAGTTCCCTAATCATCTTTGTTGCTCTTCTCTGCACTCTTTCTAGAGTCTCGACATTTTTTTTTTTTACATCGTGGCAAGTTGGCAACCAAACTCACAGGGTTATGGAAAAAACAAAAGGCAGGAGTACATTATGTCACCTTGAGTTGACCAAAAATACAAAGTGGGATAAATACCTAGTAAATTATCAAACCTGTTTAAACAGACCCACTTAAAAACTGGTTTAACCTGTAGCTCACATTCTCGTACTATAAAAAGACATGTCAATTCCAAATTATTGTAGTTTTTTAAAAATTTAATTTCTTTATTTTAGCTCTTTCCATTGTTTTACCATTTCATTTAGTTCATTTTATTTGAATGGTATTTGCAGGATTAGTTTTTCTGTTTTTATTCAAGAAAATAAAAGTGTTAACAGGTTATAAATAACTAGGGAGATGAAATAAGAGAACAAATAGTTTGCTGCTTATAGAGACTTAATAAATGTCACCCCACTACTCCCCACCAGGCAAACAACCTTTAAAATCAAGCAGTTCTCACCCTCCAAGCCTATGTAGTGAATAATATTTGAAACAGGAGTTTTTGTATCTTTTTCTTATCATCGAAAGTGGAGCTTTCTGAAAGACCAAGTTGAGACAGATCAACCAAAATTCAAACGGAGGTACAAATCAATACCAGTATGGTAGCACATCATTTCACCATCAGTCAAAGCAGTATTCAAATGTAGGCATTTAAGAAAAATAAACACATATCTTTATCCCTATGAGAAAGAAAGTTGCAAACATCTGCTTTGAATCTTATTCCATCCCAAATGAGCCAGTTAGAAGCATGGCAATAACCAAGCTGTGATACACTGTATGCAGTTCAGGATATTGCCACACGGGGTTGCCATATTACAGACCCAACATCCAATAAAATCTTATCTTTAATTGCTCTAAATGTAAAGCTTATTTATTTAGATTAATTTACAGTAATTCTAAATCAGGGATGGAGAAACTCAGATGACCATTAACTGGCAGAAAACATAAACCTGACTCCTGGTTGCCATCAACTGTAATAACTGTATCTGGATGTTTGCTGCCCAGTTCTATGTAGCCCTATCTTTGCAACTATGCAAATATTATTAAATTAATACATTTGCCAGCAGAAGTCATTTGAAAATATAGTAAATTGCTTCAATGAGAAAAGTGCTAGGAATTGCTAGGGAATTTCTTTCTGAAATCCAGCTGTAACTTCTAAAGCTTATTTCTGGCTTGTCAGTAACAAGATGCTGAGAATTCAGAGACAGTTTGTTTTACCTTGCAATACAATTGCCTTCAATGGGTAAAACTCCAGTGCAATTTCCACCTGAATCAACAAAAGAGCCAAATATAAATTTAACAAATTTTCTGTTGGTAATTATACTGACAAGTATTTTAAATATGCAGATTAGTTAAACTAGTGCAGATTAGTTAGCTTTTATGAGTGCTTCTGTCATCTCACTCTTAAATTGCTGAATTATACCTTACAAATTAATAAGTCAGTTTTACATGCTGCTGAATATTTTGCTATTCATGATGCTTCCATTTCTGCATAAAGGAAGTAAAATACTGTAAGGGAAATGTCACAAGAGTGACATCTTCTGGCAGACTTTATAAATCATAGATCAGATGATATTTGAACAAGGAGAAGCGAGAAGCTTGTAGGAAACTTCAGAATTGTTTGTTGTCCTGTTCTAATAATATTTATGCAAGATGGTACCAAATGTTGTAACTGTTGACCTATTCTATCATCTTAACCATCTCTACGCTTTCTGAAACCTCTGTCAGAATTTTATAAGAATTTATCCTAGGGCAGGGGTGTCAAACTCGATTTCATTGAGGGCCGCATCAAGGTTGTGTTTGATCTCGGGGGTGAGGGGGGCATGGCCTGGGGGAGCATGGTGGTTTTGCTTTTAGTTTGTTTTGCTTGCCCTCTGCCAGCACAAATGTTTTTGGCCACGACAGCCTCCTGCAGCCCTCTGCCAGCGAAAACGGAGTGTGTGGTCCCCCTGAGCTCCCTTTCCACTGGCAGAGGGTTGCAGGAAGCTGTTGCGGCAGAAAATGGAGCCTGGGAGGGCTGCCTGCAGCCCTCTGAGCTCCGTTTTTGCTGGCAGATGCACCACAGGCCAGTCCTTTCTAGGGTAGCCCCAAATCCTTGAGTTTGATACCCCTGCCCTAGTACAAGTATATACCCATGAATGTACCTATATTTGAATGTTCGGACAAATTAATAACCTGGAATATGGAATTATACACATTCTATCATCTCAAAAGTCTCAAAAAGAAATTCTTCCGCTTTATGCACTTTCAAAATCACTTGGGGAGCCCCATGTGAAGGCAGCTTGTGGAGCACCATCTAAGATCTATGATGGTGCTCCACAAGCATAAAAGCGCCTCTTGATTGGAGGCTATTTAAGGAATATGAAAAGTGGAGTAAGACTAAAGACCCGAAACATCTATCAAAATGTTCAAGCTGATTATGTTACAGTACCAAACTTAAGATTTTCCTAACTTTTGTTAAATGTTTATAATTATAAGACGCATTACTGTTTATGCTGCACTGGCATTGTTTCTGTTGTTTGTGTATGCTGCTTAATATCTTTTTAGACTGAACAGGTATACAAGTGAATAAATATTGTAATAAATAAATACTTTCTAATATTAAGCCATGATACCTCTCCCTTGATTTTAATGAAACACTGTACTCTTTCTCAGTAAATTGAGTGGAGCTGAAGAGGGCATCTTTTCTTTAAATTGCTCACACTATCCAATCCCTATAACAGCAGAGGATTGGGGGGTGGGGTGGGGAATCACAATTCCAGTTGCAGCAGTGCAGAGTTGAAAGCCTGCCCCTGTAGTACATGCATGGATCCTGCTGCAGATGCTGCTGCATCTGCACGATGAGGCTATTAATACATGACCTTGGGCTAGCCTGCTCAGTCTCTGTTTACAATATTTCTATGGAAGGTAACTATGTGCATCTAAACTTCCTTGGAGACCGTGCAAATACAAGACAAGAGACATCTCCAGGTGTGCTTAGACTGAACAGCTATTGATTTTATTGTTGCAGTCTTGTATGATGTACATATTAGATGCAAACTGATGAAAACCGTTACACTGTGTTCCTGCTCTCATTTATTTTCAGTTGATGTACATACTACTCCGTGCAAGCTCTCTATTTATTCTTTTTAACTATGAGCCTTGGCTAGAAATTTGCAGACATTGTAAGAAGAAAAATATGGATAAAGAAAGATATTTGTTGCTCTGTTATACCAAATCTAACATCACAAGCGAAGTAGAAATTTTAAAATACTGTAAAATGGATAGCTGATGTTAATGGGAAAGGGAGGGGTGTATGTATGGGGATGAAGATATATAAATATGTCAGAATTTTGTCTAATCTTCATTAGTGAAAAGCTGCTTGAGCAGTTAGAAAGCAAGAAAATAAGCTGTTGCAAAAAGGCATGAATTGCCTACAACTAGCAAGTAGGTTTGGTTTTAATCAGGGTGGTTTCATTTATTTTAACAGTTGTGCTGATTTATGTGACCAATTATATCTCAGCACCCTGAGGTTTTAAATATACTCCTTTTAAAAATAGCTAAGATTAGCTTTGCTCCTCTTTTGCCTTTCCTGCACGGGCTGGGAAACACTCCTTAATAAAGCCCAAATACAATTGTTTCTGTGACAGTTGGCATTAATGAAACATTAATAAGGAGAACAAAAAGGAAAAGAACTGGTGTGCAAGTTATCATCCTCCCAGACAATATCAAATATAATTTCTAATAAGCTGGAAACAAGTTAAGCTCTTTGGAAGAGAAATAAACTTTGTAAAGCAATTTGTATTTTGGAAATAAAGCCTACTACAAAATTGGTTTACATCAAATCCAGATTTTTCCCATGTAAGATATTTCGCTACAGAAAGCTTTCAGGAAATTTACCTGACACCAGGACTGAAAAGTTGACGCTTTATGGATAAAGAATGTGGTATGGGATGAAGAGATACCTGTTTGTAACCTTGTAACTTTAGAGGAGTTACTAATTTGTCTAGTCTTGTTGTAGTGAAGGTTAGAAGGCAGTTATTTATGTATTTCTTTTTTTAATTCTTGATCATTTTCTTGTCTTTTTTTCTTGGTTCTTGGGGCTTTTTACCCTTAGTATTGTTTTTCTTTCTGTTTAATTTCTTTTAAGTTTAGGTTGTGTTCAGTTTTACCATTGTAATCAAAATCCTTAATTAAAAAGTATACACAGCAGGAAATTCCAGATTTTTTGCTCTCTAGCCAAACGCCCACATTTTTGCAGCCCAGATCTGCAAAATTGTCTTTGAAGGTACTTGACCCTGAATTGAAAGGACAAGTTAATATAATGGTTGAATCATGATGCAGAAATTAATCAAGTGACCTTACACTGAATTCAATCACTGCTAAGTACTGAAGAGCCTTGAAAGGAGTGTCAACAATGACATTGTTTTTTGGTCTTATTTGGAGCAGGTTTGAACCTTCTTTCTACACTGCTGTAGTTCCTGTTTGAATCTTGGGGAATGAGAGTATAAATATTCTGATATATCTGCACATTTTGTACCAAAGGTTTTTCTGAGCTAAAAGAAAAAGCCTTACCTTTTCAATTTAAATCTTGAACACCTCTATAGACTTTTCAGATAATTTAGATGGATGGTTTTTCTAAATTTGGTTAGAACAGGGCTAGGTAACTAATATAAATTAAGTAATCCCCTAGAAAGCTACAGGGAATTTATATAGTGCCTTCATTTTAAATCATGCTGTCATTATATTGATTTTAAATTTGTTGTGGTTTTTTGTATATAAAGAAAAGCACAGTTAAATCCAACAGAGAGTTTGACCTATTGACAAAGATTACATATTTTGTCTGATCAAGTCTTGGCTCTTGAGCGAAATGCAGGAGAAAACAATCTTAACCTTTAAAATGTAGAGTAAAAAGAAGCGTTTCTTGATGTGTTTTCATGCACATGCATAAAGAACATAGATTATAGGTCTGACATTACACTATTACATATAGTCTTCATTTAACAACTCTTTGAGGTTACAATAGATTTTTAAAAAGCTATTTGCAAACCATCCTCAAAGTTACAACTGCACATCACAGTCATGTGCACACATACACATCATAGTCATGTGATCACATTTTAGGCACTGGCAACCAACTTGCATATATGACCAGCTGCAATGTTCCCACCATCATATGACTGCAATCTGCATTATTTTGGGGCATTTTTCATCAGAAAATGGAATACCTGCAATGGATGCAAATGTTAAAGAATTTTGAAATCAACCAGTTTGATTTTCTTATATGAATTTATTTTTCCCAGTTGCTTTCATTCTGATAAAAACTGACACTGTTTGGAACTGAGTTAACATAAGGGAGGTAGCAGATTAGTGTGATCATCATAGGAGGAATATCGACTTGAACCATGAGACTTCTTTTTCGTATATACACATCACGGTGTTCTGGAAGGTTCTCCAGCTTCCTAGATGCACAGCATGTTTAATTCAGCAGGATTTCTAAATAAACATTTACACAATTTCACTATTAAGCTGAAATGTAAATAGACTAATATGTATTTAATCTCTTTGTGCCCATCTTTCTACTTTAAAATGTAAGGCACAGGTAATCGTTTCAAACATGTTATAACCGTGATGGTGAACCTATGGCACGCATGCCACAGGTGATATGCAAAGCCCTCTCTGTGGGCAGGAGCTGTTGCCCCAGCTCAGGTCCACCGCGCATGCGCCTCCCATCAGCCAACTGATTTTCAGGTCTCTGCTGCGCATGTGCAGGAGGTGAGGAGAGTGCAGGGGGGGTAGCATGGGCTCCCCACATTCCCCATTTTGGGTCTAGTAGGCATCCCTGCAACCTCCTGGGAGCAAAAACGGGCCATGGGGGAGCCGTGCTACACCCCACCCTGCTGCCTGTTTTTGCTCCAGGGAGGCCTTCTAGGCCCAAATCAGCGTGCAGGGCGGTCGCGCGCACAGGCATGGAGGGGCAGGGAGAGCACGGAGTTTGTGTGTGCATTCACAGGGGGCAGGGCAAGCGGGAAGGGTCACATTGCATTATGAGTGCAGGCACGTGCATGTGCTAATGCGCGCATAGGCACACACTTTGTCACAAGAACAAAATGGTTAGCCATCACTGAGTGATGACTGACATATATGAGTCACCCTACAGGCTGTTAAATGGGCACCAAAAAAAAAAAATTGTCCCAAAAAATTGTTCCCAAAATTGACCTGGGTGACTGAAAATCTCCAAAGATAAGAAAAAAAAGCATACTTTTTTAATGACCAAAGTTCCTCAACAAGATAATCAAGTCTTGTTAGTTGATAATATTATAAGATACTGATGATTCGAGAAATCAGCAACTGGGTTCTGTAAACCCACATTGCTGACCCTTTGCTGATATCATCTTTCTGTAACAATGCAGTGATACATATATATGGAAACAATATAAATTGTTTATATAAATTGTAAATATCACGATGAAAAGCTACCTAAAATGTCTTAATGCTCTTTAAAATAAAAGCTTTTCAGCCAAATAATTATAACAATGAAACAATAAAGATCAATGTACAAATGCTACTAGGTAAAAGGGATCTGAATTATAAATTTATTACTTAATCCCGCAATCTAACATCTGAGATGGTTGTTCTGGTAGAGCTAACATTGCTGGGTTTCAAAAGTCAGGACAGACCATTCGATAGCAAATACGCTTTTACGTTCTTTTGAGAGAAGTTGCATGATTTACAATTCCAGAACTGCAAAAATATGGAGGAGCAATAGATGGCAACGAAAAGATACAGAAAATTCTAAGTCTCCAAATTGCTGTCTAGATATTTATAGTCAACACATGCTAATTCTCTACTCAGGGGAAGTAGGTTCATAACTATCTCAGTGTGAGCTATTTAAGTACAATTATGTATCTAAAAGGACAGCGCCAGACTTGCCTATCTATAGAAGGATTGGTGTTCATAAGAATTGAGAACCTCATTAATAGAGTTTACAAAAATACATGTGCCTAGAGGAATTTAGAAATCCAATTCGTATTAGCAGATTAATTAAGGCTTATTGTACTATCTAAATTGCTCTTGGCGTAGTAATTTTTTCCCTATGCTTATTATGAAGTATTTACTCATTTGAACATGATACTTTAGAAGGCTATAGATAGGGCTTATATATAATTTATATTAAAGCCACTATTCCAATGTTTCAAGGCAGTGTAACTCAGATGAATCAGGCAGATGAGTGTAAATGTTCAAATCTTCCTCCAGGGCTTGAAAAATTCTTTGTATTTTTACCTTTAAAAAAGTGGGGAAGGAAACAGGGAAGAAAAGAGAGAGAGGTTTTAAAAAATTGGACTCTTGGGGCTGTTTATTATTACTATAGCTATATCCAAGTGTTTAGGTCAGACTAATTTCCTAAAAATATCTCTTGCACAGGCATAATTTCAACCTAAAGAGCTCCCAGTGTTCAAATATGTCATTATATCTCATGCAATGTGGTAGCTCATAATGAACCAGAGATGTGCAATCTAACTTTCTTCTCTAGTTCTCTTCATCTCTCTAATTAAGCTGCAGTTTGTTTACTTCTAGTGCTTTTATACCCCAATATAACATGAATAAAGGGAGTGTCAAGTACATGAACTGTATAGGAACTCTGTAATTCAGAGCAGGAATGTCCAATGAACCAGATACAGGCTGGAAAGCTTGGATTGTATATCCTAGAAGTTTTGAGATCTAGTATTCCATTAAAGCTTCCAACAAATTTATAATTTTTAATGTGAACCAAGAGGAAATTGGTTAATTGATTAGACACAGAAAGGTGATTTTATTATCAGCATTCAATTAAAGCAAGTTTTATTTATGTCCTATCCGCTTTTTGGCTCTTAGATGTTGTTCAGGACCAAATTTGGCCCTCACCCTCCATAAAAGTAGTGAATCCTTTTAGTAAAAAAAACTATTTTTCAAATATTCTACTTCAGAACTTTATCATCAACCAACAGAATATCAAAGAAAACTGGATGACAGGACTGGGCACACTTGCTGAACACTGCAGAATATCTTACACTTTTTTGAAATTGCAGGAGGAAACCAGTATTAGCACTTAGCACTTTTACATTTCTCCTGATGTACCCAAGTTTCACTTCCCTAAGGGCAGAATGTATTTAGAATAATAGAATTGGAAGCTCTTCTGATCCAACAAGCAGAAGACAGAATACAATTCTGGACAAATGGCTCTCCAATCTCTTCTTAAAAACCTCCATTGTTGATGCACCTGCAACTTGAGAAAGTAAGCTGTTCCAATGGTTAATTGGTCTCATTGTTAAGAAATTTCTCTTTAGTTCTAGATTGGTTGTCTCCTTGATTAGTTTCCACTTATTGCTTCTTGTCCTGCGAAGCGCGCTCTTATAGAACCAGTAGGAAAAAAAATTGGAATCCCACCACTGGCTATGATTCTGTGTGATTTCCAGATCCACATGGACAGGGAGGTACTAGCCAATCAACCAGATTATCATGGTAGTAAATAAAGACAGAAGACAGTAGGAGTGATAGATCCAGTGGTGCCAAGTGACAGCAACCTCAGGAAGAAGTTGGGTAGTTGGAGATGTACCAGAACCTAAAGGAGGAACTGGAGAGAATGTGAAAAGTAAAGGACAAACTGGTGCCAGTGATGATAGAACTAGGGCTATGACTATAAGCTGGGAGCTGCAACAAATCACAGGAACAACATTAGAGCTCTCTGTCCAAAAGAGAGTGCAGGGCAGGAAAGAGCTAAGATACTGCACAGAACCCTCAAACCTCCAGCCTTCTGGTAGAGGACCTGAGACTGAGGAAGATACCATACATATGGATGAAAAGAGAATTTAGATAAAAGGAGAGAGAGGGGGGAAGCATGAAGAAAATCTATATGGCTACTGGTAGTTGAAACTGACTCAATGGTATATAATCATTCAATTAATATAAAGAATCCAAAGCTATGAAGAATTATTACTACACCTTCAATACATTTTGTATTTCTGTTGGAATATGCAGCTCTCAGCAATTTTGTTCAATATGTGACTTGTACTATCAGTACAGGTTTTATCCTAAAAAGGATGCTTTGAAACTTGGAGAAGTTGAGCATTTTCCCCATGGCTTTACAATTTAACAATGTATGAAAGGATCCATGTCTTACAAGTAGAGTTAAACATTCTCTCTGACCTTATCTGTTGTGTCAAATGGCAGAAATGCAAAATCCAAATATATGTTGCAAGAAATATCCTCATTTGGCTATTCCAGAATGTAGATTGCTACCTATTCAATCAAACATTGTTTTGTTCAATTGTACTTTGGAGATATAAGAAAACATTTCAATTTTTTCCTTTTGAGCTTATTACCAATATAATTCATTTCATGTTGGCACCTGATTTTCTTCTCCTAATTAAGGAGTGTAGTAGTCTAAATAATATTTTTTTTTCTAGATATGCATAAGACTATTCCTGGAATACATTGCATTGTTTTATGAGTATTACTCACCTCATCAAGGTCACACTTGTTGATAATATGCATCCGAATAATATCACCTAATGATCTTAAAAGGAAAGAGAACAAACCACTTCAATAAAATAATAATATAGATATTATTTTATTTTCAAGGCACTTAAAAATACAAACTGCTGGATCTTCAGATCCAAGAATCTTCATGTTATTGTTATCCAAAGATAAAACTGTGCCCATGAAAAATAAAATCAAAGATAATTTAAAGTGATATGTCTTAAAGGGAGATAATTTAATTTCAGTTCAATGGGATTTACACCAAATAAATGTGCATAGACTTACAACCCACTCATATTTTCCTCACTGATAAACCTCACTGAATAAGTCATGTATTTTGCTGCAATATATCTAATATTTGCTGAACATCACCCAGCAACACATCATCTATGTAAAGTACAGATACAATCATGTTTTAAGCCATCACATTTTAACTACAGCACTCCTTCTATTCATATAAGGAACATATATGTGTCATATATACAGTATGTATCAAATATATAATTACATATTTATAAAAATGCACATGCATAAAGAATGTATAACATGAAACAGAATTCAAACAATTATCAATGCTGTAGTTGAGCTATTATTTTCTCTAACATTTGACCTTAATATTAAAAATATGTAGCATTGGAAGGAATTTAAATCTCCTGAATTTAAATTCCTTATTTGTTCTGCTCAACAAAGCAAAATCCAAATGATGATGAACTATTTAGTTTGTACCTTGGAATAATCAATTTTGTGATAACTGGAACAACCTCCCCCAATATTGTGTTCTTCCAATGTATTGTCAGTATTGTTTCCTAAACTTTTGGTGTTGTAGTTAAAAAAGTTCCAGAAAATAGTAAATGTGATTGCGATGGTTTAAAAAAATATGATGTATTGCATTGTAAGGAGAAAAATCAATAGGGATCTATACCAAAAGCATTTTCATAATGCAGAACAAACTTTAGCCTACTGAAGCTATTGTCTCTACCATATGCTACAAAGGATGATGAGAGATAAAATAATTTCTTTAATCTATATTGGCAAGCAATCTTCATTTCCAATGTCACCCACATCATGGAATGTCACCCATCCATTTTTAAGACAATTAATGAGAGATAACATTGCTCCTGAGTTTTGCTTATGTTTTGTGATATAAGTGCCTCCACACAGAAAGTTGGGGTATGTACTAAACAAGTAAATTTATCATCAATAGCTATATTTTTAATGAAATAGATTTTACTTTGCCACATGCTTAATGCACTAAAATTATTGCAATAATTATTGCCACCCTGATACTAACACAGTGCTACTTTGGATGTCTTCAGAAAAATGAATTCTTTAAGTATGCAATAAAATAACTTAAAACTTTGAAACATATTCCACCATTTGCATTTTCCATCTTATATTTAACCGCATGTACATATGTTGGAATTGATACAAGAAGTGTCAAACATATGCTATTGTCTAGCCTTACATGTATAACTTTCATGGCATCTTGGTTTAGCCTTGTAAACAAGTAACATCATCCAAGGAAAGAGAGGTAAACAAGCATCATCCTTCAATGAAATTTGGCTTTCGCTACTGGGGAGCTGATTATTGGAAAGCTGTGTAATAATAATGAGTTCTTATTCTTTGAATAAGATAAATTGAACTAATACATGAAGTTAGTTGGATTGTGAGGAGCAAGGGAATCAGAATTTTACATTGCAGAGCTATGAATTTAAACTGCAATTTGCCAGAATTGCTCTTTTGTTAGAGCACAAGCATCTTACAAAGGAGCAATTAAAGCATTCAGCATCTTGAAGAATCAGACAAGCATTTGAATTTGCTGACAGAAACTTTAAAGCAAAAATTGTATTATTGCTGTTGAGACAAAGATACCACAGTGCTTTGCTAGAATTTGTTTAGACTGTCCTACATTTACGTGCGGATTGTTTTACATATTGTGATTTTAATTAAAGAAATTTACCAGTTTATTCCAATTTAGACGTAACACAGGTAGAAATTGGACCAACATGTTGAAAATATTTCATCTTAGAGGGACATGTTTTTACATATTATTTACAGAAATAAATTATTTTAAAAAATATCTGACTCACTTCTTCCAATAATAACTTCTAAGCAAAATATAATTCGTAACTTCTTGAAGCAACTGCAGGTACTTCAACTCTTCATTTCTTAAAAAAGAAACAAAAATAAGAATATCCGTGGAAAATCAGCTCTCATGTTTTAATAATTATTTTCTTCCTACAACTTACATTAAAAATGGTGAATATAGTTGAAAGTCAGTCTAATCATACATAAATTATTAGATTACAGATTAACAGAGTTGGAAGGGACCTTGTAGGTCATCTTCTAGTCCAATCCCTCACCCAAGCAGGAGACCCAACACCATTTCTGACCGATGGCAGTCCAGTCTCTTCTTGAAAGCTTCCAGGGATGAAGCTCCCACAACTTCTGGAGGCAACTTCCGTTCAATGAGTTGATTGTTCTCATTGTCAGAATATTTCTCCTTGTTTTTAGGTGATGACAGTTTCCTCAACTTTGCTGCCCTCCAGATGACTTCAGCTTCCAGAATTTTAACAATCATGCTGGTTAGGAATTCTGGGAGTTGGAGTCCACCTATCCACTGTCTATGGGAGGGAAATAGCAAAACTCGTGTCATGATGTCATTATACAAACCCTACAACATATATTCCTGTGTCAGACAGCAGGATGCAAGTACAAAAGAATGAAGTTTAGGTCACAACGTCAATATATGGTGTCGTCTTGTCTGTCATTCTACTCAAAAGGCCTATTCACATGTCTGGAGATTGTCATAAATTCTGTGTTAAATGAAGGGTGTTTTAGGTCATAGTTGCATCATATCATATTTATCACGAAGCTATAGATTTGCAGCCATAGCCCCTGAAATCTGAGTGCTACAGAGGACAAGTCACTCTTCATTCACCCCAAGTGTTAACAAAGTATGCAGGAGAATACACAGCTTTGTCTTCTCCAGCTTCCCTTGTCAAAGCCCAAGGAGGCATCTGCCTAGATGCAGTGTCAGGATTGATGCTCTTCTGGCTTTGGCAAAGCCTTTCTTATACCTCCTGCAGTGGTTTTTTTTTAAATCACAATGAACAAAAGAGAGTTCCACATCATTGGGAGATGTAAACATGCAAAACCTGTTCAGTAAACCCTAAAATAAGCTTAACGTTTTGTTAAAAAGGGGGGATAAGGGGGATAAGTAAACTATCTCTTGAGTCAGTTTAAAAAGAATCAGCCAATCTGGTGTTATTATGCCCTCAGTCCTCCCAAAGCCAAGTGCAACATCTGGCCATCAAAAGGTTACCCAAATCTCTGTCAGAAATCCATTACATTAAGGCAAAACCTCACAACTTACATTAGTACATAGCTTGATAGTGAACTAGCACGGATCCCAATGTGGCTCATCATCTTGACTACAGTTCTCCAGAGATTTAAAATAACTTTTCCAACCATATTAGAACTAGGAAAGAAAATGGCATCTTCTGTAAGCAAAGAGTGCGCTTCTCTCTAGCTACCACCTTGCAGAATAAGCATGGCAAAATCTATTCCAGGGGCTGCAGAAGACAGGTGAGTAATCTGCATGGAATGCCTACCTGATACTTTTTGCATCCCTGATGTGGGCTTTGCATATCACCCGCTCTCACCATTGAGATGATAATATTAGCATAGAAAGACCATTTATCCTGCTTCCAGACTCAGAAGTGTCAGGTTGCCCATTGAAAAGAAAAAGGCAGACTAGATAGGCCTTTGCCTGGGTCATTCAGAACCCTTGTTAGGTTCTTACAAAGGTGTGGCCTCCATGTTTCAGGTTTCTTGAAACAGCCACAATTTTAATATTTTGTTGCACAGGGAACAGTGTTCTTATTAAAAATAAATGCAGAACTCACTTTGCATGAAGAAGTATTTGAATAGCAGTTGAATTCCCAGAATGTTCCTGTAATGTTTAAACACAAAGAAAAGATGTAAGCAATTGCTTTATCTCATTCACTGCTTTACATTGAGGCTGTGCAAATCACTGAGTAGATATTTGCTTTGGCAAACATCTGTTCCAAAGCAGCCACGTTGCTTCACTTTGCATTGCAAAGATTTAATGATTACTGCAGAGGACAGATCACTCTTCATTCACCCCAAGTGTTGACAAAGTGTGTGGGAGAATACATAGCTTTGTCTTCTCCAGCTGCCCTTGTCAAAGCTCAAGGAGGGATCTGCCTAGATGCAGTGCCAGGATCAATGCTCTTCCAGCTTTGGCAAAGTACAAGTAGGAAATAACAATAAGGCAATGCAAAACCCTTGAAGGCAATGCAAAATCCTAGATAGCTTCACAATAGTTAGCTTCACAGTAATTATATTTGGGCATGTGTGCTATGCTGACTATTTGCTTTTCTGGGGGGTGGAAATCCTCAATTTGATCATAAGGCACAAAACGTCTCTCTGAAAAGGCCTTAATAATTCATAAAAGGAAAATACTTGTTCATTTTCAGATGCAGGACAACAAAATCAGCTCTTAAAATATATAAAATACACTATACATTGCATATCCTTTATGTATATCTGCACATATTCCTTTTGTACACCCACAATGAATCAAATCCACTTTGGATTTCTGCATAGATCCTGGATATTTTTACACTCCCTGTGTTTGACAGGATATAATTAGGGACACTTCCACACCACCATTGTTATACCTCTGTTTGGCAAAAGTAATTTAACATTGATCTAAAATAAATTTCATTGCTCCTGACCCTCAAATTTACACACACATCACACACACATACACACACACACAAGATCAGCAACTCCACTGGTGATTGTGGGGTTTCTCTAAAAATCTGAATGGTTGGTGTTAGAAAGAGAATCTACAAAGTTACTAAGGCACTCACCTTTGTTCCCTTTAAATACCATTGAAAAAACAGTGATTCACCAAGATGTTACCACATTTGAATCTTTGCAGGAAGCTAGAAGGTGCAATGATGGAAGAATTCTGCCAACAGGAAACTAACAATGGGCAACAAGCTCCCACAATACAGCAGTCTGCCTGCCAGACACAGAACCCACATTCCCATAAAGGACAGATATTCTTGGTCACATATGTATGGAGTCAAAAACCCCACCTCCTTCCCCTGATGAACATAAAAAACTGTCCCATTCATGGTGCTCTCTGAACTTATTTGCTTGCAAACATATCATTACCCAACTAGGTAACATCATCAGTGAGAGTGAATATGGGATTTACTTTCTGTTTATATCCAGTAGCTTGCCCTGACCATTTTGATGAGGGTATGATTTGTTCCTTGGTAGTTTCTTTATTACAGCATTGTTTAATCCTTGATTGCTTGCCTAGTGCTAATCCCTGTTTATCTGGATGTTGGCTGATGCACTGAAGGAAATACTTCTTTTGAATACATCCTAAATCACAAATAGCTGATTATTTACCAGATTGGTCCAAAGGCTTCACACTCTCAGATGTGAATGCTATCTCAAATCAAAGACAAAGATTTCTTGTGATCACATGGAAAATCTGCTGTCCAACACAGTGGTAGGATTCAAATTTTTTAGCTACCAGTTCTGTGGGTGTGGCTTGTTGGGTGTGGCAGGTGAAGGATACTATAAAATCTCCAGCCAGAGGTGGTATTTGCCAGTACTCCAAACTACTCAAAATTTCCACTACCAGTTCTCCAGAACTGGTCAGAACCTGCTGAATACCACCTCTGGTCCAACACAAACATCATAAAAGCATGCTTCTTTCAGCAGGCCCTTGGTCAAGAAGAACCCACTAATATGCTGCATTATTTATTCACTGGATTGTGATTTTCTGTTGGTTCTTCCCCCTTTTTTTACTGTTATATTGTGTTCCTCACTTGTTCTGTGTGCTGCCTTGAGTTGTTTAACAATTAAGCACACATGCACACACAGAGAGACAGATTCTGACCATATTCTGCTTTGTTTTAAGCTAACAGGTTAGACCACAAACCCAATTCATCCTGAAAAATTGATGGAATAAAATATTTTGCAATATCAGAATGAAGTGCATATTGTACAATCAATATCTTTTGCTTTTTATTTTAAATAGCAATTGTGAAAAATGCCAGTAACTGGGCTAGATCCCTAGTAGCTGTTTCTAATTCAGGATGTGTGTGATCCTTTATACCTATAAAATCCTGGGGTGATGAAGTGTTTATTTTAAGAGTTAAAATCTGAAGATCCCTAATCATTTTTTTTCAGTGATATTGCAAAATTCTCTGGCACCTAAAAAAGGCAGTAGGTATAAACTGTCTCTTTTGTTGTAGTTTCTGATAAATGAACCTACTAACTGCCATTTGGTGCTTGGCTGATGTTTTGGAGACATGATACAAGCAATGCTAATATATATTGGGAAGAGACAGAATAATTATTGTGCAGCCAAATGTTACATGAATACACATTTGATACTAAATAGTCCAATGCAGTACTTGTATGATCACTTTTCAAACTGTTCTCTTTTTCTGATGTTTATATGCTGCAATGACCAAAACGCAAATGAAAAAGGGAAATGTTAATTTCAGACATGCTCTCTTGTTCCTTTAAAGCAACTCTGCACATCTGCTGATAGAGTACAATCACAGATACTGTCTGCATATTATGGAAGTTTTAATTCTGCTTGTGTTTGGGAAAATCTGCTTTCAAAGGAAAGCAGCTTCTTTTCTGAAAAGCAAAATAACAGTGTGTTTGTTCCACATAATTTCTGACTACATTAGTGAACACCTGATTTATGTTTTTACATTCTCTTTTAGGAGGGACAATTCTGCATTGGACTGAGTTATGACTTTGACATGTTTTTAAACACTGTTTTCAAAGCAGTGCTGTAATTTTAGGCCTACTGTCACGAAACACCACTGTCATTATCCACTCTGAAATACTAGATTTCCCAAAGAAGTGCAGTTTTAAATTGCTTTCATAACTAGTTTTACTTAGAAGAATCAAATAACATTATTCACAACGCAATCTAATTCATGTCTTCTCAGAAATTAGATTCCCTGAATCTAACGAGACTTCTTTTTTTCAGCGCATGTGAGTAGAGAATTCAAACTTCATTATGGATAAATAAAAAACTGAGCAATGGCCAATACATTTTAATACTAATGTTGATATTTATGAATGTTACTGCCGGAGTAATTTAATCCATTACTGAACAATATGAAACCTTGTGTGGGTGGCATGGAGGGTCATCCATATTAGCTCTTAGGCACTTGTTATCCATAGACCTAGAAGATGGGGGGGAAAAAAGATATCAGCAACAATGATAGCAGTTTAAAATTTACTTGTCTAAAGCTGAGATTGGTTCAGCTTCACCAACTATTTGTTGATAATAAGCTGACAAACTCTTTACCTGTAAACATTTCTTGATCTTTTGTGTGACTTTGTATGAAGAGAAAAGTTTTTCTTCCTGCACGGATGATTATAATATCTATATTTTGAAAGAAATGATTTACTTGCTGTTTTTAAGAGCTTTGGGGTAAAAGGCTGCTTTGCTTCCGTAAACCAATCAGCGTGTGTGTCCAGTAGATCTCCACTAGTAGATTTCTTCTTAGGGCTCTGACATAATTTCCCAGGAGACAGGGAAAGAGATAATGCACATGGCTGGAGTGCATTTCTGTACCTACGAGATAAGACTGGACCTTGAATATTTTCTGCCTTCAAAATTGAGGGCTGGAGACTAACATACATTTTCTTAGACCATTTGGAAGGGCTCTGTTCCTCTTTTCTCAAAGGAGGTGATCTTGCTCTTGAAATCAAATTCAGGTGATTTGGTAACTGCTGAGAATTTAGGAAAAACAGAGAGAACATTTAAAAATGTAATTGTCCTTTTGCACCCTAGAGTCATATGCCTGAAATCTTATAAAGGAGAACAAATATAGTGGATTCAGTTGTTTAAAAACATAGGTAGGAAATCAAATTCTATCATTCCACACTCCAGGAAGAAATGGCTGTTTAGAAGTTTTCCCATGTTTAAAATCAAAAATCTCCAATAGAAATTGCAACATAGCAGAGTAAAATTTTAGCTGGACTAGCTTTATCATTGCAGATTTTTTTTTAAAAAAAGCAAAGATATATTCTACTTGTGGAAGAAAAAAATCAAGCATATAAAAATGTGTGTAATCACAGGCATTCTATAATGTTCTTTGGAATCTTCATTCCTACTTCATTCAATTATGGGCCAAGAATAGGTGACAAATAAATTGTACTTTATAAAAGAATGATAACAGGATATGATTTGGAATCAGCAGAAATTTATCTTTAGGCTGGAACTGATATTATAAAAGAGGCTTCAATTTTCCATGGACAGGTCATGCAAAAATATAGATGGGAAATCAAATTCTATCATTTCCCACCTAATGAGGAAGGTGGATAGAAATATGAAAATCTGAGTAGGAAGAAACACTTTCATTGATTCATCATCCAACTGATATTTAAGATAGTTTTAACTCGTGGGACCATCTCAAATCACATGGCTCGTTTTGCTGAAGAGATGATTAAAATAGGGTTGGAGAAGACAAATGAAATGTAACATTGACCACAATCACTAACTAATTAATTAATCTGATTAATTAATGCAATACTAATGTAATATAATCTGAGCAAAATCCATTCAAATGAAATAAGTTAAAACAACACAGAGTTTGAAAATAGATTATTCTTACTGCTGCTGAAGTAGCATCTAATAAAAGTGTTCAGTACCATAGGAAAATAAGTTGAGGATATGGGTCCATATTCCATTTTTATTACTAGACAATTATAGCATTAAGCTTTTCCTCACTTAGTGTTTCATTCATTCTATGAAATGGTTTTCATGCATTCATCAGACACTGGAATACAGTTCCTTGGAAGAGACATTCACTTCCTACCCATTGCCTCCAAAACAAGCTACATAGTATATCATCTTACATTGTGATTCTTAGCGGAAACACCTCTAGAATGACATGGTGATGTAGAATGGATCAATGCTACTTCTTTCTTGAATTTTTCAACAGCTTTGATAAGCTTCTCTCTTTTCTGTTGGTCTCTGTCTGTAATATGAAAGTTTTGACATGAACAATTATCATCTTTCCTTATCATCTTCTAATAAAAGAGACTATCTGTAGCTCAGGGCTGAAGAGTTATTGGTGCTCACCAAGCTTGGGTGTTTGTTTGCAGATCCTTCTTAACCTAGCAAGATTACCTACTCCTCACCATTTTCTTTAATGTGGTGTAACTATATATTTAAACCAAGCTTGTCCAACCCCTTGGCTTGCCTGAGCCACACTGAGTGAAGAGGAACTGTCTTGGCCACATATAAAATACATAATATAATAAAGAACAAATTTCATATATAATCATTGTGATCTTGTGGGGCTGCATTACTAGTTGTCAAGGGCTACATGCCTGCTTTAAAAGATTTGGGAGAAAAAGCTAAATTAAGACCTTTTTAATGTCTTATTTTTTTCCTCAAAAAAAATTTCAATCCCTCAGTAAATTGTACTAACAGGTAAGATGTTATTATTAACAATATTGAGCCAAGTATTTTTTTTTCATCTAACCTTTCTTTTTAATTGATATTTAATGTGTTGACCAGAGAATATATATATATAAAAGAGGTAAAGACGGGGACAGAGAAAAGAATACAGAAAAGAGATTTAAAATTTCCAGGAAAGATAGGGAAAAAAACATAAACAATTGAAAATAGTTAAAATTGGGCCAAACATTTCAGAGGTTGTTAAGTGAAATTAAAATTATGGGGCATCCCTTTGTATGTTGCTTTTGACTTGAAGAAGGTGGAATATAAGTTAATATGGCTTTCTTATATGGCTATCGCGATACCAAAAGTACTTGAAGTTTTGATAATCTAATAAGATTATTAGATAATCTAACAATATTAAATTATTAGAACTGAAGAAAGCAAAATAATCTTAGGGTGATGACTTTGATTAAATAATCTGATAACAGGGAGAAAAGATATTTGGGGGAATCTAATTTTTTCTTGAAAAGTAGAAACATTACATTCTTTGCATCTCGCTGTTTGAGGAAGTTCCACAACATTTTCAGAGACTCTTCCCATCCTGCTCACAATTTTTGTGAACTGTTGCCTTCTGGCAGAAGATACAGAACAATTAAAACTTGGACCACACGTTTTCCAAATAGTTTTTATCCCAGAGCTATAATTGCACTTAACAATGAACTTAAAGACCACCATCAGTAAGTTGTTGGACAGCTTGGTCTGTTGTGTGGATGCTTGAGTGTGTTTTAGGGGGTGAGGAACCTTGGCAGGTGGGGTGTTTTTCAGGGTTGTGTGTGTGTGTGTTGGGTCCGGTCTTTGGGTGTTATGTGAATTTTGTTGTATGTGTATACTGTGTATATTTGTACAATGACAATAAAGTTAACAATAATAATAATTATTATTAAACATTACATTCATATGTTTAAACTTATTCCACCATGTAAAGAATTTGTATAGAGTGAACATTATGGAGCACTGTTAGTACATTAGAAAATTGATTTGCCTGCAGGCAAAAAGAGATACAACAGGAACATGGCAATAAGGAATTGGTATGGGAAATGTAGTTCCAAATACTGGACTTATAGAAGTGATAGCTAATAAATTGGGTGTCATGACTGCAGAAATCCAGAAACTGGGCCATTCAATTTCTGCCTCCTTAACTGCTTTTAATTGTTGGGGACACCATACAGGTATTGCCTTTCATATCTCAATTCAGAATAACAGAGTTGGAAGAGACCTTGAAAGTCTTCTAGTCCAACCCTCTACTCAAGCAGAAGACCCTATGCTATTCCAGACAAGTGCCCATCCAGTCTCTTCTTAAAAATCTTCAGTGAGGGAGCAACCACACCTTCTGAAGGCAAGGCATTCATTCATGATTGTATAGGCCTCATCCTGGCTTATAACATGGTCTGAAACTCAGAAGGTGGGAGCCAATTTCTTCCTACATCATTTTTTTCTTTATCTAGTTTCAATTTCTGTAGGCCGTCAACTATCATAAAAAGTCCTCTATATTTATGCTTTGCTATTAATTAAATTACTTTACCATCTTCCACAAGGCTGCTTTCAAGCGGCAAGTTCTGAATTATAATAGAATAAATATTAATAAATTAAGAAAGTGAATTATTAAATTTAAATTTTAACAAGAACAGTGAATTATTAAGTGAAAAGTTAACAAATTAAGAACAATGGATTATTAAATTATGGACCAGTATTTATTATAATTCTTTCTGTTTTACGTAATAACTGTAAAGCATTTTAATGGATGTGTATTTCTCAGCAGTAATCATGTTATGAATTGAAAAAAACATTTTATTCATTACTTGAATGAACACAGATTACTGAAAATCTCATCAGACAGAATGCTGCTAATATCATAAAACCACACACATATATATATATGTTTTCTGAGGTTCTCGCGGGTATTTGTATGTGGATCTTTGGTTGTTCGGGTTTTCTCCCGCGTAAGATTCGAAGTATCTAGGCAACGTTTCGATGAAGTCTCATTCATCATCTTCAGGCTTCTGTCAGAGTGAGAAGCACAGAGCCGAAGACAGAAGCCTGAAGATGATGAATGAGACTTCATCGAAACGTTGCCTAGATACTTCGAATCTTACGCGGGAGAAAACCCGAACAACCAAAGATCCACATACAAATACCCGCGAGAACCTTAGAGAATATATATTGTTGCTAAGGAAAAATTAAGTAGTAGCCAATTTTGAGAGCTATGAACATTTCTGATATATAAAAAAACAATCCTTGTATATAAGGCCCACTAAATATATCACAACTTACAGTGCATTTCTATACATCAGAAGTCCTCAATCTTGGCAACTTTAAGACTTGTGGACTGCAACTCCCAGAATTCTCCAGACAGCTATGCTGGCTGGAGAATTCTGGGAATTGCAGTCCACAAGTCTTAAAGTTGCCAAGTTTGGGGATCCCTACTATACATTCTATGTTCATTTAAATTCAAAGAATATTCATTGCAATTTAAATTCATTATGTAATAGTCATTCCTTCACAAATCACTTCAAGTTCAACTGCTTATCAATGACATCATATATTTTAAAAATAATGGAAAAGTGATTCTGGTATTAAATTAAAACTGACTTTCAGTGGAAAAATTGAAAATTGTTAGCACTTTATTTCCAAAAATTGTTCTACTGTAAGTACTGTACCTAGTTAAGTCTGCAATAGTTATACTTGAAAACATCTACTTAATATTTCAAGGCAGTGATGTTCCTATAATATGAATCACTCTTGCTATCATTCTTTTTTGCTTCCTCAGTCATTTATGCTAAGCTATGCAGATTCTTCTATTTCTCCCATGCTAATGTAGCTTCATTTCTTGATTCATTTTAAGATGTTTTTAAGGAAGAGGCAGAATGCATGCTCAGCAAATATTTTGTTCTGTAATAAAAACTAAGCTAAGAATTAAGCTAATTTTACCTTAAATTAGGATAGCAATTCTAAAGAATCTTTTCATACACACTTTTGAGGCCTTTTTTCATTTATTGCTTATTATCTATTAATAGTAACAGCAAAAACAATTTATGTAGATTTGATGCCATTCATGTACAAGGCATTTTACTCAGAATAGAATTGATAGGACATTGCCCCAAAGGATTTACAATCTAACAATAGACAAAGAAAAAGAAACAAAAAAGAAAGAGGTTATTGTTCTGAAGTTATTTTAATTATAACCTCTTAGGCATAGTTACTTGTTTAAAACAAAATAAAATCTTATTAGTCTATATATTCCATGGAGCTGGGTGGGTAAGGATGAGAAAGGAGGGACTGGAAAACAAGCGATCTAAGGTTTGGTTAAGGATATTGGAGTTGGATGAATAAAAATCATAATGCAGTATATTAAGATATCAGAGCAAAGGAACAGAGAAAAGTTTATAGTGCATCCAGAAGATAGGTTTCCCATTTTAGCTGTGGTCCATGAACCCCTGCAATATCATTACAGGGGGTACACGAAGGCTTGAAGAAATGTTAGGATTTAAATCTTGAGCTAAGTTTTGGTGGTCCTTGGCCATGGCCCAAGGTCACAAAAGATATTTAAAGGGATCGATGATGAAGAAAAGGTTGAGAGCAGTTCTATTGTATATTTCCTCTCTTTCTCTCTCCTCTTTTCTACCAATCGTTCTACATTCTCCTCCCTCTGCAGTGCTGTTGGCTCTTATTCTCTTTTGAGTGTTAGGGAGAACATAGCCAACATGAAATCTCCATTGGAATATTTCATGACTGTTAAGTGCAATTGTTAAAAGATTTTGAGAGGTACAGAATTTATTGATTTGGAAGCTGAGTTTCATGTCATCTCTTAATACTCTCTAATTCAGGGCCATCAAACTCATGGACCGCGGACTGGATGTGTCACGCACTGCCAATGCCCACGCCTGGTTTAGTGAAGGGGAAAGTCACAATATGTCACCTGATTATGGTATGACAATGCAAGTTTGATCTCCCTGTGCAAATTCTGGCCTAACTTCAGTCATGTTTGAAAAGCCTCTTTAGGTGGCAATTGTTCCTCTGTGATCAATTTTATTGCTACTCTGGGATATCCTATAAGAAACTTAGAGTTCATGTAACTGAACCTTTTCTTCTGTTAATGATACAATCACTCTCCTATGAAGTACACACGTCCCTCACTTAAGTTTGAGAGCTGGAGCTAGGGGACAGAGAGAGAAAGAGTCCAAAACAAACATTTCCAGTCCAAACAAAATGAAACGAGACATTATTTTGGAAAACAAAGCAAGTTGTACCTACATTTAATGCTTGTGTTCAAACTCTTTGGAGCAGATGAATCAACAGCAGCTGAATTAACAACAACAAAAATGTTTATCTTCTCAATACAATATTCCATTTTCAAATGAAAAGAGAAATAAATAGGTTGCTTACAACCAATAGAAAACAGAGGTTATTGAAGTCTGGATTCAATTAACATAAGAAATCTTATTTAGATGTTTTGCTTATAAATTAACTAATGATAGCTTCTTTGTTGAATATGAGATGAAAACATTTACCAGTGCAGCTGTTAAAAAAGTGTAATAGTGACATATAATTCATATCTCATATCATAATTCATATCAAGGAATATGTGATTTGATTTTGCTTTTCTGTTTGAAATGAACCCTGTTTCTCAGCTTATCCAAGCCAAGCAATCTACCTGTAGTATTTCAGGGGCATTATCGGCATACATTTTTGTTTTTAAAGTATCCTCCACAACTTTCCCCTTATTTCTTTGGCATTTTGTATACTTTTTAAAAAAGTGATACTGTTTTGGAAAGGGAAGAAATGATGCAGGCCTATAAACAAATAGTATAAATAGTTTGAATTTCTGCCGAAAAGCAAAAGCTTCTGTTTTAGCTCAATATATTTGCTTCTAAACTGTGGTTGCATACACTTCCAAATTGACCTTGCTACAAACATTATGCATATCCTTTTGAGCATGATGAGCTTACCATGCTTGAATCTTGGTTGTTAGTAAAAAAAAAAAAGGCTTTACAAAAAGCCTGATGGGAATTAAAAACAGGGACAGGCAGCTTGAATAATAAGAGGAATTTCCACAGTTAAGCAAATTTTACTCTAGTAATAATGGATATAGAATAGAGACAGTCCAGTTTTTAGGCAAGATGCATAGTCTGCAGTTCTATACAATACTAATTCAAAGCTATTTCCCTGTTAATATATTTTCCTTTAATTTATTAAAGATTATTCTATCCTTTCTTTTTTATATGTCTATAGTGGCTAACAATAATAAGAACACTGAGTTAAAAAAGTGAAAATAATGGTTTTTCAATTCACTTAAAAATCAAAGCAGATTTGATCAGATATAAAAAAGTACATTGAAAATGTATAAACATGTTCATTCAGGACAAGACTTTAAATTATCATCTTTAGTATCAATTTAGCTAGCAGATCCAGAAAGATTTATGAAGGGAAATAGATGGAAGCCTTTGCGGCTCAAAGGGAATACTTCTAATTAATTAATTAAAACAAAGTTATGTGCCGCCTCCCAGAAAGTAGGTCCTCCAAAGCTGCGACTATAAATTAGTCATGATTTCCATTTCCTACTTTTGTACCACAGGATCATGGAGCAGGGGAGTGCCAGACCAGATTGTCCATAAAATGTTAGGAATGTTAGGAATTTCTTCTTTTAGTTTTGATGAGATCTATATTTCTTCAGAAATACTGTAAATGGACATCAATGTATGTAAGGTCTAATGTATAGAATCCCCTTTTCTTTTATTAGACATGCCACCTATCCAGGGGTGGGATGCAAATATTTTTACTACTGGTTCTGTGGGCGTGGCTAGGTGGGAGTGGCCATGTGACTGGGTGGGTGTGGCTTCTTCTTTTTTTGCTGCATCCTCCCCCCCCCCATTCTCCATTTTTTTTTTTTTTGCCTCCTGGACCTCAGGGAAGCCTCCTGGGAGGCAGTTTTTGCTTCCAGGAGGCTTCCCCGAGGCCCAGGAGGCAAAAAACAGAGCATGGGGGTGGGGTGCAGCACGCACACACCCTGCATGCACCTTTTTGCCTCCTGGGCCTCAGGGAAGCCTCCTGGATGAAGCAGTAAGACAGCAAAGGGGATCCCAGCACAGCTGATCGTCGGAACAGTTGATTGTGTGGAGGAAAAAGAAAAGAAATACCAGTTTGGCCGAACTGATAGCTGTTTTTTTGATACCGGTTTGGCTGAACGGTAGTATTGTTTACTACCAGTTCAGCTGAACCGGTAGAATACCACCACTGCACTTATCCTTTCTTTTATACAGCCTAGAAGGTTCCCTGGGGGAAGGAGTGGAGACCATTCTTTTCAAGGGGATGACCTGGTTATTTGCAAATGGTTTTCTTTTATTTGTAAGCTGCCAGGAGATGTCAAGGTGTTGGGTGGCCTTGAACCTTGATTACATAAATAAATAAGAATCAGGATTAACCTGACAGGGCAAGGCTTTATTTTGACAGGAGAGGAAAAACAGAAGAGGTGTCAAATACAGGTTATAAAATTCACACCTCCCGATGCTACTGAAGCCAGATTGGTTTCCCCCCTTCCACCAAAGTTGGCATCCAATCCTAAGCAACTTCTATGGCTCTTTGTTTTAGAGAATCCTATACTGCAGGGCATTATTCTTCTCTTGGAAACAAAGACCACTATCATTTCTTCTCTCTTATAATATAGGACAGTCCATACAGATCAAGAGAAGAACATGTATAGTTTCTAAAATAATAAAAAATGCAACCAAGCTAGAAGAAAAATGTCATCGTAATCCAAAGCATATCTCTACATTAGTAATTTTTTTTACCTGTATGATTGTAGTCCACAAAACAGAATACCCAGGGACACAATGTTTTATTAATATGCTGTTTCGTTCCTACCCCTCAGAGATCTACATAGGATTACGAAAAAGAAATCATGTCTCTGTATGCTACCTAAACTTTTTCTTGTAGAGGTTTTGCTTTAGTGACCCACCTCACATATTTGAATGCAATTACGAAAAAGAAATCATGTCTCTGTATGCTACCTAAACTTTTTCTTGTAGAGGTTTTGCTTTAGTGACCCACCTCACATATTTGAATGCAATGTTAGATTCTCCAGCATAACTCTGAACTGGATTGCAATGTTTGAAAATTAAGTTGAAAGCAGTTTCATTAGGGGAGCGATGAAGAAATCAGTTTTGAAATCTCACTGGGTCTGGAAATAAACCCTAAACATTTTACCTCCTGGAATCTCTTCTCTGGAATGGGAAGTATGAGGACAGATACTGGGAGCCTTATCATCGCTGGATTAGACTAGTGCAATAATGCAAGGACTTGGGACTGCCCTTGGAAACCACCCCAAAAGCTTTATCTCATACAGAATGTAGCATCCCATGCTCACCAGGCCTCTCCTGTTATACTGCTTCTGCCTGACCTATAATAGATGGGACTGAATTTCTGTTTTTGTTTGCTATCTTTTAAGCTCTATATCAGGGCTGTCAAATTCACAGCCCGTGGGCCAGATGCATCACACACTGGCCATACCCATGCTCAGTTAGCGAAGGGGGAAAAAAAAGCTGTGATAAGTCACATGACAACACAAGTTTGACACCCTTGTTCTACATAGTTTGGTGTCTAGCTATCTAAGAGAATACCTTTACCAGCTAGGTTCTGTCTAACTGATCCAGACTGCCACAGAATATCTACTAGAAGTCCTTGTAAGTGCAATGGGAACACATGCATTGTTTGGACTAACTCCTCTCCCATAGAACAGCCTGCTCCCACCCATAAGGGAAGCATCCATTCTTATGGTGTCTAAAGGGGAAAAAAAGTTTTTGTAGAATGCCTTGAGAGTCATAGGGACATATAGAACTAGAGTAATAGACTAATACAACCCTGTATGCATATATGCATGTATGTATGAATATATGTATGTATGTATCCTGCCTTTAATATTTTCAAAAATAACTCAAGGTGGAGAACATATCCAACACACCTTTTTCCTATTTTTCTCACAACAACAACCCTGTGAGGTGAATTGCGCTTAGAGAGAGTTACTGGCCCAAAGTCATCCAGCTGACTTCCATAGCTAAGGAGGGACTTGAACTCACTTTCTCTTACTTTTTAGCTTGGTGCCTTAACCATTAGACAAAACTGTCTCTCTGTACCAGTTGTACCATTAATTAGAATTTATTTTATATGTTATTAATACCTATCTTCAAGAGAAGACTACAATTGAGACAGTAGATAAACTGTTTAAATAAATATAATAATGCTGAAATGCTGAAGGTTATAAAGTACTCTTGAATTAATTTCCCCATTTTCTTATTGTCTTTTATTCTACTTCATGCAGGTATACTGAGAGCAAGCTACTCAACATAGCAGAGAACGTAGCAAGTGTGAATTACAAATTCAACTTTAAAACACTTTCTGGTAGTTCAGATCTGTTTATTCATTGATGAACCTACCTGGGGTGAAGCTTGGCTCTTTTGCTTTGAGTCATCAGAGTTTCTTTGCTATGAATTTTAAAGGTTACTTCAAACAGAAAGCAAAACCAGGAAAGTCTTTGGTGTGACAACACTCTTTTTAAAATTAGTGGTCCAAGGTATTTAAAAAGTGCGGTTCAGCTTTCTGTATGGTTCTTCTTTAAGGGGAATTGCTTGATTTGCTATTGCCAAGCTCAAACAGTAGACAAGCTCCATATCCCTTCTGGTGCTTTTATAACATTCAAGACCAGGGCTGTCAAACTCCCGGCCCATGGGCCAGGTGCATCATGTGCTGGCCACGCTCACACCCAGTTTAACAAAGCAGGGGAAAGTCCCGATATGTCACGTGATGCCACCATGAAGATGTGAGTTTGACACCCCTGTTTAAGAGTATATAAAACATAAAAAAATAAATAAAAGCAAGACTACAAAAAACAAGTCCGAGATCTCAGACTATCATAGCATAGGGACTCTTATCTGGGAAGTTGAAGAACAAAAATGTCACAAGAATAATGGTAAAATATAAGGCTATTATGCTCCTTTTAGTCCTCAACGTATAACAGTTCATTTAGTGACTGTTCAAAGTTACAACAGCCCTAAAAAAAGTGTATTATGACTGTTACAACCATTGTAATGTCCCAGGGTCATGTGATCACTTTCTGTAACTTTCTGACAAAGTCAATGCAGAAGTCAAACTCACTTAATAACCATGTTACTAACATAACAACTGCAATAATTTACTTAGCAACTGTGGCAAGCAAGGTCATAAAATAGGGCAAAATTCACCGAACAAATGTCTCACTTAGCAACAGAAAACTTGGACTCAATTGTGTTCATAAGTGAAGGCCTACTTGTATCTTAAAGGAGAAAAACAGAAAGGTTAGTTGAGCTTAGGCTAAACCTTTCACGAACTCCCTAGGAAGAGGGCATTAAGCAGATGACAGATTTTGTCCAAGATATCATAGCACTCGTTTAAAAACCTTTTAGACAAAACTGACAATTATATAACATTTAGAAGTGATCTTTTAAAAAATAATATTAAGACATTTGGGTTTGAAAAAGATCTATGTTGCACACTTTTAGTTAAACTGAATCCACACTTAACTACAATTGTTAGATGATGGAGAAGAAAAGATATTTCATGTAGCAAATACCTTTGGCGGCGAACAGTTTTTTGTAATGCACAGCCATGTGATCTTGAACAATGTACTGGCTTGAGAGCTTGCAGGAAGAACTTGGAGAAAAGGCTGAGGAAATTTTAAAAAATGGCTCTAGTTAATGGATTTAAGTATCTGGCACATCGATTTCTGAAGAATTCTTACAGCTTCAAGAGAAATGCATTTTCTGATTATGATACCTGAAGAAAAGGAAGTGGTATTTTAATGTGGCTTCTTCTTTTTGTACCACTTTAACATACAGTAATAAATAAATCAATAGAAATAAATAATGAATGAAATCTTTGTATGTATATTTATTAAATCTGCACTTATTTTTTAATAAATAAATTTTATTGATTTTACAATTAAAACAAACCAACAACACATACATAAATGAAAGAAAAGAAAAAAGGAGAAGAAAATAGAAAGAAAAAATAGAAAACAATTAAAAACATTCTCATCTTCAACAGTTTGTAAGATCTCTCCTTTTTTTAACCCTTAATTTATGCCATATACACACACCTAATCCTTACATATATCTATATATCACTACTACGGATTTATCCTATCCTCTTTTACCTTATAGTGTAAAATCTATCTTTGGTCTATCCATTTGTACCAGCAGTTCCAGCTATTGTAGTATATTGAGGTGTCTTTATTTTTTAGTGCCAAAGTTAATTTGTCCATTTCTGCACAACTTGAAATTTTTTGAATGATCATTTCTTCTGATGGAACCTGAGGCTGCTTCCAACAATGGGCAAAAGCTAATCTGGCCGCTGTCAAAATGTGTATTATTATGTATTTTGCTTTTTTTGATATTTTTCATCAAAGATCCCTAACAAAAAGGACTCTGGTTTGTATTCGATCTGCTCTCTTGTCATTTCTTCCAGCCAAACTCTAATTTTCTGCCAATATTTTTGAGCTTCTGTACAGGACCACCACATATGGAAAAAAGTTCCCTCTTTTTTTTTGCATTTCCAGCAATTCGGATTCATATTGGGGTGCATCTTCGCTAATCTTGAAGGAGGAAGGTGCCATCTATAAAACATTTTATATGCATTTTCTTTATATGCTACCGACTTTGTAATCTTATTGTTTCTACCCCAGACCTTTTCCCATTCTGTTAAGGTGATGCTACGTCCTATATTCCTACTCCAGGCAATCATGTTCCCTTTTACAATTTTTTCTTCTAATTCGACTTCTAATAAATAATTATAAAATTTTGTTATATATTTTTTTGCCTGATCCTAATAAAATTTTATCTAATTGCTGGAGTTTATTGTTGATTCTGAATTCTTTCTTGTCCTTTTTATATCTGCTTTGAACTTGAAGGTATGCCCACTGATCAATTTTTTGTCCTCACTCTTGAAGTTCTTGCCACGATTTCAAATTTCTTTGTGTATCCAATAGGTCCTTATATTTAATCATTTTAGTGATATCCAGATTATTTGAGTGAATCATCACCTCCATTGTTGAAATCCAAATTGGTACTTTTAAATAGTGTTACAAGACAAAGAGCGAAACAGAATTAGTTAAATGGAAGAAGAAAAAAATACTATCAATTAATATAAATGGTTTAAAACTTGACGATAAAAAGGAAAAGGATATTAGCTAAACTAATCAAACAAAATGCTGATATAATATGCCTACAAGAAACTCATATAAAGAAAACAGATGAAAAACACCTAGAATGTCCGAAATTAGGGAAGCTATTTACCACACCAGCAGACACGGGGAAAAAGAAAGGGATTGCAGTATATGTTAAAGAGGATTTGAAAGCAGATTTAATATGGTCAGATTCTGAGGGAAGAACTCTGGTTTTGCAGATCTGGATCAATGCCATCCCAATTCTCTTAGTGGTAATCTACGCCCCGAACGGAGATCAAAAAGAGTTTTTTAAGCATCTTTACGGAAAAATAGTAGGATTGGAAAAAAGAAATATTTGTATCATAGGAGACTTCAATTCTATTGCTGATTATCAAAAAGACCACAGTAATGGGGGGAAGAATAAAGGGGGGGGGAGAGAGTTTCCCAAGATTTGTAGGGAAATGATGAAGGAGTTAAATTTGATTGATATATGGAGAAGATTACACCCCGAGAAAAAACAATTCACATTCTACTCAAATCCCCATCAAATATGGACACGAATTGACATGGCATGGATGAATGGGGAAATAGCAAATGAGATAAAAGAGATTGAAATTTTACCTAATGAATAGGCAGATCATAATCCAATTCAGATAATATGGAAGGGTAGGGAAAAACCAAAGAAAAGATGGATGTTAAATACTCAATTAATAAGAGAAAAAGAATATACTAACAAACTCAAGGAGGAATTAGATTATTTCTTAAAGGAAAATGATAATGGAGTAACTATGAAACAAACCATTTGGGATACAATGAAGGCAGTAATAAGAGGTATAACAATCTCTTATAATGCCAAGAGGAATAAGGAAAAATATGCCCAACAAAATAAATTACAACAAAAAATTAAGGAACTAGAAACTCAATTACAGAGTACCCCAAAGGATTCCAAATTGAAAAATCAGATAATGATAGCTAAACATAAACTGAATTTAACTGAACAAGATAAAATGATTATAAATTTGAATTTGACTAGACAAACTTATTTCGAGCATGCTAATAAGCCAGGGAGATGGCTATCTTACAAACTAAAAAAAAGGAAAGAAAAGAGATTGATATATCAGCTAATAGATGGAAAGGGGGATATACAGCAGGAGATAGAACAGAAAAAAGAAATTGCTCATAAGTATTTTGAAGATTTATATAAAAAGGGAGATGTTAATGAGGATAGAATAAGAAACTATTTAGATGAAGTGAAGGATAAAGCAATTGGGGAAGAAATGGTAGAACTATTAAACAAAGACATCACTTGGTTGGAACTGAAATCAGCAATAGAGAACCAGAAAAACAACAAAACCCCGGGCCTGGATGGGATTCCAGGGCAGTTGTACAAGGCAATTGCAGAACAAATTGGACCTCTTATGGTGGAAGTTTTTAATGATGTTTTATTGGCAGCCAGGATGCCGGACTCATGGAGGGGGGCATTGATTTCGCTGATCCCGAAGGAGGATTTGAATCCCCGATATATAAACAGTTATAGGCCGATTTCATTGTTAAACACCGACTACAAAATATTTACTTCTATTATAGCAAGCAGACTAAAAAGAATGCTAAACGCACATATATATGAAGACCAAAATGGATTTCTCCCGACCAGACAAATCAGGAACAATTTAAGAATAGTAGTAGATGTCCTAGAATTTTATGAAGCTCACCCCGAAAAACAAATTGCACTTATGTTTTTAGATGCAGAGAAGGTCTTCGACAATTTAAATTGGCAATTTTTAATCCAAAAAAATTATAATATGAATTTAGGCACCAAATTTGAAAATATTATAACAACTATTTATGATACACAACAAGCTAATATTATAATAAACGGGGAATATACCCGCCCAATAAAAATAGAAAAAAGAGTCAGACAGGGCTGCCCACCCTGCTCTTCATATTATCATTAGAAACATTATTAATGTGAATTAGACAGAACCCAGATATAAAAGGATTAAAGGTTAAGAAAGAAGAATATAAGTTGCAAGCGTTTGCGGACGATATGATTTTTTTCATTGAGGAACCAATAGAAAGAGGACAAAAATTGATGAATGAATTAGAACAATTTGGACCAGTAGCAGGACTCAAAATTAATAAGAAGAAAACTAAATTAATGACTAAAATTTTAACAGAAAAACAGAAAATAGAGTTAGAAGAAGTTATGGAAATACAAGTGATAAAGAAAGCTAAATACTTAGGAATATGGTTGACAGCACATTGTAAGACACTCAAGGAAAATAATTATGATAAATTGATGCAATAGGTAAAGAAGGATTTAGAAACATGGGGTAAGCTGCAACTTTCATTATTAGGCAGGATCGCTGCCATTAAAATGAATATTCTTCCAAAATGTCTATATCTACTTCAGATGATCCCAATTAAAGTACACAACATTTTTTTTGAAGAACTCAACAAAATAACTGTTAAATTTATTTGGCAAGGGAAAAAACCTAGAATAAATTTAAAGGCAATGGAGGATATGAAGAGCAGGGGAGGACTGGCACTTCCAAATTGGGAGTTGTATTATATTGCTGCCTCTTTAGTATGGTTGAAGGAATGGGTGAATTTAACTAACAAGAGAATATTATTTTTAGAAGACCATGATTTGCAGAGAGGGTGGCACGCTTTTTTATGGGATGTAGGGAAAACTAGTCAGAAATATTTCCACAGACATCTAATCAGAGACTCATTATTAACTAATTGGAAGTAAATCTGCACTTCTTTGTATGTTACCTCTTATATATAGTTCTTAAAGAATATTATAGGTTTAATTTTCCAATAAAATCTCTATTTGAAAAGATTTTAAAAGCTGATTATTTTTTACCTCAGGAGCTAAGAAATAGAAAAAAAGATTATGGATGTCCATTTTTCTAGGAAGCTAGAGTTTTTTTAAAAAAAATTAGTCTTCCCCTATCTCCTCCAAACTTCTCCAAAGCGTTACTTTAGTTGGTATGAAAGAGAGTACATGAATGCAAAACATTCAGGAATTTGGAATGACTGTTTATATTTCTGTTCTTGCTTTCCAAACTTAACACTTGGTTAAATATTCATCTTACGCACTATCATCATTTGATAAAAAATTATTTTGGTGGAAACAAAGTCTCAAAATGACTGAAAACAGAAGAAAAGAAAGCTGCAAAACTTATTTAAAAAATTTAAGGCCAGTTGTTGAAAAGCAAAGGAAAAAGTTAAATGTGTCATTTTCTTCCCACTTTACATGCACGGTTAAGTTTGATTTTCAAATCTGTTCCAGTTGAGCTCCAAGATCAAAGTACAACAATATCAAGTCTCACCATGCAGTGCTGACCACTGAAAGTGGCCTCCATAGTAGAGCATGGAAGACTTCATTTCTGAAAGACGGACACACACACAAAAAGCTAGACTGGAGTTTGCTAAACTGCAAACTCCTTCTGGGAGAATGTCCTTGAAACAGATGGTACAAAATAACAGCTTTTTGATAAGTCACAGCAACTCAATGTTCACAGAAGAAGAAAAAATCCTTTTAAAGAAAAGAGCACCAGTCCTACTGTGAAAAATTGAGAAGGTTCCCTAATGTTATGGTACTGTTTTGTTGTCTCCAATACTAAATGCATCAAATCTAGGTAGGGCACAATAAAATCAGAACATATCAAGGCATTCTGGAACTAAATTTCCTGACAATTAGAACAATCGATCAGTGTGACAACTTGCCTCCAGAAGTTGTGAATGCTCCCAAACTGGAAGTTTTAAAGAAGAGATTGGACAACTGTTTGTCTGAAATGGTATAGGGTTTCCTGCCTGAGCAAGGGATTGGACTAGAACAGGGGTCACCAATCTTTAGGACCTCAGGGACCACCA
Source organism: Pseudonaja textilis (assembly GCF_049901715.1). NCBI lineage: Eukaryota > Metazoa > Chordata > Lepidosauria > Squamata > Elapidae > Pseudonaja > Pseudonaja textilis. The sequence continues at coordinate 47,583,250 of NC_141990.1, forward strand.
AACTCATAATTTTAAATCCAACAGACAACTACTATGAATTTTGACTGACAGTGGCTTGTTGACATTGGTGGGAAAGTCAGTCCCATATTCCAGAGCTGCAGTAGTCACAGGACTGGCCCTTTGGTCTTCCCGGAGCAGTTGCTCTTCCACCCGGGGGCACCGGCCTGCTGTGGACTGGAGGAGCTGCTCTGGGATGACCACAGGGCCAGTCTAGTGACTACTGCAGCTCTGGAATAATGGACCAACTTTCCCACCAACATAAGTAAGCCATCCTGGGGCAGATTTCCCTCCCCTGCCAGTGGCTCTATTCAGGTTTGCACTCGGCCGAAGGGTGGGAGCCAGCAAATGGGTGGGCCACGTGGGCGGTGCAGCCTTGTATTCCCACGCAGCCTGGATTAATTGCTTTGGGGGGACATTTCTCTGCAGACCACCAAAATTTTCTCACGGACCACCAATAGTCCCCGGCCCCACCGGTTGGTGACCACTAGACTAGAAGACCTCCAAGGTCCCTTCCAACTCTGCTGTTCTGTTCTTTTCCATTCCGTTCCGTTCCACTCCAGTTCAGTCTAGTCTAGTTCAGTCTAAACACAAAGCCCAGTGTTAGAATGCTCTGTCTCAATCACAAGTCTTAGGTTCCCCCAGCAGAATGACCCAAAGTTACATCTAAAAGAATCCAAGAATGGTTTTAAATCAAACATTGGACTGTTCTGAAGTGGCCTGCTATCAGTCCTAACCTGAATACAATAGAACATATATAGAAAGAGCTGAAACTCACAATTAGAAGAAAAAACCCATCAAACTTAAGTCAACTGCTACAGAGTGGGACAAATTGCTGTTGAGAAGTATAAGAGTCATATTTAGAGCTACAGAAAGCCTTAGATTGCTGTTATTGCCTCGGAAGAGTATGTTACAAAACATTAGGTTGGGGTATCAATCAGTGGTGCGATTCAATTTTTTTTTACTACCGGTTCTGTGGGCGTGGCTTGGTGGGCGTGGCAGGGGAAGGATGCTGTAAAATCTCCAGTCAGAGGTGGTTTTTGCCAGTTCTCTGAACTACGCAAAATTTCTACTACCGGTTCTCCAGAACTGGTCAAAATCTGCTGAATACCACCTCTGGTACCAATAATTATGTACGTGCCATTTTTATTTCTTTAATTATTTGAAAGATTAAGCTTTCCAATAGCTACATTTAAACTATTGAACATCTGCTCAGGAAACTAAGTTTGCACATTTTCTTTTGGATTTTTCCAGTGATCAAATCAACCATATTTAAGAAGGCATTTTTTCCAGATAAAATGTAAATTGTATTGGATTTTATTTAGCAATTGCAGCAAATATTTTAGGTTAGATGCACACTTGGAATCTATAGGTATATTCAGAAAATAATTCCTATGTGAACATAAGAAACAATTTTCAATATTAATAACAGATTTATTTCAAATATACACTAAAAATTATTTTTAACTTTCCCTAGAAAGCTCTTTATAAGCAAGTAAGATTTTGCTCCCAAAGCTACCCAAATCTTACAAAGTATGCTAAGAATCTAGATAGGTGATTTTAATTATTTCAAACAGGGACAGCCTAATTATTGTCAAGAATAACAATGAAATTGGTTCCCCCCTCCCTTTTTTTTACACTCTATAAAATACATCTGGTAAAATATCTTTCTGTTTACTTCTCAGCTTTTCTATGAGCAGAGCAATTTTCCACCAAGGTTTGTTTTCCAACTGTGACACAGAAGTTTCGTGGGTGGTTTTCTGCAGGTAGATAACGCTGATTTTGAACAAAAATTATCCTAGAAATCTGAAGTTGCTCTTCCTCTACCCTGATTTACATTGTTTATATCAGTTGAAGCTTTTTAAAGCTAGAGACGTGATTGATTGGTAAATCCATTGCATCCTATGAGAGGCCATTTTAATTATCATGTTAATCTTTATATTTTATTAACAGCAATAGAGAAGGATAAAGCAACCTTAATGAAAGTTTAATTAATGATAGGCACTCAGGGTCAAGCTGGCCTGTTTTGCAACTTAAAGGCAAAATATAAATCATATTATGAAGGCAGTTTCTATTTCACCCAATGACACGAGGATTTTAAATGTGCAAAAGTTCTTGCGGAGTAAAATATACAATTAGCCAATGCAGGACACCAGAAATAGATGTCATATCTGGAATTCTGGAACTCTTGGATCCTTGTGAAATCAAGTACTAAAATAACAGTTTTATAAGCTGTTATTAAATGCTTTGTGCAAGGGCAGAAATCCAAGGTGTATCCCTGACTCCAGACATGTATATAAGCTACCTTAGGAAGCTTTGTCTAAATTATCTGGATGGATTTAGTTTTGGATTTTGTTTCTCTTGATGCAGTCATTATTACATGATAATAGATAACAGATAATCAAAGTTGAAAGGGACCTTGTGGGTCACCTAGTACAACCCCCAGCTCAAGTGGGAGACCCTATACCATTTCTGACAAATGGCAGTCCAATCTCTTCTTGAAAGTCTCAAATGATGGCACTCCTGCAACTTCAGCAGGCAAGCTGTTCCATAATGTATATTATGTCTGTCCAACGTGCAATAACCCCAACTCAGAAATTTTCCCATTCCTACTACTGATTTTGATTAAGAACACAACTGAGCACCCAGCAGGTTTTTGCAGTGCTCAAATGATAAATAATGGGCAAAGGGCGAGATGCTGAGATCTTTACCAGACTACCCAAAGAGAGCCTGAGAGCTGTATGCAGTCCATGAATTTTCTATTGCTGACTCATGCTATCCAAAGAGTTCTATTGTCTTTAATATATATTGAGAACATTGTTGGGAACTAGTTGTATATTTGGAATATAATGCTCTTCTCATACATAATAACTAACATTTATCCTTTTTCATTGCACACCAAAGTTTTTGAAGTGCTGTATCGATGTCTTAGGACAATAAGTTAGAAATGGTTAGAAATGGTAGATAAAATGAAATGGTAGATGAGTTACACTCATCAACATATAAATGAGCTCAGTTTGCCCTGCATGAGATTATTACTCCAGTGCATCACTTAATAATGGATCTGACTTTACTCCTAAAATTTCAATGTATTGACTATGTTCAAGGGTACTTTTTTACGTGCTGTAAATTGGTATATAAAATGATTTCATATATACTAACTTTGGAGAGCATCAGAAATTGCAGTTGGCGCAAAATACATTTGTCAGAATTCTACCTTGAGACCACCCATTCAGAATATATTGCATCGGTTATGATTAGTGCTCTATTTTAGATCAACTCTGCCAAAGATGGGAATTTATTTATTTTGGCCATACATCTCCACCATGAGTTTCACTCAGTCTCTGTCTACTTTGAACGCAAGTCAAAATGTATTCTTGGGAGGCAGTTTATATACTGATTTTATGTTAACCATGAAAGTCATGTGGCTGGGGCAGTATAAAGTGTTCGTGCATAAATAACAGCATGTTAGCAGAAGGCTTTTACATTTATAGATTGCTGTTAAAAGTTAAAATGTCAACTACTATGAAAACTATCAGAATATTAAGAGCAAGGAAAATAGATGATAATCTAATTCATTATTATCAGTCAATGTTCTGTATGCTGCAGTAGTTTCCAGGTTTCCAGAAATAAGTCTGTCTATTCTCATGTTCCTGAAAACCTTGAAACTGAGAATTTCATTTTGTGATTTAGATGTATATAATTATGTAGCCTTGAGATCTTTCTGTGCCTTATCTGTAATAAGAATTATTTGTTACTGAAATGTGCTTTTTAAAAAACAACACATTTCTTTTTAAAATCAACCACATCTACAAAATTACCTTTAGGGAGAACAGACAGTGACAAATTAGCAGGAAACAAAAAGTATCAATAGGTTTTTTTTCAGCAAGAATATTTTCCTTCTTCCAAACCAAGTATGCCACTACAACTTCAGCTTTGTAATTACTAATTTACTCTGTATCTGCAGACTAAACTGAAATAGATTCCTTTGGCATATTACATTTTGAATAAATCATATCTGAAGTTATAAATTTCCTGTTCTAAGTCTGAAAGCAGCAATAATCAGGCTTGATTGATGCAACCCAAATGGCAATAAAGCATGCCTTTACCATTTGGCTGATGAGCCAAAATGTATGAGCTGAAATGTAGGCTATTTTGTCTGCTACCATGCTTGGAACCACAATTAAAACTGTTCTTCTCTCCAGTGCTCAGTTAAAGTTTTTGGATAAGAGGTGGGATCCACACAAAAGTATCAGCCAGTTTAAGGTTGGTGGTATGCCTTAGCATAGATTTAATGGGAACGTCATAAAATAACCACCTGTGCAAAGCACCAGCAGTGGTATTTAGATTCCTTCTTAAATGGGCATAAAATTGATGCTGTCAAATGCAAAATGACGATCCTGGGTGTGATTATATTTTTTGTATCAAGATTTCAAGCTCTGCATTTAAAGTTGTCCAGTGAAGAAGGGAGTCAGAAACCTAGTAAGGGTTACATCATATAGAATATAACATCTGAATAAGTTATCAACATAAAAATGAGGAAAACTGAGAATTCTGTGAATTACAATTTCAATAATCTCCAGGATAAAACGACTTAATGAAGTTAACTAATCTGAGTTATTAGCATCTCTTTGCAAGAGCTTACGTTGAATGACAATGTACTTTTATTCAATCCTATCTTCCTGAATTAGAAGAAAACAAGCAGAAATAAGAACATCTCAATATTTGGGAAAGATCCAGTCCTTTTAGAGAATCAGTCATCCTGAATGTCATCCTCCTCAAACAAATGCATAAAGTTACTATTATCACCAAGAACATTTAAAGCTTTACATGTCCATATTCATGCCCTGGTAATTCTGGGACGTACATATTTCAATATATTGTATGTGGGGCTGCTACTAAAGATAGGGTAGACATTTCAGCTAAGACACAATGCAACTTCTATTAGTAGATTGGTTCCCAACCCTATGGCGATGTAGAGAAATCATACCACTTCATGTTGTTTCGGAATTTTTAATGTGCACTAAACTCTAGCATAGTATTTGTTGGTTTATCTTCATCTCACATCAGTTTACTACCATCTTCATTTGAGGCTCCTTGAATGCTTTCATTATCCAAATTTAGTGTACACATGGATAAGATCATTGTAGTGGTGGCATTCTGATTTTAAGATATTTTTTTAGGGACTCAATCATGATTTAGTTGACTGTTTTCATTTTGGCTTTGATTTAATGATTATCTTACATTTTCTTATGCGATATCCTTGGAACATTTATCCTATAGGATGAAGTCTGTAGGTCTGATAAAGGTTATTTGCTAAAAATGTCATGCTCTTGATGTAAGTTAAGAAAGAAAAAAGGGTACAGTAGAAGTATTTAATCCCTTTGGAACTTTCTCCAGCTACATGTTCAAGAATCATTTGGTTGTATAAATATTGAAATCATTATTTTGCCAAAAGCAAGATATCAGTTCAAAGCTACTAAACCAAATCAAAGCTGCAAAAACAAATACTTTCCATTATATCCATTATTCATTATTTTGAGATGACTTTTGTGCTATGAAGCAATTGGTCTATACTTGCTATTTCCAAGGGCCTTGCAGATATTTTAATCTAAACTTAGTTTACAGACTTTCCCAAACTCTATTGCTTGCCTTAATTACTTACCTAGCTTTCAAATATGGATGAAACAGTGATCCTGACGAACTACAACAGTTACAAATCATATCCTACATTTTTAAATAAATAATTTGAAATTGTTTTTAAAATCACTGAATGAAAACTATTGGTGTTCAAGTAATCTTGTAATACACCAGAGTCTCTCAACCTCGACAGCCTGAAGAAGCACAGATTTCAATTCCCAGAATTCTCTAGCCAGCTCTGGGAGCTGAAGCCCATGTCTCTTCAAACTGCCAAGCTTGAGAAACACTGTAACAAACTATTTATTCTGAATAACCTTAAGCATCCCAATATATTAATCAAATGGTACCATATTTACATATTTGAATTTTACCTACTTTCATTTGAAGGACAGCATAAATACAAGAAGTAAATAAGAATATATTTGTCATTTCTGAAGACAGTTTTCATTTTTAAGAATATTAGACTGGAATACATAACATTTCTCTTGCTGAAAATATTAAATACTTACGACTGCTTTTAATACTCATATGTCCTCTGAAAGGGCCCATCAAGGAATGGTTAGGAATCATCATAGCTTGTCAGGACACTTGTGGAAAAAACAACAACAATTAGGAAATATTGAAATATTAATTTTGATTTTCTTTGAAGTAAACCTTGTTGACCCTCAGAATCAACTAGCCAATATTACAAGCCGATGTGTTTACTGTAGATGACTACAATAGATGTGAGAATAGATGATAGAAGACAGGAGGAAAAGTTGCAGCCTTGGTAATAGTCTGATAAATACAACATGATCTGATGGAGGAATGGGTGTGAAAAAACATGGTTCAGAAGGGAACCTCCCTACTTTTAAGGAGAATAAAGACGTGTGTGTATGGGGCGAGGGGGAACACAACTTGGAAGATTGTGTTACTGTAACCTTACAATGCAGATAGTGTTAAAAATACTCATAATAATACTTCTTGTTTAGACTACCTCAAAAGACTGATTTATTTATTAGATTTATATCCTTCCTTTCTATAGGAATAACTTCTTCATCCATGGTTTTCCCTTCACCCACATCCTGTAAATTTAAATTAATTAAGAGAGAGTGACTGCTGTCTCTTAAGTATCTTCCATGACTGAAGACAAACTAGAAACCAGAGCTCTTCGGTCCTAATCTTCTAGCAGTGACTAATTGCTCCAAATTAGGGTCATAAAAACTGTTTCACTAGATAACTGATTTAATCTCATGAACCCCTCCCTACCATACCCGACTCAATTAGATTCTTTGATTTAAAAAAAAAAACAGAACCTTGCATGCTGCAAACTATTCTCCTATATTTATTCACAAGAATATTTCTAAGCCTGATATCCTCCAAAGGCATTCTTAGAAAACAAGAACTGTGGGTGACATATTCATATGCTTTCTTTGGAAGTTTCTCTACCTGTCTACCTGAGGAAAAGTGATGGATAGCAACCTGCCTACAGTACTTTGCTTCTCAGTATAAGTAGACTTGTTAAACAAACCATCTCCCTCTTTTAGATTTGTTTAAATGAAACAATTCAGTTTGGGGCTGGTAAGCCATCATTCTTGCACTGAAATGGGAACATGCTATCTTGGAATGGGACTCTAATAGCCATAAATAATGCAACACTTCAAGTGAAAAAATTCAGCACCACTAACGGAAAATGATAGAATACATGGTATATTTTGTGCTTAGATGTGAGAGTGATGAAGCATAACTATGATATCAAATTAACATAAGCATCCATATAAAGAATTCCCTTGTTCTAAACCAGGGGTATCCAAATGTGGCAACTTTAAGACTTGTGGACTTCAATTCCCAGATTTTTTTAGGCAACCATGCAGGCTTGGGAATTCTGAAGTTGAAATCCAGAAGTCTTAAAGTTGCCAAAGTTGGATACCCCTGTTCTAAACATTAATAGCAAAGCAAATGATTTAAAAATAAAATAAAAAGAACCATGGGACAGATCTTGGGCCCCAACTGTCAAATTTCTAACATTTCCACCACAAATAAAAATATTTTAACCTCTCTGATTTCAATTTAAGTAAATGTTCAATTCCACACGGGATATGGATAGCTGACTTCTGATCAAAACAAACCATATAGATAAGAAGTCATTAGCAAGGAAATGAGAAAGACCTTTTTGGCCAGCTTTGGGCTCCCTTCTAACACAACTTATGATAATTGATATGACTAGGATATGCCACTGAGGCTTGTGTCATGCAAGTGCTCTGTTTTCTTTCAGTTTTTGAAAAAAATGCAGAACTCACTAGAAAGTATATTTCTCTCTTTATAGGGAGATATGAATTAGAGAAAGTTTAGTGTAGTAGTTAAGGCATCAGACTAAAAACCTGGGGACTGTGAGTTCCAGTCCTATGTTAGAGACAAAACCATCTGGGCTACCTTGAGCTAGTAATTCTCTCTCAATCCTATAACAAAGCATTTTTGAAACCTTACCAAAAAAATTACTGCAGGCACTTGTCCAGTCAGTCACCAACAATGAAATGAAGAGTCACACTGAGAGGAAGGAAGGATGCCTAAATTTATGACTAAATTTTGCATGGCAGCCAAATATTGTGTAAAACAATATTTAGCCAAGCTTGTTTAACTTCAGTGGAAGATTGCCACAGTAGTTGGCAAAGATTAATTTAGGACAGAAATGATTTAGGTTTTAAGGGTTTTTTTTATATTTCTCACTGACACCCTACAACTGGATGGTGGACCCATATGCCACATGTGTTATATAGAACCATATAACTATGGGGGCTAACCTTTTTGGGCTCCTATGCTGATAACTGCGCACATGCTCACATGCACGTGCTGTGACATCACCTAGAAGGCAATGCATGTGGGGGGGCCACACCTCCTGCGCATGCACATGAAACCTGTGCTCCGTGTGCTTCTGCACATGCATGCGCATCTCCCGCATGCCACCTCACCCCCATGCATGCGCACCAGATACCAGACAATCAGCTGGTGGGTAGGCGGCATGCGCGCATGTGCAGTAGACCTTCTCTGGGTGAGGGCTCACGTGCTCATGTGCTTACGTGCTATAGGTTGGCCACCACGGCCATATAATATATTACAGGCATACAAACACTTGAATCCAACAGCCTATAATTTCTATAGGTTGAATGGCTATATTAGAAGTGATTCTGCTGCTCTAACTGTCCATCAAATCCAGTGTTGTTTCATTTAAAAGTAAGCAATCTATCAGCTAATTATTTTGAACTTCAATTCCTACAATCCCTAGCCAGTATATCAATGCCAAGAAGTCATAGGATCTGCAGCCCAAAGCATTTAGAAGTTGCTTGTCCTCCTGATCAGTTTTGCCTTTCCCATGTGTTTCCTACAAATCCTTTATGTAAAGATGGGCAAGAAACAGAACCTTGATGTTCTGAATACAAGGTATATGTTTCAGTCATTAACCTGTGCTTCTTTGTCTTTGCAATAAAGTGGGGTTGTGATAATAATAACCTTTACTGTCATTGTACATATATACAACGAAATTGATTTTTACTTCTGATGGTGCTATCCATAACAAAAGTATAATACAACATGACTAATATAGAAAGTGCTCATTATACAAGTAATTAGGGAGAAACCAGTCAGATGTTTCCATGTAAGCGTGGAGTGATTTTAGTTGTATTTAGGAGTCTGACAGCCCATGGATAAAAGCTGTTTTTAAACCTGTTTGGTTGGCTATGCTTCTGTGTCTTCTGCCCCATGGTAAAGACACTGACCAGGATGTGAATCGTCCCTAAGTATCTTTCTTACTCTGCTGAAACAACGAGACCTGGAGATATCCTCCAGTGTTGTTAGGGGGCAACCAATGGTTTCTTGTGTTGAATTAATCATTCTCTGTAGTGCCTTCCTGTCCGCAGCTGTTGAACCAATGTACCTATACTTTCTATAGTAGACCGACAGAAAGAGGTTATCAGCTGTTGTTCCACCCGATTTTTCTGCAGGACTCTAAGGAAATAAAGTCTCTGTTGAGCCTTCCTAACCACCAGGGACGTGTTGTTTTTCCAAGTGGGTGTCACTTCTAACTCTATCTTTCCCTTATCTCTAAATAGTGATCTACATTTTATAACATTTTTATATACACTAGTCAAATATAGACACTTATCATTTCCTCCTGTAACATCCAAACATAGGTAGGCTGATAGACAGTAGATAGCCTATCCATCGTCGTTTAGCTTCCCCATAGAGACAGAACCAGGCAAAATGATCGCTTCTGTCATAGCCAACGTGCCTCTCAGATATTTTGCTGTGCAGTGGGTCTCATTGAAGATAATGTAGACAGTCAGATTTCAGGATTTTATTTTCGTGATCACAAAAGCCTCTCCTACAAAGCCTATGAAGATAGATTATGATGGGGACATACTCTTTCAGCATTCTGAATTGTACTAGGAAGCTTTCTAATAAGAAATACAAGGAAGATAATACAGATGTAATATAGTCATGGCACTGAGCACTAGAAAAGAAGTCACTGGAGAAGTAGGTCACTGGATTTTGAACCTATTGTGGTTTCTCAGTAAATTTCAAGGGCAGCCCTTTGTAACACAGTATTATATCCAGCAGTAATAATGGTGTGAATCACTGTAGCAAGATCCTTCTGTTCCAGATGGGGCCCTCCTGGCTATGACTTTCACCCACGCATGCAGCAATAATTGTGAAGCCAAAGAACCTCCAGGCATCAGGACAAGACTTTGTCAGGCTTAATTTGACAATATACACTTACATATCATCAACATGCTGGAGATGCCATACTCTTAACTGATAGATAACTACAATTTTATGTAAAAGTTTAACCATTGCAAATCAATGCTTCCAGTTTCCAGCCTATGCAAATAGTCCAGAAGGATACCATAGTTGAAGGTATCACAAAAAGAGCCCCCAGAGGCTTCCTCAAGAAGAACTCAGAAAAATAAAGACAGCAAAATAATGGGAAAGATAGGTGAATGTTGTCCTTCATCCTCAAATTTGATCACCAGTTCCTTGAAATTTAAGTTAAAGGGAATACATTTCAACTCTGGGTTGTCTATGAATCTCTTCAAAAGAAGAGCTCTAATTAAAACAAATTCTTCTTTGTTTTTTAGATATTGCTTAAGGTAATAATCTGCCAACAGAATTAGTTTTATGAAAGCATCCAGTACATCTAGATTTCAGATGCCAAGTATTATTGCTGTTTCTTGACCTTTCTGAAAACTAACAATGAAAATACTGCTGCTTCAAACAACGTTTTCCCTTCAATTATCTGTTCCATTTCTGAAAAGATCTCCATTTATTCTAAATCAAACCTCATTTGTAACTCAAGCATGACTGCTTGCTGAAGGTATTGCTTTTTTAAAAGTTCTAAACATTTATTGGTCAACTGAGTTGAATTGATCAAACCAAATGCAATGAATGGATTTATTGTAGCTTAAAATAGAACAGGAGTTAATAACAGCCATGTAGCTATTGTGCTACCACTATAGGACAGAAAATCAATAGCAACTGCCGTGGCTTCACTAACCCCCCAATTAAATTGTACAGTTAAACAAATGGATAGGGTGATTTAGATCTTAAAAATGTTTATTCTGATTGCAGTTCCATGTCCTGAGAAAGTCTATATTGCTGTGAGAGGAAAAGAAAAATCATCTGAACTTCACTCTTTGCTATCCATATTTTTCTGTCCATCTCATCATTTTTAAATTTTTTCATGATTATTAAAAGCCATCTTGGAGTACTGAATAAAGGATCACTACAAGGAACAAAGCCATATATTTTGTTTTCTCTAAACCAGAAGTTAAGGAGTCAGATTATTTCAATGAAGATTATTCTTTTAGCTAGTAATTGTGTGTATGATCTAACTTCATAGTTATCTACCAGATAATACAAATTAAGAAATTTAACCATGAGCCATTTATGAGGCTATCATTTCCTCCCCCTCCCTCCCTTTATTCAGATTGAGATAACATATCTGGTATAGTTTAATTACTGATTGTTGAACAAGCCATTGCAACCAATTCACATGTAATGCTAAGCCATATGAAGCCCAATGTACACACCAAAATGGCTGGCTTCATGCTTATTATTATTAAGTATGACATTTCAAGCCATTCTCTCATGCAAATGTTTCAGTTCAAAGGAATATTAATCAGTCAGACATTTCAACAGTAGCCAACTAATTAGACTGATTCGTTAAAGCATTTGCAGTGTCTGGTCTTCAGCCTGAAAGATTTCAGGAGGAAATTTCAGAATAATAAATGCAATACTGTCCCTGTCCCTAGGTTTAGTTTTAAGAAGAAAAACACAATTTAAAAATCAAAAGAGCAGAAAGGGATCGGAAAAAGAAAAGAACTCTGGGACCAGGTCTTAATGTTTATGGTTTAATGTGATGTAATGGAGTATAAAAGGTGGCCCAGATGATGTCACTGCTTCCAAACAGATGGACTTTTTGCTCTTCCAACATGCCAATTAGCATTATGAGCTGGGACCAGCGATATAGTATAATAATTTCATAAGCTATTATGCTATTCTGTCTGACAATAATTATCCTGTTACACACCAGCAATCATCAAGAAAGGTAAAACTGTTTTAGTGTAGTTGATTTGAGGGGAATCAAGGAAATTTTCTATTGCTGGGGAAACATACTGTTCTTTAATTTGCAAAAACAGCAAAATAACATATTCCCCTAACATTATGTATAAACTCTAAAAGCTACATATTGTTGAAAGCACATAATTTAATTAAAAAATAACCAATGGATATATGGCATGTACATGATCTCGCTGCATCTATTGTGCATCATAAGACTATGACTGGTTGGCTTGTTTTGTTCTACATTAGCCACAGTTTAATATGCCATCTGCTAACAACAGATAAAATTTTCTGTTTTACCTGTTAAATATTATATATGGTGCCCACAACAAAATTTGACACTCTGTGGTGCATGGGTATTTGGGTCATGAAAAGATTGTTGAATTAGTTCATAGGATTACACACTTCAACTGTTTAAAATAAGATTGTGGTACCTGGAATCATTTCCCATGTATTAAAGAGGATCTGATAACAAAAACAGAATAGAATAGATTTTATTCCAAAATATATTGGAATAAAATATATCCACCTGTGTTTTATGCGGGAAATCCAGGTGCAAGCTGATACAGTTAACCAGCTAAGTTAAACAGAAAGTCAGCCTTAAGAGTAAGAAAGTCTCTATTCGAATGACAAATTATAGCCTTAAGTTAGGATGTTTGTATAATCACACAGAAGCCCTTTGGGCATTTTTGTTGCTCATTCCTCTTGGGGTTTTTAAATGCACTATCATCTGAGATGTTTCAAGCTCCTTAGAGTCAATATTTCACAGATGGAGATGTCTAAGGAGGTTTATGCAAAGTTTTCCAAGGAGGGACTGTACTTGGCAAACTACAGGACAGGAGAGGACAGGAATTAATAAAGGAGAATATTTGTAGCTCAGAGATGACATGAGTGCTCTCTTGGTGCTCTCTGAGCATGCTTGTTTTCTTGCAGGTGTTATGATGGCTGGAGAATTCTGGGAGTTGCAGTCTATAAGTCTTAAAGTTGCCAAGTTTGGGGACCCCTGGTTTAAGACAAGATTGAGTTGGGGGCGGGGGGCGGAAATGTCAGTATATATGAAGAAAGGAAAGTTTTTCTCGTTTTTTTCCTCAACAATCGTGCCTTCTTCGTGACTCACCGCAGGGACTACAACGGAGAGGAGAGTAAAAGAAGCGTTGCTTTCACGAGTCGGATCTCCTTCAGCCCCGCGATTTTCTTGCTGAACGAACCGGCCGCTTCCAACCAAAAAGAGGGCGGGGAAGAACAGACAAGAGGACGCTTTTACCTTCGGCGGCTCCTGACGCGGGAGAAGTTCTCAGGCCGCGCCGGCGAAGGCGAGGGCCGCTCGGTGTTTTCTCAGGAAGTCTGCAAAGGCTATAAGGGAGGCGTTGGTCCGCGCTGCGGCGCGATTATTCCCATAACAACAGGAACCATAAAGCGGTCACCCGGGCAGGGCAAATAAATTGCTTGGAAACCGCCTGGTCGTGGGGTCAACCCGGGGGCAGGCCGGCCTCGGTGGCAAAGCTGAGAGGGGCGAGTTGGAGATGATGTGGGTATCGCTCGAGCACGAGAGGGGGCATTGAAAAAAGAAAAGAAAAAAAGAGAAGTATTATAAGACAGCAGGCAGGCAAGAGACCAGCTCCGGGGCTCATACCAATCGAGGGTCCTGGGCTACCTGAGCAGGGTTACAGCCCTACATTGGTTTTAGAAGGAGGCCCCCTCAGCAAAAGAGTACTTTACCCAGGACGACAACGGAGCCCAACATTCAGGTTGCTAGGTGAGACATTTGTTAAGGGAGTTTTGCCTTGCTTTACCACTTTTCTTGCCACGTTTGTTAAGTGAATCACTGCAAGTTGTTAAATTAGCAAGGTGGTTGTTAAGGGAATCTGTTCCTCTCTCCCCTTGACTTTGCTTTTCAGAAGGTTGCAAAAGGAGGAAATCACATGACAAACCCCCCCCCCAATGCTACAAGGTCATAAATGGGAGTCAATTGTCAAGCATCCAGATGTAAAGCATGTGAACATGGAGTTGCAGCAACGATCATAAGTCATTTTTTCAGTGCTGTGGTAATTTTGGTCACTGAGTGAACTGTTGTAAGTTGAGGACTACCTGTAGTGGGCGGATGAATGAGCCCTGAGGAAGGGAATATGGTTCTAGCCAGGATTTACTTTGGGGAGATTGTGGGGTTGGCTTTCAATTTCATCGTCACACACACGTACCCATTTTAAGTGAAAAGGACTGAGTAGATGGAAAGTAGACACGGTCCTATGTTTGGTTTGTATGCTGTTCACTTTTTAGGTACAGAGTAGCTCAAGTGTCAGTAGGAAATAATTTGCTGTATAGCAGCCCAACCGAAACCTTCGCTTTCAATACCTGCCCTTTATTTTTCCTTACATTTTTATGCTGGGAAACAGTGCTGGCTATAGCTATTTTGGAACCTAAGGCAAAATGTAAGACTTAGTTTATGTGCTAATAGAAACAGGTTGGAGGCAAGAAGATAGAAATGGTGCCCCTGTCTAGCTTCTGCTGCACTTCTGCACTATCTGCTCTGATTTAGGGAACATTTTCTTCCAACTAAGTGATTTTAGTAATCCCACTGAGCTCTTCATAAATAATGCATTCTTATTTCAAAGTAGTCATGTTTATTGGAGAGTTTTAAAAGCTTCCCTAATTATCTCTATTTCGAGAAATGCTTTTTAAAAACAAATTAGTCCCCAAGTTCTCAGCTTCACACAAAGGTTAGAAAAGTATGCCTCACTGCAGCAAGTTGCAAAGAAATCAATCATCCTTTGTACTGCTTTTCAAATCTTGAAGAAAACACAAGGCCTCTGAATATGCTATTAATGTGCCTTGCAAGATGAAATGTGCACACCTGCTAGTAGTGTATCACCATCTCTCTATTTGATTTGAAATCCATAACATCACAATCACTCAAGTGCTAATAGAAAATATATGTGAGAACCGATGTCGTGCTCCTAAGTAGTGATGAGGGAAGAGAGTAAATTGTGAATACAAACTTAATTTGTTTCAACCTTCTATGCATCTTCATTCTGGAGTGAAAGTCTTTCTTTTAGAGGTCTTTTTGGGCAGATTGTTGTCAGAGTTTTTATATGCTTTGGATGCCATTATTCACCTTCCGCCCTGGAGAGGGAAGGTGGTAGCAAAGTGTACAAAATTTGCATTAATTTAGGGTTTTCCATATTTAATAAGTTATCTTCCCCACCTCATTAGAAACCCTGTTCAAGAAGTGTGTATGCGTGTGGATGGATGGATGGATGGATGGATGGATGGATGGATGGATAGATAGATAGATAGATAGATAGATAGATAGATAGATAGATGTTTCTGTATGTCTATGTCTTTCTGTCTGTCTGTCTGTCTGTCTGTCTGTCTGTCTATCTATCTATCTATCTATCTATCTATCTATCTATCTATCTGTCTTAAAAACTCAACCTTCCACTTCTCAACTTTTAACTATAGGGATAAATTTAGCTATAGGGATATATCTAAATACATTCCTATAGCTAGAAGTGGAAAGCTGAGTTTTTAATATTCATTTATTAATTGTAATATTTTAGAGATCCATTTCAACTTTTTGCTGACAATTGGATAAGGGAAGAAGTTACTTATTTCATACAAACTAACAGATGGGTTATGAGATCAAGAGTTTTATCTTTGTTAACTATTGGAGGTTTATATTTGTTGTGACAAGGATGGGACACATCCTTATAGGGGCATTCTTCTCTTTTCCTTCTCTCCCCTCTCCCTTTTTCTATCTCCTACTATCCTTTATTGTTTTTTTAAACCTTACTTATTGATAAAATCAGTTAATTTTTAAGTTAGAGTTACCTTATTCTGCAGAAATCCAGAAAACCACTAGATGGCAGGAAAGAAACACAGAATGCCCAACTGTTTGTTGCCAACTAGTGGTTGTTACCAATATTAGCTCAAAAGTAAAAACAACACAAAAACTTTGACAGTGTGGATCTGGTAAGCTTAATTTTAATATTGATGAGCCCAGGAGAAAAACATTCTTAGAATTAAAATATTAATTTATAGCCATGAATAAGAACATATTTTGGAAATTGGACTAAATTTCACTCGATATTGTTTACTGAATCTTAGTCATTCTCATTGATTTGTGAGCTTTGAGAACATATCTTGTGATGACATTACTATCCTCCAGGTGTGGGATTCTACGGTTCTCACCTATTTGCTAGAACCGGTTGTTAACATTCTAAGCAGTTTGGAGAACCAGTTGTTAGAAGAAATACTGGCCTAATCCTGTAAGGAAGGCAGGAAGAAAACATTCTGGTGTTGCTTACAGAAACTGCCTCTCTGTTAACCCTTATTACATTCTTGGCAGGACTAGACTTCCTGTCTCAGGAACGTCTTGGAGTTTTTTCCCCTCCTTTGTTGGTACTTTGTTTGTGTGGAGTGACCATTCAAAATTACAGTGGCACTGAAAAAAGTGACTTATGACTATTTTTCATACTTACAACTGTTGCAGCATCCCCATAGTCACGAGAGGCCAGGCAAGGAGATGCATGCCTCGATGGGAGTGATATTGAGTTGACCACGTCCAGCCAGTCACATGACCACCAAGCCACACCCACAGAACTGGTTGTTAAAAAAATTGAATCCCACCCCTGCTATCCTCTCATTTTCACCTGGTAATAATGGAAAAACTTGGAGCTGCTGCAGAAGGAGACACCAAAGGTCTTATTTTGTATTCCTGATATATTGTATTTGATTCCTAGGCAACCATCCTATTTATTGGGCAAAAGATACAGACTTTAACTATTAACTTTCTGTGTAGTTTCAGTGTGGTATATGGATGACAGAAGGATTTTTTTAGTCAGCTGCCAAAAATGAGAGATTTAGCAAAACATAGTAAAATGTGGCTTTAGGGAATGTCCTGTGAAGTGTTCTGACTATATAAACATAACCAAACTGTGGGACACAAGGTAATGCAAATTCTCCATGGAATAACTCATAAATAAAAGCAAATTAATAAGTGTTCCCTCCCCCCATTTTAAAAAAAGCACAAACATGTTCAACACTAAAGAATGCTTTTGAACAAGAATAGCAAGCCATAACTTTGAACACAGCTTATATTTATTTGTTTTGGTTACTGTGCTTGTTGACCTGTGCTTTGATGACATAGCACATTCATGAGAGTCAATAATCAGATAATTTCTTCCCTCCTCAGGAGACAAAAGTTTTAAAATAAGAATTGCAATTAGTAATTCCCTTTAGTTAGCAGAAGAAGCAGTAAGGTGATACAAGGTATAACCTCTTGTTGTTGCCAGACTTCCTGTCTCATCTGAATTTAATGGGAAATTTGGGGTGGCCAAGATTTATTTAAAATAATTAAATGACAGGCACAGAGGCATCTGAAGTTGGGAGAGTAAAACTTGAGGTATCACAGATGAGGTTGCAGAAATCCAGATGACCACAACACTAACTCCTAGACATTGTCCAGAATTTTACAGTTAGATGTGTTACCTTTACTAGCTCATGCAGTGTTTATAGCTGTGATGCCTGTCCAGAAAGCAAACAGATGTAAACTCAGGCCCTCAGCCTGAGGGCCCAGCAAAGTTGGCATTTTGTCCTCTGGTAAATGTGTATTTTGTCATTGGGCATACTTGCTGTAGCAGCCATTTTGTGAATTGGCAAGCATCAATTTATGATAATATACAACATGATCTCAAATTTCATATATATATCTACTAGCCCCCTAAAGTTGGCTGCTTCTGGTTCAAACAGCTTTATTTTATTTTGCACAGTATTTATATGACAGTTGAATGCATGACACTGTATGTATGTATGTATGTATGTATGTATATTAATTATTGGACTTGGTATCTACCAACTCTCCTTTTGCTTTCTAAATCCAGGATTTGACTGAAAGAGCAAAGATGGAAAATTGTTTGAATTATTTTTTTAGATTAAAAATGATGTTAAAAGAAGTAGAAAAATGTTCAGGACAGCTGTGAACAATGGTGAGCTGCAACTGGTTTAACAACCGGTTCAGTGAGCATGCACTTCGTGCATGCCTAATGTGTGTTTTGCATATGCACGCAGCATTTAATAACCATCCATTTTAAGCTTAAAAACTTACCTTCTATGTCAATGCTGGTGAGTAAAACAGCTGAAATGTAGTAATCCACTGTGCCATGCAAATCAGCTGAGCTAAAAAATGAGGAAATATAGGACAGGGCAGGGGCCAACTGCTCAGCAGAACTAAAGCCCACCACTGGCCGTGAAGTATGTAGACAGCTAGTTTGCTGTAGTGGTTAAGGCATCAAGCTATAAATTGGGAGACTCTGACTTCCAGTCCTGTCTTGTATCATGCAGATACTATTTGGTATATCTATTTTTTGTTTTGGTATTTTTGCTACTGAGCTAATAGTTGCTTAAGGACATAGGAAAGAGAAATTTATGAGGAACCCAGCATGGAACAAGGAAAAGGATTAAATAACCACTATAAGCTACCAGTATGATGGACATTTGACCTGCAATAACCTTCTTTGAATATAGCAGACATAAATACCTCACATGATTCTTGGAATCCCTTAATTTTTTCATGGAACAAATTCTTAAACTATGCTTTCAAAATAGAATTTGCCAGGAAGTCTAAATTATTGTTTGTGGGTTTTTTTTCTTCATCATCAATTTAAAAGTAATGATCCAGAAGCTTGGACTAACAGGAAGGATGTGAATGAAGAGAGGCCTTTAAATAGCTTGTTGACAAATCTAATACACACTTCAAAAATAATATCCATCAACGTTTTGTACAAATCGTCCTGTACTGCGTGATGCTGTATCCCTGAGGGATATATACTGGCTCAATTTTCACAACTCTGGTTGCTATCCTCTCTTCTACAGGAAACTATTTGTTAACCCCTGAACTATAAATTCTGCTTCAGGAGAATATCAGGGAAACCACAGGCTACCATTTTTCCATATTTAGCAATAGAGGAAGAAGTCCATCCAATGTTGGGTACTTCATCCACTTGAATAAAATGGAAAGATATGAGATCAGCTAAATCTACCA
Organism: Pseudonaja textilis; assembly: GCF_049901715.1. NCBI lineage: Eukaryota > Metazoa > Chordata > Lepidosauria > Squamata > Elapidae > Pseudonaja > Pseudonaja textilis. The sequence continues at coordinate 47,602,520 of NC_141990.1, forward strand.
TTTCCTCACTAGATCTACTCTGGGGTAAATGTTTCATCAACATGACGGAATCAGTGAAGAAAATGATCATCATTTGTTCTCTCATCCATTGTTCACTTGCTTTCATTTTTTGTAGTCGTCCCTGCTCCCCAAAATCTGGTGACTTACAAACTGCCAAAAACAAGGAAAAGGGTCTTGAAACAAGGAAACAAAGCATCAATTTGCATTAAAGTTTCACATGCTTATTTGTTTATATGTATGTACTGTATATCAAGAAGCAATTACTACCATTCAAATAGTAGAATAATTATACCACAGTAGAAAAAATTGCAAATGTTTTACCGCTCCAAGATCCCTAATTCATTATTGTGGAGCAGGAGCTGCACTGACACAATGGTTAGAATGCAGTATTGCAGGCCAAGAGTTCGCTCTTCGCTGGCTCAAGGTTGACTCAGTCTTTCATCCTTTCTGAAGTTGGTAAAACAAGGACCCAAATTGTTGTGAGCAATATGCTGACTCTGTAAACAGCTTAGAAAGGACTATAAAGCACTGTGAAGTGGTATATAAGTCTAAGTGCTATTGCTACTGCTATTGTTATGAAAGTCCCTTTGGCTTGGTCATTAATGTCATAGACCAGGGTCAAACTGGCAGCCTACAGGCTGGATGCGTCATGCGTAGGCATGCCCACCCCAGCTCCATGAAGGAGAAAAACATCGTGAAATATCACATTATGTCAAATATCACATTATGTCAATGTGACGGCACAAGTTTGACACCCGTGTCTGTGATTTTTGAGCCTTACTTGATAACATAATCATCCCTAAAGAAGAAGCAAAGAGACAACCAGAAAGGACTTTCAAATCTCACTTTCAGCTCCCATGACTTCTGACTTCATATAAGTTACACAAATTAAACACCAAGGGAGACATGATAGCATTGTTCCAATATTCGAGGGGTTGCCACAGAGGAAGGGGTCAAGCTGTTTTTGAAGGCACCCGAAGGCCAGGCAAGCAATAATGATGGAAACTGATCAAGGAGAGATTCATCCTAGAAATAAGGAGAAATTCTCTGACAGTGAGAACAATCAACCAATGGACAGCTTGCTTTCAGAAGCTCTGGGAGCTTCATCACTGGAGGCTTTCAAGAAGAGATTGGACAGCCATTTGTCAGAAATGGTGCAGGGTTGTATGGGGAGGGGAGTTGGACTAAATGACCTACAAGGTTCCTTTCAACTCTGTATATCTAATATTTCCATCACTGAAAGTACCATTTTGGAATAATTTTTTTATTATTATTTTATATAGGCATGTAATAAGGGCTGTTTGGCCCTTTGAGGTCATGAAAAGGATTTGCAGCACATTTTACCTATATGGAATTTCAATAGACTAACTGTATTCTGGAGAGAGGCTCATGTTCTTGATTTATTTTTAAATGGCATGCTTCTTATATTTCTGAGGATCAACTATCTAGGAACAAAGACTCAAAATGGAAGAGTTAGGCTTTGAAATTGTGTCCTTGTGAAAACTTAAGAGATCAGTTCATTTCAATATTTAGTGAAGATTTAATGACCTTACATTTGTAAAGTAGGACAGTGTTTTTGTACAAAGAGCTCTAAGCAAAAGCTATTACAAGGTCAGATTAATTGAAAAATATTTTTCTCCCTGGCCTGGAGTTTGAGGGTGGATAGTATTACGCTGTGCTGATTTTCCTCCTTCCTCCAGGACCAGTTTTGTTGTGGGTGAAAGAGAGGTCTAGACCGCAGTCTCTGCCTTGTGGTTTGTCTCAAGGCTCCATGCTCTCTTTCCTCTCCTGTTCAACAAATACATGAAGCAACTGCATAAGGTCATCTGATGTTCAGGATTAGGTATCTCCAACCTGGGGAAAGTCAAAGAGTGAAGCTTACCAAGCACACTAATAATCTATATTAGCATTTACTTTGTGGTGAAATTATTTCTCTGCCCTCATTGTATCACTGAATAATCAAATGGCCTTGTTTCAAATACACAGTCCTTCCTGAATAAGGAGAAGCTGGGGCAGCCCTTGCAGGGTTGCTGTGAAAAATAATGTCATCAGATAAAGTCCCTTGACTTTACTAGGAGTTATAGTCTGGATTGGCAAAACCTTTGTAGGTGGACAAGGTCTTTGGGGCTGTGAGTTTGGCTACATGTGTTCTGAACCATTACCCCTCATTGTTTCAAGCATACAGTATGTGGTTAGGTCCAAGTGCTAATTAATACTTCTATGGTGAGCCCCCTTCTCAAGGGGCCATTTGTAAGAGGAGGACTGGCAGAGTCAGGGAAGGAGTTAAAAGAGGGATCAGCTTAGAATCCCTATGTAGCCACAAATGAACCATGTTCAATCCCCCCTTGAATGCCATTGACCCTAATCTGTTTCTAGATGCTGACCAGTTGAGAAGATTCTTGTGCATAGGCTTTAAGCAATAAATCAGTTAATTTGAACCTTTACACATGGACCTGGTTTTTCATGCCTGGCACTATCCTTGTATCCAACTGTAATAGACAACTTATATTCAGCCTTCCTTTTTAGGGAAGATTATTGAGAGTGGCTGGTATACAGCTACAGAGGATCCTGGAAGAAGTGGATTATTTGGATCTTTTACAGTCTGGCTTCAGTCTGGAGCAGAACAGTGAAATGGTATTGGTTGTACATGTCAATGAACTTTGGAGATCTCAGGATAGCAATAGCAATAGCACTTAGAGTTATATACCACTTCACAGTGTTTTACAGCCCTTTCTAAGCAGTTTACAGAGTCAGCATATTCCATCCTTTCAATCTGGCTCCTCATTTTACCAACCTTGAAAAGATGGAAGACTGAGTCAATCTTGAGCTGGTGAGACACAAACTGCTGAATTGCTGGCAGTCAGCAGAAGTAGCCTGCAGTACTGAATTCTAACCACTGCGCCACCACGGCTCTTAAATGGGGGTGATGTAACAATTCTGGCTTCTTGAACCTCTTTATCAGCTTTCAGTACCATTGATCATGGTATCCTAGACTGACTTTTGGGAGTTGGGAGAGGCACTAGGTTACTATATGGTTGTTCTTCTCTTGCCTCCATATCTGAATAAATGAATATCTTAGCTGCAATAATGTGGATGGCCATTGGTTGTCAGTAAGGTGGCAAAGGAAACTCATTTACTGCCAATTCATGGTCATCTTGATGTTTCCATCCAGATATGCTAATTTTATGCTGAGGAATGCATAATCACATTTGTTGTAGTAGGAAAGACAGCATTCAAAGTTATGTGAATAGGCTTCTTCTCTATCTTCTATCTCTATCTCTAACAAACTGTTTGGCTCGGTGGTTAGCAGTGCCTCAGATAAAAGGTCCATTCGGAGAGTGGTAAGGACAGCTGAGAAGATTATAGGAAGCTCGCTTCCCATTATTCAGGATACTGCTTATAAGCACTATGTGCTTAGAACTTGAAGCATTGTTAGAGACCCCACACACCCATTTCATGGTCTGTTTCTGTTGCTCCCCTCTGGGAGGTTTACCAACCTTGGAACAAGCTTGTTCCCTATGCCATCTGTCTGGTAGATTCATTTTTCTCACCATGTACATGTATACATCCGAACTAGACTGAGTTGTTTTTCTGTGTCCTATAATATATGTGAGTATGTGGGTACATGCATAATTTTTTGTCATGTTTATGTAGCGTATATTGGAGGTGGTGACCTTTGAGAGCTGTATGCAGTGACATTTCATTTTAATGTATGCTGCTGACTCGTGTACATTTAAAGTTATTCTAAGTCTAAATTCTAAACCTTATAAAAAATAAGAGCTTGTCCCACCCATATGTTTTCTTCATGGAGAATACTGGATACAATACCAAATGCTGTTACCCAGTCAAACATGACACAATGTTCAAGAGACAACTGAAGTAGCTTATCCTGAAGAAACATAGAAAAGATATGTTCCCCCTTTTATGCCTCACATAGAATTGCATGCTATTTGATTACTGTATGCTTAAGATCTGTCTGTCTGTCTATCTCTCTATCTCTCTTAGTTTTGAGATATATTTTAATGGAAAGTAGTCTGGAAATGTTTAAATAAATAAATACATAAATGATTGACAAACAAATAAATAATGGGTACTTATGGTCCTTCCTTCCTCCTTCCCTCAAACCCCCAGTCTGGTTTAAACTTATTATTTTAAGTTATTAATAGACTAAGGTATTGAATTTGATAGTCCCAGAGAGCAAATGACAAATGCTTAAATAAGATGATATGATTTGATTCAATTATTATATCCTGAGATTCCGCAGAAAATAATTATCGGAAATAATTTCCTTCTCAGAAAACGTAGTCAGGCAAATAAAGGGATAAGTGATCAGAAGAATTAGAGGCACACAGACAAGCAGTATTGTGATTTGTAAGCTCAGCTGTGTATAGATCAAACTTATCAATTCTAATGTGGTCCTTCGTGGTAGTCTTTCCTGTGAGGGTGTTTGACATATGTGTTAAAACTGAAAATCCCATAGCTCTCGGGTAACATGATCAAATTTGAAGGATTATAGTCTAACATATATGGAAAGCATTAGGTTAGTAAAAACATTTCCTATTTGCTAATTAGGCCTATCCCTGAGAGGCCTATCCCTGAGAGTTTAGGCACAAATGTCTACATCTCCGTCTGTAAAGTATTCCAGGTTCCTCCCTCATTCTGTCAATCTTTTCTCAATTTTGAATCACTTTCCTCATCATCCCCACCCCTCGTGTAAAAGGGCTAATCTACTGGGACAAAGGGCAAAAGCCTGCAGATATGAATATTTTTAATCAAAACACCAAAGTTTTACAAACTAATACTTGTAGAATTGGATTTTTCTAGCCCCTAGTGTTGCCATGGGTGACTGTAAATCAAAATAGATTTACTCTAGGATGAGAGAATTATTACTTATTAATTATTATTACATGATTATTTCCTCTAGAATTTTTTTTTCCTAATACTGGATGTGCAGAACAGGATTATAACTGCATCATCTCTACCAAGATATTAGGAATCTAGTCAAACGGCATCTGGAAATCCAAGATTGAGAATGAATGACCTATGCCAGGGTTCTGAACCTGTGATCTGCGGAACACTGGTGTGTGTGTGCAATGTCTTCACAGAAGATCCACAAAGGCTTGGAGAAATGTTATTGAGTTAAGTCTTGGGGGGGGGGGGCTCCATGGCCATGGTCGGTGGACCCCATTTAAAAGGGTCCATGGTGAAGGGAAAGTTGAGAAGCTTTTACAGAAAAGATATTATCCTTTCAACATTTAACTAGAATTCAAAGACAGAATAATTGCAACAACTAGCAGTACGGGTAATCCTTACTCAGTGACCATATTTGGGACTCGAATTACTGTAGTAAGTCAATGCGGTCTTAAAGCAAGTCATTGTGTGACCAGATCTGATTACAGCATTCATTAAGTAAATCCACTGTAAAATGAAAAACCAGTGTTAAATGAAAAGTTGTAAGTCGAGGACTACCTCTATTTCCTTCATAATCTAGAGTCTGTATTTTTACATGACAGCTGTACTCTAATTGAAGTTGATGCATTCTAAAATGATATCAATGTGAATTGTGTTTGTATCAGATAGATGCATCTGTTTTTTTAGACATATTTCACTCATAACAGAAAGAATGTGAAAGACACAAAGAGAAAAAAAAGACACTGCAAAACTCAGAGAAGTTCAGAAGTGGAATGATAATTGTATTCCGGTCCATACCTGAAAGCAAGTTCAGTTCCAAGCTTCAGTTTATCTCTTAATGGAACTTTAAATAAAATCATTAAGAATTCCTACCTATAGTCTAAATGAAAACGGTCCAATCCAGGCATCAAGATATTTCTCCTGAAAAAGTTGGCCCTCACATTCAACAATGTCCTCAAATGGAAGGGAAGACTGGAGCAAAATAGTCCTGATAATCTACAAAACCAATGGCAATTTGCAATAGTAAATGGGATAATTACCCTTTCTTATTTAATGCCATAGCTCCTTAATCAAGTGCATAGCTGTGGATTAAATGCCAGGGATATTGAAAAGGTAGAATGTCAGCCATCTGACTTTTTAATACCAACCAATAAAGCAAATAACGATATTTTTCAAATTAATATCTGGAGTAATGTGACCAGGCCACACCGTTAAGGTCATGCCTCCACTTGTACGTGGAATTATTCATTGTTCACACGCAGTTGCTGTCAGTGCAATGTAAGATTCTTGAAAATGAACAAGAGACTTGGTCATCCAATTATTTTGTAGGCCAAGAAAGACTTTATGAAGTGGAACATGTAGATGCAGTGCTGTGCTGTTATTAGAATATCTAAATACAAGGACAGTTAGAACAATTAGTGGAATGAGTTGCCTTTAGAAAACCCAAAATCTCCAGTGTTGTCTCTAACACTGAAGATTTTTAAGAACAGGCTGGACAACCGTATGTCTGAAATGTTATAATTTTTCCTGCTTGAGCAGGGGGTTGGGTTGGAAGACCTCAAAGATCCCTTCCAACTCTCATTCTGTTATTCTGACTGTTATATTCCCTAGTTGCAAGCAGTTGCTGTTGGACATGAACAAGCTTAGGGAAATTTGGTCCAGCCAATATCTGTCAGCCTTCAAGATTTTCTCCCTTTGCTTTGCATCTTTCGGCTGTCATAAGTAACTGGGGGGGGAAGGGGGAATGGTTATGGGAAGTGAGCTGGAGGTGTTACAAACCAGAACTGTATAAGCTGGGGGGGGGGGGGGAGATTCTTGCTTAGGTTTCTATCCTATGCTATGTGCAGCTGCAACTCTTCATCAAAATATGTCAAGGTCAAGGGACAGAGGCCTCATCACCACCTGGAGATGCCCACATGATGATATACACAACTTTTAATTGGATGAGCCAATTGAACTATTGGGGGTGGGAATGTTGCCATTACTTTGTATATGTGATTTACGCCCCCATTTCCTCAGATTCAGAATTCTTTTGTTGCTACCACTTGATTTCCAGTAAAAGATATCTTTTCTCTGATTAATGGAGTCTAAGTATTTCTTTCTTGGATTTTGAATGGAGCACCAGCTGACATTATTCTGAATCTCCACATTACCAGCCCACCCGGAGAATTAATAAATTTTCTTCCAAGGGGGTCTGAACACAATGTCAAATCCAGCCAGTGACCAAGAAGACCTGGGAGCAACTGGAGGACAAGATTCCCTGCTGTTAGAAACAGCAGGGGATGCCGACTTGTTAGCAGAATTAAGTCTTGGTGAAAAACCAGCTGTAAAACCCAAATGGTTCCTGGGAGTCGGCTGGAAGGATCCTGAGGAAAAGCCTCCTCCAGGAGTGACCACTACCCATCGGCGTGGAAGAGAGACGCCATGGCAAGAGACGGAAAGAAAGAATTTTCTACTAACTCAAGCCATGCATCTTCTGAATGAAGCTATCGGAGAACCTCAAACTGATCAAAGGTATGAGGGAGAGGAGGGGGATGCAGCCCCAGCCAGAAGAATCAGAGCAGCTACCCCCCCAAAATCAACCTGGGCTAGCTCAACAAGCAGCAGCAGCCCAGCGGCCCCCAGCAGGGGGAGTAATTGCCAGAAGACGTAGAACTCCAAAGGTGCCTCCATTGAAAGTAAAATATGTGGGGGGATCCCAAGGACTTAGGATTCTTCCTGGCACAAGTCTGGAGCCATATGGAGAAATATGGAGGGGATTTTTCCTCAGAAGCAGCCAAAGTTAGATGTGTTACAAGGGCTCTGGAGGGAACAGCTGCAAAGTGGATGGTGACTTTGCATAATGATAGTGCCCCTCAGCTGATGAATTATGACTTGTTCATGACTGTGCTATGGGCCAGATTTGAAGACCCACTTGCTGAACATAAGGCCAGAATTAAGATGAAGACCATAAATCAGGGGCGGAGATCAGTGGCCGACTACACCCAGGAATTTAGAGAGCTGGTGTGTCATATTCAAGGCTGGTCCCAGGGAGCCCTGATAGAAGCTTTTAAAGATGGGTTGAATGAAGCTGTATATCAAAGCTGTATTGCCAGAAGAGACCCCAGTGAGCTGCAGCTGTGGTACGTGCTGGCAGCAGAGGTGGAAATTGATCTAACCTGAAACAGATGCCAGGGGGGTCTTGGTTGGAGCAAGTCCTCCCCCACCAGCCCTCGAGAACCTTAAAACCTCAAAAGGGAGGAATGGCGGCAAAACCCAAGACCACTGGATGCTTCCGATGTGGGATGGAAGGTCACCAGGCTGCAGACTGCCGTGCCAAGCTAGAGCCAAAGGGGGCATCAGGAGGAGGAAGAAAACTTGAAAAAAACCCAGCAAAGCCTCACGAAATGGCGCTTAAAGCGGAGCAGGTTGTAGAGATTGCCTCTCCAAAAGGAGAGGAGCTGTGAACTCCAACCTCTTCTGAAGAGAGTGAATCTGAATTGGAAGATGACTCACTGGTAAGTCCAAACAAGGACCCTATGATCATTCCAGTGAGATTAAGGGTACCCACATCGGGAACCAAAGGGGAAATGCTGGCCTCCACTGGTACCGAGAGCCTGAAGGGGGAGGAGAAAATTCCAGAGGAATATTGGGACTTAAAGGAAGTATTCAGTGAAAAGGCCTCGGACGAGCTTCCCCCGCCATCGCTCAACCGATTTTACCAGGGGTGAAACTCCCAAAACCGAAACTGTACTCAATGACACCACAGGAAGAGCTGCGGTCATTTATTGATAAAAATTTGGAACGTGGTTTCATCCAACCTGCTAGACCCTGGGTAGCAGCCCCAGCATTGTTCCGTGAAAAGAAAGATGGCTCCCTTCATTTATGTGTTGACTACAGAAACCTCAACGCTATTTCAGTGGTGAACGTGTACCCCCTCCCCTTGATGAAGGATATGTTGGCCCACTTGGCCAAAGGGAAAATTTTTTACAAAACTCAACCTGAGAGAAGCATACTACTGAGTTCAAATTAAGGAAGGGGATGAATGGAAGTGCCATTGGAAGCGCCATTGGAAACAATTTAACTTCTCATTGAAGTACATTCCAGGGGGGAGGAATTTCATGTTGGATGCTTTATCTACACTGCCTCATTATAATAGTGTTCACCAGGAAGTGATACAGCTGATTGTCTCAACCAAACAGCTAGCCACCCCAGTGGTCACTAGAGCTCAAAAGAAGAAACAAGAAGTAGATTTATCGAATGATTTGACTGCACAACTAAAAGAAGCCCTAAAACTTGATGATTGGTTCCTGGCTCATTCGAATAACTGTACAGTTAGATCAGAACGAAGTTGTATATACCAGAGACACTAAGAAGCCAAATATTACAACAAGCTCATGATTCTAAAGCGGCTGGCCATTTTGGATTCGTGTAAACCTTACACCTGGTTAAGCGGCAATTCTGGTGGCCTACGTTGAAGAAGGACATTGAAACTTATGTGGCTAGCTGCTCAATTTGCGCATCAGCAAAGAGACCTCCTGGTAAGCCAGCAGGACTGTTACAAAATGTGGCTAGACCAACAGCTCTGTGGAAGGAAATCTCTATGGACTTTATAGTGGAATTACCCGAAAGCGCCGGAAACATGGTTATTTGGGTGGTAACCGATTTGTTTTCCAAACAAGTACACTCCATACCTTGTTCCAAGATTCCCTCTGCAAAGACGTTGGCTAAACTGTTTATACCACATATCTATAGATTACATGGCATTCCTGAACGTATAATTTCTGTCAGAGGGGTTCAATTTACCTCGAACTTTTGGAGGGAGTTCCTGAAGTTAATAGGCTCCGCCCAAGGCTTAAGCTCCACCCACCACCCCCAAACCAATGGGGCCTGTGAGAGGACTAACACAGTGTTCGAACAATACCTTAGATGTTACATAAATTATCAGCAGGATAATTGGGCTGACCTATTGCCATTTGCCAAAGTGGCATATAACAATTCTGTACATAGTAGTACTGGGTTTACCCCATTTAAAGTGGCGTCAGGACAAGATTTTGTACCCATACCTGAGCTTCCTCGTGAGAGGCCTAACATCCAGTCATTAGATGAATGGATATCTCAACTCCAACTTAATTGGCCAGTCACTCGTAAAGCATTAGATGATGCACATCAATCTCATAAGACATCATCTCATAAAAAGAGAACTCCCCAGAAACCGTATCAAGTGGGCGACAAAGTTTTCTTGTCCACCAGATATCTACAAACTACTCAGAAGTCGAAGAAACTTGATCCTAAATATGTGGGTCCTTTCATGATCGAACGGATCATAAATCCAGTGACAGTCCAACTGAAAACTCTTCAACGAATATACCCGACCTTTCATGTTAGTTTGTTAAAACCTGAACATACTTCTGGATTAAGACCGTCCCAGACTGATCCTCCTATACCATTGCTGATCGAAGGTGAACAACATTTTGAAGTTAAAGAAATTCTGGACTCTCACAAATGGAGAAGTCGTCTCCAATATCTCGTGGCTTGGAAACATTTCCCCTCTTCCCAAGCTGAGTGGGTCAATGAAAAAGATTTTAGAGCCCCTAAGCTGATTAAAGCCTTTCGTACAAAGTATCCTGATGAACCCTAGAAATGTATCAATTTTATTTACCTGATTATTAATTAGTATCTTTTATGTTTCTTTTTCTTTTGTAGGACTAACGCCTTTTTTCTAGGAGGGCCGAATGTCAGCCTTCAAGATCTTCTACTATTGCTTTGCATCTTTTGGCTGCCATAAGTAACGGGGGGAGGAGGGGGTAAGGTCTGGGAAGCAAGCTGGAGGTGCTACATTCTAGTGTTGTAAAAATGAGGAGGGGGGAGTAGAAATTCCTGTTTAGGTTTCTATTTCTCACTTAGCTTTTTTTGCTCTGCGCAGCTGCAAACCTTTATCAAAATATGCCAAGGTCAACGAACAGAGGCCTCATCACCACCTGAAGATGTCCACATGATCATATTCACAACTTTTAATTGGAAGAATCATTTGAACTATTGGGGGTGGGAACATTTCCATCACTTTGTATATGTGATCTGCGCGCCTAATTTCCCAGATTCAGAATTCTATGGTTGCTACCACTTCATATTCAGTAAAAGATATCTTTTCTCTAATCTAAGGAGTCTAAGTATTTCTTTCTTGAATTCTGAATGGAGCACCACCTGACAAACTGCTTTTAACTGCCCAATGGGCTGCTTCCAATTCAACGTTCTTCTATTTGGCCTACAGGGGGCCCCTGCAGTATTAATGCAAATGATCAATCAGGTGTTGCATGAACATTTATACAAAGGGGTGTTGGTTTATCTTGTTGATATTCTTATCTATACGGAGACTCGTGATGAACATGTGAAACTAGTGCAGTCAGTTCTGGAAAAACTTCGAGCTGCTGAGCTGTATGCAAAGTTGTCCAAGTGTGAATTCCACCAGGAAAAAATTGACTATTTAGGCTATCGCATCTCACATGATGGCATAGAAATTGATCCCGGGAAGGTTCGTGCCATTTTGGAAGGGGCCCCGCCCCACACCAGGAAGCAACTTCAAAGTTTCTTGGGATTTGCTAATTTTTACCATCAGTTTATTCCTGCTTTTGCAATGATTGCAATGCCTATCACAAATCTCCTAAAAACCAAAGGGGAGGTGAAACCAAAGCCTAGTAAACCACTGGAGTGGTCCATGGAATGTCAAGCTGCTTTTGAGAAGCTGGAATGACTGTTTGCTGCTGAACCAGTACTCAAGCACCCGGACATGGATGCTCCTTTTGTAATCCAAGCTGATGCGAGTGATAGAAGTCGGGGCGGTGTTACTACAAGCAAATGAGACAGGGATTCTGCAACTGTGTGCATATACTTCCCGTAAACTAACTGAACCCGAAAGAAGATGGGCCATCTGGGAAAAAGAAGCTTTTGCAGTTCACTGGGCTCTGTTAACCTGGAGGCATTTCTTAGAAGGGGCAAAACACCCATTTGAGGTGTGGACAGATCATAAAAATTTGGAGGCTTTGAAAACGCCTCAGAAGCTGTCTCCCAAGCAAGTTCACTGGGAGCAGTACTTTAAGTGCTTTAATTTTTCATTGAAGTACATTCCAGGGGGGAAGAACTTCATGGCGGATGCTTTATCTAGATTACTTCAATATAATAGTGCTTGCCAAGAAGTGGTACGGCCTATTGTCCCAGCCAAACATTTGGCAGCTCCAGTGATTACTAGAGCCCAGAAAAAGAAGGAGGTTGATTTATCAAATGATTTGACTGCACAATTAAGAGACTCTCTAAAACTTGATGATTGGTTCCATGCTCACTCAAATAACTGTATGGTTAGAGATGGATTGGCATGGGTGGGGACCAAATTATATGTGCCAGCAAAGCTGAGAAACCAAATATTACAGCAAGCTCATGACTTGAAAGCTGCTAGATATTTTGGATTCGTGAAAACCTTACACCTGGTTAAAAGGCAATTTTGGTGGCCTACCTTGAAAAAGGACATAAAGACTTATGTAGCTAGCTGTCCTATCTGTGCCTCAGCCAAATGGCCTCCTGGTAAACTAGCAGGCTTACTACAAAATGTGGCTAGATCAACGGCTCCCTGGTCGGAAATTTCTATGGATTTTATAGTGGAATTATCTGAAAGTGGAGGGAATACAGTTATTTGGGTAGTAATTGATTTGTTTTCCAAACAGGTACATTTCATACCTTGTCCGAAAATCCCATCTGCAAAAATGTTGGCTAAACTGTTTATTTTACATATCTACAGGTTACATGGGGTTCCTGAATGCATAATCTCAGACTGGGGTATCCAGTTTACCTCAAACTTTTGGAAGGAGTTCCTGAAGTTATTGGGCTCTACCCAGGGCTTAAGCTCCACCCACCACCCACAAACCAATGGGTCTTGTGAGAGCACTAACTCAGTATTAGAACAATATCTTCAATGTTATATAAATTATCAGCGAGATAATTGGGCTGACCTATTGCCATTCACTGAGGTGGCATATAACAAATCGGTACATAGTAGTACTGGGTTTACTCCATTTAAAGTGGCTTTGGGACAAGACTTTGTACCCATCCCTGAGCTTCCACAGGAGAAATCTAACATTCAGTCCTTAGATGAATGGATAACACAGCTCCAGCTTACCCAGCCAGTTACCCGCAAAGCATTAGATGATGCTCATCAAGCTCATAAAAAATTTGCAGAAAAAAAAAGAGAACTCCACAAAAACCATATCAAGTTGGTGACAAGGTCTTTTTATCCACCAGATATTTGCAGACCACACAAAAATAAAAAAAGCTTGGACCTAAGTATGTTGGACCTTTCTCAATTGAACGAATTGTGAATAATCCAATATCAATATTCAAAATTATCCTATATCCTACGTGGCATTTTAACATTCTGATCTTAGGCATGTGCATGAGAGTTGCTGCTCATGCCCAGAAAACTTTAAGAGGCTCATTAAAGGATGTTTTAGAAAATTGAATTTTACAAAACAATGTTTTCTTCTATTCAGATTAAAAATGGAAATTTAAAAATAATTCTGTGGATAGATTTAATTCAATGGCCCAATTTAGAATTTTGCCCTGTTTTTTTTCTAATAAAAATACAGATCATCCAATCTTAGATGCAATTCCAGTACAAGATAAAATTGTACTTTGTATAGCATTACAAAATGAAAATGGCAGAATTTGTACTTTTCCACATAGATGAATGAAATTAGCTAGTGGACTAGACATTTATGATAAATTTGAGCCTACCAATTTTCAATTAATTTGGTGCAGGGTTTCCCAATGTCATTCCTTTACTATAATAGTTATTTTTTTAAACACAATCTGCTGAAATCTGTAGTAATAGTATCCCTTTCTTTGAGGACAGAAACATTTAATACAAGCCAAAACAGCTAATAAACAGCCTGGAAAAGCATAAACAAGCTACATAAAATAAATCAAAATAATAGGAATCACAATGTAACCTCATAACTCATGGAGTGGTACTGCCTGCTTGAGATCCACAGATTTTTCTGCTGCATTTCCCCTTGCTTGAGAATTACAATATTTCTGTAGCAGCCAAATGGACCAAACATAGATTTAGATTAGACCTTGTAGAGGAAATCTGGACTGAAACTGGTTCAGTTTCAGTTTGGGAATTGGTTCAGATTCAGTTTTCCCCGTTAGGAGAATGAGTGCACACAGGGAGATGTAATGAGAGTGGTGAGGAATAACACACGACCAGCACACGGATACACTGAATAGTAAAATGTAGGTTTTTACTTCCAGTAAATGGTTAAGCAAAGTCCAACAAGCCGTCCAAGTCATACACAGTTAAAGCAGCCAGTTTTTCAGTCCAGGGATAATCCAAAAACAAAGTCCAGTATCATATACAGTTCAGTAATAGACTCACTTCAAGAGTAACGTCGATTAGTAATAGTCAATAGGGAAATGTAGGAACAGCAACACTCTCAACAACAGGACTAAACAACCCAGGTTTCTGTCTCCATCTGATGGGCTTTTGAGGAACCACACCCAATTACAATTTTAGCATTCCCTTAAAGAGACAGTATTAAAATGTCTATCCTGGTTTATATATTTCCAACCCAACTGTTAAGTGACTTACATTCCTAACATTCTCCCCTTTGGGTAGAACAATATACACAACCTTACATTCTAAGTCCATAATCCTCACAGCAAGCCTTATCCTTTACAGAGCCTTGGGCTTTTGTAAAATGATCTGCAATGTTATTTTCTGACATACAGTATTCCAATTTAATCATTTTACTTTGCACACATTGTCTCACATTTAAATATCTTAAATCTGTGTGTTTTGATCTTGTCTTTACAGCAAGATTTGAAGCCATCTGTATTGCTGATTGGTTGTCTTCATAAACAACAATAGAATCTGTTACATCAATTCCCATATCAATCAATAGTTGCTTATAACAAACTAAATCTGTACATAATAAAGACAAACATGAGAATTCAGCCTCCATTGTTGACAAACTTAGATGTTTCTGTCAAATAGACCTCCACTCAATCAACACTTTTCCTAATAATACTACAGTACCTGACGTAGATTTACATGTATTTATGTCTATAGCAAAACTTGCATCAGCATATGCTGTTAGACTTAGTTCATCTTTAGGCTCCAAATACAATGCATAATGCATTGTTTGTTTCAGATATCTTAACACACATTTAACAGCTTGCCAGTGCTTTTCTGTTGGCTCAGCATTAAACCTAGTTAATTGGTTAACACTGTATGCTATATCTGGCCTTGACCAATTCCTGAGGTAAGATAAACTACCAATCAAGGACTGATAAATATTTTTTATCAAAAACAGGACTTTGAACATCAAACAGTTTATGGCTAAACTCCTGGCTCATCGGTGTTTTAGTTCCATTTTAAGTTCCAAGTTCCATTTTAAAATTATTTAGTAATTGGTTAATTTTATCTGCCTGTGAGATTTTGTGTCCTCCCTTAGTTTTATCTATCTTTAAACCAAGATATTGTTTGATTTCACCTAACTGTTTTATCTTAAATTTCTTTTCTAATAGTGAAATAATCTCAGTAGCTTCTAGCTCAGTTTTGGTGACTAATGCTATGTCATCAGTAAACAATAGCAACAATGAAACTACACCATCACTTTCCTTTTTAAACAAACATGGATCAGCCATGCCAGCTACAAAACCTATCTTAGTTAATTCCTTAACTATACACTGGTTCCACTCATATCCTGATTGCTTCAAGCCATAAAGACTCTTTTTCAATCGCCAGCAATCAGTTGTATTATCATTTTTGATACCTAAAGGTTTCTTTAAATATATAGTGTGTTGCAACGGTGCATGTAGACATGCTGTCTCTACATCTAAATGATTTATAATATATTTCTCCTTAGCTGCCCACACTAATGCTGCTCGTAATGTAGTAACTGCCTTCAGACTAGGCGCAAACACCTCATCATAGATTTGCTGTCTGGTTGAACCCTTGTGCTACTAACCTGGCTTTATGGGTAACAGTCCCATCCACACCTGTCTTAAGTTTATAAATCCATTTACATCCTACGGCATGTTTACCTGGTGGCCATCCACTTTCAGATCGTGACTCTGGTTAACTAACAACCAATTGCAATAGTCTGGAAATAAGCAAGTTCTTCAAGGCCTTATAAAAGGACAGCAACGCTGAAGTTGTGAACTGTTCAAGAGGGTAGGCTCTATGACAGAGAAAACATGTCTCTAATGAAGACACTCTAGGGATCTAGAATGTGCTAATCTTATCTGGTCTCTTGTGGTAGGCAGATTCAGTTGGAAATAAGCAGCCGAACAAGTAACCTGGCCCTTTGACCCAGAGATGAAAATCCCCTATTTCACTTCTAGATTTGATAGTCATCTCTTACATTGTACTCCTTATAATAGTCAGTTTTCTCTATGCACTATATTACATAAATTAAAAAAAAAGATGAAAGAATCAGCTCTGAAAGCTGGGAAAATGCCAGGTACCCTCTGAATGGGGGGCGGGGGGTGGAATTTTCACCATCTAGAGATTGTTCTGCTACATAGGTTCTTTCTCATGCATATTTCAATAGTTGGTAAGAAAAAGTTCCTGCAGATGGGCTGTCTACATTCCTTTGGATTTGACTGGAAAATGCTGTGCATCTTGGTAGCATCCATTTTAATCCAAGGCATGCTTTTCGGAGCTCATCCATCAAAAATTGAGAAAAATTAAAGATTAATTGGCTACCAACAGCATTTATTCTAAGTTTGAATTTCCAAGTATAGGAATACTCTACCTTGTTCACTCAAAATGTTTGGGTGACATTGTTTATAGCAGGAGTCCCCAACTCCTGGGCCATGGGCCTCTAGTAGGCCTTGAGCCAATTGGAACCGGGCTGCAGAAATGGGGGATGAGCATGCATGCACATTCCTTCCTGCACAAGTGACTCTGAGTGGTTTACAACGAGCCGCAAATGGAGCTGCGGCACACTCTTGCCTGCCACTTGTGCAGAACCATCTATATATAAACTCTGGTTTATAGCCATCAGCCATTGAGGTCAATGAGGAGGGGTTATGAGTTTGTAGTCCAAAATACCCGCAGGATATCATTTTCCCAAGTCCTAAAAATATAATCAAAATTTCATAATTCTCATGTATATTTAAAAAATGTTCTGGCGAGACATAATTAAAAGACAAAAAATAAGGGCAATTGCTTGAAATTTTATGGCTTCTTATGAAATGAAATTAATTAGTATACCTAAAAATTAGTAGGACAATTGGCACACACAGGCTAGGCTAAAATCAGGGTTTGTTTTAAAAACAAACAAACCTTAATTTTGTTTTCTGCAAAAAGTATTTCTTAACAATTGATGGTTCTTTTAATGCCTACTAAAGCATGAATCGACAGTACATTCTCTTCACATGGATAGCTTCTTTCATATGATGTCTGTCCCAAGCTGCATTAGTAGAAATGTTTTAAAGGATGGCACTTGCCAAAAGTAATGCTAAAAGTGATTATTCTTTGAAAATATATTACATTTACCTTGAATGTGATTTTGGTTCACTAAGATTACCTCATGGGCTAAAATCTAGAAACTGCAATTAGGTAGAAGTTCCATTCACCCAATGGAAATGTCCTTTGCATAAAAGGCAACGTGTGGGAATAATTTGGCTGAAATATAATTTTTAAGAAAAGCAACATATTCAGTACCTTAGGTGAGGGGGAGTAATTCAATAATACACAACTAGAATGAGTTGTTTTGATTCTGTTAGCTTAGCAGTGTTGCTTTATCTTGGACTCCTTCCACGTTTGCCTGCTTCTCCTTACCCAGTAATTGCTAGAAGTAATATTGTAGCACAATGTAGCTCAGCAAGTGCCTGAACAAATGTAAAGATTTGGACTTATTGTATAGATCCATAGGGAAGGGTCAGTGGTGAAGCAGTATTAGAGAATGGAGAGAAGGTAGAATTTGTTAACGCCTGTTTTGTGTCCTCTTTCTGAAGGAAAATTAATCTCTGGTTGAAGAGAGTTATACCACTGGGAAAAGGAGAGAAATGCCAGTTAGGATAGACATGGAGATATTAAGAAAAAAAAATTACAAAGTTAAACTAATTTAAAGCTCCCCGGAGGAAAATGGGTTATATCCCAAAGTTTGAAGGAGCTAGTGGAGATGATTACATTTGGTCTTTGTTAATTGTTCCAGTCTGACCAAATTTCAGAAGATTGAAAGAGAGCAAATGTCAACTCCATCTTCAAAAAGAAGAAGGAAAAGGACCCAGGGAATTACATGGCCATTATCTGATGTGGACAAGGCCTTTGAATAAATAATAAGCAACATGTTTGTGAATGTTTGAATAGACATACAGTACTTCAATTAACAGAATGAAGCATGAACTTGTCATGTGCCAAAATAACCTTATTTTCTTTGATAAAATTGCTAGCTTCTCAGATCAGGGGAATATCATCAACACAGTGTACCTGGACCTCAGAAAAGCCTATTAAATTGTATTCTCTCTCATAAAATGTAAAGACGTTAGATGATGCCACTATTGGATGGACTCATCTTTGGTTGAATGTCTGTGTGCTCAGCGTACTAATTAATAGTTCCCCTTCAGCTTGGAGGAAGTATTTTTTTTATTTTTTATTTTTAAACAAACATACACACACAAAACATAAAACATAAAACCATCTGCCAGTTACATACAGTGTGTTGGTTGGTTACAAGTCTTTTGTGCTTCATCTCCATAATCCTGACTTATATATAATTTGTATAAAGCCTCATATTATCCATCTAGTGTGTATATTTATATATATATATATATATATTTTTTTTTTCTGAGGTTCTCGCAGGTATTTGTATGTGGATCTTTGGTTGTTCGGGTTTTCTCCCGCGTAAGATTCGAAGTATCTAGGCAACGTTTCGATGAAGTCTCATTCATCATCTTCAGGCTTCTGTCTTCGGCTCTGTGCTTCTCAGAGTGATGTGAGATTGCAGCTGCTTCTTCCTTTTAACTGCTGGTGGGGTGGGACTTGATTGGGTGGGGGCTTGGCTGTGTTCTGATTGGGTGGGGGTGTGTTCTCATTGGTAGGGGGTTTGGCTGTATTCTGATTGGTTGGGGGGTTGGCCGTGTTCTGATTGGCTGGAGGCGTGTTCTGTTCAGGTGGGGGCTTGGTTGTGCTCAGGTTAGTCTTAGTTGCTGGGGGATTTGAGTTGGTGAGCTGTGATCTTGCTGTTTGGCTTCGAGTTCGTGGTCGTGCTGCATCTTCATAGTGGGTTTCGGTTTGCTTCATGTATGGCTCGGAGGGGTTTGAAGTGGGTAGTGATGCAGCTGCAGTGCAGCTTCTGGTCCATGGTCGTGTCTCATCTTCTGAGTGGGTGTGAGTCTGTTTTCTACATGGAAGTGTGGTGGTGGCATCTTGTGTGGCTCTCATGGGTGTGGGTCTGGTGTCATTCTTCATGTTAGGTACTCATCTGTTCATGAGGGCGGGTTTCCAAATGGCTGGAAGGCGGGAGGTGTCATCTCGTTTGTTCATGCTGTGTGGGCGTTTTTCTATCTCTATGGCTTCTCTGATTATTCTGCTGTTGAAGTGTTCTGTTTTGGCGATAGTTCTGGTATTTTTAAAGTCAATCTCATGTCCTGTGGCTTTGAGGTGTTGGACCAGGGAAGAGGTTGTTTCTTCTTTTTTGATTGAGTTCTTATGTTCTTCAATGCGTGCACTTATTCTTCTGTTAGTTTGTCCAATGTATGTGGTAGGGCAGGCAGTGCAGGGGATTTTGTATACTCCTTGGTTTTCTAATTCGATTTTGTCTTTGGGGTTTCTTAGGATGGTGGATATTTTTCTGTTTGTGCAGAATGCTGTTTTAATGTTATGTTTTTGGAGGATCTTGCTGATTTTGTCTGTAGTGTCTTTTATATATGGGAGGAGGGCTTTGCCGTTTTCTTGTTCTCTGTCTTGGATTTTGGTTGGGGTTTCTTTTTGGATTAGGTGGGTAATCTTCTTTCTTTGGAATCCATTGGCTGTTAGTACGTTGGTGAGAGTGTGTAGTTCAGTTTTTTGGTGTTGTTCATCAGCTAAGCATTTTGTTCTGGAGATGAGTGTCTCGGCTACGGAATTGATCTGTGCTGGGTGGTGGTGTGAGAGCAAGATCCTCCAAAAACACAACATTAAAACAGCTATCGCCAAAACCAAACACTTCAACAGCAGAATAATCAGAGAAGCCATAGAGATAGAAAAACGCCCACACAGCATGAACAAACGAGATGACACCTCCCGCCTTCCAGCCATTTGGAAACCCGCCCTCATGAATAGACAAGTACCTAACATGAAGAATGACACCAGACCCACACCCATGAGAGCCACACAAGATGCCACCACCACACTTCCATGTAGAAAACAGACTCACACCCACTCAGAAGATGAGACACGACCATGGACCAGAAGCTGCACTGCAGCTGCATCACTACCCACTTCAAACCCCTCCGAGCCATACATGAAGCAAACCGACACCCACTATGAAGATGCAGCATGACCACGAACTCGAAGCCAAACAGCAAGATCACAGCTCACCAACTCAAATCCCCAGCAACTAAGACTAACCTGAGCACAACCAAGCCCCCACCTGAACAGAACACGCCTCCAGCCAATCAGAACACGGCCAACCCCCAACCAATCAGAATACAGCCAAACCCCTACCAATGAGAACACACCCCCACCCAATCAGAACACAGCCAAGCCCCCACCCAATCAAGTCCCACTCCCACCAGCAGTTAAAAGGTAGAAGCAGCTGCAATCTCACATCACTCTGAGAAGCACAGAGCCGAAGACAGAAGCCTGAAGATGATGAATGAGACTTCATCGAAACGTTGCCTAGATACTTCGAATCTTACACACAACCAAAGATCCATATATATATATATATATATATATATATATATATATATATATCTTAGATGTATATATATGTGTGTGTGTGTGTGTGTGTAATTATCATTAATCTTTTATTTGACTATAATAATTATTCCATCATTTTATGCAAGATATTCAAAATTTAAAATTAATTTATATTATAACATTCATTACATCATCATAAATCCATCCAATAATAATATATCCTTATGTTATATTCTCTATAATTCTATTATCCTTATATTGTGAAATTCTCTAAAATATTTCATTTCCATATTTTTTTATCTAACCATTGATAAAATAAATCCCATATCTTGTAATATTGTTTGTCTTCTTGCTCTCTAATTTCAAATTTCAATTTACTCATTTCAGCATATTCTAATATTTTCTTAATAACTTCCTCCTGCATTGGTATTTTCGCATTTTTCCAATTTTTAGCAAATACAATTCTAGCCGCTGTTAATACATTTACAATCAAGTATTTCAATTCTCTACTGTATATTTCCAGTAAAATACCCAATAAAAATATCTATGGTTTAAAGTCTATATGTTATTTTGTCATTTTTTCCAACCATGTGTGGATTTTAGTCCAGTATCTTTTAGCCTCTACACACGTCCACCACATATGGTAATATGAACCTGGTATCTGATGACATTTCCAACACTTCTTCGATTTATTCTTGAAGCTTGGAGGGAAGTATTGAGTGCAGTATCACAAAACTCTGTGCTGTCTCTTGTTCAATATTTTTATCAATTAGTAATATGAAGTTATTCATAAAGTTTGTCAATGACACAACATAAAGAAGAGTAGTCAGTATTTGAAATGAAAGAGAGAAGTTTGACAAATTCTAAACAGCCTTGAATAGTGTGCTAAACAAATGGGATGGGATATAATAGGCAAAAATGTAAATTTCTGTATCTGGCTATGAAAAATGTAAGGCATGAGTATTTCCAAGATGAGGAAGTTTTGGCTTAGCAGTAATACATGTAATAACCACAGGGTTCTGGGTGTCTCTGTTAAAATTGAAGAGAAAAGAATATTCAAAATCTTTTTAATTTAATTTTACCTTCAAATGTAAAACCAATCCACTACCGGAAGTTTATGGTGTTAGTAAAAATGGAAAGTCCCCCCCATTTTCCAGGGAGTATTAGAGAGTCATTCAAACATTAGGAAATATTTACACATGAAAATGCATTCAGTAGTTATTTTATGGAACCCATAGAAGAAAGATGGGGAAACTGTTACAAAACCATGTGAATATTCGGTACCTAAAGAAGCTATTCATAAATGGCATTAATGTTGTATTATGTGTTAGCTTTAAATTGGAGGCAGCTTGTCTCTGAATACCAGTTAAACAGGTTCTATCTGATTGGAACATGTAAGAGTAGCACACTGGACTAAGAGAATTTCTACAAAAAGCATTTTGTGGTTTTAAGCTTTTGTGTTTTTTTTATTTTTTCAATGACGTACAATTGCCTTCATGCTGAGAAAGCATGAAAAGATTGATACATTGCTTGAAACTATTGCAAGTGTAAAATCAAACAAAATAACTTGTCTTTTGCCAGAGATCATCATGCACTGGTTATGAACAATAAAACCACACTACTGGAACAGTACTCACAGACCTAAGAGTGTGTCTAGGGCTGAATTACAGGTCACAACATTATTCCTTTTAAAATTGGACTATCTCCTAACTTGGTATTTTTTAACAGTTGAAATCACTAGGGATTTAACAGATTTCAACAGATTAAATCACAAAGCAATGCCTGCCATTGTAGAAGTCTCAGTCCTACTGCAGTATTACTCCTGTGTGTGTGTGTGTGTGTGTGTGTGTGTGTGTGTGTGTGTACACGCGCGCGCATGTGTGTGTGTAATAAAGCAGAAGTGCCTTATTTCCAAGAAAGTCCAGATAGCATAGATTCTCCAGTCATGAAGTTAAGAATTGGACTTGATGCCTTCCAGCAGATGCTGGATTGTCAATCCCATTGACCTCTATCCATACTTACATATAGTAAATTATATGGAGATTATATCGAAAGGGCACAAACTGGGAATGTACATGGTAAATTTGATTCTAATCAAAGGGAGATGCAGCTAAGCCAAATTCTTTCAGGAAATTGAGTTGCACCAATTGTATAATTTCAGACTGGATATGCATAAAACCAATAACTAAGCAACAATGCATGGCAATTAAATGAGGCTACTGGTTCAAGTGAATAGAGTGGGCTTGTTCTATCATATACAATGTAACTACATTGTAAATGAAAGAAAACAGAAATAATACATTGCAATGTACATCCCAAACACACGTTTAGCATTTATTTTTCTTCTTTGCAAAGGGCCAGGTTGGACATGCTTTGTAAACAGTGGGATGGAGAAAATGGTGAAGGTCACCTGATGTGATAGAATGCAGGACAGCAAGGATGGCTGGGCTGGGTTGGGGTTGCCCAGGCATTTGACACGTTGTGGGGTGGGTGGGTGGAGGTGGCCGCCTTGTGATGCACCACTGGATCTTCCCCACTATTTAAAGGCACGGATGGAGGGAAAGATAGCATGGAGATAGCATGGAGAGGTCCAGCATCACTGCAGCTGGTTGTTAGAGGAGGCAGATTTTGATCACATGCCCAAATTTGGTTCATATGACAATGGGTATGCTGCAACCACCATAACTTCAGGCAGGTGTCATAATTCCCTTTGTTCAACATTGTCATAATTTCAAACAGTCATTGAACAGACCATCTTAAATCGAGGAATACCTGTATCATTTAATAACAGAGTGGGATAAATCTTAAAGGTCATTTAGCCAAACTCTGCTCAGCACAGGGTCTACTACAGAATCTATGACCGATGACCATTCAGTTTCTGTCAGAAGACCATTGACAAAAGGGAACTCAATACATCACGTGGCAGTATAGTCTCCTAGCTGATAGCTTGAATAGTTTATTCTGATTTCTAACCTGAACCTATTTCTTTGTGATTTTAACCATTTGTTTTGTCTGGTCATCAAGTTAAATAGAGAAGAATTCTACTCTCTCTTCTCTTCCCCCCACCATCTCTACAATTGTTCCTGAATCCAAACATGGATAAAGAAGGGACAAGATTGTTTCTCTCTTTGTTTTTAATTCCCTCACAAATTAAAACTTGTTCTCATAACAAAAGTAACATGATGGGTAATTCAACAGTGGAACAATTTTATTCTCCTTTAAAACTGTAAATCCAATTTGTTTGTCACATGTAAATATCTGCCCATCTCATTAAACAAGTGACTCTATTTGGATAAATTTTTATTTTATTTTTACAGCAAGTCCATCTTCCATTTTAAACAATGTGTCATCTGGGTACAAATATATAGTACAATAATCATTACAAACGTAATTAATCCAAATTTCTTACTGTAATATCAATAATTCTTATTTTATTACTATTTCTAATATATCTTATCATTATCCATCTTTGTTTTCTAACATTGATAAAATAAATCCATATCAAATAATATTGTTTGTTCTTTTTCTTTGATTGCCAAAGTTAATCTGTTTGTTTCTGCAGATTCTAATGTTTTCTTAATCACATTCTCTTCTATCGGAATCTTTTCGCTTTTCCAATTTTGAGCAAATACTATTCTAGCTGCAGTTAATACATGAGTAATTAAGTATGCTTTTCTTTAATATAAGTTTCAGGTATTTTTATTCAGCTTTTTTATGCTATGGGGAAAGTAAGATACGTGGTTATTTTCAAATACATTAAACAACTGAGTCTGAGTAGTTTACAACAAAGCTAAAAACAGTTAAATACCTCAAATGATGATGATTAAAACATTAAAAAGGATAAAAACTCTTTAAAAAAGAATTGGATGAAGGAATGTTAATAATAACAGAGCCACTCTGCTTGTTCCCAAGTCCTCTGGGACACCCAAGCCTGATGGCACAACCAGGTCTTGAGGGATATTCAGAAAGAGAAAATCAGTGGAGCTCATTTCAAGAAGAGAATATTCCATAACATCATGGTGTTATAGCAGAAAAGAGCTGCTGCCTTGAATCTGCCTAATGTGGCTCCCTAGGCAACAGAACACATAACAAGCTCTCCCTGCTGGATATGGTGGCAGGGGCAGATGTAATCAAGGACAGGCAGTTCTTCAAAAACCTGGTCCCTTTACATGCAAGGTTTTAACAGTTGACACCAACACCTTGAATTAGACCCAGAAATTGGTAAAAAATGTAGTTCACAATCCAGAAATGTTATGTATAGTCTACTAGAAACACATGTGACTGCTGAAAAAACAATATAAGGATTTCCCCCCACTCAACCCCGCCCCCCAAATTAAAACAATATCCCTGGTAACATGAGATGTATTTTCTGCTTTATTCACTCTATATCAAGCCTTATTGCAGTGGAGATTCGTTTAAAAATGGGTAGAAAGGTCCTCCCTAATGGCACATCTACTTCTAAATGATTCTTGAAAAGTACAAAATGCAACTCATAAAGAATCAGGTTCGTTCATCTAACTATAAAATGAACTGTATCTACTTTGATACAGTTCAGACAACAATGAATAAACAATGATAAATATATTGTTTTCTTCTTGAACCCCTTGGATGTAGTTTTCCGTGGCATGGAAGTTTACAAGCTGTTAAGTATGTCTCTGCAAAACAGTTCAGTGAGATGCCACACTGGACATTCTGCTTTCTTTTCACTGGAGAAAAGCCTGGGGAAATCTTGCTCATTCATAATGAAACATGGAGAGATTCCGAAAACATTTCACAATCTCTGCAGCTATTTGAGCTCAGTGTTGCAGAATTAGGCCCTAGGAGGATAGTTAAGTGTCAGCTAAAAACAAAGACAGAGCACAGATTGTATAACATTTGCATATGCTAATTCATGTATATTTAGAAATAATTACCATAATTTGCATAGAAAAACAATAGTGGGGAAATTCTTACATGTATCTGCTGTTTTGGGTCATTCTCACTGAGAATGAGTAATTTCAAGCATCTTGTTGTCTTTTATATGGATCTTTCTCTTTCATCCTGAGGGAACTGGATGACTCTTCAAAGAGAAAACTATCATCTTGATAAGCTCAGAATTCTATGAAACAATGATTTAATTTACCTACACATTTGATCTTCATCTTAATAAAATAATCACAAAAACTTAAAACTACTTTTTCTTGAGGCTTGTTCTGGGTGAAGAAGGGTAAACTAATATGTCTCCAAACAAGCAGAGACAATAACTGTGGCTAAGACTGAAAGAACATCAAGTAGACCGGTCCCAAGGAATGACTTTGAAGAGGAAATGGTGGGAGATCACCCATTTGTGCTCTAGATGGCTGCTCCTTGTGAGGAGATTGCAGAATAGTAGTTTGAGTGCCAAGAAATGAAGGGAAGCATTGTGCTCTTGACTGTGGCACAGACTTTAAGGATGCTGAGTTTGCTAATTCACTTTTTAATCACTTTCAGAAATTATCTATTCAGCTACTTTAAGGATATTAGAGATTTTTAAAATGAGAAGTTTGAAAAGCCACCTGGTAAGTTTACCTTTGCTTTTGAATAAAAGAAAAATTAATTATAAGCTTGTGGCACAAAGCTAAATAAGAATTTGAGTCAAGAAAGTTATAAATAGATTATTGAAACAGAAACTGGAATGTGGAATGTTAAGACTTTTTGCTATAAGATTTTGGAAGTAATTATATAAATTAACACCACCTTTGTGGGAACCAATTTATTTAGTTTAACCTAAATCAAAACTGAAATGTAAGGCGTTATGATTTCAGAAGTAGAACACTAGCAGGAACTAAAGATTTCAGGTGGAAAGGGAAGAAGAAATAAAAAGGCCATCTTTTGTCTTTGGTCAGCATTGGAACTTACAAAATGTCAGAGAAGATTTTTGAAATATAGGGTCAAAAATAGCAGTTTCAGTGAAAGCAACGATGCATGCATAAAAGGAAAATAGATCTACCATCTACTATATCTAAAAAAAGAAATTACTGATTGAAGGATAATATCTTGGAAGATTTACATGGTAAAGAAAACAAAGAGGTTTTGCCTGATGTAGAATAAAGAATTTACAAAAATACTGGGGGAAAAAGTTGGATTGTAAAACAAAGAACACAACTAAAGTGGAGATGCAAATGACAAGACAAAAAAAAAAGGCCTAGATGAGGACTTTTTTCTGGACTTACAAAATAAGTTGGTTAAAGCCATCGAAAAATCTTAAATATGGTGATAACATTGGAAGAGAGATTAAATGACAGCATTTGAATGAATATTAAAATACTTAGAAGCAAAAGGAAGGAGTACAAACTTGGCTTGTTTGATCAAGTTTAAAATCAGAAATGGTTGTATAGATCTGGGAATCCCATTATGGAACCTTTTGTGGAAACTAGGACTGAAAGGTAAAAAATGATGTATGGATCTGGATATGAATAAAGGATGGATTAGGGGGAGAAGAGATATTTGCATGTCACATTATACAGGAGTAAATTATTATGGTTGTTTATACTTGCGATGAAGAGGGCTGCAAAACACTGTAAAGTGATATATAAGTGCTATTGCTATCAGAAGCCACTTATTTAGATACAATTTTCTTTCTCTTATTTTTTTTCTTTTTTTTCTGAACTCCTTTAATTCTTTTTCCTTTACTGTGTTTAATTTGTTTGTTTCCTTTACTATTGTTATTAAATCATCAATCAAACATCTTTTGAAAAAACTACTTTTTCTTCCTTTACTAAATTTAGTTTTAACAGTTCACCTATGATATGGCTGTGCTATAATAATAAAAAAAAATCATCAGGCACTGAAAATAAAGGAACAGCAAAATGGTAGAGAAGGAAACAGACAGACAGATGTCTTTCAAAACTCGAAATGTTGCTAGGGATCAGGAATGAAAAATACAGTCCTTTCATATTACAGCTAGGCCTTGACTTATGACCACAACTGAGTCCAAAATGGCTAAGTGACACATTTGTTAAGTGAATTTTTTGCCTTCCTGGGCCTCAAGGAAGCCTCCTGGGAGCAAAAATGCCAGGAGGCAAAAAACAAAACAAAAACAGAGCATGCGTGGGGTGGGTGGGGTGGGTGATGCACAAAAAAGAAGCCACGCCCACCCAGTCACATGGCCACGCCCACCTAACCACGCCCACCTAGCCAGATTGATGGAATCTAAAACAGATCCCAATCACTCTTTCACTTCTCTGGGGAACTGATTTCACTGTTGAACTGCTCCTGTTGTAAAGAGACCCCTCCTCCCCTGATAATTAGATGAATTTTGCTTCTTGGCATTTTAATTCAATTGTTTATTTTTCACCCTGAAACAAGAGGGGGAAAAAAAGTCCTGATTTTCTTTGAGCTTCAAATATTCATGTTTTTCAAGACTACATATTCCAGTTCCTCTCTCTCTCTCTCTCTTTAGGGTTTATTCCTTAGTCCCCTAATCTTCATTGCCTTTTTCTCAATTTATTCTAATTTCTGGGAATCAGTCTTCAAATGTGATGGTGTCAGATTCCATGCCAGCCTGTGTATCTCAGTTCTTCAGACTCTTAATCCTGTATTCAGAGGTTTGATTGCAGCTGAAGGTCACAGTGATGACGTATCTAAGATGGTTTTTTTGCAGGCAAGGTAGAAGTGATATATACTTAAAAATTCTCCTCCTATGCAACACAATAATCGAGACAACTATAGTATTTTAATTCCTAGGCATTTTTCGCCCACCTTTTCAAATCAATGGGCATAGAGCTTTTCTTATTAGCCATTAGATTGGGACCCACCTGCTCAGTTTTATCTGGCCTAAGAATGACTGTTTTTTTTACCTTTTTTAGCTTCAACTCTGGACAGAGTACTCTGACCTAATCCAATGGAGTAATCATGATTATCTATATTATCTCTAATTTGATTTTAGTCTTCTAAGTGGACTTTCACTTGTCTCTGTTCAATTTTATTTTTCAGCCCACTTAAACTAGCTTGGCTATCAGCATGCATTTTGTTAAATGCTTTGCTGCAATCAAGTTGTACATTGTCTACAGCAGGGTTGTCAAACTCGTGGCCTGCAGGCCAGATGTGACATGCACTATCCATGCCCAGTTTAGTGAAGGGTAAAAAAGTTGAAATACATCATGTGATGATGCTGTATTGTCACAAGTTTGAAACCCCTGGTCTACAGTATTCCCATAATCTATTACGATGAATTTCCATTTCTATAAGATACATTTTTTATGATATTGTCTTGATTCCTATGACCTCCCATGGACTTATTTCTTCACTGAGGTTGCAACGGAAGAATATCATGTGTATTTTTCAACCTCTCTTAACTGGAATTTCCTTCAACATTTAAAGGTAAAACTTTTTTCTCATTAAGGCCAAAGTATGTTTCTTATTTCCTGTAGATTTTTCCAGTCCTTTTAATAAAAACAAATGGATCCAGCTGCAAAAATAGATATCTAGTTTATGAAGTTAAGAGCTGAAACTAATATATCTTCAGAGACTGACTATATATAAGAAAAGTCAAAGTATTTTTAAGGTGACATTTCAGGTACAATAAAAAGAATACATTTATTTTATATGTCCAATGACCTGAGAGGGCAACAAATATTTTCAAGGAAGAGTTTTTAATTTTTCTTTTTTACAAGGGACAAAATGAGGAGGGGCATTTCAGAAGATAGCATTATAAAATAAGTCAATCTCTTTCGTGAGGAACAATCCAGATGTAGTTATCTTGAGGTACTAGAAAAGCAATGGAGTAAAAAATGAACAAATGGAGTGAACAAAATAAAACCTGATGTAATTAAATATGAGGCCAGGATTTCTGGGAGAGACGTGTTACCTGTTTTGGGATAAATGCTAATCTGTTTCCAAGAAATAAATCTAAGGTGAGCGTTTTCCAAATGATAATCTGCTAGTTGAATAATCTCACGAAGTGTTAAGCCTCTTCTTTCACATGTAGTTAAATAGAATCTTCAGATCTTTTACATTTGAGCTCCTCCTCCTCCTTCTCCTCCTCCTCCTCCTCCTCTTCTTTTTCTTAGTGCCAGACAGCATTTTAGTTGCTTATTGTGTGGTATTTACATGACCACTGCAGCTATTATACAGTATCTTTGTCTAGCAATAGTCCGTGCATAGATTCACAGTATTCATAAATATTATATTTTTGAATATCTGATCTAGAGAAAACTATGGGATGGGATCGTTGTCTTGGCATTTCTTTATTCTGCCAGCTTCCATAAACAACCCGATGCTTCCTAGCCCTAGTTCCAGAGGGCCTTAAGAGGATGTATAATGAGGCAGTTCTGGTGAACATGTTTACCAATAGCATCCAAAATGGCACGAAAAGAAAAGGGCTTAAGAAAACATCTGACTGGCTATTGCTGGAATCCTTAAGTTAGGCCAGTGGATGGACTTACAAATTTTAAATAGCCACAATGCTACTTTAAAAAAGAAGGCATGGACAAAAAATTTTTCTCACTTTAAAAACATCACTTTTATGGAGCTTTTGAACAGTGCCCCATATAACGAAGTAATGGCATGATTTTTCTCCTTTTTAGATGCTTTATAGGTAGTTCCAGCATTAACTCAGAAATCATTTTCTATTCACTAAAATGAATAACGCAAAGTAGATGTGAGCTTCTTACATTTATACACACAGAGAAACTTATTATTAAATTTAGTGACCACAGGACCTTAAAAATAAACTTAGATGTGGAGACTTTTTGTTCTTTAAAGAATGGAAAATATTGTGTACTTTAAACCCTGCTGAGTCTCTAAAATTACTTGGATACTACTGCAATAGCAAGTGAATTGCATTCCACATGCCTTAGGCATAAAGAATGCTTGAACAAGAAGAGAAAATAAATAAGTATTTACTCTGAATGACATATTCAAGTTCTTGCCTTTTCATCTTCTCCAGATGATTTCTGAAACAGGCTTTTTAAAAAAAATTTCTCATAAGGGAGACTTGTCAGAGAAATTTCAGTGAGAAATATTTTGCAATCAAATCAGCCATTGTTTGTAAAGGATGTAAATCATCATCAAGATGTGATGGATTTCTTCTCATTAATGACTTATTGACTTGTGGATGACAGCTTGATTGTCTGGGACAGGAAATAGAACCACAAACATTTGCATGCAGTTGAGAATGAAACATGCAAGGTGGAAGAAATGGCTTCAAGTGAATTGCTCTTTGGAGGAATGGGAAGAAAATGTTGTATCCAAGGGAAGAATAAACCACACTGATTTCTAAATCCATCACAAATGATGAACCTGCAGGCCAGATATCACTTCCATTGTAAGTATTGTTTTTTCTTTTTGCTACAGATCAAAGTAAATTCCATAACTGTTGTGTCGTGTCAATATTCAAAGGGTTTGAACTCAACGGCTGAGATTTAGAAGCAGACCAAATGAGTAAAATTCATGTTAGGGAAATTAAATATTAATCATTTCTACTTTTAATTTTAGTACTTTATTTGTCATGTTACTATTCAGATTTTCAGAGCATAAGAACAATGTGGAATTTCATACAGTTCAAATCTCTATAATTAGTTTATTCAGAAATAGTTTCTTCTGAAACCAGTGAAATTTATATTTATTTGAAAACCATAATTTGTTTTAACATTAAAAAAGTACACCTGTACATATATTGCTGCATACATAGATTTCAGTAGCTGAAAACTTAATTTAAATATTAAACTGAAATGGATTGTATGTTCTACAATTTTATTTAGGAATAAAATACTTGAACTCAGTAGGACTAACTTCTAAATCAACAAGCATATGACAGGTGCTACATCCCAACTGATGTTGGATTTTAATCTTAATTTCCTCTTAGCCATATCACCTATAGAATACACTGTATTTTACAGCAATGTATGAGAGCCAATTCATAGAAGCCTTTTCTTTGTCTTCCAATACAATAAGGTTTTTCTTTTGTACATCGTATATTATGTTCTTTGTCCATATATTTACAAAAGTCCATGCTTGGTGTAAATTTCCAAAGAGATAAAAATTAAATTAGACTGATGGCTATCTACACATACCTCCAACATTTGTTTCTTTTTAAATAATGAAGTAAAACTGAGTTACAAAATAATAAGAAGGCAGGCTACCTTTGGGGGGGGGGGGCATTTTTCCATTGCCTAATTTATGTCTTCCTTGATTTTTTTGGAAAATTCAGGAGAAAGGATGCTTACTTGAAGGTATCCTGTCTTGTTATTCAGCAATTTTGTTTATAGTATGGCCTATGATATTTAAACTGGAAATTGCACTGAAAAATCTCTTCATTGTTCTGGGACAGAATACTAATCAACAGATTTTTACCAAATACAATACAATTTGCACTATCAATATCCACATCTTATTGTACATGAATATATCCATGCTGATTATATTAGAGTTTATGTCGAGCCATGGCTTTGGACCTTTGACAGTATGATCAAGTGATGAGCAAGATGAAGGAATAAATACATTGAAAATGATGATATGGAGAGTGGAAAAGTTTTAAGCCAACCCATAACAATAAAACTAACAATAATAATAAATACAGAAATTGCAGATCAAGTTCCCTAAAGAAAAACTCAGAAAATCAAATTAAATATTTGTAAATACCTCAATGAATTTGCATATCCTCAGTTATTTTCTGAAAAAGATAGCATGAGTGTCAGTCAAATAGCTCTACTAGATGGCTGCCCTCAAAAAGCTGCACAAAGGTAGATGTGGATCATATCATGAAAAGAATTATTCTAAGGCATTATTTTATATACAGTGAGGAACAGCATGGAACATTTGGGTCTGTGCAATTGTAGCACTATTTCTTTTTAGATTTATAGCAAATTGCTAATAGCAGAAGGATGGAGATCCCCAAAATCTCACCTACGAAGCCCTGTGGTCTTCAAACCTTGATCCCAGCTCTTTCTTTGAGATAGTGATTTGATAGCTTCTGCAATAAACCTCTCTTGACAAGTAATCACCTCAAAAGGGATCCAGCCCATAATTCTGGGTGAGGATCCTCACACTACCTGCTGCTTTTCATATGATTAAGAGCAAAATGCAAAAGTGAAAATGATTTCTATAAAGTCACCTCCTGGCCATGAAATGTAGAGTTAAAATTACTACTCTACAAACATTCACTGTGGAAGCTCACTGTGGCAAAAAATAAATCACTCAGATCATGGTAATACAACAGCTGGCAAAACTAAAGGCTAAAACTAAAGCAGCCAATTCCACACCTTGGACAAAGAAATAAAGAAAACAGTAGCATCACAACCCAGTCAACTTTATTCAAAAGTTTAATATAAAGCCCTGACTTAATGTTTTATCTGCTGTAGTCTTGAAACAGATGAACCTCTTGTTCAGATTTTTGCATTTCTCCAGCTTCTGGGAGATCAATCAGTTGCTCCCAGGAATAATGGAAGCCCATTTTTTATCCAGCCTGTTTTCTTGGATTTCTAAGCTGATTTTCCCCCCCTCCAAGGAAGGTTTGTGATTCACAGATATCAAAAACTAAGGTATGAAATAAAATGGAATCCTAAATTATAGCATTTTAGCCTATGGGTATATTCTGTAGTTTAAGTTGATTATTAAAAGTTCTTATCTAGTTCTATTCCAGCGTTCCCATGAAAAATTGTGTTGCTGGGTACAGGGCAGTTTACAAAATATTCACTCCTGGAACCAATAGCTGAAAACAACCAGGCACACAATAGTAGCAATGGTTAGTGGATATTTCTATTCTCAGCTGTAACAATCAGTACATCACTTGCGTAGATGAACTGTGACTCCCTGAACCTTCCTCATCCTTCATAGTTTGCAACTGCAATTCTGCTTTTTTCAAACTTAGTGATTTACCAGGAAAGCAGCCTAAGAAGTTTCTAAGGACCAAAATAGTGGATCCATAAGTTGCATGTCTGTGTTCTTCATTTTTGAGTTTTATTTATTCTGCTGTAAGTGCATACTTGATCCCATCAGTTACAGGAAAGAACTTAATCTTCCTACAAGTTCATAAGTGTCTGGAGGGAGCAACATGGGACAAATTATGAAATGTACATCGTTATATCATGACATAAAAAAGTCAGAGGTACTTTTGTCAAACATTGAGCTACAAGTACACAAGGGAAGGGTGCAGTTTGTGTTGTGGCTATGCCAATCTTTCATTTACTATTTCATTGTTTGTTTTAAAACAACCCTATATATCCACATGGTGTCCATGTACATTTTAAAAATAAAGGTGTGGAGGAAAGAACCAGCTTCACCCACTCCATATGTTGGGATCTCAACCTAGAACAGTAAATAAAAATCTAAAGTGAAAGACTATCATGGGTACAGTTCTATATTCACTAGCTTAGCTTGAGTTCTAGACCCAGCAGTTCATACCAATGGGAACTTTTATTATACATGGATAATCTATTTCTGATGCCCTATTTATGGAAACATTGAATAATCAAAATGATTGTTAGTTTGTTGGTTTGTTTATTAAATCTTAGGGATGAACAATTCACAAGGTGAGCTCCCAAATTATTGTTCATAAAACTGTGTTCCTAATTGCATATTAAGGTTAATAAATGCACAGAGAAAAATTTGGGGAGATAAAAAGTTAGGGACTGAACATTGGAAAGAGGTCAAGAAAACCTTTTCATGTGATTTGTTCTTATTTGCAATTAGATTATTTTTTCCCAGAAGCCCTTGGAGTGGGAACAGAAAAGGAGATAGGAAAGAAGGAAAAAGATAGAAGAAAGAAAAGGGCTAATCCAATTCACTTTAGGCTGTAACCTATGTATGAAGGGTCTGGATGTACCTGCATCCAAAATATTACATCTGAAGGAATACTGTCCTTTATAAAAATAAGATTACTCAACACATGAATAAATGATGTATAGATATGTGGATCCATATTCACTGATGATGAAAACTCTCAGTGCATGAGCAACACTATTGACCATAGGTGTAGATGAAGAAGAAAGAAAGAGAAAATCTTTTTTTCTCTTAAAAATAGGTAGCATCCTCAAGATATTCAATATCAGCCTTTTTCACAAATAGCACCCTTCTATTTTTATTCTAAGTAGCAATTCCATGATACCATTAATAAATTCTTCCTTCATTTACCCATGCATTGACAGGAAAGAAAGAGGAACAATGGTAAAATAATAGTAAAATAATCAACCCAGGTTATATTGTATTCTGACCCCTGAATAGTAGAGGAATGATCAACCCACTAGCATTGTTCTTTCAACTTCAAAAAGCCATGGTTCATGCCTTAGAACCAGTCCCTCATCATCAGAAGAACCATTCTACTTCTCTGCTATTGTTCGTTGCCTCCACTGGAAGCAGGAGCATCATCACAATTATTTGGATGGTGTGCTGTTTTGAATCACAAATGAGGAATTTTCTGTGGCTAAAGGGTACATCAGCGATTGATACTGAAACTATACTCAGAGATATAAGCCTTTTTACAACAGGATAAGCTTGAGTTGTTTGATAACTGGACAAATATCTTCAACCTTAATTCTTATTAGCTGGCATGTAAATTCAGTTCCCTCTTAATGTATTTATCTAGTGGATTTCAAGGTCATCCAACTCCAAAAAGATTCTGGGCAGCTTACTATTTTAAAAGCATAGTTTAATTATAAAAAACATGAATTCCCACATGAATTAAAACCAGAAAATCATCAGGGGCTTCATAAACACGCCAGATCTTCAGAGACTTACAGAACATTTGAAGGACAGGAACCATGTGCTTCCCCAGAGGGAAAATATAATGACAGATTGTCTACTGCAATAGGCAAAGCAAACACAAACATAGAGAAAGAGAGGGAGGAAAAAACAAGGGAGGAACATTTAATGGTTTTGAGATGAGATTAATTTGAACAGTCTATCCCAGGTATCTAATGGATCCTATTGGGCTTCAGAGGGAGGTTGGAGTTGTTCCTGGAGCTCTGTTATATGGTTCAACCAAAGCCTTACTCTCTCACTGCTTCGAATATGAGGAGAACAATGGCCTTAGACTGAATATGCAGAGTCCCTGTGTGTGTGGATGTCCTAGAGGGTCCCCCAGCTTTCAGAGGAATTCTGGATGCTGAAGCAGCATGAGAGGTGGCTAGAGTGAAGAAAAGAATGAATTCAGCTGAGTAAGAGAAAAGGCCTCAAGGATTGTCTCATAGCAATAAAGGTGGGGAAATGTTATGTTTTCATCTGTATTACAACTAAGGACAGTTGGCTAGTGGTTTTAATTAGCGTAATTTAGTCTTTCATAAGTAAGAGACACTAGGGAAGCACTTAGATGTTTATTTTAGGCATGTGTTGGATAAAGTTGTTTGAACTTACTTATTCAGATTGTCTGAGTCATGACCTTACCTGATAATCTGGGGAGAAGTTGGCCTTCTTAGCCTTGGCAGGGATTTAGGTCAAAGCCTTTGCTCTGTGCGGTGCCCCTGGGCTCTACCCTCTTTCCTGATCTTATTCACCACTGGTTAAGCCATTGGGCAAGGTAATTCATAGGCATGAGGCATATCAATATGCTGATAATACCAGCTGCACATCTTTACATTGTGCTGACCAAGTGATGCTGTTGATGTTCCTTCCCAATATCCAAAGCCTGTAGAGCATGATGACAACAACCTCTCTTTTTTATACATATAATTCAAGACGGTAAAGATACGTAATACTCCTGCCTTCTATCTTCCCCACAACAACAGCCCTGTGAAACTCTGTATGGTGAATAGAATAAAACATAAAACATGACATTCCATTAAACAAAAAAAGAAACCAAATCACACAAATAATAATAATAATAATAATAATAATAATAATAATAATAATAATAATAATAATGTCATTTCCCACTTGCCCTCATGTACATATGCCTGTATATTTTTTCTTTTTCTTTGGCAATATATAAGGGGGCAATAGAAAAGTAGATAGAATAGAATAATAGAGTTAGAAGGGACCTTAGAGGTCTTCTAGTTCAACCCCCTGCTCAGGCAGGAAACCCTTTCATTTCAGACAAATGGTTGTCTAATCTCTTCTTAAAAACTTTCCGTATTGGAGAATTCACAACTTCTGGAGGCAAGTTGTTGCACTGATTAATTGTTCTAACTTTCAGGAAATTTCTTCTTAGTTCTAGGTTGTTCTCTCGTTCATTAGTTTCCATCCATTGCTTCTTGTCCTGCCCTCAGATATCCCTCATCCTGTGATTCTGATAATATATCCCAAACTTGGAAACTCTCACCCAGCAGCTTCATGTAGATGTTAAGCAGGAGTAGAGAAAGCACAGAGTCATGAGGCACCTCACAATGCAGGGGTTGTGGGCTGGACTTCTTCCCTCTGAATACTGAAATCACCTCAAGAAGGAGGAAGAAAATGGATGCAATATAGTATTGCCCAACCCCAACTCGAGCTGGTCCAAAAGAATAATACAATCAATTCTGAGTAGAATTTGCACTATATTCAGTGATTCCAATGAAGTTAAGGCAACTTAAGAATCCTCCTCTTGTAGTTCCCTTTCTTACTTCATTTGGTAGGAGCATCTAGAAAACAGAAGGATCTGGGATAAAGGAAGATTAATTCTTTGAGATACTCTTTTCTCATGTTTTTCAGGACTTCAGCTATAATATACTATAAAGCCACTGACAGATCAAAAAGAGCCAGGATAGATACACCACCCTAACCATAACCCAACCTTAAGGGCCATCATTCCTTTTTTAGTGAAATACTTTTGGGGAGGAAGCTTGCTTGCTTTCTCCTATTAAGATGATTTATCCAAATTTGAGTTTGACATACATGGCTCCAAGACAGAACTTCAACTTTCGTTAGGCATTTAAAAATATTTTGTAGAATTGTTCTTTATTTTTATTTGGAGTATAAATAGAAGTCTTCTGCTTGGTCTTTATTGGTCAGTTTTGATTGATTTCACTATTTGTGAAAGAGATAATTTAATATACTGTAAGATTTGTGGAAGCTTAGGCTTCTCTATGCTGTATTTATAATTTTTGATAATAGATATCTTATCTTATAGTTAGATCACTTGCTATAAACTACATGACCAAAATAAATAAAACTGTAGGCTAAATCACAAGTGTTAATAGAACAAACCTATTATAATATCATTTAAATAAATAGCAGTTGTAGTAATAAATGGTAGCCAAGAAGACAATTTACCAAGTGCCTCTTTTTAATATTGCTGTTTAAATTATGCTTTGCTTTAATTTGTGGGCTCTAGCATTAAGCAACTTTAGGAATAAATGGGATAATTTATTTTAAATATCACACTTGCTTGGCAACAGTTCTCTCAGTGAAGGCTTTAAAAGTGTGTCAGGTCTAACCAATATATTATATAATTCTAGTGTGTTGTATGGGTACGTAGCAGATATGGAAAAATAGGTGGCCAATTGTATTGCACAACCGTTACTTATCCTAATTATGCCCACTATCAGCTCCTGATCCCTGTATGAAATACAACTATTCTGGATACCGGTGGAGCTGATTCTGAGTCCAGCCACTTTGATAGGCAGCCATTTTTCCCTTTCAAATGGAGAAATAAATGTAAGTGTTGTAGAAAGAGAGTTGCTTCTTGAAAAATTAAATGCCATAGAACCATAACTTAGTCAGCAAAACTCTTTGCAATAAAAAGGCCAATGGAGCCAAAGAGTCTCCATTGTCATTGAGTAGAATTTGCATTATATTTAGAGATTCCAGAAAAGCTGAGGTAGCTTGTGTAGTTCCCTGCCTTACTTCATTTGGCAGGAGCATCCAGAAAACAGAAAGATGTGGGAACTCCACAAAGGAAGCAGAATTCTTTCAGATACTCTTTTCTCGTGTTTTTCAGGACTTCAGTTCAATGATATAATTTTCTGTCTTCAAGTCAGTCTTGACTTCTGGCAACACTCTGGACAAGTCCCACAGTTTTCTTGGAAGGGTTTTCAAAATGGGCTTGCCATTGCCTTTTCCTGAGGGCTGAAGAGATGGTGAATGGCCCAAGGTCTCCCTCCAGGTGACTTTGGGTTTAAGGTGGGACTAGAACTGAAGGGGCACTTCACTCATGCCTTCAGTGAAATGAAGCATTCCTCTGAAGATCTGATGGCATTAATTTTTGGTATCTTGACTCTTAGCTGTTTGCTTTGTTCTCTGACCATATCACTGAAACACCAAAAAAGGAAACAGAAAAGTTAATTATCAAGGAATATTAGTGCTGCTTTTGAGAGCCAGTGCCCCATTAGCTTTCCTTTAAAGAGATAATATTAATTCAAAAGTAATGAATGAGTTTTTTCTGCTGCACAACTAATCTATTACAAATACAGTCATTAATTTACATTTCTCTTGGAAGGAGGCAAGTAAGTTGAAAAAAAAATCAGTAATTTTTTTTCCTGAAACCTTCCAATAATAAAAAAAGTAAATGCAAATAAATATATAATATACATTTGGCACTATCTATATGCATTAATTGTTTTTAATTAAAGTGATAAACAGAGATAGCTATCTCATAAAATGGGTTCTATCCAACAGAAAGTTCCTGAAAGTAATGAAAGCAGCATGAAATTTAGGCTTCTGAATGATAAAAATCTCCTTTGAGTGGAGCCGAGGTCTGGGTGACTTTGGATACAGACTTTACTGAGATATAAATTCAGATATAAAAAGGAGATCTATGTTTAGATTTCTCAGTGTCTTTTGCTTTCTTTCAAAGTAGGATGGGTGGCTATTGATTTGACTATGGATATTCCATTATTATTGAGTGTGAAAATTTAGAGATGAAAGAAGAACCAAAATCATATGTGTAGGTTTAGGAATTCAAGGAGAGTCAGAGAATGCCAATACCTAAGGATGCCACCAAGGAGAACTGCCAGTTAGGGAGATCATAGTATTAGAATGTCCTTCATCCTCATCATCCTCTTCAGACTAACCAAAATGATCACATAAGAAAGCAAAAAGCATTTGCAGAATATTAACATGAGATTCAGAGTGTTTGGCTCATAGTACAACAGATATTTTGAAGCTTACTTGTGAGTGGAAGTAAGTTTGGAGCTTAGATCAGGAAAACAGGGTGGGATAGCAATCTTGCCTAGCTCAGAGGCTTCCATTCCTGAAGCCACAATTGGGGGAAGGAGGTTGCTGTGTGGCATAATGGAGAACAGCCTATTTACCAAAAGCTTTTCTTCATACAGCAAGTGGGTCAGGTGCAATGGTAGTCAATTCCCCAACTGAACCGTCTCTAAGATTAAAACAAAAAACAAAACACCAGGCATTATACAGCATGCATTTTCTCCAATGGACTTGTGAAAACTTGAGTGCAATTTATATTTCGGAAATTTCACTTAATTAACAAAGCAAATCTAGTAAGGGACTCACCCTGAGTCCAGCAAGACTAATTTTACGCATGCAGAAGATTGAAATAATAACTTAGAGTATGGTCTGTTTCCAAACTAAGCATTGGATATGAAATCATTATGCCTCAATTAATCATCCTCATACTTTATCCATATTTGATGGATAAAGAAGAGACACAAAGACATCATACTCCATCTGAAAATCTATGTCTATCCCACAATGTTTTCCCCCTTATTTTATTTGGAGAGAAAGGAGGGGGGGATGCACTATAAGTATAAGTGTATATGACTGTCAGGTTTTTTAAAAAAATGTTCACATTTTACATGGACAGTGGCTTTCAGTAAAAATGAACTTCTTACATGATGATAAAGGAGTAATATAGTAGTAGTAGTAGTAGTAGTAGTAGTTCAGGGTTGAAATGAGGGCTTCTTGGTGCTCCCTGAGCTTGGTTTTTTTTCCTGCAGATGTTTCATTATCCAAACTAGGCAACATCATCAGTGCACTTTGGGTAAAGAAACATCTGCAAGAAGGACTTCCAGTTTGAGTTTCTTTAGTGACAGACTGAAACCGCGACTCTGCATGGTTTCGATCAGTGCTCGCTGCTGGAGCACCCCAAGCTGGCTGGTTTCGGAGCTAAGCCATCCCATAAAGGTGGTGAAGAAGGGGGAGACTGCAGGGTTGAGGAGAGCCGCATCTCTCCTCCTCAGCTGGCCATTACTCCCTTTCCTGAAGGCGGTTGCAGCGGTGGTCAGAAATGGCCACTACAAAGAATAACTTGACCGGAAAAGACTGTGCAGGAGGAAGATAAGAAGAGAAAGTTTTGGTTAACCGGGTCAAACAGCAAAAGCAACAAATAAGGTATCCTGGAATTTAAACTATTAAAAAAAATAACAACATTGTTCCCAAAGAAGATTTCTAAGCAGTGAAGGAGAGAGAAAAGGGAAAGGATCTGGGTTTTTTTTTCTCCTCTTCCTATACTGACAGCTAAGAGACTTAAGCAAGGAATTGGAAAAAAATCCACTTTGACATTAATAGGCATTTAATGCTGAAAATAAAAAGTCAAAGGGATAATAAAGATTTCTGGATAATTAAAAGCTTTTGAAAACAGGAAAGGAGAGAAAAAGAATAAAAGGGCAGGATCTGGAAGGGAGGAGACTGCCTGGAATTAAAAAGAACTTACAGTAAAGTAAAATCTCAACAAGACTTTCAAAAAATACATCTTTACTGAAACATCGCAACAAAATAGTAAAACCCCAGGAAGAGAAAGTGAAAAAAGAAAAAATTGTTTTGGCTAATATTAATATTAAAAATTAATAGCATTTTGCTTTATGACAAGGATTGCCTTCTTGTAAGTAATTTGTAGTTATTTTGTAGTTATATTAATTTACTCCAGCCTATTTCTTCTTTGAATTTGTTCTTTTTATGTTGTTTTTTAAAAGGCAACCAGAGCTGGTTGCAATCAGTGGCATTGAAATGAAATGAATAATTTTCTCTATACATACCAATTAATTGAAAAATAAGTCTAATAGGTGTTTTCCTGTT
This sequence comes from Pseudonaja textilis, assembly GCF_049901715.1. Classification (NCBI taxonomy): domain Eukaryota; kingdom Metazoa; phylum Chordata; class Lepidosauria; order Squamata; family Elapidae; genus Pseudonaja; species Pseudonaja textilis. Next base: position 47,644,161 of record NC_141990.1, read on the forward strand.
TGAGCATACATTTCCAATCCAAAACAAATATTAAATGGGGCAATCACACTTAATATATATATTTAAGATCAGTTGGAATTATCTTCACATATTTGTTAAATGTATTGAACTTTGTCTTTCCTGCTCTGAACAGATGTTATGTCCAGTAGCATAGAAAACATTTAGCAAAACAAAGAAAAAATGTGAGTCCATATTTTGCCTGAAATTGACATATGCATAGCCATTTTATTTTGCCCTATTATACATTCCTTTTCTTTCTTCTCTTTACTGATTATGGGGGGTTTTGTGGGAAAAGTGAAGACAGTGAGAGTTGTTTAGGCTAGGTGGATTTTCTTTCCTGTGGAAACAGAAACTGATCATGCTGAGACTTGGAGGTGGAGATTGATGACACCAGACAACATTGATTTACTTCTATTGGGGAATGTGACTTTTGGGGGCTGTTTCTAATTTCCAATATTATGTGGTGTAATTCTGGATTGTGTCAGATCCAGAATTACAACAGACTTTGCCAATTTCATGGTTTTCTAAATAAATGAAATTGTTTTGGAAGACAAACTTTGTTCTTTTTCTTTTTAAATGGATTTCATCACTTGGAAACCTGACAGCAATTCTTGTTACAACAAATCAGCCATATTTTATTGTTGCTAGGAACAATTTGCTTGGAAACATTTAATTCTACTGAATTTTTACCTGTGATGAACCCAATTTCTGCAGATTTATTTTTAAATCTAATAATCTGCTGCTTGAATCTGCTGAGACCTGTTGATATACTTTTGAAAAACTGGATTTTTTCATGTCATGATGAATCAATATAGTTTCTATACCTGGAATTTTTTTAAAATAATAAATCAATTTGTTTAAACTTATATTACCATTCTGATCAGAAAAACGTAGAGGAGCTTTATAATTCATATAAAAATAATATGTTATTTCACAGAATTCATGTCATTCTAATATTTTAGGGGCTGTCACAGAGAGGAGGGGGGGTCAACCTATTTTCTTAAGTACCTGAAGGTCAGACAAGGGATAATGGATGGAAATTGATCAAGGAGAAATTCAACCTAGAAATAAGGAGAAATTTTCTGACAGTGAGAACAATCAACCAATGGAACAGCTTGCCTTCAGAAATTGTGGCAGCTTTATCACTGGAGGCTTTCAAGAAGAGATTGGACTGCCAATTGTCAGAAATGGTGTAGGGTCTCCTGCTTGGGTGGGGAGTTGGACTAGATGACTTACAAGGTCCCTTCAAACTCTTCTCTTCTCTTCTCTTCTCTTCCCTTCCCTTCCCTTCCCTTCCCTTCCATTCATCATATGAGTCACATTTTTGGAGCACTCAACCATTTGCACTAAAGAGGAAGCTGTGATTACATGGTCATGGGTACTATCTTGGGTATTTTGTTCCTCTCATTGGCACTTCTGATCCCTTTCCAGAACAATAAAGATGGGACAACAAGAAGGGGTTAGCTGCAAAGAAGATTCACCCTTGGGATTTTACTAGATAGCTAGTTTTCATTTGGAAAAAGCTGTTTCAGAGATGCCAGATTCTGAGCCATACAGGTTTTACAGGCAACAATTAACTTCTTGTTTTATACCTAGAAGTCTACTGACAACTAGCCAGGCTGAATGGACCCAGTTGCTCTTTGGGCCTCTACATTTGGGATCATTTGCTGCTTCTAAATGAAAGAAGTTTTGGAAGTTTTGGAATCCAATCACAATAGTAACAAATGGATGGCTTTGGTTATAGTGAATACAGTTTTAATATAGCCATGGTAGCGCAGTGCTTAGAATGCAGTAGTAATGCAGGCCAGTTCTGCTGAGTGCCAATTGTCAGCAGTTCAGCAGTTTGAATTTCAACAACTCAAGGTTGACTCATCTTTCTGAGGTTAGTAGATTGATGGGGGCAATATGCTTTACAAACTGCTTAGAGCATGTATTGTAAAACACTGTGAAGTGGTATATAAGTGTAAGTGCTATTGCTATTGCTAATAATGGAATTTATCATTTCCTTTGACTGTATATTTTATGAGGGTCATAGATGTAATCCCTGAATTTTGAAAAAAATTAAATTGTTATACAGAATGGAGAGACAGCCACTTCAGTATAATGCTTAAGGCCCCAGGCTAGAAACTGGGAAACCAGAAGATAGCGTGTGGCCTTAGCAGTGGTATGCTGGAACCAGCTCATACTGACTGACAAGTATATATGGATTATGTTTATGTTTTCTTTTCTTTTATAGATCTTTTCATGTACATTTTATTACATCAATCTTCCTATTCAGATTATCATCAGATCTATTCAGCTCTGGCATAATCTTATTATGATAATGATTTTCTACTTAATAATATACTATTCTCCTGAAACCAGTTTCTGGAATTAGTTTCCCTTTTTGTTTTTTAATTAAATGTAGCCCATTTTAATTAAATATAGCTCATTTCACAGTCTACCCAAATTAGTGTTTCCTATAAATCATTGATTTGTAATGCAGATTGCACTCTTAGTTTATCTGGAATGGTATCCTTTAATCTAATCAGTAATTTCAGGTTTCTAAGTATGGACCAATGAGGCTGCTCTTGGAAAGAATGATCCAGGGCCAGCTATTTCTTTGTAGGTGCTGTGAAAAAAAGATTTTAACTCTGATGTCAGCATTCCTACATTGGAAGTGGGAGATGAAATGCATTAACTATACTCACATTAACTCAATTATTAAAAACCAGTTTTCAGGGTTCTTACAAAGCACTGAATTATACATGAAGCAAACAGATTGGTTAACAAAAAAAAAATACCTAATAAAAAAAATTCTAACCCGGGGCTAAGCCACTTTTCAAAAGAAGTTTTATGTTTTGTGTTTTGGTTAGCTATGTTTGATTGTGAATTAATAAAACCTTGGAGGAATAAAACTAAAGGGAGAGAAATTTGGAAAAGACATGTATAAATGACAATTAAGGAGGTTTTATCTTTTTATGTCTTGTTTTATGTTTTGTATTTTGTGTGTTTATGTTTGATTGAGAATTAATAAAACCTTGATAGAAAGAAATATAATTGAAGGGAGAAACAATGAGAAATTTGGAAAAGATATATATGTGCTTAAATGGAAATGTGATAATGTGGAACTATGCCTTAAAAAATAATGCTTTATTTGCCTTGTTAAAATTTATGAGTAATTTTTAGAAAGGAAGTTTTATACTTTTATGTTCTATGTTTTGTTTGTTTTCAAAAAGGGTTAGGGTTAGGGTTAGGGTTAGGGTTAGCATGTTGTACCAATTAAGTCTGACCTGGTTAATCATCATTGTGATATGAAGCCTACTAAAGTGATGCCTCAAGAAAACCTCTGGATTTAGGCAACCATGTACTTCCTGATGACACATTCAAACCACCAAGAAATCTACATCAACCTAGAGTTGATGTGGATTCATTTTCTACCAGTGGGTACAATTAAAAAGGAAAGATCCAAACCGGGTGGAGTGGGGTGGGAATGAAATTAAGAAAAAAACTGCTTCTAACCTACTTGTTGGTCCAAAATGGTTTGAGATAATAATATTTATTTACTTTAGATTTCTATTTTCACCCATCATTCTTCTCCTGTACTATCTGTTCTGGTAGAACATAACATGAATATGAGTTCCAACAGTCCCAATGATGGTTTTTCAGGACCTGGACTTTCTTATTTTTTCTTATTTTTTCTTTGAAGATATTTCACTTGTCATCCAAGAAGCTTCTTCAGTTCTGACAGAATAGTGGGGAATGGAAGGATTTATATTCCTTGCAGACAGCTGTTCATTTGCATCCTTTTAGAGGTTGTTGAAGCACTGGGAGGTTTATCTGTGTCCTCAGGGTCACCTGAGTAATGTTCCTGGTTTCTCTAGTCTGCAATTTTTCTCTGGAAATTCATTCCTACTCCCACATCATTCAAGTGATGTTCATTCCAAATTGGATAGCTAAAACTCTGTAGGGATTCTCAGTCATCCAGGTCATGGTTGTCCCAATGGTGCCTTTTCAGGAGGCAACTGGAATTTCTTGTTTTTTTCTTTGAAGATGTTTTATTTCATCCAAGAAGTTTCTTGAGCTCTGACAGGATAATGGGGAATGGAAGGATGTATATTCTTTTCAGACAGCTGGTCATTTGCATCCTTTTAGAGCAGGGCTGTCAAACTTGTGGCCTGTGGACCAGATGCGTCACACGTTGGCCATGCCTCCACCTGGTTTAGCGAAGGGGAAAACATGCCGATATGTCACATGATGGTGCCATGATGACAAAAGTTTGACACTCCTGTTTTAGAGGGTCATTGAAACACTAGGAGGTTTATCTGTGTTAGGGTTGATTGCCAACAATTTAAATGCAAGCATACATACTAAAAGATCAAATGTTATTAACTATTTCAAGCTGAGCTTCCTACGATTAGTATGATTTAAGTTTGCTTAAAACTGCAATCTTAAATCAATAGCAAAGAGTTGTGGTTGTGTTTAATTTTGCTTTTAAACCACTTGATTCATATAAAGGGTATAGAAAGGCATTTCTGAGTGGCACCATTTTTTCCTTAATGCAAAATTATCATTAGATGCAACCCAGCTCATCTAAGTTCAATTATGCTAAATTTCTAATAATTACAATTAATTGCATTTGTGAATATTTCATGTGCAGTTAGACTTTTAAAAATACAGCTGGTGGACTAGGAATCCTACAATGAGCCTTGCAAAAAGGTAAAGGAGATTATACCTTGACAGTATTAACAATTACAATAAATGCTCTGCAAATGCTCAAACTTCTCACTTGCTGGAGAAGAAAGAATAAGACAGCATAAATTTGATAAAATTGTTAGACTGATTATTTATTACTCAGTTTCAGCTACTTAGTAATTGCATAGACAGACCTTTTTGTGGATGATCTAGCCCTAATCTGTCCCTTCAAGTCAATAATGTATTCATTGCCACTGTAATCAAGCTATCCATATTAATGCTAGTTATCTTTTTTTTTCTTTTCTTCCACTTTTCCCATTATGGACTTTTCAAGAAACCTGTGTTTTTGTAATGTGCCCAAAATGTAATTTCAGTCTGGTTATTTGTGCCTTGAGTAACAACTCTAGATTAATAAGTTATATGATCCACTTGTTCGTTTCTTGGTTACCCATATCATTTTCAGAAATTTTTCCCAACATCAACTTTCAATATTTTTTCCTTCCTTCCTTCCTGCCTTTCCTTCCCTTCCAGTTTTAAAAATATATAATTCATCTAAGTACTAATGAAACCCCATCCCATTTAGTTTCCAAACTGAGTCAAACTGGTGTTACCACCACCTCAGATAATATGAAAAGGCCAATCATTACCTCAGGTTTCTCTATGATATAAAAAAAAATGCCTGTGGAATAAGTTATCTCCCTTTTGGTGTAACCATAGGGCAGGGGTCCCCAACCACCAGTCCCCGGACCGGTACTGGTCCATGGAACAATTTCTACCGGGCTACCAGTTGGCTGGGTGCCGCCATCCTGTTTTGATGAAAAAGTGCTTCCGGTGAGCTTTTCCAGGTAGAAAGCGGCATTTGGGTGCTGAAAGAATCCTCGCGCCTTAGTTTCATCGGGGGGGGGGGCGGCTTCAAACAAAACTAAGGTGCGAGGATTCAGCACGCATGGCAAGGCGAGCCGAGCGACCGTCCTGAAGCCGTCGCAAAGCCCATCGACACAGGTACAAAGGAGGAGTTGAAGGTGGCAGGGAGAAGCGGGGGACAGCTGGCTGGCCAGTCGCTCGGCTCGCCTTGCCATGCGTGCTGAGGCCGGTACCGGGCCGCGGATGATTTTGTGATGCCGGTACCGGGCCGCAGCACAAAAAAGGTTGGGGGCCACTGCCATAGGGTACTCCTGTTTTTACTGAAAAGTATTTATTTAAATAAAATGAAAATGGGAAAATATTTTCAGTATTTCTAACAAAATATTAAAATTAGGTTCTTTCTCTTCGCATCCTCATATGCTTTCAAAATGGTACTAGGCACAGTTTTAAGATGGCTGTTGCTAGCACATTATATTCATTTAAGATCACCCTGCCATTGTTGAAGTAATATAAAGTCTGTCTGCATTATTGCCATTTTGGCACCAATATTGTCGTATAACTGTAGAAGACACTATAAACTGCTAGTGTAGGAATGGCCTAATTTTATGAGAGTAATGTGCAGGGAATACAGCATTTGATTCAGAGTGCTTTGGAAAATATGCTGGTGTAATTTGAATAAATCATTTCAGTTTAGAGCAGGATTGATGGCCTTCATAACTTATTGTGGAGAAATGTTTTTGCAGTTAAATGAGTTTAAGTTTGAGGAATAGTAGGAACTCCTAGAACTAATGTTATGGAATGAAAACTATCAGTTCCAGACAAAATAATTTTCATCTTAGACAAAAATTCCTGAAACTTTTCTTTTTGTTTCTTTCTTTGGGGCTAGAATTAAAGGACTTTACTAAGAAGCATTACTTAGGGAAATAGTTAAGCAAATATTTTTAATTTAAAAATGGCAAATGTTTGTTTATGGGAAGTACTTTAAGTGAAAACAATAAATTCTTCCAGTAATCTGCTTTGGCCATTTGGAATGACCATTGGGAGATTTTAGATATTATTTATATATTTGAAATCAAATCAGACACATTTGCATAATAAAATGTTGGCAGCAGAGGTATGCTATTTTGATGTTAGCTATACCCCTTTCCTATATGTGTATAGGAAACAAAACGCTGCTTTCATAATTTGGTATCTTCCCCTCTCCATAGATGTCTCTGAATCAAATATTTTTCTTTATTTCCCTGAAACATGAATTACAGTAGACAGGACTAAAAACTAGAAAAATTCTCACAAGATGACATGGATCAGGTGAAGAATGGAGTATTTGAAAGGCCCTAAATTATTTTGTTCCCAGAAAGTTAGAAGTTTGAGACTTAAAATATTAAATGGGTATCATATTCTCTGTTCATAACTTTTTGACATTCTAAAGGTTGCATATTGTTGTGTCATAGGTAGCAAAGCATTTGTGTGGGAAACTAGAAAGATATCTAGAACTTGAGTCATGGCAACTGGCTTTCTTTTCTTTTTGGTTTGAAACATTTTGATGTTTATTCAAGAATCTTCTTCAGTCTGAGAAAGTTGGTTAGGGGACCCCATATAGGTGGTTTCATTTCTTACCTAATCTGAATAGGCTCCTTAGATGAGTAGGCAGAGAGTCATTGTTTCTAAATCTTTTCTCCTAGGTGGGTAGTTAGGTGTTCTCCTAGCTGAAGCTGTAATTAATTTTCTTGGGGACTGATGCAAGAGCAGCATAAAAAATGGGGCACAAGTTGTGTCTGAAGCCTCCATCTCTATTAAGGAAAGGATTGGTCCACTTTGGCATAAATGGATTCCTTCACTAGAAAGATACTTTGCAATCTTAGTCTTTGTTGACCTTTCTGTGTGGTATGTTTTGTCAAGGTTTAAAAATGCCTGCCCAATGAAGTTTTGAACTAATCCAGCACTCAGACTTCAGAAGTTACCTGTAAATTGGAGTACAAAATGTTTTCCTACTCTTGTGGTACTGGTATCAAAAATATGAGATGGTCTGGTCTCTGAAAGAGATTGTAAAACAATAAAATATTCTCAAAGAAAATTTCGCATACCAATACAATTAGTTATTATTGTTATACCTCAACAAGAAGTTGCTCTTTCAGAAATTAAAGATATCTACTTCTTAATTATGTCACTGTGTAATACAAGAGAAAGAAGCAAGAGTACCCAGTGTTGTGATAAAGAAGTCTTGGAAACACAAGAGAAATAACTTTTTTTAACATGTAAAACTTTTCTCATTAGAAAACTGTTTTGCTGGTATTAGAAACCAGTTGTACTGAGGTCTTCCAAACATTTTATTATATGTGACATTGTACTTGCTAACCAATGTCAGAGAATCAGGATTCATATCAAGTGCCAATTCCTCTTCATTGTAAAAATCCAAATTAAAGTATTTGCAACTAAGGTCTATCCAGTCTGTTTAACACATATCCAGTCCACTGTCTCTCTGCATAGTTGATTCTTCCTCTTAAACAATATTATCAATATTTTTTTTGACATTCTTCCAGAATCCAATTTCCCAAAGTTTAATATTTTATTACATCTTCCCCATTTGGTAAATCAAAAACATGTAGCCAGACATAATTACCTATTGCTAAATTAATTTCTATTTAAGTTGCTACTTAAATATGAACCAAGGTTTTGTTTTGTTTGGTTTCACTGTTCTTATAAAGTATCTGTTTACAAGAAGTAGTAAAAAAGCAATTTTGAGCTACTGGATAAAACTCCAACTACGGATTTCAAAAGAATATAGAGTGCATGTATTTAATATAACAACTTACATGAAGTGTAATGGAAGCAAGAAAACAAAGCCACATTTAAGTTGAAATTCAATTGGGTAACTCAGTGGATACAGCCATGTAGTTTACTTGGCAATAATAAAAAATGGCTACCCAATTCTCTTTTTCTAGATTTCCCCCTCACTAACTTTCCAGTCAAAGAATGTAGTCCTGGGATTTCCTAGTACATCTCAGCCAAGTGCTACTAAAAAGCTAGTTCCAAACCCGGACAAGATAGGCCACCTGCTGCCACCTGATATCTTCAAAGGGAAAATAAATGCAAATAAAATAATAGAATTAAAAGGCAATGGAAACATAGTTTAACCCCCTTTGCAACACTTTTATTCTGTATCCCTGTGTGGGTTAAGAAGGTGTAGGCAAACTTAGCTAAAGACATCTAGGCAAAATTCCAACCCATCCAGTCCTGCTTCAAATCCCTGAGTCCTGCATGTTTTCTTTGCTGATTGGTGACCTACTATGGTGGTGTAGCAGTAAACTCACAGTTAAGAACCAATCACCTTGCCTGTAGTGACTAGCTAGTCACAATCAGATCAACACAACTTGGCAGTGACTTGAGACAAATGCTGCAGAGGAAGGATAAAGTTGGCAATGGGTTACAAACATTTTATGACTATTTTCTTTTGCACCAACACAACAAAGAGAGGATAGTACTTTAATTCAGTAGTGAAAAATATTCTTTGAGGCAAATTCTTAAACACATGTTTTTTGTATGTTTTATTGAGCTCACATTATTATTCTTTCTGAAAAATCCCCCCTCCCTGCACGTGCAAATTTATTATGTAAACTTTCCTAAATCTGAGATTGTTAGTTACTATGCCTTTCAGCTAACTCCTAAATAAAAGAATTTTTTCCACATAAGCATAGAAGGATTTGTAGGTCAAGAAACTTTCTGCCCTTTGGAAGAAACACATAGTGTTCCTGTTTGTAGAGGACCATCGCTATCAAACATTTCAGGAAAAAAGGAGAATGGTATTTTATGCATGAAATTTTCCAGGCTCTGACGGAAAAGAATTAGGTCAAGTAAATATGTTGCTATGCCTCTTTTTATCTAGAAGCTTTGTTTCAAAGTTTGTTTCAAGTTTTGCAGATACTTTTAACAATCAGGAGAATTTCAGCCAGTTTACAGACAACGTATGGCTGCTTTCCTAAAACAACTCTAGATTATTGGCACAAATGAAAATATTCTAAGGTCTAATGTCAAGTAAAGCATAGATAACTTTATTTCATGTATGCATACTTTCTCCCTGAAGTGGACTAATGACGCTAAATCCATTAATTTCAGTTGATCTGAGGACTGAAATTCAGTTAACACTTCACTAATGGGTGTATTCTGGGGACAGTGTTGTTGCAACATAATTATTGTCACAATTATTAGAAGCTGGTTGAATGTGTTGCTTGCTGAGACCAGAACTTCATCTAATAACTTCATGTTCATCTAGTAACTTCATTCCATAGTATTAGTTTAGGTCTGCAACGTATTACTTCAAGGATATGTTATCAATCCTTAACAATCTAATAATTGGTTTACACATTAAGGTAATTAGTTAATAATGGCAAATGCATATAATGGCAAATGCACATATATTCATATAGCATTCTTAAGGTGGAAATAACTTGCCATTTCCTTTTTCTGGGATTTTTTTTACAATTTCCTGGTGGCTTCTTATCCACATAATTAGTCAAACTCTGCTTAGGAATTTGGAAGAAGTGGGGGAAGAGTATCAGCCACAGTCAATTAGGTGCTGCCATTTTTATTTAGGCTGATTTTTTTTTAATAGCATTATCTGAGCTTTGGGATGCTCTCACACGGCAGTATTTTAAATATGTTAATATTTAATTGTAAAGTGCTTTTTGAGGCATTTTTACATTGTTTGTTAAATTTTATCACTATCATTGTTATATGTCAATGTATAAATGTTATTATATACAAATAAATCAGAAATAAATAGCATGAAACATCATCACCTACTACTATATTTTATAGACCTAAAATTGAATAATCACTGAACCTTTATTTGGCAGTATGACTTAAATTAGGAGAAATATTATGTCTGCAGTGCAGGGTAACTGGGGGGATGGGGAAATCAAACTACTGTGTAAGGAAAGTAGGTCTAAATTTAGCATCTTTCCTGATGTGCTACTTTTATATGTACATGCAAGTATGACATTTACTTATAGTTTAAGCAAAAGGTTATACATTCTAATGCAGTCTAAATCTACCACATATGCATTGGATAATTTTATTCATTACATAGATTAGTTCTTAACCATGTGGAAAAATAATACCATAGCTGAAACTAGCCAATATCACATACACCAAAGTTTTCTTGGCACTGAAATAAAGAGATAATTAGGGTCAACCCCTAGTTACAGAAAAGCACACATTTTCATTCATCTGTAAGCTAAATTAGCCAAATATCTTCTGTTTTGTACTTGCTGCCTTAATATCAGCTCTCCTGGGTAAAGCACACAGAAAACACCACTGGGTGACCTAATTCTACTTTATTGTAAAGTTATAACTTGAAAGTTTGAAGGCAGAAACTTTTCACCACCATTTTCCACCACCAGCACAATCTTTATCTGATTGTTTCCTAGGCAGCATTTCTTGCCCTCATCCCTCAAATTCATTTACACATCCCATTGCCTATAAATGAATAACCAACTAACAGTGACAGGTTCAAAGGAATTAATCCAAATGTCCTTTGTGGAGAGGTTTCAGACTCTTTCTCCAACTTTCAACTCATCATACTATTTTTATTTTGTCTCACTTTGACATGTATCTGGTTCAAACATTCAGCCTATGAAACAGATTGTTTCAGGGTCAAGGTAATAAAGGTGAAAAATTTCAATGCTAGTGTGTATATTTTCTTTTCTTTTCTACTTCCCTCTGGCTTCATCCTCATGTCCACAGATAGTCATGATGATATCATCATGCAAATGACAATTACATATTTGCACTGTGTTGCAAATAACTAGCTAGGTCACTTCATTTTTGTGATGAAGTCAACATATCTGTGTCCCTTTTGCCCTCCTCCATAGATACTCATGTCCCTCATCTGCTGAATGAGTATGCTCGTCGTCATTTTGTATATATCTTGTCCTCATTATGTATCCTTTGTCTTGCATCTGTATCTTTAAAGTTATATTGAGTTAGTCCAGTTCCAGATTTCGTTTTGCGGCGCAACATTTGTCATGCATTTTTTTGGTGTTGCAGTAGATGAAGCTCCTATTGGCTACTTTTAGGGCTTGGCAGGATATCATTTCCCCCACTTTGGTGACTGGAAATGATTCTCTGAAACTTATTGGCTTGGGATGTAGGGCAGACTGGAACCCGGCAATGTCCTCATCATTTGGCACATGTCATGTCTGATCAGTGCTTCCCAAAGGGCCTGATGGGTCTCAAACAGGTTCCTCTTTTGACAATGCGAAACCTATTTTTAAACTGTTTTATCTAGACTGAAGGTTGATTTAAACTAGGAAAGAGTGCAGGTTCTGCCAACTGTATTGCCAGTTCTGTCACCCTTGGATGAATTATTGGTTTCTGTTGCTTCAGGCAACAGGCCATTCTTATGGCCATACTTTTTTAATGGATTTGTTCTGCATATTCCCTTTTGGTTTCATGGCTGATCTTCAGCTTCTTTCAGGCACTATTGGCCATCAGGACAGAACTGGACTTGTAGGCAGCATTGGCATTGTCTTAAGCCCTACTAGTCAGAGACAGAACTCTGCCTTGCAGCCTGCCAGTCGGCTTTTTATGGAGCAAATATAATGTTCTTTCTGTCAGTCAGGCAACTGACAGTTGCCATTCCAAGCCCCATCTCGCCCCACCCCAATACCATTTATTAAGAAGAGCAGTTGTTTTTGGAGGAAAACAAAGGCAACGGTGGGAGGGGGAATCCATCCAGCTCTCTATCAGTTGTCCCCCGCCCCCCCTTAAAGCAGCCGCATTCCTCATTCATTCTGTGGCAGCGGAGGGCTCGACCACCTGGGCAGCCATTGCTCCGTCAAGTACACTTGTCTGCGAGTCAAGATTGGGCGGGTCACTTTAATCGCGGGCCATTTGTCTTGCGCCCTTTGCCTTTTCCCTCCCACGATTTGGAGCCCGCCGTCCTTTTCAGGCTACTCTTGACTTCGCGGGTGAGTTCACGGGCTACTCAATCCGTAGCCACGTGGAAGCCAACGACACCGTGGATAGTATTTGGGGAAATGGGGGCGGGGGGTGGGGGAGCAGGCAGAGTTCAGGCGGAAACTGGATTCCTCGGCTCTCGGGCTCTTCGAAAAACCCACCCCGCGTGGAAGGAAGGTCTGCAGACGGAGGTTGGCCGAACCGGCTCCGGCGCCCGCCTCTTCTTCAGAAGGGGCAAGCCGTGTCACGCACCGGCGGAGCATGTGTGTGTGGGGGGGGGGGGGGAGAGAATGAAAAGGCACGACCAGCAGCCCCGCGGTCACCTGCTCCAAGGAGCCGAGGGAGGCGGAGCCTGAGGGAAAAGTCCCCTTCCGTTTTACAAACCAAAACGCCGTGCCCGCCGGAGAGATCCCGCGCGCCTCGGAGAAAGAGAGAGAGAGAGAGAAAGCGACAGCGTACCGGCGGCCGAGCTCCGTCTCTCAGAGCGCGAGTCACCCACGGGGGAGGGGGGAGGGGAGCGACCGCTACGCTCAAGAAAGCTCGGGGAGTGTCCGGGAGGGGCTGAGGGAGTTCCACACATACACACCTTGAGTGGTGCCCAGACACCGCACGAGACGCACGCACGAGACGCCATACATACACACGCTCACACACACACACACATATTCGCGCACTGCTAGACGAGCGCGGGCGGCTTACACACCCCAGCGAGAGGGCGCGCGTGGAATCCGAGCTCTCAGCATCCAAGCCTTCCCTGCTTTGCCTCTCCCTCTCTCTGTCTGTGTTTCCTCTCCAGTCCCACGCGCTTTCTGGGTCCTCTTGTCTCCCCTCCCCTTTCCTCCCCAGCCCTCCCACCCCCCCCCCACCTCTTTGCTCTCAAACTCTGCCTCCCCGAGCCCTGAAAAAATGCCTGCCCGTGAAGCGAGGAGAGGGCACCGGGTCTGTAAATAAGAAGTGAGTACTCGTACAATGGCGCGTCTCGCTGGCTCGGAAAAAGAAAAAAAAATCCGGCTGCCTAGGGAAAAAAAAATGCTGCATGCTCCTTTGCTTTTGCCGATGCATCTTCGCTCTAGGGCAAAAGAAGCCCCCACCCCTACCCCCAGGTCCTACCTTCTTCATTGCAGGCGAACCCCGTTTTGCCCGTGCCCACCCCCACCCACTGCCTTTCTCGTCCTCCTCCACCCCCTCCCGCCTCGCCATCCCTATTGCACGGGCTCTAACTGCTGCATGCAACACCTTGGCTCAAAAGCTCTGGGTTACACTTCACCTTTGTTCGCGGGGTTCTTAAGCTTTTGGTGACGGGGAAAAGCGGGGTGGTGGTGGAAGGAAGGGAGGCTTTCTATTTTGAAGGCTCAAGCAAAAAAAAAAGAGAGGTGATATTGTTATTAAAATCAGAATTATAATAATAAAAAATGGGGCTTTTCCCAACTCGTTGCCTGTTATCCTTGCCGTCGTAGGAGGAAGATGTGCACTGGCGCTGTTGACTGATTTCAAGAGCATCTCTGGGTGGTGGGGAACTGGTTGCTTCTTGTTTTAAAAAAAAAAACATAAGAAAGGGAAGGATGGGGTTTAATTTTCTTTCAAACATCCACAGGATTGGGAAAGCTTATTCCTCTGTGTGTGTGTGTGTGTGTGTGTGTGTGTGTGTGTGTGTGTGTGTGTGTTGCCTGTGTGTGAAATGGAACCTTGAATCTTGGCTGAGTGGAAAAGCTTCCTATGAGCTAAAAGGAAACAGGGAAGAGTGTGTAGTAGCACCAATTGGAACAGTGCAAGAGGAAGACACTTTATGCTGCCATCCCATTCCCATTGTTAGCTGCATGCAGCTTCCTTAAAGGGGAGTGAATTAAGGTAACTTGGGAACTGCACTTACCCGGGATGCCAAGATTTCCTTGGGACTGTGGGCGTACATTGCCTCTGGAACAAGAGGGGGGCGCTATTGTTATCGCTAAGATAAATCACAGTTAAAAAGAGAACAGCAGGTGTAGGTGAACAGAGGAGGGGTTGTTTCACTAAACCTGAATTGCCTCCATTTTGGGGTGGGAAGATGGGTGGAACAGGGTGACAACACACTCAGGGGCAGGAGATCAAAATGGTAGTTGCTATGTCAAATGAAATAAGATAGTTTTGAGTTTCTGTCCTTTGCCTGCTTTCCTCCCATCGTACAATTCTCAAGATAAGCCACTGTCCACTTAACATCTTTTTTATCATTGCATTCCCAGGAAGTCCACAGGGCTTCACTGCTAGTACTGCAATTTAATTATCTGGTAGATTGGTTAAACTGCCAGACATTACCATTATCAGCCAAAAAGGATCTTGCATGGAAGTCTCTAGGCAGCAACATTTAGTTCCTGCCCTCAAATCAATGACTCTGGGATGCTCCTCTGAACTCAGAGGAATCACTTTTTTCATATCTCCTGCAGTTGGAGATGGTTGTAAGTCTGCATTTCTGGGCTCAGAAGAAGGGGATTGTAGCAGGAACCTTATTTTTGTAGCAAAACTTGTCCCAGCACCATTATAATATAGGAGTTAGGTGCACCTGTCTGAGGTTTGTAGAACTTGGGAAATATTAACTACTTGGTTTCATTGTGCAGTAAAGTCATGAAGAGTATTCATCTGCAGCTTCTTCCACCTTCTTCACTGTGGAGGAGAAAGCTCAAATTAACCATGCTTATTATGTGTTACTTTTATCTTCCAAGCTCATCTTCCTCTTTCAACATTTGTAGATGCTGCAAACTTATAGATTAAGAACATATGCTGAACATAGTTTGCATATGGACAATAATGCATTATTGCTCTTCAAAACTTGTCTTCTTTCAGAGTAGTGAGGATGGAAAAGGAGGGACAGAGATCTCTGTCTCTTTTTAAGTGTATGATTTACTTTGAATATCAGGTTCATTCAGAGAAAAGTTAAATGAGAAGGAAGGACTACATTGGATATTGCCAATATCTCAATGATTTCAAAGGTAATATATATCTTCACTGGACATATTGTTTTGGCAATAATGATAAGGAATGTTGGGACAATGCACCAGTGCATTATATCAATAACAGTACCAATTCATCAATAGGCAGCTGCAAATAAGAGAGAGGGAAGGAAGACACGAGATAGCTTGTTATCCACCAAATTATCTAAAACCATAGTTCTGGCATTGTTTGTTTGTTTGTTTATTCTTAGATATGGGCAGAAATTTTGCAGCCCAGTTTCTTTAAAGAGCTTTCACTTAATTAATAATACCAGTTAGTGATACTCTAATAAATAACAGTTAAAGGATTTCCATGAGAAAAACATAGAGGTGGATTACTTATACATCATGCATGAAGTTTCTGATACATTGTGCATGCATGTACAGTGTGTATGCATATACTGTATACACAAAAGTATCTGTTTTAATTAATATTCAGCATCATTGGCAATATTTAAAATAGATCAGGATTTGGAAAGCAAAGTGATAATCTGATGAAATATTAATTAGAAATTATATCTTCAACTAATCAATATGACACCATTAGCTTTACAGCCAGTAATTTGCATGATATTTGATCAATAGAACTAGTAATAAGGTTATATGAGAGTGTGGAATAGGAAATGTAATAATTTTATCACAACAGATTGCTGCAACCCTTGATCCTTAACAGGTTCTTCAACAGGTAGACAAGTTGAATTTCTAGGGTTACCATCTCTGAACTTTCATTAGAACAATTAGTAGCTTATCTTTCTCCTTGTCTTGCAAGGAAAATTCTAAGATAAACATTGACAGGTGTTTTAAAAATTAATATTCTGTTTCTTTTCCACCCCTTTTTGTTAGTGGCGGCACCTGACCTGTTGGACCCCAAATCTGCCACTCAGAACTCCAAGCCACGGCTGTCATTTTCTACCAAGCCCACTGTACTTGCTTCACGGGAGGAAAGTGATACGACTATTAATGTTATGAAATGGAAGACAGTATCAACCATTTTTCTCGTGGTGGTTTTGTATTTAATTATTGGAGCTACTGTATTCAAAGCCCTGGAGCAGCCACATGAAACCAGCCAGAGAACAACTATTGTGATCCAGAAGCAAATGTTTGTGTCACAGCATGCCTGTGTGAATGACACTGAACTCGAAGATCTAATTCAGGTAATTTCCTATACTGAAATGTGTTCTTGTCATAGATTTAAATAAAACAGTTTTGATCTTCCTATTCCTGCTGCAGTGTGATAGAGCTGATATTTGGCACAATAATTTGACTTACGTTGTAATGTATAAAAAGCACTGCTAATCCCAATTTGGTTACTAGGCTTGCATTCAACATAATCTTTGCATTAAATGCTTAACTTGTGTTTCCTAAATTACTATTCATTGGCAGATGTAATCCAGTGTACTTCTGTTATATTGCAAACTGATTTACTTGGCAAAAAAGACAGAAAATATTATTTCTGGGCAAAAGTGAGGGGATTTTGATTTTTAACATCTCATTTTCTACCTGGATATTTATATTCATTCTATACTACTTCTCTGCAATCACTACTACATGGAAAACCATGGCAAATCATTATACTAAGAGACCTATATATGTTATTTTAAAATACTCTTGCAAAGTTTACATTATGTTCTCATGTTGTGATTGGATTCATTATAGAAACTTACGCTTTTCTTATTTTCTAGAAACTTGTCCTCTGTTTCTACTAACCTGTCATCTTTTGCGATTACTGTATTCTGCTTAAAAATATGCTATGTTGAGGACAAGGGCTCAGTTGTTCATTCATAGCAAGATAAGTTTTACTTCAGTGATGATGTTTCCTTGTATGATTGAACACATAACCATTATTCAGAACTTTTTCCAGAAAAATTTCTTGTCCCTGGTACACTGCTAATGCACTATTTAGACTAGAACAGAATACTTTATTGGCAAAGTATGATTAGACATATTCTGGTGCAAAAGCTCTCAGTGCACATGCAAAAACAACAGAGTGATCATCATAATAATGATACAGTAAGGGTAGTAAAGAAAATGGGGAGGAAAACAATAATACTACATCATACAATGTGGGCTCTATAGATATTTTCTCAACCTCTTTCTGACATAAATTATAACATTTGTCTTTACAATAAATTTAATAATAAATAAATAAATAATAACTTTACTTATTAAATATATCTATACTCTATCTATCTATCTATCTGTCTATCCGTCCATCCATCCATCCATCCATCCATCCATCCATCCATCCATGCGCGCGCGCACACACACACACACACAAACGTTATTATAAAATGACATAAATAAAGCATAATTTATGCATTATGCTTCAGCAAAATTGGAGATAGCTATTTCAAAATGGGGCATAATTGGCTGAAGCAATCATACAAGTTCAAAAAATTTCTGAATTTTATTTATATATATTGTGAAGAGAAAAATAGATTGGTTGAAGCATCCATCTATGATGAATACAGGCTTCCTTTCCCTTCCTGCTAGAAAACGTCTCTAAGCAAAAGATACATCTAAACATCCCCAAATTAAAGCCACATCAGTCCACATTGCATAATGTTTTTTTAATAACTTCACCTTATGTGGATAACTGGTCATCCATGATCCTGATTGATCACTTTGAATTTTTACCTGACACAGGTAAAACTACTCCTAAGATTAATTAAAAAAAGATTAAGTCAGCTGCGTTCCTAGGTCAGTAGGCTTATCTGGCAGAGAAATCCAAAGCTGTTAGCTACATTCTGAAATAAATCAAAATAAATGTTACTATGTAAAACTGACCGGTATAGCTATTTAAACTTATCATGAACCTTAACCTTTGATGGCACTTAAAAGGCAACTTCCTGAGCAATCACTCAAAAGACAAAACAAAATTTTTAAATCGGCTGTCCAATCTTGACAATTTTAAGACCTGTGGACTTCAATTCCCAGAATTCCCCTGCCAGGCCCCACCCACCGGCTGCAAATTCTTAGAGTTGAATGAGGGGTTCAGATCTATCAAAGTACCCACCCTCTCTATGCTGTGCTAACATAGTTGTGCCCTCTGGAACAAGATTCCCCCTGAGATGTGGATAGATCTGATAACCCCTTACTTCATTTGGCTTGCCATCTCTATATTTTATTGATATTACTTTAATTTATTTGATTGTTGTGAGCCACCCACACTGTTCAAGATTGGGCAGCAAGCAAGTTTAATAAATATTATGTACCCAACAATGTGAAATCACAGCTGCAGTCCTTAGTTGTATAAGGACTGTATAAGCATTGATTCTTCTCAAGAATTTAGGATGTGGTAATGTATCAGCATAATATATCCAAGCAGCGGGGCCTTTTTAAATTGACGATGGAAATTTTGTTCATGTGCAGATCTAAGGGTTTTTTGTGTGTAGCACCTATTGTGTCACCACAGGACCCACCACACAGGATCAACTGTCTAGTGTATTTGCCATAATATTTCAACTTTGATTTTCAAAGTTTGATACTTTGTAATCCTTTCCAATTCTTTGTCTTCTATCATACTATATCCTGGTTTTACCACATCAATTATCCACACTCCCCCCGCAAACACAGTTAAATTAGGTGTGCTATGTGCCAAGACTATCAGTTTGTATTGGAAAGCCAACATTATTTTAACTTTTGTTCACTGTTTCAACTATATGTTCCTATCATTTTTTTGTTACTGGCACATGATGATTTTTATAGATGTTCCAGTAAATCATTTTGGCAACTGTGGCATTATCATTAATATTATTATGGGTGATCAGTCAGTCAGATGTTTAGACTGGATTTGGTATTTGATCCACCTATCAAGTCTTTCTCAAGGACCTGCGATCATCAGATGTTATTTGATGGTGTTAAAGATATCTTTGCATAATGTAAACTGTTCCAAGTGAAGCTGCATTTTTCAATTGAATAGTAGGGATTTGTCAGTGCTGATGGTATTCATGTAGTGAGTGCTCCAAATAATTTGGGATTGTACCCAAGACACCTATTACTATCAGTATTATCTTTGCTTTCTTTTGCCATTGTCGGTCTATTTCTATTTTTTTCTCTTCTGTTCTGCTGTACTGGTTATTGGTTATCCAGACTTTATTTTTTGCTTTCTTGGGGTGTTGTGAGGCAGGTGCTTGTCTGTTTGTATTCTAAGTCCCAGTCTTAGCACTTTATTTCCTATTAGTTATTTTATTTTGTGATCCCACCAGTTCTTGCTTCAAAAGAATGGTATTTTTTCCAGTTATGAAAGAAATGCATGATTGGTGCTACTTTGTCAGGTCTTTGTGGTCAATCTGTGCCAGGAGTCACCAACCTTTTGGACCTCAGGGACCACCAAACTCATAATTTAGATCTCAGGGATCACTAACTGGTTCTGTGGGTGTGGCCTAATTCGTGGGTGTGGCTTGGTGGCCGTGTGAATGGCTGGGAAAGGCTTGTATGTAAATATTATAAATATTTATATAAATATTGATTTTTTTTATAAAAAAGAGCAACTTTTACCCAAAATCAGGCAAAGCAGGTAGGAAGATTGAGTTGCTCACAGAATCACAGATTCATTCAGAAATCTATCTACCTGCCCTTGGCTAGCTCAGTCTGTCACATAAAATTTGCTTGCAAGCAAACTCACAAAATTTGCTAGCAAGCAAACTCACAAAATTAACTCACGACACACCATGCGTGTAAATATTGAATTTTTTTTATGAAAAAAGCAACTTTTATCCAAAATCAGGCAAAGCAGGCAGATTGAGTTGCTCACAGAATCATTCAGTGATCTATCTATCTGCCATCGGCTGGCTCAGTCTCTCAAATTTGCTTGCCGTGAGTCTGCATTGAATTTGCTTGCAAGCAAACCTTCAGTCCTAAGGGAGGTTCGGCTGTGCTTAGCTAGAAAGCAAGAAATCCAACCATTTCCTGCTTCCTAGGTAATCTAAGTGTCCCAGCACAGCAGAACAGATGATGGTTGGAAAAAGAAAAAATAGCAACTTAGCAGACAAGTTTGCCGGGTAAGGAGTGAGTGGGCGGGGAGGGTTACCACGGGCCATGTGGGCCTTGTGTTTCTGTGCAACCTGGATTAATTGCTTTGGGGGGGTGCTCTGGGGTTGAGATTTCTCTGCGGCCCACCAAAATTTTATCATGGCCCATCAGTGGGCCGCGGCCCACCGGTTGGTGACCGCTGATCTATGCTATCTTCTTGCAATGGCTAACTAATGTGATCCACAGTCTCTTCAGCTTTTTTTTTTTTTTTTGCAAAGGCGGCTTTAGCTGTCTATTGCTATCTTTTCATTTTGCATAGATGTGTTCTTAAGGCTTGGCCTTATGGAGCCACAATTAGCCCTTCTGCTTTGCCCAGTATTTTTGTTTTAATGCACTGGCCATATAATACTGTGCCTTGCCATTTCTCTTTCCTATTCTGCAGTTGGTCTTTCTTGTAGGTCAGTTTGGCCAGTTTGGTCTCTCCAATATTCACTAATCCTTCATGATATATTAGCTTCAATGCATCTTCTTCACTGTCCTTCAGATATTCTCCCTATGCTCTTTTTCCTTGTTCAACTGTCTGGCTATATTTGCAACATTATAACATTATTGTTACATTATTATTATGGTTGATTGCATAGTCAGCCACATGTTTAGATTGGATTTGGCATTTTTATTCACTTATGAAATTGTTCCCAAGGTTCTTAGATTATAATATATTAATAATAATAAATTATGGTTTGTCAATTATTATTATAAACCCTGAGATTGTTATCTATTGGGGGTTGACATAATTACCTGCAAAATAAAAGCTACCCAGATATGTTAAAGGTAGTTTTGGAAATGTATATAAACTTTTATTTTTCCATTAAGGTTTGTGACTATTCGTCTATATACGTTATTCTGTGGTTCTATATACTTCCAGTTTATGTATAGTTATATTGTAATATACATTTTTAGATATGATATTTATTATGTTGCTGATTACATTATATTTATCTTGCCTATTTATTTTCCCAAGGTATGAGAGTTGGGAATTTACACTCCCCAGAGTTGGTGTGGTTAGAATGCTTAAAAACCCTGTAAAATGAATTGGCAAATGAATGGATGTGTGTATGTTATCCAGGAACGCAGAGTCTACCTGTTTGATTCAAATAATGCTGTCCAGCTTAACTGCTCTGCTTCTTTTCATTGTAGGCAAATGACTCTATTCCACCTGATTATGGTGCTCTCTGCAGGAATGCCTCTTCCCCCTCCAGTCACTTTCTTTCATGGAAGTCCTGGAGTTTAAGGTTATGATGCAGAAAACCTTTCTGATGAAAGTGTGCAAAATGTCTGAACTATTATTAAGAAACATACAGTTAGGAACAGAAAAGTTATAAATGTGATTAAATAGAAATGCTTAGTTCAAGATCTTAGATATCAACTTTCCAAGGCACTTTATCACCACAACTATTGAAATGAAAGCTAGTGATTAATTAATTAATTAGTATGATGAGATTTCCCTCAAGCACAAGTATGTTGGAAAAAGAAAGTGCCAATCATGTCACAGAGACACCATAAGTATCCAGTTGATTTGCCTTGGAAATAAGGATGCTTCAAGCTTGGCTTATATATTTGTATAAAGTATTTAATCTGTAAGACTCTGGGTGAGGATTTAGACTGAGGTTTGTCTGAGCTTGCTGCTTGGCTCCCAGGCGTTTCATTACCAAACTAGGCAACATCTTCAGTGGGGTTTTTTGGGGTGAAGTGTCTTGTTAATATAGGTCCTGGATGGTCGGGTGGTCTTGTGACTGGTTGAGTCACAGGACTGGTTGAATCACAAGACTGGATCAGAAGGCTGGATCACAATGACAAGACAATTCAGCCCCCAAACCCTGCTGAAGATGTTACCTAGTTTGGTAATGAAACATCAGTGAGCCAAGCAACAAGCTTGGCCTAAATCAACTTGAGCTACGAATATTCTCTACAATTTCTAACTCTGGGTGAAGAAGTTATATATTAAGTTTAAAAAAGAATAATGGAGTATTTTGTATATGAATCCAGAATTAAAACTGAAATTACTGTTGACAGGTGAACATGGTAAATATGTTACAGTTGAGGTTGAAATGCAAAGGATTCAATCTATAATTGTCAGTCTTTTGAGAAGACCAAGTTCATGAAAGTCAGAAGCACTCAGGACAATATGCCTATAACAGTCCATGGCCAGGCTATAGAACAAATCCAACAATTTTCTTATCTTGACAGCATTATATCTATGGGGGTACAGATAAGGATATTAAGTATCAATTGAAATGGCAGTGGCTGTGTTTCAATGCATGCACCCAATTTGGTCTATGCCAACCATAAATATCACCACAAAGATAAAACTGTTCAAGAGTGTTGTTGTAACAGCTGCAATATATGCTTGTGAAACATGGCAGAGTACAACCAAGATGATTGAATGGTTAAATGTTTTCCAACAATGCCGAGAAGAATTCTCTACATCTCATATCATGACCACATCACTAACAAAGAGGTACTACAAAAATCAGATTTAGAACGCTTATTGAGAACTGTGAATTAATGCCAAATGTGACTTGTTGGCCATATCTTACATATATCTAAAGACTGGCATCCCAAAACTGCACTGTGTTGGAGACTCCATGGAGGAAAGAGAAAAAGAGGCTGGCCTCAGAAAACTTGAAGATGCTGCAGATGATGAAAACCATTGTAGAACACTTGCTGCCCAGTGTGCTCTTCACAGGACATCATCATCATCACGATGATAAAAATATTAAAACAGGGAGATCACCACGTTTGGACAGACTACAAGTTTTGAAGAACAACTTTTGCAACCACTTCAGAAATAATGAATTCTATTTTATAAGGCGATGTAATGCCAACATACTGGAAAAAAGTCAATATTGTGTTGTTACCAAAGGCAAGACAGATTTAACTTCTATTAAAAATATTTCTTTACTGAAGAAGAATTAACAAAAAAATTTCATTAATTTTAACAGGCAGGCTAAATCTTTTTCACAAGAGTTTATTCAGGAAGATCAGTGTGGATTTCTAGCTGAACACAATTAAAAGGCAATGTGAGAACTATACTGGATGTAATGGAATATTTATAACAACATAATGAAAAACAAGCCTTATTAAAAGTATTAGATGTTGAGAAAGCTTTTACTAAGCTGAATTGCTCCTTTTTGTTCAAAGTTCTGGAAGACTTTGGTGAGAATTTTGTTCCTGGAATCAAGTTGATATATACATCTGAAAAGGCTTGAATTACAGTTAGTGGTAATTTGACTAAACCATATATCCAGAAGGGCACAAGGCAAGGTTATCCTCTGTCCCCTTTGTTGTTTGTTTTGGTTCTCAAAGTTGTGAATAGATACATTAGACAAGGTGAAAATACAAGTCTAAAAATTTTTAAAAAGTACCTTTAAATTGAAAGCTTTTGCTGGTGATTTGGTTTTGATCTTACTGGACAATCTGAAGGGGATTGAATCTTTAATGATGAAATTGATTTTTTAGTTTGATGAAAAAATTGAAAGATTTAGGCATATTAGCAGGTTTTCAGATTAATAAATGGAAAACAAAGTTGTTGGTTAAAAATATGACTACCCAAAATTAAGATAGTTCCAAATTGAAAAAAATGTTAAATATTGATTATTACTTTGTCTAATGTGAATTGTTCAAAGTTGTTGTTTCAAAATAACTAGGTTGAAGTATAGAATGGAGTTAAAAAGATATGCTAATATGGAAAGCATTGTCATTCTAGGAAGAGTTTGTGTGATTAAAATAAATGTTTTACTTAGAATGTTATTTTTATTTCTGACTATATCCATAACGATAACTGATCTACCATTTAAACAATAACAATAAATGGGTTCTTGAACTAGCATGGCTGGATAGCAGCAAAAGAAAAAAAATAAATCACAATTATAAATGTAGATAAAGCTGTATTGGAAGACTTATATGCAAGGTCATGTGACTAATCTAAAACTTTGCTACTGGTGCAGTGTGGAATCCAAGCAGTGGTTCAGACAACATCAACTAACTATTGTATGAACCGAGTCAGTGACAATGCTCATACCTACCAGGGTAATGATCAATTAAAAGAGCTCTGGGGAAGTTAGATTTTCAAGCTCACCTTTTCTCATAAAGCAGCAATTATTCAAGAATGTAGAAATAACACAAATAAGTTTCTGATTAATTTTGAGTGGTGACAATATTGGCACTCCCATAATTAAGTCTAAAGCCGGCAAGCTGTAAATATGCTGTATGTGTTCTTATTTTAGATTCGAATAAGATGAAATATAAAACACTATTAAATTAGAATGAATGTAACTATATTACAGCCTCTCTCTATATTTTTGTCTATATTTCTGGACCACAGAAATTCCCAGAGCAGCATTGATGTAGTTCAAACTATCGTGAGAATATCAGGTTAGGACCGTGATGGCGAACCTATGGCACACGCATGCGCATTGCCTCCCAGCTGTTTTTTGGCCTGTTTGAAGCAGTTGTCATCTTCCTGGAGGCTTGAGGGAAGTCTCTGCAGCTTCGGGAGGCCAAAAACAGGCTTTCTGGAAATCTGGAAGTGCCCGTTTTCAGCCTCCGGAGGGCTTCTGGAACTTGGGGAAAGCCGTTTTTGCCTTCCCAGGGAATCAAGGGAAGCCTCTGCAGCCTCTGGAAGCTGAAAAATGGGCCTTCTGGAAATACCGAAACATGCCGAAACGAGCCCATTTTCAGCCTCCCGAGGCTCCCAAGGCTTTCTTAGAGCCTACAGGAGGGGGAAAACATCCTCCCCTGGGCTCCAGAGGCCCTCTGGAGACTAAAAACTGGCACTTCTGGTATTTCTGGAAGGCCTGTTTTTTGGCCTCACGAGGCTGCAGAGGTTTCCTTTGAGCTTCTGGGAGGGCAAAACCAGCCAACAATCAGCTGGGAGCCATGCACATGTGCAGTGCAGGTACGGGGCAGGATGAGGGTGTTGCATGTGCATGCGCAGGGGCAGGGTACATTGCATTGTGGGGTTCCAGCACGCGCTATCATGTATGCGCATTCGGCACACCACAACCAAAAGGTTCACTATCACTGGGTTAGGATATTGTTATCTGCTGGTTCTAATTACAGGTCGTCGTCAACTTACAACCACAATTAAGCTCAAAATTTATGTTGCTAAGCGAGACAGTTGCTAAGTGAACTTTGCCACATTTTTACGAGCTTCCTTGCCACATTTGTTAAGTAAATCACTGCAATTATGAAGTTAATTACTCTGTTGTTAAGTGAATTTGGCTTTGCCATTGGTTTGGGGTATCATAAATCCTAAATATGAGCCAGTTGCCAAATATCCAGTTTTTGATCACATGACCAGTCATCTGATTTGAATTGACCATGGCCTGTCCAGTAAAACTCACTGATACCAAGGATGCTTATATTCTGTCTAATCATTTCTCTTTTTGCAATTTAAAGTTTCCCAAGGGGCATGCCTCTCACATTCCATGTTCCAATTTGAAATTATTTAAATAGTCAACCTCTTTCATCATGGGCACCATCATTTGTTGGGATTCCTGAAGATTTTCTTCCAACAACGTGTCATAAAATCCCTGACTACTAAAAGCTAGCCCTTGCTCTTCTCCAGTAGCTTTCAGGTTACCATCCAGTCCACACTTCGTATCCATATCTGAATCATGTTGAGTTATTGCCATAAAGTATTTGGTGAGATTTTTTAGAGAGTAGTTCACCATTGCTTTCCCAAATTCTCCCCATTTATCCAGGCTTGGGAACTGCATATGGTTCATGAATCAGCCAT
Organism: Pseudonaja textilis; assembly: GCF_049901715.1. NCBI lineage: Eukaryota > Metazoa > Chordata > Lepidosauria > Squamata > Elapidae > Pseudonaja > Pseudonaja textilis. The sequence goes on from NC_141990.1 coordinate 47,670,393, forward strand.
ATGGCTGGGTTGAAGAACTAATTAGAAATAATAATAACCTTTCCAGGTAGCAATTCTATCATACACAATATGCAGCTGTTATTTGTGGTGAATCTGGATGCATTTCCTTGTGACGATAACGTAACATTTTTCTTCTGTAGCCAAGCACTGTTTATTTATTTATTTCCTAAACACTGTTTTCATTATGAACAATTATCCTAAATTTGAGTTAATTGTATGGGTTCACTACCATAGTGAAGAGCTACAGGATAGTGCAGAGCTATAGGATAAACAATGGATAATTAGCTAATTTTAGAAATTGGAATGGCACCCACATTCAGGATAGCATCAAAATGTGCCAGCTAGGATTGTATTGAAATACTCCTACTTTTATAGAGGAAAAGAAAGAAATAATTGTTAATTCTGATCTTTTATGTACACTTCCCTATTCCACATGATTGGCATTTTAGTCTTACTTTCATCCTCTTAGATTTATCTTTCTGAACGTGCACTTCACTTGTAAAAAGCTATTCTGCTTCTCTGTTTTGCTGTAGGTTTTGTCTCACAAAGCTTTAGTCCAGTGGTGCCAAAATGGGAGTGCTCGTGTGCATGCCAGAAACTGGAAGAGCAGCTCCCCGGTGTCCTGCACAGGAGCTCCAGAAACCAGAAGCCCCAGCCACCTAGTCTTCTAGTTTCTAATGTGCATGCGCATGAGAAGACCAGCTGACTGGCATGCACATGCATGCTGGGGAGTTGCTCTTCCGGTTTCTGGCGCTCCCACCCATGCAAAGACCAGTGGGGCAGCATGCATGCGCACGCTGAAACCCAGAAGTGTAACAGGTGGCAGCTGGTGTGCCCAGAGAGATGGATGGGTGTGCCACTTCTGGCACACGTGCCATAGGTTTGCCATCATGGCTTTGGCTTCAGAATAACTGAAGACACTAAAGGGATATTTTAGCTATTTTTTTTTTTTTTACAATGTTCAGTCCAGGCCAAAGATTGCATTTTTCATACTCATTCCCGTATGTGCAACAATGAAGGTCAATTTCAGCAATGGAAGCTTTGTGTCCTATTTGGATCCTTTAATAAACACAAACAGCAATTTTTGGAAATGTTATATTACCCTTTTAAGGGTTTCATTGACTGATCAAAACTGGGGAGTTATTTATAAGCAGATGCTTTGGACTAAATATGTTCTTACTAAGCTAATTATCCGCTTATGGAAAGATTATACTATTTAAGAATTTTGTTAATGAAAGTTTTGTCTATGTTCTTATGCTAGTTGTATCGTTGTTTATTGTTTGTCTCAAGGACACAGACACCTTTGCACAGTAGGCTAATAAAATGCAGAGTGGCAACAAGGCAATTATGCTGGATCTATCAACTGAGTCATGATTTAACACTAAGGTAGTTGGTTAGCATTGGAATGAGTTAGGCCAGACTATTGTTCTGACATCAGAAATATGAAGAGCTTAAGGAGTTGACCACTTAAGGCTACAAGAAGTTTGACACCATACTAGTTTCCCAAGAAGTTTTATGTTAACAGGGTGCTTGATCAGATATCATATCATATATCAGAAATTAAATAGTTTAATGGGCTATCAAATGTTATATGTCCCAGTGACAAAATACATTTGTAAAATCTCACAATCAAAATAGTGTGTCATGCAATGGATCCAAAGTGAAGCAGAATTGCATGAATAATTTTCATTTCTGGACATTAAAAGATGTGGTTGGTGACCTGTAAGGCCTGGATAATGTAGTACTGGAACCCTATAATAAAACACAGTATCTTATAAGTGGTATACCTTATAAAGTGGTATTGATCTAATGCATAGTGATACTCATACTTCAACTCAGTAGGAAGAATGTCATCTTTTTTGGGACTGGGATCAAAAATATTGCCACCCAAAAATGAAACATTTGATATGAAGCATTAACTTTGCTAAATGAAACACAAATCCATGTTCAATTGCTAAAGGAATGTGCACATTATTTTGTTATAAAATTTGATGAATAAATCATTCTTTAGCTAAGTCCTTGTTGCCTTTTACAGTGATACTGAAATAATATTAAATATTACGGATATTACTTATTATAATTTACCTAAAATAAAATATTTTATAACACATATAAGTGATGTTTGGGAAGCTTCACTAGTCTGTAACTCTTTATTTCCAGGATTAATTTTTGTACTAGATAGCAGTTATTCTAAAATAACTTAAAGTCATTAAATTTAAGTCATTAAGTGACTTAAATGACTCTTAATATGGGAGTATAATTCTACAGTAAAATATAAGCAAAATAGCATTGTTTAAGTTAAGATATGTATGTCAGGATACAATTTTTAAAAATAAAGCAACTTTTAAAATTTTATTTATTTCTCTACAATTCTTTCTCAAATGGTTTCACGGTTTCAAAAAAAAAAGAGTTACTAAATGCAGTAATGAATGCAATAGATTGATGGACCCACACAAAACAGAGGCAGATCTTGAACAAGCTGATCCACCCATCCTTACCAAATTCAAGTCCTTATTCTTATTGAGGAGCTCCCTTGCTTCTCACAGATGGGTGGTTATATGCCACAAAGCTTCCCCATGCACAAAATAACTCCCCACACAAAGGAAACAAGCATGTATCCCTACACACAAAAAAGACATCAGAAATATTTTAAGAGCAGATATACTCTAATCACATGGTAATACAATCTAGCCAAAAAGCAAACCAATACATCTGGGTGGTTGATGAGACCTTACATGATGTTTAATTTAAAAAACAGACTTCAAGCCTAGAAATACGCGATTGAATTTGAGTAGATTGCGAATGCATCGGATTGACTATTAAATAATGTAATATTAGAAAGGAATATACATGGTATATTCTCTTATATTTATCATTTTTGTATTACTCTGTATACATGGTATATTCTCTTATATTTATCATTTTTGTATTACTCTGTATACAATATCTAAAATACTTTCCAAGTTATGGAAGCATAACTTTGAAATTAATTGCAGCCATACAGTGCAAAAATATTAACATTAAAAATTGCAGCCTAATCCATTAGCATAGAGGAATGCTAGCATATTCCTACTTCTCTGCCTTTATTTTTCTGGTGGTTCTGTTTAAGATTATTCATTCCCTGCTGGAAGGCTTAACAGGATCATCTGCCACCTTATTTTGGTAATAAAGTCGTTCAAAGTTGCTAAAATCTTGATTCACCATATGGTCTCAAATAACTATGTCTGGGCAATGTTTTTGCATCCATTTTTGTGATTCATTCCAATTTGTGGACTTTGAAAATGTAGCTAGGATGTGATGCCACCTAAACAAAAATAATATGGCAATGATAGTTCATGTCCTTGTATGCTATTGCCCTGTAATTTTATGTAAGCAGTGTCTATGCCTTGGTTGAACAATGCCTTAATTATTTCATGCTGGAATACTGGGTCAAACGCCTTTTTGTATTCAATGAAAGCTATGCACAGAGGCATGGTGTAGTCATTGTGCCTTTCAATGACTGCTGGACAATCTGGATGTGATCCATTGACCAGTAGCCACCTCTGAACCTTGCCTGCTCCTTTGACTGAGCAATATACAATATCATCAAGAGAGTAAAAGAATTGAAATGGAAATGGACTGGTCACATAGCAAGAAGAACTCATGGCAGGTGGACCAAGACAGTCGTAGAATGGATTCCACTTGATAAAAGGCACCCACAAAAGAGACCTAAAACAAGATGGATCAATGATATCAGCAAATATTGTGGGCCCAATTGGCAAAAGAAATCTCAGGACTGTATTGCTTGGAAAAATGCGGAAGAGGCATTCATTCTCCAGTGGATAGTTAATGGCTAAAATGATGGCGTATAAATATAAGGAAATGCATATCTGGTTAATTGTAATTTTGTTTTTCTAAAATGCCTGTTTCAAAAAAACGATTACCAGCAAAATCTTTTTGTTTATTAAGAAGTTCCAATATGTAAAATTTTGCTACAAATTTCACTAGGAGGAAAGCAGAGTGCAATGCGCTGGCAATATTCTTGCATAACTTCTTATTGTATTATATTTTCTTAACATTTATTGATTATTAATATTTTCCCATCTCATTTCTTGTCATGCTATATATTTGCAATTTTTTTTTGTTAAAATGTATCCCACTTATGATTTATGCAAAGTAATCCATTGATCATGTCTTCTAGAAATTGAATCTAGCACTTAGGTTATTTCTGAGCAAGACCAGGGGTGGGATTCTACAGGTTCGCACCTATTCCCTAGAACTGGTTGTTAACATTCTAAGCAGTTCGGAGAACCGGTTGTTAGAAGAAATTACTGGCCTAATCCTGTAAGGAAGGCAGGAAGGAAACATTCTGGTGTTGCTTACAGAAACTGCCTCTCCGTTAATCCTTATTACATTCTTGGCAGGACTAGACTTCCTGTCTCTGGAACTTCTCTGGAGGTTTTTTTTCCTCCTTTGCTGGTACTTTGCTTGTGTGGAGTGACCATTCAAAGTTACAATGGCACTGAAAAAAGTGACTTATGACAATTTTTCACATTTACGACTATTGCAGCAGACCCACAGTCATGAGAGGCCTCATTGTGAGTGAGGTTGAGTTGGCCACACCCAGCCAGTTACATGACCACCAAGCCACGCCATGCCCACCAACTAAGCCACACCCACAGAACCGGTTGTTAAAAAATTTGAATCCCACTCCTGGGTAGATCCATCTTGTAGAGTCTCTTGTAATTTCTTGGGTCTGCCAAGGGATTCATGGTGCCTTTTCTTTTAGCTGAGTTTTTCTTAAAATTACATATCTATAGCACTTGTTCAGATTTCAACCTTTTCAGCTTCCAGAACCCCAATGTTGTTTGCACCCAATGTACTGTAAAACTGATGTACAGTATTTCAATTGGGGAAGGTTCAGGATGAAGTTTTACTTAAATAACAGTAAGAAAAATACATATTTCAATGTACTGATATCTTATTTATGTAGGCTATTTTCCCAAGGATGTTGGGACTCCAAAGATAAATGTTAGGTAAATATAAATACATTAAATAAATCTGCTTGTGTCATGCCAGAATGAATTGAGTAGTTTTGTAGCAATTGCCACCTGTAATGTTTCATATGAAATGACTGTGATATATTACTAATACTATAACATGTGTTTATATGTGTTTATATGGAAATATCATAAATGTGCCATCATATAAATGTAATCAATAAATTGCTCTGCCCTAATTGTACAATGCTTATAAAAGGGCAAATATTTATCAGTCAAAATGAAAGTGTGGTTAATACCACGATAGGTCAGAAATAGGATTGAACTAGGGAATGAAACAAGTAATTAAAAATTTGTTCTAATGCACAAAACAAAAAAAGAAAATAAAATTAGGAAAAAACTTGCATAAAACACCCCTTTCCCAATATATAGAATAACAGAGTTGGAAGGGAACTTGGAGGTCTTCTAGTCCATCCCCTGTTCAGGCAGGAAACCCTATACCATCTCAGACAACTGGTTTTCCAATGTCTTTTTAAAACTGTCCAGTGTTGGAGCATTCACAATTTCTGGAGGCAAGTTGTTCTATTGATTAATTCTAACTGTCAGGGAATTTCTTCTTAGTTCTAGGTTGCTTCTCCTTGATTTGTTTCCACCCATTGCTTCTTGTCCTGCTTTCAGGTACTTTAGAAAATAGCTTGACTCCCTTTTCTTTGTGGCAGCCTCTGAGATATTGGAACACTGCTATCATGTCACCCCTAGTCCTTCTTTTTATTACACTAGACATATACAATTACAGCAACTGTTCTTTATATGTTAGCCTCCAGTACCCTAATCAACTTTGTTGCTCTTCTCTGCACTATTATTAGAGTCTCAACATCTTTCTTACATCATGGCAACCAAAACTGGATGCAGCATTCCAAGTGTGGCCTTACCAAGGCATTATAAAGTAGCATTAAGACTTCACATGATATTGATTCAATACCTCTGTTTATGCAGCCTAGAACTGTGTTGGCTTTTTGGGGAGCTGCTGCACATATTTAAACAATTGTCCACTAGGACTCCAAAATCCTTCTCACAGTTATTACTATTGAGCCAGGTACCACTTATACTTTACCTATGCATTTGGTTTTTCTTGCCTAAATGTAGAACCTTACGTTTTTCACCATTGACTTTAATTTTGTTACATAGTACCCAATGTTCAAGTCTGTCAAGAATCCTTCTGTACCTTAAGCCTATCTTCCAGAGTGTTGGCTATCCCTACCAGCTTGGGGTCATTTTCAAATTTGATGAGTTCCCCATCTATCCCCTCACCCAAATCATTAATGAAGATGTTGAAGAGTACTGGGCCTAAAACAGAGCCTTGGGATACTTGGGGTATTTTTAAAATATTGTATTTAATTTTGCTTAATAAAAACATTAAACCTTGACAGCATGAAAATGTTATTCATCTGTAATACCCATTAAAGCTCTGCTTATAAACAGAAAGCAGACACCTATTGAGATCCTAAATCTGGAATAGCCCTATTTTTCCAATATTGAATCATGAACTTTTTTGCTCTGCCCCAGGTTTGGTAAATTCACATTTCTTCATTGAAATGAGTTTGAAATTTTGAGCATATAACTGAAAAACACACTCACTTCCTTAACTTGTAATGATTTTTATATTGTCTTATTAACAATTTAATTGAAGCAAAACGAAAGATTTATATGACCATATCATATGAATAAATATCCTCTCATCCATTTTTCATTCCTAATATTATGAAGTAAGTTATGCTCCTCTGGATGACACTAGTCCATAGAATGCCTTGCTAATTAGTTTCTCTAACTGTTTTTATATTTTAAGGTAATACTAGACTGTTAAAAAAAAACCTCAATGAGTTTATTTATTTACTGGTTTTATTTATCATCTCAGCTGAGTATGATTGAAAGGGAAAGGGAAAGGGAAAGGTTTCCCTGCACATGCATGCTAGTGTCAAGCTCAAAATTGACATATGTGTAGCCATTTTAGTTAGGCTTAGTATATATTCTTTTTCTTACTTTCTCTTTGGCGGTGATGGGGGAAGGGTTTCGGACTTGCCAAATTCCTAAGGAGGGAGGAATGGAGATAGAGATAGCTGTTTAGGCTAGGTGATTTTTCTTCCCGTGGGAAAATGAGCTGACCATACTGAGGCCACTTGAGGTGAAGATTTATGACATCAAGCAATGTTGAGTTACTTCTGTTGGAGAATATGACTTTGGGAGGTTGTTTCTAACTTCTAATATTGTGGAGTAATTCCAGGTTGTGTCAGATCCAGAATTACCATGGACTTTGCCAATTTGATGCTTTCCTAAATAAAAGAAATTGTTTTGGAAGATGGACTTTGCTCTTTTTTTTAAAAAAAAATGGATTTTATCACTTGGAAACCTGAAAGCTAGTTGTTTCCGTCTCTAGGGGGCAGTGCTCATCTCCATTTCTAAGCCGAAGAGCAAGCGCTGTCTGAAGATGTCTCTGTGGTCATGTGGCCGGCATGACTAAATGCTGAAGGAGCACAGAGTGCTGTTACCTTCCCACCAAAGTGGTCCCTAATTTTCTACTTGCATTTTTTACGTTCTTTCAAACTGCTAGGTTGGCAGAAGCTGGGACAAGTAACAGGAACCCACTCCATTACGCGGTGCTAGGGATTAGAACCACTGAACTGCCAACCTTCTGCTCGAGAAGCTCAGTTTCTTAGCCACCGAGCCACTGCATCCCTGAGTATGATTGTAAGTGATGTATAATATCCAAATCTGATAAAAAATATAGTAACGTATAATAACAAAAAATGCTGATTGGGGAAAAACATTCCAGCACTGGTGACTTCTCAATGATCCATCACTAAGTCATTGCAGCTAGATGTTTTTCATGTTTCTAAAAGGATGCACTAGGACAGTGATGGCTAACCTTTTCAGCTTGGTGTGTCGAAAATCGGGAAAAAGTGTAGCCTTCCTCGGGTCGTGTGTCACTTCAAGAAATATCAATAATTTGGTAATATTTGCAGCCCTAATAAAGAAAGAGTTATATTTTTAATATATTTATTATATTTATTAGTTCAAAAAGCTAAAAGTTTTGGAGATTTTTTTTGGAGGGTTTGCATGGTGCTCTGTGAGGATGGTGAGAAGCAAGAACTGCAAGAGCTGCTATGGAGGCAATTAAAGCTTAGAGGATCTGGAGAGGGGCTGAATGCTGCAGACTAGACATCCAAGCATTTTACAGTGGGAGAGAAGAAGGGAGAGCCACAAAAACAGAAATGCAGATTTTAGTATTAATTGCACTTACAGGACAGCCACCTGATGCTGCTTATCGTGAGCACTGTGTCTGGTTGTTGTGGTACAGTCCTCCTGCAATGTTTATGATGGACTGGGCTGGGGTGATCACACAGGGCTGTGAAACTCGTCTCCCTGGTCTCAGGGCTGCAGGTGCAGGATGTGGGGATTGGAAGGCCACCTTACAGGGCTGTGAACCTCATGGATCTCCTTTCCTCCTGTAGTGTTCCTGAGGTAATGAAACTGACAAACCTCAGTTTATGGCAGTTAAAACTGGTTCTCTGCTGCAAAGTTCTTGTGGCAGCGGTGACACCATGCCTCCACGCAACAAGCAGGGAGCAGGGATTGGAGCAGAGCACAGGCAGCCTCTAAATGTGCAGGTTTTCCCCACACCAACAGGCGTGTCAGTCAAAGTGCCTCGGTGTGTCACGAGTGACACGCGTGTCATAGGTTAGCCATCACTGCACTAGGAAAGCTACTCTTTATTGGGGACAGATGGCTCCAAAAGTTAAAAATCTTTAAAAAAAGCACGCTTTCCTGTCATATCAGTCCTTGATTGTATTTTGAAACAACCCTTAGAAGAACAGCAAGAATCTAACTTCATTTTAAGATGATAGGTGCAAATCTGAAAATTACTATAATCATTGTTGTCATCTCAAAAGTGCTTTTTTCCAAAGGTAACTAGAGTGTTTTTTTCCCTTTGAGGAAGAAGAACAGTTGTGATGGTGGGGGTGGGGGTGGGGAATAAGAGGATAGGTACTAACAGTTGAGACTGGATGGTGGAGGGATGGAAGGATTATATTTCCTTGCAGTCATCTGGTTCATTATCACTCTGTGAGAGCTCTTGTGGCTACTTGCAAGATTTATCTTTGCCCTCAGGGTCCAATTGGTTGTGGAATCTTCTTGGCACTGTTGCAAGAGCTGTGTTGTAGACTGGAGATAGGTGGTCTCTTATCCCTTTCCTTCTGTTGAGAGAGGACTGCGCAATGTTAACACAAATGACCTCTTTTACTCCTCTTTTAAACCAAAAAGAGTTTAAGAGCTGTCTTCAAAAGAGTGACCATTATTTTGCAGATGGACAGCTGAATTTTCTCCTGATGAGTTTGATCTCCTATGTTGTGCCATGCTCTTGTGAAGTGGTCGTTTTGCTTCATCAGTGTACAGATTTGCACATGTCTCACTGCATTGTATTATACATATAACATTGCTCTGTTTTTGTCTTGGTGTTTTATCCTTCAGGTGGACAAGCTTATGTCTTAGTGTATTCTTGGATTTAAAGTATACATGTATGTTATGTTGGTTGAAAATTCTCCTGAGCTTTTCAAATATTCCTACAACGTTTGGAATGACAATGTTGCCACGCTTATTGTTCTCTTCTTTGTCTGTAATGGAGGAGCTTCTGCTGGATCTTTTTCTTTATTGCTAGATAAACTTTCAGTCCAGTGTGTAGGATTCTGATCACTCCCATTTTGTGCTCCAGTGAGTGGTGAGAACCAAAATGTAAATACTGATTTGTGTGTGAGGGTTTTTGTAAACTTCAGTGTTAAGGCTTCTCTCTTCTTTAATGTGCACTGCACAGTCTAGAAAAGCCAAACTGTTTTCTTTAACATCTTTCTGTGTGAACTTGCCAGCTGATAAAGGAAGATGCACAGTTATCCTATATACAGATGATTACAATGCCAAGATGGACACCTTTCTGAAAGACACTACTATATATACTCCTGAATTTTAGCAATGTAATTTGGACAGGCTATACAGAAGTGTTTCTCAACCTCAGTAGCTTGAAAATGTAGGGACTTTTACTCCTAGAATTCCTAGTCCACATGAGTTGAAGTCCACAGATTTTCAAGGTTGAGAAATAATACTGAGGCTATACGAAAATTTGAGTACATATGGTCTATGCTCAGAAATTAAGCATTACAACTGAAGTGAATAGATATTATAGCCAAACAGTGGCTTCTTTTCCAGTGAATGATTCTAGTATTTTAGGATGAAAAATTGTTAAGACTCTTTCAGACTGAGCCTGACTTCAGGTGATGATATGGATATATTCATAGATTTTATTTGCAATAGTATAAAAGTTGTTTGTCATTGCCATCTCTGGAAGGAACACAAATACATGATTGTATTTCAGTGTGCACTTAAAATATGCTAAAACCAGATCTGTGAGATTTAACATAAAAAAGAGCATTTACTAAGATGGAAATACAAATTCATTAAAATAACAGGTAAAACTTTTAGATTGCAAAATATCTGCTTACAAAGTAAAGCAGCAGAAAACACTGGTACTTATATGATAATAAAACAGTAAAAAGCATTGCTATCTGTGTTCTCCCATCCTACCCTTCCACTGGAACAACATTGTAAATGCTTAGTCCAGAATTAAAACTTATTATTTTAAGGAACTTTTCAGCAAACATGCTAAGGATTGCAGTTTTAATTCTTTTAACACAGTGTTTTTTAACCTTAGCAACTTTAAAATGTGTGGATTTTAGCTCCAGAATTGCCTAGCTTGCCGACTGAGGAATTCAAGAAGCTGAAGTCCACATATCTTAAAGTCAACAAAGTTGAGAAATACTGTTTCGACAGTAGCAAAATAAGTACTCAAATATATATTTTAATTATTAGGGGCTAGTGTCATACTACTTTATTAACTATTATTCAGAATGTGCAGGTATTAACATGTATGTTAGTAGGTCAGTCAAAGTTATTTTTAGAATACTTTTCAACTGCGCTGAATGGAATGCTAACTAAAGCTTATTAAATGGAACAAAGTATTTTATTGGGAATGAACTAAATGCTTATGAAATAGAATAAAATATTTTTATTGGGACGGAATCATTAGAGCATCTATACTGATGGTTACAATTATTAATCTTTCTCTGAACATTCATAATTTGAGTAGGGGAAGTGATTTTCTGATACATAAAGCTAGTTTCCGTTTCTTATTTATTTTTCTTATTTACTTTTCTTATTTCTTATTTACTTTTCTACAAGTTATATCATAGCCAATTGTTATCTTATTCATGATTATTCATAAATTCAGTACATGAATAAAATGTAGTGTGAAAGGTATTTATTAATTTTATTGCCTATTTTAGGATTGAAACCCTTGATATCAAGATTTTAATTTTTAATCCATGTTTTTGTGATAATGTTAAGAGTTACTAATCCTAAAATGATTGCTGATTCAAAATATTGATATATCTATCTTTATATTTTACTAGTATTTTCTCCAAAGCTTACCGAATATAGAAAGGTCAGTGTGCTAAATTGCTTAAAGTAAAAGACTAACACTCGAGAGATTCAATTCAAGGCTACCGTTAGCCATGAACAGTTGCTATCTCTCAGCGAGTTCAATAATTTTAACAATTATATTTCAGACTCAAATCACACACTCTTGGAACTGAAGCAGTTTCAATGTGCTGTAAGATGTTCATCCCTTTTTGGACTATTTTGTTTTAAAATTAGACAGGTAGATTACTTTCACAAGCATATGGAATAGTATGTTCTAATATCCTTGTTTATATTTCATAAATACTGAGAAAATGTCTTTAAATTTTCAGCAAGTTGTGGCAGCAATAAATGCAGGAGTCAATCCTAAAGGAAATATGCCAAATCACGTCAGTCACTGGGATTTGGGAAGTTCCTTCTTCTTTGCGGGGACTGTTATTACCACCATAGGTAGGACACCATTTATTATTCTATTTGAACATTGATGACCCAAATTAAATTTAGCTAAAGTATATGTTTATATATTATTATTTGGGAACTTTGTCTCTTTTAATTGTCCTATTTTTTAGTAAGGAAATGTTGGTTAGATATGTTTCTTACATATTTACAAACTAAGCATAAATAATCAAAAACTTTTAGTGCAAGGGTTTAGATTATTTTTAGTTAATATTTTTCTTAATGGAACCCTTGGTTTTTAGCTTGATTTGATTTGTTCAGCAACGACTGCCTTAATTTCATACCCTTATTTTCATACATTTTAACTGAGGACTTAATCTAATTGGAAAAATTCTTTAAATGTTAAACATGTAAGTATAATGAGCCTCCACATGACTAGAAATCACCCAGTGTTTTATTAGGTATTGGGTGATTGGCATAGTTGAACAGCATTTTTTCTACTATATAGTACACATATTTTTAATGTATGTACTATATGGATAGATACACTATCCTGAGCAGAATGCTATAAATGTAATAAATTAAATGTCTTACTGTTGGACATAAATATGTCATCATAGCATCATTTACTTTTATCTCAGACACAAACTTACTTAATGAGAGACAGGTGATATGTCCAAAAAGGTGATGGTAATACATCCCATCCCATATTTGTCACTATGAGAATGTGTTCCGCACATCATCTTCAGTCAGAGTGGAAGGGCTAAGAAGATCCTCTTCCTCCTTCTCCAATCTAAGATTATCTGTGAAAGGAAATGTGAGATTGGACCAGTCATGCCTCCAATTTTCATCACATTTTGCCTTCCAGAGATCTTTGGATTGAACAGCAAAATAAGAGCTGCAATGGAGCTTATATATACAGAATTAGTATCTATGTGAGAAACTATCATATAGTAGAAGTGGATGGAAAAGTGGATAAAAACAGGTATTCTGTAACTGTGTGGAAATGTGCATATATACTGTTGAAATTTTATCATATTATCTTGTTGCATAGGGCGAAATCAGCATGTTTTTAATTGCTTTGTAATGAGCCTGCAAGACAGACTTTCACAGCCTGTGCACCTCAGATAGCTTGTATTACAACTACCACAATTGTGGCAAAATTGAAGATTAGGTTGAGAAAAGTTGCTGTAGACAGTTTAAACTTGTCTTGATTGAGAAATTCATAAATTTAAGAATGTTCTTCCTTATTTTCAATAATTCTAATCTTCCTTCCTGAAAAAAAGTGTCTCAATATCTTTAATGAACAAGCATTTGTAACCATCCCACCAAAAAAGAAAAGAAATGTACGTAAGCCAACTATTGGAAAGATGAACTGAGAGAATGTTTATTATAAATAAAACTGATTCTTTTCCTGTATACTAATTCATTTCTGAACTAAAATAAATATTTCCTTAACTAAAGCGATGTATCAAAATGATTTTAAAAACAACCATGAAACAAAATACACTTGCTTGAAATATTAAAACAAAATGTTCAATTTAACTTGTCAGAGAATTTCGAAACTGTACATTGATGTTGTTTTAGAGTGCTACCATTGATAAGTGGCATTTGCTACTGGCATTTGGTTTTGACTGTGCAGTTCTATGAATTCAGTCATTCTACTGTTTTCCATAAAATTATTTTTGAAGGTTATAGTATACCAAGCCCACAATATATACTGTATTATTAAATTTATTTGAGGCTCATTTCATCGCAAGGCAACTCTGGGCAGCTTACAACATTAAAAGAGATGCAATCAAAGCCATAGGACTACAAAATTATGATTAAAAATGGAAGGGAAGGAAGCAAGATGTACAGGGGGTGAGGTGGGATCTATTAGTCCATCAACCACTTCCAACATGGTACTCTTCTTCCTGTTCCAGGCCAACTGGAACAGGCTCTTATGGAAGGTCAGGGGAGTGGGAGCCAATCTTATCTTAATGAGCAAGGTGTTTCAAAGGGCCAGGGCCATGATAATATTGCATAATAATAATATTACATGTTTTTTTTTTAAATTGAATTGCAGTTGCTATCATCAGACATGACTTCTTGAGGTCTTTGTATTTTTAATACTCTACACCAGTGTTTCTCAGTTTTAGCAATTTTAAGATCTATGGACTTGAACTCTCAGAAATTTCTGGAAGGTTCAAGGTTAGAGGAAAAATGGTATAACCTCAAATTTTATCCTTGAGCCATTTTTGTATTCCACTGTCACTTATGGCGAGCATCCGTTGCCTTGAATATGACATGAATAGCCTTTGGTATTTTATGAAATAATATTTGTTTAAGATGGCTTCTGCTTCTGTGCAACTGACCTATACAAATATCAAAATCTCCAGCATTCTTTTGGTGTCATATTATAATGTCAAGCAAAACTGTTTTATTTAAGTGAAAAGATAGCAAGCAGCTACTGACATTCTGAAAATATGCCATATATAATGGCAGGTTTGAGCTAGCACTTAGCAGACTAAAATAAATCCTTGTAGATTCACATTTGTGATTAAGGTCTGGTCTTGGTCTCTGAGCTTGAACAAAATTTTTATTGTAAATATTTTTTCTTTCTCCAGTGTATGTCCCCTGCAGGCATAAGCCTTTTCTTCTGAAGTCGGAACATTTTCTATCTTGTTACTGTATGTAGTTTATTGATTCAGCCGAACAATGGAGAATTGTACTATTAACTCTGTTATTGCTGACAGAATTTCATTGTAATCACAGAAGTCTGTGTTGAAATGCTGTTTTCAGCTAGACATTAACTACTTAATACACAATCTCTGCCTATTCCATGGAGGCCTATGTAGGAATAAGAAAGTTTTACAATATATGTTACATGAAAAGAAAAAGTATGTCAAACCTTTCTGAGACCCAGTATAATACTATTATACAAAAGCACGTTTATTAGATACATATTGTACAATTTTATTAGTCATTTCCCCCCTCTTTCAATGATATGCAATTGTTTTTCTTACATTAATAATTTTCTCCTTTTAAAATCTTTTAACAAATCTTTTTTAAAAATCACATAATTGTAGTTATCATGACCAGGTTCAAGCTATTTGTTCCAAAATGCTGTTTCTAATAACTGAAAATATTTCCTGTTATCAACAGTAATGACAAAAAAAATTGAGCTGGAAATAGGGCAGCGTTGGTCCTGATCTTGAGCCAGGGTGACAGTTTTAGGCAGCAATTGATAAGTAAAAGGCAAGACAGGGTTAAAAAAAAACTCATGCATTTAATTCAATCTGGCCAGTCTAAAGAGCCCATGTTGCTGGCTAGTCAAAAGACTTCCAAATATTATTCTGTTCTACAGAGACCTGAGACCTGCAGAATCAAATTACTGTATCCAAAGAGGAAAAACACAAAATGGCCCTTACAACTCACTCCTGAACTTCTTGAAATCAGGACCAGAAACTAGAAACCAAGATTTGCTTCTAGGAGCTGTTGTCCTGTTGTGCTGCTAGCAATGGCCAGAAAAAATATATGTGGCATTTGTTAAATTTTCTGGGTAAATCTACAAAGGCAAAATTCTATTCCTTACAACTTGGAATGGTTAAAAGGAGTTTAGGATTGCACATAGCTGGAATTTACTGGGTTGCTGGGAATTAGCAGCAGCAAAGACTAGCTATTGTGTCATTTTCCACTAGTGATGAAACAAAATTGTTTTCTATTTCTGCTTGCAAATAGCAAGCTTGAGTGATCTTTGAAGTCTGACAAGAGTCCGCATGGTAAGAAGGAAAGTTACCATGATGAGTGGAGCGAGTACATTTGTGTTAATCCATGAGAAATAAAGTCTAGTTAGGAACAATGCCACAAAATTCAAATGTTTTAATTTCACTAATTTCATTGGGAGAATAAGCCACCTGCTTCATCCTCCCATTAAAATAAATAGGGCATTGCTTTTGTTTTGACTGAAGTGTCTAATGAAAAGAAAGGACTAGGGCTATCATGATAGCATGCTTCTAATATCTAAGGGGCTGCCACAAAAAAAAGGGTGGGGGTGGGGGTCAAGCTATTCTCTAAAGCACCTTGAAGGCAGGACAAGAAGCAATGGATGGAAACTAATCAGAGAGAGAAGCAACCTAGAAATAAAGATATATTTCCTGCTAGTTACAACAATTAATCAGTAGAACAGCTTGCCTTCAGAAGATGTGGATGCTCCATCACTGGAGCTTTTAAGAAGAGATTGCTGTTTGTCTGAAATTGCATAATGTCTCCTGTTTGAGTAGGGGGTTGAGTAGACCTCCAAGGTCTTTCCAATTATGTTATTCTGTTTTCTCACCATACTTAAAAGAAATGCCCATGGTGAAGTAATTCTGCATTTTCCAGACTCTCTCCTTCACATAAGGCTTATGAGTTGAATTTAATTTTTTTAGAAACAAAGTTTCTCCATTTTTAGAATATTCATCAAAAAGTAGTTGATGTATTTTACTAAGCATGTAAAGGGTATGCAATTACGTATATCTATTGCATCCAGAAGTTTGAAAGCATAATAAATTTGCTATCAAAAAGTGTACTAATTTGAGCTCTCCAAAAGAAAATAAATTGGTTGAAATAGCACCTGAAAGATTATAACAGGCCACATTACAACAAAGAGATACTGTGTGTTTGATAGCACAAATAGATTGGAGTGAATGACCAGAACATGTCTTGATTTGCATTCCTACAGGGTTGGGCAAGTCAAAATCTCATGTTTTGTTTTGTAATTTCCCTGAATATATTTATCAGTTTTCAGCATCATTTTTTCCTGATGTTTTAAGGTGAAAATAATATTGTAATTCAGATAATAGATTTTAGAAGAAAAAGATAGCCTTCCTCAGCCTGTGCATCACAGATAGCTTGCATTACAGCTGCCACAATTGTGACAAAACTGAAGGGCATTAGGTTGAGAACAGTTGTCATAGACAGCTTAAACTTATCTTGATTGAGAAGTTCATAAACTTAAGAGTGACTATCATTATTTTCAATAACTCTAATCTGTCTTTCTAAAAAATGTGTCTCAACATCTTTAATAAACAAGCATTTGTTACCACCCCACCAAAAAAGAAAAGAAATGTATATATCTTATGAATAGTCTGCCTCTTGAAAATCCAAACATTAATGGGAGTTTCTACTCCAATTTTTTATAATAAAAGAATGAAAATGTGGCCTTTGAATATCTTTGTCCTTAGCTGCTAAACTTTGGCATTACAGTAACTATAAAAAGCAAGAATGTTCAGTTATAATTGGGAGATTGTAGATAAAACGGAGATCTGAAGCTAATGTGATACAGGTTTCCTTTGGGACTGATGTTTTACTTTGTAGTACTGCTTTTTAAGTTTTACACAGACAAACTGGCAGAAGATACAAAAGAATAAACACAAATTCAACCGAGACATTTTATATAAGAATGAAGGAAAATATTTCATTCTCCATTTTTTTCACTTTAATTTTCAACTTTTAAAATAGCAGCATGAAAATCCTGAATGAGAAATTAAAGAAGTCTGATTCTATACGTTTGAATTAAGTCTAGATTAATAAACCCTGTCTTGCTACTTTAATTGGTTAACATATGAATGCTAGGATGAATATTATATAAGTAGACTTGACAATCACTCGTCTGAAATGCTATAGGATCTTGAGCAGGAGGCTGAAGACCTTCAAGTCCCTCCCAACTCTATTCTGATTAAATAGTCCTCACTTGTACTGCAATTTCCATCGCTAAGTGATGAGGTTGTAAAGTGTGAATGTCATGTGACTTGCACCACTTAGCAACAGAAATTCGGGCACTTCTCTTGCCATTGTTAAGCAAACCACTGCAAGTCTATAAGCAATAATATCACATGGTCACTGTTTTCAACCTTCTGCTAACTTTCCCACTGATTTTCCTTGCGAGAAGCCAGCAAAGAAGGTCACAAATGGGATGCTACAGCAGTGTAAGTGTGAGCTTTCAAGGAATTGCTGTATTAGTGGTTGTTAAGTGAGGACAAACTATAATAACAATGGCTATTGTGAACAGCTTTAGTGATTATTTTACATTTAAAGCTTAATGTAATTGTCTCCCTTTGTAGCTTTTTAAGATTACACTTACATTAGTTCCTTGGTTTATACACTGCTCAAAAAACTAAAGGGAACACAAAAATAAGACATCCTAGATCTGAATGAATGAAATATTCTTATCAAATACTTTGTTCATTACATAGTTGAATGTGCTGACAACAAAATCACACAAAAATTATCAATGGAAATCAAATTTAGCAACCCATGGAGGTCTGGATTTGGAGTTACACTCAAAATTAAAGTGGAAAAAAACACTACAGGCTGATCTAACTTTGATGTAATGTCCTTAAAACAAGTCAAAATGAGGCTCAGTAGTGTGTGTGGCCTCCACGTGCCTGTATGACCTCCCTACAACGCCTGGGCATGTTCCTGATGAGGTGGTGGATAGTCTCCTGAGGGATCTCCTCCCACACCTGGACTAAAGCACCCCCCAACTCCTGGACAGTCTGTGGTGCAACGTGGCATTGGTGGATGGAGCAAGACATGATGTCCCAGATGTGCTCAATTGGATTCAGGTCTGGGGAATGGGCGGGCCAGTCCATAGCATCAATGCCTTCATCTTGCAGGAACTGTTGACACGCTCCAGCCACATGAGGTCTAGCATTGTCGTGCATTAGGAGGAACCCAGGGCCAACCGCACCAGCATATGGTCTCACAAGGGGTCTGAGGATCTCATCTCAGTATGTAATGGCAGTCAGGCTACCTCTGGTGAGCACAAGGAGGGCTGTGCGGCCCCCTAAAGAAATGCCACCCCACACCATTACTGACCCACTGCGAAACCAGTCATGCTGGAGGATGTTGCAGGCAGCAGAACATTCTCCATGGTGTCTCCAGACCCTGTCACGTCTGTCACATGTGCTCAATGTGAACCTGCTTTCATCTGTGAAGAGCACAGGGCGCCAGTGGCGAATTTGCCAATCTTGGTGTTCTCTGGCAAATGCCAAATGTCCTGCATGGTGTTGGGCTGTAAGCACAACCCCCACCTGTGGACGTTGGGCCCTCATATCAACTCATGGAGTCTGTTTCTGACCGTTTGAGCAGCCACATGCACATTTGTGGCCCACTGGAAGTCATTTTGCAGGGCTCTGGCAGTTTTCCTCCTGTCCCTCCTTGCACAAAGGCGGAGGTAGCGGTCCTGATGCTGGGTTGTTGCCCTCCTATGGCCTTCTCCGTGTCTCCTGATATACTAGCCTGTCTCCTGGTAGCGCCTCCATGCACTGACAGACATAGCAAACCTTCTTGCCACAGCTTGCATTGATGTGCCATCCTGGATGAGCTGCACTACCTGAGCCACTTGTGTGGATTGTAGACTCCGTCTCATGCTACCACTAGAGTGAAAGCACCGCCAGCATTCAAAAGAGACAAAACCATCAGCCAGAAAGCATAGGAACTGAGAAGTGGTCTGTGGTCACCACCTGCAGAACCACTCCTTTACTGGGGATGTCTTGCTAACTGCCTATGCTTTCTACCTGTTGTCTATTCCATTTGCACAACATTTGCACAACAGCATGTCAATCAGTGTTGCTACCTAAGTGGACAGTTTGATTTCACAAAAGTGTGATTTACTTGGAGTTACATTGTGTTGTTTAAGTGTTCCCTTTATTCTTTTGAGCAGTGTATTTTATTTTCCATCTACATAACAGAATAAGGAGACCCCTGCTGAATCAGGATTGTAGTTCATTTAATCCAGCACTCTCTGTCACAGGGTGCGTAACAGGTACAGTAGAGAGCTTGCAAGCTTAGAAAAATAGCCCCTTTCTTCTGTCATTCCCCAATATTCAATATTTATGATACACCGCTTGAGATTCTTTTTTAAAAAAAACCAAATGAATTGGTGTTCAATATTCATGTGTGTGGTCCATAAACTCCATAACTGAACTATGAACTGTGTAAAGATGCATTTCCTTCAAACATTAATCTCCAAGCATTTTGTTTGAACAGATGAATTGCAAAACTGAGACAAAAATCTATCATTTTTCATCCCATTCATGCTTTTTTCTGCTACTATATTTTTCTCTCTCTTACCTATCTTTGTTCTAAGTGGAAACCCCCCACCCCGCAAAAAGAAAAAAACAGTTGCCTTTACTTTTTAAGAAGCTGTCCAACACTATCTTCTTGGTTGCTCTTTTCTACATCATTTCATGCGCTACAACATCCTTTTATGGTGTTGAGTCTAGAATTGCAACGTTTCCAAGTGTGATCACTCTGTAGATTTATACATTTTGAACAATTTATTTTTAATGCTTATGATTCCTAGTATGTAATTCTTATTCTATAACTTGGATACACAAAAAAATTGTGGGGAGGCATTTCATAAACATAAGCTTTTTTTTTTTTAATGTCAAGAAGGACTAGTATCAATTTCTGTGCTGGCTAGGGAAATGATAGAACAATTAATCAGTGGAACAACTTGTCTACAGAAGCTGTGAATGCTCCAACACTGGAAGTTTTAAAGAAGAGATTAGATGACCATTTGTCTGAAATGGTCTAGGGCTTTCTGCCTGAGCTGGGGATTGGACAAGAAGTCCTCTGAGGTTTCTTCCAACTCTGTTATTCTGTTATTCCGATAGCATCACTGACAAATAATGTGCAAAATTCCTCAAGCACATTCAGGGAGCTATCTAGGTTTTCAAAGTAACTAGACCACACTATCAGAAGATTATATCAGCTGTCAGTGTAAGAATTACCAGAATGATCTGTTCCTGCTAAGGAAATAACAGAGTGCCTCTATACTCAAATCACTCTATCAAAGAGAACATAAAATCCAACATATGTGGGAACTAACACTAGTCGGGACATGAAAACCTTCATGAGAGGAATAACAACATTGCAAAAAAGTTTGGGTTTGTAGGATTCATTTAATATTTCTGGGAAATTATAAGTATTTCTGGGATATTCAAAAAAATAATAAATAGCTTTTAAAAACAATACAGTGTTTTTACTGTATTGTATCCTCGACAGTGGAGGATGTGGTTAGTTATTGCAGGAAGATCACAAACAGTGGCACGACAAAGGAACAACAATAGTGCATTGGCATATCTGTGAGAAATACCGTTTCCATGCAAGCAAGAACTGGTAGGACCATAAAGTAGACAAAATAACAGAAAATGAAGAAACTAAACTGCTCTGGGACTTCAGAATTCACACAGACAAATACCAGCCCCATAACACTTCAGTTGTAACAACTGTCAATAAGACAAAAAGGCAGGGGTGGGATTCAAATTTTTTAACAACCGGTGCTGTGGGCGTGGCTAGGTTGGTGGGCATGGCTTGGTGGTCATGTTATTGGTTGGGCGTGACCAACTCAATATCACTCACATCAAGGCACACATCTCCTCGCCTGGCCTCTCATGACTGTGGGGATGCTACAACAGTCGTAAGTGTGAAAAATGGTCATAAGTCACTTTTTTCAGTGCCATTTGAATGGTCACTTCACACAAGCAAAGTACCAGCAAAGGAGGAAAAGAAACCTCCAGAGATGTTCCAGAGACAGGAAGCCTAGTCCTGCCAAGAATGTAATAAGGGTTAATGGAGAGGCAGTTTCTGTAAGCAACACCAGAATTTTTTCCTTCCTGCCTTCCTTACAGGATTAGGCCAGTAATTTCTTCTTACAACTGGTTCTCCAAACTGCTTACCGAACTGCTTAGAATGTTAACAACCGGTTCTAGGGAATAGGTGCAAACTGGTAGAATCCCACCCCTGCAAAAAAAGGCTAGATAATAGTGGATATGGATCTGGGCACAGCAGATCAAAAGAGAAAGAAATGGGGGAAAGAAAGAAAATACAAAAACTTGAAATTGAAGTAGAATGATTGTGCCAAAGAAAATAAAGATGGTACCAATAGTAATAGGTGCCCTGGGTGCAATCCTAAAACATCTGGAGCACCATTTGAATACCATCAGTCACATTAATCAATTGTAAAAGGTAGCTTTATTTAGTGTAGCTTACATCCTGCCAAGCAGCAACATCTGTCTATCCTAGGTCTGTGGGACAGGTTCAATAAATGGATAAAAATGCCAGGTCCAGTCTAAACAAAACATCTAAACATCTTGTATGACCTACCATAATAACATTCAATTTTTTTTAAAGATGGTAATTTTATAAGAGTCATATGAAGTTCATATACTTCTAATAGCCACATATCAAGTATAAAAGGAGCAGGCTTAGACAATAGTCTTCAATAGATATCCATGTATACAATGAAACAATGTATACAATGAAACAAAAGAGAAGAAGAATCTAATAAACTTATTATAACATGAAATCTGTTAAAAATTTGGAATTTTTTCAAACGTTTTTTATTTGAAGGACACTTACAAGAAAGATGTGATCACATATGGCACATCTGGACTCAAGAAAGAGATTCAATACATAGCAGGAGTTGCTGAATGACTCTACTATGGTCACGATAACTGGAAATGTTGCTTTATGAAAAAAGATTCAAAAATATTAGGAAGTAATATAACAAAACTTCCAGAAATGATTTATTGGGATGTATACTGATAATAACAATAATAAATCTGGCATCACGCTGGAAAACAGAAACTTTCTCATATAAATTGGCAAATACATGAAAATGGAAAACCTGACTATACATATTCATAGCAGATTGATTAATTGATTGATTGACTATGTGCCATCAGGTCATTTTATACCTCTAGTGACCACATGGTACTATTTCATACCTGAAATTAATATTTTTAGAACTCTGTAAAAGTTTGAGTACATAATTCAATTACCATCAAAGCAGTCTTACTATGATGACCCGTAGTCTCTCAAAATAACCCCAAACCCAAAACATATATTAAAGTCCGGTAAAGCCTTCAACTTAACTTCACTGTTTTATTAGGCACAGTTTAAAGTCACAAAAATAAATAATGAGGCAAACAGAAATCCAAAACAAACCACATTGATGAGAGTTCTGAAGCAAGCCGAGATAACTAATTATAAACTCCAGGAAAATAACCGAGAAAAGTCCATGGGAAGAACAGCAAAGATAAGCCTCTTTCAAGGTGAACACTAATTGACTTCAGCAATTCTAACTGTGCAGTTGCAAACTTATATACATAGCTCCCACCTGCAAGCCACGAGGAAGATCCTGGTAATCTCCTCTTGAGTAGACCTCATTTTTCCCTGATCCTCTCCTCCCTGTGTGACCTAGGATGGATAGAGGATGGGCCTGGATCCTCCCCTGGCTGCTCAGCTGGCCTCTGCCCTTCCCCAGCCTCCTCCACCACCTCTGGAGCCACACTCCCACTCCCTGTTGGCTGTTCCTCCTCTTCATCAGAGTCAGACTCCACCAGGGGCATGACACTTACATTTTGTGGAAAAAATAATTGGGTGGCTCCAAAGTATTCAGGGCTTTTTTAAACATTTCAAAATTTCCAAGGCTTTCCTGCTGTTCTTCCCCCCTCTCTTTCCTATCTATCTATCTATCTATCTATCTATCTATCTATCTATCTATCTATCTATCTATCTATCTATCTATCTATCTATCTATCTATCTTACATTTATCATTTATCTGTCTTCTACTTTTATTTTTATAAATAACCCAGGGAACATACACAAAACTTCTTCCTGCTGTTTTCCCATAACAATAATATTAGGAAGAGAATTTAGTTGACAGAATGCCTAGTCCAAAGCTATCCAGCCAGTTTTCATATCTGAGGCAGGACTAGAATTCACAGTTTCCTGGTTTCAAGGTTAGCACATTAACTACTTAATCTGGCTTTGTGAGGGTTTTTTTTGGGGGGGGGGGTTGGGATTTTTTCAGTCAATATACAATGATGCAACTTCACTTTTAACAATTTTATTTGGAAATGCAAAGAAGTTTGTGGATTGCAGTGACAGGCATTATGGCATTGACATGAAGAGCTGACTAGTGAAATTTATCATCTTTTTAAACTTTCTGCCTGTCAACTCTTTTGAGGCAGTAAAGTTAATATTGCATGAGACTTTTCTCAATTGCAACATTTTTTAACTTTGCTCTTTCTTGTGTTAATAGAGTATCATGTTTCCATGCTGGTTTTGTCAACACAACTGGAGCCTCAACTCAGTTCTCAGCTATTTTAATATGAGCTCAAGGATTACATGCCTTGAAAATGAATGAATGGCCATCAGGCTAACACGAGCACTTTCCCAAACCTTTACTGCTCTAAATATAGCACCTAGGAATCAGCCATTTCCCCTCCCCAGTGATGGGAATTAGATTGACTTCCAGGCAAGCAGTTAATTCTAAATGACATGGACAAAAACATTAGCTGATCAGTGACAGTCTCTTCTGGAGAATTTTCCCACAGTACAGGTAATCTTGCTTACTAACCATTAGTTCAGTGATCTTTTGAAGTTATGACAAAACAGGGAAACTCACAACTGTTCCTTGAAGTTCTGGCCGTAACAGGACCCCATATTTACATGACTTGATGTTTGGCAACCAGTGTGCATTTATGATGGTTGTGACATCCTACGGTTACATGATCATCACTTGAACCTTCACAGTTGGATTCTGACAAGCAAAATCAGTGGGGAAGCCAACAGTAAGTTTTAAGTTGCAACCACATGATGTCATGCTTAACAACTGTTAGTGATTCGCTTAACAACTGCAGCCAAAGCTGACAAACTAATGTTGTAAGTAGGGCAAAGTAATATGACTTTTATAAGGTGCTGACAATACAGCTTATAATAAAAACATTTAATAAGTAATGACAGCTGAAGTGCTTGAATCTTATGCCAGTCTGCTGCTTTCTATGCAGAACAGAAATCTTCTCTCCTTGGCAGGCAGCATAAAAATGAGTTGCCTGACTGCCTTTGTAGGCAGGAGCAGGTGTGAGCAGACTGGAAAGAAAGCTGTTGGAAATGGTCCGGACTGCCCACCCCAAATTTGTTCTATGTACAGAATCTCTCACCCACACAAGTGGACTTCTCATAATAGTCCTGATTGAAATAGGAGGAACAATATTGTAGCTCTATTAAAAATAATATATCTTTGAAGCTTTCTTTGAAGTTGTACTGGCATTTGATTGAAAGTTCAGGATCAATGCTTCTATTAAGTTTTAGAACTTTTATTCAGACATTATTTTTGGGACATCCCTTGGTATATTTTAATACTGTGAAAAAAAAAACCTGTTTAGCAAAACATAATTTAAAATATTATTTTCTTTCTCTGCCCCTCCAATTAATTTACCATCTAATAACTCCAAAAATTGGAATTCAAGGCTTTTAAATTGAAGGTAAATGGAGAGAGAAATGAAAAACAATAACTTTCCATTTTGCTGGGTTAAATAAGACTGGTAACATCAAGAATATTTACATTTAACTTATGCCCTGTATCATTAATTTTTCACTACATTTTCAAGGTCTTGATCTGTCAACAAATCATTGAATGGTGCAAATTTAAGTACATTCTAAGTGTTTCAATGGTTGCAAAACCATTGCCTTAATTGAAGGAGTCTTTTAAAAATAGACTACTTTTCGTGCTTTACATGAATAAATTATTTGGCTCTGGGAGTAGTGAGCTTGCTCAGCACTTTGGATGGCAAATCCTCTTCCTAAGAGCTCAGTGATGCTGGATCTTATAGGGAGAAAGGGGAGTTGCTGATAAGAATGGAATCGAATCTTAAAAGATATGACTGTTATGGAAACTATATTAATGCTGAAAAATATTGAATGGAAAAGATGTTTCCCACTTTAAGCAATTCAAAATAGCTGCATTATTTAGGAAGCAGCCACATTATTATAACCACATAGAAATATGGATACTGCACACCATGCATTTAGATATCATCTTGTAAAATTGTGTCAATTTTGTCACATCTTTATATCCTGTTATATCCTTTCCTCCTAAGGACCTTGTGTTGTATCATTTATTAGGAAAAGAATAAAGATGTGCTATTTAGGTATTATAGCAATTAAGGCACATGGCTGTTTATTTCCAGTTCATTTTATTATGAAGTAGCCAACAGCACAAGTGCTAATTATTAATTATTATCCATAAATTAGAATTAGAAGAACTTTATTGTCATTGTACAAGTACAACGAAACTGTGGATGCATCCCAGCAACTGTTCACAATACAATAAAACCAAAGCACTTAAAAATGTAGATAAGAAAAACAGAGTACCCACATCTCCATTGACAATTTGAGAGTACAATATCTACGAATATACACAAAATATACATCCAACATTGACTGTAACGCTTAGCCAAGTATAATACACAAGAGATGGATTGTACTCTAATATGTTATTATACATCTGAGATATATTGAGATTTCCAATCTTTTCACATCTTAATGAGGTAGTGACTTCGTGTTTATTTGCGGTTCGGATGGCCCAGGGAAAGAAACTATTTGTTAGTCTAGTGGTGTGGGATTTTATTGACCTAAAATGCTGCCCAGACGGCAGCAGGTCAAAAAGATAATTGCCAGGGTGTGAGTGGTCTTCTATAATGGCCTTGATTCTGCTTTGGCAGCAGGCCCTGGCTAAGTCTTCCAGGGAGGGCAAAGGGCAACCAATGATCTTTTGAGCTGTGTTTATCACCCTCTGTACAGTTCTCCTGTTCTTATCTGTGGAGCCTGCATACCACACACCCAGACAATATGTCAGAGTGCTCTCCACAGAGGCTTTATAAAAAGCCAGCAACAGCTTCTTATCCAGATTGTTCTTCCTGAGAATACCCAGGAAGTGCAGCCGCTGATGAGCTTTCTTCATTATGGCCTTGGTATTAGGGGACCAGGAGATATCAGCTGAAATATGGATGCCAAGGAATCTGATCGTAGGGACAGTTTCCACTCATTCTCCATTGATGATGAGTGGGGCGTGGTCCTGTCCATGTTTCCTGAAGTCCATAATCAGTTCTTTGGTTTTATGGACATTCAGTGACATATTGTTCTGTGAACACCAGATAGACAGGTTCTCTA
Organism: Pseudonaja textilis; assembly: GCF_049901715.1. Taxonomy (NCBI): domain Eukaryota; kingdom Metazoa; phylum Chordata; class Lepidosauria; order Squamata; family Elapidae; genus Pseudonaja; species Pseudonaja textilis. The sequence continues at coordinate 47,697,279 of NC_141990.1, forward strand.
ATTCTTCCCTATATGCCATCTCATCCTCTTTGGAGATGAGACCAATCACGGTCGTGTCATCCACAAACTTTATGATGGTGTTTGTTGAATGGCTTGGTGAGCAGTCAAAGGTGTACAAGGCATATAGCAGGGGGCTGAAGACACAACCCTGGGGGGAACCAGTACTGAGTGTAATAGTGGAAAAATGGTGGAGGCCAAGTCTAACAGACTGTGGTCTGTTTGTCAAAAAGTTCTTAATCCAGGAGCACGTGGGGGTGGGACCTGCAGATTATACAGTTTGGTTACTAGTATATCTGGGATGATAGTGTTAAACGCAGAGCTGTAGGCCGCAAAGAGCATCCTCACATAGCTCTGTTTGTTCTCCAGATGACTCAGCTCTATGAAGTGTGATGGCCACAGCATCCTCTGTAGATCGGTTTGCTCTATAAGCAAACTGATGTTGATCAAAGGAGGGTGGGAGGCAGTCTCTGATGTGCTGTGAAACTAGTCGCTCAAAAACCTTCATAATGGAACTTGTTATGAAGGTAAAAGGGATTTGTGACAGTATTCTAGCTACCTTTCCCTTTAGAGATGATATATTTCCAACTCTTATATTCTGTTTTTTTCTCTAAATGATACTCATTACTGGGACATTGCTTTTTAAAAATACCTTTGTACTTTTGCAAACTATAGAGATACTTTGACTAGATGCATAGTACCCTCTAATTTCTCAGTGGCAGTCAACTCAATTCTGACTGTCTGGAAAGGAGTAAAGAATCATTATTAGTAAATAGCATGAAACTCACAATTATTTATTGAGTACAGATTATGCTTTATGTCACATAGCTATGTGATTCAGAAATAGAGTGTATAGCATACAGGTTGCATGCACAGAGATCAACATAGAAATACTGCTTATTTAAACCAAATCAGTGATGTATAACAAGCTCATTATTATAGAAACTGGTGACTTAATAACATATGGGATTTTCAAGTTAAAATGATTAAAACAAAGACCAATAAATATATGACAGAAGTGTATGCATAATTTGGTTAAGGTCTTCTTCTGCAAATGTTGCCCAAAATGTCATCAAATCTTATAATCCTCAGATAGTGGGATAAGGTTTTTTTTTCTGAACTGAAAGCCTAGATAGACTTCATGCACAAATGATAAACTCTCTTCATTCTTTATTTGAATGAAGAACATTTGTATTACTTTTCTGAGAAGCATAAATTTCCTTCTTGTCTAACAAGAACCACCCCCCACCCCCACCCCTTGTACCAGCAATCTCTTTTTAGCACTGGAAAATTATTATCCCACGGTCATTTTGTTTGAAGTAAATGCAGTACCATCAGATCACTTAACCTCATATAATAGATGCTTAGGATGTGTGATGAAGGAAACATGCCCCCCCTGAAGATCATACTCTTGTCACTGTTATTTTATACAGCTATTTGTAGTTCAACCATATGCTGTTGTGCTAGTGGTATCTAAGAGATGAGATTGTTTTGGAGAATATCTCTCTGATTTGCATCACAGTTAAAATTTACTCTTGTCCTGTTTTCAACATGATAGTTTTATTTTTTTTCCTTCAAAGAAGTTCAGAATAATTCATCCTTCAAATGATTCAATTTATGTTAATATATGTTAATATTACTCTGTATTTATTGCTATTTTTTAATTGAGAAAACTATTCCAAGGCAGATTGGAAAATTCAGTGCATAAATTTCTGATGGATAAATCTCAATGATACAAAACTCAATTGTCCTACAGTGTAGGGGTCCTCATCCATAGAGATTATATTGGTATTTTGAGAACTGGTTAAGCCTGACTGGAAACTTGCATTGGGAATTATGAATGCAACAAAGCAGCTCTAGATCTCTCTTTTGAAAAATGATGATAGTTTTGGCTCTTTGAGTGTTAATTTGTTTATTATTCTGCTGCTTTACCAAAGAGCTTAAGCTTATGCACATTTCTGTGGTATTTAACAATTATTTGGTTTCAGCAGCAGATTATTGATTCCAAAGACTCTTTCAAAAAATAAATTCCATTGCACCATGTATTTCAAATAAAGTGGCATAGATATTTTTACCCAAATTTTTCAGTTTAGCTGGTGTGAGCCTCCAAATGAAGAATCTTGCAAGATTATAAAAGTTTAATTCTCAGATATTATAGTTTTTCTGCAGATTGGATTCTGCATACACCATGTTAAAGTCTTCAAAATAGTGCGAGACAGAACAAAAATAAATAGTTCTCACTTCCTGTGGTACATAAAAAGTATTGTCACTCCACAGTGGACAGTTTAATTGCGCTTGAACTATCTTAGAAAATGTGCTATGTGCCAGCTATTTAAATAAGAGAGCGCAAAAAGAAGATGGAGCTCTGGGGAAGTCATGCGAAAACAGCATGGGAGGACCTTCAGAGTACTGTTCCTCACCCCTCAATCTCAAACATATGATTCTTCTTTGAACCTTGGTCGTCCTGCTCATTGAGAATATCAATGATACCATTTCCTGGCACATTTCTACTCCAGGATGTTAGCTACTTTGGATGTGAACATCCTTGGGTGGTGTATCAGATTTATGATTGACCAAATATGGTTCACATAAAGATGAATTGTTCTGCAAGTGTATTGTCAGATAACTACAATAGCTTATTATGCGGATAATATTCATGATCATAATAACAATAATTGTGATCATGAATATTATCCACAATAACAAATACTTAGGATCATTTGATTTCCACATCAACCTGCAAAGAAACAAGTAAAAAGTAAAAACAGGAGCAAACAATTTTCAAGCAAGTGTTAAGCTTCACTACATAGACAGGAACAAACTATTTAAACCAGTACTTCTCAATTGCAGCAAGTTTTAAATGTATGGATTTCTGCTCTCAGAATTCCCCACCCAGCATGCCCGCCATGCTGGGCAAGTCCAAACATCTTTAACTTGCTGAGGTTGAGAAACACAAAAACACTCTGTCAGGGACCTTGAAGTACTCATCTCTAATGATCTAAGTGCTAGAACCCACTGTAACTACATAGCCAAAAAGGCATTGAGAGTTGTTAACCTAATTCTACGTAGCTTTTTCTCTGGTAATATCACACTACTAACTAGAGCATACAAAACATTTGCTAGACCAATACAGCTCATCAGTCTGGAACCCGCATTACGTATCTGATATTAATACAGTTGAGAAAGTCCAGGAATATTTCACAAGAAGAATTCACCACTCCTCTATTCATTGCAGAATACCTTATGCCACTAGACTTGAAATTCTAGACCTAGAACTACGCCGCCTTAGGTCTGATCTAAGTATAGTATATAAAATTATACATTGTAATGTACTAACTGTCAATGAATACTTCAGCTTCAACCATAACAATACAAGAACACACCATAGATACAAACTCAAGGTAAACTGCACCAAACTTAATTGCAGGAAATACGACTTCAGCAACAGAGTGGTCAATGTCTGGAATACTCTACCTGAATCTGTGGTTTCTTCCCCAAACCCCAAAAACTTTAACTTTATACTGTCTACTATTGACCTTACCCCTTTCCTAAGAGGTATATACATAAGCGCACCAACGTGCCTACCGCCCCTGTCCTATTGTTTCTTTTATTTTTTGTTTTATTTTTCTTATATGTATCAATTTCATGTATTCATAACTATGTTTATTCTTATACCTGTTATCTTATAATCACTTGACAAAATAAATAAATAATTAAACAGATCCATAAGAAATGCAGAAACTATAGATCAGCCAATGAAGAGCAAATGCAACAACTGCTATGATTTAAGAACAAGCCCTATATAGAGAAACAGTGTTCACATTTTCTTGCATTTCATTTTTCTTCCCACCTGCTTTAATGGGTGATTTGACCCACATCTTTTTCAGGGATTGAGTGGCAGGATGAAGCTGCTCTTAAAATGTACAAAGAGCTACTCTAGGATATCCACACGCTCTTTTTATCTTTGTATCCAAAGTGCTTCACAACCCTATTTTCTGCTGTGTTTCTCTTTTATTGTGTGTGGGTATGCATATATTTTTTTTGAGTCTCGTTGCATTGATAATTGTGATAATATTGCAAAATTAGTTTGATGTAAGAATGGTTTCAGCTTTCATGCTGTAGAATAAGGAGCATTTTAAAGTGACAGATTTCAACTATTTTTCTACTTTAACAGAGTAATAAAAATGCTACGTTCATAACTAAACTTGCTTTTAAGGATTGATGGCATTGTGCCATATAACATTTATTTTCTTGCCCTCTTCTTTACACATGGATGCCATTTAAAAGTCATTAAAATTTACTATTACTGCCGCTCATTACTGTTGCTCTTTCTCTAATTTTCCTGTGCTTTAATGATTTACAGGAAGTAATAAGGTCCTGTTTCCTTAATAAAAAAATGTTCTTGACCTTTGTTGAAAGATATGTTCTTATAACCAGACCAAACTCAGTTGTATTGTCAGTATATAAAAAGAATAAGATTTTGCTGGCAGAGCAGTTTGTTTGTGATCATATGGCCAGCAGATTGCTATATTTAAAAAATGTAAAGATTGTAAAATGGGGCTACCTGTAGCTGTATCTCTGGATGATGGTTCAAGATTTCTCAAGTCTTTTATTCAAGTTAATGGCACCTCCATATACTGTACTTAGGATTGCAGTGTAAGGTAATGTGTAATATCAATAAAATCAAAGGATTTGCTTTATTCCAGTTTGCTTTTTAAAAATGAGGCTAGATTTGATTGTATTCCTGTTCATTTAAACACATTTTACATGTTATGCAACTAAAAAGCAATCATTTGTTTGAAAAGACAAGGGATCACTGCTGCTCACTTCAGGCTGCAATTCTAGGAAATAATGTTAATCCTGATTTTTAGGAAAGGCTACCGTTGCCACATGAGCTGCTGAAACCAGTTTCTGCCCCTCCCTTTGAAATCAGACTAGGTCCAGTTGTGGAAAATTAAATAATATGTACATTGAAAATGAGCCAATTATATGAAATAATGAAAATGAACAATTTCCTCAGATCAATTCCTGGATGTTCTTCCAAAACCCAGCGGCACACGAATGCTGTTTATTAGAAATGTTCCGATGCCAAAAAAAGAAAAAAAAAGTTTCCAGTGAGCTGACACATAGATTATTCTGAAAGGGTAGAAATCTTAATGAAAGAAAACCAGTTGAATAGGAAATTGAATTAAAAGTAGATCATTATATGATAATATTCTCTCCCAAATAAAAATTGCCACGGAATATGCTAATTATTGATAAAATTAATATGTAAGTGTGACTGTGAGTTTTAAGCTCTTTCATATTCATCAGTGCTGGTTTCATGTTCATTAGTTCTACTAGTTTTCCTAAATATTACCTTCCTAGTTTTTAACCTACTTCTTTATTTCATGGTTTCATTAAATAATAATACCATGGAGTTGAAAGTGGCCATTTACGCCAGGGGTCCCCAAACTTGGCAACTTTAAGACTTGTGTACTTCAACTCCCAGAATTCTCCAGCCAGCTATGCTATGCTATGCTGGCTGGAGAATTCTGGGAGTTGAAGTACACAAGTCTTAAAGTTGCCAAGTTTGGAGACCTCTAATTTAGGCCACTGAGTCATATTTTTCTTTTTAGTTCAAGGTCTAAAGAAAAACATCTTTCTCATAGGACCTCCTGGACCCATGGCTCCTGCTCAAAGAGCAAGTGGAAGTTGTGGCTAGGAAGGCCTTTCTGCAACTTTGCATTGTGTAGCAGTTGTGCCCTTACCTGGATCCTGAGACCCCAATGCATGGTCACTTATGACCTAGTCATCTCTTGGCTGGATTCCTGCAACACACTCTACATGAGGCTACCCTTGAAGAGTATTCGGAAGCAGCAGCTGGTGCAGAATGCAGCAGCATGCACAGTCCTGGGAGATCCTATGTTCTGCACATTTAACACTATTACTATGCAAGCTGCATTGTTTACCAGTTCGCTCTGGATTCAATTTAAGATGTTGATTGTTATTTTTAAAGACCTACGTGCCATGGATCCAGGATATCCGAGGCACCCTCTCTCTTCAATAGCACAATGGCACATTGGCATAAGCTTGTCCCACTTGTGCCAGCAGAAGAGACTTCCTACAGATGTCATCTGCTAAGGAATTGAAGACAGGGTCAAGGAGAACAGATGTGGTCCCATCTCTGTGGAACCTCTATTACCAGAGGTGAGACCTGCCCTCTCTCCTTTGGCCCCCCAGAAGGGCATTAAAATCTGGCTTTGCTGGTTGAGCTGGGGCCCTGGGGAGTCCACTCACTGCTGGAAGTGGCTGATGGGGCAAGAAGACCTCATCCTTGTCCCATCCATCTCTTAGCTCTCTTAGTTTTGGTTTTAGTATACTTTTTAATAATATTTTAATCTGTGTAGTTTTTAATTTTAAATATTTTAATTATTTTTTACTTGTTTTGTAACTTGTAACTTGCTTAGAGTCACTTTGTAGGGGAGATGAACAGAATAAAAAATAAAATCTGAGAACAAATAAATAAAATCTGAGACATGTGGCTGTCAAGCCTGAAGGAAAATCTATCACCTCTCAAGACAACTGATTCCACTTCCAAGTTTTAGTTTATTTTAATGTTGTATCATATTGTTATTCTAACAATTTTCCTACTGCTGTTTTTAGCTTACTTATTAATGAAACCAGAGGGCAATGATCCCAACATCCCATTTAAAGCACTGTGTCATAGATAGGCAATGGCTATATTCAGATGCAAATAGGCACTCCTTCATAGATTGTTACTTTGCAGTAGTCAAGGAGCTTGGGCATCCCAGGTAAGCCATCAGCTATTCTGTTAGGAAGATACATTTCCTAACATATAATAGAGAAGGAGGCAGAGTAAATGGGATCCACTAAATAAGGAAATGAAAGTCCACTTCAGTATTCTGCCAAGAAAACTGAATGGACATTCATAACCAGCGCAATGTCAGCATGATACTAGAAGATATGATCCCAAGATCAGAAGGTGTTGAGTGAACTACTGTGACCAGAGGCAAAAGGAAGGTTCAGTGTTGCACATACATACCATTGGCAGAAGGAATATCAGAATCATGAACCAAGATAAACCTAATGCTATCAGAATAGAATGAAACGGTTGCTTCATATTGAAGAAGCATCAGATATATTGTGGATAATAACATTATAAAAGAAATGGAATAATCATCATTGTTAATTTAAAAAATAATCTCAGTGCTTGGATTCAATTAAAAATGATAGAAAAATTCAACCTCATGTGAAGCCAGTCTACAAATTGATTTATGCTTCAATCTTAGATAAAGGGGAGGTGGAAGTGGAAGAAGAGTTTCATGGAAAGTTGCAGCACTGTAACTTCAAAAATAGGAATTCCTCCCCAAGATGGCGCCAACGACGGCTGCCTGAAATGCTCTCTAATGGTTTTTTTATTCCTTATTATTATCTGCAATTCACTATAGATTTCATACTCATGAGACCATCTGCTAAGAATTAGGCAATGTTTCCTTAAGGAGCAGCTTTCTGATTCCCCACCCCTACCTGTCTTTGCAAACGTGGAGGAGATTCTAACCAATTCCCCGGTGCTGTGGATTACAACAAAGAAAGCAAAGAAGTGACCACGCCGGAAGAGGAGACAAGGTAAACGAGCAGGAATTTTAAACAGAATAAGGAATAGGGGAAAAAAACTCCTTTCCCTTCAATCTTTCTGACTAATTTACGCTCACTGGCTAGCAAGATGGATGAAATTCATCTCTTAAATAGATGGAATTCTGATTTTCATAATTCAGCTGTTCTTTGTTTTACTGAAACCTGGCTTAATCCACAAATTCATGGGGACAACACCATATACATCCCAGGATTTCAGACATTTAGATCAGACAGAATTGAAGAGACATCTGGTAAAACAAAGGGTGGAAGATTATGTTTATATATCAACAACAGCTGGTCTTAGGATATAACGATACTATATAAGTTTTGTGATGAAAACTTAGAGTCTTTACACATCAACTGCAAGCCATTTTACTCTCCACGTGAGTTCTCCTCATTTCTCCTAATAGCTGTGTATGTTCCTCCACAAGCCTGTGTAAACAAGGCATTATGAACTCTTGCTGATCAAATTATGGAAGCTGAAGCCAAACACCCAGGTTCCCTTCCCATCATTTTAGGAGATTTTAATCAAGCAAATTTAAGGAAAGAGCTCCCAAAATATTTCCAGCATGTAGATTGTCCCACCAGAGGCAAAAATACTTTAGACCACTGCTACACAACAGTAAAAGATGCTTATAGGTCTTTACCACAAGCAGTTGTGGGACACTCTGACCACTGCATGATTCACCTTGTACCTGCCCACAGACAAAGACTTAAAACCATTAAACCAACAATTATCAGTGAAGATTTGGTCAGATGAGGCAAAGCTGAAACTCCAGGCCAGCCTTGATTGCACTGATTGGAATGTTTTTGGAGATGCCTCTGCAGACCTGAATGAGCTCACAGATACTGTAACATCATACGTTAGCTTCTGCAAAGACTTATGTGTACCAACGAGGGATCTGCAAATATATAGTAACAATAAACCTTGGTTCACAGCTAAACTTAAGCAGCTACATCATTCCAAAGAGGAAGCCTACAGAAAAGGTGACAGAATGCTATACAATCAGGCCAGAAACATATTAACAAGAGAGATCAGAGCAGCAAAAAGAAGCTACTCTGAAAAGTTAAAGAATCAATTCTTAACAAATGGACCAGCAAACATGTGGAAAACTCTTAAAAACATAACTGGCTTCAGCAAACTTCCTTCCCAGGCAGAAGGAAATCAACAACTAGCAGATGACCTGAATGTGTTTTACTGCAGGTTTGAAAAGAAACTACAGCCACCTATCTCCACAACCCATGTCACAAACACACCAACAATAGCCAAGCCTCCTACAACTGGCCCCAATCCATTGGGCTCACAACCACTGGTGATCACAGAAAAAGAAGTGCAAGATCTATTACACAGACAGAAGCCAGGAAAAGCATCAGGGCATAACATAACTCCTTCTTGCTTAAAAGTCTGTGCTGACCAATTGATCCCCATCTTCACCCAAATCTTCAATAGATCACTAGAGATGTGCTATGTTCTTTCCTGCTTCAAACGTTCCACCATCATCCCAGTGCCAAAGAAGCCCTCCATCAAGGAACTGAATGACTACAGACCAGTTGCTCTAACATCTGTAGTTATGAAAATCTTTGAAAGGCTTGTGCTGTCCCACCTGAAAACCATCACAGATCTGCTGTTAGATCCCATGCAGTTTGCATACTGAGCAAATAGATCGACAGATGATGCTGTTAACATGGCTCTGCATTACATCGTACACCTTGAATCTTCAAATACCTACACAAGAGTCCTCTTTGTAGACTTCAATTCAGCATTCAATACCATCATTCCAGACACTCTTCTAAGTAAATTAAACCAACTAACGGTACCTGAACATACTTGTAAGTAGATCATAAGCTTCCTAACAGACAGGAAGCAGCAGGTGAAGCTACGCGGAATCACATCCGATAACTGTACAATCATCACAGGGGTCCCCCAAGGCTGTGTGCTATCTCCACTTCTCTTCTCCCTATATACCAATGACTGCATCTCAAACGATCCATCTGTTAAAATACTGAAGTTTGCTGATGACACAACAGTGATTGGTCTCATTCGAGACAATGATGAATCTGCATACAGACAGGAGGTTATACAACTTGCCTTGTGGTGTTACCAGAACAATCTGGAACTGAACACACTCAAAACCGTAGAAATGGTGGTGGACTTTAGAAGAAACCCTCCTATACTACCACCTCTTACAATACTAGACAACACAGTATCAACAATAGAGACCTTCAAATTTCTAGGTTCTACTATATCACATGACCTAAAATGGACACCTAACATCAAAAACATCATCAAAAAAGCACAACAAAGAATGTTCTTTCTGCACCAACTCAGAAAGCTCAACCTGCCCAAGGAGCTGCTGATACAGTTCTACAGAGGAATTATTGAGTCTATCATCTGCACCTCTATAACTGTCTGGTTTGGTTCTGCAACCCAACAGGACAGACACAGACTTCAGAGGATAATTAGGACTGCAAAAAAAACAATTACTACCCACCTGCCTTCAACTGAGGACCTGTATACTGCACGAGTCAAAAAGAAGGGCTGTGAAAATATTTACAGACCCATCACATCCCAGACATAAACTGTTTCAACTCCTTCCCTCAAAACGACGCTATAGAGCACTGCACACCAGAACAACTAGACACAAGAACAGTTTTTTCCCAAAAGCCATCACTCTGCTAAACAAATAATTCCCTCAACACTGTTCAACTATTTACAAAGTGTGCACTACTATTACTGTTAATCTTCTCATCACTCCTTATCACCCATTCCCTCCCACTTGACTGTTTCCTAGTATGATTTGATTGTTGATTGTACCCTATGACTATCATTAAGTGTTGTACGTTATGATTCTTGATTCTTAATGAATGTACCCTTTCTTTATGTATACTGAGAGTATTTACACCAAGACAAATTCCTTGTGTCCAATCACACTTGGCCAATAAAGTATTCTATTCTATTCTATTCTATTCTGTATCAAGATAAATACAAAGAAAGACATCATATCAATTATAGGAGATTGGAATGCCAAGTAGAGTAATAAAATAGCATTTACAATAGTAGAAAAATTTGGACTTGGTCTATGAGTTGAACCAGGAGACAAACTAATACACTTCTATCAAAAAAATCTATTTTTTTTACAATAGATACCATTTTCTAAGAATCTAAAAGAATTTCAGACTTAATGAGATAGACCACACCAAATTAAGCAGACTAGTGTATATACTGTATATCAAAACATGGATTTGAACTTCATTTAGCATCTATCCAGTATTTCTGACTGAGTAGAGCTAAATGCTCAGTCAACAAATTCTGGATAGGTGCTAAATGAAGTTCAAATCACAAAACCATGTTTGCAAAATTAAAGAAAACAAAATCTTTTACAAAACTTAAAGAAAGCAAAATAACAGTGCCAGATAACAACCTCAGTAACATTCTATATGGTTATATAGTGATGACAATGTGCCAATTTAATTCATTTGATCGATATAGCAGCTGAAGATAAAAGAAATGGATTATAGATTATTGCTATTCATGATTTTAAAAGATACAATGAAGATATATAAGTAAGCATAATATTATATGATAATTATATGATAAAGATCATATATGATAATTTTGATCCCAAACCTCTGGGATTGCCTAAATTTTAGTGGGGGGGGGGGGGAATATTTGGAGTTTGAAGATATATTGTGAGCATTTTCATGAAATAGTTGCTATATAGATGTGGCCAGATAAAAGACCTAGACCCAGAAGGTGTACAAAGCATTGGGACTGGAAGTTCCAATAATTTATTTTCTAACTATGCCTCTGAAATCTACCTGGAGGTGAGAAGTATTGCTGGAAATACAGGCTATGTATAAGACAGGCCTCTGCCACATGCTACCTGTATGTTTTTTTTTAAATTAAAATTCTTTAAGAGTTCAATAGAGTAGGAACCTTGGATGGTGCCAAGAATATATTAAAAGTTTCATTATTGACCTTGATATCTTGCTTAAATCATATCATTTATAGAAAAGAGTTATGCAGTCATTTAAACAACAATTTTGGGGCGGAAAATCGAATATAAGATTGGATCATCCAGTCTATATGAAATGCTGTGGTGGGGCAGTGGTTTGAATGCAGTATTACAGGCTAATTCTGCTGACTGCCGGAGGTTCAATCCTCACCGGCTCAAGGTTGACTCAGCCTTCCATCCTGATGTCAGTAAAATGAGGGCCCAGATTCTTGGAGGCAATATGCTGACTCTGTAAACCACTTACAGAGTACTGTAAAGCAACATGGGGTGGTATGTAAGGCTAAGTGCTATTGCTATGTGCAATTAAAGTTGTAAATCTTGTAGTCAGTGACTATAAATGGACAGTGGAAAAAGAGGATTTGAAATAGTTGGTAGGTGGTACCAGAAATTTTATACAGTAGCTATACATTATTTAAGCTGTCTGAGAACTACTGAAAATTACTTGTAAGAAAATTGTATCTCTGAAATGAATTAAACATATTGCTGAATAAATCTCTATAGAGATTACATTTTGAAGAGAGTAATGGTGTCTTTCCACTATTTGTTTCACCTATGTGAAAAAGATCAATTCTTTGAAGAATTCCCAATGCAGTTCAATTTGAGATGAATTTAGCAATCCAATTAGTATAGAATCTCTGTATTAATCGTTTAATTAATGGGATCTATATTCCTATGGAACATTTAAAAAAGTGTCCTTATCTGCAGTGCTAATTAGATGTGTAATTTAATGCCTTTAACTGATTTATCAACAGCTCAAGTTGTTTGTAATTTAGGATTTGGGAACATCTCACCACGTACAGAAGGTGGAAAAATATTCTGTATCATCTATGCCTTACTGGGAATCCCTCTCTTTGGTTTTCTGTTGGCCGGAGTTGGAGATCAACTAGGGACCATATTTGGGAAAGGGATCGCCAGAGTAGAAGACACATTTGTTGTGAGTATACATTGCAGTTACCTTGTTCTGAAATATGATTAAGTTCTGTTAACTTTGAAAATGTTTTATTACAGATATTTGATTTTGGTCATGCATTCGTGGTTAAAAGTCTGGCATAAAGTAAACTGTACATAACAGTGCATTGATAAAATATTATTTCTTCTTATAAATGTGCCATAGAATGTTGTATTATCTTTAATTTTAAAATAAATTCAGTGTTGCATGCAAACACATGTTCTCTTTCTTATTCATCTTTGTCCCTGTCCACTTTAATAATAAAAACATTGATGGAAAAAGAGATGAAGCATTTAATTATTCACTGAACAGCCTTTCACCTCTAAATACCCTCTTATGTAGCATCAAGAGTTGTGTGTTCATGTGTCCAAACAGACGTTTAAGCCAACAAGGCTAACAGTATGGGTGCATGTCTGTACAAATGATAATAGTGTGGGTAGAAGGATGTGATTTAGATCAAAAGAAAAAAGAGAGGGCTAGTATTCTCACTAGTCTTGAATTTAATGGAGCTTTTCAACTACTTTTCAAACAAATTGCAGGTCCACATTATATTCATTTGTCTAAACATCTAGTTTGACCTAAAATGCCCCAGTTTGGAAGGGATGAGTCTAGTTAGCTCTTGCCTGGGAGACATTCAGAGAATAATCTAGGCTGTAGGCTGGATGGAAAAATCCGAAAACATATTCAAAAAGCAATGGGAAAATATTTCTGTACTGTGCCAAGAATATAGTAAATATATGGCTGAAGTCCAGGAGTCCTATATTCCAGAAGACAAGCCACGCTTGGAAACTGGCATGTATTTATGATGGGTTTATATGATCACTTTTTGCAGTTGTCTGACAAGCAGACAGGGAACCCAGATTCATGTTATTAACTTAATAACTGAAATGATTCACTTAACAACTATGGCAAGAATGGTGATAAAATGGGGCAAAACTCATTTAACAACTGTCTTGCTTATCAGTGGTTCAGTTATGGTCATAAACCGAGGACTACCTGTACAGTTTTACTCTGTATTTACTCCCAAGTTCTCTTCAGGCAAAATACAAAACAGGAATAGTTACTTGAGCTTCCACATGACTTAGGTCCATTTGAGAGACACAGAGATTTTCCTAGAGCAAACATATGATGATAGAGACCACTTGGTTGTGTGAGCTGTGGTGGCACGATGGTTAGGATGCAGTATCTCAGGCTAACTCTGCCCACAGCCCAGAGTTTGATCCTGGCCGGCCCAAGGTTGACTCAGCCGGCCCCTGGCTGGCCCAAGGTTGACTCAAGGTTGGTAAAATGAGGACTCAGATTGTTGGGGGCAATATACAAATAATACTTATATTATAAACTGCTCAGAAAGTGCTGTAAAGCACTATAGAATGGTATGTAAGTCTAAGTGCTATTACTATTGGTCCTACACCAATTATAATAATATTAACAGATCCTAAAGAGTATGTTATGAAGGTACCTTAAATCCATGAGAAAGAATTTTGTGCTGTGGGCACAATGTGATTCTTTTAATCAGGTAGAGAGTTGATGGGATTTTCCTCAAAATATCTTTTGGTAAATGTTTGCTGTATTTGAAAGGGTGTCCTATTTCTACATTTTGCAGAACCCCTTTCTAGGTGTTCCAACAGGGGCAAGAAACCCCTTTCAGCATTTTTACACGTATTTAATATCCTATTTCAAATTTATGATATTTTCCTAAATAAACTATCAACAGTTCAGTAAAACAAGTAATGGGTGGAAGTTTGTTAGAGATGCAGCCTAGAAGTAAGGAGAATTTTTTCTAAAAGGCAGAACAGTTGTGGGTGCTCCATCATGGACAGTGATTTGACTGGGATGGTATACGGTCATCTGCTTTGAGTAGGGGGTTGGACTAATAGACCTTCCAGCCCTAAGATACCATGTTCTATGTTGTAATGACTTTGAAGGAAATTCTGTTACTGATATTCAGTACAACAATTATCAGTAGAAATAAATTACTTGAATACAAAATATATTGAAATCAGATTAGAGTATCTTATCTAACCAATCCAACACTTGACATCATGAAAATTAATGAACATTTTGTATGGCATATAATTTGGTCTTTTTGTTATATCCTTTTCTTCTTATGAAATTTTATTCCTATTTTTTATTGGGAGGATCCTTCCTTTCTTGAATAACTATATAAAATTTGGTAATAACTGTAGTAGTTTAGCTTCATGCTGTGAATAGCTATTGCAGGTGGAACTATTGAAGAAAGGTAGATTATTCTTGGTATAAACAATTTGTAGTGAAATACATCCAAATAAATATTCATTTAAATGTTTTTTACCTCACCTATCCACCTTACACTGTTTTTTTTTCCTTTTCCTTTTCTACCTACTGTATTGTTTGTTGACATGGTGAATCCCGAACTGTCTATACATGAAAGAGAATGAAAGTAAATTTGAAATTTAGCTTCCTTCTGCTCCCATTTATTCACTGCACATGGTTGTAATTTCATGGATAGTTACTTGGCATTGAATATCATTGATAGCAATTAAATTCTCCTATATAAATATCCATGGGAGCAGACAAATTTCATGATCAATGCTTGTATGAAGACTTACCCATCTATTTCGTTTTTATCATAAGCAATTCCATATATGCTTGGTGGATTTGATAATGATTAAATATCCCTATAGACCCACTGTATATCTGCTATAAATATTTTACAGAGAAATGTTGAAAAAGCTTTTTTTAACATTGTGATTTTGTAGTGGCTTTAATCTATTCTGTTACCCTTTGATTACACAGTTAGAACTGTTTAGCCATCTATTTTGATTTAAAACTTTGCAGACAATGTCACCTGGGTTTTAGTAAAAAGATCTACACATTTTTTAAATGTGAAATAATACGTGAAATAATATTACTTTACTTTACTAATAATGGATTCTTTTTTCCCCTCTTTCTTTCTCTTCTTCTATCCCCTGTGTTTATTCTTTCCCCACATCACAGAAATGGAATGTGAGCCAGACAAAGATCCGCATAATATCAACAATAATATTCATACTGTTTGGCTGCGTTCTGTTTGTTGCTCTTCCGGCAGTCATTTTAAAGCACATAGAAGGCTGGAATACATTAGACGCAATTTATTTTGTAGTTATCACCTTAACAACAATTGGATTTGGTGATTATGTTGCAGGTAATATTTTACCAATTCTATATGGAAAAATAAATCATGTACCTTTATAGTACATAAATGCCTTCAAAGTGTATATTGTTGCAGAAAACACTTTCTCGAAGCCCTGCCATCAATATTGATCTAGCAGTATTTTTTTCCAGTGTGCCAGACTGGTCTCCCTGTTAGAATTAAAGTAAAGACTTTTTGAATGCAACATATTTGCTCCATTCAAAGATTTATTTGTGTCCCAAACCTTAAAAGTTGCTTCAAGTTTACTACATGTTTTACAAAACATTTCCCATGAGAAAGAATACCATTCAATTAATTAATTAACTATCTTTAAAACAGTGAAATAAGGTACAATCAAATTTTTAAGTGCTATTGTATGAGATTGCCTGAATGATGATATAGATCAATATACAAACATTAAAAATGAGTGATGTCTTGAAAAGTTCCTAAATCCTATGAGTTTCCATTGCTCTCATCCCCAAGATCTCTTAGAAGACATTGACTTTCTGAAATTTCACAATATATCATGACACGACATTGAAATTTCATAATAGTTTTTAATTCAATATGCAGATGTTATCTGGGAATTTCATGGGTGTTTGTGTGCACAATCTTGCAGTTTCTGTCTGGAAATTAAGCTAAATTGCTTTCTTGATTCTGTTAAATATTCAGGTGAGAAGAAATTAGGATCTCTGTATAATTTGTGGTTTATAAGATTGTATCACATTTGCAGATTAGTATAACACTCTTGTAAATACCACTGTACATAGATATATCCATACTATGCACAGTATGGATCTATCTACATCGCTTCTTCAGTTTTCCTACTTGCTGTGTTTCAACTGATGATTCTTACCTCCAGAAATTATCTTATTTATGCAGATTTATTTTCATGCTGCCACTAAATATTATATAAGATGGCACATAATCAATTTGCAAAAAAAAATATGTTGCACTATTAGTTTATATCAAGCAAAGAAAGTGTATAAGCTTGACAATCAGGCTCATATTCATGCCTTAACATTAATATATATGGGATAGATCATAAAGGCCAGTGTTTGTATGTATGCATATAGTGTGCTGTTATATTTTATATTATTATTTGCATATAATACATGTTTAGTTTGTAAGATGAAAATAGCATCACTAACATATTTTTCCCCAGCCTGAATGTTTACTTTTTCCTATGTATAAAGCTGTCAGGTATACACTGGATTCCATATCTATTTTTAAAAGTCCAGTGATTCTCATGCATTAATATGTATTATAGGGAAATGGATCTAGTTGGACTTGCTTTAAAACTGGTGTCTTTTTCAGAGCAAGAACATTAATATTTTTGTCTTGTTTTTATGCACTAAAATGTATATCCTGGTTATGTTTATAGTAAGAACAGTATATACCAAAGGCCACTTAACTGAACCTGGAACACCAAGTACGTTAGTACTCTCTATCATTATACATTAATATAATGATTTGTCCCTGCAGCTCTTGCTGTTTTTATAGTTTTCATTACTATAAAGAAAAACACAGTGATTAGTATCGGTTCTGTGCTTCAGCACTATTAATTGTTTTTTCTTTTTCTTTTGCTATGCCTTACCATCTTTTGAAATAGATGGATGGATGGATGGATGGATGGGAGGGAAGGAAGAAAGAAGGAAGGAAATAGAATTTAAGAAGAACAAATTCCTATGTACAGAAGGGGGTAGGACAACCTAAATGGTAGAAGATGGGACTTTGAGACCAACATACTTAGAGGTGGTTTCTTACACCAAGGGAGGTTGTTCCTCCTCTTCCTCATGTCTCCAGGCAGGGCAAACACCCTACCACATGCTTAATTTCTAGGATATTGACAGGGGATCTTTGCTGCTGTATCTTCACCCTTCTAAACCACCTAACAGGTTAATTTCTGTTGCTCATCCAGGATGAGGGAAGAAATGCTCTATCTTAGAAAAGATTAGTTATCATGAACATGACAGAATTACCTAGACAGTACCACCAAGGTCAAAATAATAACTTCCAATACTGTATTTCAAATTCCCAAGTGCCTTAAAAAGAGAAAGGGAGAAAATAGAAACGTTTAGACTTTAAGTCTTCTGTGTAATTAAAAACAACAGCAAAAAAAAAAAAGTACATCTCAGTTTTACTATACTGAAATTTTTAATGTGTGTGTGTGAAAAAAATAAATTATAACTTGAATTGCTGGTTTATATATCCTGTCTTTTCATGGAAGAAAGAAACATTCAATGCAGGAATAAAGAGCGAAAGTGTCAGGCTGGCCCCAGCTAGGTCCCTAGGAAAGAAAGTCCCTCAATTCCATTTGATTGAAGTGATAGGCTCTTTTACTAAGGATTAGTGGTTGCAGCAGAAGCAGGCTAGAACTAATGTTCCCTCACAGAGTTACAGATTTTCCCCTTTTCCCCAGCCCTCCCCCTTGACCAGTTTGTTTTCATCCAATGGTGTGCCATATAACTGTTTGCGGAACCGCTCAAATGTTAAGTCCCACTTGGTGCAGTTCACATTCCTGTCTTAGGCTCTGTGGCCTTGAAGACTAGAACGAGCTGGCTCTCACATCTCTGTTTCTGTCACCACTTCCCCTCTGGCTCATCTTGACCCTCTATATGCTAATTGCTTACTTCCTCTTCCACCCAGCCACTTAGCAAGTTATGGCAGATGACAGAGTACAAGGAAATAGGAATCAGAATTAATTCAGATAAAAAGTTTTATCTACTGTATCTGAAGAAATTCAGGTATCCTTCTGAATTTCAGCCTCTGATTATTCCTAGATGAAAAGAAGTGTGAAGTGGAAATCAATGTTTAATTTAACTGATCTTTGAATCTGATGCCTTGCTAGAAAATAGTACCATCACCTCTAAATATAGGATCAGGTTGCCAAGCAGGTTTTGGCTACTGTTGATAGCAGACTAAATGTTTTGTTTGCATTTCCAAGATTTTATTTGAAAGTCTGATTTATAATGCTTCTGGCTTATTTATTTATTTATTGCAGCATTTATGCCCTGCCAGATTTAAATACATCCATAATTAGTGTCAGTAGATTGCTTCTTAGGTTTAATACATTGGTCCTGATGATCAGATTGCCCACTGGTTGAGGATTGGAGCAGTAGCCTGGAATATTAAGAGGAAGATTTAAGCAATTTCACTCATTTACTGGAATGAATGAAATTGCTTAACTTGTAATAGAAAGTACTATTAAACATGCATGAGAGCTTTTACCTCATGTTGCCATGAAATGCCAAAAATACAGGTACTCATCAACTTATGTCCTTAGTGGAATCTGCCTGTTATGGTTGTCAGTCATGGTGTTTGCAAAGTAGTTCATCATGTGATAGATTCAATCTTATGACCTCTTTCTGCAGTGGTCATTAAGCAAACCTGTTAGCAAAAATGCTATCAGACATTTTTGTTGAAAACTGGAAGTTAACTGGGTTTTGGCAAAAACAAACATGGCCATGTGATTGCAAGACACTGCAAATGGCTGCAAATGAGAGCTGGTTGCTGAGCACCTGAAATGCAATCATATGACTATGGGAGGGTGAGAGTCCATAAGAACTTTGGAACTGGGTTGTGAGTACCCTGTTAGTGGTCCATCATAATTCTGAACAGTCACCAAGCAACTGGTCATAATTTGAAGAGTACCTGCATTTGTGCTTCAATCATTTGAGTTAGTTGCTTTATTATTAGATGACACAGAAGGGAGATGCAGAAACAGGCATCAATCATAAAAGCAATTCAGGGAATAATCATTTTTATGTTTTAGTAATAGTTTGCCAGTGTTACTTAGATAATAAAAGTTTCAGGATGCAAGGAAAGAAAAAAGATAAACAAATTACAATAAAATTAAAACACAGTGGACCTGAATACATTGTGAATTAAACACTAAATTTCTAAAATGCTTAGTGGGTAAAGAGTGAGAATGCTAAAGATAGAGAAAGTAAATGATTATTAAAAGGGAGTCAACCTATTCTCCAAAGCATCTGAAGGCAGGACAAGAAACAGATGGAA
Source organism: Pseudonaja textilis (assembly GCF_049901715.1). NCBI lineage: Eukaryota > Metazoa > Chordata > Lepidosauria > Squamata > Elapidae > Pseudonaja > Pseudonaja textilis. The sequence goes on from NC_141990.1 coordinate 47,717,050, forward strand.
ACTGATCAAGGGGAGAGAAGCAACCTAGAACTAAGAAAAAATTTCTTGACAGTTAGAACAATTAATCTGTGGAATAATGTGCCTTCAGGAGTTGTGGATACTTTAACTCTGGAAGTTTTAAAGAAGACGTTGGACAACCATTTATCTGAAATGGTATACAGTTTCCTGCCTGAGCAGGGGATTGGACTAAAAGACCTCCAAGGTCCCTTCCAACTCTGTTATTCTGTTATTAAAAAAGAAATAAAAACCTTCCTTCTGCAGAACCTTAAGAATTTCAGAGAGAAAGAGACTGAGCTGCAAGAATAAACGATCTATGTTCAAGGCAGGAACTGAGCTCTCTTTGCCCCTTCTTAGATAATTCTCCTCAATGATGAAAGGACCCAGGTGTTAAGCTCCACCTCTAGGTTGCAGTAATTGGGAAAACCCAGGAAAAAGGGATGGCCACATAGCTGCTCCTTCCAGCAACAGGCTTGAGTTCCCAAGGGCATCACCTTACCACCTCAGTCAACTCAAAGTACTCCTTTCCACACAATCTCACATTCCATTGCCAACGCCCCCCCAAAAATCTCTCTTGTGCAGAACATATCTGGGCTGTGTCACACCATGCATTTCAGCAGCCAGATATTGTAGTCCTACCCCATATGGTCAGAATTGTTGAATACTCTAAGCAATGGGAGCACAGGAAGCCTTGTGTGCTAAAAATATTTATCTCCTGCCTTCATTTTATTTATGCCACGGTCTGTATTGCAGATGGGATTCTTATCTACTGTATTTAAGGAAATTCTACCATAATATATCACAGTAAGCCACCATCCCAGTAGACAGCAGGGTTATACCTAAATATTGTGCCAAATATGATGATAGAAAGCTTAATCACAGCTGGAATATAACTGGTTCCCCTGCTGTGGAAGGACAAGAAGTTTCTGAATTCTTTTCTGTTTTCTGAGCAGCATACAAAATAGCTTTCTATTTATCCAAGGCAATGTTTCTCAACCTGCGCAACTTTAAAATGTGTGGCCTTTGACTTCAAATGCACACATCTTAAAGTGTAGAGAAACACTGATCCAAGGAATGAGGATGATGGCCACGGAATAAGAGAGTTTGAAGAGACTTCAGAAGCCTTCTAGTCACCCCTCTATATTATTTTAGACAGTTGTGCAGTCTCTTCTTTAAAGCCTCCAGTGATGGAGCACCCACAATTTCTGGAGGAAAGTTGTTCCACTGGTTAACTGTTCTCACTGTTAGGAAATTTCCCCTTAGTTGGTTATCTTATTGATTAGTTTCCAGAAGGCAATAGTTGTATTGCATTCTTGTGCTTTGGAAAATAGGTTGCCTCCCTCTTCTTTGTGGCAACCCCTCAAATATTGACCATTGCTATCATGTCATCCCTAGTCTTTCTTTTCACTAGACTAGCCATACCCAATTTCTGCAACCATTCCTCATAAGTTTTAGCCTCCAGGTCACTAATCTTTGTTGCTCTTCTCTGCACTCTTTCCAGAATGTCAATTCTTCTTCTTCAATAATGTTATTCTTCTTCTTCAATATTTTATTAGGATTTTCAATACAGTAAAAGATTAAAAAAATAAGAGAAAAATTAGAAAGAAAAAGATTAAAAATGAGAAAAAAGAAAGTTAAAAAAAGAAAGAAAACACAGAAACACGTCTTCCCCCTTCTTTCTATTGTGTAATTTTCATCTTAACACTTTTTCCTTCATCTTTAACTCTTTTAATCCTCAAATCTATAAATCATAAAATGATGATGATACCATCCTTATGTCCTTTTTCTTGCTTTTATTTCTTAATTGTATCTCTATCCATTGATGATTTAATGATTCATGGAGTTTTATTCACTCTAGTATTTAGTAGAGTGTATTTAATATTTAGATAGGAAAATTATTCATTGCATCCTTCCCTAACTACAGTATTCACATGGTCTTAGAACTAAGAGAAGCAATCAACAGTTAATTGATACAGCTTTTAGTCCCCCGTCCCCCCCCCAAAAAAAGGCATTAAAAACAGTAAAAGCAACATAAAGTACAAGCTGTGGCTTGTATGTCTCTAAAACTAATGGCTCAGTACAATCATTCAGTGTATTTTGTGTCTCTCCTCTCTAAAGCCTCTCTTTCATCGATGGGAATCATCTCCATGAGAAATGAGTCTATTGCCTTTTAGTATAAATGCCTATTGTAAATCTTACTAATTATGTTAACCAGTTTGTTTTGCTAATAACATGCTGGCAGGTCTTTCCCTTCCTTTCTTAAAATTTGAGAGAATTACTGTTAACTTCCAGTGTTTGAGGACTCTTGTCAATACAAGTACATCAATAAAATAAAAATGGAAGGTTTGGAAAAAGGAAGGTTGCTGTGTTCCTATGTTGCTAGTAGAACTGGTGGTTGGAGCTGGGTGATTGGAGGGAGCTGCTAGAAAGTTCACAGATCTCCTTTTATCAGTATCATTAGTTTTTGGCATTGCTGGTTTGTTAGGTGGTTGTTTGAATGAAATTGATGGAGGAAACTGGGTAAGAACATGGATTGTTAGAAGGTTGACTTTCCATGAACATTAAAAATAGAAGGTATGATCATAGGTTGACCCTTGTGATTATAGAAGAATAATTTGGTCAGATCCTTCTGAGTAAGACTTTATCAGTTTAATGGAGAAAGTGTTCAGTTTCAAAGCAGAAGCAGATGCTTCTGAAAAAGAAATGCACATTCATGGAATACCCAATTACTGTTTAACATTATGTTCAAAAACCTATTGATTTAAAAACAAGTTATCTTTACACTGAAATTGTATTAAAGTTCTAAACTGCTTGGAATATAATTCAATCTGTTGATTTAATATTGAGTTGACTTTGGTTTTACCTGTGTTGTTCTATAAAGTTAATAACTTTTAATACATAGTAAAGAAGTATGAATAACTGGTAACAGGTATCCAATACAAACCTATATTTATTTGATTTATTTTTAGGGGGATCAGATATTGAATATTTTGACTTTTACAAACCAATTGTGTGGTTCTGGATTCTAGTGGGTCTTGCATATTTTGCTGCTGTCTTGAGCATGATTGGCGATTGGCTAAGAGTTATATCCAAAAAGACCAAGGAAGAGGTAAGGATCTCCCAAAGAATTTTCAAATATTTTATTAATACCATTACATTTTAATGAGTTTTATCCCTTGCTGTTCTCATAAATAGCCTAGATTGGACATTTTTATTTCATCAGTATTATTTGTATTAGTATTTATTCTTATTATTGATTCAGTGTTTTACCTCACTGCAATCCAACAGACAATGAATGGCTTACCAGTAGAATAAACAAAAATACCAAAATTTAAAAAAATGAAAACCCATAATATCCCAATAAAGAGGACAATGACCCAAATGACTTTGGAAAAGGTTGGATTTTCAACATTTTCTAGAAGGTGTCCAAGGTAAGTATGGACCTTACCACAACCAGAGATTATTCTGGCACTACCACTGAAAAACAATCCAATTGTCTGACCTTCCTCCAATCCCATAAAAGTGAGGAACAATCATCTATTTCTTCTTCCATAATTGTAATCAACTTCTTTAGGAAGATATGGTGCAGTAGGTAATTGAACCCCAAGCCATAAAAAGGTTTATGGGTTAACACCAGCACTTTAAATTTCACTTTGACAGCATCCTCAGAGAAGTCTGAGTTCATGATGTATACCTGGGTACCATCTCAAATAGCTAAATGGCATCTCCCCGTGGCTTTATATAGAAAGAGGGAGAAAACTGATCCCTGAAGTACAATACAAAGGAGGAACCACTAAGTTGATTTCTCCTCCCCTATCACTACTGAATGGAACCATCTACCAATATAGGAGTAGAACTACTACTCCCAATCTCTAAAGACAGTCCATGACGATATCATGATTGATGAGAAGTTGTATAATACCAGGATAGACAAACCAACTCTGTCCAAGTCATGCCCAAAGCCATCAATCTCAGCAACAATGAGGTCCCTCAGTCACTCACTACATCTGCTGCTTTCATCATGCTGACAGTTGCTGCTAGGTTTAGCATCTGTATAAGTATAAATATTTCTCCATAAGTATTTTTTTATCTGTATAAATACCTTGATCACATTTGGAATTCTCTTTGCTGATCAGTGAGCTCTGTCCCCATCAATAGTATTACGTATGCAGAAACAATTTTAAAGATAAAGTCCTTGACCTGTGAAAATCAAAAGCTTTAAAATTCAATCAAGAGAATGGTTTATCAAAATGTATTATGAGTGGCAAAATCATCTTCTCTGCACCATGAGTTCATACCTTTGGATCAGGGAGTTTCACATAGCAAATGAATTCCTCAATATCTTTGGTTACCACTTACTTAGCATATATTGAATAGGAAAATTATCAAAGCTTATGATTTAGGATGAGTTTAAATATCAGAAGCATTTGGATGTTTCATTACCTTGTTTTATTTGCAATCCATATATTTCATTTTGTACTTCATTTTGTAATATTGTGAAGTAAGCCTCAGGAATGGACCTATGAGTTCAACTAAAAGTCAGCTACTAAATTAGATCTAGTTGTAATTCATTTAAGTTATATTTTTTGAAATACTAGCCTGGGTATTTGAGTGAATCTTCTACATTTCTAGATATAGAGACCATGTAATAGACATCAGTAATAGACATCATGTAATAGACATGCATTATAGCTAAATAGTATTACATGTTTTTGAATAAATAGCAAAAATATGTAATTGTACAGATAGAAATAAGTCATTCCAACAATCATGCTATTTCTGTAAAATTCACAGCTTGTTTTAGCACTATTTATTGAGGAACATGTACATATATCAATTGTAAAATCACAGTTGATATTAATCTAACTCATAAATCAGTATTTTGTTTAATTATGAAAGAGATTTCAGTTCCAGATGATAATTATATAGTTAGTGATTGACAGTGATTTCTTCCTTCCTTCCTTCCTTCCTTCCTTCCTTCCTTCCTTCCTTCCTTCCTTCCTTCCTTCCTTCCTTCCTTCCTTCCTTCCTCCCTCCCTCCTCCTTCCTTCCCCCTCCTTCCCTCCCTCCCTCCCTCTCTCTCTCTGTGCAGGTAACTCTTAGACAATAATTGTACTATGCTTGAATTTTACAAGAGAAATGCTCTCCCGAGATACTATTTTTTCAGATGACAGGTTTTGCAGGGTATTTTAAGAAAAACGAAAACATATTTTCAATCTTATAATAAAAATGGTCATCTGACACATACTCCATTTGGATTGCAGTATTGATTTATATGGATCTATATTTCAAAATTGTTCAGAAATTTCAATGGGTCCAGAATATCCTAGCTAAATTATTGACTGATTGCAACAAATATATAACTCCATTCATTGCCTATCTTTCCTTTGCAAAAATCAAAAATGCTGTTATAATTTGTAAAGTTCTATGTGGCTTGAAATTAGGCTATCTAAAATGATATACTTCCTTATCAGATTTGAAGATGTTGAAAGGTCTTTTTATTTTATTATCACCACCATCAAAGAAGCAGAGGCAATGCAAGACAGTGACTTCTCAATTACTTTTTCTAGGCATTGGAACTTTTTGTCAAGAGAGATTAAGCTTTTCTTTTGTCATCCTTCTTGGAGGGAGGGAGAAGTAGGTGTTTTAAATCTAGGATAATCTTTGGAGTAGGGGTTTTGGTGATGGCAAGAGATTATCACGTGTTTTATTGATGGAATTTTTTATTTGTTTTAATGGTGTTCCGTTATTTTGATATCTTTGATTTTTATCATTACAAGCAGTACAGATATAAGTCACTATAATCAGTGAGAATTTTTCAGTTGATTTCATAGAGAGATGAATTTTACAAAAGGGTTGGTTAATTCTATAGGGAAAGAAAAGGGAAGCCAAGAAATATCAAGTGCATCTTGACATCAATATCACTACTTCTTGGCACCTATTTTACTACTAAATCCACCTTCACAAAGATTTGTAATATAGAGTTACAAAAATATTTAAGGGTTGTTAGACTCCAATGGCATCCCTGCTATCTAATTTTAACAATGATCACTTTAATCTGATTCAGGTAAAGGTTTCCTGGTACAGTCATTTCTGACTAGGGTGTGGTGCTCATCTCCATTTCTTAGCCAAGGGAGCCAACATTGTCTAAAGACATTTCTATGGCCTGACTATACACCAAAGGCACACAGAATGCTGTTACCTTACCACCATAGTGATATTAATTTACCTACTTGCATTTTCATGCTTATGAACTGCTAAGTGGGCAGGACCTAGGACAAGTAACGGAAACTCACCCCGTTGCCTGACACTTGAGTCTCAAACCCAAGCTGTCAGCATCAGCAAAATCAACTAGCGTCAAATTCATGTATAAGGGGGAGGGAGGTTGGATTTGAACACGAGTTTCTCCAAAGCTAATCTGCTAGTAACTACTGCAACTCATTACATATGACTTGTTGTCATGACTAACTAGTGCAACATGGTGTATCATAAAACAATAATTTGGAACCAAGGTATCTCAAATAATCTACCTTATTGAATGTGCCCAAAATCTGGAACCCATGTCTCCCTAGGGAATAAAATTTGGGAAAGTTGTGACTGCTTCAGTGCTACTAGCTCCTGCTGGATTGCTGGGCTGCTGCTGTGGTCACGTGATCTTTTTTGCCCACCCATGTTCATAACAGAACAGACTACTGGTTATCTGGTTATTTGGAAAACGTTTGCTGCTTGCTTGGAGTAGGCTTGAAAGGGGAAAAACTTTGTAAGATCTTTGCTGGAATACAAAAAAAAAAATGGTGAAAGGCAAAATAAACTTTTAATTGCCTTTAAATTGTCTATGAAATGGCTTATTTAAAAATAAAAAAATCAAACGAACTATTCCAGAAGAATAGATTGTTATAAAGAATAGCTATGATCTATAGATACATATTTTTCTTTTTTATGATATGAAATTGTTATTATAGTTTTCTGATATTCTATATCAGGGGTCGCCAACCTTTTGGACCTCAGGGACCACAAATAATTTAAAATCTCCCGGACCACTAATATGCATTTGACTGATGGTAGCTTGCTGATGTTGGTGGGAAAGTCAGTCCCATATTCCAGAGCTGCCATAGTCACAGGACTAGCCCCTTGGTCATCCCAGAGCAGCTGCTCCTCTACCCGGTTGCACTGGCCTGCCATGGACTGGAAGAGCTGCTCTGGGATGACCAAAGGGCCAGTCTTGTGACTGCTGCAGCTCTGGAATATGGGACCGACTTTCCCACCCAATGTCAGCAAGCCATCCTGGGGCGGATTTCCCTCCCCCACCATTGGTCTTACCTTCCAGTTCCAGCTCACATGGCTCTACTCAAGGTTTGTGCTTGGCCGAAGGGTGGGGGCCAGCAGGTTGGCAGGCCATGTGGGTGGTGCAGCCTTGTGTTCCCTAGCAGCCTGGATTAATTCCTTTGCGGGGGGACATTTCTCTGCAGATCACCAACATTTTCTCACAGACCACCAATGGTCCCAGCCCACCGGTTGGCAACTCCTGTTCTATATCACAGGAATACATTTGTTTATGGGGATAGCTGAGGGATACAGGTAGACATTCTGCCTGGAGTCATCCATGTGATTTAGGCTCCAAAAGCATAATGAGCGTCAATCATTATAAAACTTCATACTCATTTAAATTGATTATAAACCATAGAGCTTTCTAAATTTGGTTCCTCGGGTATTCACCCTCACTTAAGTGCATTGGGGACAGGGAGTTGGAGAAAATAAAGACCAGAAACTTATTAAAGGTGACTAAGAATATTATATTTTCAACTTGAAGAAATTCCTCTACAAAACAAGAGTGGAACAACTTTGTTAGCCAAGTATCCAGTTGGCACAAGAACCCTGCTTTCTAGTGACTCCATCTGAGTCATCTGTTTTTGAAATAGAAGCACACTCAGCAGTCCCCAAGATATTGAAAAAAATATTCTGGAAAGTAAAGGCAGCACACACTCTATTCTAGTCTTCTGCCTGACTAATGTGATACAAATATTCTTTCTAGTTAGCTTGATGTAGTCTCAGGGGGATAATGAGAAGTTTTACTTTTAAACAACTGACAAAAAAGACCAAGCTACTAAATTAGATCTAGTTGTAATTCATTTAAGTTATATTTTTTAAAATACTAGCCTGGGTATTTGAGTGAATCTTCTGCATCTCCCGCAAACACACACACCCCCTGCGCATGCACGCCAGATATCCGACAATCAGCTGTAGGGCGGTGGCATGCATGCAGGCACAGTGGGGCTCTTCCGGGCAACCTCTTGCATGCCAGGGAAAATGGTTCTGCGTGCCACATCTGGCACGTGTGGCATAGGTTCACCAACACGGGTATAAGGATATATAATTCTGTATAATGGACAACTAAATGAAAAATAATTTGCATAATTCCTGTGGGAACATTGAAGTAAACATCTATTACTCATTCCATTCTGTCTATACTGTCTATACTATACTATAAATACTGAGAGCATTTGTACCAAGACAAATTCCTTGTGTGTCCAATCACACTTGGCCAATAAAGAATTCTATTCTATTCTATTCTATTCTATTCTATTCTATTCTATTAAGAATTCTAGATAGATCTGTTAAACTATGTGGTATCTATTAAATAATGCTTATTATTCAGATCACATATTCATGAGGCTTAGTTTGTTAATAATTTATCTGTTCATTAGATTTGTTATAGCTGCCCTACTCCAATGTAGTCTGGGTAGTGTACAGAACCCCCCAAATTAAAAATCCATAAAAAAGAGATAAAACACAAAAAATGCAGAGACAACCCCAAAAATGAACTTAAAATCAATGCAAATTAAACAAAACAGGACTTCAAAAATACAATAATATATTACGTCCGGGCCTGGGACCAAAGCTAAGTTTTTATAAATTTCTGGAAGCCTAGGAGAGAGGGAAAGAGAGGGCACTGTCTTTATTTTTGATTAATTGTATAGGTAGTCCTTGACTTCCAATCACAATTGAGCTCCAAATTTCAGTTGGTAAGTGAAACATTTGTTAAGTAAGTTTTGCCCCTTTGTACAACCTTTCCTGCCACGGTTGTTAAGTGAATCACTGCAGTTGTTAAGTTAGTAACACAGTTGTTAAGTGAAGCTGGCTTCCCCGTTGACTTGGCTTAACAGCAAGTTACAAAAAGGGATGACTTGACTCCAGAACCTGCAACCATCGTAAATATGAACCAGAGGCCAAGTATCTGAATTTTGATCACGTGACTTGGGGATAATGCAACAATCGTAAATGTGAAAAACAGTCATAAGTCACTTTTTTCAATGCTATTGTAACTTTGAATGGTCACTAAATGAACTGTTGAGGATTACCTAAGAAGACTGTTTTACAAAAAGTGCTGTAACAATAGGGAACTCCCACTCTCTAACAATACTGAATCTTCTGTAGTCAAAGTACTTGAAACCGTCAGTACATTAAATCACGGGTGGGATTCTACCAATTCGCACCTGTTTGCTAGAACGGGTTGTTAATATTCTAAGCAGTTAGGAGAACCAGTTGTTAGAAGAATCCTGTAAGGAAGGCAGGAAGGAAACATTCTGGTGTTGCTTACAGAAACTGCCTCTCCGTTAACCCTTATTACATTCTTGGAAGGACTAGACTTCCTGTCTCAGGTACTTCTCTGGAGTTTTTTCCCCTTCCTTTGCTGCTACTTTGCTTGTGTGGAGTGACCATTCAAAGTTACAGTGGCACTGAAAAAAGTGACTTATGACCATTTTTCACACTTACAACTGTTGCAGCATCCTCACAGTCATGAGAGGCCAGGCAAGGAGATACGTGCCTCGATGTGAGTGATATTGAGTTGGCCACACTCAGCCAATAACATGACCACCAAGCCACGTCCACCCAATCACATGACCACCAAGCCAGGCCCACAGAACCAGTTGTTAAAAATTTTGAATCCCACCCCTCCATTAAACCATATCACTTACATTGGAACCGGCTCGCAGGATAATTAACAGTTTGTAGATCGGTTCCTAGATGCTTGGAGTGGTTGTTTATTAAAATATACAATATTTGACCCATTTTTTTCTGCACTTAGTAGCAAAAATGTGATTGATAGAATATGTTCACAAATGGGGAGATCCAGTCTGTAATAATCAAAACCAGTTTATGCTGATGAATTGAATTGAGAGGAGACGGTTTGCTCTCCCTCTGCAGCCCTCCATGTATACTTGCTCCAGATGGTTCTCTAAGCTGCCAAATCATTTTAAGAGTATAAAAGCTACAAGTGGGAGAAGAGGAGCTGAAAGTTCCCTCTCATGCAATTCTGGAATGCACTCATTATGCAGAAATAATAATGTGCAGGCACAAACAATATTATTACTGTTCAAAACACAACAAAAAAGAGGAGTTTTGAAGCACACTATTGGAGTTGCAATTTCAGTTACATAAAGGACGGGTATTTCAATCATGCTGCATCAGTTACTGAGTTACTGCCAGGCTACAAATTAAGATTAAAATTGAATGTAGCTTGAAAAATGTCATACCTCAAGGACAAAAGAAGGCTGAACAGGCACTAAAGATTTTATAATAGGAAGAAGAATTAAATTACAATAGTTTGTTTCTTATATGCTCTGGCAGTCTGAAAATTATTTTGTTCTCCATTTGTAGCCTTTTGAGCTTCTGTCTTTATCAATCCATGGGAAAGTGAGCTGCATTATGAAAATGTAACATTTCCTTGTAGTGCATTTTAGGACACAGAATTACTGAAAGTCCAGAGGATCTATCTGGACCATTATTATTATAAATTGTGTTCTGATATAGCAGAAAAGAATGATACTACTACTATATATAGGTCTGTTCTCAATCTGATACATAATCACTCTTCCAAAAACAATCTTACTGTTTCTTGCATTAATTTTACATTACTTATATAGGCTTTATGAATTGTTTCTATTTAAATGCATCTAGGGTAATGTTAAAAGAGTTATGGAGAATTTTATTTCCAAACTATTATTACATAGACTACAGAGACCCATTGTGATAAAACAATTTGTCATAATTAATTTGTCATAATTTGGATGCTACTTTTGGAATAATTTAATTGTTTATGCATATCCAGAGAACTAATTGGTGAGATGTAGGTGCCATCACTGTAGGTTTTTAAGAAGAGATTGGATAGTCATTTTTGGAATGGTGGAAAGATTTCCTGCTCGTCTAGGAAGTTAGAAAGTAGGAAGTCAGACTACAAGACTTCCAAGTTCCCTTCTAATTCTGTTATTCTGTAAACAGAAAAGCAGACATTATTACAAGTAGCTGAGATGCCTAACTTTGGAAAATCCTACCAGTAGCTGGAAATGGCTGGGTTAAAAGGCCACCCTGAGGCACAGATCATAGCAACACAAGAACAGGCACTATATACCAGACCATTTTTGCTGGGGTCGATTGCACTAGAGAGGATCCAAGGTACAGACTATGCAGAGAGGCCTCAGGGACACGTAGTGGCAGGTTGTAACATGCAGGTAGGAACATCATATATTGAAAGGCACAACCAGGTAGTTGGCATTGTGTTGTGCCCCTGTCGGAATCTGATTCGGAGGGGGAGGCCAAACAGCTGACAGGAAGTGGGAGTGTGGTTCTGTTAGCTGTGGAAGAAACGGGGGAAGGGCAAAGTCTTGCTAGGCAGAGCAGGGAAGAGGTAAAGCAAGGGAGAGGGAATTCAGAGGAAGACCTAGGTCCACCCCCTCTTCATCCTAGGGCACGCAGAGAGGAATGGAGAAGGGAGCAACATGAGTTGCGTGGCTTATGGGAGAGCAAAAGGCCCCGATTCCCTTCATTAGCTGCAGCTGGGAACAGATTGTATAAAAGAGGAAGCTGCACACAGCAAGCTGTTGGGAACAAATCGTGAATTTATCTGGTATCATCTGGTATATTTAGCTTATCTGTGTTCCTAGCATCTTCCCAACTGTGTGAGTTTTGCCATGCTTTCAAGTCTCAAAGTCCTTCTCCTGTCCTGTCAAGTTAATTACTGCAGCTTGGTTTGTTTGGACTTTTAGTTACAGTCTGTATGTACCTTGTTTTGGACTGAATTGTGTCCAGTTAAAGGCTGTTCCCGGGAGAGTTTTTCTCCAGCAGAAGGTAACCTGGACATTGGGGGCAATGTTGGAGATAATAAAGGGACTCTTCTTGCTTATTTGACTGCATTGCCTTTGTGCCATGCCCCGGGTCATCACACATTGTGTACAGGAACTTCTGCACAGTTTATAAACTACATTCTCCCAGGTTCAGGTAGGGGATTCCACAGAAGGTTGTGGAGAATAAAAGGGTTAAGATCTTGTGGGATTTCCAGACCAGAAAGGCAGATACTGGCTAATCAGGCAGACATCAGGGTAGGATACAAGGAGACAAGGACCAGAAGACAGCAGTGGTGGTAGATGTAGAACTGCCAAGTGACAGCACTATCAGAAAGGAGCATAAAAATCTGGAGAAGTACCAGGGTGTGAAGGTGGAACTAAAGAGAGTCTGGAAAGTAAAGGGCGAAATATTTCCAGTAGTGGTAGGAGTATTTGGGAGAAAGGTTTCAGCAGATTCCAGGAACAACTTCAGAGCTCTCTGTCCAGAAGAGTTTAGTGCTAGGAACAGCTGAGATACTGCACAGTTCCCTCAAATTGGCAGACTCCAGTAGAGGGCCCAAGATTGAGAAAGACGCATACTACCTATAGGGATAGGGACAGAATTTTTAATTTTTGTTATATGATTGGGTTGCTCATCTTTGCCTCATAAGCTATCTTACATTTTTACTGTGCACTTAATCATTTTGATAAACTTACTTGGACAAGGTGGCTAAAGCTCCAGTACAAGTACTTTTTAATACTGGGCAACAAAATCCAGAAATTATGGTCAGCAAGGAGGAAGGGAGGAGAGTCTTTCATCATATTCTGTGAATGAAGCACTCCATAAAATGGGATATGATTAAAAAAAAGAAACCAGTTCTGAAAACAATTCATGTGCATAAATAACTAGAGTAAACATTTGTGGTATAATGAAAATAAATTAATTAGAATTAATCAGTATCTATTATTTTGATTTAGTATGGAAAAGCAATATTTCCATAATATGTTTCTATTGGTTTTGGTTTTTGAACTAAATGAGGTAGTCTTTTAATAACAAATGCTTCTTAATCCATGTCACTTAATTAACAAAAAAGGCTGTGCACATTGGTTATCTATTTGCTTGTCAATGATTGAATATTATGGTTACATTAATTTATTTAAGTGTTTCTATTTTTTATAAAAATATTCACTTGGAAATAATTCAGATAACAATCTATCACTTTTTTCTGAATGTAGTAAGCCATGAAAATTGGAGCTGATGGAAACATGTGGGCTACACATGTTTTTGAAGAGGTACTTTGTTTTGTTGAAAATAAGAATATGAAACCCTGGTAACTGAATCAAAACACCTCACTGAAGAAAATAAGTCTCCAGGATCTTGGATAATTAATTTTTCTAATTTATATGGCTGCCAATTCATGACTCCAGTTGGAGTTAACAGAATAACAGAGTTGGAAGGGACCTTGGAGGTCTTCTGTCCAACCCTCTGCAGGAAACCCTGTAGCGTTTTAGACAGATGATTGTCCAATCTCTTCTTTAAAACCCCCAATATTGGAGCACCCACAACCGCTGGAGGCATATTGTTCCACTGATAAATTGTTCCAACTGTCAGAAATTTCTCCTTAGTTCTAGGTTGATTCTCTCCTTGAATAGTTTCTATTCATTGTTTCTTGTCCTGCCTTCAGGTGTTTTGAAGAACAGGTTGACCCTTCTTCTTTCTGGCAGCCCTTTAGATATTGGAACATTGCTATCATATCACTCCTAGCCCTTCTCTTCATTCAACTGATTAATGATAACTCTGCAATGATAGATGAGTTTTGATTTGGGGACAAAGAAGGATGAAAATATTGGAATGGGATTGAGCTCTTGCTTGCTCTTTTTCCCACCAGGATGTTTGGGGACTTTGGGCTGTATGTGTGTAGATGTTATGAGGACACTAGCTCAGCAATTAAAGACACTGAATTTGTCAGCCAGAAAGCTGACAGCCTGAGTCCAAGACTTGAGTCTCATGCAACGGGGTGAGCTCTCGTTGCCTGCTCCAGCTCCTACCAACCGGGCAGTTCAAAAGCATGCAAATATAAGTAGATAAATAGGTACCATTTCAGTGGGCAAGGGAACAGTTCATATATATAAAGAGGAATCTGTTTTATAAAAGGACTACCTTATTTTATAGAAAATTATTTTCAATGAATAATAATTATTTTTTGTGCTAGTTTTGGTATGCTTTGGCATATAACTTTTGGATGCAGTATGTGTATAGATATACATTTCCACACGTGAATACAAGTGATCCTTGTATAATTACCATAGTTGGGATTGTCAACTTGATGATCACATGGCTGCAACAGGCTTGTGATGTCATTTCCCTTTGGTCATTAAAGGAATCATTGCAATCATAAAGTGAGACATCAGGTGACTCTGACTTACAATTTTATTTCTGTGCACTCCATTAACTCTGCTTGTTGGAAGCCAGTGGTGAAGTGTGTGAATGGTCATCATGTCATTGTGAAAGACAATATGAGAGTTGGTCACCAAGTTGGTTTTTTCGCACTTTTGTAGTGTTGCATGGTCACTAAATGAGGCAGTCAGTAAGCAAGGGCTACCTGTATGTGCAAAAATACCCACGTGTGTCACACAAAAAGATTTATGGGGAGAGGGTTATCCAGGACTGATTTCAGCTGAGGAGACAATTCTGTCTTGACAAGATGGGGGAAACCGGGTATTATCTAAGAGTTTGGGGTTTAGAAAGTTTCACATTCAATTTTTGTTTGGGGGTGGATTCTGCTGATTCTTCCTTTCAATGTCATAATGCAAATCATCCCATAATGTCATTGAACTTAATTAGTTAAAGAAATATTTATCTCATATCATCATATTCATCCTCTGAGCCCTTTATGCAGATTGGAAAATGTTAATGTCCAAGAAGCCTCTTACTCTAGTGTATTGTAAGTTTCACATTATAATGTTATACTGCAGTGGAAGGAGAAACTGGCAATTGTTCTGCTGACTTGACTAAAACTGTCACTTGCATTAATCCTCAGTTGGAACTGGCTCTAAAAATAGAACTGCGACAGCTGACATTTTTCTTTTAAAAGCCTTCTCCATCTAAATATAGAAAGGCCTATGTTGCCTCTCACAGGAATTATTACATGCACAAGCCAGGGTATCCATAAATAACCATGGCATCTCCCCTGGTAACAACACATAACATGCACTCTGGATTGCTGGGAATTCAGCTCTCCTCTCCAGATGGGATTGTCTCAGCTGTCAAGCCTTAATTTTTAAAAGCAATTTCACCTCAGTGGCCTATGTAACATTATAAAAAGAGCTGCGAAATGTTTTAGAGGTAAAGATCTTAGATGTTGCAATGTGTGTCCTTTTTATTAGATGAGCAATGAGGTGGTTAAATCCTTGGATTGGAACAAAATAGAGACTGATTAGATAGCCAAGGAAGTAGCCAAGGAACAGAAGGTCTCTTAGAAAGGGTAGCTGTCAGGTTTTGAACACTTTTTTCCCCTTTTTTTGCACCTTTATCCACATACACCATTTTTTAAAATAAAAAAATGCAACGCAGTACTAATGGTCTCTCTTTCTTTCTTCCCACCTGATTCCTTAGGTGGGAGAGTTCAGAGCTCATGCAGCGGAGTGGACAGCCAATGTTACCGCAGAGTTCAAAGAAACCCGGAGGCGCCTGAGTGTTGAGATCTATGACAAGTTCCAGCGGGCTACCTCCATCAAAAGAAAGCTCTCTGCAGAAATGGCAGTAAATCACAGCCAAGATCTGACTCCTTGCAAAAGAACCTTGTCTGTCAACCACCTCACCAGTGAAAAAGATATCTTGCCTGCCCTCACAAAGACAGATAGCATTTATATGAATGGCTTGACTCCTCACTGTGCAGCGGAAGAAATTGCTGTGATTGAGAACATTAAGTAGCAGTGACTTTGAAGCCTGATCTTTTAATAAGAAGCCACCTATGGTTTCGACTTACCTTGTAGGTCCGATTATTTTCCCTCTGTCCATAACCGATGCCAATAGCATTTTTTAAAAATCATATGCATGAGTTCCAACAGAAATCTACCCACAATATGGAGTCATCATTATATTTCTTGAAAGACACAAGATGAATGGCACTTTGGTCATTGACAAATGCTGAACTAAGCAATGTTCAATGCCTATATATATATATATATATATATATATATATATATATATATATATATTGGTGCCCAGAGTGGTTTTCGTTTTTGTTTTTCTTCATCTCTCCTGTTGTGCTGCAAGGCGTTACGAATGAATAATGCTGGTTTAGGTTAACAATGTAGCTTTGAGAGATCAGTCCTTAAACTTTTCAGGGTCTACCATGCCACGCCTAAGAAAGGACCATACATGGACTACAATCTATATGTAAATGGCAAGAAAATCTTATGCAGCCTTTTACCTAAGAAATTTTTGTCAGTGCCTTATCTTTTAAAGAAACAGAACCTCTATATCTTTCATATGGGTTTTTGTTAGTTTGTTGGTTCTTGCATGAGTCCAATATCTCATGTTTATATTTCCTCTTGCCCTCCCCCAACCATGTTTTAAGGATGTCTGAAGCCAAGGATACCAGCGTTAAGAAATATGCCAAATCAAGGACATCAAAATGCCACTTCTAATCTAGCTTTAAAGGCACTGCAATTATAAGGGTTGCAAAAGGTGTCCCCTATAATTTTTTTTAAAAACTCAGGTGCAGATAATACATGTACACTCAATTGATATGTAGAATTTATGGATCCATGTCAGGTCTCATTATTTAAACTCTACTCATCCTTTCGTAGCCATGCACCATGTACCAAAAATCTTCAGTTGCGTGTTATTAAATTATCTGACAAGAGATACATCTTGGTGCAATAGATTCTTTTGCATATAAAGAATGCAGACCAATCCTGAATCAGCAGCAGGTCAGCTACTAGTAAATGCAGTGCTGCTGGCAGAAAAGCATTCATTTCCTCCCCCCCTGTTTGTTTGTTTTATCTGTGTCATGTTAGAAACTCACTTAGCACAGGGATCGTGCCTGCTGGATTGCTTTCCTTGAATGTTACATCCTACATTTTTACCCACTGCAGCTGGGAATAAAAGTAGGAATGCAATTTAAACTGGCATCACTGTGACTTTCAACACCAAGGGTATACAGTAGATGGTAGCTGAAGACAAATGCAGACATGGAAATAGTTGATCAATAGCACAGAGTATAATTAAATAGATGGTTCTTGGTTGGTTATAATAGGCTGATAACGCAGATCTGAAACCAATCCTTAGTCTTTCTTTGATTGTTTTAAAAGAAAACAACTTAATTTTATAGCCTCTTGTGTCTTCTGTTTCTAAGTGTGTGTATGAGATTCAGAAGGAATGCAAAATTTAAAATAATGGAATGGAATGCAATGGCTTGTCTTTTAAATTGTTTTTAAACATTTTATTCTATTGAAACATGGCTGTATATAAATACCCCTTAAAAGATTAATAGGCAGCCTGATCCTCAAAGCATAACTTAAGGTGCAAGACTCCTCTGAAATCACAGGAGCTTACACTGACAGAGCTATTTGAGGCCTTCGCTCTTGGCTCTGAGTATTTAATACAAAATGGGACTTCAATTGGATTAAATAACATATCCTTATCATTTTAATTATTATTAATAGCAGTATAAACTATGAATGTTAAATTTATGAATGCTTCATTTTTTTCCTAACAAATCTAAGTTATAGGTGTAAATAGCAATCAGTGAAGAGTTAACAAGAGTGTACATCTCAGATCAGTAAAGTTCCATTAAATATATATCAGGCCAAGCTCTTCAAAGAAAAAGGCCCCATCACCACCATTGCCCCCCAGCACAGTGTTCTGAATGTCAACATGGTAAGAAAAATGGTCTTACCATGTATAAACTGTGAATTGTAATGAAAATATAAAATAATAAAGTTTTTAATTTAAAAAATGTTTCAATGAATCCTACTTGTGGCAACTTTAATGCTGGGAAAACTTCTATAAAATCAGGACAGGGGAGCTCTCAAATTTTGATGATTTCTATACCCAATTTTAGCCTTCTTAGTTGTAATAAAATTATTTAGAATAGAATAAGAGTTGGAAGGGACCTTGGAGGTCTTCTAGTCCAACCCCCTGCCTAGGCAGGAAACTCTACACCAAAATGGTTATCTAACATCTTTTTTAAAACTTCCAGTATTGGAGCATCCACAACTTCTGGAGGCAAGTTGTTCCACTGATTAATTGTTCTAACTGTCAGGAAATGTCTCCTTAGTTCTAAGTTGCTTCTCTCCTTGATTAGTTTCCACCCATTGCTTCTTGTCCTGCCCTCAGGTGCTTTGGAGAATAGCTTGACTCCATCTTCTTTGTGTCAGCCCCTGAGTTATTGGAACATTGCTATCATGTCACTTAGTGGTGGGATTCAACCACTTCGCATCTGTTCGGGAGAACTAGTTGTTAACTTTCTGAGCAGTTTGGTGAACTGGTTGATGGAAGAAATCATTACGGCAGAGAACCGGTTGTTAAATTATTTGACTCCCACCACTGATGTCACTCCTGGTCCTTCTTTTAATTAGACTAGACATACCCAGTTCCTACAACCATTCTTCATATGTTTTAGCCTCCAGTCCCCTAATCATTTTTGTTGCTCTTCTCTGCACTCTTTCTAGAGTCTCAATATCTTTTTTATATCATGGTGTCCAAAACTGAATGCAGTATTCCAAGTGTGGCCTTACCAAAGCATCATAAAGTGGTATTAACACTTCACATGATCTTGATTCTATCCCTCTGTTTATGCAGCCTAGAACTGTGTTGGCTTTTTGGGCAGCTGCTGCACACTGCTGGCTCATATTTAAATGGCTGTCCACTAGGACTCCGAGATCTGTCTCACAGTTACTACTATTAAGCAAGGTACCACATATACTGTACCTATGCATTTGATTCAATTGTGGTTGTAAGTCAAGGACTACCTATATAAAGGTAAAGGAGTTCCTGTGGATTTTATTCCACTACTCATTGCCAACTATAGGGAGCAGTGTTCATCTCCATTTCAAGGACATTGAGCCAGCGCTGTCCAAAGAGATTTCAGTGGTCATGTGGCCAGCACAATGTTATGGAGCGCTGTTACCTTCCCATCAAAGTGGTACCTATTTATCTACTTGCATTTTCATGCTTTTGAACTTCTAGGTTGGTAGGACTTGGCGCAAGGATGGGAGCTCTACCCATCACATGGTGCTTGGGTCTCAAATCCAACTTGCTAGCTTTTTGGCTGATAAGCCCAGGGTCTTAACCATTGAGCCACTGTGCAGCATCATATTCATGTATATGCAAGAAGATTCAGAATCATATTACTATTTCTCTAAGATATTTAAAATCTCCTTTCTTTCCATCTTCCCAGCTTTTTAGGCTTCTCAAGGGAGTTAAATCTTCACCTAACTTATCCAAAATATGATAATTTGAGCTTGGTTACCTTTGCCCCAAGTGAGAAATCTGAAGAAGGCTAGATACTGATGAGGGTGGTGTACTGAGTTTTTTTCTGCTCTTTACTGATCCAGTTATTTCCTTTAATATAGCCAGTTCCCCTTATTAAGTATCTTATTAAATAGTGTGCTAAGAAACTTTGCAAAGGAAAGCAGATCAAAGCTTATTTGGAAGACTCAAAGAAGTTTGAGGAGACTTCCCCTAATGAAAAATAGCAATAGAGGAAAACACTGTCCACATCCAAGGACAGACACCTGATAAGGAGGTACAATTAATAAAACAACTTTAAAAAAAGAACTAAAGACAGAATGGGAGTAACATGCTGTGGGGATATCTAAAACTTGGCAATTATGGCAGAGAAAATGAATAAACAATTTAAGGAAATGCCATAGCTAAGAGAAGCATCCTTGAGATAGACAAGGCTCAAAAGATTATTTCTGAAATAAAGATTGAGGTGGAAGAATTATAGGACCATAGCAGATATGGCATAGCAGATATGACCATAGCAGTCCATAATTTATGAACTAAAGGAGTGGTAGTGAAAAATGAGAATTTGGACTTGTTCTATGATCTATTTTTTTTCTTTCCTTGGCTATCCATGCAACCTTCTCCAACATCAACATTCAATAGCATTAATATTCTCTCTGTTCTGCTCCTCCAAACTCGAGTTTTTACTTTCATAGCTTCAATTTTGTCACTGGGAAAACCATCACCTGCATGATTCTGATGTTTTAGGTATAGATCCATCATATATTTTTCATGTCCTTCATGGCTATCCCACCAAGTGTTAGTGTGTGGTGTATTTCTTAACTGTTTGTTACATTCCCGTTCATGGTTGCTCCTAGGGAAGCAGTCTGTAATGGAATGAGTGGATGGCCTTGGAGAACAAGAGAAAGAGATGCTGCCCAAAAAACCCCAATAAGACAAGAGAGTCAGGAACCCCCAGTGGCTTAACAGTCAAGGAAAGAAACTTAGGAAAGTCCTGCCCTAATTGTTCAGATGGTTTAAATGTGACAGTCTAACACCAGATTTGCAGGATTCTGTTGATATACTTGTACAATAAAGTAGAATTAGTTCATCTAATCACATTTCCCTGGGAGGGCTGACACTGTCCACTGCTTCAATATCTTCATTGTCAGTTCTAAAGCTGGTTGCTGTTCCTGTTATTATTAGTTTAATACGTTTACATTTAATCTTAATTCCATTGTTTCACTGTTCTTTTTCAATTAAGAACCAGTGCTATTGGCTAGTTCAATTTTTAAGGAAAAGGATGGGAAAGGATTTAATTTCTTGGCTATTCTCTCTCCACAATAACACTTAAGGATGGCTCCACTGACTTGAAAGCAGAAAAGGCCATTTTCACAATCCCTGCAGTTTGTATCTAGCTCATCATAAGAGAAAGTACAAATGACATAATATACAGGCAACAAAGGGACAGCCCCATAATCCACACGTACAGGATACCCTCAATGTAGATGTGATCTGGAGAAAATTCTCAGCCGAACATGTTTTCAACTGCCGTGAGGGAAAATCACCCATCCAGTCATTCTGGGATCCATATGAACTTGAAATGGTTAGCAGTCTAGCTTCCTCATTTTATATTAACTGCAAATTCCAGACACTGAATCACCATGTAGATTATGCTATAATCTTGACTAGGATAGTGATTATCAAAATATGAATCACTGTTCAGAAGCCAATAGGGACAGATTTCAGGATTTTAACACTTGTTGAAATGTGTAATGCATGGGTGTCAAACTTGATTTCATTGAGGGCCACATCAGGGTGGTGTTTGACCTTGGGGGGCCGGGATGGGCATGGCCAAGGTGGGCATGGCCAGCTCAGCATCACTTGTGTCGGGAGTGCCTGTAGTAGCCCAAGTGCTCTGCCAGCAAAAATGAGCTCCTGAGCTCCATTTTCAATTGCGACAGCTTCCTGCAATCATCTGCCAATGAAAAGGGAGCTCAGAAGGGCCGCCTGTGGCCTTCCTGGGCTCCATATTTGGTTGCAATGGCCTCCTTTGACCCTCTGCCAGCAAAAATGGAGCTCAAGAGGGCCACAAGCCAGGCTTCACTGTTTCCAGAATGGCCCCACTGACCAGATCTAAGCACCCTGCAGGCTGGATCTGGCCCTTAGGTCTTCAGTTTGACACCCCTGGTGTAATGCTTTCCCCACAAAAATATCAGTAAGGGAAGAAAATATCCAGTTTCACATGGGGGAAAAACTATTCTTGTCACTAATTTCTTGTTCCAGATATCAACTGATTGGATTTCTGAAACTGCTTACAATATTATATTTTCTCTTTGGTAATGACTACCCAGCTTTTGCTTGAAATAAATGATCAAAAAATAAAATCACCAAATGAATTTCCATTTTTTTTCTGTTACCATGTTATCTTAACAAATTCTTATAAATTAAATAAGTAAGCTAGATATGTCCTGAAGTAAATTGTTGTGCAGGATATAGGCAGGACTGCAACTGTTCATTAAAATCAGGTTTGACAGTTATGCATTAATCTTATAAATTGTAGCAGTAAACTAAATATAGAATTGTATTAAATCTATACACTCAGGTGACTGCATCTTTACAGAGAAAGACATTTTGCTCCATCACAGTGTCACAACAGACATATGTCAGAAATGAACAAAATCAAATTTTCTAGACAATGTGATTGAATTATTTCTCCTTCCAACTGACACTCATATCTTATTCATTGATATTACATTCTGTATCTTTTTTTCTGGTAAAGAAAGTACTGTATAAACTCTGCTAAAATTATATATGATATACAGTAATTATAATACAGGTCCATAGGTAACACGATGCATGGAATCCGTGGTCACTTTACTTTATTTAAAAACTTCTTGCAGAAGCTCTCAGATCCATTTTTGAAGATTAAGAGATCCTCTAAAGTAAGTTTTATTGAGTTGAGATGTTATAGAAGGGGGAGGAAAGGTGGAAATCAAATTACATCAGTTGATTTATTTACTTGGAAATGTGTTTCATATATCATGAATTGATTGTTACTTTATTGCCCTTTGCAATATGTTCTAAGGAATTAACTAAATTTTATAGCCTTTTCCTTTCCTTTCCTTTCCTTTCCTTTCCTTTCCTTTCCTTTCCTTTCCTTTCCTTTCCTTTCCTTTCCTTTCCTTTCCACAACTGTACCATGATTGGTTTGATTAGCTTAGATAAGGAAATATCTTGAAACAATGAACCAACAAAACATGGGTTGTGTAGTAACCATTTAAAATTCAAAAGGAAAGAGCAGCAGATATATAAAAAAAAACACCCTCTGGGTTACTCTTCAGAAAATTCAATTTTTAATAACTTTCTGGGTTGGCTTCATCTCTGTGGAAAGATAACTCCACAACACTGGTTGAGAAAATGTGTTTTTCAGCCTCTATTCCTTTCGTCTCCTGGAAGCAATGTTGGCTCAAGGATATATAATTGATGGCACCACTGCCTGCCAGTGCAAATATTTGCATTTATTTGAATGATTTGGAAGTAGGGGCGGAGTTGGCACCAGCCTAAATCTGGCCCTTTGCCTAGAGTGTGAGGCCATGTAGTGTTTTCCCCCTCAATGCTTTAACAAGCTGGGCTGTAATAGTCCTATAGGTATCCAGCTTCCAAGCCACAAAGGACTTTTTAGACTCAAAATATCACTTCATATTGTGCTCAGAGCTCCAGAGTGTAACCGAAATATCTTGAAAATAAAAGCCAAGGGATTTCCACCAATACATTGGATACCAGCTCCATCAATCTGGGGGTCCCCCCGAGCAGCAGAATAGCTGGTAGGGTAGCAGAATCCCAACCTTATCTCTACAGCTCAAATTGATATATAGGCACACATATCTCAGCTGCTCAAAAGCAGCGCCCAAATAATGGATGTGATATACCCAATCTTGGTGTCAAGATAGATAGATTTTAAGACCACAACACTGCTTTTCCTTAGCCAGGTTCCTTACCTGATCTGCTATCTCATCCACCAAGTTATGGATAAGAGTGGTTGTTATACAGTAAATCCAGGAATGAAAACAGATTGAAAATGCTGGATACACTTTCTCATTTGCACATAGATTTTTATCACTTATATATGAATGAGAGAGATCACCACTTCCACAAGAGATGGAAATATTTTTCAAACAGCTCTTTTTGTGTGTTTCTGATATGCTGATAAATTATTATTATTATGGCATCATGATGACTTAATGGTTGTGAGATGAGACACCCTCTGCTTTGGCTGTTATGTCCTGGTTGTGACATTTTTCAAAGAAACATCCTGGCACACTAGAAGCAAATGATTTGGATCAAGTATGTAGAAATATGCCTTAGGATCTGCTGTTTGCATGGAAGGCTCCCTGTTAACTCTTCCAAATGGAAATGGTTCCCTTTCACTGTACATCTCCCTGAGGCAGGACTTCAGCATGAACTTCTCTGCCACTTTTCTTCACTGGGATACTGTTATTAATTCAGCCAAGTCATAAAAAATGAATGAGAATGAGAATAAAAGACAAAAAAAAAAAAAAGAAGCCTCAATCCAAATACTGAGTGCCTAGAGATTTAAATAAGACTGTGCTGGAAGAAGGATGGATATGGAAAGATAATAATCACAACTGGTACAGACTTTCTAATTGTACTGCACTTTTCCTTTGAATCTATCAAACAGATGGATCTCAACCTCCTCTTTCATATGAGCTAATGAGTGTAAACTCACGTGCTTACATAGATATCCAAGAAACACAGAAATGTGGCATCTTTAAAAGAGATAGTACAGGGGGCTCAGAAAAATAATAGAATGCTCTTCATTAATTTGAACTGGGCAGGCTCTGGATACCTTAAACCCCAAGTTATCCAAAATCCAAAGTAGTTAGGAGACAAAGGCAAGGACAGAAGGTTATCCAAGTCCAATATTTTGTGGGGAAAAAAAGAAACCAACCTTTTGATTAAATTTAGCTACAGGTAGCAATCAGATTGTCTTCTTTCTTTGCAAGATGTGGGCCCCTGAAGAACTATAAAAGGTCATTCATCCTGATAGTATGGTCAAACATCCAAAGTAGAATGCCCTCAGATATTCTAGAAAGATTGCTTAGATTTGTCATGTAATTAGATGGTTGTCTAGAAATACCATGTAAGCAACAGAGTAATTTATAACAATGCACCAAACCTATACATATATATAAGATAGCTTACTATCTTCAAGTGTGCATTGCTTTACTGGAACCAATCTTTAGTGGTGGAAATAAATGTATAATGCCAAATGCACTAATGATTCTGTTTCCATACAAATCTCAGTGTGGTTGCTGCTTTCAAGAAAAGAACAGCAGAATTCAGAATTCAAGTCTGACTTGATATTGAGGAATGTTTTCCTTGTTCCCAATTGCAACCTTACTTGAGATGAGAGAAGTAAAACAGGGAAACAGGAGACCCAAAATGGCAATTCCAAATTCTACCTAGCATAAGTAGTTGTACAAATGGAAACATGGTAAGGTTTTTTTTGATGCGCGTGTACAGAGAAGACGATTTTCGTGAATTGGAATTTTTGCCATAATTTAAGCCTTCAGAAAGGAAAAAAAGGCTTTGACTGGAACAATGGAAACAGAATTGTCAACCCGTTGTTAATTATTTTATGATTTTTAAAAATATCTACAAGATTAAAGGAATACATGAAACAAAACTGTTCTCCAACATCATCTTTCTTTCTTTCCAGTAAAATTTCTATTTTGATGAGATGCCACTTTGTCTATTTCTTCACCAGCAGCAACGAGACCACAAGATGGAACTTCTATCAATCCAAACCATTTCAATTTATATGACATTGTGGCTATTGTGTAACTCAACCAGCTTCATGTTAATTATAAAGAAGAAACCAGACATATGACACATAACACCATCTCTCTCTGAAACATGTTTCTATTCAGCAGAAAGATGTTTTCTTTTAAATGTCACAGGAGAGTTTTGCATTAATTCTACACAGTTTATTCTTAATCAGACAATATATTATGTAAATATGGGTATTAAGCCAAATGTGCCTCTTTCAAACATTCTGTTTCTAATTTCCAGCCCACTCTGTGAAACATAATGAATGTATATGTCCTTGTAACCTTGGAATTGTTCAAAAAGTCCTGTTCAGTCTTCAAAGGCCATAAGACAATCTTAGATAATAATTTTCTCAGAAGGGAAAAGCAGAGGAAGAAACAATGCTTGCAGTCTAGCCAGACGGCTTGGTAATAATTAGGATCTAGAAAGAAGGAATTTACAAGAATATCTTCTGGTGAGTAATATGTGTTTGAAGCAATGAAGGCAACCAAATAAATGAATGGAAGAAATTGAAGAAACAGAGAAAAACAGGAATAATAGGACAGATTTTAAAGCTACAATTTCTGACTCAGAATTATTGTTATTTTTCCTATTTATTTTATTTTATAAAGAAGAGCACTTTTTAAAATTTAAGCTATTCCTGATTTTAACAATGTCACCAGAGTAACAACCAGTGATTTTAGTAATTGAGGAAATGTTTATCAAAATGTTATGGTGAAAATCCACAGTGATTTTATCAGAAAATCTATTATGTATACTATCATGAAATTTTTAAACAAAAACAGAGAAAGTGCTTTAGCTTTCAAATCCACAGTGAATTACAGTGAAAGTAAATACCAATTTAGAACAGCATTATCCACTAAAATATTATAAATAACTAAACTTGAGTATGAGCCTATTTACTGTATATCAAAACTTACTAGGATATCCAGTAGTGTCATCCTGGTCTTCCTTCTCTCTGGAACTATGAAATATGTTGTCCTTCTTTTGCTCAAATACTTATCAGGCAACCATAAGTAGGCTACAAGTTTTGGAATGCTCCACTTTGTGTGATATCACTAACATCCAGTGGGGTGTGATAGAAAAAAACAGCAATATGGGGCTTGCAATAACATTATTGAAGCCCTGCCTTTTTGTATATGCATTTCATTATCAGCCATCTTATCTTTTTTTTGATGTCCCTACAGATTTCTTGATGTCAATAGTTTATGAAAACATTAATTTTGCTTAGAAAATTCGCTATCACAAAGCTGAGTTTATAGTCCACACTTAAAGATATTGCAATCAATTTGGGGGGCTTGATGTCATATGTAAATTTAGTTGATAGTAGCTTATTGAATAAACCATGAGTAACCAATGCATGGTTTAGTACATTACCCAAGCAGTCAAGGAATTACTAATTATTTGGTGTAGACCTGGCTAGATATCAAGAGACAATGAGTTCTACTTCATAGACATAGACATTTTTGGCTGTGAATTTGGAATTTGGAATACATATTCTCTCTTTCCTCTTAGCCTAAAGAAGCAAGCAATGGCAAAATCCTTCTGAAAAATTTTCCAAGAAAACTGCAGGGACTCATCCAGGCAGTTGTCTAGAGTCAAGACTAACTCAAAGAATGCACATATTAATAAGGTCATTTTCCTCATTTGCTTGATGGCCAGCTCACATATTGAATTCCCAATATTTTTATGGCAGATTTCAAGGAAAGGAATGGTGAATGATTAAATAAGGGGTCATTTACACAAACATATATTTGGTGCACTTTAAAATTAAGAACAAGTTTTTTGACACAAAATCCTGTCACAAGCTAGTGCAGTGGTTTTTGAAGGTGTATCTGATTCAGAGAAATTACTATGATCATTTAAAATATATTAGAATGCCACTTTTATGGTATGAATCAATCTTAATGTGTCTCATAATAAAATAAAGCCAATCTGTGTCTAAGAAAGCTCAGGTCAAACTGTCAATGGGGTAAACTGCAGAAGTTAATGCGGGGCTAATGACTAGAATGTTGACCATAATTTATTTCAAGGTTAAACCAAAGATTTGGAAAATATATGAGGAGGAGGAGGAGGAGGAGAAGATGGCTCTGGGGGAGACATAAGGCATTTATTAAGATGATTCTGAGCTGGATAAAGAAGACCTACTTGAAACAATGAGATTTGTTCATTTTCATTTAACTTTGAGAGAGCAATGAAATCTTATGCAGAATTAGGATTCTGTTAGAGACACCAGATTGGCAGTAGAAAGTTGAGATGATCCTGAAAATCAGGAGTTGTAGAGAGAAAATAGCAGAGGGAAAAGAACAAAAACCAGTCAAGCAGAAACATTATCCCTGCCAAGAACTGACTGATATTTTACAGTGTATGTATACAATCAGTTCTGGTGACATCCACTCTCTTGCTCACAATTGCAATTGCAATTTTGATAGGTAATGGTTGGATATTGTAAAAAGAAACCCCTGTCTAATCTGAGTAAGCCTTTCCTCAATCCATTTTGTTCGTATTTCACACTTTCACTCAGCAGTGAGACATCCTAGGAACCTAATGCAACAGCAGATGCTTGGCTTTGCAGTAGAGAATCCCACATAGTCACCAAACCCTTCTGCCTTGCCAAGCCAATGGAAATGGTACAGAACACATATGTCTCCATGTGGCTAGAAGTTCAGAATCTAAAAGCAGTTGAGCAGTTAGCATTTAAAAATTGGCTTAGAATGGAGAAGAATTTTATTCTTGGATGTTAGCTCTTAAAAATTGAAATTGATATATTAATTGCTCTGTGAAGACCTTAGCAAACAAGCTTGATATTTCAGTCCTCGATCTGGCCATGTGATTAACACAAATTTCTAAGCTTTAAGAGCTTTCACTGGGATTATAGTTTAGCAATGTTAGCAGGTTGTATATCTTGTTTGAGAAACAGTTGCTTTCCTTTTCCCTTTATTAAATTATTCTAATCATTTTTCAATGTGCCAAGAATTTTCACAGGGGGATTCATACACTGTTGCTTAAAAGTGTAAGCTTCATATTACATAGTTATAAGTGGGATATTACAGTTATAAGTGCTTTGGCTCACCAAATTTAAGCATGCTTTAATTCCTGTGATTGATTCCTGTGAATGACAGAGCACACCACACACACACACACACACACACACACACACATATATATTATTCCCTATCAACATTTACAGTTTGTCTATTAAATCAGCATTTTTTAACCCATACAACTTTAAGATATGTGACTTTTCTCCCAGAATTCTGCAGTCAGAATGGGTTGAAGAACCTGGGAGTTTGAAGTCCACACCTCTTAAAGTAGCTGAGATTGAGAAAAGCTTTAAGAAATCACTATAAGAAAACTGTTCAATGAGGCTCCCAGATAGGATTTCATCAGATTGCAGCTGAAGAGTCTCCGGTCACACATGGCAAAATCAAGGGCTGGGAGAGAAAATTATTTCTAATTACTTGGAGAGAAATGGGAAAAGAAAGCAGGAATGGTCATATTTAAAGGTAAGCTCTAAGGATTCCTGAGAGATTGAGGAATGCTATGGAAGTTACCAGAAAGTAATATTTAAGTAATACTGGTCTGTCAGTTAGTCTGTCTGTTTGTCTGTCAAGGGTCTTCAAACTTGGCAAATTTAAGACCAGAATTCCTGAGCTAACATGGCTGGAGGAGGAATTCTGTGAGATGAACTCCACAAGTCTTAAAGCTGTCAAGTTTGAAGACCCCTGGTCTAAGTAACTATCTAAGTATCTAAATTGTATATGGCTACTCATATACATGACTCTGGGCAGCTAACAGTTAAAATCTTATATTTGTTTTCATTTTAGATTCATCAATTTAAAAAAAATTGAAAACGAAAAGAATTCAAAAAGGAAAAACGCCTTATGCTAATGAACAGATTTTCACCATGTGAGGAAAATGTTTTCAGTCTCCTCACTAAGAGCCACTTAATTAGGCTTTTTATGTTTCCTGCCTTTACTGCTGACAGCTTATCATCTACTTTTGTCTATTTTGTAGGACCTAAAGTGATTTTCTCTGATCTCTATAATTAAGATAGATTACAGAAATGAAATCCCCACCACACAGTTCCTGCTAAGGTAAGTATTGCAAAAGATTCTAAGATAGTCTTACAAAGTGAAATTCTATCATAGTTTTGTAGACACCACAGTTCCTCCTGGTTGCTTTCCAGTGACCTAATCTCTTACCTATTCTCTCAAACAAAACTGGCGCTCTCAATATGTTCTCATTCATTTTACATTGTTCCAGGAGTGATCAAACATTACTCAAGCCCTGAATGTGAAATGTGATTCAGCATAAAAGGAACCCCATTGTACCCTATGATTATTATTAAGTACCTTATGGTTCTTGACTCTGACAAATATATATTTTCTTTTATGTACATGGAAAGCATTTGCACCAAGACAAATTCCTTGTATGTCCAATCACACTTGGCTAATAAAGAATTCTTTCTTTCTTTCTTTCTTTCTTTCTTTCTTTCTTTCTTTCTTTCTTTCTTTCTTTCTTTCTTTCTTTCTTTCTTTCTTTCTATCATCCATCTATCTATCTATCTATCTATCTATCTATCTATCTATCTATCTATCTATCTATCTATCATCTATCTATGCAATATCCATAAGGTTAATGATATTTCTTCCTTTATGGAATTGAAGGGATTGAAGCATAAATAATGATCTTGTTGATGTCTTCCACTGAATAAGTAAGTTCATGATAGACTAGGTCAACCAAGTAGTGCAGCTCAGATAAAAGACTTAGAAGCAATAGGTTGAATGAAAAGTACAGTCTTCTTGTCCATCACCAAATAATCCCACATGCGCCCCAATTTTTGGTTGGAATGATTTATGGTCAGCTACTATTGGCCTGATGCAAGAATCACTATAGTGTAAAGGTATTGTTTTGATTTCAATATTCTCCCTGCTTTCAGTCCTCCCAGGGATTTGACACAAATGGCAAACATTAGGGTTTTAATTATTATTTTCAGTGCAGCTTTTACTAATAGCACAAAAAGAGCTCTATAGAATTATAGGGCCTACAGCTATTAATTAGAATGAGATGGTTGGAATAGGTCTACTACTATAGGAATCTAACAGGACCTTTCTCTCTTTTCTTTATATTTCACACAGTTCCTCCCAGAGAAATCTATGAACTCCCAAGAAATGTAATCTAGAAAAATATTTTTATTATATTGGCTTCATAAGATATTCTCCTATTTTATACTATACTATTCCATCCAAAGACCAAGAAAATTTCTCCTTTTATTCTTGTGAATGCTAATGATATACAGAAATTGAAATATAAAAGAAATTCTTTTCATTGTTTCAAAGAACAGTGTATTCAAAGTATACTACTGTCAGGTTGTAATTCTTGAGGTTATTTTCATGAGTTTTAAGCCTGAGGGAAAGCAGAAGAATCTGGACTTTTTCCACCTTCTAATTTATATTTTAAAAGCTCCTGCTTGAGTAACTAGTTTATTTCCAATTAGCAACAATTGCTTCTCAAATTAACTTCACTGGCTATGATACTGTCATTGTATAAAGCATTTGACCTTCTCCAGATTTCAGCTTCATACTCTTTTATTTCTAGTTCTTAAGTGATTTATCTCAAAAACTATTGTAGACACAGTTAGAATGAGACCTTTTGATAATTTGGCTGGAGCTTGGAATTAAACCAGAATTTAGCTCCAAATTAGAGGGTTTTGCAGATTCTGATTAGCAGACTAAAAGCTTTCACTTAGCTGGCATGAGAAGAGCACCTATCTACTAGGGAGAAATAATCAAGGCTTCTGCAAAGAAAACACAGAGACATAGGCATTCAGCAACAATAAATTGTTATTGATTGCAAGCAAATCACAACCATTATACTCACTCCTATATTCAAGTCCTCCACCACTAGTTTAACCAAGCTCCAGCACGGGTCATTGGAGGAAATGAATGCGCAACAAGATAGAGATTCAGAGCAAGAGAGTCTTCCAACAAGCTCAGGTTTTTCAATCAGCTTTATAATTTTATGTCATTTGAATTGGACAGTTCCATGCCTATTTGTGCATTCCTTGAAGCTAATGTAAAGTCCAGTAGGTATTACGCTGTGTAACATTAAAGTGGTGGAAGTGTTCCCAGGTGGAAAATTATATCATTTTTCAAATAATAGGTTATCTTCTTCCGTATCAAAACATCAAGTTTCTCCTTGTGCGTTTTGTACAATTGCTGCCCTGCTTTGCCTCTATTCAGGTAATATACAGTAGATATTATGGCTTATTTTATACTACTGATTTCTGTTTCAGTCAAAATTCTGTTGTGTTTCAAGCATGAAAGCCTAAAAAGTATATTTCAATGATTTGGCGAAGAAAACTTAAATTTGATCATTACTTCCTTGGGAAGTTGACCCTTTGGGATAGTCAAACTTTGTAAATGGTAGGTAAACCTTTTTTCTGATTAGCTGATTGCTAATCCTTATCCAATTATTTGAAAACTTTGTCATGTAGCAGGAAGAGTTTGGATTGATTCAAACTGGTGAATGGCAATATAGTCAGTTAAAATATGTTTTGACTGCTCAGTTTGATTCAGAAATGTTAATGGAAGCTGAACAATGGAAAAAGGTTGAGGATAGGTTTGCAGATGTTTGTGATTTGCTTGCAATCAATAGCAATTTGTCATTGTTGTATGCCAGAGTCTCTGTATTTTCTTTGCAAAAGTCCTGATAATATTTGTCTAGAAAATAGATGCTCTCCTCATGCTAGCTAAACTATTTTTTGTAATGCAGAGTGAAAAAGTAAATTAAGGAGTAATGCTAACCAGTTGCAGGAACTCAGTGTTCTGAATTAGAATGTTCTATAAATAAAATTATGGGCTAGTCTTTTAAAGAATTCTAAATGTGTGTTTTAAAATTACAATAATTTTAATTATCAAAACATTGTTTTCCATGCTTACTGGACATTCTACAAGCTATTTCAAAGGACTAGGTGGCAACTTCATTATGATGGAAAAGTTTATTAATGAAAGACATTAACATATGAAGTTTAGCTTTTTCGATAATTTTCCTATTTTAGTTAATATTATTAACTTTGTCAGTTTAATGCTGGTATAATGCTGAGAAAAGTTTACATCTTCAAACCTGAAGTATGACATTAAATTATATATCAAAATATGGAATCTATCTGTGAAGAACTCTGGATTTATCAAGCATGGTTAAAGAATGGTTCAAGGGATTGTTTTATTACAAAAGAAAGACTATTAAAGTTTATTCAAAATGGAGACAGTGGTGTCTTGCATAAGAAACAAGGCCTTCCTGAGCTCTGCCAGATTCTTTTATTATAGCACAGGGGTGTCAAACTCAATTTCATTGACAACTGCATCAGTGTTGTATTTCACCTCAGGGGGATGAGATGAGCATGGCCAGGTGGACATGGCCAGCTCAACATTACACATGTCGGGGGCAGCTGTAGTGGTCCAAATGCTCTGCCAGTGAAAACAGGCTCTTGAGCTCCATTTTTGGCTGCAACAGCCACCTGAAAACCCTCTGCCAGCGAAAACATGAGGCTTCTGAGCTCCATTTTCTCAGGTCCATTGAGAGGCACCACGGCTCCTCAATGTTTCCAGGGAGGCCCTGCAGGCCAGATGTAAGCACCTTGCGGGCCAGGGCCAGCCCCTGGGCCTTGAGTTTGACACCCCTGCTATAGAATGTTAAGTTCTGATTTGTGTCCTACTTCTCAGTGGGACAGCGCTAGTGTTATCATGACCAAATGCTACTTTCATCATTTTTACTAAGGCTTTTGCTCCTTTGAACATATCTATTTCCAATGGGAAGGCTCACACAGTATGCAATGCCCCTTACTTTGACTTACAAACAATCACCAATATGCATGAAATTTCAAATATGCTTACTGTGGTTAGCAGCTCTGGAAGTGAACAGAAATATATAAATGTGTTCATGTCAGCAATTTGGTAACAAATTCTAAATGTACACAGCTGCATTGAAGGTGAAAGAAATTAACTTTCATGGCATAAACAATAAATATAGCTGTATGTTCCAGAATTTTACAACCAACTTATACATAGATGACATACAAAGTCCCCTTCTTTCTGTACAATGATCTGATCATTCCATATTAAGAATCCTCTAAGGATATTAATTAGGCAAGTTATTTGTCATCTTATCTAGCTGAAGCAAATGTTATCCAATTTGTTTGAGAAATCTAATTATGTCTAATAAATTCCTTGAATCAGCTAGAATGAATGTTGTTGTGTTTGTACTTCTCTTTTGGTAAACCTTGTAATCTCAATCAAGATATAATTAGCAGGGCTTCATAATCTCTATAAATAGTGTAGAGTTCCTGAATCATAATTACTTTTTAAAGGCCTACAAATCACAACCATCAATATGAAAAAATGTTGATGCATAACGTGCATTGATAGTTTTACATTAAAGAAAATAATTATATCCTTACAGAGATAGAGAGGGAGGGAGGGAGGGAGGGAGGGAGGGAGGGAGAGAGAGAGAGAGAGAGAGAGAGAGAGAGAGAGAGAGAGAGAGAGAGAGAGAGAGAGAGAGAGAGAATGAACTGTAACGGCTCTAATCAGGAGTCGATTTCCCCAAATCTAATATTAATAAAATGCTGTTCCTGTGAGCAAAACCTTCATCTCCCTCTATAACTTACTAGGCAGGATTATTTTTTAATTTTATAATTGAAGTAGATCAACAGTTCAATCAAGAAAATGCAAGGCGTCTGACACGTGCAGAACAACGAAATAGGTTCAGTACCTTGGACAGCACTAATTCAGAGATTCAGTACTATGGCTAGCAATATTGCAAAGTTAGAGCTGAATGCCAGTGGTAGAAAGATTGTGAGTTCCATTCGCTCAGGTATTGTATCAGACTTTGTTTTTCCTTTCCTTTCTTTTGTTTTAGGCCATATCAAAAAGAAAGTATGGATTCAAACACTCATACATAAAATAATACAAAAAAATAAACAAGAACAAAAGGAAATGCAAGAAAATGTAAACAAACAAAAACCTGGTAATTGTATTTTATATCCCAAGTTGTAATTTTGATTCTGTAAGCCTTTAAAATGATAACTAAACCTTCAATGTTGACCATTACTGTTCAAAAAATTTCTCAAAGGGATAAACGTAATAATTCAATCCTTTATATCTGAAATTACAGTATTTTTTCATCTCTTTAGGTTTATTCTTTTTGCTATTGCTCCAGAATAAAAAACATATCCTGATCATTCATAGTCATAGTTACTGATATAAAGTATACAATAATTCCATACAACATACAGAGTTTTGTCAATAATTCTTCAACATATTATATAATGTTCTTATTTACAGAAGCATGTAAGGAAGATCATGATAATAACATATGAGCGAAAGTGCTATCAAATTACTTACAATAATTATTAGTCCATCCTTTATAAACATTCTAGATGTAGTCCATTAAAGAGAAAAGAACCCCACAATCTTTGAAAGATTAATTCCAATTTTAAATCACTGTAAACAAAATATTCTTTAAACATGGTTAAAAAGAATGGAAGTTTTCAGTTCTTGTTTTGTTGCAGACATTTTAAACTGTTCCTTTGTTTTTTTACAGGAAAAAAATGGATTCTGAGATTTGGAGATTGTTCCAATTGGGACAATTTATAATTGGGATAAAAGTTGAAATATCTTTTGAAAAATAAATCCATAAATATTTAATATAATTAATACAGCCCAGAAATCCCATCTGTGCAAACCATTCTGGTGCAACATCCAACCATAAAGAAAATAAATTAGATTTATTCCAGTTAATGTTAAAGCACCTACACCTTTGTAGGTTTTTAAAAATTATTTTTTCTGGATTTTTAATCTGAGAAATATAATAATTCATCTATTTTTATTCAAAACGGAGATCAAGTGGTTTCATTTACAAGTCCAGAACAAGGAAGAGGAAAAACAATGAATATGCAACCCTTTCTTTATAAGGGTTGAAGATTTGTGATGGTAATTTATACCACTTAGATCAGAGGTCTCCAAACTTGGCAACTTTAAGACTTGTGGAGTTCAACTACCAGGTATGCTGGCTGAGGAATTCTGGGAGTTGAAGTCCACAAGTTGCCAAATTTGGGGACCCCTGACTTAGATCATAGGAATAGCACTTAGACTTATACACTGCTTTATAGCACTTAACAGCTCTCTCTAAGCTGTTTACAGAGTCAGCATATTGCGCCCAATAATCTGGGTCCTCATTGTACTCACCTCAGAAGGACGGAAGGCTGAGTCAACCTTGAGCCACTCAGGATCAATCTCCTGGTGGTGGGCAGAGTTAGCCTGCAATATACTGCATTCTAAATACCATGCCATAATTTTATCAAGTGAGACTGCTATTTTTTAAATAAGTGACATTTCAGACATTTAATCTTGCATGAACAGAAGATGCATTTACTAAGATTGATAGAAAGATGATTGAGGAGTCCTCTCTGAGTTCCCTGTTTTCTTTCAATACCCAAACTAGGTAATATAATCCCTGAGGGGTCCATGGTTTGGGCTTGCTTGTTTTCTTGCAGATATTTCATCACCCAAACTAGGTAACGTCCAGGCAGTGCTAGCACTGATGATGTTACTTAGTTTGGGCAATCAAACACCTGCAAGAAAACAAGCAAGCTTCAGAAAGCACCAAGGACCCCTCATGTCAACCCTGAGCTACAAATATTCTTCTTTATCAGTAACATCATCAGTGCAACCAAGCTCAGAGAGCACCAAGAATTCCTCATCTCAACCCTGAATTACAAACATTCTCCTTTATGGGAAGATGGTTTAAAATTAAACCATAGAAGTCATGACTGGAAGGAAGAATATAAAAAGGTAATTTTTCACTGTTTGTATTAATTATTTAAATAATTCAGGAGCTGTCATCTCCTGTTGTCTCTTGCAGTACTGTGTTGTCCAGGAGCTATAATAATTTTGAAGACTTTCCTGAAGAAATATAAATAATAATGTAGATGAGGGACTTCTCGGTTATGAGAAATATTTTTTCAAGGAGGTTCGTCTATTGTTTAATCCAGATATTTTCACAGATTTTTAAATAGAGATAAGTGATGTATAAGTGATGTATTTTTAAATTGTTATCTTATGGATTTCATAGGCTATTCAATTAAATAGACCTTCAACAAGCTACAACTTCAATTTATAAGTGCAACTTTGATTAAATCAAAATAAGGTAACACCTACGTTCTCTTTTTTTGAAAAAGCAGAAGTGAGTTAAATTAGTGTCCTTGACTTTAGCAACTGTAGGCTGCAAAAATATATTAATATAATCTTTAGATTTATTAAATATGATTTATTAAACAATATTTGGTTACTAAAAATGAAAGCGATGCAAAGGCTACTGTGTCTAAATGGATTATGAAGTCTTTGGTATTTTTATTTAACTCCTGAAATCTCATCTTATTATTTACAGTGTCTTCACTGGAAACGTATTGAAATATATTTGTTTTTCAGTTACTGCTGATAATGTGCCATCTCATATCTTTAAACATCTCATTTCTTTGAGCAGAATTTTCTGAACTCTTAAAACATTTTCTATGAAGTAAATTGTGAAATTCATATCTGGCATTTTTTTAAAAAAAATTCAATAAGTGAAAATTTAGAGTCTCTGTCCTATAGCTCCTGCTCATGTATAATATCTTCTGATTTTTTGAGAGGCAGTAAAATAATTAGTGACCAACTATTGCATATCTGTAATATTTTCTTTCTCCCATCTAACTATTTCCAGAATCAAAACTAGTGACTCGATTCACTTTTTTTTTAAAAAAATGAATGTTTTATGTTACTGTGCTTCAGGATTATATCTTTTATAATTTTCTGTTTTCATGAAGTACTTTTGCTAAAAAGAATTTAACCTCATTCCCAACTATAATGGAATCTGTATGCATAGAAACATATTTGTTCATATTTCCAAACATATTCATATCCTCCTCGCTTTATTACTATTTGTGTGCTTAAACAGCTAATTTTAAATTTCTTGGGATAAAGAGCTGGCATTTTACATATGTTTATTTATTAATTAATTAAATTTATTGGCCACCCATCTTTCCACAGGGTAACTCTAGGTGTCTTGCAATATTAAAAAGGTGAAACTATATAAATAAAATACTACAGAAATACAGAAATACAATATACAGCCTTAGCTAAAAGATGGGGAGGGAAGAAGTAGGATGAGCAAGGGGGGAGTGGGATCTCTTATTAATCTATCAACCACCTCCAAGCTGAATCCCCTCCCTTGGAGCCTCAAGTCACCTGGCAGAGTTGTTAAGGTCAGGAGGGTTGCAGTCAACCTCACTGTGGAGGCAAGAAGTTCCAAAGGGCAGGAGAAAATATAAACTATTTGCTTTATAAAATTCCATACATGATGGTGAAAGATTAGGAGAAGTATTCAACTTGACATCTGAATTTCTTGTTCCACTTCTTTTCATCATGTAGGTGAGTTTCATTATCACAACTGTACTCTGTAGTTCCAATAAATTTTCAGTCAACATGATATGCCTGGTGGAGTCATGATTCTATACCCCAAAATAAAGAATATATTCTCAAATATAAGCAATCAGCATGGTGTTATTTTCTTGGGAGCCACTTTCAGAATTAAATTAATTAGTGGCTGCCCTATTTACAAATCAAGAGAAAAATAGTTTGTATGACTAACCTAATCTATATGACAATTTTGATGTCTACAAATCGCCCCAAATTAAATAACATTAATTAACAATATGAACTTCAAAAACCTGCAGCATCACATCTTTCCTGAAGAAAATGTGCAGGCTTTTCAGATTTCTCCAATCCATCTTAACAGGTAACTGGCTTCAACAGTAATGATATAACCTAATGACTGTCCAACAGAAAAATGAATAATTATTTAATGGAATTGTTCTTGCTTTGCTGTATTCTCTGTAATGCATTTGATTGCATGTATTCCTTTCTATTATCCACATGCTACATTTTCATCTTTGCTACAGCATTTGTTCCTGCTTATGCATTCAGTTACATGTTTGATTTTTCACTATGACTAATTTTATTCCTTTTATATTACAGTTGTGAGTGAGTCCAAGGTCCATATTAAGAACAACATGCATTCTGTGATAAGGTAATATAAAGGCACTATGGCACATCTTAGAGGAGACAAAAGAAAGGCTTCCTACTTGGTCCCAGATAAAGTGAAAGGTAAGTGAGAACCGCAAAGTAATTATCACATTCTTTTCATCCTGAGCAAAGGGACAATATGGAAAAGTAACTTCTGCCTAGCCTCTGCTTTCCTCTACATGCTGTCTGCCCAGGCAATCAAGAGAATGAGAAAAAAAAATACAGAAAATGGGTTGACCTGAGATTGCCCAGTGTAATCTTATGCACAGAGAAACTAATTTCCTAATAATCTTCTTGAGTTTGTAGCCTTATTTAATAGCTTGATGTACCAGATTCATTTTAAAAGAAAAAGAACCCAATAGACTTCATAGAGTGACTTTAACCATATTATTCTTAGAGAAAACTCTGTACTTTTAGTATCTACTAGGATCAAGAATGAAATATAATGCCTTTTCCTTAAAGCCCGATGGACTCTTTACATAGTGGAATGTTTTTTCTACATTCTGTTCAACTCCTAACAGAATTTAGCAGACCCTTTAAAGAAACAATGTTCTCTTTATGTCTCCTTGCTGAATTTGCATATTTGACATGTTGCTGGAAATTTTTTAAAAATGTCCAATGCATTTTAAAAGAAAATAAAAGCAGTGATTAAACCAGTACTTATTATTTAAAAATGTAGCACAAGAAAGTAATAAATTACTATTTCATTGTCTGAAAATCTTAAAATGGGAGGAGCTTATGCCTGCAAATGGATCGTTACAAAATGTCATGATGAATTATGGCAATTTGAAGAACAAACTTTTGAAAAAAAAAAGGCACAGGTAATGAACAGGGTAAGCAGACATGCAACATTTGAGAGAACAAAGCATTGTAAGATAATGAGAAATTTAAAAAGAACACTGGTTTTATGTCTCAATTCTAGCAGAAAATCACTATCATTTAATAATCTTACAATTATTAACATTGTGATATATTTCTTTTGTTCTCTTTCTCCTCTTTATTCTGCATTTCTTTTGACCTTTGTGTTATTGTAAAAAATTGATTCAATTTATAGCATCCAGCTATCAGCTAATGTGGATAAGTGGGGTAGGAGATACAGGTTAAAAAAATCAAAATGGTGGCCATGATCACACAATTGAAGCTCTGCCCCCTTTTAAATGTATAGATAGCCCTGAATGCCCTCGATGTGTCTTGATTCTCCTTTATATCAACATTGGTGGTGGGGAAAGTCAGGTTCAGTACTCCAATAATAGTACTGTTAAAACCTCCTGCTATTTGTATCTCAGAGGGAACTACTATTAATATCCATACATTTTCACTAGAAGAATTAATATTTTCCTAGCGGTAACTATTTAGTTTAGGAGGAGGAAAAGAGAAGGAAAGCTGCATTGTCTGAATAACTTATGCTGAAGATAATCTTTTCAGTAAAACTATAACAAGGATGAATTCCAAGTATATCGTTCTGGATTATTAAAAACAGAGCGCACTGCACAGAGAGTGAATAAATCCGTCTCCCTATTCAGATTGGAAAAAATTGGTAGCATTTTACAGAAATGACTTGCTCCCTATAAAAATCCCTTTAGTTAGATCTCAGAGGCAAAATCCAGCCATGCTTACTGGCAGGAAGTGTTTGTTCCATACCTGGGACTGAAAATGACATTTTCATCCCCCACCTAGAACAGTTGGTGATTCAGGAAAAGGACTTCCTTGAAAGTCACTGGTCCTGCTCTCCTGCTATTTGCTTTACATTCATTGTAAATGAATCCTCATGATTTCTCCATATGTTTTATGTTTTCTTTGCGCTCAACACAAAATATAATGAAATGCAAACATCAGGGTGACTAAATATTATGTACATTTATCAGTGCATGAACGAAACAAAATCACCTTTAAGGTAACATATGTCCAGGACATGAATAACCTGTGCCCTATGTCTAATCTCTAAAGAGTTGAAAATGCAAGTCTTATGACACGTCATCCTACAGAATTATATTGTTGTTATCCAAATACTTAACAGATTTTCTTTACTGATTGGAGTGATAACATAAGGACATTGGTATCTCCTATATCAACAGTTCAGCCTCTAAGTTGATGCTCCCAAGCACAAATCAATCATTACTTGTCAAAGTAAGGAAATTCCCACAAACTACTATCAATGTTTCTGATTATGAAATAGTAGGGGGGTCTTAATCTTGATGAGCTCCTGGTGATTGATAGTTAGATAAATCGACAGACGGATAATAGATAGATAGATAGATAGATAGATAGATAGAAAGAAAAATAAATACCTGCTTGACAAATAAGGAAAAAATAATTGCATCAAATACATAGTGCCAAAGTAATGCCCCCTCAAAAAAGTAAAAATATGATTTGGAGAACATTTTCTATCCCAGGTGGAATTTAAAGATAACTTGGGATAGTAAATCCCCAGATGAAAATGACAGAGTAGGATTAGAATTAGGATTTTTCTGGATCAGGAGTATTTGAATTAATATGTTAATATTGCCTGGAACAAAAAGAACATTCTGGAGTAAAAAAATCAGTCAAATTCTCAGGATATTGTTCAGTGCATTGTATGTGCATGTGTGATGATTATAAAGACACCTAAAATTGGCTAAGTGTGGGGAATATTGTCAAAGTTAATTTGAAAAACAGAATAGAAGTGATATTGACCCATTTGAACTTTAGTGTTGGGGAAGATCCTGGAAGGACTGCAGACAGCCAAGAAAGCAAAGTAATGGATCATAAAACAAACCAGAGTTCTCACTTGAAGCAAAATGACCAGACTCAAATTATCATATTTTGTACACATTATGTGAAGACTCAGCTCCCTTGAGAAATTTAGTTTGCTGGGAAAGGTGAACGAAAGAGGAACAAAATAGAACTAGTAACAAGGTGGATGAAATTAATTATATTTGCAGTGGTGCACCTTTGGAAGACAGGAGATGGATTATATTGAAGAAGGCTTATCTATGTGGTTGCTAAGAGCACATAAACATCAACAATATTATTAAAGAAACACTCAAAAGATATATGGACTACCACTAATATATCCTTTAGGGCCAGCGTATTGCCAGGACAAGTAATACCGATCATTGTAGACAGCCAAATATCTGTTTACTCAGTAACTGCTATAATGGTATGGAATGATATGGAATCAATAAAGTATTGATCAATCAATTAAAGTAATGGCTAACATGTCAGATAGATGAAATTTGACTTTATGACTTGGTTCTTCTGACTGGCTATTACCACAATCATATTACCACAATGTTCAGCTTTGGAAATAGAAATTGATAAGTTATTAGGTATCCAGGCAGAGATGAGACTTAGTACATAGTTAATTAAGGCAAATGTATTAAATATTTAATAGATTACCATCATTTAATAGGATTACAGAATAAGATGCCAAATTTCTAAGCTTCTGAGATTCCTGTGTCTTGAGGAAACCTTTCTTTTCTGAAATGGCTGTTGAGGGTTTGATTGAACTGCAAGAACCTTTACATCATTATGCCTTAACAGTTTCATTTTCCCAGAAGACATGACTGGTAACTGACAATTCACTGTCTATTTTCAGAGGATGCAAGGTAACTCAGAATTTTTAGCACCTTTCAAGGCTGAAGATACACAACGTTGAAGGCTACACATTCCACTGCAAGCTACCATCCAGATACAGAAGAGAAATTAGATTTCAAAGCTGATAAAAAGGTTAAAAAAATATCTACATAGCAGCTGCATATTCCCCCAGGAGCCATTGCCTTTGTCAGTTCTATCATTTGTCAGAATGCACATGCAGATGGTAAATACAGGCATGCAACACATCATATAAAAATCACCTTTTCTGCCTGCAGCTCAATCATCACCATCATCAATGTGATCAGGTCAAACTACATGCAAAATCCCTTCTAGCAGAAAACATTGCAATATATTTTCAATCTTAGGACAAGATGAAGACGATTTACAAACTTCTTTTTAATTTGGAAAAGTATTTAATAGTGAAACCCATGGCAATAACAGAGATTAATTTTGATTGATTACCCCACTAATTTTTTTAATAAAGTTTTATTTGGGTTTTCACACACAAAATACAAGTAAAACATCTTTTTTGAAAATAGCATGGTCCCGGGTTGAACTTCTTTATACAGACGCAAAACTCAATTT
Organism: Pseudonaja textilis; assembly: GCF_049901715.1. NCBI lineage: Eukaryota > Metazoa > Chordata > Lepidosauria > Squamata > Elapidae > Pseudonaja > Pseudonaja textilis. The sequence continues at coordinate 47,759,748 of NC_141990.1, forward strand.
CATGCTCCTTTTTGTATTCTATTCCATATCTCATACTATTTTACATTTTCTATATAGTTTTTCCCCTCTTTTAATTTTTTCAATTTTATTTTGATTATCTCATCTCAATTCAAATCATTATATTTATACTTTTGTCTGTTCTGTTTCAATTTCATATTATCTTTTCTCATTAAACAAATTTTCTCCTGTAGTTACTAATTGGAGTATGACACCTTTATGTGTCTGGCAGTCTGCTGGCTTTCTCCCCCCTCTTCACCACCTCTATGGGGTAGCTTAGCCCCAAAACCAGTCGGCTCTGGGCGCTCCAGCGGCGAGCACGGATCAAAGCCTCGCAGAGACGAGGTTTTGGTCTGTCACTGAAGAAGCTCAAACCGGAAGTCCGATTACCCCACTATTTTTTAGACCCACTTCTTTGTTGTCCACTGTCTGGTCATTATATACACTAGTAAAGCCTGCAATATGCTTGGTTGGAATTTGAATGAGGTCTTTTGTTAATTTTTTTTTTTTTTTTTCAGGAGATAAAAATAGCAACTAGGCCATCAGTGTAAGAATTCTCCTGTGGCTGCTGCTGTTGTTTTCAGAGTGAAAAAAGAGGATGGGAGGAATTGTTTGATCTTTTTTTTTTTCCTGAGAAAAAAAACACTGCCTATGGCACATTGAAAATATTTGAAAAGTAATTCTGCATGATCTTTAGCATGTTTTGCAGGCAAGATGGGCAAGCTTTATTGAGTTCGGGGCTTTCTGGTACTGGGTTCAAGGAAATGGGTCCCCAAAGTGTATTCAGATAGGCCCTCCAGCCCTTGTCTGATTCACTTTAAACAGCCTACCCCTAAGTCCCCAGAGAGCAGAGAGTGGATTCTGTGGGGATAATTTCTTTCCCTTCCCAATCATTTGATAATGACAGAAGAAAAAAAAGGAAAGATAGATTAAAATTAAAGTAGTAATATTCTTCCTTCATACCCACACTCATACTCATACTGTCTCATGCACCCTCACAATAAATAGAACTGGAAGGTGTGAGGCTGGGAAGGCTAGTTTAGGATCTCTGTCTATTACTCTACAGGTTAGAAGGGAATGAAACAATAGGCCTCAGCATTTAACACTTTACCTCAATGATGTTAATCTAAAATGTGGTGGGAGTTTATTTGGTGGGAGATTCCTCCTCCACGAACTTTTCTAGCTGAAGCTCTTGTGTTCAATCTTTCTGTTCTCTCTCGAATCATCCATGAAACAACACAAAACCCTTCCTTCACTTCTCATTGTCTTTAGGCCTAGAAACATAGTACTTTAGATGTTTTGCTAAGCCCACCAACTAAACAAAAACCCTCCTTTCCAGAAGTCCAATCCAGATAATATCGCATAAATTTATTCAGGGAGGCAATATCACATAATTACTTGAAGACATATTCCATATAAAAGCCATAAGTCCTGAAAGACTCCATTTTGGGAGGAAAAAACCCTGTGATATTAGCAACATCTAGGTTTTGTATAAAAATGTGAAATATGTTTGGTGATGTAATGCTGCCAGAAACTAACTGACTGACTGACTGACTGACTTACTTATTAAACATATTTATATGGCTGCCCAACTTACACACAATGACTCTGAGTACCTTACAAAATTTAAAAAGTTTACATTACAATAATACATAGACCGCTCATCCCAATTGCTGCTAAAGACAATAATGGATCAGAAAAATTAATACATACTGAACTGGTGCTCTGAACTTCTCCATTTTCATGTTGGATTGCCTTCTTTGACAAGCTCAAGTTATCTGAGATGTTTCTGAAATCTGTGATATGCTAGTACAAAACCTGGGGTTAACAATAATGGGAGAAAATTCAGTCTGGCACTTTTATAGACCTCATCAAACAGATCACTGAATCCAGGTTTCTAATTAGATTAAGAAGTATTTTTTAAAAATATTAAATAGAATTATGAGGCTCATCGTGGCAAAATCCTGCACAGAAGTATCATCATGCCTAACCTGCACTAGAGATCCCTATGTGATTTCCAAAGAATAGCACTTATTTTAAAGATATTTTCTGTGCACCTTTAGAAACAAAGTTCTGTATGTAAACATTTATGAAATGGTGGGAGCCTGAGAGGTTTGGTAGATTCATTATCTTAGGTGAGTATTGTGAAAAGAGGAAATTTAAATTGTTACTGCAGTGCAGCTTAGGTATTGTTTGTCCAATAAACATACCGTTTTAAATTTGAAATTGTAATTGTCCCCCAACTATGATGTTATACATCTGATCACTAAATCAATTGGTCAAAATATGATATTGGGTCTAGGGTTTTTTCCAACTGTGTGTATCATTTCTGGCTAAAGAAGTATAAATGTTAGCTTGGCCTTTTTTTATTGTAGCATGTTAATATCTGCTTATATTTGCTGTAGAATTAAGTATCTACCTTGATGTCTATTGCTTCTCTCTCGCCATATATTTTTAAAGTGCAGAATTAGGTTTTATAGAACAACACAAGGTCTAGTGGTATGAATTTTCTGAACAGTTAGATGTTCTCATGCATTTTCTGCCCTTAAGGAATTCAGTTCTCAAGTTTTTCAAAAATATAGGCTGCACAGAATGCCAGAAGTTATTTCTCAGTATACCCACCTTATAGAAGAAATCTAACCAAGCAGGTCCCAAGTGTATCATTTCTTAGATGCAGGACTTCAGCCTTCTGCATTTTTGGAATTTCAATGTGTAACTAGCACTATAGGTATACCTACTGAACTTTGATCTTCTCTCAATTTTTGCTGGAGACTTGTTCTCCTAGTTGTTTTGTTGCTTACATGTCCTCTAGCCAAAAGCATAACATTTCAGCACGCAAAGTATACAGATACAAAGTATGGGGAAGATATTAGCCAAAATTAAGTTTTCTCTCCTAGTCTCCCATCTAAAATTCTATTATTCAAAAAGAAGCAATATTTTGTTTTGGAATTCTTCCAGCTGTTTGGCTTTCTCTGCAGTAATATATTATTAAAAAGCAAGCCTGTAATCACAGATACCAAACAAGATGATAAATAGCATATTTAGAGATGTGCAGCACACAGCTCTACAATCAGTTGAATATAGTAGACAGCTCAGATCTACATGGAGAACATAGTCCTGCATGTACTTAGTAGCCAAGCCAAAGTCATGACCGAAATATGCATGAAGTTGATAGCAAACCCTGATATAAGGTCAAGTAAGATCAGGAAGGCCACATTCTCCAACCAGGTTCTAATAAAAGTTATCCCCTCAAATAACCAGTGATACTCCATTCCATGCTTATATAGAAATATGGCAGAAGACAAATTTATTGATCTATTGTTTGTATCCTCAGTGGCAAACATGTAGTGATAAAATTAATAGAAAATAAAATAGTTAATTTATTTCATTCATATTATGAAAGCACAAATAAAAAATATTGAGGATAGAAGCTTCCGTTTTTCTTTATTCAGGTCTACCTGAATGTAAACACTCTTTTTCATTTCGTTTTGTTTTGTTTTTAATCTTATAACTTCTTGTGCTAAAAAAGCTCTTTCTCACCTCTGGAAAACAACTGAAAAGAATTGTGTTGAGATTTGCTCACGGTAAAGTTGCAATGGTTTTAATTTTCATTGTTATTTTTCCACAAAATGTGCATAACTCTGCTTTCTTTTTGGGGGGGTTGGGGTATTATTTTTTCCTTGTAAGAATTGATATACAGGGGGATTTTGTTTCTGTGGAACATAAGTTTGTTTGTTTCCTTAAAACATTTGTATAGCCACCCATCTTAAAACAAATTTCTCTCTGTGGTTTATAAACCAAGAATAAAACAGTGTATGCAACAATAAAAGCAAAGATACTTTCTTTTTCCTTTATTTTATTTTTAAGTGTAGTTTAAATTTCTGTTTTGGTTTTATTTTATCTTCTACATGGATTAATTTTCAGCTGGATTCTGCTGTATTCCATACCTAGATTTTTTTTTTTTAGTAAAACTACTGTTTTGGAATAAACTTGTTTATTTCTCTGTTTGGAACAGACTTTTGTCCTTTAGTTTAAACTTAAATCGTTGTATAACTGTGAAGGGGCTAAGCTTCCTTTAGAAGGCTGGAAAAGATTGAGCATAAACGTAGATCTTGTTTAATGTACGATTTGCATGCTGCAATAAATTTCTCTTTATAATTAATATGCGGAACAGAACATTAATCTGTTATTGGGAACAGAATAGCTCTCTTCCAGCAAGCCAGCTTCCACAGGCAGAAAAATTTCTAATCTAAACATCCAATCATGCAAAATAAAGCTTTACAGTCCATAAAATTATAGTGAAGAGAGAAAGTTGGAGATCCAGCTTCTTTACACCCTGCTGTAAGTTGGTAGGGAGAAGAAAATGCTAGTGTATTATACCTATTATCTGACATCCTTCGATAGAGCAGGCAATTTGCTTTATGATGTTACTGCTATTTGACTCATCCATTAATAGCTCAACCATTTGACCAATGAAGCTCTTGGCTATTACAGGATTAGTGAATCTAACAAATATATTTCTAAAATGTTTTGAAATAACTTGCCCTGGCATCATGGATTAGTACTACCCTGTTCTGTGGTTGGCTTGAGATCTTAAGAAAACCTACTGGCATCATTGCTACAATGCCTGTTAGTTTCCTTTGTATCATGATTTCCAACATTTTTTCTTCCTGGCAATGGAACTTTTTGTAAATTTGAAAAACATAGGATGTTTTTATGCATTCTCTTATTATACGTATGAATTATGTTTTCCAGTTATAAGGGAGCAGCTAGCTTTGCAAAAGCAGTTTTAACGAACAAATGAGGTACGAATATAATTTTTTTCTTTTCACAGAAAAGTTGGGAAAATGGTAGAAGTAGATAACCCAAAATACAAAAGCAAGTACAATGAAATAAGACAGGGGAATGTAAAGTACCTAGGAAATATCAGGATACTACAGTATAAGGCATATAGAACAATTATGCTTCTAAACTACCTTCCAGAGAAGAAAGGGAATTAATTAGAAGTACAAAACTGTGTATGAATATAGTGACATCCCTGTCAGCATATATGGACACAAGAAAATGGCAAATACAGGAACTGGCTAAAAGTGAAGAAAGAACCATGTTGCAATTTTGGCATGGGGGAGAGATAATAAATACAATGAGCTGGTAAACTGTGCAGACATTTTTTTCAGGACTTTTGAACAACCAACATGACAAGAGAAGAAATGAAACACTTGGTCCTCTTGTCTTCCTGAATGAAACATGAAACATGTTAGTAAGAGATCCCTATTGTAATAATAAGTATGAACAGGGAAAATCAAAACTACTTATTGTTATGTTTGGGCAATGAGAGGCTGAACCAGGGCATGGATGCAACAATACTTTATTAGAATAATAAAGGACTGAACGTGCTTGCCAAGCCTGGAACTGGCTCGCAGTGATCAGCAACTGGTTGGACCCCGCAGCCTGCTTTTATAGCTGGCTGCTGGGGAGAACCAACCAATGAGAGAGAGGGCAACCGCCCCCGCAGCGCGAACGGACCTGAGAGGGAACTTCTTCAAGTTCCAGGGACATAACACCCCTTCCCCCCAGATGCGAACACGCATAGTCTTTGAGGTACGCTGGAGGCTTGTGCTGGCGCCCAGAATGGCGCAGCTCTGGTGAATTGTCTATCAGTTCAGAGTCTGCAATGGAGGGTTGGATCGGTAGGGAGTCACTAACGCGCCCCTCGGTCAGGGCTGTCTCGGGACTCGAAGGGTTGGTCTCTGGAGACGTGTTCCCGTTGACTGGTTCGGACTGGTCGGCCATCTGGAGGTCGTGGTCCGTGTTCGGGTTCCCTGGCTCGGCTGCTGGTGTAAGCAGGTCACCGGAGTTGGTGCTGATGTGGGGTTGATGCTGTGGACTCGTTCCGGTCTGTAACCCTGAGTCACCGCTAACGAGGGTGTCGTGGCGCTTCCGCAGCTGGTCCACGTGCCTTCTCCAGACTCGGCCGCCCTCCAGTCTGACTCGATACGACCTGGGTCCGGTGATGGCCACGATCTCGCCCGGGATCCACAGGGGGTCACCAGCGAAGTTCCTCGCAAACACGGGTTCCTGTAAGACAAAATGCCTAACCCCCGATGTGGAAGCGAGGGGAGAGTCAGGGCAGTAATGTGGGTGAAGCCTGTCCAATACAGTCCGCAGGCGTCTACCCATCAGGAGCTCAGCCGGGGACTTATTAGTGACTGTGCACGGGGTTGAGTGCTGGCTCATCAAGAAACGGGAGAGTTTGTGGTGCCAGTCTTCCTTACTGAACCTAGCTAGAGCCTCTTTAGTGGTCCTAACGGCTCTTTCTGCCAGGCCGTTACTGGCAGGATGAAAGGGAGCCGTGAAGATGTGGCGGATGCCCAGGTTGGCAGCGAAACGGCTGAACTCTGCCGATGCGAACTGGGGGCCATTGTCGGAAACTATAGAGTCTGGTAGCCCGTGTGTTACAAACAGGCGAGTCAATACCTTGGTAATCGCTTGCGTGGTGGTTGTGGATAGATGTGCCACGTCAATCCACTTAGAGTAAGAGTCCACGATCACCAGGAACATTTTGCCGTGCATCGGGCCTGCTAGGTCGATGTGAATCCTGGACCACGGTGTGCTGGCGCTTTCCCACTTAGTGGGGGTGGCAATTGGAGGGGATGGACGGGATTCCTGGAAGGGATGGCAGGAGCTTACCCATCTGCTGATGTCTTCATCGAGTCCCGGCCACCATACGTAGCTGCGTGCTAATGCCTTCATTCTGACGATGCCAGGGTGTCCTTCGTGCAACGCCTCCAGAACTCGGGTACGCAGTGAGGTCGGGATGACCACTCGTGTGCCCCACAGCAAACAGCCCTGCAAACTGGATAATTCCTGTAGGCGGGTCTTGAAAGGCGTGAATTTCGCTTCAACATCACCGCCCGGCCACCCCCTCCTCACCCAGTCCAGTACCTGGGCGATTGTTTTGTCTGCCTTGGTTTTGGCAGCAATGTCAAGGGCAGTGATGGGAAGGTCCAATTGGGTGACCTCAAAGATAGCATGGACCGGTGCAGGATCCTCAGCTGGAGCAGGCAGGGGGCAGCAGCTGAGGGCATCTGCGTGGGACAGTCTTTTACCTGGGCGGTGTGTGAGTCTATACGAGTATGCCGCTAGGAAAAGAGTCCACCTTGTCATTCTAGGAGACAGGACTTGAGGGGTCTGTTTGTCACCAGCTAGTAGACCCAGGAGAGGCTTATGATCCGTGACCAGCTCGAAAAAGTGGCCAAAAAGAAATTCATGGAATTTCTTCACAGCTGCGACAGCTGCTAAAGCTTCCTTATCGATTTGGCTATAATTGCGCTCCGTTGCAGAGAGCGTCCTGGAAAAAAAAGTGATGGGGGCTTCGGAGCCATTGGTGAGCCTGTGGCTTAACACTGCCCCAATTCCAAAAGGGGATGCGTCCGCTGCTAACACTAATGGAAGGTTGGGGTCAAACTGAATAAGGACCGCCTCTGACGTGAGTAGTGATTTGACTGCGCGAAAGGCGGAGTCTTTCTTGTGTCCCCAATGCCAAGGCGATTTTTTATCCAAAAGTCTGTGTAGGGGTTCCGCTACAGATGCTTTATGGGGCAGGAACGACGCGTAAAAATTCAATAGCCCCAGGAAGGCTTGCAGTTCCGCTTTGGAGGTTGGCATGGGTGCCTCGTGAATTGCCTTAACCTTGGACTCCAGGGGGTGAATGCCTGAGGCGTCAATTTTATAACCCAAAAAGTCCACCTGTCTAGTGGCAATGGCACATTTTTCTCTTTTTAACTTGAGGCCATGCTGTCTGAACCTCTCTAACACTGCTCGAACTCTCTGGAAGAGTTGGGGTCTGTCCCTGGCTGAGACTAAGATGTCATCGAAGTAGGGTACTACACCAGGGAGGCCCTGCAAAATCCGCTCCATGAGGGATTGAAAAATGCCTGGGGCAACACTTACGCCAAATTGGAGACGCTTGCACCGGAAAGCACCCTGTGGGTGACAATGGTCTGGAGTTCCGCTGTTTGGTTGTCAACAGGGAACTGTTGATACGCTTGAGACATGTCCAATTTGGCAAAAATGCTGCCAGGTTCAAAAGTGTGTAATAAATGCAGAATTTAATTGAACAAGATAAAATAGAAGTTAGCTTGAGAAGGTCCAAACAAAATTATTTTGAACACGCCAATAAACCAGGAAGATGGCTATCTTATAAACTTAAAAAAGAAGAAGAAAAGAGATTGATACACCAATTAATAGACGAGAAAGGCATCCCACAACATGAGATTGAGAAGAAAAAGGATATTATATTAAACTATTTCCAAAGATTATATAAAAAGAAGAAATCAATGAGGATAAAATAAGAACTTATCTGGAGAATACGAATGATAAAACAATAGGGAAGGAGACAAAGAATTACTAAATAAGGATATTACATGGTCTGAGTTAAAATCTGCAATGGAAAATCAATGTAATAATAAATCCCCTGGTCCAGATGGGATTCCAGTAGAATTGTATAAAGCCACAATAGATTTAGTAGGGCCTCTGATGCTGGAAGTGTTTAACGAAGTACTTTCGCTGCCAAAATGCCAGACTCATGGAGGGAGGCGTTGATTGCGTTAATTCGAAGGAGGATGTGGATGCCAGATATATCAACAATTATAGACCAATCTCACTTTTAAACGCCGATTATAAATTATTTACCTCAATTATTGCGAATAGAGTAAAACAAGTTTTAAATTTATACATTCATGAAGACCAAAATGGTTTCCTTCCATTCCGCCAAATTAAAAACAATTTAAGAACCGTTATTGACGTCTTAGAATATTATGAAGCTCATCCAGAGAAACAATTTACACTCTTGTTTCTAGATGTGGAGAAAGCATTCGATAACTTACATTGGCACTTTTTAATACAAAAAATCTATAACATGAATCTGGGCACTAAATTCGAGAATATTATCACAACAATTTACAATACCCAACAAGCCAATATACTAATTAATGGTGAACAAACAGGCCCACTAAGCATTGAAAAGGGCGTTAGACAGGGTTGCCCTCTCTTACCCCTCTTATTTATATTTGCTTTAGAATCATTGTTAACGCGGATAAGACAAAATCCTGAAATCCAAGGGGTTAGGGTCAAGGCAGAGGAATATAAATTACAGGCGTTTGCAGACGATATGGTTTTCTTCCTAGAGGATCCCATGGAAAAAGGACATAATCTAATAAAAGAACTAGAACAATATGGTTCAGTAGCAGGATTAAAGATCAACAGAAATAAGACGAAATTACTGACTAAAAATCTAACAGAGAACCAGAGGAAAGAATTAGAAAAAACCATGGGGATACAGGCAACAAAAAAGGTCAAATATTTAGGCATATGGTTAACACCACATAGTAAATCACTCAAAGAGAATAATTATGATAAACTGTTACAGCAAATTAAGAAAGATCTAGAATCTTGGAATAAGTTGCAGCTTTCTTTACTGGGCAGGATTGCCACAATCAAAATGAACATTTTACCAAAACTCCTTTACTTATTCCAGACAATCCCAATAAAATTATCAAAAATTTTTTTGATGATATAAATAAGGTAACTCTTAAATTTATTTGGCAAGGGAAAAAGCTAGAATCAGTATTAAGGCCTTACAAGATGCAAAAAGTAGAGGTGGGCTAGCGCTTCAAACTGGGAATTATATTATTGGGCAGCCAACTTACTATGGTTAAAAGACTGGGTCAATTTACGGAATAAAAGAACTCTAGCCTTGGAAGGGCACGACCTTCAGAGAGGATGGCACGCATTTCTATGGGATGTGGGGAAAACTAAACAGGCGTACTTTCATAGACATCTTATTAGAGATTCACTATTAACTAATTGGAAAAAAATATGTAAAAAACATTATTTAAAAATTCGATTTGGCTTTCAACAATGGAGGCAATGGTTCATCCCAACAATTTGGATATAACAAAAACGACTAAATATAAAGATTTATTAGATCCTTTAGGAAAATTAAGAACTCGACAGGACTTACAGGAACAGGGATTTAAAATTGATCAGTGGTTATATATACAAATCCATAGTAGATACAAACAAGATATCAAAGAGTTTGGAATCTATAGCAAATTACAACACTTAGATAAAATCTTATTAGGATCAAATAAAAAGAATATCTCTAAATTTTATAAATATTTATTGGAGGTAGAATTAGAGCAAGAGATAGTGAAAGGGAACATGATAATGTGGAGTAGGAATATTGGAAGAAGCATTACATTAACAGAATGGGAAAAGATCTGGAATAGAATCATTAAGATTACGAAATCTGCGGCTACAAAGAAAATATGTATAAAATGTTATATAGATGGCACTTACCCCTTCGAGGTTAGCGAAAATGAACCCAAACTCTAGTCCAAAATGTTGGAAATGTAAAAACATAGAGGGAACCTACTTTCATATGTGGTGGACCTGTAAAGAAGCCCAGAAATACTGGCAAAAAATTAGAAAATGGCTGGAGGAGATAACCAAAGATCAAATTGAATATAAACCAGGGTTCTTCCTACTAGGGATTTCTGATAAACATTTTCCTAAAAAGACGAAATATATAATAATTCATATTCTAACTGCGGCCAGATTAGCATTTGCTCAGTGCTGGAAATCATCCCGTTTACCTACAGATCAATTGGTCATTCAGAAAATATGTGACTGCGCAGAAATGGACAATTTAACCATAGCTCTTAAAAATAAAGAGTCTTCAGCATTTGATAATAATTGGAATGCATGGTATAATTGGTTATATCAGAGATAAACTGTTCAATGAGCATAAATAAGCATAAATATCCATAAATAGCGATAAGATGTGTATATTTAAAGTAAGAGAAGAATTGGAGAATTGGATCTTGTAGACTGTCAAAAAGAATATTTGTCTGGTTTTAACGTATTTTCTTTTTTCTTCCGTTTCTTTTTTTTTTGTTTGTTTGTTTTTTTCTCTCTTTTATACTCCTTTTTCTCCTTTTTCGGTCGCAAGACCGAGCGTTTTTTTTTTTCTTCCTCTCTCTTTCTCTTCTTTCTTTCTTCTTTTTCTCTCTCTGTTTCTTATGTAATGTTGTTATGTTATTTTTTTAATTGTAAATTCAATAAAATTTATATGCAAAAGTGTGTAATAAATGCTGAATGACGGGCACTGGGTAAGCGCTAACTTGTAAAAATTTATTAATTGTGGTTTTGTAGTCCGAGCAAATTCTCAGGCTACCGTCTTTTTTGAGGGGTGTGACAATGGGCGTCTCCCATTTGGCGAAATCTGTTGGCTCAATGACCCCTTGTTTTAATAATTTATCCAGTTCCGCATCTAATTTAGGCCAAATAGCGAATGGAACTCTACGAGGTTTTAGCCTGATCGGGACTGCTTGGGGGTCGACTGAGAAGATATAGGGGTACCGTTATAACACCCCAATTCATTGCTGAATACGTCTGAGTAGTCAGCGAATAAGGAGTCAGTGTCTGAGGTTGAGACAGCATGGACTCCTGTCAACCCTAGGCCGAGATGGGGAAACCAATCAAGCCCCAAGAGTGTGGGGAGGTTTCCGTTAACTACCACTAGAGGTAGGTGGCCTTTGAAAGTTTTAAAATTAACAGAAAACTTGCCTCTGCCGATTACAGGAATGTCCTTCCCCTGGTAGTCCTTCAGGCTAAACTGGCACTTCTGGAGCCGGTTCCTGAATAGACTGGGCTGTAGTCTCTTGAGGGTGCTCCAAGAGATAATTGAGAGCGCTGACCCCATGTCAACCTCCATGCGACAAGGTCTACCTTCTAACAAAACGGAGAGAGAGATTTTACTAATGGCATGGCAAGCGTGCTTAGCATGGTGGTGAGTGCGACAGTTCAATACTTGCCTTTGGGGTCCAGACTGTGAAAAGGAGGGGTGCCTTTGTGCCGAGCTGTGAGCGGCCTGGCAGACTCTAGCGATGTGCCCCTTTTTGTGGCAGATGTTGCACGTAGCTCCCTTGAATTTGCAGGTGGCCCTCAGGTGTGATCCACCACAGGATAGGCACAGGGTGAAGTGCTTGGGTGGACTGACGCTTTCCTGCTTGGCTCCTACCTGTGGGTGTCTGGCGTGGGCGAGGCGGTGGATGTCGGCTGCATCGCTGGGGTCCTCCTCTATGGCCACCTCTTCGGAGTGGACTGAAACTGCACCTTGCTTGGAAGCAGGACCTTGGATTTCGGTGGCTGAGTGTGCTGCCAGTTCTGCTGCCAGGGCTTCCTCGACGGCTTGCGCGAGGTTGAGGTCCTTCTTAGCAAGTAGGCGCCTTTGGAGGTGAAGGTCCTTGACTCCGCAGACTAGCTGGTCGAGGAGCATGTCCTCTAGGTAGGTCCCAAACCCACAATGGAGAGCTGCGGTTCTGAGGGCAGCCATGTACTGGTTGATGGTCTCTTTGTCTGATTGCTTCCTCATTCGGAAAGTGAACCGCCTGGCAATCTGTGAGGGCCTAGGAGAATAGTAGTTAGTGAGGATTTCTAACAGTTCTGTCCAGGGAACGTTTTTTAACTCACGTGGAGCCACGAGTGCCGTGGCAGTATCGAAGACGATGGCTCCACAGTAGATCAGGAAATATGATTTTTTCCTGTGCTCTCCTGCATCAGCCAACCCGATTGCGTCGATGTAATGGTTAAAACGATTCTTGTATGACTCCCACTTCTCCTCATCCGGCTTGAATGCTGGGAAAACTGGGTTGGAGTTCATGATGACAACAAATCAGGCTGGATAGTCTGTTGAAAAAAAATCTCTCTGGGGCAGCAGCAGGACGGTTTTTGTGCCTGTGGCAGGCAAGTGACTTCAGCTCTGGAGAGGCTTTTCACAGCTCTCTCTTTTTGTGCCTGTGGTAGGCAAGTGACTTCAGCTCTGGAGAGGCTTTTCACAGCTCTCTCTCTCTCTCTGGGTAACACGAGGTTAGGCTGCAACGGTCGTTGGCAGCGTTTTGAAATTCGCGCCTGCGTGGGCGTCAGTGACTTGTAATACAGCACCGCGCTGTACTTTTAGGGCAAAAATTCAAATGACAGCCGTTTGAATTTTGCGCCTAAAGAAATGAGCAGCTGCGGCTCGCAGCGCTTCACTTTCCCTGTAGCTTGGCTAACAAGCGGCTACAGACGCTTCTCACTTTCATTGCTTGCTGACCGCTTTCTCTGGCTGCGGATCAGCGTTCGCTCTCGTTGCTTGCTGACTGCTCTCTCTGGCTGCGGATCAGCGTTTGCTCTTATCGCCTGCCGATCATTCTCTCTGGCTACGGATCGGCGGCTAGTGATTCAGCGGTTGCATTGTGCCTCTGGTAGCCATCCCACCTTCGTCACCAGTGTTATGTTTGGGCAATGAGAGGCTGAACCAGGGCATGGATGCAACAATACTTTATTAGAATAATAAAGGACTGAACGTGCTTGCCAAGCCTGGAACTGGCTCGCAGCGATCAGCAACTGGTTGGACCCCGCAGCCTGCTTTTATAGCTGGCTGCTGGGGAGAACCAACCAATGAGAGAGAGGGCAACCGCCCCCGCAGCGCGAACGGACCTGAGAGGGAACTTCTTCAAGTTCCAGGGACATAACACTTATGCTATGAAAGCTTTGATATGAAGTCACATTCTATCCATCCCCAAAACATAAAATATTTATTTATTTGATCTGACTTACATCACTGCCTATCTCACCACTGTTGGAATCATGGAACTTATCTAGCAGCAAGTTTTCTGTGTGTCCCCCCTCCTCCGCAAATAATTTGGCAGTTTGAAGAATCAGGATAAAAGCATAGAAGGTTTTTATTTTATATTTATCTACAACTAAAATTCTTATTTTCATTACCATTAGCTGGGTGAAATGATGTATCACAGAGCAACAATTTTTGAATTGAGATACCTCCAATGGGCTAAGCAGTGGAATGTAGAAAGAAGGAAGGAAGGAAAACTTTTGATTTTCCCTGCCAATTTCTCACAAGGAGACTATGGTGCAACAGGCCATGGGTTGTTTAGTAATTACTAGATTTATATTCAGGAACCCAAAGTGTCATAAAGAGCACTCACTCTTAGTTTGCTAGCTCAATCATAATTTCCAACCATTTCTAATGCCCCAGGGCTCTGTTTTAGACCCAGTACTTTTCAACATAGACTTAAGATACAGAAGGTTCTTGACAGACCTGAACATTGGCACTATCTAACAAAATGAATTCAATGGTTAAAAAAGTCAGGTTCTACACTGAATCAAGAAAAACCAAATGCATAGATACAGTATAGGTCATAGGTGTGTGTCAAACTCGTGACTGTCATCATGTGATGTATCATGACTTTTAGTAAACTGGGGGTGGCATGGCCAGCGTGTGATGCATCCCATGGGCCACTAGTTTGACACTCCTGGTATAGATGATACCTGGCTCAATAGAAGTAACTGTGAGAGGGATCTTGGACTCCTAATGGACAATCACTTAAATATGAGCCAGCAGTGCGGCAGCAGCCAAAAAAGCAAACACAGATCTAGGCTTCATTAACAGACAGATAGAATCAAGATTACGTGACGTGCTATAATGCCTTGGTAAGGCCACACTTGGAATACTGCATCTAGTTTTGGTTGCCATAATGTAAAAAAGATGTTGAGACTCTAGAATGAGTGCAGAGAAGAGCAACAGACTAGCTTCGGGGACTGGAGGCTAAAATATATAAAGAACAGTTGTTGAAATTGGGAATGTCTAGTTTAATGAAAAGAAAGACTAAGAGTGACATGATAGCAGTGTTCCAGTATCTCAGGGGTTGCCACAAAGAAGACGGAGTCAAGCTATTCTCCAAACCTGTACAAGAAACAACAGTTGGAAACTAATCAAGGAGAGAAGGAACCTAGAACTAAGGAGAAATTTCCTGACAGAACAATTAATCAGTGGAACAACTTGCCTCCAGAGATTGTGAATGCTCCAGCAAGTTTTTAAAAAGAGATTGGGCAATGGTTTGTCTGAAATGAATAGAGTTTCCTGCCTGAGCAGGGGGTTGGGCTAGAAGATTTCCAAGGTTCCTTCCAATTCTGTTATTCTGTTCGGTTCTGTTTTGTTCCATTCTGGTACGTTCTATTCTATTCAAACACCATGAACATGAGATTAATGAGGCTGCTTTTAAAGTGGACAGAGAGGTTTCCTTCACCGTTTTCATTTTTATGAGAAGTATTTCCTGCTGAATGAATTTTGGTAGAAGTCATTAAAGTTGATTTTAAAAAAATTGAGGTCTTTCTTTTTTGGGTAACTACATTTTCAGTGCAAAACATGAGTGGTGGCATGTATTCAGTTTCCTTCGAGAGGCAAAGAAATGTCCCTGCTGCCAATGCAAACATGTTGTATCACTTTGCTCTCACCCTCTTTATTTTGGTAAGGGTGAAGTTTTTTTCTTCTTTTCTACATCAACTGAGGTTGAGATCAAACACAGCCTTGGCTTTGCTTTATTGCCTGCATCCGATAGGCTGAGTGGTTTATAATGTTATTATGTGCTTTAAAAGATCATCAACATGCCGAGATGGACAAATTAACTTTGAGTTTACAAGAGAAAGAGGAAACTGACTATTATAAGATTTGGGAAAAATGGTATGGCTGGATTGAGCAGAGATAGATTGTTGGATAGACAAATGGATTGTAAAAAAATAAGGATAAGCAGTAGATAAGTTAAAGATTTATATCTGCACAAACTTTGTATATTTGTAAATAATGCACAAAATATTAGTATAAGATGAATGTCACAAACTATTGATGTTACACGATTTATATTTTTATTGTTTGTTGTTTTAAAGTTATAAAAAATTAATAAAGTTTTTTTAAATAAATAAATAAATAAAAGATCATCAACCTTTTGAGCAATCTCAGAGTTGAGCAAATCCAGGAACAATAAAACACATTGAAGCAACAATGGAAGGAGAAGAAAAAAATGAAACATAAGAGCAGTAACTTTACTGGTAGCTCTTGATTTACATCGGTTATTCCATCGGTATTCCACCGGTTCTGCCCAGTTCAGCTGAACCAGTAGCTCTGAAGATCATTTGGGAGTGAACCGGTTTGCTCTGTCGATCTGCTGTTTGGTCCACCTGCCTGCCTGGGCTCCCATACTGACCTTCATTTCCTGCTTTTGAAGCACAGCTGCTTTGCGTGGCACAGCAGATTGCTACACGTCAGCTGTTGAGGACACAGGGAGAGTGCAGGATTGCAGGAGGTGAGTAGAAAAGCTGCCCGTGTGCAAAATGCACATTTGGCGCACGCGTGTGTTCAGTGTGCACACATGCAAAGTGCAGCCACCATGCCATGCCCACCGAACTGGTGGTAAACCACTTTGAAAACCACCACTGACTTACATCACTTCATTTAGTGACAGTTTGAAGTTACAATGGCACTGAAAAACTGACCTGTGCCCCTTTTTACACTTATAATGATGGCAACACTCTGATAGTCACGTGATCAAAATTCACATGGCATTTCTGATGGTGTCCTTGAGACATGTGATTCCCCTTTGTGACCTTATGACAAGCAAAGTCAATGGGGAAGCCAGATTCACTTAACAGCCATGTCATTAACTTAACAACTTGAAGTGATTCACTTAACAAGTGTGGCAAGAAAGGTTTCACAATGGGGCAAAATTCACTTAACAACTGTCTCACTTACCAACAGAAATGTTGGGCTCAATTGTGGTTGTAAGTCGACTACTACCTGTTTTATTATCAATATAAAGTTGTTTTATTTATTCATTTGTTTATCATTAATGACTTTCCCCTGAAATTGAAATGACCCTCACTCCACTGGCATTTTCAAATGCTCTGAAGACATGGCTTTTTACCTGGGCCTTTGGCAAGAATGACTGACACTCCTTTTCTTACTTTTCTGTTTCCAGCTGGGTTTATTCTCCCTGCTTTGTTCCACTGCTTATGTCAACTAAAAATACTTCTTTGGTCTTTTTAGTTGTCAGCAGGAAGGGAAGGGGGGAAAGCAGTGCATTCCTTAAAGGCTTCAAATAATCGCTTTGGCAACTGAAGTTTTTGGTGCACAAAATTATTACTGGAGAGCATGTGTCAGGCTTCAATGATCCTGCCGATCATCCACCCATTATGAAGCCCGACACATTCAACTGCCTGGCGCAGCGGAGACCTGGCTGGGGCAGGAGCTGCCTGACAGCTATGATCTAAGCTCCAAGATGGCTTTTTGGCAACACTTTGTGTTGAAAACAGACACAGATTTGGGAGGAGGGGTGGGAAGAGCTGTTGATGATGTTGGATTGTGTGCGTGAAAGAAGTTTAGATGCAGTTGCGATTAGTAATGTGGGGTGGAGACGTGAGGGATTAAGATAGCAGACAGATGTTAGGTTAGTTAGGAGGGGAGGGATATGCAAATAAGAGGCGCTGAGAGGCAGTTGCTCTCAGCGCTGGCTTTACACGGGATTACCATTGTTGCCTGTTTGGAGGGAACGTATTACAATAAACTATTATCTTCTTGAACATGAGTAATGTAGTTTATTAGAAGAGTTCTCACCTTTCCAAGGAGGGCTGATAGCATGATTGATGACTCTTGGCTATGGAGGTGTCTCATTGGAAATATACATCCAGGGGGTGGGGGAAGACCAGGGCCAAGGGTGAAATGAATGATGTGTCAAAGTTGGCTGCAACTGGGAAACACCGACATGTCAACTCCCAATAAATCAACCTATTTTTTCTCTGAGAGATGTGGCTAGAGACTTATGATTTGAATGGGAGTGCATGTCGGAGTCCTGGCAGCTTACTTGTTTTAATGGTTTTTGTATTGTTCCTTGTTTTTAAATATTTTTAACAATTTGTAAACCACCCAGACTCACTGGCAGTCAAGCAGCATGTACATTTAATTATTACTATTATTATAAATATTTATATTAAGGAGTAAAGCCACTGATGAAGCCTATTAACAGAAATGTATAGCTACATAGTTATGTTCTGAAAGCCATACCAAATCAATAAGAGTCAAGAGTCTGATGACCTCTCAGCTACTTCTTTTTTTATAAGCTAAGCTAAACCTATCATTTCTTTCTCATCCCAGTCTTGAAAAAAATAAATCCTATTGAGTGTTCATTTATGCAATATCTTGTCTGATTCAAAATGTGACCAATTAAGCCTCATTGACTGCTCAACTTTTCGAGCCTCATTTAAAAAGCCCTCAAAAATTGAAGTTAAATAGCTTATTTAAATTCAGTAACCTGGTAGGTTAGCAATTTTTCAATGAATGAGATCTGCAAATGATCATTTATTTTTATTTTTATTTTATTGTATTTTATTTATTTATTTTGCTTTGTCAATCTCTTACAAGATAATAGGTATAACTATATACATAGTTATGAATACATGAAATGGGTACATATAAGAAAAATAAAAGAAATAGGACAGGGACAGTAGGCACATTGGTGCACTTATGTACGCCCCCTACAGACCTCTTAGGAAAGGGGTGAGGTCAATAATAGACAGTCTAAGGTGAAAGTTTTTGGGGTTTGGGGAATAAACCACAGAGTCAACCAGAGTACTCCAGACATTGACCGGTGTCCAGAGATACCATAAGATTTTAGTTTTAGGAGTAGTTTGTCGTGTACCACTGAATCAAAGGCTTTACAGAAGTCTATGTAGATTGCGTCTATTGATTTGCCCTGATCGAGTTGTGTAGTCCATATGTTTTTTGCAGTGCAAGAGTTGCAGATTACAGGATAGATTTTTCTGAAACCAAATTGTTTATTGGAAAGTAGGTTGTTTGTCTCTAAGTGGAGGATAATGGATTGGTTAATAATTGATTCCATGACTTTGCAGGTGATGCAGCATAAGGAGATTAGTCTGTTATTTTCAACTAGGCTGGGGTCTCCCTTTTTGAAGATGGGGATGACCGTGGCTTGTGACCATAGGCTAGGCAAGGAGCTGATCCTGAAAGATTTTTCAAAGATTATGCTTAGAGGTTCTGCTATGGCAGTGGATAGCTTTTTAAAGAAGTAGGCACATATTCCGTCCGGTCCAATAGATAGAGGTGGTTTTAGAATGCATAGTGCTTTTTCAACATTGTCTTCTGTAAAATCGATATGTATTAGATCATTGTAGTTTTCTGTGGTTCGGCTAGGAAATACTGGGCATGATCCATTGCTGTTTACAAATACTTTTAAAATGTTTATAAATTACAAATACAAATTTATTGAAAAATTTAGAATCACTTTGTATATTTTCTGCACCCAAACTGCCATTTTTGTACATTCTTTTATTTTCTTAAAATAAATTAAAAAGTGTTGAAAATGCATTGTGTTATGCTCATGCAGGGCCAGAAAAAAACATTCCATCTTTCTCTTGGGAGACACACACACAAAATATTTTACAGTAGGAAGAAAACTGTGGATAAAGAAGGGAAAACTTCTATGTAACATTGTAAAAATGGAACTTTAATTTGGTTAACAATCCATCAATTATAACGGAATTAACATGCTCATCACCAAATCAATCTGATAGTTATCCCAGGAACACCTAACTGGTTCTCTCTTTCACAGACCTTCCTTCAAGCATCAAATGCACATATCCCAAGTATGTCTTAAATGCAGCAGAAATTTTTTTATAATTGTTTTGTGATTCAACTCAGCATAGAGCTGGTAAAATGTGAGATGTTCAGACTTTGCTATATTAATGAAAAATAAGGGAGACGATTTTATATTTCATCACCTGCCAGCAACTATGGAAGAGGAACATATTAAACCTTTCTTATCATCAGCAAGACTTTAAAATTACATAATTTATAAAAACTACCACAGGGGATTAATTAAACCCACCCACATACAAGCAATCAAACCTGTATATTCAAGGCTAGGCAGGTAAAGAGAAAAGAAAACAACTGAACAGGCACATTATCCTACTCATCTCAAAGAGTTATATATATATATTTAAATGTATTGTAGTGCTGGCTGGATTCTGGGAGTTGAAGTCCATACATCTTAAAGTTGTTGAAGTTGAGAAACATTGATGTATTGTACTAAAGTACACACAATTGTGTTTGTGGTTTGAGTCAGTCTTGAGTCCTGGCAACTACCTGAACTCGTTCCTGCACTTTTATTGGCAAGATCTCAAAAGTATTTGTTATTGCCTCCTTCCTAGGGCTGAGAGAGGATGACTGATCCAGTAGGCTTTGTGTCTGAGGTGAGACTAGAACTCACACACTCCCAATTTCTTGCTTGATATTTTAACTATTACACCAAATATTAACAAAACATAATACTGAATTCCCTCTATTTTTGTGCCTTAAACAAAGTTTTGGGCTTTTTATCCTCTTTGTGATCTTAACATGAATATAAGTTCCGTTTAAAGACATATCTTACATTGACATTCAGTTCACAAGGGAACCGTTAGTGGCCAAATTAACTTAATGTGGTTTCATGTTAATTTGTGGACTAGTTTAATCAATTAATTTGGTCTGACCTTCTTATGAATAAGAATAAACTAACCTGCTTCCATGAACATATTGTTTGTTTTTTTAAATATGCCCTTCTCTTCCTAATTAGACTTGTTCCTTGATATCATATATATTTTGATTATTTGTAATACAGAAATGAGGTAGAACCTTTATTTGATTCTGGCCCAGGGTTATAAGCTAGGTGAGAAGAAAAACAATATTCCCAAAGACAGCACCAACCACTTAACTTGCTTTCTCTGGAAATCCCACCTAATAATCAAAGACGTTTGGGCCTTCCTTCCTTCCTTCCTTCCTTCCTTCCTTCCTATAAAGTGCAAGTTAGTCAGTAGTAGATTTGATGGATCTAAAATACATTATTCACTGTTGCTTGGATTTACTTAATTTTTCTTACAGAATATCTCCATTTGCTCTCAAAAGCAATGAGTAACAGTTGGTGCCTGAAACTTAACTTCACCTGAAAATACAGTCCCAAACATCTTCTGAAATTGAGAATCCATTGCATTGGAAAGACAGAATAGGGAAATACTGTATAGCAATATTCAGTATTTTCCCACCTCATGGCTCTCATGAGTAGGGATTTAAACTTGTGTAACTCTCCTGTTCAGACCAGACTCCATATCTTTAATGCTCTTCTGAGTCATGTTCAGTACCAAAATATCAGGTTTGGGAGGAGAAGTAATGAAATTAGCAAATTGTTAGTGAGGAAATTATGCAGCTGTACTAAGTTATGTCTATTGTTCAACAGGCAGCTTTCCTTTCAGCTTGCTAGCTGGTAACCATGGTGATGTCACACATTAAGCCCCTGAATTCCAAGAGGTTCTGTTTCCCGAAGGAGGATTAGAAAACAAATGTGACAAAACAACTTGTCATTGAATATGATGCTGGTATTTCTAACCTCAAAACAAAGCAAAACAAAGCAACACCCAGCTCCCCAAACCTAATTATGCAAGACAAGTGTTCCCTTCATTTATGAAAAAGTCATAGACTGCTTATTAACAAGGTTTCAATTCTTGGAATAAAAAAGATATTTTACTTCTATCAATGGCAATTATAGGATGAGAAGAAAAGGCAAAAATTGTTTTGAGGGCTTATTACATATCTGGGAATTGCCTCAATTGGACAGAAAATCCTAATATTTCTTAAGACTGCTGTCACAGGAAAATTCCATTTCCAACTAGACTTATTTCTAATTCATGATCTCACACCAATGTTGTCTAGTATAATCAGTGATGGGATTTATAGACTGAAAAAAATTAACACAACGATTTTTCTGCTGCACTATTGATGGGCATCAATTTAGCTTATTGCAGATTCTCTAGCACAGGGCTAATATGTATGCATGTAAATGTGTTGTTTCAAAGTCCACTTTGGGAATGGGCCAGAGAAAATAATTATGCATGCTATATACAATGTTATACATGTCAAAGCTTGCTTCTACATCCGGGTTGTTTATTAATAATTAAGGACTGATGCATTGTGATGATTAACAATAAATACTAAATAGATAGAATATTGAAATGGACTATACTAGGATAATTTTAATCTGAAGAATATACTATTCAAGATGCAAAAATCAAAGGAACAGTATTGCTTTCAGAGCCAGGAAAGATATAGCAGATGATACTTGAGTTCAATGCATACAATGATTGAATAATATTAATGATTATTATGAATAATCGGATTGGACTTCAATAATCCATTGGACTTCATGGAAAACTCATTAATGTGATGGTTATCCAAGTTTATGTTCCAACCATAGATGGAGAAGAAGAAAAGGTTGGTAAGTTTTATGCTCACCATTCTGAAATCAATATAACACACATATATGGTATATGTATTACTTGTACTTATTTATAACTTGCACGTGTGGTATTTGTGATTGGAGATTGGAATGCCAAAATTGGAAATGTCATGGAAGAACATAAGGCTCAGGTAAACAAAATGAAGGGGGAGAATGATTTATCAATTTCTGCCATTCTAATGATTTCTTCATAGCTAACTGAATCTTCAAATAACAAAAACAATGCATGTAACTTGGACATTATAACAGCAAAGGCATGGGCAGGATTGTCAAATTGATCACAAACTGATTGTGTGAAAGTTCTAAGTCAAGCTAAAATGGAATAACAAAGCCAATCAATTTCCAAAGGAAACCTCAGGAATCATTTTGAATTCCTGAATTTCACTGACAGGAAATCAAAAAATTGTAGAATGAAATCAAAGAAATCATTAAGGATGAATGTTAAAAGGGACTGGCAAAAACCAAGAAAGAGAAGTAAGTTGGATATCAAAACAGATGGTGGAATATGGTACATAACTCCTTCCAGATTAGCAAATATGAACAGGAAAAATTCCTTTTATGTTGGAATGATTGTGAGGAAAAGGGAACATATTGGCATCTGTGGCAGTCATGACTTTTCCTTTTGACCTGAAATGCTATTCAAGAATGATAAACTAATAATTCAAAGAATTAATATGTGTCCACAGCCAGCATTGACAAGTAAGTTTCAGTTGGTCTCTAACCAATGCACAATTGAATTTTTTTCCATTAAAAATGGTGGCGCACTTGGTTGCTGCAGCTTTTCACTCTCTGGTTTGGTGTGTTTGTTTGGTGATATATGTGTCTGAGTCTTGTTGCATGGGGGAGGTTTATAGCTTTTTTTCAAATTTCATTGTATTTGTAGAATGCAGTGACAATAAAGGTATTCTATTCTATTTGAAATGAAACAGAACCAGCAAGTGTCAAAACCATGATTCCTCTGCTTATCTCCATGACCAAAACTATTCTTTGTTTAAGCCTAACTATGTCTTAATTTGAGATCTGAAAATAACCTTACATTTTTCTCCATAGGCCATGTTGTTTTCTGTATGGTTGCTCAATGGCAGTTTACTTTCTTCTTTCTAACGAGAAGGGATTCATGTATTGTCAAATTAAAGGGACATCTGCCCATTGTAATCATCTGAAATCCATGCAAACTATTAAAGGAAACTATTAAGCTTCCTTGAAGTTTTGAGGGTGTGTTGTACATCAGCAGATTAAAAGGAGATAGAAATGTTTATTGGGCAGGGCCAATATTCATTCTGACTAATACTTATTCTGGTAAACGAATAGGGGACCTGGTATTACCTACAGAGAATCAAGTCAGGAAGGTTGTATTTTATTTCAGTGAAGGAACTCTTCAAGATAACTTTGGGTCTTCCTTCTTAGGTCAGGTAACCCAGGGCTGTCAAACTCATAGCCCATGGGCCGGATGTATCACATACTGGCCACACCCATGCCCAGTTTAGCAAAGGAGAAAAGTGTTCCGATACATCATGTGACGCCTCCATGACGATGCAAGTTTGACACCCCTGAGGTAACCAATCAATTTAATCATTGAATTTATAAAATCCCAGATGACTTATATAATAACCATCAGCAAAAACATGTAGAACCTGTCCATAATGAAACATCCTCAAAAAGCTAAAACAAACATAAAACAGGAGACACAACTGGTCAAATTGACCAAAGTCTCATTTGAAGTGCTTGCTTGTTTTTTAATAATTATAGAAGAATTTTAAAAATGTCCATGTTCACACTTTTTGGGGAAAGGATTAGAAAGGCAAGAAATGCAAAATGAATAAACAGATATTTACAAGCATCATAGAATTAAACAAGCTTGACATTGTTAGATAAGAATTTCCAGTGTTTCATTGGTTGTCTTTACATCACTCAATATCTTGAATACCCAAATATCATTTTAAAAGCATCAGGTGATTGTTAGAATCCAGTCAGTTTATTAATATCAGTGGTAATAATCAACACTATAAATCACAAACATATGGAATTACAGTCATTTTTTCTCTACACAGCAAATAATCTATCATTATTTAAGAGATCATTGAAAACTGAAATATTAAGACCGTGCCAAGAGAAACCCAAGGAAAAGGACTGTTTTGAGTTGTTTTGAAACATCAGCAAAGTAAGGGTTGAAAGAGGTTCTGTGGAAAAGATATTGGATAGCATAGGAGCTATCAGAAAGAAAACCTGAGACTTTTTTTTCCACCCATAAGTTTCCTTAAGAAACCTTGATCTGCATATCTTCAGAAGCATATACAATGTATAAATTGTTCTATTTTACAATTAATTGTTTGGTTTCCAAGGTGGGTATATGTGTAGGGCTATAAGTTAGTTATATTATGCTCACTATTTTGGGGGAAACCAGTGATGAAGTGTGGGTTTCCATACATTTTCCCAGCTGAACTGGTACAGTTTGTAACAATGAAACATTAAGAACTTTATGTACAGGGGGACTTGCATCCAGGCCAGTGAGCATAGAATTATAGCCTTCATATGCATATTGTATAAATTATGGTGTTTCATCTCTTCTGTTCCTCTTCTCAGCTTGCAACTTGCCATTTTTGCAGGCTTGTAGATGTTATGGCCAGCTTGGAACCCCACAATGTTCTACAGCTGCTGTGTTGATTTAAATCCTACATAGGTTCTGCAGAAAATATTGTGAAGGAGAAAAGAAAAGAGTACCCAGAGAAAAAATACCCCCCAAGGAACTGTGTGCTGAGTTGTGAGGGTGAAAATTGCTAACTGCAAAGTGTGTATCCTGAGAGTTGCTGATTACTAAATAAAAAGAGACAATAAGAAAAAACACAAAGCAGATTCATTCCATGGAGCAATTAAGGGAGAAACAGAAGAATTAGCACTGTGCTTCTTCTAGGACAGTTTCCCCTCAGTTGGATACCTGTCCTATTTGGTAGGACAAGCATGTCCTGGCTACTGTCATCGTAGGGAATGTCATCTGGAATGGCCCAGAAGGAGAATCTTTTCTGCTGTAGCAACTGCCCTTTGGAACATCATTCCCTCTGAGATAGGCTTGGCCTTGTTGCTGTTGGCGACTCACAAGGCTTGAAAACCTGGCTTTAGGCTCGATCCTGGAACCCTGAATTGAACCTTGTTTCTTGGTTGTATGGATGCTAGGTTACCTCATGCCTAGCTGCTATATGTTCTTATTTTATATTTTATAATTTATGTGCTTATTTGATTTATTGTAAACTGCCTAAAGTCCCCTAAAAATGAGATGGGCGGCTATATAAATCAAATAAGGAAATAAATATGTAAGTAGGTAAATATGAGGCATGGAGGCACAGTGTTTAGAATGCAGAATTGCAGGCTACTTCTGCTGACTGCCGGTTGCAGTTTGGCCATTCGATCTCACTGCCTCAAGGTTGACTTATCCTTCCGAGGTCTGTAAAATGAGGACCCAGATTGTTGGAGGCAATATGCTGACTCTATAAACCACTTAGAGAGGGCTGTAAAGCACAGTGAAGTGATATATAAGTCTAAATGTTATTGCTAAATAATTTTGCCATCTGTCACTTCTAAAATATGAGCTTTCTTGTGATATTCCAAAATCAAACATTACAGTTACAATGGCACTGAAAAAAATAAATTCTATAACCTTTTCCCACATTACAACAGCTGCAGCATCGTTCTGGTCACACGGTCAAAATTCAGAAACTTGGCAAGAAACTTGGCAATTCAGAAACTCATATTTGTGATGGTTGCCATGTCCTGGGGTCTGATCCCCCTTTGCAACTGTCTGACAAGCAAAGTCAATGGGGAAGCCAGATTCACTTAATAATCATGTTAGTAACTAAAGAACTGAAGTGATCCACTTAACAACAGCTTCCAGAAAGGTTGTAAAATGAGGCAAAATTCACAATAACTCTCAGCAACAGAAATTTTGGGCTCAACTGTGGTCATAAGTCAAGGACTACTTGTAATTTCCAAATGAATTTCTAACGTGCAGGTCATTTAGCAAATGCCTCATTTAGATACAGTTCAGTTACAACAGTGATGAGAAAAAAAATTGGTTTCCCTCTAAAGAACTGCAAAAGTGGTTTCCTAATTCAAAGGTTTTTTTTTTTGAAGTTAACTCCCTTATATATAAAGAGTTGGTTTCATCTTCCACGAAATTACACAATACAATTAACTTTATCAAGAACAGAATGTCTGCTACAGCAACATCTCCCTATTTAGTTTGTCATTAAGAACACCACACAACTATGCTAAAAAAGAAAGGCACAAAAGGAGTTATTGTAATTGTTACAAATTACCCTAATTACCTTGTGAAAAAATATGTTTACCTACTATTCTATCTGCTTTGCATATTTACCTGTTTTATAGTTTCAGGAATTCATAAGGCATACAGGTAGTCTTGACCAGTGGTGGGATTCATTTTTTTTTACTACCAGTTCTGTGTGCGTGGCTTGGTGGGCATGGCACGGGAAGGATACTGCAGAATCCCATTCCCTCCCCATCCCACTAACCTGCTTTCCAGCTCCATTCTAGAGGGCAACAAAAGAAGACCCAGCTGATCAGCTGGGACTCGGGAGGAGAGAATAGATGGGGGTGGGGCTAGTCAGAGGTGGGATTGGCCACCGAACTAATTTCCACTACCGGTTCTCCAGAACTGGTCAGAACCTACTGAATACCATCTCTGGTCTTGACTTACAACCATTCATTTAGTAACCGTTCAAAGTTACAATAGCACTGAAAAAAGTGACTTATGACCATTTTTCACACTTACAACTGTTGCAGCATCCCCATGGTCACCTGAACAAAATTCAGATGCTTAGCAACTGGCATGTATTTATGATGTTCCCCCTTTGCGACCATCTGACGAGCAAAGTCAATGGAGAAGCCAGATTCACTTAACTATCATGTTAATCACAACTGTACGGATTCATTTAACAACTCTGGCAAGAAAGGTCATACAATGGGGCAAAACTCACTTAACAACTGTCTTGCTTAGCAATGGAAATTTTGGGCTTAATTGTGGTTGCGAATCAAGGACTACCCATACTACTGTAGAAATCCACATCTTCAATGTGCCTTAAGTTTGTAATAGTGACTTCTTTTCCAACTTCTATCAGAATGGTATATACCTGTTATGGCGAACCTATGGCATATGTGTCACAGGTGGCACGCAGAGCCATTTGTGCTGGCACTCGAACTGCAGGCAAACTGCACATGCAAGTGCCTCACAGCTGATTTTTGGCTGATCTGAGGCCTTTTTCGGCCTCCCAAAGGCTTGAAAAAAGTATCTGCAGGCTTTGCAGGCCGAATATAGGCCTGTTTCATCACTTCCTGTAATACCAGAAGTGACAAAACAGGCCTATTATTTGGCCTGCAGAGGCTTTTTTCAAGCCTTTGGGGGGGGGGAAAAAAGGCCTCAAACCGGCACAGTGCAGGTAAGGGGGAGGTGGCGGGAGGATTCCATGTGCATGCGCAAGGGGTACATTGCCTTCTGGGTGCTGGCACGTGAGCCCAAAAAAGTTAGCCACCACTGGTATATACAGTCCACTTTCCATCATTCCATTAAGTCATGCCCTTGTACACAAGGCTTTATGTGACTTCATCCCTTCCTCTTGGAGGGATGGAGAATTTTTACACAGGGGGTGGGGGAAAGTGATGCAAAAATCTTGTACGTGGCCATGACATGAAGTAAGAACTCTCTATTTCTCTGAGAATTTAAAAGAAGACTATATACATCATCATGATGGATTCTACGAATGCCTCCCTTAGAACCAAGATCTGGATAGCTCCTAAAGCTAATGCGCTATATATAGTCATCCAAAGTGCAACGATTCAATTTTCCAATTTACTTTTTGCCAGGGCTTGGACCATGGATTTGAAGCAAGCTACTAAAGTCAATGTTTGATTAATACTAGAATTCTTAGTATCTCTCTTTGTGCTTTTTTCTAATTGGAAAAAGTAAGGAAATGAAATAAATGTTTATGATTTGTTCTGCTTCGTGCATCTTTAGCATGACTCGTTAACAGATGTGTGTATGTTGGTGGGTGTGGCCATGTCAGTGTTGATTCCTGGGGACATTTGATCTAGTCTCTGCAATTATATTGGTGAGATCTTTAGAAGTATTTTAAAGACAAAATACTTCTAATTGCCCTTGAGAGAGTGACTGGCCCAAAGTCACCCAGCTGGCTTAGGGACCCGCACCTAATGCTGGACTAAAACTGTCTTCTGGTTTCTAGCTTGATTTTTTAATTGCTACACAAAACTGGCTCTCTTGCTAACATAGCTTATCTTTAATTCCAGTATTTGATTATTGCCCAGC
Organism: Pseudonaja textilis; assembly: GCF_049901715.1. Lineage (NCBI taxonomy): Eukaryota > Metazoa > Chordata > Lepidosauria > Squamata > Elapidae > Pseudonaja > Pseudonaja textilis. The sequence goes on from NC_141990.1 coordinate 47,788,314, forward strand.
ATTACAACTGGAAAGCAAGAATAAAAAGGTAATAGGTTGTACTGTTACCTCCCAACTCCCAAGCTCAACTTTTCATTTTGAAGGGAATCTAAGACATCAGAACTACCTTGCAAAAATCTAAATGGCCACTAGATGACAGCAAATGATTTTCATATCTCTACTGCCATTCGCTGACATCAAAAAGTTTACATATAACTTTCATAAGCAAGGCTTGAATTGAGTTTGACAGAGCTCCTACTTTGCCTGCTCAAGTCTGAATAATTTTTTAAAATAATTATGTTTTCTATGAGTCAGGATTCACAATTTGAGAACTAGTGGAGTAGCAAATGAGAAAAAGTGTCTATCTGTCATAAGGGTCTTTGTAATTTGGATAAGTAATTGTTAAGTATTTTGGGGCTATCATAAAGTTGTAACACTATTATCACAAACATCAAGGGTCATATTTAAATAGTAGATGATCTCCCTCTTAATCCATCCCTCAGGAAGTAGAAAATGCCCACTTCAAGAGAATTCTTTAACTTGATGAACGTTTTGCAAACTTGAATGTAAAGGGGCAGAGAATTTGCATTATTAACTTGGTAAGTTAAGTTAACTTTGAATGCTAGGTGCTTGATCTAGAATGGTATTACATACTTGCTTTTTGATTCAATAAAGCAATTGCCTAAAGAAAGAAAGAAAAAGGTAGTCCCAAGAAAACAGAGAGGGGGGAAATCTGATTTAATCTGTTGTGATTACATGTACTTCAAACCAAGCTATTCTTTCTAAAAACAATCCCTCCTTATGTAACAACAAGTCAGGTGGGATAGATGCCACTTACTGATTTAGAAACTGTGTCATGTCTCGCAGCTTCATAGATACTCCCTAAACAGAACCTGAGGAAGGATGAAAGAACACTCCTTGAGATTTGTGGGAATGCTAATGTTATTCAGCAAGCTGAATTCTATCCTAAAATATTAATAACATCAGCATACAGTTCAAGCATGGCTGCATATGCTGTTCCCAAGAAATGGTCTTGGCCCAAGCACTGTTCTATGCTTTATACAGACTATATTCCATGAATAGACAACATGAAAGAGAAATGTGCCTCCATTCCTTGAATACACAGTGTTTTGTTTTTTTTGTTACTAGGAAACTATGACTAATTAGATGTCAGGGCAATTGATGCCTGCAAAGCTCCAGCTGTTTTCTATGGAGATTCTCAGTCATCCAGGTCATGGTTATCCCAAAGGTGCTTTTTTCAAGAAGCATAAAGTCAAGATAGAAGTTCCACCCCTTTTATATTTGTATGTGGCATACGTATGAAAAAGGGTGGAGGGTTGATAGATTGTTTATGTTATAGATTTGAGAAGCATCTTTGCAGATGCCCCTGTTGTTTTCCACTGGATGGGAGGGCCTTGCTGGCTTCTTTCTTATAACTCTTTTATGTACTGTCATTTCCCTCACCAGAAGGTATGTAAAATAAAATATTCACAGGGTAAAGAATTATTGGTCTTATGAGTTGCCCTGTTGCCATTTCAGCATGTAAAAAAGATTAATGTATCACCAAATGACAGTCCTCCAAACTTGTAGAGGTTTTCATCAACCACCTGCCTAAAATACCAATTGGAGAACTTTCCTTCCTTCCTTCCTTCCTCCCTCCCTCCCTCCCTCCCTCCTTCCCTGGTACAGAAAGCTAGCAATTCAGTGCTCTCTTTGCAAAGGTCCATGGAATTGATAGTCTTACTTCTGAATACAATAAACAGTGATTGAACTGTGCTATATCTCTGTGTTAAGATATCTTTGTACCATGGTCTGTATATTGCCATGGTCTGCAGAATTTTTGGTTATCATGTAGTTTTAGGTTATTATTTGCCATATGTGGTCCATTCCTTTTGGCATCATAATCTCTTTACCAAACCAGCTAGCCTTCTTCAAGGGAAGATATGTAATAGGATATTTCTTTCTCTTCCTCATTTTCACTTTAATGGACACTTGAAATTTCTCTTTCAGTCATGGGGTTAGTGTAATGGGTCATGGAAATTTATGTTAGGTTGTAACTGTTTTTGGCTATAAATGACCAAATATCAGTTGCCTGATATCTTTTGCACTGTTCAGATATACAGAATACGTATTACATATTCAAGAGATCTGACGGCAGCCACGTTTCATGGATACTTTAATAAGGTTTTTTTTATGCACATTGAAGGATGATTTACAGCTTTACATAAATTCTCTTAGCTAAGATCTGCATAACACGTAGGTTTGGACCAAGTGGTTTGATGGAGCTATAAGAGTTTCAGATGTATCTGACCAACTAATCTTTCCTTCTCATTGCTCACCTCTGTTGTGTAATCTGTTAATGAAAACTCCTCTGCTGTTGGGAAAGGATTTCTTATATTATAGGAAAGTAATCTACTGCCCCAGCAATCAGTCACTAGGTGGAGGCTATCAGTTTATTAACAAGGGCTACAATAAGGATCCAGGTGAAGCCAAGCAAGTAAGATTTTCCTTCAGAAATCTATGGATTCACTGATGACAACCCTAGATAAACACAAGGACTAAGCTTGGCATTTTAAAGAGTCAAATTCCATCAATTTGCATTTATCATGGGTGATATCAGGGCACCAAGCACCATACTATTATATGCTCTTACCTCCCAATGATTTTGAAGACAAAATGCCAAGTTCACAGGGTGGTTTTTAAGCCACGACAAATTTATTTAGAGAGTTCCATCTTTATAAGTAGACAAATACATTAAAACCAACGTATTATTTATTCATTCAGATACAAAAAAAGCTATGCATCATAACAACTACATCTTATAGGTCTTTCTGAACAGCTCTGCTTCAGTGGTTATCCTGAAAATTAATAGTGATGGGCCATATAGATTCCCAGTCCAGGACTGTGAATAAAAGTGAATTCTACTGGAGAAAAACATAAGTTCTTTGCTTTCTCCCAAATTTTTGGTGGTATCCAGAATGAGTACACTGGATGGGTCTGCTTTCCACTGCCATGAAGTTAGATGGTCTGCTTTCCACTAAGGTATAGAGCAGAGCTGTCAAACACCCAGCCGATGGGGAAGATAAGTCATGCGCTGGCCACATCCATGCCCAGAAAGCAAAGGGAGGGAAAGTCCTGATATGTCATGTGACAATGTGAGTTTGATACCCCTGGTATAGAGCATAAATAATGAAATGGAAGAATTAGAATTCATTATATAATCATTCTGAATTTACAGTGAGTAGTTACAATTGTTATCAGTCTATACTGGATAGTAGTGAATTGACTTTTGCAACTCCCTACCGCTTACCAATATGCACTGGAAGATTGAGACACCTCCAAGAGTAGATTGGAAAGTGTTCAGCTAATGAGCTGACTTCTGGCTGATATTGCAATGAGACTAGAAACAGCAAATGGAAGTCTCTGTTCCTGTGCTGACTTTTCCTCGTTTGTGGGTTTCAAATGGAGCTGAAAGCCACCTCAGAGGGGTGGCAAAGCTAAGGAGAGGCACCCAGTGGGGTTCTGGGGGAGAACACAACTCCGCTGTAGAAACCCCGAGGTTGCTCTCTATGCCACGACAGAGAGAAGAGCATGCCAAGATGGCCGCTACAAAGTTGGGACAGCTGTGGAACATCTAAGCACAGTGCTGGAGTGGAGATTGGGAATGGTGTTTGGATAAAGGTGAGAACAGCCTATTTTATTTGCACTATCCCAAAAGACTATAACAGAGAAGAATAAGAATAAAGAATTGTGCTAGCGGCGGAGGGAAGAAAGAAGAAACTGAGATATATAAAGAGTTTTTAAAAAACTTTAAATTTGAAAAGGAATTAATTTGGAAGAATATTAATTTGAAATTGGTGATCGGACAGGATTTGGCATCAAAAGGCATTAATTTGAATGCTGGAAATAATTGTTTTAAAGAGAAATAATATTTGATTTTTAAAATTGGTGACGCTAAATAAAAAAACGGAAAAAGAGTGGTGGTGAAATTGGACTAAAAGCGCCACTTGTTGATGAAAGAAGAATCCTGTAGATTCCTTCAAACTAACAATTTTATTAAAGGAAGAAATTTTAAAAAGGAATAAAAGAAAGAGATTATAATAAAACCCCTGAAGTTTAAATATATTATAATCGAAAAGTAAGAATACAGGAGGATACTACCCTGGAACAATTGGTGACTTGGTCTGATTAACATTGGAATATAAAGATTTGAGGACATTGACGTTTTAAAATAAAAAGGAGACACTGGTTTAAATAAATAAAACTTACTGGATATTGGACAAACAACAAGCACTATAAAGATGAGTGATATATGCAAAGAAATAAAGATGGACATTCAAGCCATGAATGAGATGTGGGACAGAATGTTGGATTTATACTTTAAAATATAGAATATAGAAGAAAATTCAGAAATGGTGATGGTAGTAGAAGGAGAAGGAGAAAGAACAAAGAAGGAGGAGAAGCTAGAAGAAAGAGGAACCAATGAAATGGAACAAAAGGAACAACAAATAACACAAAAAAAGAAAACAGAAATTGAACACAAGATATTAATGACAGATATAATAAATAAAGGGAGATATTGAGATAGGAATGCTGATAAATGATATGGTTAGGGAAATGCAGAGAGGAGATCAAAAGAAGGTGGGGGCAAACTTTATGAAATGGGAGAGAAAACATAAGAAATGATGATAAATTGATTAAAAATTGATTAATATATTCTTAATGATTTAAAGATCCTGTTATCCATTTGTATAAGGTAATGAGGATATATTGTTACAGATTTGATAACATAAACATGGTGATTAAATTAGAGAAGGGATAACTATAAATTAAGATGAAATTTTGAATAATTAATGAAATGATATGAATAGATTAAATTGTAAATATATAGAATATATGATTAAGGAAGATAGAGAATGAATAAAAATAAAGAGGCTGATACAAAGTAATTTATGAGAACATAAAGATGAAAAATGACAATAGATAATGAAATGATATTGGAAATTTGTATTTGTGATTATGGATATGATTGATTTAAAATGTAAAACACCTGGAACCACACTGTTCCGCAAAGATGTATTTAAATAATTAAAAAATAAAAAACTTTTTGGAAAAAAAAGAAAGTGTTCAGCTAATAATCTGTGAGTGGATGATACAGGACAGAATCTTTGTGAAAAGAAAGAGACCCAAGTATTTAGTTTCAAATGTTTATTCAGTACAGGAGTGCAACTCATCATACTTGCATGCACTTGCAAGTCTGACGATAGAGGATTTTATAATATGCAACAATCATTGATCAGTTATCTGTCTCCCATAAAATCTATTAGGATAACTTTCTTGTATGAATGGCAATTTGGCTAAAGCATTCTAATCCTGTTTTAAAATTCCAATCCCCTCTTTTGTTAAATTCTAAATGGAGCTAGAAATAATTAATGGCTGTGATCTGATGGCAATGATATAAAGCACAGTACATCACTCATGTTTTATTAATGCTGATATTTGCAGGACCTCTTCACTCATTCTTAAACTCATTTTTATGAATTTTTATATCACAGTTCAGAAGTATATTTTGAAAACACCAAATGGGCTAAAACTATTACAGTATAGCTTTAATTAGTAACATTTATGTAATATCATTGTTACTTACTACAACCTACTTATTTAATAGCTTTCTGGGTGAAATATATGCACAGGAGTTATACAGCCCTCATCCAGGCAACATATTTCTTTTAAAATTTGCATATGTCATTCAACCAGGTTAAATATATATTTTTCAGACAAATTTGAGATTAAAAACCATTTAATTATCATACTGTAGGTATTTCGTAAATGAGAAAGGAATGAAGAAAAGGCAAGAGATGGTCTGATGTTTCAAAAAGTAGAAGAGTAGAGAGAGAAGTAGGTCATGGAGTGTGGGATACAGCCATTATTGGCTCCTGCCACGGACACCAGGATCTGATCAGAGACACTGTACACAAACTACAGGAGGAGAGGCGGATGCCTCAGGCCTTCCCCATAGGCATCTGAGAAGCACATGGTTGAGCACTGGAGGGAACAAAACAGTGAGATGGGCTTTCAGCTTTTCTTATGGCAATTGTGATGAGATGGATCTTAAAGCATTATAGAATGAAAATATCACAGAGGTTATATTTATTACAGAGGTAAGCTCTCTATAATGATAGAGAAGGGCTCTCTACCACAAAAGGCCTTTTTATTCTTCTTTCAGAGTCTCCTCTTCCTTTATCACCAACATTTCCATCAAAATTTGACAGTGAGGCAAATACTGCTGGTTGCATACTGCTTGGAAACACTCTCCTGAATCTGTTAGGTTAGGAAGTAGAAATCTAATCAAGTTGGTATATATTTAAAATGTAGAGATTAAATATATTAAATTACACTTTTGAAATAGTGTGAAATCAATTGCATATTTCATTGCATTTGTTCCTTTTATTCAGATGTTTATTTATATAATATTGATTTGCAAGAGTTTTTAAAATAATAATGTTATATAATAATAAAAAGTACTGGACCAAAATGGCCCAATGGCCTTCATTTATTAGACCAGAACTGGCTGGTCACTATTAGAAAAAGAATGCACTAAATTCTTGATTTAACAGACTAATAAGAGGAAGGGTTGTCAATTAAAGCAAATATCAATTAAAATTAAGGTTTATTAATCACATAATATCAGTGAATACAATAAAATCAATGTGTCTCAACCCTCTCTTCCCAGAGAATGGCATACACTACTGTCTGACTAACCAGCCTATCCCAATCTTCTTCCATCCCACAACTGCCATGAATTTTGCAATGAGACATATTCCACTTTTCTACCTGCCTCAATTTTTTCTACATCTTTTCTCTCCTGAATCTCCTTGGCTGCTATCACTGATTTCCATGAGCAATACTTTAACCTTCAGATTTTGTCCACTAAATCAGAAGTCCACTAAATTATATCTTTATCCTAATGTATTATATTTAAATGTTACTGTATCTCTTGCTTTCTAAAATTATTGTTGATTGATAGAGAGTATTTTCTGGTTCCATTCACTTTCTCTTTTGACCTGAAACATGTTCCTTAAATGCCACTTGTGGTGTAGGGTAAATGGAACCTGTTGATGTTTAACTGTGAAGAGGAACCAATGCTAGACAGAGAGTAGTGAGGGACATATTTTGAGGTGACACAGCATGAAGGAACCGGAAGGGAGGAGTTAAGAAAAATAAAGCAGTTTTGTCTGCAGAGAACTCACGTGTTAGGAGTATTATTACAAAATACGACATGGTGTCAGAAGTTCTGTAACACGGTAACTGAACAACGAGGTCTACCCAAAAGAGGAAAATGAGCGGCAGTGGGGATGAGCAGAATGAGGAAGGAGTTAGCAGAATGGCTAGCACACTCAGCGCTTTTAACATCCAACCACCTATCCCTTTAATTTTTCCAAACCAAATGAGTGGACAAAATGGATACGGCTATTCGAGAGATTTAGGCAAGCAATCTCGCAATAAGCTCCGAAGAAAATCAGGTGAACACTTTGATTTACTGTATGGGAGATGAAGCAGATGATGTTCTGTGTGGCCTGAAACTCAGTGAAGCTGATCAGCATCAGTATACTAAAGTAAGAGACGGCTTTCAGTCATTCTTTGTAGTAAAAAAGAACATTGTGTATGAGCGTGCAAGATTTAATATGTGCAAACAAGAAGCAAATTAGATAGTTGATGCATTTGTCACAGCACTGTATGCATTAGCAGAACACTGTAACTATGGAGCACTACATGACGAGCTCATCAGAGACAGGATTGTAGTAGGCTTGGTCGATACATGGCTATCAGAACGCATGCAAATGGAAAAAGACCTAGACCTGGATAAAGCTATTAATATGGCAAGACAATCAGAGAAGATTAAAAAACAGCAAACCACATTGAGAAGTGATGCTAGTGCTGTAAACCTAAAGGATGTGAACTCTTTGGACAGACTGTTTAAAGGCAGGCATCAGAAAGAAAAGCAAAAATTCAGCAGATCAAAGAATGATGGAGCAAAGCCTCAAAGCAGGCAGAACAAAAACACTAAAAAAAACCAGTGTCACAAATGTGGTGGCATGCTTCACCCTAGACAGGAATGTCCTGCTAAGGATGCTAAATGCCATACATGTGGGGAAAAGGGTCACTATCAACATGTATGTTTTGCAAGCAAGGCTGTGCATGGCACTGAGGAAGAGGAGAGAAGCTTCTTTCTCGGCTCTGTGATATCACATGCTGATCCATGGACTGTGGAAATCAGAATGATGGATAAAGACATCACATTCAAGTTGGATACCGGAGCAGATGTTACTGTTGTTTCACAGAAGAATTTTGCCAACATTTTTCACAACACACAGGTGCCAGTGCTGCAAAAAGCAGAGAGACCTCTACTGGGTCCAGGGAGAATTCCACTGGAAGTGATGGGGTTTGCCAAACTACAGCTAAAGAAAGGAGCAAAACAAATTACAGAGAAGGTGTATGTGGTCAAAAACCCGAGTATGCCTTTTCTGGGACTGCCAGCTATTGTAGCTCTTGGCCTGTTGGTTTGTGTGAACACTATTGACATGGAAAACCTGAAGTCAAGCTACCCTAAGTTATGCAGCAGCCTAGGGGAGGTTCGACAACCTTATTGTATTAAGCTCAAACCCGATGCTGTGCCTTTCTCTTTGAAAACCCCAAGGAGGATTCCCCTATCATTGATGGGGAAAGTCAAAGATGAGCTTCAACGCATGAAAAACTTGGGAATAATCATTTGTTTGGAAGAGCCTATGGACTGGTGTGCAGGCATGGTAGTGGTGCCCAAGAAGGACAGCAAAAAGGTGTGTTTGTGTGTGGACCTGACTGGCTTGAACAAGTATGTGTGTCATGAAAAATACATTTTACCATCAGTAGAACAGAGTCTTGGAACACTGGCTAGTGCTAAAATGTTCAGTAAATTAGATGCCAACAAGGGGTTTTGGCAGATACCCCTCACTGAGGATTCAGCAAAGTATACCACATTCATTACACCCTTCAGGCGGTTTCACTTTAACCATCTTCCATTTGGCATTGCCTCAGTGCCCAAACATTTCCAATGTATGATGGTGGAAGTTACACAGGGCTGGAAGGTATAGTTTGCCACATTGATGAACTACTGGTGTGGGGACGGGACCAAGAAGAACATGACAATCGACTTCATACAGTGCTAAAAAAACTGGAAAAGGCGGGAATCACTCTGAATGTGGATATGAGTGAACTCTTCAGGAGTGAGGTGGTCTTTTGGGGTCACATCATCTCTGATGCAGGGATACAACCTGACCCAAGGAAAACAGAGGCTATCAGAGCTATTAAGGAACTCTCTAGTGTGAACGAACTGAGGAGTTTTCTTGACATGGTAAACCAGCTGGGGAAGTTCATCCCTCAGTTGGCAGAAAAAGACAAGCCACTTCATGATCTCCTTTCTAAGAAAAACTGTTGGGTTTGGGATGTGGAACAGGTCAGGGCATTTAAGACATTGAAAGATGCTTTGTCTTTCCCTCCAGTGCTGGGCATGTATGATCCAAACAAAGTGATGAAAGTGTCAGCGGATGCATCGTCATATGGCTTGGGCACCATTCTTCTTCAAGAGTGGGGAGATAAATGGAAACCTGTGGCTTATGCGTCATGTTCACTCATTCCAACGCTATGCACAGGTGGAAAAAGAAGGCCTGTCTCTAACCTGGGCATGTGAAAGATTTTGGGATTTCCTCCTAGGAAAGCATTTCTGCCTGGAGACTGACCACAAACCACTTGTCAGTTTGTTTGGAGACCAAGCACTAGATCTTCTACCCTTAAGAATTCAGCAATTCAGGATGAGGCTCATGCGTTACTCTTACTACATTGTGCATATGCCCGGAAAGTCACTTTGGACAGCAGACACATTGTCACATTTGCCTATGGACTCTCACATGTCCAAAGCAGAACTGGAGCTGATGGAAAGCACTAACATATATGTGGATTGTGTAGTAGACACCTTGCCTGTTAGCCACACATATATGGAAATCATAAAAGAGCAGTTGCAAGTTGATAGTATTTGCTCTCGAGTCATGAAATTGTGTGCAGATAGATGGCCAGTGCATGCAAAACAGGAACCTGCACTGAGAGGATACTGGCCAGAATGAGCTACACTCACTGTACAAGATGGATTACTACTGAAAGACACTAGGCTTGTGATCCCATCCACTCTGAGGAATAAGGTGTTGGAGAGGCTGCATGAAGGACACCAAGGGGTGATAAAATGCAAAGAACGTGCTCGTCAGTCTTTGTGGTAACCAGGACTCAGTCAGCAGGTCAGTGAAATGGTGCTCAAAGGCAGGACATGTATTCAAGAGCATCAGAATCCTAAAGAGCCACTCATGACATCTGAGTGCCCTGAAAGACCATGGCAAAAGTTAGGGACTGACATGTTTGTACTTGGAAGGAAAACATACTTAGTTGTGATAGACTATTTCTCCAGATATGTCGAGATTGCACTGCTATCAACTGATGTCATTGTCCATCTGAAGTCAATCTTTGCCCAGCATGGGATTCCAGAGGAGTTGATGTCAGACAATGGACCACAGTTTTCTGGCCAAGATTTCTCTCATTTTGCATCCACTTATGGGTTCAAAAATGTTACCAGCAGTCCAAAGTTTCCACAAAGTAATGGAGAAACTGAACGTGCAGTTCAGACAGTGAAAAGTCTCTTGAAAAAGGCTAACGACTCTTATCTGGCCCTGCTTGCCTACAGAGCTACCCCTCTCCAGGGTGGGTTCAGTCCGGCTCAGCTGCTTATGGGGCGACGTCTTTGTACCACTGTGCCAACTCTTCCCTCTCAGCTAGACCCAGCATTGCCAGATGTTGACCATTCTGCTCGTAAAGAGAGAGAGAGAAGAGGAAATTGAATACTGAATACTACAACAGGAGACATTGTGCAAAACCTCTTAGTGATTTGGTACCAGGAGAGCATGTATGGGACACTGATACAAAAGAATCTGGGACTGTGCTGCAGAATCACATGAGTCCAAGGTCATATCTGGTGGATGTACCTAAAGGTGTGATGAGGCGCAGTCGTCAGCACTTGATACCCTTACACACACATGCAAGTGAAGGAGGAGCGGTGGAGCAGCAGGAGTTGCCAGAGACAAACAGTGAACAAGTTTCTACATCACCTGGGAAAATACTTAAAAACTTTCCTAGTGTGACAGCTACCCCAAGGACAAGGTCTGGGAGAGCTATAGTTAAACCAGAGAGACTGAATCTGTGAACTGAGAAAGTAAAAAAAAGAGTTAATGTTGATGTGCAGTTCAGTAAGAAATCTGAGGTGCAGAATGTTTAAATACAGTTAGATGTATTGGATTAGTAAATAGTTATATAACATTTTCTTCCCTGCAGGATTTAGATAGGAACAGACCTTTAACAAAAGAGGCAGAATAATCCTCTAAGGTCTGGTGAGACAAAGGTAGTCTACCCTTTGTTCTCTAGAAAAGGGAGATGTGGTGTAGGGTAAATGGAACCTGTTGATGTTTAACTGTGAAGAGGAACCAATGTTAGACAGAGTAGTGAGGGACATATTTTGAGGTGACACAGTATGAAGGAACCTGAAGGGAGGAGTTAAGAAAAATAAAGCAGTTTTGTCTGCAGAGAACTGTGTTAGGAGTATTATTACAAAATACGACACCACTCAAATTAGAATACAGTTAGCAGCCTTCAAAAAGCACCCTTAGAGTCTGAATGACTGAATGACTACTTTATGATATTCTCACTCCAAATAACAGAGATTAATTAAAGCTCTGCATTAGGGGACTGAATACTTTACTCTCCAGTTTTATAAGGAACCAAAGATGAGTGTTCTGTGTTTTTCCCCCCTAATCTGCAGTTAATTTACTGATTGTCATCTAGATTGCATTTAAGCATTTGGATAATTGATGGTACCTGTCAAAGGCATTTATTACCCTGTGTTTGAAAAAACAGCTCCAATGAGAAAAATTGCTTTCAATTTTTGGACCACCTTATTCACCAAACCATTTCCTTTAGGGTATGCTCAGGTCATTCTTTAATTTGACTACTATGTCCTTCCCTACTAGGGAAGAAGGGGTAGAAGAGCATATTTGTTGCTGTGCTCCATAGAAGCAAAGACCCAGTGTAGATCAACTTCCCAGGCTGCACATGCTTGATGAAAGCACAGAAAAGAATAGAAAAGGGATCTCCTAGTGTCCTACTTTCTGTCAGTGTAACCTCTTGCTGTTAAGTGTAGAGGAACTTCAATACTGGAATAAGCAAATATCTAGTTTCCAGTACTTGTGGAACATTCTTTCCCCTTTTCAATATAAAGAGCTTATAGTTAATGTGAATTCTTGTCTGTTGTTCATGTTTATGTTTATGTCTCTCTCTCTCTCTCTCTCTCTCTCTCCCCCAGCTTTGCCTGCCTTTTTTGCTGGTTAATTGTTTTTCTCTTTGCTGATGTTTAATAAATAAACATCACGCTCTGTTTCTTGCCAGCTGAACTGAATGGTCTATGCATGCTTGCTCTGATCTGAATATAGGCATTAACTGAGAGTTTGCTGGGTGAAAACCAAGTGGAAACTACCCACAATGATTTTCCAACATTCCCTAAACTAGCAGGTCTATTTTTAAAAAAGATGAATACAAGCATAATTAATCCTCTCAAATTTATTTTCTGATCTTCTGGCTCAGAAGAAGTCATGAGATAGCAATTGTTATGTGTGATCAACTCCTAAACCATTAATGTTAATAAGATGGTAAAAAGGATTTCTTCATAAACAGATTGGAACTCTTCTGTGTAATTAATTCCCTAGGGAAAAGTAAAATGAAAAGCACCTGGTGTTTACTCAGAGAATAGCATGCTCATACTTTTAACTCATATCTGATGATTTGATTAAACTGCTGTGTATTCATAGGCCTGTGTCTCATTGTTATTTCAACTAGAGACCATCCTAGGTAATAAGAGATAATCTCTCTTTAATTTGCTTTGGAATTGATACAAGTACCACATACTTTTTTAAAAAAATCAAATAGTGCATTTCACTTCCAGATGCCAATCTCATTTTTTCTGATTTATTTATTCTGATTTTCTGATTTTTTTATTCTGAATTGACTGTTGAGATCAAACCAAAATGGGTTTAAAATTTGAGGTTGCAAATATAAGAATATATCTTTTACAGAGTTTTAATCTTTTAAATAGGGTCCTATTGCATAGCCCTTTCTACAAATCTTACCCATTTTCTAATAGATAGAGCATTTGAATAATAAATGCTTTATTTCACATTCCACCCTCCCTTAGTCCCTAAATCAACTAATTGAGTAATTCTTGGAAAAGGTCCATGACAGCTATTTTTTTACTGTCCTCTTTCAATCTCCTGACTAAATCAGTGGGAATAGGAACATTTATGTTAATTCAGGTGGTACAATAATATTTTGAGACTGCCACAAAGATCATTAGAAACAAAACAACAAAAATCTAATCACTTTAAATATGGTGCCTTTACTTTATTTTTCTACCTCTTTTTTATTTGCAGGAAACAGTATGTTCTGTTAAAACAGAAAGCCAAAGTTAGACAATTATTTATTTTAAGTATAGCATATTATAATCACATAAAAAACACATCTTTCAGGACAAGCAGTGATGGAAAAGAAAACAAAATAATAAAACTCAACCTTAGACATTTTAATGACTCATGTCCACTGTGGGAAGATAAAAACATGATTTGTCAGCACTTTTAGTGTAGTTAAACTTTTACCCATTGAATTTCATATATTTCCTTCTTTCCTACACTATTTCTTCTTAGCCATGATCTTATTTAGGGTGGCAATTTAATGTGGTACTACAGGAACAAAACCCATTATGGTATTGTCATTTCATTGTAATTCAGATACAGATAATCAGAGTTGGAAGGGACCTTGTAGGTCATCTAGTCCAACCCCCCACCCAAGCGGGAAACCCTACACCATTTCTGACAAATGGCAGTCCAATCTCTTCTTGAAAGTCTCAACTGATGGTGCTCCCACAGCTTCCGAGGGCAAGCTGTTCCATTGGTTGATCGTTCTCACTGTCAGAAAGTTTCTCCTTGTTTCCAGGTTAAATCTCTCCTTGTTCAGTTACCATCCATTATTCCTTGTCTAAAGCTACAGGAGCTTTAGAAAATAGCTTGACCCCTTCCTCTCTGTGGCAGCCTCTCAAATATTGGAAGACCGCTATCATGTCTCCCCTGGTCCTCCTCTTTACTAGACTGGCCAAGCCCAGTTCCTGCAACTGTTCGTTGTATGTTTTAGCCTCCAGTCCCCTAATCATCCTGGTTGTTCTTCTCTGTACTTTTTCTAGAGTCTCAACATCTTTTTTATAATGTGCTGACCAAAACTGGATGCAGTACTCTAGGTGTGGTCTTACTAAGGCCTTATAGAGCGGTATTAGTACTTCCCTTGATCTTGACTGTATCCCTCTGTTAATACAACTTAGGATTGCATTAGCTTTTTTGGCGGCTGCTGCACACTGCTGGCTCATATTTAGCTGGTTGTCCACTAAGACTCCAAGATCCCTCTCACAGTTACTGCTATTGAGCCTGGTTTCACCCAGTCTATTCAAGTCTTCCTCTCAAATGTCCAAAATTCTTTCCTAATATTTTAAATGAAATGTGAGCCACCTGAAAGATTCATACCTAGTTTAATTACAGCCACTGCAATATAATGTTTTCAGGAAGATCGTTACGATATGGCTTGGTGTTTTCATTCATTCATTGATTTTGCTTTTGAATCTGCTTATAATCAATGATCTCCAAAAATCCTGTATAAACTTAGATAAATCACAAGCTACAATTAAATACAATTAAAAATAACCTATACTATCAACAACATTTTTTTGGGGGGGTGTTTGTGTTTTCCTTTTTTATTTGTGTTACCATGTGCAAATCTATATGCTTACAAACAGTTGACAACAACTTGATGGCACATAATCAATACATCAATGTACAATGCATGTAACAAAGGGGCAGTCAATCAATATCTTAAAAAGTGCGACATCTACCTTCCAGTAGGGAAAGAGTTATAACATGAAAATATCATATAACAAGCAGTAAAGCTGTCCACAAATGGAAAGTTGGAGGTGTTAAAGAAGAGTTTATCCCTGACACTAATCTGCCAATAGGATATGTTTCAAACTGGGAATTGAACAATTGAAACTGAAGGCCAAAATGGAAACCCTAGACATCCACATAGAGGTCATTTTAGCATTTATTTGAATAAGTTTCCCCTGTTGAATTTTGTTCTTTCAAATCAGCTTAGTAAAAGTGACATAACTAGATCTCATTCCACTGCAATTCTGAAGCAGAAAATAATGTAGAGTTTTGGGGCAATAATATCTATCTAACCTGTAATTTCTTGAAAGGCATTTCTTTTGGTTCTCTCTATCCTTGTCCAGAAGACTGACACTTAACTGTTATGAAAGTAGCTGATGGAACACAATTTGCAAGCAGAAGGAAGTCGAAAGCCACGGAGCAGTTTGCAGGATTGGTGAAGACTAATTTTTTTTTGAAGAGAGCTACATGGCATAAATGGTTTCTTTATCTGTTCTTTATATTAAAGATTGAAAGGCTGTGTAATGTGCTAGACCACATAGAGCTTGCCAATGGAGAAAGTGAGGGATTGTGGGAACAAAAAGCAGCACTTAGAAGTAATGATAGTCCTAAGAATATCCATCTAATTAATTAAAAGCTTGCTAGGCAGGGAAAGAAGGAATATAAAGGAGTACAAAGAGGGGAATTACCATGCTAACTTTGATTACTTCTGTTGGTCTAGTGGATGGGGTCAATTAATTTTGTAAATGGGATCCCTTATTTTTCCATGACCTTAAAATTCATTAGTAATTCTTAATTAAAGTAATACATAAAATCCTGCTACTGTCAGCTTTGTGGCATGTGGCTTATGACAGCTCTGCATACACATATATTAGTATCTTAATGCTCATGTGCTCATGTGGCAGCAGAATTCTTAAAAGTAAGTGGAGAAGTTGCCCTTGTTTGGAGAATCTCCTTTTAGAAGCATTGCCTTATTGCACCTTCTGCTCCCATTTATTCATATGGTGGCAGGAAATACGAATAAACCCAAAACAATTGCCTCCAGATGTAAAGTACAATCTGTGGAGGTAAAATAGGGACCTCTACTTAAAGATAAATGCATCAAATGCCATAAATAGCAATAGCACTTAGATTTATATACTGCTTCATAGTGTTTTAAAGCACTTCTAAGCAGTTTACAGATTCAATCTATTGCCCCCAATAATTTGGATCCTTTTTTTACCAACCTCAGAAGGATGAAAGGATGGGTCAACCTTTAAGCCTGATCAAATTCCAGAGTTTGCCTGCAATACCGCACTCTAACCACTGTGTCACCAGTGATAAGAGATAGTGGAAGAGTCTTTTGAGAATAACCTTGGGAGACAGGAGAAGTTGCAGCCGAGGCAACATCCAGACAGGAGATATCTCAACGCACAGAAGGAATGTGGGTGGGGAAAACATCACAGAGGGGACTCTCCCTGGTTGTCTGGATAGTAGAAGGGAGGGAGGGGCGAAGTAGTTTCAGACTTGCAAAACTCTTGTCCTATAACCAGTAAAGGTAGTATTAATACTCGTGCCTTTCTTTTCTGGATTATCTTGAAGAGCTGATAAATAGTACATAGTAGTTTAGGGTTTTTATTGTGGTTATGTGGAATCTGAAGGCACATTTCATTGTGATGGCACACACTTCAATCCATATACTTCTTTTTGTATGTCTTTATTAATAATGGCTTCTTACCTGATGATTGGTTCCTGATGCATGTCATCTGACTGTGGTGTAAAACAATCTGAGCTATGATGGCATGGTGGTTAAAATGCAGCATTGTAGGCTAGCTCTGCCCACTGCCAGGAATTCAGTCCTGACTGGCTAAAGGTTGACTCAGCCCATCAGCCTTCTGAGGTTCAGTAAAATGAGGAGCCAGATTGTTGGGGCAATATGCTGACTCTGTAAACTGCTTAGAGAGGCTGTAAAGCACTGTGAAGCGGTATATAAATCTAAGTGTTTATCGCTAATCACCACAAGTTGATTTTTGGATTAGAGAGGCATTCAAGGTGGGCTTCAAAATTTTTAGCAAGGTGTTCTCTGCCCAGTTGCTGGGTGGGTGTGGCCATGGTGGGCACGGCTTAGTCAGTCTCTTGGCAGGGGAGGATTTTTGCCTTCCCTGGGCTCTGGAGGCTTTCCTTGAGCCTCTGGGAAAGCAAAAATGACCTCCTTGAGCTCCAGAAGCTCTCTGGAAGCTGGAAACCGTCTCATTTCTGGCCTTCCCGAACTTGCAGGAAGCCTGTTTTTTTGCCTTCCCTGAGCCTCTGCATGCACTCTGCACTTACCTGCATCCACAATGGGCCGTGTGGGAACTCCTGGGAGAGGCGGGGTGGGGTGGGCAAGGCCAGCCATGAGTGGGATTTGGGGGTTCTCCGAATTGCACAGAATCTTAGCTAGGGGCTCTCCTGAACCCCTGCAAACCCCCACCATCCCACCCTTGTGTGTATCCATTAAAACATGGGATTCGTTAAACAAGATGATTAGAAAAGAGTCAAACTGTGGCAGGCTTCATTAGACTGGACAGTTGGTCTATTTGTCAGAGGCAGAGTGGGAGGCACTCTTAATGCTTGTGCTGACACTTGGCAGCAAGTTGTTGCCATTTCCAATGGTAAGCCAAAATACACTTGATTCATTTTGTCACTGAATCTATTATTTGAAAACTCATTAAATTTAAAATGCGTGGGGCTTATTGTGCTGGAATTGCAGATAACATACCATGGTATGCTTCACAGAATATCATGGCCTTGTTTATTTAATTTTCTTTGTTGATGAATTTACCAATACATTGTAATTATCAATGGTGTGATAACAATAAATCTTTCCCAGGGCACATTAAATCAGAAACTGAAGAAATTAAGGTGGAAGGTTTTTTCTTTTCTTTTTGCAGTCTCACAGGAGTGTGCAAATAACAGTTAAATTCTTCATAGATGCATGAGATATTATTAAGGTATTATATAATATTGCAAAATATACATTAAAATGAGTCTGATTTTATGAATTGAATTTAAGTGCTACACTGTATGTAGTAAATGCATCAGTATTTTCAGCAAGACTGAAAATATATCATTATATATGATTTATTGTTTAACTGCCCCATTTTCTTTCTTCTGCTGCAATCATTGGCAACAAGCCCCAGATTTATGGTCTTGAATCAAGGTGAAGCTTAAGTAGCAGTTAAGTACCACTGCCATTCCTAGCATCCTTAGAACTATAGACATAGAGAAGAGGCAGTGAGTAAAATGAAAGAAAAAGGGGCACCAACAGTGCTTAACTAGTCACATAGACATTTTTTAGGAAGAGGAAGAATTCTTGAAACAGCTATCTCATTGAGAAATAGTAAAGAAGGAAATTCCATATCATGTACAAGTTCGAACTCTAATGTGAGTTTCCTGACAAATTCTCCAATCCTTTTAGACTGGTATATACTTTAAACCGGTGATAAAGGTGTCATTAGTCATTAATTCATTTCATGAGATGTGAGCAATGGTATATCCTTTTGCAATAGTATCTAATTAGTGGCTTGTTGTCAGTCCTGCCTCAGCCTGAGCTTCTAAATAAAAATGATCCTTAACACTATTCGGTTGAAAAAGGTATGATTTATTAGAAGTCAAGAGATATACAGTAATACAGAGCCAGAACTGAAAGTTTGCGTGCCAAAATCCCAGTGTAACTTTTACCTCCTGAAGATGCTTCCCCTAAAATCCAATCGTGGTGCTCAGAGTGGAACAGTAAATTTTCATCCCTCTGCAGTATTCGCCCCTCCCATCAGGCCCCAGAGTTTATGGCAGGCTGGCACCAAAATAGCTTCTTAAGACCTATAGCATCAACCATCGAGGTAGTGCCTGACATTTATTTTACATACAATAAAAAGAACATTCTTGTCATAAGATGCATGCTATCTAAACCCCCAGTATTAGGAAATCTGCATGTGGCAATCTGGTTTCAAATGTAAGTTTCAGGTTAAAATGCAAGGTCCTTTGGTTTAGTGCCTACCTGGTGGTAGTAGGATTGGGATAAAAAAATCTATTATTAAAACCTTGGATTGTTACAGCCACTCCAAAGGTTAAAAAAAACCCTATATTTAGGGAACAACTTTATTAGTTTCTGAACAGATGTTGGGGAAGAAGGTGCTTAATAAAGACTTAGCTGCAACTTCAAAATGTTCAAAACTCTAATTCTGGAAAGTTTCCCACAAATTATATCTCCTTTGCTAAAATTATTCATCACTTTATGATCGCTTGTTATTTGGAGTCTGAGGAGTGATTAATGCTTTCTGATTAGGCAGCTTCATTTCTTTCTGCCAGAAGCAGATCTTATTAAATTTAAAGATTTACTAGGGGCATGAATGACTAGATTGAGCTACAGAGCATGGATGAAATTATACATATCTATCTTTCCTGTGGTACCTAGAAGCAGCTGTGGGGATATCAGAAGAAAGAAATCAGTGGCTGCTATCACTGAGCAGGCAGAGGAAGGAGAGAACTGTTATCACCAGGCATCTGCTGGAAACAGCTAGGGGGGGTGGAGGCGGACAGTAATAATGTTCTTACTGACATATGCCAGTGCCATCATTGATGCCTATTGGGCACCACTGTCTATTCTGTAGCCGCCTACATCTTTTTATGGAAACCTCCTCCTGTGTCAAATGCTTCCTGCAGACTTCGTCCTACAAGGACTGACACTTCCCATTCCACACAGCGTGGTGATGACTTGGTGGTTGACTGTTCTTCACCTCCTATCAATGGTTATCATTATTTACTTGTTAGAAACCAGGATGCTTTGTTTAAAAAAGGAGACATGGAAATGCATCAGCAAAAGAGGACAAAAACAGGGGCACATTTGCATAAAACTGCATATGCCAATTAATATGCATAGATGCACATTAAATTAAGAATTACTTACTGTACTTTAAATAGAAACCCAGTACAAATAAGCATATGTACCAAAAATGTGGATGACTTAGCGCTTGCCATTTTTATATTCAGGGGAGGTTAAGAGGATTTTTGTTACTGTAGTATGGGCAGCAGTTTGAACAGGGTTTAGATTAAATCACGGTTTTTACGGGTGCCTGTTGTTCATCTGAACTGTGAGCACTGATTGGCTCATTTATCTTCTCCCTGTACCAAGTCAGTGGGGCTAAAGATGATTGGCAGGTCAACTGCTTTGAACGATTGAAGATTGGAAATGAGACTGCACAATTTTATAAGAAACAACACAGTAAAAGTTGCAATGTTTAGCTGAATAGAAAACTTTAACAAAAATTCCACTATCCAAGTGATTTTATTAGGTAGGAGTATGATATCTTTAAAATACTATGTGAAGCTTCTTCTCAGACTCTGGGATAAGGACCATCTTCCAATCAAACAAGATAGATCTAAAAATAAACCACTACAAGAAGTATTGGATCAGTCCTAATTGCACACTTACATGCTGCAGAAGAGTATATGCATAGGTCTGCACAGAGTTATAATCAATGTAACATGTTTTGGTTTTGGACACATTTATCCCATGTCAATAATTGATACTCTGCGTAGTAAGAAAGAAGGAATTAAGAATGCGTACTTTAAGTTTTGAGCTGCTTCCAAATAATATATCTATATCTCTAGAAATCTGCCTTCTGTGAGGTTAGGTTGATTCCAGCCCAACATTTACTTTGTGTTCTTAGCATTTGGAGAATGAATATAACCCTACTCCTAATTCATTTCTATCCACTAAACTTCATATTGACAGTCCTTCACTGTGTGTTGTACTCCAAAGACTGTTCCAGTTGCAAGTCCATATTTAATTAGGATAATTACTGTAAAAATATCTATTAAAATGTTGAGCTAATAAAGGAAATCGCTACAAAAATCACTTTAAAAGAATTGTGTTTTTGCCTTTATTGTGCTTATGATAATCATAGAGACCCGGTCTTGATTCTATTAAATCTTTGAAAACTTAAACATTTGGAAAGCTAACAATTTTAATTCCCTAAGGAGGAATATTGCAGTATCAGGTGACATTTTAGTCATTTCCCACAATTGATTGCTTTTTAATAAAACAGACTTGGTTAATAACCTCAGTGACACCCATAGTGAACAGAATAACAGCATTGGAAGGGACCCTGGAGGTCTTCTAGTCCAATCCCATGCTCAACAGGAAACCCTATACCAGTTCAGACAAATCATTGTCCAATCTCTTGTTTAAAAATTCCAGTGTTGGAGCATCCATAACTTCTGGAGATGTCATTCCACTGATTAATTGCTCTAACTCCCAGGAAATTTCTCCTTAGCAATAACAATAGCACTTAGACTTATATACCACTTCACAATGCTTTACAGCCCTCTCTAAGCAGTTTACAGCGACAGCATATTGCCCCCAACAACCTGGGTCCTCATTTTACCCACCTTGGAAGATGGAAGGCTGAATCAACCTTGAGCCTGGTGAGATTCGAACTGCCAAATTGCAGGCAGCTGGCAGTTAGCACTAGTTTGCAGTACTGTACTCTAACCACTGTGCCACCAAAGCTCTTAGTTCTAGGTTGGTTCTCTCCTTGATTAATTTCCATCCATTGCTTCTTGTTCTGCCTTCAGATGCTTTGGAGAGTAGATTCACTCTCTCTTCTTTGTGGCAGCCCCTCGTGGAACACTGCTACCATGTCACCTCTAGTCCTTCTTTTCATTAAACTAGACATAACCAATTCCTGCAACCCCTTTTCATATATTTCAGCCTCCAGCCCCCAAATCATCTTTGTTGCTCTTCTCTGTACTCTTTCTAGAATCTGCATGCACTCTCTAATGACAGGAAGGTTAATTTTAATAGGGTTAAAATTAAGGTTAATATAGGACCTGGTTAATTTTGGTTAATAGATCATACAGTCAAAACCCAGTTTAACTCAAGGATTCTCATATTTGCACAAGTGAGGATCTCTCATATAGAGAACCTTGCAAGCAAACATACTATTGCCTGCATTCCATCAGCTCCAAGAACATGCAGGGTACTGATATGTATAGTGGTACCTTGGTACTCAACTGCTTGGAAACTCATTGAATTTGGTACTTGATGCATTTTGACATGGAACTTCTATTCTGGTACTCATCTTTTACTCAACACGCAAACTAGAACTTGTCAGTGTCAGCTACCTTGTGGCTCACTACATTATTCTTTATGGGAAAATTTTGTTTAGTGCTCATCATTTTTGGTACTGGAACCAATTAACAATGAGTACCAAGGTACCACTGAACTCAGGATATGAAGGGCAACTTTTGAAGAAGTGTATGGTAAAATAAGGCTGATTTACCAGGATAGAAATGTTTGTTTATATTTGAAATTTGCTTTGTTATAGGCCACTCAAAACTGTGAGATTGTGATGGCATACAAATTATGTCAATAAAAAATAAAGAAAAAATAGTATTATTAATGTAAACTAGCTCAGCTATATTAATTTTTTTTTAAAAATAATTTCATGCCATTAATTTATTGGCATACTGTTTCTAAACAATTTCTCTCCATTGTGCGTAGCATTCTTTATCCTATACAGGAATGTTCTGTTTATTTCAATTAAAATGATTTTTTATATTTTTAATTATAGTCTTTAAAGGTGGGAGCAATGCAGCTCATGATTAGTACAGAAAATCTCAGTTCCAGGATCTATAGATGGAATTATGAAAAGCAACTATTTGCAGAGCCATTGCCAGTCTGTGAAAAGAGTTATTGTCAATTATTTGGTCCCTCAATGTCCATTAATATTCATGAGTAGCCAGGTTTGCTAAAATAAAAAAAGTAATATGCTATGAGATCTAGGATGGTATAGCAACTATTTGTACAATTTGAGGCCTCAGCCATATGCAGTTCCCCAAATCTTAGGTGACGTCCCTAAATTGCTACTGAAGTTGTAAGGTTCATCAAGGAAGGAACAACTGTCCTTGATCCATTGATGTTTTGGAGTAGAGGCCCCCAAAACCAAATATTACTATTATTTCAGGGGAGGGGGGGGAAGTGTACTGTGGAATTAGATGAGAAGGAAAAAGATTTTGGTTATTCTGTTGTGGTTAGCCGGCAGCAGGTGCAGATGGATGAGGACAGTGATGACTCTGATGAGGGGCCAGGACCATCAGGGAGTAGACTGCTGCCTTCAGAGATTGTGGGGGCTGGCAGCAGTGACGAGGAGGTTTCCGAGGAGCCTTTGCCAAGTGCGCGTGAGCGCAGGGTGATTCATAGAAGAGAACAGCTGGAATGTTTCTTGCTGGTAACAGAGTTGGGTCAGATCAAATTTACTTGTTGAGTTTCTGTGTCAATGTAATTTATTAAGACAATTCAGAAAGTAATGGGAGAAGGAAATTGTGAGTGCTGCTCTGCATATTTTGCAAGAAAGACAAGATTAAAAAAATGACAGTTGGAAAATTCTATGTCAGAATGATAGGATATGATATCATAGGATATAATACTATAATAGGATAATGTTTATATTTTATTATACAAATGATATAGTTAATCCTTTTAAAACTTATGATATTCTAAATTTACAAATCACTGAAAAACGAATGTTTTCTCCCCCCCCATAGAAGGTTCAGCTTTCTAAAGAGCATGGTTGACCTGTTTATCTACAATGTCAGAAGAAATATTTCTCCAGATTGATTAACCACATTAATGCATCAATGGAAAATAAAAATGATGCATTTACAGAGTACTGGTGAGAAATGTAGGTCAAGACATTTAAAGCACTGAAGACACTGCTAAAATGGTACTAAGAAACAGAAATGTTTAGCAGTTCCTGCCAAGATTGTATCAAGCTACCTAAAGAGATGGTATTATTTTCCAGGAAGAGGGCATATAACAATAAGTATCTGTTAAACATGAAAATTAAGGCAGTTTATGATGATGCAAATTACAGAATCTGGACATTTTGTTTCTGGACACCCAATTGCAAATTGCAAAATCTTGTAATACTTTTTCTCCTGCAACTGCAGATTTATCATTTTCCCAGATAAGATACAGCTGTTCAGCATGGCTTTAAATCCAGAGTTCTCTTTTTCCTACAATATATTCCATATCAGTCTCCTGTCACGACTACTGATCTAGCAAAAGTCACAAGAAATTCTCCAAGGCTCCAAAGTAATCACAAAAAACAGGAGGAGAAAGTTTGAAACTTCACAGTGTTTTCTGTAATCTATGAGAGCAACCACTTTATTATAACCTGCAATGTTGACATTTATTTACCTATTATTTCAATTCAGGTCTTATGTCTAATCCCAGGAGCTGAGATGGAAAACCATGGGGTGTCAAAACAAGCACAATTACAAGAGATACATCCTGCTTCATCATTTACACTATCTATATCCATGTATTATTTTCAAAATATCTTTAGAAACTTGAGCAACTTTCTAGACTCTAGGGAAAGGAGATTCCAATTTCAAATTCCAAAAATTACAAAGAAAATCAAATGTTAAAAATCAACAAGGTTAGAAAATCCAGTAAGAATCAATTTTAGTACTTCATGTTTTGGCTTCATGAAGCCTATTTTATTACTAAACTAAGTAAAATCTGCCAAGCTTTTAATTAATAAAATTTATTCTTTTAATCAGAGATGCTGACTAGCATGATCTTGATACGGACATATATATTTCTCCATCTGGGAGAGGACCCTAATGAACTGCTCTGGAAGGTAAAAAAGTTTCATCTAGATCGTTTCAGAAGAAAGTCATATTCAGGGAGAGTAAAAAAAATATAAGTCAGGAGGTGAACCATAATTGTGTGATTGAAGTTTCACCCTTTTTTATTTTAGTCATGCAATAATAAAACAACAATAACTTTAAGGAAAGACAAACAAATAAGGTAACATACATGATAACAGGCTGTTATTTTTGAGGAAAAGAATTCTCAACAATTTTGAGAAAAGCAAGACTTTGGCATACAAACCCTAAGCAGAGAACACAGAATGTATTTTGAAAAAATAGAATGCTTCCGTAAGTTCCAGGAACAAGGTATATGGCTAAACAAGCAGGCATGTATTAGTTGATCAGCAATTTATATATTTGCCATTTTGGTATTGTGCACAATATTAAGTTTGCAGTGCTCAACATCTTGGCAAAGCAAGGAAATATTTGGATCGACTTATTACTTATTATAAAAGACTAAAAAAAATGGAGATGGGGAGACTTAATTCTCTTTTTTTCAAAAAGGGAATTTGCATTCGTTCTTTAAAATTATGAGTTTAGCTCTACAGGGATTCTCCTGTTCCATGAGTCTAAAAAAAGAGATTCTATTTAATTCAATTCTTTGCAGGCTTATTGCAGCTGAGCTCTGCTACATCTAAAGAGGGAGAAGTTTTCTCATTTTTGCCATTCACCTTATTCAATAAGGAAAAAACTGTGGGAGGAATGGCAGTACCTGAGGGTAGAATGAAAAGAAGGATCATCTTAGAATTCTTATGTAGCCACAAATAAACTACGTTCAACCTCCTTTAAGTGCCTTTGACCCAGGGGTAGGATTCTACCAGTTCAGACCAGTTCTATAGAACCGGTTGTTACAATTCTGCACAGTTCGGAGAACTGGCAAATCGTGCCCCTGGCTGGCCCTTCCCCTCTCTGCCCGCCCCTCCCCTCCCCGCCCAATCAGTCCTTATCACGCAGGCCTGACATTGCTGACTGCGTTCTCCAGGGCCCAGTCACTCCTTAAGGTATTTCTTTTTCCCCCAATGATCAGCTGTTTCCCTCCTGACAATCAGCGGTTTGTAGCAGCCCCCTGCACTCCATTTTTTTTGCCTTCCTGGGCTCCAAGGAAGCCTTCTGGGAGCAAAAATGCCTCCCCAGGAGGCTTTCCTGAGCCCCCAAAACAGGGGGAAGGTTTGTTGCTGTAAAAAAAAAACCACCTACCCGGTCACATGACCACACCCATACCCACAGAACCTGTTGTTAAAATTTTTTAATCCCACCCCTGCTTTGACCCTCATCTAACTTTAACCAGGTGCTGACTGATCTTGAGAAGATCCCTGTGCAATAAATCAACTTAACTGAATCTTTGCATGTGAACCTGGTCATTCACACCTGACACAAACAAGTTAGTTGGGGAATAGCTTTATCTCTCTCTATATTTATTAACTGTTACACATTGCACTATGAAACATATCAGGAACTTATGGCACTAGCTATAGTTTGTTTTTTTAAAGGCGCATCCTCCTTCTTTTTCATTGGAGAGAGGAAGAGAGAGAGAGACAGTTATAGCTAGAGTGGGAAGGAATCTAAGATATTGCAGAATAATTATACATATAGGAATTTTTAAAAAGCTGATTTAGTAGTAATCTCTTAAAAGTGATGTGGGGGGAATGTCACTACTTTTGCTGCCCTCTGCTCCACCCTAAGTCAGCCATCCAGTGAGGAGTGTTCAACTGTTCATGAGAAGAGATGCTCTAATCTACCAGGGTCAAAAAACCTATGTGCTATCTGTCCCAGTTGCTAGGTAGCACACATAAGAAATGATTTATTCTTTTCTGTGGTCTCCATGGAACCTTGAAACAACAGCATTCTCCAAGGGTAGAAACAACTAAGACTTGCAGGGTGAACATATTCTTCAACCATGATCCTCCTGTTGCTAGAACTTTCCTTAAGTCATCACAAACTAAAATCCATTAAGGCTATTTTGAAATTGGATCTGAAGCTTACTGTGAAAGGTTAAAACCACAACTTCAGATTGGTCCTAAAAATGGATTGGAATCTAACAAAGTGCAGGCACATCACCCAAATAGAACAGTTGCCAATAAACCAGTTGCAGGTTTAAGGGCACACCATCACTTAAATTGGAATAGCTGAGAAATGTAATAATAGCCAAGCTATTTCCACTCAAGAAAGACTGTGCCTGGGGTATTGATGAAAGGCCATTTGAAATGCACAGATTTTCTTAAACCTCTAATTATATCACTGAATATATAAGGGCTTCCAGAGGGGGGTAAGATTTTAAGGAAAAAGAAAAAAAAAAGAGTACATGAGCACAACTGAGCCCAAAATTTCTGTTGCTAAGTGAGACATTTGTAATGTGAGTTTTGCCCCATTTTAGCACCTTTCTTGCCATAGTTGTTATGAATGACTGCAGTTGATAAGTTAGTAACTTGGTTATTAACTGAATCTTGACTTTGCTTGAGAGAAGTTCTCAACAGGGGATTACATGACCCTGGGACATAGCAATGGTCATAAATATGAACCAGTTGCCAAGCATCTGAATTTTGATCACATGACCACGGGGATGCTGCAAAAACCATAACTGTGAAAAAATGGTCAGAAGTCCCCTTTTTAAGCACCACTGTAACTTTGAACAGTCACTAAATGAATCATTGTAAGTTGGGGATTACCTGCAATTCCATCCCAACTGAACTGGCCATTCTTCACTTGAATGAACTGATCACTGTTTAATTGTGTCTCCCTATATTATCTCAAGGCCTTTCCTTCTTCTGAGTTGACTCACTTACCCGAGATTCAGCTGAAAAGTTTACCAGTGTAAAATTTCCTCTCTCCATTGTCAATTCCTATTCTGAGCACTATTCTGGTTAATGCTCAATTCTCATCAAATTGTTTAGATTATATTTTTGTACTTATGAAACTTTGGAGCCTGCTGATATTTCCCTATTGTCCTGAAATGGTGTTGTTTTCATTGCATAAGTATCTGAACACTAATAATTTCCTATGGGGAGGGACAGATGGATGGAGATAAATTGTGAAATGAGTTGTTTGGGTATAATAAAAGAAAGCTTCACAGAGTGATACTGCTTATGTATCTTGCAAGAACGGAAAGCCTAATAACTTCTTCCAAAATGAATTATTTGTAAAAGTTACAAACTGTACAATCAACAATCTATTGTCAGGTAAAGGACTATAATTGTATGTGGGACTGACCTTGGGAGATGAAGGAAGAGATAAATGAGATAATGAGATAAAAAAGGCCATAGCCTGCAGCTGCATAATGGGTGGAGAAGGGAACTCAGAAGCATCCCCCACCAAGTTCCCAGACTGCAAAGGTGATGGTGGGAGATTTGTACTTTCAGACTTGTAAGATTCTGTTAATGTAGCCCTACAATAAAGTAGAATTAGCTCATCTGGGCATATTTCCTATCAGGCCTCTCTGGAAAGGGTGACGTCAATCTTGTAGGTCTGAAAATATAAACTTCCCGCTGTTGCCTTTACAGTCTGAGAATATGGGAGAGGCGATTCTTAGCTTCTATCTCCATCCATTATGCAGCTGTGGGCAATGGCCACTTTGATCTCATCATTCCCTAGGTAGCATTTCTCTTCGACTCTCCCCACCCCCATTTTCCCAAGATCATTCCTACATATCCTTACAGGTACTTAGTAAAATCTCTTCTTCCAAAGATAGCTGCTAATCACTATTGTATTTCATAATCTAGGTACCAGAAGGTTCAACCATAGACAGTAAAATCAATTAATTCTAACATTTTTCATTCTATTAGAAGTGGTAAGAAAGGACCCAAGACTTAGAATAGTAAATAATAAACTGAATATTAATTGCACCTAATAATTTACTATCTTTTGAACTTTTGCCTGTTCCTTTAAATTATGACATGTCTTACAATACTGCTCATTACAAAAATCCAGTTGATTCTTAGATGCCGAAACCAGGCTATTTTAACTTCTGAATTTGAAAAAAATGGTGCTATAAGTGGATGAAAAATGACATGAATTTTAACCTAATCACTAATGCTATGAAAGTATCACTCCCATTATAAAAACTGTGGCAAACATGAGATAGGTGTAAGGATAGGTGTCGCTGCCTTACTATACAATTACTTCATTTTTTCAAACTTTTCCTTTCTTTTTTAAAGAAACCCTCTGGGGAAAAGATCTAGGGCCTTAGAATTAGAAAAAAAATGTTTATGTTGCAACTGTAGATGCTGAGCTTATAAATGCTGTGCTTTCACGGATTGTACCTTAATAGTTTTTAAAATGCCATGCTGAATTGTTCTTCAGGACCTTTGGATTCCAATGAGTTAGGTAGTGTGATGGTTTAATAATTATTGTATTATTGTGCTCTTTTTATTCTGTTATGTTCAATGTTGAAACCACTGAGTATCAGGTGAGGCTGGGGAAGGAAGGAAGGAAGGAAGGAAGGAAGGAAGGAAGGAAGGAAGGAAGGAAGGAAACCAGCCAGCCAGCCAGCCACTGGCTAACTTTACCATTTTTTTGAATTATTAGATTGTTTGAATATGGAATTAAAAAGGAAAAAGTTCATAAGCTACTCATATTCCAAGTTCCAAGTCAAGCTAAAATAGAAAAGCAAAGCCAACCAGTTTCCATGATAGGATCCTGATTTCATACATTTCATTTTCAATAACTTATTGGTAGTAAAACAGAGGTGTGGAATGACATCGAAGTTGTTAAGAATGAATGTGAGACAAGATTTTCAGAGAACAAGGGGAAAAAATCTCAGGAAAGAAGAAATTAAAGTGACAAGAACAAATTACAATGATAATTGTGCAGATACTGAAGATGCAAGAGGCACGGAAAAATAAGAAATCTTCTAAAGAATTGAAACTCCAGTTTCAATTTCAAATAGATATGAAAAAGGAGCCCTGGTAAAGCGCAGTATTACATACAAACTCAGCCCAAAGCCTCGAGTTCAGTCCTGGCTGGCTCAAGGTTGACTCCTGGCTGGCTCAAGGTTGACTCAGCCTTCCATAATTCCGAGGATAGTAAAATGAAGACCCAAATTGTTGGGGACAATATGCAAATAATCTTACATTGTAAACTGCTCAGAAAATGCTATAAACTAAAGCACTATGGGGCAGCATATAAGTCTAAGTGTTATTTCTATTGCAACTGCAATTGCTAATAAAGATGCAGAAAAGAATTGTATTATTGATGTAAACTATCATGTCATGGTAGCAAATTCCCAAGTTGAATTATATGTTATGTAAAAAAAGAAATATTTTTTTCTGGTCTTGATTCTTCTAGCATTCAATTTTACCAAGTGACCTTTGGTTCTAATATTTTGGGAAGGGGAAAATAGTTTCTCCTTGTCCACATTATCTGCACCCTGCATAATTTGGTATACTTCAATCATCTCTCACTTGCTTCTTTCTACCCTAATAAGCCCCAAAGTCATAACTTTTCCTCATAGGGAAGCTATTCCATTGATCCTCTTAATTGCCCTTCTCTGAACTTCACCTAGGTCCACTATATCCTTTTGGTGACCAGAACTGCACAAAATATTCCAAATGTAAAATGATATTCTACTATTTAAACAACAGTAATATAATATTTAGAAGTTAAAAAGATATAAAAGGGAAAAAATAAACAAAGGAAAGGAAAAGGATCTTACATACAGCAAATAGCTTAGATTTGAAATTTGAGATATAAATCTTGACCAGGCAGAGCTGTGTTGATAAATCTTTTTTTTACATTGATAAATAGCCAATTCATAAGTAGACAGCGAACACATCATAAATCCATGATTATAAATCCAAAGTAGCACTGCCTTTTCATCATAAAAGAGTCATCTTTATTGCTCCGATCCATGCACTAAAGATCCATAGTTCTTCATTTAATCATAGGTTTGCCATTTGGGGTATGTAATAACAAAGTTGGAAGGGACTTGGAAGGTCTTCTAGTCCAACCTGCCACCTAAGTAGGAGATCCTGTACCATTTCAGGCAAATGGCTGCCTAGTCTCTTTTTAAAAGTCTCCAATGATGGAGCACCCACAACTTCTGAAGGCAAGCTCTTCCATCGGTTAATTGTTCTCACTGTAAGGAAATTTCTCCTTAGTTCTAGGTTGCTTCTCTCCTTGATTAATTTCTATCCATTGTTTCTTCTCTTGCCTTCTAATGCTTTGGAAAAATAGGTCGATGCTTCTTTGTGGCAGCCACTCAAATATTGGAACACTGCTGTCATGTTACCCTTCTTTTCAAGCTAGACATACCCAATTCCTGCAACTCTTCATATGCTTTAATATTCAGTCCCCTAATCATCTTTGTTGCTCTTCTCTGCACTATTTCTAGAATCTCAACATAATTTTTATATTGTGGTGACCAAAAATGGATGCAATATTCCAAATATGCGCTTACCAAGACCTTATAAAGTGGTACTAACACTTCACATGCTCTTGATTCTATCCCTCTTAATGCAGCCTAGGATTGCTGCCAGCTTGGTGTCATCTGAAAATTTGTTGAGTTCTCATTCTATTCCTTCATCTAAATCATTTATGAAGATATAGTACTGGGCCTAAAAGCAAACCTTAGGATACCCCATTGCTTACTTCCCTCCATGTAGATATAGTTCTGTTAAGGACTACACATTGAGTATGAATTGTCAGTCAGTTACAAATCCATCTGGTGGTGATGCTGTCTCTCACATTTTACTGAAATCCAAGTATATTATGTCCATGTTGAAAGAACCTTTTTATGATTATTATTCTTGATATTTGTTGCAAGTCTTTATTCGTTCTGAACCTTAAGGTTTCCTGACTTCATCTTTGCAGATTCGGGCTATATGCTGGTATTCTGCCTTAGTTATGTGTTCCTCTTTCCATTTTTTGTACTTTTTTTGTCTTTCAATTTATCAGACAGTTCTTTGTGTAACCATGCTGGTTTCTTCTTAGATTTCTTATTTTTCTTTAATGATACTGTATGATGCATATGATGTATCATTATAATGATGTACAATATGATGTATCAGTATAATGATTTCATGATACAGTATCATGAAATCATATCACTTCAGATTCTGTACCAAGGAAGGCAAGGTGAAATCTCCTGGTACTTTATGTCTGAGAAATTCCACCATCAACTCAGGTATAACAGAATTGAGCAACTCAGACAAAGGAATGATTACACAATAGGGAGGCCAATACCATAGAGCAATCCCATCTGTTTCCTAAAGCCTTATTTCACAGAGTTTCATATCTCTCTACAGTATCTGTAGCGCAGTACCTCTGAAAGCTGCAGGAGTTGCTTAGAAAACAAACCCTTTTTCTATCATGAAATAGGAAGGCATAATTCTAAAAGGGGTATATCCCCTCACCCCTAGGGCTCTTCTAGGTCTCAATCAGCAGGTCAAAGTAATTATTCTACTCTATTTTGTCCCAGTCAGATCTCCCTTAACCACTGTTATTTAGTTCTGATCACCACAACTGAAAAAGACAGAAACAAATTAGAGTATGTTCAGAAAAGGGCTACCTAGATATTCAGGGACTTGGAAACCAAAGCCCAAATGGAACTTATAGGGAATAGGCAAAGAATTCTGGGCATGTTTAGTCTACAAGAGAGAAAATTCAACAAAGACAAATCCTTGCTGTACGACTGGTCACTTAGCAACTGATTGAAGTTATGGTGGACCCAGAAAACGGGACATATAACCTGGTTATGAATTTTCAATGCCCACTCACCCCACATCCATGTAAATGCATTTTGAGCACTCACCAACTGGCTTGTATTTATGGCCGCTTACAGTGTCCTGTAGTCAAGTGAACATGATTTATAACGGGTTTTTTTTTTCCAGAAACCAGCATTTACTTCCAGTTTCCAGCAAAAACTGCACCATAATGAACAATGGGTTTGTTTAATGATAGCAGTATTCACTTTACAACCATGGGCATTCACTTAATGACTACACAATAAAGGCCATAAAGTCAGTTATAAAAAGGTTGCAATTGTAGCACATTAAATGTGTATCTTATACACATGTAAATAGTTGTTACTGTTAAATGTATATAATAATGTAATAGTAATAATAATATCCCCACTTTCTGTTTTCCATAACAACCCTCATTCCTAAGCAAAGACTAGAACTCATTGTCTCCTAGTTTCTGATTCAGCGCCTTAATCACAGCACCAAGTTGGTTCTCATTAATAATTATGATTGACAAAAGCTAAAAAATTAAGATATCATTGGAGAAGACCTGGATTGCCACCTACAGCTGCAAACTCTTGAAATAGGACAAAGATGGACCTGTTCTTGTTCCCATAACTGATTTATTAAATGGCTGGTACTTTATTCAGGTCGTGAGTTTTAACATTATTCAGTTTCAAAGTGCGTGTACAGAACAAAAATACAAAAAACTGAAATGATAAAACCCCATATATACAATGAACATATGCAAAGTACCTTTTAAGGAAAGGGATTTTTAAGGAAAGTAATTCTGGAGGATGGGGTGCTAGGCAACCATATCAGTTAATGTGTTTCAAAACCCATTTTGTTCTCTTCATTGGAATAAAGATTGTTGGAGGCTGTAAAATAACACAATGTTTTATAATCACCATGTGACAATAGTTGTAACAATCGTGCCACTTTAGGCACTATTTTTTAAAATTACAAGTTCTGTTTTATTCATGCACGAAGTTTTAAAATGCCATGATCACCAAAGTACTAAATCATTCTTCTGGGAATAATAGAATCATGCTTTATAAACTTTATAAAATCACCTTTCAATAATGTTTGATCTTATATTCAGATGCTACTAGTGAAAAAGATTTTACATAGATAAAAATGCCCATAAAAGGATTGCTAGAACTCCTGTACTTTAAGAGGCACTTATTTTTGTTAAGAACATTAATAATTACCCAAGAAATCCAGCAGCAAGGTGAATGGACTCATTTTAGTGGCAATGGGTGCAATGCACTATTTATCTATTAATCAAATTTATATTTGTGTGTGTGTGTGTGTGTGTGTGTGTTAAGCAAGATCTCTCTCTCTCTCAATGTTAAGCTATGGTGGAAGACCTAAAATGCTAGGTTAGAGACTCAAGGAGAAAATGTGGTCAGTAGGAATTGAAAATGACTTGATGGCACAGAATCAATCAAGAAATTCACAGAACACTGTAAAATATTGAAGTCCTATAGTGACCCTTAGTGGTTGAAATGTTAATTTAAGAAAACTTCCACTTTTACACAGTAAATATAAATTTATTCCAGAAGTACCACTTATTTACATTCTGCATTTCTGACTTTATATTGTACATATTGAATCTAGCATATTTCAAAGAAACAAATTGCTGAGGGATAATACATGTGTACATTCCAAATCCAGTGTCACGGGGACAAGTACTCATGTATTTGCAGAAAGGAATAATAATATTTTTTCTTCAGTTCCTGTGATGATCATCCTTATGAAGTTTAGTAATACATGGACTAGTACAAGAAAAAAAAAGTGGTAAATTTATTAGCAATAGCACTTAGACTTATATACTGCTTCACAGTGCTTTACAGAATCCTCATTTTACCGACCTCTGAAGGATGGAAGGCTGAGTCAACCTTGAGCCGGACAGAATTGAAATCCTGGCAGTGAGCTTGCCTTCAATGCTGCATTTTAACCACTGCACTACCATGTTTTAGGTCAGGGATGTCAAAAGCTGGCCATGCCCACCCACATTTTAACAAAGGGGGAAAAGTTGTGATATGTCATGTAACGCAGCAAGTTTGACACCCCTGGCTTAGATTGATATAAATATTTTACCTCCTGTCCCAATTACTAGCAACGGATTTGACCATGGAATTAAATCTAAGTTTTATTACTACACATGTTGTTCTATATGTCTCCTTGACTGTAGTCCTAAATCTCATTCAGTTCTCTTAAGTAGATATGCATAGGAAAGTGTTATTAGAATGGAAAAACAAGAGAATATACTGGGGGGAAAAAAGGATACTAGTCATACTTAGACCCTAAATAGCCATTTTTAAAATTTATGTATATGTAATGCCACCTTTTTAGGCCACAAAAGTAATGGGAGAGTCAAAGGAGTAATTTATTCCAATCCCAGACTAAGTTTTTTTTTTTTTATGTTAATGAAAGTCTACTACAGCTAGTTCAAAATTTAGTATGGTGTTACAAGTATTTGTTACTGGCTCATGTGATTTATGTGGCTTGTGCAGTTCGTGCAGTATCACCTGGGCGACAGATGGACTAGAAAGATCAATCCAGTAAAATTAGGAAAAATACATAAAAACCTGTCATTGAATAATTATGAAAAACTTACAAAAAATATCTAGGTCTTTATTCTAAATACTGTAGCTCTATTGTTACACTGAAAACACTACTTATTTATGGAAAGTTGACAAAGATCAAGACTTTTGCTACATGTTTCATCATAAGAGTTTCATCAGGTTGACAATTTTTTTTATTGTCAACTAAATAATAAATGTAATTAATCCTGCTTCATAAAAACTAAATTTCTATGAAACAGGATTAATGTTTTCTCCTTCAAAACATTTTATTTGGTCTTTCCTTCATTGTGATATAACAAGTGACCAAAGGATACAGCTGTGAAAATGCATACAAGATTAACTGAAATGATTCATTACAATCCCAGAACAATATACCCATCTAGTGGGCAAATGTTAATATTGCACCACAGTAGTTTTCTATAATTGTCTTGAAAACATGTGACTTGCCAAAACGGAGATTTCCCTTCCCCAATCTTTTACTTGCACAGACTACTACTGTGTACTGGACTTTGAAGTGCAACAAAAATTAACAACAGTAACAGCAGACCAGAAGTGGTGAAGAATCACTTTCTGCATAAACTTAATGGCCATTTTTTCATATCATATAAAGTAGGAATATTGGCATATTATATTGACATTCAGGCTTACTTTGGTTCTCTGTTTGTAATCAAATTAGCCATAAATGGTTTAGCATATCTGAGTCTGGGATAATTTATTGCATTCCAGTAATACAAGATTCTAAGATAGTTTTGAAAAAAAAAGTTTATTGTTGCTTTAAAATTCCTGAATAATTTGGATACAATTGTCCCCAATTTGAGGATCAACTGTCATTAAGGTATCAATATTTTGCAAATTGGAATACATCATTCAAATTGTGTTGATTTTCCATTTCTCCTCATCCGACCCCCAATATATTGAATCATTGACTGTACTACTCCAAATATAGCTTAATTTGATTGCTAAAATGTTTTGCAGTTTTCAGGAGTTTCAGTATAGTACCATGAATATGCTTGGGAGCGGCAAAATTAGCAAATGATGTTACATGCATGAAGTCATCATGAAAATGCCATGACAAATGCCAGATAGCAGGATGCAAGCAGGGGTGGGATCCGACCGGTGTAACTACCGGTTCGGTGATTTACTATTTGCGCCTGATGCGTGCTGCACGCATGTGTAAATCATCATCAGCTTGCTGCCTAGACAGCTGAGCAGCACTGCACGCGGGTGTGCAACGGTTGAAAAAGCATTTTTTTCCTGCTTTTTCAACCGCAGTTGTGCTGCGCTAAGCAGCTGTGGGTGAAAATCCAGGAAATAAAGGTCAGATAAGAGCCCAGGCTGGTGGGTGGGCCAAAACAGCAGCAGACATAGAACCGGTTCTATGTCCGCTGGTCTTCAGAGCTACTGGTTCTACAGAGCCAGACAGAACCGGTAGAATCCCACCCCTGGACATAAGTACACAATGGTGCATGCTACTTCTGCTTGGTGCCAATGTTGGTGCCAATGTGGTTTTCTTCAGATTCCTAAAAACAGCTGCATCTTTCCCTGAAATTGCAGCCTTATTAGCTACATAGGTTTTAGTTTTGAGAACTGTATTTTCACAGTTCAGGTCTGCAAATACATAAATATATATATTCCATTTGAATATGCGAATGATCTTCAAACATAGAATAGGATCTGACTTCAAAGGTCCAACTTTTCAGCAATATGTAACAGTCTGTGGTTTGCCATAGCATTTCTCTCTGTATTTTATTTCTTATTTTCCTAATCTCTAAATCCTGCCTCACTTACTCTAACCATGGAACTGATACTGTCATATTGTTTCCAATCTCACCCCCAGCCAATGAGTGACATAAGTTTTAGTAATTACTGTAGGGTTAGTGTTTTGTCCTTAAACCAACAGTATAGGATAAAAGAGATATTTCAGGCTTCAGCAGACATGCCACTTTCCTTCTGGCCTCTGCTCAGCACTGTTTATCACCATTTTGCTGTAGTGAAACTGTTCTAGTAATCCTTTGGAACTGTGCAAGAGTGATCCAACTGCATTTTTTAGAACAGGGACTCCCTTTACATCCCTTTGGCAAGCTTGCCATAACTACACACGAAAGCAAGACACATCTATATCACATTCTATAATAAAGCTGGATGTTCAAACTTGCTTTGTCTCTGTAGCTTTTATAAGTTTAGTGTAAGGTTGAAATACCAAAATAGTTAAATGGCAGAAACACAGTTTGCCAAAAGGAATGGAAGAATTTAAAATCAGTACTTATTATCTATATAAATAAAGGAAAGGAAGAGAACTCTTAAATGAGGGAGGGGAAGAATTATTATGACAGCTCTTTTGACTGTAGTCCATTTTTTTAAAAAAATCAGGACATGACAGGGGAGCAAATTAAGAAATTTAGATATACTGGACTAAGTTCTGCATTGAGATCTACCCCATATATGTGACAGTAATATGATTGCCAGCTATTTTGTCATTTGACTGCAGATATACTGAAAAAGGGCAGCTGAATCAAGAAGATGCTTTGCCAATGACCAACTGAATACATATCAGGGTAGCACTATTTGGCTGTGATCTGGGGCAGCTGCAAAAGAGACTGGATAAGGATCATTATTAAGAGTTGTAAATCCCATGGAAAGTTAAGAGTGGACAAGCTTTAACTTGATGGGAATGGCTCTCTTGCCATAGTAGGATTTTTGATATAATATACACATCCACAAGCCCCATTTTTTTAAAAAGATGTAAGTATCTCTGCCCTGCAGAGTTCAAACAAAATCTACATATACTTTCAAAACAAGGTATTTGAATTATTCGTTATTAAAAAGTAGCCATGCGAAAGCTTGCTGTGTGCATGAGTGCCACAAACCTATAAAAGATTTCTCGTTTTAGTGAATATTGGGAGTCAAGTGCAATTTCCCTCTATTTTCTATGTTTATTATGCAACCACAAAATTAGAAATATGCTAAAAATATAATCCAGTGAAAATGGTCATCAACGAGCTCCATGCAGATGCATTGGATTTTAAATTCTATAACGCTGCTGGGAAAGGAAATCCAAGACGGTTGGCAGACGGCGAAGTTGCAGAAGCTTAAAGGATACGATGAAGCAGCCAAAATGGGAGCCTTAAATAACCGGTGTCCAAAGAACGGCCCGGGATTCCCTTGAACAAATAGGCCGGGCAAGGGACGTCTAATCGAACCTCTTCCGCGTACCTCCCTGCCGAGCGTTCGTTCTTGGGTTTGTTTTGCATATTCCCGCCTTCCGTTTGAACTCTCGCGAAGACGCAACCAACTCTGGTATTTTGTCCCTCGCGGAGTCCCCTCCTCCAGGTGCCGCGCGTTGCTTTTTTTTTTTTTTTTTTTTGGCGTAGAGCGCCGCGGCGGCGCTGAGAGGATCAGCGGCTTCGGCCCAGAGGAGGAGGTGGGGGGCGGGCGGTACATCGGCGGCGCCTCTGAATGCCTGACGGGAGGGAGAGATCCTTCGCCTCCTCCTTCTCCTCCTCCTCTCCGATCTCAGACCCGGCAGTTTAGCGCTTGCAGGGGAAGGCTCTACGGCCTCGCTGGACGCCCCGTTTTCTCCCCCGGCCCCGCCGCCGCCTCCTTTTCCCACCTCCCTCGACTCCGGGGAGGCGGCTGGAGGCGGCGGCGGCGGCGGCGACAGGCGGTATTCGGGGCAAGATCTGCTGCTGGGGAAAATGGCGGGGAACGGCACCGGCTTTGCCGGGGCGGGCAGCGGGGAGATCATCCAGCTCAACGTCGGGGGCACCAGGTGAGCCTTGAGCGCGGAACGAGGGTTGGGTGGGTGGGGTAAGCCGTGGCTAGAGGGGATGTTGGCGGCTGATGGCAAGAGGCGAGGGGGGCGGCTGTTGTGATGGCATGAAGGAGCGAATGCCTTCAGTCGAGACGGGCCTGGGAAAAGGCGGCGATGGCTGTCCCTCCTCCCCAGACTGCTCGAATCGCCGCTTTAAATAATCGATGTATCGGCGAGGAGGCTCAGTTCTGGCTATAGATTCGCCGACGGTCTTCTCATTAAAAAATATCAGAACTTAAAGAATCGTTTGCTTTAAGGGTGGACAAAAAGGGCCCCGATATTCTATGTTTTTATCATACCACAGAAATCTATCTTCTATGAAAGTATATTAAACCACAGACGAGCCAAGCCATTTACAACTTTGGGGTGGACTGATTTTGGTTGCACTGTGACACAAAAACTTGGCTTCGAAGTGTGAAATCTCCTGATTGTTTTTCTACATGGGATTCAATTGTCCCAAAGGTGCTTTTTCTAAAGACAACTGAACTTTCTTGGGGGTTCCCCCCTCCCCCCCCCCCTTTGAAAACGTTTGGTTGAACAGAACTGAAGAAGCTTCTTGGATGAGAAATGAAACGTTTTCAAAGGAGCAAAAAACCCCAAGAAAGTGGAGATGCCTCTTGGAAAAAGTATTTTTGGGACAATCATGACTTTCGTGATTGAGAATCTCCATAGACATGAGACCCAGCTGAAACCAATGACAAATAACAGGTATTGTCATGTTACGAATGAGCCATTAATTACTATACTGATACTTTTTGTGATGCCTTATATGTGGTTCCAAGTCACAATCCCTCTTGGACTCTTTTATATGGAACCCAACTAAAATTTTCAGTGTGATCTGTGTTTTGACTATGATTTCAGCTGAGTCTCTAAAAATCAAGAAAATTCAGGTATTAGATCTATATTCTTGTGTCATAATACTACAAGATAAGCATCAGCTAACTGGCTCTATCCATGCAAATGGTTGTGACATGTACACTAATTTGGTGGTTTCAGATGAATATGATGTAAAAATTATGAGATGCCCTATAAACCTAAGGCTCATCTAGTTCACAAATAGATAAATAAATAAATCTATGTCTGTCTGTCTGTCTATATGATTTCAGCTGAGTCTAAAAATCAAGAAAATTCAGGTATTAGATCTATATTCTTGTGTCATAATACTACAAGATAAGCATCAGCTAAGTGGCTCTATCCATGCAAATGGTTGTGACATGTACACTAATTTGGTGGTTTCAGATGAATATGGTGTAAAAATTATGAGGTGCCCTATAAACCTAAGGCTCATCTAGTTCACAAATAGATAAATAAATAAATCTATATCTGTCTGTCTGTCTATGATTTCAGCTGAGTCTAAAAATCAAGAAAATTCAGGTATTAGATCTATATTCTTGTGTCATAATACTACAAGATAAGCATCAGCTAAGTGGCTGTATCCATGCAAATGGTTGTGACTTGTACACTAATTTGGTGGTTTCAGATGAATATGATGTAAAAATTATGAGGTGTCCTATAAACCTAAGGCTCATCTAGTTCACAAATAAATAACTAAATCTCTATCTATCTATCTATCTATCTATCTATCTATCTATCTATCTATCTATCTATCTATCATCTATGGATTAAGTTGAGAGCAACTGTTTTTCAGGACAGAGATGTCAGTTACATAAATAGCCAACTTCAATGCCAAAAAGTGCAGGATAATATTTTCTTCTATCAGTACTGGTGAAGATGGGAGAAAGAAGTATCATAAGTGAATTAGATATAATAGCAATATATTATAAAAAGGGACATAAAGAGGGAAATGCAATTCTTGTTGACAAAGGATAATCAGTTTTGGTGGCATCTTCCTAACATGCATTAAAGATTGTTATGCTAACTATGCTAGGGAATATGTCAGAGAGCCTTAAGCTAAGTATGGCTTAGAATCTAATTGAGACATGCTGAATCAAGATCCCAGGAAGTTCTGCCAAGTTCTTTCCTATTGAGTTTAACATGCATGAATACTATGCATGCTGATTATGCTATTCTCTTGTGGATAAGCTCCATTGTGCAAAGCATAGAAAAGGAGCAAGAAATAATATGAGATGAAGAAATGGAAATATAGGTAAATCTAGTTTATAATCACACCATTCACTCATGTCCTATTATTCTTAATAATAATTAAATTTATGCACCATCTGAATCCCAATGATTCTGGGCAGTTATTGTCCAGAAACATCTTTGTTTTTATCTTATCTATGCATTTTTCCCTTCATTCACTGTTCCTTCATGTATCTGTTTTGTAATGTAATTGATTGTCTTTTTGTCTATAAAGCTGTCTCAGCATACTCTTTTTGTATTGGTCATTCATTTTTGTTTTGAATTTACATTCATTTAGGTTTTGACACTTATCTCTTGTTTTATCAAAAATACAGGTAGTCTTTGACTTACAACCAATTGTTGAACATCAAAAAATGTCCATTTGGGAGAATGGATTTGGACTTATGACTGCAAGATTTGCTTAACAACTGCTGTAAAAATGGTGGAAAAAGATGGGCCTGGTCATGTGGTGCCTTGATTTAATGACCACAATGACTTATGACTAAAATTCTGGTCCCTATTGTGGTTGTAAGTTGAGGACTAACTGTATTTCTTAAAATAACCCACTCCTACTACATTGTTGATTTTTATATGCCTCCTGAGATAACCAATTTATTGTAACTTCCAATAGATAATATAACAACAATCTATTCTGTGTGTCAGAATTTCAGCTATTTGAAAACATATCTCCTCAGTTATCTTTTCTATGGGCTAAATATACCTATTCTTCATAAGGCTTAATTTCCAGATCCCTTATCATCTTAGTAATCCTCTTCTAAAGCTGTTTCATTTTATCCTCATGCTTTATAATGCTAGCCAGATCTGGACACAATTGCTCAGTAGGGTCCACCAGGACAAAATAGAGTGGAAAACCTACCCACTTTATCATATGCTTTATAAAATTAACAATAAACGTTTTCAGAATCACTTGTCAATTATTTGGGAAGAACAAAAATCTGAACAGCATTCTCCCTGCCCAAAGGGTGGGAGGAGCATAATCCTTTTCCTGTTGTAGTTTTTTAATCTGAATTTTGCCAAACATCACCCTAGACCAGGGGTGTCAAAGTCGCATCATCACGGTGTCATCATGTGATGTATCGGGACTTTCCCCCCCTTCGCTAAACTGGGTGGGGGGCGGGGCCAGCACTTGACGCATCCAGCACATGGGGTGTGAGATTGACACTCCTGCCCTAGACACATTTAACAAAGTAGTTCCTATGTAGCTTTTGCAACTATTTTTCCTTTTTATTGGTGAATAACAAGAGCATTATTTAAAATATCAATTTATAGACTAATCTTAAATCACACAACCATGTGACTTGTTTAAGATTAATCATACCCATATTTCAACATATTTCCAGTCAACATTTTCTTAAACTAATCTGCTTAAGTTTAGCGCTTATTATTGAAATGATGTTTGTATATAAATATGGTAGCATACAGAAATTCTTTGGACAATTTTTGGGAAGCTAGTAGGGGTTGAGGGTATTCTACAATTATTTCTTAATTTATATTGAATAGTATTACAATCAGTTATTAACAGGATATTATCTGGTGATTGTATGGTCTAAATGCTGCTCTGCAGAACCTAGCAATATTATATGTTGTAGCCGGGCTAGTATTTGAAAGCAGCAGGGAGGTGTAGAATTGTCCTGTGCACTCTAGGCATTTTACTTATTTATTTATAAAATCTATGCAGTGATTATGAGATGAGGCTAATATGAATGTCTTTGGAATGCAGGTACTGGAGAAGCAGATGCTCTGTTGTTTTTTGTGTGTCTAGCCTTAGGGTCATTATCTCTCTAGTCAGGGATAACTGAGAAAAGAGCATGCCATGTGTCAAACTAACAACCCTTTGGTGTTTAGGGTGCTTCAAGATTATTTAATTATGTCTTTGGGAAGACAGAGTTGGGCTGTTGGAGTCATTGGCAATAAAGGTTATGGACCTGGATATATCTAGTTGGTGTTCTGTGTTAGCTACATGCTATTTAATGAGTGCTTTGGCCTGATTATATCCCTTACTGACAAGAAGACCTGGAGACAAACCCAAAGATGAGATTTTAGTTGCCATTATCTTTTTCCTACAACAAGTCATGTTTTAATTATAGTATGTTGTTCTAAGCAGACATAATAAGCCAAAAAGCTAATTCAAATATGGCTCGGCTGAGAACTTCTCAGGCTTGTCTTCCCTGTTCCAAAGTTGTCTTGCCTCATAGATTAATTTATTTAGTCTATGAGCAAGTGTAGGTCTGGTGTGAGTATTTTATTGTGTTGCTAGTTTTAAATCAAAGAACCAGTCATTTAATATTTGACAAAACTTGTAGGTAGGAATTTTAAATATAAAGGTGACCGCTGAAAGCACCTTGTTCCACTAATAAAACTATTTAAATCAAAGCAATTCACAATGCAAAGTTACTTGTGTGAGATGGGCTGCTATATAAATTAGATGGATGGATGTAAGGTTATGGGTATACTAGTGTTCACTAATAGCCCCCTTTGTGTGTGTTTGTGCGAGTATGTGTATTCCTTAGAATTGAAGACACATTTAAAATCATTTACATGGCTAGAAAAGAGGGAAAGAGCGTAATGTCACTTTGTATTTCATCTTGGCTATTTTTTTGTAACTATTTTACAGAAACTGTTTTATAATAACTTGAAAATAAATAATAGGGATAAATCTTCAGGTGATAAATGCTCTCTACTATTGCTTTATGGTACATTTTGTCAGTCAAGATTCAAACAATTAAATTCAAGCAAGTGCCTGGTACTCGCCAAATACAATCTTTCCCCTTGAAGAATTGAACTGTATGCTATAATCAAAACTTCATTTATCTCCATTTCAAAAGCAGCTTTTTGAAGAAAGCCAGGGATCAAACTAGAATAGAATTGTTCTTTTCCATCCAATGAACAGTCAAGTCACATGAGAATGTTTGATTTCTTATGAAGTTGGAAAGTAGAAATAATTAGATCTGTAATAAATGGCAAAATCAGGCCCAGTTTTAACATATTTATATTTACTACTGAAAACATATCCAGTTTTATATGATTGAACCTGACTTTTCATCTGTCTTTTCTAGATTCAGTACTTCACGACAAACACTAATGTGGATCCCTGACTCCTTTTTTTCCAGGTATTTTGCCATTTACTTAATTATATCATTTTTACTTGAAAGAAGCTTCAATGAGACTAACTCCTTGTTAAATGGGAAATCCTAATAGTTTATGTCAATAGGTTTGGGTTTTTGTTTCTGTCTTAAATTGGGAAACTTTATTATTGAATTTTGTCTTGTAACAAAAAATCCCAAGCAACCCGGCTCCCTTTCTTATTGTGTCTTCTGTAGTAAAAACAAGAGTTAATAATTTGAGGGAACATTGCTGTCTTGTGGATTATGTAAAATGCAAATAATTTATGTCTGATGTCTTTGTAATGAAATTTTTAACAGCAGTCTCTTATTTTTGATTTTTCTAGCTTTACTACCGTATTTAGACCAAAATTTTCTGGGATAGCTTTTAGCCTTTTTTGTGTTATTGATTATCTTTTGATTTATAATATAAATTCTGAACTGAAA
Organism: Pseudonaja textilis; assembly: GCF_049901715.1. NCBI lineage: Eukaryota > Metazoa > Chordata > Lepidosauria > Squamata > Elapidae > Pseudonaja > Pseudonaja textilis. The sequence continues at coordinate 47,832,801 of NC_141990.1, forward strand.
TAGCTGGTATACATTTTATTATATTATCGAAGAATCTATTGCTCTGTTCTTTGTATAGCAAATTGAGGATTACATTTTGTGACTGATATTTATAGACAAAATTTGAACAGGATGCTACCTAGTTAACTGCGTTAGTAATACCCTAATGGCTGCAGTTTTTCTGAAGTCAATATTTTCAGTGCAGGGGGGAGAGGATATGGAACTCCTTTCTCATAACACTGTTCCATCTCAGTTTACTTTTCCTGCCATGAGATTCCAGTTATGTATTATGAATAGAAATGTCTAGAAATACAGCTGCCTTTCTGTTTCCGTCGCTTCAGATGTATTCACTACCTATCTCTTCCATAATGAAATGTCTGAGGGCTTAACCCAGGGGTCTTCAAACTTGACAGCTTTAAGTCTTGTAGACTTCAACTTCCACAATTCCTCCTCCAGTCATGTTAGCTCAGGAATTTTGGGAGTTGAAGTCCACAGGTCTTAAACTTGCCAAGTTTGAAGACCCTTGGCTGAACCTCTTACTCCCATAGTATGGTGATTGGAACAATCCACTCAGAAATGAGTGAAAAAGTACTTCCAAACCCTAATCCTTGCAGACCAAATAAAAGTATATTTTGGATGATGATAGCCTGCTGCCAAGAGATTTAGCAGGACTATGGAGTTGGTCTTACTCTCCATTTAGTCATCAACAAGAGCAACCAGTGAGGAGTTTCTGTCCCATGCTCAGGGCTTCACATTTCTTCTTTCAGAGCCCTGTGCATCTGCCACTCCATAATCTACCATAAAAGCTTGGAGACTGTAATAGTCTCCAAGTAATAGTAGTTAAAAAGTTTTAGGTAGATCCTGGATTAGCTTCTTACAAACGGGGTACACCAAGGGCCTTCTTTAGTTTTTTGTTTTTATCAATCATGCTCTTTGCTGTGAAGAGTGATTGGAATAAGGAGGACAATGTAAAAAAAGGTTCTTTAGTATTTTATAATTCTTTCCTAACCTTATTTTTGTATAATCATTGCAGAAATCTGAGCTGTAAAAACATTACAGGTAGTCCTCGACTTACAACAGTTCACTTAGTGACTGTTTGAAGTTACAATGGCACTGAAAAAAGTGAGTTATGACCATTTTTCACACTTATGATAGTTTCAGCATCCCCATGGTCCTGTGATTTACATTTGGATGCTTGAAAACTGACTCACATTTATGACAATCGCAATGTCCCTGGGTCATGTGTTTACCCTTTGCAACCTTCTGACAAGCAAAGTCGGTTGGGAAACCAGATTCACTTAACAACCGGGTTACTAACTTTACAACTGCGGCAAGAAAAATTGTAAAATGAGCCAAAGCTCACTTAACGAATGTCCCACTTAGCAACATAAATTTTGGGCTCAATTGTGGTTGTAAGTGGAGGACTACCTGTACTCTCTTGAAAAATGTAGTTCTATCATGGCCTGTGCTGTTGAAACCTGAAACAAGAAAATGTACATGTGTGCATATATTTGTAGAATGGACTTTTTTTTCTATACTTGGAGAAAGTTACTCAACTACTCCTACTATGCAATACTCTTTATTCTTGGCAAATTTGTTTTGATTGGCTATGGGAATAATATGGGACACAATTTAGGTGTGATGTGGATGAAATTATAGTTGGCAGAAATCACTTCTCCTTTATGGGAGCTAATTTGCAGTCCAAAACATTTAGCAACAGAAACAGAGTTGGAAGGGACCTCGCAGGTCATCTAGTCCAACCCCGCTCATGCAGGAGCCCTATATATTTCTGGCAAATGACTGTCTAGTCTCTTCTTAAAAGTCTTTGGTGATGGGGCACCCATAGCTTTTGAAGGCAATTTGTTCCACTGGTTGATTGTTCTCGTTGTTAGAAGTTTTCTCCTTAATTCCAGGTTGCTTCTCTTCTTAATTAGTTTCCATCCATTGTTTCTTGTCTTGTCTTCAGGTGCTTTGATAAATAAGTTGGCTTCCTCTTCCCTGAGGCAGCCCTTCAAGTATTGGAAGACTGCTATCTTATTACCCTTGGTCCTTCTTGTCACTAGACTAGGTATACCCAGTTCCTGCAATTGTTCTTCGTATGTTACAGCTTCTAGACCCTGTGTTGCTCTTCTCTGAACATTTATTTGGTTCATATTTTTTCTGTCTCTTACACAAATTGGATTGTAATTTAGATTTGTTGATTTCAGTTTGTTGAGTGGAAGAATTTCAACACTGAAAGACGAAACTGGTGCTGTGAGTATTTTGCTTTTTAATCATGTTATAATGTAAAAATTGATTAGATTTTTCTGGTAAAATTATAGAAGTCAGAATAATTCATGTAAGCTTAACTGAATACATACAAACATGTTATAACTGTAAGTCAGTATAAGATAAAGTACTGTAGGAAGTTGACTTGTAATAATGCTTCAGAGAGAGAGTTTAAATCTGGCATTTGGGGTGAAACCTATTATTGAAACAGCATGTTTTAAATCTGAATACTGTAGATTCTAGCAACTATTTGACAAGCTCAAAATTCCAAAAATTGAAATTTTAATGCATGTTTATCTTACACCCACTGAAAAAATATTATTTAGCATGTATAATTATGACAGGATTACTTCCCTGATTTAAAATGTCCTTGCAGGCAAATAACTATCTATTTCTTCTTTGTAGATATTTATTGATAGAGATCCTGCAGCATTTGCACCAATTTTAAATTTTCTTCGTACAAAGGAATTAGATCTGAGGTAAGTTAGATTTTTATATGAAACTGTTTCAGGAGGAAAATAATCAAAATAGTGTTAAGAATACTTAAAATTGGTTTTAAAAATCTGGTTCTTGTGTGTAAATGTGCATGATAGAGTACTGTTTCATTGGTTACACAAAGAATCTATTTTCCCAAATCACATTCAGAATTTGTAAGGAAATATTTGGGTTCTAACATATATTTTTAATTCTTAAACTTTTTAATGAAAAGGCTTAACCTATTCATGCTTAAATCTTTAACTCCAATTGTTTTTACATGATCTGCCTCTATCAGAAATTCTGTGATTTAATCTAGGAATGGAAGTCTCACAAAGGGCCGCTCTATAATATTTAAGGCTGTATCCTGAAAAGTTTCAGCTCTGAGCATTCCTGTAGCCTTGATGAAGCCAAAGAAGCCTTTATCTTATATATCTATCTTAAATCACCTTCATTCTACTTTATACTTCCTGGCTCTGAGCTTTTGGATTAGATCCTTGGCACAAGTCACATCTTTTTTTAAAAGATGGTCTTAGCAGTTTAAGAGTTAGTTTGAATTAATATCCTTTCAATTTTAATATTTCTACAGTTCCATATATTTATGTATGTTGCTAAATTTGCTGCTATAATACATGAGCCTAACAATATTAATTCATGGGTTGGAAAATTACATTTAATTTTCAAATAGTACTTTTACTCTATTTTCTTTGTTTTGCAGAGGAGTAAGTATCAATGTACTCAGACACGAAGCAGAATTTTATGGAATCACACCGTTAGGTAAATATATATATGTATATATATATTTGATTCATTAGCAACTAGTTTAATTACAGGTAGTCCTCAGCGGCACTGAAAAGGGGACTTATGACCATTTTTCACACTTATGACCATTGCAGCATCCCTATCACATGAATAAAATCCAGATGCCTGGCAACTGACTCATATTTATGACGGTTGTAGCACCCCAGGGTCATGTGATCACCTTTTGTGATCACATGTGATCACCTTCTGACAAGCAAAGTCAATGGGGAAATCAGATTCACTTAACTGCATTATTAATTTAAAAAATTGCAGTAATTCACTGAAGAAATGTGTTAAGAAAAGTTGTAAAATACGGCAAAACTCACTTAACAAATTTCTCACTTAACAACATGCATTTTGGGCTCAATTGTCGTAAGTTGAGGATTACCTGTATTTTTTTCATGAATGATAGGAAATCAGAATGGCAATTGAAACATATATTTAATAATGTACTGAGATGAAAGTAGCCAGCCAAAGAATTTTTTTTAACTGAAAAATACCGAGATACCTGAGCGAAATGTGTTCTGTTTCTTGGTCAGCATTAAACTGTAGCCACACAGTTCCTTCTGGAACTCATCATTTCATTTCCAGAAGCCATTTGTAAGAAATGATGCATCATCCTAGAATAGCTGCCAGCAGTAACCATTTTTCCCCTCTTCTATGATTTTCATCTTCAAGAGTGGAGCATATACTAGGCCACACAACGGCATTTTGTGCTTATTGTTGTTTTACAAGAGAGATACTTAGTTCTTCATAAATATTAGTGGCTTTCTTCATGCACCAGAATTTATTTCTTGTGGATTTTTTTCCTTTTGCTGTCTGGGTTTATAACATTTCTGCTTGATATAATTGGTTGTGTAAAGCACATTGGGTCACTTGAAAACCAAAACTAATACAATACGTATTTTTTTAAAAAAGTGGTATGAAGTCTGAAATAATTCCAGATTCTTCCTATTCAAATATTTGAAAAAATATGGAATATTAGCTCATCCTTGAAATTAATGTAGATGTGTTTTAAGTTTATTGTTTGCATATTTCAAAGATAGTATAACATCCACTTGTTTTCTTGAAAAAAAAACACCTTAAAATAGAAATTAGTTTGAAATAGCCTGTTTTATTTGAAGTACATTTATGTATACATAAGTACAATTCTCTTTCAGTAAGAAGATTGCTTTTATGTGAAGAACTTGAGCGTTCCTCTTGTGGCAGTGTACTCTTCCATGGATATCTCCCACCTCCAGGTACTTCTGTATGTTTCGACTGATAGGTATCTCAGACTTTTCAATTGTTGAGATTTTTCACCTATTTTAAAAGAATAGCATGAGAGTTTGCTCTGTGACTTCCATATTTAATAGATGATTATGTCCACCTTCCATATGAGGATCTTATTAGGCTCCTTTTATAAACTCTTCTGCCTCATTGATATTAGTTCAACACATATTTTCCTGGGTCCTATTAACACCAATGATACCTTTAAAGGTTAACTTTGATTATTTGTTTCTCTGATGATGTTATATAAAGTCAACCTTATCCACCTACCGCTCTTCCTCATTTAGTCTTTAGTTCTGGAGCACTGTAATTTGAAAAACCTCTGTGGCCCTCTTTGGAAATACACTTGTACACAATATCTTTTGGAATTGGGGCACCAAGTGAATTGTTAATTATAATGTTTTAGGACTGGTGAAGTGATTTATTTTGCACTGTGACTCCTGTGCTGTTTTAGAAGAGCCCTAGTATCCAGAGGTGGAAGATTTGGGCAAGCTGTGACTTTAAAGTTGTAATTTTTTAATGTATATCTTAACAATTAGGCATAAAAATGAGAAACAGTGATACCGAATTATAACATTATTAACATATCCTTTCTCTCTTAGGCATTCCAAGTCGAAAAATCAATGGTTCTGCAGGAACATCTACAGATGTTAGAATACCTCAGAATTGCTCTGAAGGTGAGGTGCGAGCAGGCAATTTGCAGCCTTCACTAACTGGTACTGGTGAAGATACAGTTAAGCTAGGTGAGAACAATGTAGACTGTTATTATGATACATATGATTCTCACGTTCTTTTGTTTGTGGTTGAAAATTATTGAGTGTAGAACTATGTCTTAATTTGATTCTTTAGTGTCATCATTGGGTATCATTGTGAATATAGAAATTAGGCTTTCAGTTGCTACTAATTTTTAAAGACTCTGTTTAAAAAAAAAGTACTGTACATAAAGCTCCCGAAAGGATGGCCAATAAAGTAAATATCTTCAGTTTTGAAGGCAGTTTGCATTCAAAGGTGCTGCACATTCACGGCTAACAAATGGAAAATATTTAATCTACATGGAAATACTAATTGCATTGCAAGGCTCCTGAAAATCCCGTTCATCTTAACATTTTAACTTTTGCTATTTCCTAGGCCACAAGCGTCCATATATTCTTGTCCATCTTGGTAGCATTAAAAGCTAGATTTGTATCCATGACATTAAATTTCAAAACCCTGTATTTGTACTAATACTAAATTATATATTTGCATAATATTGTGGAATTTCAGAAGATACAGTGCCATTGATCTGTGACATGGTAGCAACTGTTAATTGAAATAATGATAATTTATATCTTTCATCTTTTCTCTTTGTTTTGCCTTTTTAAAAAACAACAGGGATTCCTGTGGATCCTCGAAAAGTTTTGATAGTGGCTGGCCATCATAACTGGATAGTAGCTGCATATGCCCACTTTGCAGTTTGTTATAGGTAAGCACAAGTTAGTAACACTATGATCAGTTTTATCTTTTAATATTTGTGCCATTTTATAAAATATTCATTAAATGCATAGTGATTGAGGGTTTTTGTTCAGATGAACCCAAGTTCATCATCTTTAATGGTCTGAAATTAATCATTCTGCTCCTTCATAATTACATTATAAAACTTATTTTCTAAGGATGTGATGTTGCCCAATATTAAGCCACTATATTTACAATAAGGTGCTTTTTTTTCTCTGAAGTACACAGAATCAGGTGGTGAAGGAAATTAACTTTCCTAGTACATGTTTTCTGAGAGAGAAATCCCTGTTACTAATGTATGTGTTGCTTCCAGTTGTTTCACTAGAAACTTAATGAATCTGAAAAGTTTGGTATATATTCTTTGCTGTATACAATGACAGAAATTTTATAATATGCTGAATTAGAAATTGTTAATAAAATATATTTTTATAAATGGCTTTAATTCTTTTATGTAAAACATATATTAATATGAACTTCTGTGTGATTGTAAGACCCTGAAAGCCACTACATTCAGTGTACATTAAAAAAGAATGTTGTAGTACTATGCTGCTATATGCCCAGTCTGGTCTATTCAATAGCTTGTTGTAATCAATAAATAATGTTTCTAAATCATAGAGTTGAAAGAGGCAATTTAGACATAGGCCTGTCCAGCTCAGTGCAGAAATCCAAGCATCTAGAGTCCACTCAAAGATATCCAGTATAGAGGATTCTACCATTCTGAGAAATTGGTTCCTGTAGCAATCTGCTGGTACTGTCACCACATTTCACTAATTACTATAAGTAACTCTAAAAGGACACAGAGGACAATGTGCTTTGTTACATAGCAATTATGCATACAAAGATATGGATTGATTGATAATATTCCATCAAGTCAGTTTTTATTCTTAGTGATCCCATAGCTACCATAGATTTTCTCAATAATCTGCCTTTCGTCTACTCTTTCAGGTCTTCCAATGGTGCAACCATTGCCATAGTAATAGAGTCCATCCATCATAGTAAACTAGTAGTTGTGTAGTGAGAAACTACTGTACCATGTGTTTGATAGAGACTGCCTACGGAGATTGCCATTTTAAATCGTTCAGTCTCTTTCAAAGCAATAATTATATTCAAATTCCAGAAAATTTTTGAATCAATTTCTCTGTAAAGTTAAATGATCAGCACAGGTAGCCCTTCACTCACAACAGTTCATTTAATGACTGTTTAAAGTTACAATGGTGCTAAAAAGAGTTATTTACGACTGTTTTTCACACTTATGACCCCTGCAGCATCCCTGTGGTCACGTGATCAAAATTCAGCCGCTTGGCAATTGACTCCTATTTAGGAGAGTTGCAGTGTCCCAAGGTCATGTGATCACTTCTGACAAACAAAGTTAATGGGGAGGCCGGAACCCTTTACAGCCATGTTACTAACTTAGCAACTGCAGTGATTCACTTAACAACTGTGGCAAGAAAGGTCATAAAATGGGGCAAAACTCACTTAACGAATACCTCATTTAGCAATAGAAATTTTGTGATTAATTGTGATCATAAGCTGGGGAATAAAAACCAGAAAAGCACTTTGGATTTCATAATAATGCCATTTCTCATTTCCTGAATTAAGTTCATAAGATGCTAGTAGTAGCAATATGGCTACTTTCCACTGTAAAGTGTCAGACCCGAATTTACATGTTTAAGGATAAGTTTCTACTTGGCCTGTGCAAAATGTTTGGGATGCTGGCCATATATCTTTCAGTGGGTTGCTTTGACCTCATTGGAAGTACACAATGTTCCAGTCTTATTATTTAGACCGCAGATCATTTCTTGCAAGGTTGGAAGAACCAATTTCAGATTCAAAATGATTTGAGCTCAAGTCATTTTCTACATCTTAAATATGCAACAGCATATACATTCCTTCAGGGGTTAATACAAATTGAGGTAATAGGATGTCCTTGTAAAAATGAAATAGCTGTCCTTTTCCTCTGGAACTCCATATGAAATTATTTTGAGGATTTCTAACGTTTATAGCGTGATTCCAGTATGATTTATATTGCCAGTTTGTATGCAGTCAAGTTCCTAGCTAATATGGTCACATCTTGTTAGAAAGATAGGATGTAAATCAAACAAATAATAAAAAAAACCCTAGGATTGTCATTATGCAAAATGCTGCAGTAAGAAAGCTGATTTTGTTAGCTTTATATGCACTGTCACTTCACTCTTTTCCTTGAATAACTTTTAGTAACTATCATGCCACGTTGCAGCAGCATAAAGAGATTAGATAATGTGCCTGTTTTATTTGAAAGACGTCTGCTTTTTTCTGTTCTCTTTATTTTCCTTACACAATATAAATCTTTTACATGATTTTAAGAAATATACACTTATTTTTTCTTACATCTTTCCTCCTTTCCCATCTACCTTTTTGTTCATTACATTGAAATCGTGGAGGTAGACACTTTCTCATTCTTGATTCTGAAGACATAATCCCTGAGAAATGTTAAGTGTTGGAAGATAAATAATCATATATTTAATTTCCTTTTGTGGTTCTAGAAATTCTAACGATGTTATTTCATGTGCTTATTTGAGAAAATTACATAGGTATTGGAGAAAATATTTGGTTTTACTCTTTCTGAAATGCATCTATTAAATAAACCAGAATTACGGATTTATTGGAAGTCAATGACTTGTGACAGCATCTATTTAAATTTTATCTTGTAGGTGTTAATTCTAAGGTTCTTCAGTATTTTAAGTTATCTGTAGCATATAGGATTGAGTTAGAATATTTCCAACCATTTTTTTGGCTTCTTCTGATTGGACAACTTCATTCGTACTGAAGTTCCTGTACATCTTAGAAGGCCAGCCTTAAAAAACATCTGTTCATATGTGTTTTTCCTAGAATTAAAGAATCCTCTGGGTGGCAACAAGTTTTTACAAGTCCTTACTTAGACTGGACTATTGAACGTGTGGCTTTGAATGCAAAGGTTGTTGGAGGTCCACATGGTGACAAAGATAAAATGGTTGCTGTGGCATCCGAAAGCAGCATCATTTTATGGAGCATCCAGGACGGCGGTAGTGGTAGCGAAATAGGTGAGTGTGTGTTGTGTTTCATTTCTTAATATATAATGGTATTTTAATATGGCCATACTCTTCTTTTCATAGGTTGAATTGGAAGGGCTTGCAGTAAACTATTTGTTTTTAACCAAGAATATATTACTGAAATATTGTTTCTTAATATCTGTTGAATTTTGATCGATTATGTGCAGCTCTTCTGTATTTGATCATCGTCGAATCGAGAGAACACTCAATTAAGGAGATCATATACTCCTGCCTTTCTATTCACCAAAAACTAATTTATTCTTTAAAATTGTCAATTTACTAATTTTGAGCTTGTTAAATAATTTTACAAAATCAATTATATTTACTCCACTAACAGAGCAAATGGAAGACAGTGCACATGTATTACTTACATAAGTGTGGGTGTGATTGATTTATTGTATTGATTTTATAATGATTTAATAAGAAAGAGTATTCTCTTTGGGAGACTGCTACCAGCTCATTTTTTTTTTTTTCAATGTTAGCCGCTGTGGCTTGGGAAAGAGAAATAATGTTCTCTTGAAAAGAAAAACAAATCAGAAAAACAATTTGTTGTTATATATACTCTTCAGAAACTGACACTATTTATGGAATATTATCAAGCCTGGCATCTCCTAGAAGCTGTTTCTCCCTTCACTATTACTTACATAATATGCTGGTACCAGATTGCTACTATAAGCAATATTTTACAGAGAAATCCCCTTAAGACAAGCATCTGTCACTACTTTTACCATTGTCTTCCCTTTGGATGGTATTATGCCTGTTGAGCTTAAGTAGGAGTGACATTTTAAATTCCTTCAAACTATTCATGCTTGTCTCTCTTGATTTCCCCAAACTTCCTCCAGAGTAATCATTTCTACTCGTTTTTTTCCTTTTTCTTATTGCCTGCTTTTTATGTATGCTGCTGAAAATAGAGTAAAAACCTCAAGGAAGGTCATATGGCCCGAAAAATGATTTGGCATTTACTATTATTTGATATTTATTTATAACTTCTCCTGGAACATACTCAGTCTGTGCAGTTTGACAATTTTGAGTGGCTTACACTATGTATTTTAATATATTTTAAGATTTCTGCATGTTATTTAAGTTCAGAATGAATGAAAGCTTATAGTCACTTTATGTGCCAGACTTAATCTTTATAGCCAAAACCATAGTGGCTGATGTCCTTTATTTTAAAGTAACACAACACCTTTTTGTTGTTTAATTGTTCCTTCATTAAGCTTAAAGATAGAGGTGTTTACTGTATAGATTTTGATAGAAAAAATAAAAAATCACCCAACCATTCATAAACCTGGGCATGTCTGCATTTCTATCAAATCATACTTTAGCAATTCTCAGTGGCTAACACAATGTAAGTATTTTAATTTTTTTAAAGTAGGGTTTGACTATTTGAGGGGCCATCCTTTGTCAACTGTTTCTGCCTATTTGGCATGGGCAGACTGGGCATGCTTAAACTATTAATTAAACAATTACATTTTTGGAATCCAAAAAGCATGCCTTTTCTCTCATGGCAACTGCCCTATGGAATGATGTCCCCACCCCCAGAGATTTGGATGTCTCCCACCTTACCAAATTTCCAGAAATGATTAAACGTCTGGTTGTTCTCTCAGACCTTAGGCTAGAAGGAACACCTATAGTTTCTGGATTTTTGGGAGGGGTGGTACTACAGTCTTCTGGTTGATTGTGGGTGTTTTGGACATAGGTTGTTTTTACTTTTAGTTTTAACCTTTTCGGAGTCACTGAAGAGTCGGCTGACCTCTAAATCAAATAACAAAGAACAAAATAAGTGAACCTTATCTTAGTCATGGCTGATGTAGCCTCAGCTGAAACATAGTCATGGTACATACCAAGCCATAGGTATTTATACCAATCAGTCTATAATTAAGAGAGGCAATGATTACTAATGATATTGTTATACTTTTCAAAAGCATTTTAATTGGATATTGCAATTATTTTAACTTAAAATTTATTAGACCCTTTTGTGCTTTTAATATACATCTCTGTGTGGCATTGTCTCTCCTAATAGGAATATTTAGCCTTGGAGTCCCAGTAGATGCTCTTTTCTTCATTGGTAACCAGTTGGTAGCCACCAGTCATACAGGAAAAGTGGGAGTATGGAATGCTGTGACTCAACATTGGCAGGTACATACAGACAGAATTGCTTGCTCCTTTACATTATTAGCATTCAAAAAGGACATAAACTTTTAATCACTATATTTGTTCATTTTTGATATACTTTATTATTGCTGAAAAATCTTTTCATAATTTTCAGTTATGATAATTGCAATATAATAGATTTATCATTTAGCTAGCAAGAGTTATAATCGTTTTATTATTTTGCAGGAAAATTAATTCTTCCGTGTTTCTTACAAAATAAGGCCAGGCCTTATTTTTTTTTGACCCCCAAAACGGCTAGGCCGTCTTTTCGGGGGTGACTTAATCCCCCTCCCTTGCATCCTTGGGCAGGCGGCGACAGCTTGGATGTTGACCTTGGCATTGGTGGGGTACTTCGTATCGGGAGACCTTCCGCCACCATTGCTTTCCCTTCTCCCCATGCTGCCGCGGCGTTTACAGCAGCCATCCATGGCCAGCCAGGGCTCCTCCCTGCAACCGGAGCCTGGCGGAGACACTCGGCTTCAGGCGCTCCTGTCGCCGCCCTCCCTTCGCCTTGGAAGGCAAAGCCAATTCTTTTAAAAACGACGCCCTACTACCGGTACAACAAAGCCTCCTCTGCCCAAGAGGGCAGCCCAACCCCACATGGGGAGGCGAATCTTCCGGGGCCACAGCGTAAGATCGGCCCACCCCGGGAGAAGCAACCAGCCGTCTTCCCTGCCTGGTGCCAGGCAGAGCGTGAAGAGCTTCGCCTGGGGCATCCAGTGCAACTGACAGGCAGGCCCTCCTGCCCAGTGGCAGAGCTCTCCCCAAGGCAGTGAGAGCCTCCCCGCCGGGCCCTCCGCTCATCCCGCCAGGGCTGCGCCAGAGCCGTGTGGGCTGGGCAGAGCCGGGAAAGCAAGCCGCGGGTGCGCACCCGCCTGCCACCTCGGGCTGAACCGAGCTTGGCTTCCTTCCCAAGTCCCTCCAGCCCGAACCTGAAGGGGCCACCAGGAGAGGCCGTTCGAAGCAGTGATAGCACCCCCCCATCTGTGGACAGGGAGGCAAGGTGATGGTCTGAGCCATGTCCTCCGAGCTGAGCCCCGCTGAGTGAGCACCTCTGCCCAATGCTCGTGCCACTGCAGCATTTGGAGCTGCCGGTGCATTTGGAGATGCGTGGGGATGGGGATGGGCTGGGCGAGCGGTGGAAAGGATGGGTGGCTTCGGGCTGTCTCCACTCAACCTGCTGGCCAGGGAAGCAGCGCTGCCATCGCCTTGCCTCCCTGTCCGCAGACGGGTGGGTGCTCTCGCTGCCTCGGGCAGCCTCTCCTGGTGGCCCCTTTGTGTTCGGGCTGGAGGGACTTGGGAAGGAAGCCAAGCTCAGATCGGCCTGACTCGTTCACTTGTCAGGTGGGCACGCACCCACGGCTCGCTTTCCCGTCTCTGCCCAGCCTGCACGGCTCTGGCACGACCCTGGTGGGATAAGCGTAGGGCCCGGTGGGGAGGTGCTCGCTGCCTTGGTGAGAGCTCTGCCGCCAGGCAGGAGGGCCCGCCTGTCAGCTGTGCTGGGCGCCCCAGGTGAACTCTTCACGTTCTGCCTGGCGCTAGGCAGGGAGGGCGGCTGGGTGTTTCTCCCAGGGTGCACTGCGGTCCCGGGGGATTCGCCTCCCCACGCGGGGTTGAGCTGCCCTCGGGCAGGGGAGACTTTGTCATACTGGTAGTAGGGCATCGTTTTTAAAAGAATTGGCTTTGCCTTTGAAGGCGAAGGGAAGGCGGCGACAGGAGCGCCTGAAGCCAAGTGTCTCCGCCGGGCTCTGGTTGCAGGGAGGAGCCCTGGCTGGCCGCGCGTGACTGCGCCAAATGCCACGGCGTTGCTCTAAATGCCACGGCAGCACGGGGAGAAGGGAAAGCAATGGGGGCGGAAGGTCTCCCGATACGAAGTGCCCCACCAACGCCGAAGTCAATGCAGGTAGCACCATATCTGGGTATGCAACAAAAGTACTTCCTAACGGCAAGCCCCCACCACCATTCCCCCCCCATTTTGTATGTTTATGATAGGCCTTAATTTGGGGGGAGGGGCTTAATTTGATTTTATGCCTATAAAACATGCTGGGACTTCCTATTAGGGAAGGCCGTATTGTTGGACAAACACTGTATATAACAGGAAACATGTTTGCTAAAGATGGAGCTGACTCCTGTTATTTATTTATTTTTATCTGGAAAGCAGGGTTTAAGACTTATTCCTGTTCTCTAGAAGTGATCACACCTTTCAGAGGCAAATCCCATATTTTCTCTTGATACAACTTGAGGGACAAACACAAAACATAAATAAGGAAGAGAAGATAGTCTAGGAAAGAGAGCAAGATGTAATGCAAATTATGCCTGTCCTAGTGATCTGATTGGATTGCTGAAGACAAGCTGCAGCGAAGAGGCAGTGTGATAGCTGAATATTAGAACCCAGGAGCATTCAGGCTTGAGCAGTTGCCCAGATTCGTAGGTGGGCTGATCCAAGAGGTAGAAGAACTTCTGGAGACAGTGATGCAAAAACCGAGGAGTCAAGCATCCTTCTCAGCTTTATTGATTTAACTATGGCACTTTCTAAAGATGGAGTAGGTATCAGGTAGGGTTGCTCATGTGAAAAAAAATGAAGGGGAAGAAGGAAAAACCCTAGGAAGTCAAAGTGGCTATTATGTATCTGAAACCCCTGGCAAGTTAATCTGTTCTGCAGGTGGTTGGGAATAAGGCATATTTGTGAGGATGAGCAAGCAGGGGATGCTGCTATAATATCATCTTTCCAGATGTATGGCAGATCTCTTCTGGAGATGATTGATCTCATTGCAGGGATGGTTGAGACTCTTAATATGGGAATCCCACTAATATTTACAAGGCAGCACCAGAGTGGAACCAACTAAATTCATGAAGCATTATGAGGTAGATAGGTTTACCTCTGCAGATGTAATCGTTGGGCACGTAATGCTATAGAGAAGGGGTGTCAAACTCACAGTGTCACGTCATCATGTGACGTATCACGACTTTCCCCCCTTCGCTAAAATGGGAGTGGGAGTGGCTAGCGTGTGATGCATCCGGCCCGTGGGCCGCAAGTTTGCCACCCCTGCTGTAGAATCTGTTTTAACTTCTGTTAGCCATTTCTGGGAATGCTGCTGCAGTGTAGCCCTTTCATGTTGGGTTCATCATTTATGACTTAACAACAGTAGTTGGACTTGATATGAAATACATTCCTTGTCACTGATCTACCAAAAAGGGGAACGATCCAGAGATGTTTCAAGAGGGACCAAGCGTTAATTACTGTTCTGTGTTTGCTATTATAAATTTTTCTTTCATTTCCCAATTATTTTTGCTGGTGGCAATGTTTTATATTGTTACAGTGAATTAGTTAATAAATGAAAAACGGAATTACAATCAGCTGAAGTCATGCATGCTGCTGAAAGGAGGGGTTTCTTCCATGGGACAGGAAGAAGTCTTAAGCTCTGCAGTTTTGCTAGAAGAGGTAGAGTTAACCCATTCTGTTGAACTTTTCAGTAACCAGAAGGTTTTTCATGGTTAGTCAGATTATATTTGTGTCAAATCCTGAGGAATTTAGAAATTTTATCCACTATCTGAAAGTTTCTCAACTAATGATACATCATTTCTCAAAGATAGCTATTTTTATATTTCTGTTCTCAAATGGTGTGCAATTTTTATACATTATGCATTTTGACCGTGGAAATAGAGATTCTTGGATTATATTCAAGACTGAGAGGCATTCACGCAAGAAGCAAACCTGGTAACACAACCAGATGGTTGTCTCTATAGCTCAGTGTAAAGAACTAAGGAAATCCAAGAGACTGCTGTGTAATTTTCAAGAGGCAAAAGTGACCTAAGGCGTAGACTTGGGATACCACATCACTGGTTGAATAAATCCTGATTTTACACATAAGTGACGGTCATGCCAATAAGTACTACAGGAGAATTCAAGAAACCAAGTGGTATCATTGTTATTTATTGAAATCTTACAGGGGTCTCATGAATATAGCTTAAAATCCTTTTTAAAGTTTTTTTTGTAAAGTTTGCATAATTCATTCTAAGGATTTGGGTAGTAAGCTGATAGTCTGCTCATTCTCAAGCAAAATCCTGGTAGCATAAAAAGCATAGCCAAAATCTGGTATTCAAATAGCATTGAAGTAGTTAGAACATTTTGGGCGTAGTTTATTTGCATAATATATTAAATGCCCCAAAGTGGGCATGTTTGCCAATTTAAGATGCTACAAAATTGCAATTAGAAGACAGAAAAATAAAACAAGATGAAAAGTGAAATGAAAAATAATTGAATGAAATTCCAGAGAAATGTTCAAAGTTCTTAAACAAGTGAAGCACAAGAGGTATAAATCAGTGTAGCTGATGTGGCTAGAGTACATGTGAAAACAATCTTGGAATTATACTTCATCTCAAGTTGATTAAGTGGTAGTAATGTGAATGACTGCTAAAAAGGCAACTGCTTCTTTACCCTGCTTCAGTAAATATTGATTATAGGAAATAATTCCATTGCATCATATTTGTGTGTGTGTGTGTGTGTGTGTGTGTGTGTGTGTGTATCCCCCCCCTCCCCTTGGATGTGGATGGACAAAGAAGTATATCAAATTAGAGGAAATAATGTTCTAGTTGAATATGTAACATCCATTTGATAGAGTAACCAGTTAGGAAATTGACCTCAGTGGCTGAAATGGCCTCTTTCAAACTTAAGTAATTTTATGAATAACTTTAAAAATCTGCTTTTAAAAAGCTAATATAGCAGTTGAAACTAGGAGCTATGTTTTTCTTTATCCTATTATTCTGTCTTTCTTTTTGGGTTCTATATAGTTAGGCTGTATTAATCATCTCTTTCTTTCTGCCATTGTCACTTGCTGATTGATTCCAATCACAAGTTTGCTGTCCTCCCCTTTATTGGTCTCATTTATCCAAGCTTGGCAAAGGTCTGTTGTCTTAAAGGGGAAGTTGGCTATGATGGTTCCTCTTTCCTTCCAGATTTTATTCCCCCCAACCCCTTTCTGAAACAATATAACATTTGTCATCTATTTCAGTAAGAATTATTTTTGCAGTGCTTTCTTCTGTTGGCTTCCGTCTTAGTTTTGAAGGCTTCCTGGAAGATCTTTTCTGAGTACCATCAGTGTTTCCCTTCTACTTTTTGGGGCTTTTTTCCTCTTATCCAGAGTTGTTCTCCTTCTTCTGGCATCTCCCACTCCTGACATTTTCCTGCTTACCTACCAGTGCTCCAACTAACTTTTGAGACTGCAGACGAGGGAGGAAAAAAACTTCCCATTTTTTTCTTCCCAGCTCATCTACCCAGACCTTTTAGACTATAGTCTGCCATTATCCAGTTTACTTTGACCCATTCTGTCTGGGCTCTTTTGTATGCATCTGGTACTGTTGTATTGACCCCTAAAGGTGGTATATCTTTCATGTTTCTCTCTTCTGTCTTGGAACTCCGTAGGCTTTTCTGACCTCTTTGCAGTCAGTATATTTGCACATGTATGTATACACACACACATATATTCTCTCCTTTCCCAGCATTCATGTTTTTACACAGGCATATTGTATTATGGATATTAATTCAGTAACTTGAAAATAATTGTTGCAACACTGTGATATAAGGATTCTTTCAGAGGTTTTACAAGAAAATTGTCAGAACGACATCTTTTAAATTTAATATAATTTTAAATTGCTTCAGTTTAATCTTCATAAAACACATGCTTTTAGATTGTATGGTTCACATGTAGTGCTAGTCAAACACAAAAGCATATGAAACAAAATGGAAAGTTGATGTTTTTATTTTATTTACTAGGTTCAAGATGTTGTCCCAATCACTAGCTATGATACTGCAGGATCATTCTTACTGCTGGGCTGCAACAATGGCTCCATATATTACATTGGTAAGCTCAGAAATCTCTCTCCTAACTTTGAGAATTAACTTCACATTTCAATCCTTTGGGTTATATCGAACAGGGGTCCCCAACTGCTGGTCTTTGGACTGGTACTGGTTCTTGGCCCATTGGGAACCAGTTCACACAGGCTTCATTTGCACATCCGTGGGACGATTGCATGTGAGAAACATCACCACCACCCTCTGCCGCCACTACTAATGCTGATCTGTGAAGCCAGAAAGTTTGGGGACTGCTGATTTATGGAGGTTTTACTTTTATTTCTTGAAAGTATTTTTTCAGGAGTTTTGTTGTAAACATTTTAAATATCTGAAATGGTTGCATTCTAAAATAATTTTTATATGTCTTTATTTTGCAGATATGCAAAAATTTCCATTACGAATGAAAGATAATGATCTTCTAGTGACGGAACTTTATCATGATCCCTCTAATGATGCGATAACTGCACTTAGTGTTTACCTTACACCCAAAACAAGTTCGTACCATCTTGATAGAATTGATACTGAATATATTAGCGTCAAACCATCCTGGTCTCAACTTTAAAAATATTAAATGTTCCTTCAGTTTTGTTCTTTAGTTATCCATACACAAAATATTTGTGATTCATTTAGAATTAATAAGAAAATTATGGCTGTAGTGCATCTTACTATAGATCTGTTATTCAGTTATGGATTTTATACATTTTGAAATGTCATTGTACCCCTTATGCTAGTATACTCAATGCTACAGCACTTGGAAGAGAATTTATTACTATTGCTATGCAATAAAATTGTAAACTTCTCTTCAAAACAATTTTTCCTCAAATGACAGTATTTTAAAAAATATCTGAATTTCAAAATGTCACTTGTTAATTTTATACTATTTATACTATTAGTTCATAAGTTAATTGTGTTGATTTTATTATTAGGGTAAAGGTTGAAATGTATAGTCCTGTGATGGCGAACCTATGCCACGGGTGCTGGAAGTGGCACGCAGAGCCATCTCTCCAGACACACGAGCCATCATCTGTTGCTCTTCCGGCCTCTGGCGTGCTGGTCAGCTGTTTTTTACACGCGCAAGAGCACTGGAAACTGGAAGAGCAGCTGCCCGGCATGCATGCATGCACCAGGAAGATGATTTTCTGGTTTGTCACCTGGTCTTCCGGTTTCTGGTACTCATGCAAGCGCGAAGACCACTTGGCTAATGCACATGCATGTGCTGGAAACTGGAAGATCATTTTCCTGGCGCACGCATGCGCACCGGGCAGCTGCTCTTCCAGTTTCCGGCAAACACACACATGCACACTTGCTCCCATTTTGGCACTGGGTCCTGAAAAGGTGCACCAACGCTGTTATAGTCTATCAGAAGTGTTTGTCTTGTACATAATTTCAACAGTATTTTCAATATTTGAAATATGCATAATATATGGGAAGAGTGCTACTTGTGCACTATAAGTGCAATAATTGCTGAAATAATCTTGTAAAAGTTAAATGTAAACACCACATTTTTACTGAACAGCACTCCTGCACCATCTTGGGCAAATATAATTTACTAAAATAATTTCTGTTTCACATTTTTGTATAGGTGTAAGTGGCAATTGGATTGAGATTGCATATGGCACAAGCTCTGGAGCTGTACGTGTAATTGTGCAACATCCAGAAACAGTTGGTTCAGGACCACAACTCTTCCAGACTTTCACAGTTCACCGTAGTCCTGTTACAAAGATCATGTTATCAGAAAAACATCTCGTGTCAGGTAATTTTGTCAGACTAAATGGCTTCATAACCTTTTTCTATTATGTACTCTTTTTAAAAAAATTTCCAAAGCTCAAAAGAAAAAAAATGAAACAAGATAGAATATGCACAAAGGCCAGCCTCCATTTATGTCTCTTAGTTATGTCGAATTTAAGGTATTCAGTGAATTTATAGCCATAGAAGCATCCTAACCCTAAATGAAAAAGAAGTTTATTTTGTGTTATTTTTCACATTTCTGATCCTTGTTTTTGTCAGGCAGCGCTCGTCATGAATTGAGCCACTAGTTACTATCATCCTCTTTCTCTTAGTGAAGGGCATAACAACATCTCTTGCAGCTTTAGAGTTCTCCTGATCCAATTTCTGTATCACAGTATCCATTTTTAATTCCCCCAAAGGCTCAGACACTGTCTTTTTTCCCCCCCTTGAGTGGACTGAAAGAATTAACCCTGACCCACCCAACATTTGTTTACTAGGTTGTAAAAAGTAGAAAAAGGAAGATTTAGTACCGGTATTGTTATTCAAAAATACCAATTGGTTTAAGTCTGAGGTAAAATTAGGATGATAACCTCTGCTTCTTTTTATGGTTATTTTCCTTCTAGTGTGTGCTGATAATAATCATGTCCGGACATGGACAGTGACACGTTTTAGAGGAATGATTTCAACGCAGCCAGGATCCACTCCTCTGGCATCATTCAAAATTTTGTCCTTGGAGGAAACTGAGAGTCATGGAAGTTACTCTGCTGGAAATGATATAGGTAAATGAGGCATTCCAGGTAAACTGCAGTTATTAGAATAGTGGTTTAGAAGACTAGCTCTATGGAGATCTCCACCTGCCTGCAGATTCTACTGTGGGGTGTGGACAAGTGTACCAATTCTGTTGTCTAAAGGTTACTGAAATCCTGTCTTCCTACTTCATGCTCAGCAGGCAAAGAAAGATTAGGCACATATGGATATTAAACCATTTTTGTGCATGCCTATTTCCTTCAACTCAGCTCTACAGAATTGGCAAACATTCATATAGGACTTCTGAGAAAGATGCCAAATTGTCCATGTAGGACAAATACTAAATCAGGACAGCATAAAGAGCGGGAGGGGTGGTGACATTTGTTACAAAGAAGCATAACAACATAAAAGATCTAAATATAGAACATAAAGGATATAAAAAATGAACATCAAAAACAAGCTATACAAATTTAGCAGTTATAAAAGATACACATTTTTTGAAACAACTATGTATACACACGCATTATAAAAAATACAAACATGAAAGTCTAAAATTGAAGAATGGGAGTGTTAGATGGGTGTAGAGAAGTATAAAACGTTAGTACGTGGAAGACAATATGAAACTATAATCTGCATTTTGGGGTAGTTGTTTGAGAACTTTTGCAGGAGTGATTAGCAACTTATGCACAGAACTCTAAGGTTCTTTGTTTAATATTTCACCTAACTCTTGTATACAACTGAACATCAGTGCTTTCTATTTGGTTTTCTCTTCCAGGTCCATTTGGTGAGCGTGATGATCAACAGGTATTTATCCAAAAAGTTGTTCCCATCACCAACAAACTTTTTGTGAGACTCTCTTCTACTGGAAAAAGGTAAGCTGTGCAGTTACAATGCTACTGATTAATTCAGGAAATCAGTTATTGTTTTTTAATTCTCTGAGTTAAAGCAGAGTATTTTGGTATTTTGCTTTTAGCCTTCACATTCTTATAGACTTTTAATTATATCTTTTATTTTAGTGCTTGCTTCTATTCCTTCCATAGGCTAGCGTGTAATGCTGCCTTTATTAAAAATATGAGTTGCCTGGCCATTTCAAAGTAAACAAAATCCAGAGTTGTGGAAAGTGTTTTTGAAAATTTAGTTAAAGAGCATAGTATGGCTAATATAACCATGGCAGCCAATTAGTATTAAGCCATTCCTCCACTCCAGGCTAGAAACCAGTGAGACTCAAAGCAGCCCATCCTTTCTTAATGGTTAATCTTGTAATGAGTAAAACTCTTTAATAGAAGGAATCTACTTTGTATTTATGTTCATTTCATAAAATCATAAGCAAGCATTAGAGAAATTAATCAGGAGTGCATCTTCCAAACATCTACCTTATCCTTTCGACAACTTGTCAGTTTTAAAGCAAATAAAAATAGATAGCTATAATATGGCTAGAAGCTTCATTATCACTTGAATAATATTACATTGGAATATAATAATATAATATATTATAAATCACCATGATTTATTGTTCTAGGCAGGCTTAGGAAGAAAATGGGATATAGTTATTAAAATTAATGTTATATTAGGGTAAATTTGAATGTAGTAATTCAAACTCTGTTAAACTTTGACCTCTTTATTTTCTCATTTTCTTTGATTACTATGGAATAGTTTAATCAACACATGTCTTCTATGTTAATTAAGCCTGGGTTCCTATATACTCATTTTGTCCTGGAAATAATTGTATTGGTTATTTGTTTCCATGGTAGCAATTTGCAGTATGTGCAATCAATTGTTACACATCTTTTTTTTACACATTTTGTTTTGAACCACTGTGGATCCATCCATTTTGGAATAAAAAGAAATGACTCTTAATTAGGCTGCCATGGCAATAGGCCTCTTCATGCATGTGTAAATAGAAAGTTAGACTTGATGAAAAGCATATAATTTTCTGCCCTCTGTAAGAGATGAATCTCCTTAGTCACAAAAATTCAGCTTTTAAAAGATCCCTTTGGCAGTGACCATGCAATCGGGCAACAGCCACACGGAAGCAAACCTAGTCAAAGCAAAAAGAAGCTTGTCTTCCCCAGGTAGATCCAGCTTCTCTGTTCTCTGTCCCCAAAGGCTGGCAACAGCAGTATTCTGCAATTGAAGCAAGATAGTTGAAGCATGCTAGTCTATTCCACAAAGCTGAACCAGTTAAAAGACACTACAAATACTTGTTGAACAATGGATCCCAAGACCATGGTCACTGCAGTTCCTTGCAGGAAGTGAACTGTAAGCTCCAAGACACTGTTTTTTTTAAATCAAGCTAAGTTCTGCTGTCTCCAAAAGTAGTTACATCAATTATTTTTATTATGTGCCCTGATCTTATATGAAGCAAGAAGCTTACCATGTGACTAACAAGTTTGCAACACTTTGATGCAAATCTTTAAGGGCTAAAAATAAGTGTGTTATCCCTCTTTCCTTTGGCTAAGAAAGATTGGTGACCATTTTTTTTCCTTTAAAAAAAAAAGAACTATATTGATCTGAAAATTGGGAAATACCAAGTTTTCTTTAGAGCAAACAAGAGCCTTATTAAATATTTTCTTTATCTGATGAAAGCCTCTATGTCAGTCAAGGTCCTGTTTCCATAATATTCTACCTCGTGAGATGTTGCAAGAAGAACTGTCTGCCATGTGAGTGCCACACAGAGCCTGAAAAGTATCAGCTAAAATAGACCCTACATCAAGGCTGCAAGGTTAACATGAGATCCAATATGAGAACCAGTATTAGAGAAGACAATACATTTCCCTTTAAATTAACATTAATGAGATATTAACAGGAAAGTTCACTTATTTCACTACCTAACACTGTTGGCCCTCCTGAGTATGTTCAGCTATTCTAACTTCTCAGGAGGGTCATGAAGTAGTAGCTTCAAATCTCAAAGTGGTTGTAGTTGCTTCACATCAAAGGGATTGCATACTCTTAATACAAGGCCCATTTAAGAGTCTGGCCAATTTACAATTCATTCCTGATGACAGGACAATGCATCATACTTAAGCTACCCCTAAACATTGATCATGACTCACCAAACCTGCTAAGATGGTTCGACAGCTAACACTGCCAGTATTGAGCAATAATGTGTTGGCATCCATCAGAAATGTGCAGAAAAGCTGGTGATCACTTAACTATAGAATAGCTTGTAAACACTAAGTAGTTTCTTGAGTGCCTATTGAAATTCCAGCAAAATGCACAAGCATTTTAAAAAGAATAAAAATACTTCCAGTAAATTTGCATGAAAATATTTTCTTTTACTTACTGAGATTGTTTAAAAAGAAATTGATCTCACCTATGCAAGTATCGTCTTTTCCCAGTAACTTGCCAATTAAAAACTGTGATATTTACATTAAATATCTATTTTATAAAAAATGTTGATAATTTTCAGAATGCACACACAGGTATATGCCAAACTGCATTTGTGAAAGTGGTATGTGCAATCATGTGAAACCATTCTCTATCTCTCCCTCCTCACACCACTGCCCCTGCCAGTCCACCAAGCTGGAAAGGTTGGGGACCACTGGAGTACAGTACAAAGGGGCATCTCGGGCAAAAGCTACTTCAGCACATTTGTATATATTTCCCGAAAATAATACCTGATCTATATTAACTTTTGTTCCAAAAGATGCATTAGAGCTTATTTTCCCATCAGTTCTTATTTTTAGGGAAAGAAGGTACTAAATGTGCCTGTCTGCTGACGATCTTAATAACTGGGGCTTATATTATGAGCATCCTGAAAAATCATGATAGGGGTTATTTTCTGATAAGGTCTTATTTTGGGGAAAACATGGTAGCTCAGACAGATCTGTTAAGCAAATGCCTTATAAGCCTTGATATGGAAATGTGTTAAGTTAATCGTGGGAAGTGCTGTGCCATGCTAAACTGTCAATAACTTTTTGATTTTTGTCTATTTTAACTTGTAATGTCTAGTTAAAGGAAATACATTTTTTGCCTCAAAGAATGTTGTGAAGACAAATAGTATAAGTTTAAGATTCCAGGAGACAAATTTCAAGGGCAGTTTGATGATACACTTTGAAAGTGCTTAGTTGTGTCCAATAAACTCTAAAACGCGTGGCTTAATAAATACAGAGAAATACAAAAGCATATAGAATAGTCATTTGAGAACTTTTCCCTTTCATAGTTAACCCGGGGATGGTTCAGGGGTTCTTTGCTTGAACAACAATCTCTAATATTTGGATAATAGGAAAGAGTTTTATACAAACATTAAGTAGAATCTGTGGCAGATTTTCTTGCATTTTGAGATTCTAGAGCAGAAGTGATTGTGGCTTTATTTTCAGGTGAATAGGTACATATAATTACAATTTATGGATATAGTACTAATTTGTAAATGTTAATTTGAAGGTGAATATCTGATTGAGAGAATATATATGTCACGGCCTATATGTTTTAGCAAATTGGTGGTTGATATGCTGCAGTCCCTTTTTTCCCCCAATAGGATATGTGAAATTCAGGCAGTTGACTGTACTACAATTTCCTCCTTTACTGTGCGTGAATGTGAGGGATCCAGCAGAATGGGCTCAAGGCCACGGCGTTACCTCTTCACAGGGCACGTTAATGGCAGTATTCAGATGTGGGACCTAACTACGGCAATGGATATGGGTAATAAATGTGAAGAAAAAGGTTAGTTGTCTTGAATGCAACAGTTTTCAATAGAGCTTGAATTGATTCCAGTTTTCTATTACTTACTTTATTTATTTATTTTTGGAGTAGTGGTTGTGTCTTCCATATTTTTATTATTTTGTTTTGACATTTTGTACATTATTCTTAAACTGCAAATATTTAAATTTATTTATTTAACATTAATAAAGGAGATATTCAATATATATTGTTTTTGAATGTTTAGATGATTATTTGATCTCTATCTACTTATCATACATCCATCATCTATCTGTCTGTCTGTCCGTCCATCCATCCATCCATCCATCCATCCATCCATCTATCATCTATATATATATATATATATCTTAAGTAACCGTCCATCACAAAGGCAAATGATTCTGGGCGGCATAAAACATTTATCCTACAAAGACAGTATACTAAACTCTTCAGAGCATTTTAGGTACAAAATGCTAACTAAATTTAGTTTCTCAACGTATATGTGGATCTGTCTTCTGTCTCCAAGATGTGGGTGGTCCTACTGAAGAAGAACTGCTTAAACTTCTGGATCAGTGTGATCTGAGCACATCTCGCTGTGCAACCCCCAATATCAGTCCAGCTACTTCAGTAGTCCAGCAAAGCCGACTGCGTGAATCAAGCTCTAGGTAAGCTTTACAAATTAAGTTTGCATATATGTGGATGGCAAGATTTAAGCTAGATCTTTCCTTGTATAAGACTTCATTTTATCCCGCTGTTTACTTAAAAGTTAATACTCTAACATTTTGCAAACTGTGCAGTATAGATAGCGTATAAAGAGTTCCTAGTGTGTGCCTGTGTGAATTATGTAATTTGCTTATTCATATAGTAGTGATCTGAAGGAATAATGAATAATTTATGATTTTTGCATGAAAATAAAAATAATCCAAATTTCTAGTTAGTAAATTTGTTCAATTTGACATGCTCAATTTATTAATTTAATTATTTAAAAAGCTTCAAATGTTTTCAGCCTCCAGTTACAGCACCGGGAAACAATCCACGAAACCGCTACATATGGCTCCATACGGCCATATAGGGAGAGCCCCTTACTAGCCAGAGCCCGCCGGACGGAAAGCTTTCACAGCTACAGAGAAATTCAGCCTTTTAATTTAAGTAAAACCATGGTAGACAAAGCTGTTCCTCAGAATGGCAGTTGGAGTCCTGTACAGGCAGAAGGGAAAAGAAATGGTGAAAACATAGCTGACAAAAAAGCTTCAGCCTTAGCACTTGAGATAAGAATGGCCAGAGTGCCAGATGGAGGAACTGAACTTCAGAAAGTGTCTGAAAGCATATTAGAATTGAAAAAAAGAGGAAACGATGAAGACAATGAAACCAAAGTAGACTGCAAAAGGAAGAGTGGATTTGAAGGAGGTGGTTTCCTTGGAAGAAAGAAAGGACCACATCTTGTGGTGTCTTCACCAAACATTGTAGAAGGAAGTTCTGAGGTATTTGGTACAGCTTCCCCATCTCCTACAAAGACAACAGTTTCTCCACGGCATAAGAAAAGTGACTCATCTTGCCAGGATTACACCTTATGAAAATACCTTGTGAAAATAAAAGACGTCTGTATCCCACATGTATATCAAACATTTCTCACTAAACTGGACGAATTTCACATTTATGTATCTAAATTTGTATCTTTCTAATTGAAGATGAGTTTGAATTAGAATCAGACAGAATAAGGAAACACGTTCTAGACAAACCAGCCTTCCAGTCCTGGTGTTGATCTTGATAAGTTGGACTTGAACTTCCATAATTCCATTGAGGCAGGTTGGCTTAATTATGGGGAATTATGGGAGTTGAATCTAATTTCTCTGGAAAGTACCAGATGGAGAAAGCTGCTAAAAAAAACCTGGCTTCATAGCACAATCAATGGAAGCATTTTTTAACTACTCAAGATTGGTGTTAACTTTCTATAACTGTCTATGTGAAGTCCAGTTCTGGTACAGACGTTTTCAAGCTTTGTTTAATACAGGCTGGCATGCACTACCATTTTTGTTGTAAAGTAACTGTTTCCTAATCTTGGTTACAGATATGCTAAATATTTAAAGTTTATGGTCGGTCTATAGAGCAATTCATACTTTCAGTGTGGTTTCCATGTTGAAAATAATAATGGGAAGAATTAGGGTGTTTTATTTTATGTCTTACTTTTTCTGCTGTGCCACCAGTTTTTATTAGTATTAATAAACTTTGTATATCATCTCAAGCTTCAATGTGTTGACTTAACCAAATTGAAATTCTAAATGTCTTGTCACAGATATAAAACATTACTTTGCAGATATTTATCAAATATTAAAGTACAAAGAATGTAGTCATTCTGTACACTTTTAATTACAATAGCATCAGTGGATTAATTCTGGAATGATGGACCACACCTTCCTATCAAGCCATTAGTAGTTGCTCTCATAAGTGGTTTCTTGCATTTTATGAAGCTCCATGTGCCAGCTTGTGGAGTCTGCTATTATGAGATGTCACACAAATTACTTCTACAAAATTTCTATGTGGTCTGGCCTAGTCAGCAATCGGTAAGAGAGAAAAAAAAACCCAAAGCATGCTACCATCTTCCATAGGAAAGGAGAACTGGAGTCACTTTCTTAACAACATACATTGATCTTTACAATAATTAATTACAAGTTTGATTGCAAATTACCTAGTTATAGACAAAAAATTCATAGAAAACTTCACTTATTATACCACTGTATAGAATTAAGCAATTCGTTTAGGTCTGCACAGTTGAAAAAAGCCAGAATTTGTAGATGTAAATAAGTTTCCCAATATTTCTAGGAGCAATATCTGTGCATGAAAGTATCTTTTAATCCTTTGGCAAAGGCACAAGCAGTCTTGAGATTTCTTCTTGCTTTTTCTTTGCCCTTCGGTCCAGTCAAATTACATTATCTTACACATTTCCTAGAGACCCTTAATGATACAGCCTTGAATGTTCCCAGTTGCATATGCTAAGGCTGGAAGAAAACCAGGATTCTACTGAGTCTCACAAATACAGTAACGGCCTCCTTGTGATGTTTTATTGTATGCTTTCAGCAATCATAAGCATATTTTAGAGTAGATAATTATTCCCTTTCTTGCAATACGAAGAAGAGGGCAAGAATTGAAAGCTGATACCCCAAAGCCAGGCTTATACTCGGTCCTTCAATATTCTTTGTTGAATACTTAGATTTTGTATCAATGTAACACTACTAACATAGAATAAAATATACAAAACTATAAGCCTGCCCTGTTGTAAGATATAAATCTGATAATAAATCTGATAGTACTGCAGACACTATTCAGTTATATTTGAGTCCCCTGCCTGCTAAAATAAACCCTCAACATGTATAAACATGGCAACTTATCTTCCATAGAAAGTGTGATGTGTGCATAGTGAGAGTTGCAGCTGCCACTTGTCCAAATGACTTCACAATTAAGAATAAAAACCCATCACTTTAATGTGAATTATACAATGAATAGTAAGGATTTAAAATTTCCAGACATTTTAAATTTACTCTGTGTGACTGCTGTTGGTTATTCTTAAAATGAACACTTGTCATTTGAATTTTATATGTTCTGCCGTACTGTTTACCATCTTGCTTGATTACACTTGGTTTACATCAAAACAGCTTCCATAATCTTTTTTGAAAATAGTTAAATAGTTGTTTGTTTGACAATGGAAAGAGACAGCAGGACTGTTTAGTCAAAGGTAAGTGATTTTATGCTTCAGATACTGTTATGTTCCTAAAGGTTTCTTATGAAATACAAAAAGTAAGGCTACTGTGCACTAATGTTTATTCACAGCCATGCGCTAACAATTCGGCTATCTTGTAAAACAAACAATACAATCAATATAAAGGAGACACAATGAAACAAATTAAAATCATTTTTTTAATTTGAGACTATCCTGCAGCTTGACAATATATTACATTTTTGATTGCTAAGGATCAGTTTTGATACGAACTTTTAAAAAATAAAAATGCTGCACACTCTTGAAATTCTGTACAGATCAGAGGTGGTATTCAGCAGGTTCTGACAGTTCTGGAGAACCAGTAGTGGAAATTTTGAGTAGTTTGGAGAACTGGTTAATCCCACCTCTGACTGGCCCCGCCTCCATCTATTCTCTGCCTCCCAAGGCCCAGCTGATTGGCTGGGTCTCTTTTTGTTGCCCTGCGCAGGGGAAGAGCTGGAAAGCAGGTTAGTAGGGTAGGGAAAGAATGGGGATTTTACAGTATCCTTCCCGTGCTACGCTCACCAAGCCATGCCCACCAAGCCGATACATGCCCACCAAGCCAGGCCGACAGAACTGGTAGTAAAAAATTTTTGAATACCATCACTCAACTTGTCCTCAACTTACGACCATAGTGGAGCCCAAAATGCATGTTGTTAAATGAGAATTTTTTAAAGTGAGTTTTGCCGCATTTTATGACCTTTCTTGCTACATTTGTTAAGTGAATCACTGCAGTTGTTAAATTAGTAACATAGTTGTTAAGTGAATCTGGCTTCCCCACGGACTTTGCTTGTCAGAAGGTTGCAAGAGGTGATCCTATTTCCCCAAGACGCTGCAATTGTCAAGTGTCTGAATGTTGATTAGGTGACTGTAGAGATGCTGCAGCAGTCGTAAATGTGTAAAAAATCCCTTTTTTCAGTGCCGTTGTAACATTGAACTGCTATAAGTTGAGGACTGCCTGTACTAACAGCCTGATAGGTATATCTTATGCTGCACAGGTGTGTCTCTGGTGCCCTTAGAACAGAAAGATCTAGTTATATTCTGAGCACTTGCAGAAATCTTATTCCTCACAACTGGTTTTTATAGTTCGGAGTGCTGTTAATTCAAATTGGTCGGCCTTTCTTCTATCAGAGCACCAAAGCTTTACAATGGCTTTGTCTTCTGAAGTACATATTTGACACCACAGTGGTCTTCTGATTTTCCCAGGCTTGAAATGTTAATATCTTTTGCCACAGAAGCAGAACTACATATGTGCCATGGCCTTAGTAGTTAATATGGGACTAATAGGTATCTTTCCACTTATAGAAATGTCGTGATTTTTATTACAAAATGATAGCATTTGACATTGGATCATGTATCAGAATTAGCAGAACAGTAAAGAATATCAGCTACAGCCAGCAGAAAAACATACTAATTACTGACAAAGTAAGTATTTCCCCACACAAACATATTTTATACTCTAAAGCATTGAAAAGTCAAGATAGAACAGCTATATACTTACATTTTGATTACTTTCCCCTTATCTATAACTAATAAGTTTGAAAGATTTCACTGTATGGCCAAAGGAACAAATACTATCATAATAAAGTATAATTAAGCAATTCTATGTACTCTTAAGTTGTTTTAACAAGATTGTTGATGGTCTTAATTTCTGATTAATTAAAGGTTTTCAGTAATTTTTGTGAAGAATTCAATATTGTTCCCCAATTTTCTGCCTTGATAAATTTGTGTGTATGGCTTTACTTTTTCCCCATTTTATCCAATCAGTTCCCTCAATGAGCTGTATAAAGTTTGTGTAGCACTATTTATTTGCCAAAAAATGCATTTAAAAAATTAATAATATGTACCTCTCAAATAAATACATTTGCTCTACATTTGTACTACTAGAAAAGAAGCTTCTAAGTTTTGAAAGAAAGAAAATAGCTTTCACATATTTACAATACAAGATGTAATTCATAAACACTAGAAAAATTTCAGGAGAAGCATGACTTCATAATGACTACAAAGAGCAAATATTCAAGGCTTTTCATGTTATCTTTTCTATTCTGTGGCAACAGTACTAAATAACTTACAAGTGTGTATCAGTAAATGTTGTATGTGGTTTGGTGACTGTACTGAAGCTTTTGATAGTGCTCACAAGATCTTCATAATCCGCACACTAAAATAAAGCAATTTTAAGAAGGAAAGAGTTACAAAATAAAGACATTGAGATCTCATTCAGAGATTTTTAAAATCAAAAAGTTTTTATTGTTGGTTAAACCTATAATTTACTTAAGTAAAAGACCATCCTGACCGAGTGAAATTCACTGTTTGGCCCTCTATCAAAAATTTCAAAAAATATGCAAACCCTAAATGCAACTATTTTTTTTTCTTTTAATGACCCCGTAATCCCTTGCATGGAGTCGGGGAAACTGAATGGAGCTGAGTGTTTACTGGCTGGATGCCCTTCCTGTTGTCAATGCAGAGTTCGCAGCAGATATTTACTCATTGTGTCCAAACACAATCTGCCGCTACCTAGGATCGAACTCACAGCCTCCTGATTGTGAGGAGAGAGCGCGACCTCTAGGCCACTGCACCACTGATGAAGCTATGAACTCTTCAAATCAAAGATGGTTATTAAATTTGCATTTCCTAAATTTGCACTCTCTTTGTAGTTACCATTTGGGGCTTTACATCCCTGGCTGAGAAAACCACCGTATAGGATAGGGAATAATATTTATCACAAGGAAAGTGAAGGCCCAAAGCCTAATAGGCTTTGCAGATAAAAAGTTAAAATTAAATGGACTTAACATATATGCTACTTAATTTTATATAATACTAGGATAACATTGCTTCACTCTCAGTAACATTTTATTTATTTAAAAGATTTATATACCCATCTTAGAGCACAGCTCAACATGCATTGCTAAATGTGTATATGCTGCATATTTACTAATAGGAAAAGAGGCATTTTTCCACAGATTGATTTTCTAAGCCTATTATGGACTGCAGCTTGCTCAGTTTTGTGGTCACTGTGCTTGCCTGCCTTACAGTAGTAAAGTTCTGGCAAGCACTGGATGACTTAGCACTTTCACACAATTAATATTAATACCCACAAAGGCCATTGCTCTTGTTTTACCATTTGGTTACTCAGCATGATTGACCTTTATTACAAAGATTGTGTGATTATGGTATGTCAGGATTAGAAGCTAATCAGTTGTCTTTGTATATTGACTTACCAAATTGCTGTCATGGCCATGAATAATGGCATCCCAAACAGTATCTTGTACCGAGGACTTTTTCTCAGATGCTTCAATGAGCTGACTGACACTTCCATGCAGGGAATCTTGGGAAAACCTATCCTCTATCTGGCTCTGGCTTGGCCCCTGGAGGACGGAAACATTTGTACTGCTGTGCATACTCAAAGGCGATGCTGGTCCTGGAATTTTTGTATCTGACAGTCCCTAGGAATAGAAGCAAACAAACGATTGGTTTTTTAACTTTTAGGAACCAAGATATCCTCATATTGCATCTTCCCCTAAGAACTCTTCCGTATTGTAGATAAGGGTTGTCAAAAACTCAATTTCATTGAGGGGTGCATCAGGGTTGTGTTTGACCTTGAGGGCCGGGGTAGGCATGGCCAGAGTAGGTGTGGCCAGCTTGACGTCACTCATGTTGGGGATGTCTGGTGGCACGAGTGCTCTACTAGTGAAAATGGGGTCCCGAGTTCCGATTCCAGCCGAAATTGCCTGCCACCCTCTGCCAGTAAAAATGGAGCTCGGGGGGCTGTGTGTGGCCCTCCCAGGCTCTGTTTCCATCCATAAGCCCCCCTCCCCAGAGCTCCATTTTAGCTGGCAGAGGGTGGCAGGAGGTTGTCACGGCCGAAAATGGAGCCTGGGAGGGCCGCATGTGGACTCCCAAGCTCTTTTTTATCTGGCAGAGACCGTTGGCCGGTCATTTGCTGTTTCCAGGGCAGCCCTGAGAGCCAGATCTAAGCACCCCATGGGCCTTGAGTTTGATGCCCCTGTTGTAGACCATTCTTAATTGATGACAGTATAGGTAGGCTATATTCCAGCAGAATTTACAAATGCAATTATGTACATCAATGATCCCTTCAGCTATTGGTCCCCAAGGGAACCACAGTCTTCTGCAAGGTAGCTTCACAAGTTTGACTCAAGCATGCAACATACACACAACACTGGCACAATTGCCAATCCAGTCTAAGGAGCCTCTCTTGGCCTGCAACACTGACAGGTTTAACTATCTGCTCACAGATTACCAATGTGGTATCACTCTTGTTATTAACACTAGGTCGTGGCTTCCTTAAGTTGGACACACAGCAGTTTTATGAGTTGGCCAATGGAACATGCAGATACAGCAAACTCGGGCGGTAGAGGAGCAACACCCATTGATCATGTAAAGCTACAAGGAAGCCACTTTGGCCCAAAGAATGAAGTACAGGTAGTCTTCGACCTACAACAGCTCATTTAGTGACCAAAGTTATATCAGCACAGAAAAAAAGATGTCACAGTTATGAGCTTTGCAGCATCCTCATGATCATAATTCAGATGCTTGGCAACTGGTTCCTATTTATGACCATTGCTAGGTCTCAAGGTTACGTGTTCACCTTTTGCTACCTCTGATAAGCAAAGTCAATGGGGAAGCCAGATTCACTTAACAACCGTGCTAACTTATCAAGCGCAGTGATTCTCTCAATAACAAAAGCAGGAAAGGTTGTAAAATGGGGCAAAACTCACTTAACAAATGTCTCACTTAACAACAGAAATTTTGGGCTCAATTATGGTCATAAGTCGAGGACTACCTGTATGAGACACTTTCTATGTTAATCTTTTTTGAATTGCCATACATTTCATTGCCATACTAAGTAACTTATCAGTACAGAGAAATGTTGGTTTGTCAGTTGGCAGGAGCTGTTGATACAGTTTTAAGTCAGTTACACACAAGCTTGAATGGGAAAGAGATGGAGCAGAATATTCTGTAGTCAAAACCCAAGTTTCGGGTGCCTCTGGGAGATGAGTTGAGGATACTTTGTGTAAAATTTGAATTAATAAGGTTTAATAACTGTTAGCTGTAGTTACTAGTTGTTCAACATTTACAAAAACTTTCCTGATTCCAATTGCAGCATATGCTGTGGTTGAGAAGGTCTTTGATTTTATGAATAGTATTAAAAAGACCCTCAGCTAAACAAGGGTAAGAAAGAGCTCTGCTAGAGATTTTAATGTACCGGCAGATGCTATATTCTATTCTAGATTGAATATGCCAAATATCTAATCAGGAATGAGGTATTCATAACTTTGCTGATGGCTTTATGCTGATTTAAGATATGAGAGCTTACTTTGTTTAGTGAAGCGGGCCCTGCTGTCTTGCTTGATAGTTGCAATCTCATTACAATATAACAAGGATTGTAAAATCTATTTATGATGCCACTAAGGTAGCTTTGCTAGGAGTGAACTGGGATAAGATAGTGATTATACTGGACAAAACTCAGATGCATCAATCCATATGTCTTCAAGTTGGTGCCCTCTAGATATGAACTTCTAACTCTCATAAACTTTGGCTAACATCAAGTCCAATATATTTGGATGACACTAGGCTGGGGAAGGCTCCACTGTTGACACTATCAGTATACCAGTATCAATTTCTAGAACTTCTAAAGTACTATTTTATACTGTTTTGTCCAACTTCGTACTCACTTAACTGTCTTGCTTAGCAATGGAAATTTTGGACTCAACTGTGGTCATAGGCCGAGGACTACATGTATGTATACTTTACTTTTTCTTAAATTGGAAAAGTGCACGCCAAGATTCAGAAAAGGAGAATTAGGTTTTGGCTGTCAAATTAGGAACTGTGAATTAGGCATTACCCAAACACATTCCTTAACCACTTCTTGCCATTTGACCATTTTAATTATGATACGGCAGGAGATACTCTGGATAAAAAAGATTGCAAGTTACACTGTTGCCAAATGATATCCTCTTCACATCGGCTGTGATACACAGATACTAAGCTGATATTGCCTGGCTGCTCAATATATGATTTGTGCTTTAAAAGTTATATTACGAAAGCTGGCACATCAGCTTAATTTTCAGTGGTCAGAGGTAAGTGAACTTGATTGCTTTGCTCATTTATTACAGAACATAAAACCAAAGACTCTTCATTTGCTCAGCTGCTTTCTCCCCCTGCAGTCAAAATTACACTCAAAATCATATCAACCTAATTTCAGGTCCAAAATGCCACACAGCAACAAATGAAGCCCCACACAAGGTATGTTCATGCCAAAAGTTCAAGACTGTCAATGCTTGCAAACTTGTTCCACCCAACAGAGTTCACTACCTCCAAGTGCATTGTGTAGCTTTTGAGTGTGATGCTACAGGAGGACTCCGATGTATCGGCCACCCTCTCAAACTGAGATTTAAAAGGGAAAAAAGTGTTACTTGTTTAATCATTCAGGCGCTAAAACAAATCTTCTCTTGTAGGTTAGGCATCAACAATGGCTTATACTGAGTAATCCAGAAGGTCAGTGAGAAGGAGGCTCATAAAATTCCAATATCTTCACATAAAGTGATTTTGACCTACAGTGTCTTATTGCCCCATTATGCAGTCTCCCCCCCTGTACCTATCCACCCCCCAAAAAATAAGACATTAAAAAAAAGAAAAGCTGTTAGCAGTAAAGGCTTATGGTGACTGAAAGCCAATTTGTTGTTTTCACCGACAAATTTGCCTAGCATTTGTTTGGGACTGCAGTGGTCGTGTTCCGAATTCAACGGCAGTAATTGAGTTAGATGTAAAAGCAGCACTGACAATTATCAGCACTGTATGCTGGGTGACCTTGAAAAGGATAATAAAACTGAGCTACTTTTTCAATCTAATGGGGAGGGGGGCACAGAGAGTGAGAGAAAAAGAGTCTTCCTGGCAGTTAGAAAGGCATCTTTCTCAAATGTTTATGCAGACATATGCATTGCAAAGGCTTACCTTATCGGAGCTCAGTGATACTTGTGAAGATGAGATAACAGGGACTTGTAAAGAAGTAGCAATAGGAAGCTGGTGTTGTGAATTATCAGGGAAAGAGGGAAACATCATAGGTACAGGAAAGAAAGGGGGGAAAGTGAAGGCAGGTAGAGAAAGTGTGAAGTTAGAAGGCAGAACAAGAAGAGCACTTCAGATCTTCTAAAGCAGAAGACAAAACAACCACCACCACCACCACACCAGGAAAGCTGAGTGAAACACTTTTGAAATATAAATGTTTCCCAATTGTTGACTGCCTTAGAGGAGAAATTAGATAGCAGATTATGCTGAAAGTATATAGCAATTTTTGGCAAATAGATAGGCTTAGATGTACATCCACAAATGTCTGTGTCTAGCATATGTCAGTGTATAGTGATGGCCACATGACCATGGAAATGTGTTTGGACAATGCTGGCTTCCTTGGCTAAGAAATTAAGATGAGCATCGCCTACTAGAATTGGACACAACTGGAAAGGGGAAACTTTAACTTATATACTAGAGTAGAGTAGCTAAGTTTTGGGGGAAAATGTAGCTGGAAGGGAACACTAGTGGACAGATATAATAGAAATAGACATTTTGCACAAACCCAGTCCAAGAGAGTCTCTTCTGATATGGCCAAAACCTACTGGATAGCATCCTTACACACAGTTTAAAATGGAATTTTATCTTATACTGTCATTAGTGACAAATAGTAATTTGTTGCTGGTTTTTATAAAATTGGAGGAAGGAAGCAAAATGACTGGGATTAAAACCATAGGTGTTCGAGACAACCTTCTGATTCTGTTCTTCCCCTGTGTTATACACCAGCAATAGTTAAATGTCCGAGTTAGAGAAATTTCTTCTTCATTCTTGGTTAAAGTTTATTAGAGCATTGCCAATCTAGCACAAAGAGATTTAAAAAGTAAAAAAACCCTTTGTGTTTAGTTGAGTATAGCTTTAAGGGTTCCAAAATAATCATGCCTGGAGAATTGAAATACTGAGTTAGAAATAACCTGGTCTCATTATTACGCTCCCAAAAACCCATTTTATCATCATCATCAAGAGTATCATCCAATTTCTTAAGGGCTAAAGTAGATATTTTATTTTTAATGGTGGTTGTACTTTTAATTCAACTTAAATTGTCCTTTTAGTAGCATTAAATGCTTTTTTATGAAGAAAAGAGAGATAAAAATATTCAAATTAATAAACAAAAAGCATCCAGGTTTCTTCCTAAATTGTGTATTAATGTTCCTATCTCTTGAAGAGAACTTTGAAAATGAGCCAGGGCTGGATCTATAATGTGTCTGCCAATAAACACTTATCACTTGTTGAGCAAATACATTTTATGCCCGAAGAGGTAGAAGCTCTTCCTCAGGAGATTGATTGTCATAATATCTTGATTGTCATAATATTTCTGTTTATAACTTTCTTGCTTAAAACCCTAATTTTCTTCACCATGGCTATCATCCTTGAAAGTGGGAATAGAAGATCTGAGGAAAAACAAGCTCCAGCTTATGTATGCCTCTATAAAAGGCATACATAAAAGGTAAAAATTTATCCTTTTTAGATGTGTCATCTATTTTTTCGCTGAGGGAGCCAGCGTTGTCCATTTCCATCATCATATGGCCAGCATGACTCTATACCAAGACACACAAAATGCTATTATCTTCCCAAACTCAATGTCTTTAATTGCTGAGCTGTCGCCAACCCCCAACTCCTTATGCCTCTTTACATTGGACATCTTATACCACTGTATGGAGATGTATTCGTTATGTATTACTTGTGACTTTTTACATACCTTTCAAAACAAACTCTACAACATTTGGTGCTGCTGATACTATTGACCTCACCCCTTTCCTAAGAGATCTGTAGGGGGTGTGCATAAGCGCACCAACGTGCCTACTGTCCTTGTCCTATTGTTTCTTTTATTTTTCTTATATTTATCCATGTATTCATAACTGTGTTTTTATTTATACCTATTATCTTGTAAGCAATTGACAAACCAAATAAAATAAATAAAATAAATAAATATCTAGTTTCATTATATGCAACAAGTCATAAAGTTAATAAGCAAAGAAGCCTGTTTCCAAAGTTCAGATTTTTCTTTTCTTTAGAAACCTCAGTAAAAC
Source organism: Pseudonaja textilis (assembly GCF_049901715.1). NCBI lineage: Eukaryota > Metazoa > Chordata > Lepidosauria > Squamata > Elapidae > Pseudonaja > Pseudonaja textilis. The sequence goes on from NC_141990.1 coordinate 47,870,133, forward strand.
TGTTCAAAGAAATCTTAAATCAGCCTTTAAGATCACATCTGAGTCATCATTACTGAATATTACTGAAAGGAGCAAGTCCAAGCTACTTGGGACTATTCTTGGAATGCAAGTATTTCCCTTTAAGACATCCATTTGGGCCCCAAACTTAGAAATGCTTCAGGAGTAAGTAATTTTAACTGTCTACTGGCAAGCCCTAGATGTTTAAATAATAATGATCGACTTGCTAAACTCCTTAAAATGCTTTTAATATAGACACAAGCTGTGAAAATGAATCATTTACCTGCACATTGCATTTCCTCACCTCACATTTTAAGGGAAACACATAATTAAGTTGTGCCTTCTGGTGCATTATGGCAAGAGAGAGGGCAACACAGATCATCTATTTCTGGCAGCATAATACTTTAAGCATGTGTTTTTAGCCTGCTCAGTTGCTGGAATAAAAGGACTTAAAAAGGTTTAACTTGGACAGCCTTATTCTTTCTTTGGTAAATAAAGCACCTTTTTATTTCTGCTTTGCTGTGGAAGTGATACGTGGGAAATGATTCCACAGTCATAATGGGGTTTAAGAGCCACTGCTATATTAGTAGCAGTAATTTGCCTTAGTTGTTGTCTTTCAAAGGGTATTTTTGATGTTTTTCAAATATGGGCTTGATTTATACGGTGTTGGTTTTATATAATGGCTATGGGTGCATCTATGTTGGCCCACAAATCCTGCCTCAACTCTAGTACAGGGCACCTCTTCACAGGAAATCCATTTGCAAAACATAGGCAGAACACCATACCATGTGAGTTTCTCCTTGTGAATAGACATTCATTGGTGACATTCTCTTTTGAACTGAGACTAAAGGAGGCCTTTCCCGTGAATACAGCTGCTTGTTTATTTTTCTCTGTAGAATTAGAGACAGGAAAATTGCTAGAAGAATCAAGGCAAGGATCGCCATTAGGATCACAAACCACAACTCTGTGTAGAACATTGCTTGCTTTGTGTTGCCTTTGTTATTTTCTCCTGGAGTTGTCAAGACAGGACCTATGGAATCCAGAAAAAGAATTGGTAGCAAGCAAGGGATGAATGGGGGGGGGAGGAGAGAGAAAGAAAGAGGGGGGGGGGGGAGAGAGAGGGAGAAAGAGAGAGAGAGAAGCAGGAGGAAATTAACATTTTATTTAAGAAAGAAAATATGTGATTCAGTTGTTCTCTGTTAGTTTTGTAATCTGGGGATACTTAGAATCATAGAATGACAGAGTTGGAAGGGACCTTGGAGGTCATCTAGTCCAACTCCCTTGCTCGAGCAGTAGAGTCTGTTCCAAAGATTAGCCTTTGCCTAGGATCAAACTCACAGCCTCTCGATTGTGAGGCAAGAGCTCCACCTCTAGCCATCTCTTTATCCCTTCTCATTTTCAAGGTGCTGCAGTGCTTAATTTTTGAATGGTCAGCAATGAAAAGTACTTTTCACCTTGCAGACTGTTTTAGTGTTGGTGTTGTTTTCAATGGGAACCAGCCTCTACACTAGGAAGAAGAGGACAGACTGTGTGTGTGCTGAAATTAAGACAGATGTATCACAATAATCTTGCACAGTGGAAATTGGGTGATGATTTTATGCTTTTAGAACTAGGCATGTTGTAAAAAGCTTTCCTGTGCTCCTGCCAAAGAAATTAGAGTGACAATGCCCACTGCAGTTCTTATGATGGTATTTAAAAAAATAAAAATAAAACAAGAATGCTTGGGAATGAATAAGTGGGGAAAGATTTACAAAGGATTTCATTGTTCTTGTTTTTCAGCAAAGAATATGTATTTGCAAACATATCTGGATAAATGTCAGACAATTTGATAATGCAAGCCTGAAGCAATAGCTTGTGAATTTTGAAGGAATATATGTATCAGTGAAATAATAGCATGGAAGCATGCCAAGGCGGTAAACCAGCTAAGCCACTCACTCACCAAATGAATAAATAAATGAATGCTAATCTGGCTTTTCCCTTTTCACTAATTGTCTCCTCTATTGTTTTCAGCTTAAGCTAATGTCTTAGCTGTGTGCACACTTCATTTTTGCAGACAAGACAGCAATGATGTTAACGCATAAACATTTTTGTATTATAAATAACAGCTACCCGGAAGCAGGAACAGAGATGTATCAAAAAGAGTTTGACACTTGCTCACTCACTCTGTCATGGCCAAAAAAGGCTACTTCTGCAAAGTTTGCTAGTTGCATTCAAATGGAAATTTCCCTTCAAATGCAAATAGCAGCCTTAGATTGGTAATTTTTGTCAAACTGAGGGTATAAAATTAAAAGTTAGGAAATTACACAACAACAACAATAATAATGTTCCCATTTATTTGTACTGATCCAGTTAACATCATGTTGAATTTGATTTGTGTATAGCAAATATTAAAACTGAAGAGAACTGTTAGTATAAGAGGATATAATTGAGATATATGTTCTTGATTCATATTTTTATGGTCTTATGCCTGATAAAAAGAACTATATTATTAAAGAACCAAAGCACTAAAGATATTTTGTGTATTTATAATGAATAGATGCAATTAAGAGAATAAAACATTCGATGGATTAAGCTAATAATTATAACACAACTGCCAGACACAATGATGAGCAAGATTTTAAAGTAGTTACCAAATCCAGTAGCAGCATTGTACTTGATTACTGGTGTTACAGCACTCCCTTCATCAGTGATGCAAGTCACCTGAAATAAATAAACTGAAAAGAAATGAAGAATTAAAAATATGAACATTATATGCACCTTTTATATTATCATTTCATTTGCATGTCTATATAGAAGCATAATATGCATTGATATTCTCTCTCCATAGTTTGAAAGTTTGCAAATAATAGTTCTATCCTTTAATAGGATGCAAAAGTTCAGGTAGCTACAAGACAGTAGCAAAGATTTTTTCCTGTTTTTTGTAGGTCACTGAGTTTTTACCTGGGTTTTTGTAGCCCAGAACTGGAAATGATCCTAAAACCTGTAGCCCAGTAGTATGCCACCAAATACCAATAAAATATATTTATTTGGTAGGTCATTTAAATGAATCCCCATATATAAAAAGGGAAGAAGCAACAATCAGCAATGACTATTGGTTCTTCTAATTGCTATTCTCATGCTAAAGTTTAGCAAAACCAGAGAACTACTGAAGCTCCTTGAGCCTTAACGTTTTTTTTTTCTACTTTAATCACTAACTTAAAAATCAATATAAGCATGGGAGATGATAATCAGAATCTGTTCTGGACTATTCTTTTATTACAGTAGTATTTCATCAGATTGTTTTATTTTTTTCCATCCAGTCTTCTTTCTTACAAAGTGCACAAGCTCAAAAGCTAGATGTAGGTATCCAAGAATATCAAAAATGATGACTAGTACATGTTTAGCCAAAGGCTAAGTTCGGTGAGGTGGAGAGGAAAAAAAAGTTCTGATTCTCCTTTCACACACCTATTCCGAAGCAGTGATAATTTGATTCTTGCATTGGCAACTTCAAGATGGAATTGTCAACTGATGTAAGTGGGACTGCTCTTATGATTGACCTGGAAGCTACAAATAGCATGAAATCAAATAGGTAGTGCAGCCTGGAGTTTCTTTTGATTGAGTATATTGAGTAAATCACTTTGGTATTCACTGTCAGTGAACATGTAGATTTTTTAAAAGATGATCTGTCCCTAACCAGATCTCCCTTGTATTTATTAGATTTATGAAAGCCACTAAATTAGATTCAGTATTTTAATGTTGGCAGACAAAACCCCAAAACAATTACCTAAACCAACATTTTAAATTAGAGCAACTTCATAGATATGAGCAACCATATATATGACTCTGTGGTTTCTTCCCCAACCCACACAAATTTTAACCTTAGACTGTCTACTATTGACCTCACCCCTCTTCCTAAGAGGCCTGTAGGGGGCATGCATAAGTGCACCAATCGTGCCTACCGTCCCTGTCCTATTGTTTTTTATTTTTCTTATAAGTATCTATCTCATGTATTCAAAACTATATTTATTCTTATACCTGTATCTTTATTTGACAAATCAAATAAATACTAAATACTAAAATATATAAATGATCTTTAGAGATGGTCAGATTTTCCGTGTTGTATTTTGCTGTTCCATGCTGATGCACAGATAAACCGTCTTGACAACCATCAGTTGTCCTATGGAATAAGCTCTTCTTTATGGTATGTCAATTTTATGTATTTAAGGCATCTCTTGAATCTTTACAGTGGTGCTCTCTACCCATTAATTTCCTCTAACATTCCATTTCCGTTCTGACTGATGAACTGATAGCCAATCTTGTTTGTTCATGAGCTCAAGGTAGTGAACATTGTGCTTCTTTATTTTACTTTCTCTTATTTTTCCTTACTATAAAACCCTGTGAGGTAGCTTGTGAAGTCACCCATAGTGTGCATCCATGGTTAAGGTTTTCCCCACTCCTAGACCAATATCTATGTTGTTCTCTTAAGATTTGGTTGGCACTGCCCATTCTGTGATTGTGAAATTGAAATTAAAAAAAAACCCCTCAATCAAAGGGCTAAGGAACTCAGTGTTAAGATATTGAGAAACACTTTTGGAAGTTGCTTTATTCAAAAATTGATTGCAAACTGCCTTACTGATAATCTGATTGAGTTATGTAAGAGTAAGTAATTTAACAAGAGTTGTGCACATAGGATACATTGCCCTAAAACGCAAGATTAAAAGATGAATATTCAGGATTACTTTTGTCAGATGTCCTTGGCAAATACAGTCTGGTATCAAAGCCACTGTAGATGCGTTGCCCTCCTTCCATTAGCACATATTCCTTCAGAAGCCCATTCAGTAGGAAGGTGTGACTCCAATCCAGAAAGATGGTGGATAAATTTCCGATTATGATAAATGGAGATTTGTATAGAGGGACTGGCAAGAAAAAGAGAAGCATTAAGACAGTAAATACATTGATATCCAAATCATTAGCCACTGTTCTATGAATGTTTACATCTATTATTGTTCAGTTAGTAGTTTCAAGCAATGGATGATTATCAATTAAAATAAAAATGTTTCCAATGAAATAAACAAAATTCATGAGTGTTCCCATTCCAGACTGCTGTGTGTTCTTTTTTGGGTGATGATGGTATAGAAAAACAAAAGGCTTAGCAATAGTATGAAAAAAAATATTACTGAGGCTAAGCAATGCTATTAAAAACAATTATCAAACTAAATCTCTCCCATTAAATTGATACTGCAACATAAAGCGTTTTAGTTGACTTCTTAATCACAGGAATTCTATCTACTTTTATTTGTGTTGCTTTACCTTTGTCCCTATCTACTTCTACTTTGTTTACCACCCGATAGTTTGTCCCAGTGTTTCTCAATCACAAAGTTATGTAGACTTCAATTCCCAGAATTTTGGGAATTCCCAAAGGAAGAGAAACTCTTCTATCCATTTTTATTCCATGGTTGCTGTTGTTTCTTTGTTTTTTTGGAACTCTTCAACTCCTCCACCTGCAATTTCCACTCATCGTCATTCTTATGGTCCTGGAAATGTATCTTGTCTTCTTCTACTTCTTGAAGTCTGCAGGTGCGGTTTGGTGTTGAGTTTCATTCACATTTGGTGGCTGTTCCTCAGAGGCATCATTCAATACTTCAGCCTGTATAATTATCCACCTTGCCTACCTCTGATGTCTTTATTGAGTTTCAGGGTTGCAGGACTCAGTTACAACATCACGGACATTATTGTGGCTGTTGGCATGACTGCACTTTCTAACTGCTCTCACTGACCCGGTCCTTGATTGTCAGTTGTTCTCACCTGAAACTGCTGTTGCTTCAGTTCCAGTGCATTCAGTTCTTTTGGGTCTGCTGTCTTCCTACCTACTTTCCTACCTACATTCTTGTTCTGTCCTGTTTCTTCCTTTTTTTCCACCATTGCTACACTTCCTCGTTTTAAAAAAAATAGCCAGCACTCCAAATAAGGCATAGGCAAAGGAAGGAGAGCAGTGTAATATGTCCTTTCTCTCACATTACTCCTCAAGTTTCCCCCTCCCTCAAATCATTAAAATATATAACAAACACTTTGATAAGAGTAAACTAATTGAATCTGAAAAGGATCTAACTTTGACTACAGTTGCAATAACCGGGACTATTACATAAATGTGACAGGAAAGTAAAATAGTTAATTTTAATAGTAATAAATACATATTTTCATAATTAATATAAATATTTGTAAAACATCATAATATTGATGGTCTTTCTACTCTCATCAAGCTGTCTATACTTCTTAGGAAATACATTTTCCTACATTTTTACAATGCTTTCCTCTTAAATTGTTTATTTCAAAAGTAAATGAGCTTAACAATATTACAAATACGATATGTTGTACCAATCACTTAATCAATTGTCTAATTCATCACTGCACAAGCAAAAAGCATGCAAAAGGAAAATAAGAATTTTCCCTTGAGTTTGTGCTAAACAAAAAAGAAAAAGGATCAGGATGTGACCTTGTTTTTTAAATATGTTCAGAATCCGCCAAAGAAAGCAAAAAAAAAAAAAAAATTAGACCATCGGAGCATCTTGCAACAAAATCTTTAATTATTATTGGAAGAGACTTTTATTGGATGAAGTTTAACACTGAATAAAATTATAGGAGATTGGCTAAAAAGAAACTCAGTTGGGTAATTTAATCCTATTTCAGCTGCTTTTATTTAATTTCATTTCTAACATTGGGAAAATATGCTCCATCAACAGTAAAGTCTTCTGATTTTACAATCACTTAACATACCACAAAAGCCGCACAGTCTTGAAACTACATAAACAGCTAAAGGTTTTGGCAAATTTGCTTAATGTTTCAGTTTCACATTGTTACTCACTTTTAATTTTTGCAAGGAGCAAAAGAATCTGTTTAACTATAAACTACAGAAATAGTAAGACTGAATTATGAAAACTTATAAATTGGGAATTTTCAGATATCTCTCCATGTTTTAAAAACCTACCAAATAGGAAAAAAGTAATGGTATTTTTAAAAACTCAGTTTTAAAATTCCTATTAAAAGAAAAACAGATGAAGATTTTTGCTTGCTACTGTATATAGGGTACCAGTTACATAACATCTTTTACCATCCTAAGAATAACAGGTTCAGCCCTTAATAGTTGTGATAGGAAACAAAGCACTCCTAAAAAAGATGGAAATCATATGCAAATCCTTATTTTTGTCTGTAGAAACTCACCCTCTTTTTCAGTAGTAAAAGTAATCCATTCTGAAGTGGTGCTTCCAACTGAATTGTAGGATACCACTCTCAGTTTGTAGCTTGTATAAGGCTGAAGTTCACTCACACTGGAATGCCGGTTATTTCCTTTATATCTCACCTCAATAGGTCCAGGCTTACAAACTCTTTCTATAGGAAGTAACCAAGGAAGACAGGATGTGTACATGTGGAGTTCATATCTATAAGAAAAGAAATCAGCATTAATAATAGGCACATCACTCGGGTTTACATATTACTTTCAACTGTAATATGGCTTGTTTCTGGCTTAGTTGATGAGCAATCCATTCACATTATGGTGTCTATGAACCAAGGTAATTTAGCTTACTAAATTATCAAATGATTTATGGTTTGCATAGCAAATCATAGCTAAACAAACCGTAAATTATCACAATATGTGAAGTCAATCCTTTCTGGCAAATGTGAGTTTATCCTTCCCAATACCAAATGCTGATTAAACTGAAAGGCTGATATCCAACTTAATTGCTTTAAAGTTCTAGATATCCCATTCATTTTACTTATGTGCCTATGCATGATTTTTATAGGAAAATGATATGTCATTATTTCAGTGAAACAGTGGAGTAATATTTTCAATAATTAGAAATGAATAAAGATAATTCCCATTGCCTAGATTTAACAGTTGTATTTTCAGAATCTGTATCAAATTGTAATTCATACTATATTTCAAAAGTCTAGATATAAACACATTAGACATTTAGATATTTTCCCCAAATTATGTAAAAATAAGATCTAATTTAACCTGTGTACTTTTAAGGCACTGGTTTTAATTCATGATTTGCCTTTGAAACTTTTACAATTATGAAGTGACTGAAGAAGGGAAGAATCTATTATGATGTGGGCTCACTGATAAATCTATATATAAATAGCAGCAAGTTACTGTTATTCTTCTATATATTTATTGGCAAAAATGATCTCAATTCAATAAACATGGCTATCTGCAAAAAACCTGATGAATGGCTGAAAACTGACTAGCTAGTTAGTGTTGGGTTAAGGAACTTAATACAGTTAAACACAGGGGATCAGCATTTTGAACATATAGCCAGTTTGTCTAGGGGTCACTGCACCAAGCTAGAATCCAGGAATCTGATTTCTATTCTCATCTTAGCCATGAAAGCCAGCTGGGTGACTTTGGGCCAGTCACTCTCTTTCAGCCCAACCGAATTTACAGGATGGTTGTTGTGGGAAATTAGAAGGAAGAGGAGTATAAGGTATGTTCACCACCTTGAGTTATTTATAAAATAATGAAGGTGGAGTAAAACATATCTAAACAAATTGATGTACCCATTTTTGTAGTACTAAAAAGACTATTACATATATTATCAGATTAATTTTGTACATCAAAACTATTTCATGAGTAAGTAAAATGCAGTGAAGGAAAGGGGTTATACACAAATACACAACTCTCTTGGTGAAGGAAGAGAAAAAAAGGCACAGAAAAAAATTAGAGAAATGAGAGAAAGGTTAGTGAGCATTATTAAAGCAATAGGTAGGTGTGAGTTCCCAACCATAGATTTTATCTGATTATATCTGAGCAGTTACCTCGTCACAATGCCATTGGGTTCCTGAGGAGCATCCCACAGAAAAGAAGCATTTCTTGAAGTCAGGCTCTGTATATGGGGAGAAGGCTGCTGGCTGGGTGGAGCTGGCTGAGTGGTGATTTGAGCCATTGGTCCCTGACTGCAGCAGTTGAAGCATGTGCAAACTTCAACCCCAATAGAATAAGTGGTAAAAGGTTTAAGTCCATGGATTGTCTGCTGGGCAGTAGTTCCTTCTGAGAGCTGAAAATGATAGAACAAAAGCAGAAGTAGGCACTGACATGCAAGTAGTCTATGTACTGCACAATGCTCAGCTGGACAAAACTATATATTTGTTCATTTGGCTTTTATCCTGCCTTTGCTTTACAATTCAAAAAAGGTATATTTGATGTTTTCTCTTCCTATTTTTTCAACAACAATAATAACAATTTTACAAAGTAGGTTGGGCTATGAGACTGGCTCAAAGTCATTAGGCCAGCTTTCTTGCCAAGCAGAAGGCCAAAACTCATATCCTCCTGAGTTCTAGTCCAACACTCTAACCACAAAACGCTGCTGGCTGGCTGATCTAATCTAGATAGTTTTAGACCAGGCATGTAGCTTCCTAAGAAGCAATGACTAAGCCAATCCCTGAACAGTAATACCCAAACTGATAGACATGGTAATCAATAGTACTTCCACTCTTTTTCATCCCCCAAACTGCATATATTTTGACAAATCCTATAATCCTTTCCTCACCAGTGCCCTTTTTGAGTGAAAAGTTGATTTATTTTTTAAATTTCACATCAGTAATAATTAAAATCTAGACTGAGATATGCCATACCTTTATTCTATGCAATCAAGAGGAATATTGAGGACAATCCTATAATAATAGTAACTGGCATCACCACAAATTTCATCAACTCAAAAGATTAATCAACTCAAAAGATTAATACTTACCATGTTCTCCTTTCCTTTGGTGCTATTGGAGAAGAACCTGTAGAGGGTGATTATTCCATTTGGCTTTAGAGGAGGACGGATGTTGACTACAGCAGAAGTAGAAGCTACTGTTTCAAACAAAGGAGCAGGTAGTCCTTGAGGAGGGGCTGGGCCAGTCTTACCTTTTGTCCAATTGCTAGCAGTTTGGCCAACAGAATTAACTGACCAAACCTGAAAAAACAAGAATTCATAATAATCCTAATACATCATTCCAGAGAAAAATCCATATTATCATTTCTGCTTTTATTTATACTGCCTAGACTCCATCTATGCTGCCCAGAACCCCTCTATGAGAAGGATGGGTGATTAAGAATAACAATAGCAATAGCACTTAGACTTAGATACCACTTCACAGTGCTTGTTCAGGCTTCATCAAACATAATTAAACACAAGCTTGTTTTAAAAGCAAAACCTATTTTATTGCAACACTGGGAATTACTTCCATTCACAGCCAGAACTAAACTTAAACAGTTTCCCAAGATAAGCACACACCTGCCAGTGCTGTGGAATGCTGCCAAAAACAGAAGTATCCAAATTAATTATAACAGAAACCAACAGAAGTACCAGAAAAAAACTGATCAGAATACACAGAGCTTCAAAGAGGACTCAGAATTTATTGAACTACTTTGCTTTCTGCAAAGCTTTTGTCATTAAGGCCTGACTTTTATCCCTTATGGGAGGGACAATCACCTCTCAGCCTTACTCCCAAGTCGCCCCTTCTGCTTCAGCTGCTCTCACCTTCTAGCACCTCTGTGCACATGCACACTGGGAACAGGCTCCCCTGGATCCTCTGCTTCACTGCTGTCAGATTCTGAAGGCTCTCAAGGCAGCACCCCACTCCCAGATGGTCCTGGCCCCATCCCTGCATCAGACGCAGGACCCTCGTCCAAGTCGTCTCCAGACTCCCTGACTGGTTCCCTTTCTTCCTCACTGTCCGATACCACTGCCGTCTGCACCGGCTGCCGGCGAACCACAACAGACCTCTCTAAGTGATTTACAGAGTCAGCATATTGCCCCCAACAATCTGGGTCTTTGCTTTATCGACCTTGGAAGGATGGAAGGCTGAGTCAACTGTGAGGCAGTGAAACCTGAACTGCCAAACTGCTGGCAGCCATTGATCAGCAGAAGTAATCTGCAGTACTGCATTCTAAACATTGTGCCACCATGGCTCTTTTGATATATAAACAATAAATAACAGAAAATGCTTCAGAACAAACTGAATTTGGGAAATGTTTTTGTAGTCTGCATCCATATTTATTTGACTATCATGTTTTCCTGAAAATAAGACCCAACCAGAAAATAAGACCCAACTAGCATGATTTTTCAGGATGCTCGTAATATTCCCCAAATAAGCCTCAGTTAAGATCATCAGCCAGAGGGATGGATTTAGTACCACATTTTCCCCCAAATAAGACCTAACTGGGAAATAAGCCCTAATGCATCTTTTAAAGCAAAAATTAATATAAGACCCAGACTTATTTTTGGGGAAACATGGTAATTTATGTATTGTCTTTTCATCTCTAGTAAACTCTCAAGGTGGCTAGAATGAGACAATTATCTTGCCTTGAAATGTAATTTCAGATGGCATATCTGTGATTTTATATTTTCACTGTAAACTAATGGTTTGGTAGCCAATGGACTAGGAAATTAAATAAAACAAAAACAAAAGTAAGTTTATTTAAGAACTGTACAATTTTAAAGGATCATCATACATGTCAGCATTTCATTAAGATTTCACATGAACAACTTTCAGGACTGACATTCATCTGAGTAAATGTTACCGCAGTATGCTTGACATTATCATAGAATCATAGAGTTAGAGCAGGGGTTACAGCCATGGACTGGATGCATCATGCACTGGCCTTGCTGACTCCTGGTTTAGCAAGGGGGGGGGAGTTATGTTATGTCACGTGACAACACCGTGATGATGTGAGTTTGACATCCCTGAGTTAGAGGATTGAAAGAACCTTGAAGGTTTTCTATTCCAGCTTCTCTCCAGTGCAGGAATTCTCATACTATTCTTAACAAATGGCTTTTCAGTCTTTTTCTGATATCCTCAAATTTTGTAGCATTCACAAAAGCCTAAGAAGGCAGGCTGTGAGAGACTTAACAGCTCTCACAATCATCTAGTCCAACAATCTCTCATGTTCATTCAATGTTCATTTAACTTACTGCTGAATTATTTAATGTTACACTGAGTAGCATAGAAAGGTTATCACATAGAAGTGCAGTAAACCTTCTAGCATTCTTGATCATTTGCATGAGGTCAGTCAGCTCAAGTCAAAACCCTCCTTTAGTAGCATAACATATTCAGTCCATGTGCCTGCAGTAGTAAAAAATCAATGGAGATCCCTTCTTCAAGGACATGACCTATAAAAGGGGTGCATGCTTTCCTGTGGGATAGGGAAAAAATTGCATCTATATTTTTATAGACACAAAATAAGGGATGCTTTGATACAAACTTGGGGAGAGATAAAGAAAAAACTATTTGAAAATCCCAAGTTGGCTATCCACCATAGAAGCATTGATCCACCCCAATACAGTGGATGTTAATAAAATGGCCAGGTACAAGGAAATCCTAGACAATCAAGGGAAATTAAAAAGTAGACAGGAATTGAAGGAGCAGGGAATATCTATAGATTGGTGGCCTTGCCTGCAACTACAATCCAGATATAAAAAAGACAGTGAGGAATTAGGAATAGACAGCAAGCCACAAAAACTAGATAAACTTTTGACTGGTCTAGATGAAAAACTGTTATCAAAGATATATAAATATTTATTAGAGCAGAAGAGATTGTGAAGGGATCGATGATAGCATGGGCCAAAAATTTCGGATATAGTATTGACCTAGAGGAGTAGGGAAAAAATTGGAATATGAACTACAAGATAACAAAATCGATGGCTTATAAAGAAAACCAACATGAAATGTTTTATCACTGACATTTGATGGTCACAAGATTGGCCAAGATTTATCCAAATGCAAATCCAAACTGCTGGAAATGCAGACAAAAAAATGGTACCTTCTATCATACATGGTGGTTATGCTCTGAAATGAAAAAATATTGGAAGAAAATACAAACGTGGTTACAGGAATTAATTGGAAGCCAAATAGATTTTGTCCTGGAATTATTTCTTTTAGGGATAATGAAGAGGAAATACAACAGAAAGATAAAGTATTTGGTGTTACCAGAGGTAGTATTCAGCAGGTTCTGACCAGTTCTGGAGAACCAGTAGCGGAAATTTTGAGAAGTTCGGAGAACCGGCAAATACCACCTCCGACTGGAAATTTTACAGTATCCTTCCCCTGCCATGCCCACCAAGCCACACCCACAGAACTGGTAGTAAAAAAACTTGAATCCCACCACTGGATGTTACGTGTATTAACAGCAGCAAAGTTAGCCTATGCTCAATGTTAGAAGAGATATTGCAACCATCCGAAGGCTTAGTAATTAAAAAAATGTATGTGTGCGGAAATGGATAAATTGATCACTGAATTAAAAGGAAAAGTAGACTCTGAATACTATGCAATACGGGAAAAATGGTACCATTGGATAGACAATAGAAATAAGAAAATAAAGTGTATACAATAAATGTAGTAAGTATAGAAATAGAATATATAGATTGTATTGGACATGATATGTACATGTATAAAAAATGTCATAGTTCTGTTTATTAAGTGATTGAGATGTGTAAAAGAAAAAAAAATCAAATAAGGCATTTCTAAAAAAAAAATCAATGGAGATCATAAGAGAGCTAGAACTCAGTTGTATGTGAAATGTTAAGGACACTGCACCCATTCATCAAACTTATCTATGTTATTAACATGTAAATATAATAAACATATAAATAATATGTATTAAAAGCATGAATATTTGTCTGAACTTAGCAAATCAATATATCCAGCCTACTCTTAGTACTTTGTTTATTCATCTTCAGCTGATTATACTGAATATGTAATAAGCTGATAATATTGCTAAGCTGATAATAAAGCAACAATTATATTGCAAAAGATACAATATTTACTAAGGTTTTGCAAATATTTTATGATATTATCTTAATCAATGCACATAGGAAGGATTCCAAGATGTAATAGCTAAGAAAGTGACTAGTTCAAAGCTCTTCTTTGGAGATGGCTTTTTTTTGTCAGCTTCACAAAACCAGGGTGATCTGCACACTATATGAAACTCAGCAGTTATTAAACAAGACCTGCAACAAATCTGCATGAAAATTAAATTTTACTTTCATCAAGGAGAGAATAAACATATGGGAGGATGTTTAATCTTATTTATCAAAGACCATTTGTATAATTAAACACGAATACCATAAAAGGTTGACTGAGGTCATGATTTGCATGAGTAACTAATTTGTAGAATGTCAGGTGCAATAGATGGAATAGATGGATGTGTGAATATATAGGGTTAAATTAGACTCAATAATAGTGAAACACACAGAGATCAATCAGAATGATAGATCTAAATGGCAATACAAGGGGACTGTCTCTGTGATTTTTAGTATTAAGTATTCCTTAGTAAGCTTTCATGTCGAGCAGTTCTAACTGTACTAAAACTAGCTCTTATGCTATCTTCTAATATTCTGCTATAACATTTGAATTTATTCCAAGTTGCAAAGAAAGCCAAAGGTCCTAAATACTTTCATAAATGAAGAGTTTTAACTATATAATGGACCTTGTTACTATGGACCTAGCTTCAACTGCAACCAAGAAGCCACTAGTAGATTGTTGGTACTAGAAGATTCAAGAAAAGAAACCAATTTCAAAGGCCTCAGCTATGCAACTGATGACTGAAGACATATTTAAAGTATTCGGCTGAAGTCATAAGACTAATCATTGCAAGAAGATGGGCATCTAATGAATTGTTTTAAATTTCAGGGATCATACTGTTTCTTTGGAATTGTTGACTCTTAAGTAAATTGTATGACTCATACAGTATGTTTGTACACTGCAACTGAAAGTAAAGAGTACAAGAAAATTAATTATAACTTGGAAGGAGGAGGAGGAGGAATAATAATGGCAAAAGACAGCTTTCCTTTGAACAGTTTACATTCTAAGATGATATATTTAATTCCATAAATCAAACATCTGTCTATCCCAGCTCCTTGGGAAGAACTTGATAGGTGGATTAAAAATGTCAAATCCAGTCTAAACATCTGGCTGGCTTGTGATGAACCATAGTAATCATAGGACTCCCAGAGAGGCATTACTTTGACATAGTAATAGGTACCTTGGGTGCAATCCCAGAACAACTGGAGCATCATTTGAACACCAACAGCATTGACAAAATCACTGTCATTGTAAAAGGCAGTTCCAGATCATGAGAACATACCATTGTAATGTTAGCAAGTTAAAAGTTACCTTTTATGAAACCTTTTCAGACAATTTCCAGGCTCAGAAACAAGAGTGTAATATTCAAGTATCATACACATTCAATTATTAATATAAATTCATAAGAATCATATCAATCACCTTTCTAAACAATGACACTAACAGGAACATTTATGGATGAAGGTGACATGGTAAAAATTGTCATTGTATCCAAATTATTGTAGATGATCTTCTTGTGGTTAATGTCCCTCTATTTAAACAAGATTGCCTTGTAATTAAAACCTTCTGTGTTTCAGTATTGAATGCTGCTATTTTTTTTTGATAAAAAAGATAGGAAACTTTTGTCTTTTAGACAATAAAACCTGGTGACTGAACTCTGGATATAAATGCCACACTAAAACAAAACAAAACAAAAACCTTAAAAAAAAACAGCTTCTACAATTGGTTGATTTTATGACAGAGGGATAAAAACACATATTTTTTAAAAAAAATATAAAAAGTAAACCAAAGCTTCAAACATCTTTTGCTCCTTTTAAATATTGCTTTCTATCCATAGCTAACATGGATGTTTACCTCCAAAAGACAGACAATTTAAAAATTTGTTCCTATTGGTACATAATGAGATAGTTAAAACACTCCCAGGAGAGAGATAAGCAGATATTAAAAGGTCTTTCCAATACCTGCACTGACTAAGGGCAACAGTTAATTCAATAGATTCGATCAAAATCACTACTTCTTTCAGGCCTGCTGATTTATTACTTTGGCTGTAGTTAGTCATCATTCATTTTAGTTTGCTTTTCAGAGCTCATAAATTATGCGGTATAAATAAAAAGATACAATCAAGGAAACCATATCAATTCACATAACAGCCAGGGGATATGTACACTCCCATGGCACTCAAAATAATGTCTTTTTAAAAGACAGGCCTATCACAGTGTTCCAGTACGTCAGAAACAAACAGCCCAAGTGGTCTTGCCCTAATGAAGAATGAGTAGGCTCATAACTACTGTATCTGTATGTATGAATTTATCATAATTAAACAGGTACTTTTATTTACTTGAGCAATTGTGCAAAGATTAATCACCAACTTCATTATTGTTGAAAGATTTGAAAAGGGTAAAGATAAACAAAAGTGGGTATTTTTTGTTGAGATCTGCTTTTTCCTATCTCTGTTTCTGCTTCTCTCTGATGTTTCATAGACACCAGCCTTCACTAAGCTGCACCAAGCGGAAATCAGCTTGACTAAAGACCAATCAGTAGTCAGCAAAGAGTAAACAGCTATAAAAATAGGACCCCAATTGCCTGTAGTTGGCATAGTAGGTCATCTTGCCTCTGAAGATACCAACCACAGTTGCCAGCAAAATATCAAAAATTTCTGGTTTTAGATCACTCTCATTAAACCCTGAAGCCAAACACTGCCCATGATGCTTCATATTTCTGAATAAATAATGATAGTTTCAATTATTTCCTGAACTGAAATCCAATATAAAAACAATTCTGCAGAAACCACAGCTCTGATGATCCGTATCTACAGGTGAAACTCGAAAAATTAGAATATTGTGCAAAAGTTCGTTATTTCAGTAATGCAACTTAAAAGGTGAAACTACTATATGAGATAGACTCATTACATGCAAAGCAAGATAGTTCAAGCCGTGATGTGTCATAATTGAGATGATTATGGCTTACAGCTCATGTAAACCCCAAATCCACAATCTCAGAAAATTAGAATATCATGAAAAAGTTCAATATTCTAGTCTCAAAGTGTCCCACTCTAATCAGCTAATTAAGCCATAACACCTGCAAAGGGTTCCTGAGCCTTTAAATGATCTCTCAGTCTGGTTCAGTAGGAATCACAATCATGGGAAAGACTGCTGACCTGACAGTTGTGCAGGAAACCATCATTGACATCCTCCATAAGGAGGGAAAGCCTCCAAAGGTAATTGCAAAAGAAGTTGGATGTTCCCAAAGTGCTGTATCAAAGCACATTAATAGAAAGTTGTGTGTAAGGGAAAAGTGTGGAAGAAAAAGGTGCACAAGCAGCAGGGATGACCGCAACCTGGAGAGGATTGTCAGGAAAAGGCCATTCAAAAGTGTTGGGGACTTTCACAAGGAGTAGACTGAGGCTGGAGTCAGTGCATCAAGAGCCACCACACACAGTCGGTTCCTGGAAATGTCGTATTCCTCTTGTCAAGCTGCTCCTGAACAACAAACAACGTCAGAAGCATTTTACCTGGGCTAAAGAAAAACAGACCTGGTCTGTTGCTCAGTGGTCCAAAGTCCTCTTTTCTGATGAGAGCAATGTTTGTATCTCATTTGGAAACCAAGGACCCAGAATCTGGAGGAAGAATGGAGGGGCACACACTGCAAGATGCTTGAAGTCCAGTGTGAAGTTTCTACAGTCTGTGTTGATTTGGGGAGCCATGTCATCTGCTGGTGTTGGTCCACTGTGCTTGATTAAGTCTAGGGTCAATGCAGCTGTCTACCAGGAGATTTTGGAGTACTTCATGCTTCCTTCCGCAGACAAACTTTACGGGGGATTCTGACTTCATTTTCCAGCAGGACTTGGCACCTGCCCACACTGCCAAAAGCACCAAATCCTGGTTCAATGACCATGGGATTACTGTGCTTGATTGACCAGCAAAATTGCCTGACCTGAACCCCATAGAGATTGCCTCTTGGCATTGCCAAGAGGAAGATGAGAGACATGAGACCGAACAATGCAGAAGAGCTGAAGGCCGCTATTGAAGCATCCTTGTCTTCCATAAAACCTCAGCTGTGCCACAGGCTGATAGCTTCCACGCCACACAGAATTGAGGCAGTAATTGCTACAAAAGTGGCCCAAACCAAGTACTGAGTGCATGCTTATACTTTTCAGAGGTCCGATATTGTTCTATGTACCTTGTTTTATTGATTGCATGTAATATTCTAATTTTCTGATATTGTGGATGTGGGGTTTTCATGAGCTGTAAGCCCTCATCCTCACAATTATGACAAATCATGGCTTGAACTAGCTTGCTTTGCATGTAATGAGTCTATCTCATATATTAGTTTCACCTTTTAAGTTGCATTACTGAAATAAATGAACTTTTGCATGATATTCTAATTTTTCGAGTTTCACCTGTAAACTGAAACATTTTAAAATCAAAGCATATTGTATAGGATTTGCATCTGTGGTGGGATTCAACAAGTTTTATCACCGGTTCGGTGGGCATGACTTGTGTGCTTGGTGCACGTGCACACACTTTGCATGCGTGCATGCCAAACGCGCACTTTGCACAGGCACAGAGGTGTTTGCGCAGGTGCAGAGGCATTCCAAATCGGTAGAATACCACCACTGATTTGCATTTATTTTTGTACTCTGTCACATTATAAAAGTAAATTATTGAACCTTTGAGCATGACCATTAATCTTTGTACCATAAATGAATCTCTAGATTGCAATTACTGATTGGCAATTCTTTGCGCTTCTTTAGAAGATATCTCAGATAGCCTTTGAATTTTAGGAGTCAAATTAAATTCTGAGCAAACCGGTGAGTTATTACAAATGCATAAACAATATGTAGTTGATAAAACTTTGAATCTTCTATCCAAATAGGCTATTGGCATTATTTGAAAACAAAATTCTGTAAAAGCTTGGCTCAGAAAATGGGATGTAAGATACTGTAAATAATATGACATTCCTTGCCCATCTTTAAAAATTAATACTTAAGCTTACATACCAGTATCTTTGAGTAAGGAAAGAACAAATGGTTCTCATTTATTTCATGGCCATTGTTCTTACTGATACTATATCAATTTTTCCATGATAGCATTTCAGTAAAGTCAGTACCCAAATACTCCTTATCATCCAGTGCCCATCTATGTCTCTTTGGTTTTTTAGTAAATACTGCTACCTTAGTTTTTGAATAATTTATCTGTAAGTATGCTCTCCTGGAGTAGATACCAAATTCTGTCAGGATTTTTCTCATTCCAATTAATGTTGTTGACAGGACCACCATGTTGCCTGGTATTTTGTCCATCTCTCCTGTCTAACTGGAGATTTCAGAACTGAACCTGGGGTCCTTGGTGTGAAAAGAATTGTTCTATCCTAAGATCTGTCTCATGCTGCCCTAGATTAAAAAGTTTGTTAAAGCTTCAAAAATAAAAAGAAGAAAATATACTATCATTTCCGACCTTAGTTGTATTGTTAATGTCAGAACCATCAAGCTAGACTGTGAAGACTGACAGCAGTTTTTAAAGGCCTTCTTTCCATTTCAGGAAATTTAGCTGCATTTAAAACTTTATAGCCAACAAACACGGCTCCGAGAGAGATGCAGAAGAATCAATATGATGCTTAATGAAAAATAAATCTGGGTTTCATCAAAAGTCAATTCCTACACTTATGAATTAGATGTCTCACAAGCAATATAAATATATTGTCAACAATGTCTAAGAATAGCTCCCTGAGGGATATCTACATATAACATCTGCGAAAGAAAAATACAGGCATGCTGTTTTTCATTCACAAAGACACGTTCTCCATTTCAGAATAAAATTGTTAACTGCTAACATATATGGCTTAGTGCATCATTGACTAATTTCAAAGTACCTGTTAATAAAAAAAATTGATTAATAAAACAACAAGCAAAACAAAATAAGTGAGCAACGGCTTACAGCTTATTTGAATTCTTATTCAGTGTGCTAGTGGTTTCAGCTGAAATCTAACTTTGTAGATGCCATACAATGCTATCAAACTGCATATTTCTGCATAACAAGTGAATGTGCATTTCCACAACCCTCTCCAATTACCAGCAAGCTCAGAATGTTTGATAGTTTCAATTGTGTCATTTTAGTAAAATCTAAATTTGAGTGGAATCTCTGAAAAGAACAGGTTTATCGCAGTAAGAATGTTCAAGTAATTCAGAAGCAAAGTAGATAGTTATACTTTTACTTAAACCTAAATTTGAAAAATATAAATCTCTTCTAAATATGGCCTTACTTTATTGTTTGGTATGTTTAGGAGCAGCATTGTACAAAATGTTAGGTTGTCCTCAGTATAGACTGTTACAGCCTACAGTGTAAATGCTTATAAAAAGAGGTATGCTAGAAGAAATATCCAGATTTCTATCATTTGAATAATTAAGACTAGAAGGCTGAATATACTAATAACATTTTTCAAAGGGAACTCATCATTTCCTTAAAAGGTCAGAGATTGTCATAATTATTAGCCATAGTGTCAGGGATTAGGAAAAATAGGGCCAATTGGAAAATATCTAAATATTATTTAGATCCCCTCAGCCAGCTTACAGCCAAGATTTCGTAAAACTTCTGGTTCTACTGTCTGCACGTGTTTGCTAAAACTGCATAAAACCCATCAATTTTATATATTCTCTCTCTCTCTCTCTCCCTCCCCCCTCTGTGTGTGTGTGTGTGTGTGTGTGAGAGAGAGAGAGAGAGAGAGAGAGAGAGCGAGAGAGAGGGATTCCATCCTCTAATGTGAATAAGGAATTCCAGAAAGCATTCTAGAGGTTCGCTCATTGTTAACTTGTCGAAGTTCAAAGAAAATGCCATAATTCGAAGTAGGAAATGAAATAATTGAAGAGCCATCATCAGTGATGAAACACAGGCTTCCACATGATGTCAAGCATTCCTCTGAAACTTGCCATAAGCAGGCATCTATATCCAAGGTGTAACTGTGCAGAATCACAAGAAGCATCCAAAAAATTTCAATGAAAAACTTGTCCAAGTTCCCGATTTATCCAGCTCAAAAGACACTAGGAATAATTACTGGAATTAAGGAACCATTATTGCTTCTTGGTTGTGACAAGTTTAAGAGGCCTCTGGATATGCTATATCACTCAGATAATATGCTAACTGAAGTACTCTTTATGGAGACTAAGTCAGCCAACAAAACAAGACAGAGAAATAGATACACACAAATTCCCCTCCCCCATTTGTATTATGTCTAGACGCTGTGCAAAAAAGAGTTACATCTGCATCAGAACTGGAGTTGAAGGCACTCATATCCATTCAGCATCATGTCCCTGGGAATCTGTCAGCTTCGCTATATCACAAAACAAGTTCATGTATAAAGAGGAATTGCTATGCCATCTTGAAGCACTGTGATTCCTAACAGTTCTTAGAGCGAATAATACCATTGCTAAGATACTGTATATTAACTATTTGATAAAGAGAATTTCTCAGTGATATGCCCAGAAATTTTCAGTAATCTCCCATTTTCATACCTGATATTCATATTCGGTGAAAGGCAAGAGTCTGTCATCTTTGAATGAAGTGGATGAACCATTATAAACAAGGCTGGCATTGTGTTGATTGGGTACTGGCTGTCTTCGATAAAGCTCATAATGTAAGATGTTTCCATTTGGGTACTTTGGGCCAGTCCATACAATGGAAAGAACAGTCTGGAATCCATCAGGACTTGACTGGACATCTATGAAAGGAGCTGGCTGTATTTCAGGGGGTGCTTCAAGAGTTTGTATGGAGGACCATTCACTGTGAGTGCAGCCCAGAAGGCTGCAGGCTTGTATCTGTACTTCATACCTTTACAAACACAAACCAGAAATGAGGCAGTAGAACCTAGGCTTTGCAGTACATATAAAGGTAAAATATGTTCCACAAGACCAAGCTTGCAGACATTTAAACAAAAAAGAAATGCATTCCTTCAAAAAGACTGGGCTGTAATTTAAGTTCTTTTGGTGAATAAGAATGTAATTCTATGAATTGAAAAAATTGGGATATTCTCATCTGGGCAGAAAAGAACATAACACTAAATTTGTTAGAAATATAAAATCTGATTGGCAAAGGCTAACCATAAAAGAAAAAAACCCAAATTGACTAAATTTAGTCAACAATTAGTCAACAACCTCCCAGCTTTTCATGGATGCAGTGAGCTAATCTTATGCCTTGGGAAATCAATTTTTGTTCTAAAGTACAAGAATTCCCTCCTCATTTACTCATTACAGCATATGCTTACAACATACCTGTGATAGGGTTTTAGTTCTGTTAAATTGTAAGATTGTCTTCCAAGAGAATCGTGGAATGAATCCAGGTAAATCACTTTTTTTTGTGATTTAATAGGCTCCCGAAGAACGATAGTATAATTGATCAGGTTGCCATTAATCTTTGCTGGAGGATCCCAAATAACCAAAATTGTCTGTGCGGTCCATGGATGCAACAGAGGTGGAGACATTCCAGATGGGGCAGAAGGATTGGTTCTTATCTTGGCTATCTGACTGGTGACACTCCCTTGGCTATTGTTTGCAGTAACAGTATAAAAGTATTCTACTCCAGGAGTTAACATAAAATCCTTAAAGTGTTTATCTAGACCCAAATAAACCAGCAATCCATTCCTCCTTAGCTCATAAAACTGGATTTTACCATTTGGATTATTGGGAGCTTTCCATGTAATTTCTAGAGATTCAGAATCTAACACTCGTAACTTAGGGGGATCTAAGTTAAGAGGAGGGGCTTCTGTTGTCCAAGCAGTTTGGGATGCACTAACAGTGCACCCTCCATTGGTACAAGCAAACAATGTGATGTCATATTTAGTATAAGGTTGTAGATTCACTATTGTCTTGAATAAACCCTTTCCAACATACTGTTCTTCACCATTCAGCTTTAAAATATACTTTATGATTTTGCCATTTTGAATTTGGGGTGGCGACCAAGATACATTAATCTGGGTTGAATGTATACCTTCTAGAATAGGAGGGCTGACTATTGCTGGGGCTGCCTCTAATGTCCGTATTCTGGAATGGTCACTAGAGCAGCATCCTCCCAGGGTACAAGCAGTTATCACATAATTATATTCTGTATATGGAAGCAAGCCTTCATCAGTATAATTGAAGGTTGAAGCATCAAAGCTAAAAGGATAGGGAACATTATTTCTTTGGAGCTTATATGACAGCAGAATACCATTGCTTTTTTCTGGGAATGACCATGAAATCCATATTTTGCTGGGATTTTGAGGGATATAAGTTAATGTGGGAGCAGCCATGCCTTCCGGGGCAGCTTGACTGGTTTTTGCAGCAGACCAAGGACTATCAGTGTAGCCTGCTGAATTCCAGGCACGTATTTTATATTCATATGTAGTCCATGGCTGCAAATTCTGAGCATGATATACAAATGCATTACTCCCAGTGTTATATTCTGTGAAAACAATGTTCTCTTTTTCTGTCGTGCTACTTTCCCCTGAAGCATTTTCTTTGGTATGTCTGTGAATAACTTCATAGCGTATTATTTTTCCATTTGAATTAATTGGCTCAGACCAGCTCAATTCAATGTTGGTTGCATTCACCAAATGGATTACAGGAGCCATTTGAGAAGCAGGAGGGGCTGTATCTGTCCAAATTTGCTGCGGTGAAGAGTGAGTGCAACCAGCTGCTGTACAAGCTTCAAGAAGGAGAGTGTATTCAGTGAAAGGCTGAAGACGTCTGAAGAGGAACTGACGAGACAAACCACTATATTCTAGATTACCATCATTGAAAATTTTGTAAATCTGAAAGGAAAGACAATATCCATGCATTACCAGCAAGACCATTAGTGGCCTCATCAGACAGCTTTTTAAACCTAATACAACCCACCAAATAAGTACAATAACTTTTCACAGGCTCTATTGGCAGCCCATCCCTGCTGTTCTTTGGAGATTGTAAAAACAGGATGTTTATTAAGGATTCGGGCATAATAAAAAGCATGAAGAAGGTGTTCAGTTGGATGCTTAGCCTCCTACCCACCTCTCTTTTCTTTGGGGAAAGAGTTTTACTCTGCTCACCTTTGTGCATATGTCATATGCAGGTAACATTGAGTTAGTTTTAATTCCTGTAGGCTAGTTCTTTCTTGTCAACACTTTCAAAGGTGGTTTGCCATTGCCTTCTTCCAAGTGCTGAGACTGACTGGCACCAAATCACCCAAGTAGCTTTGTACCTAAGGCAGGACTACAACTTGGGTTTTCCCATTCAAGGGCCAGTACCTTAGATTCAATAGGCTAAGAAAGCTTACTGTGTACTCAACATTATTTTAATGCTGAAAACTGAAGAACTCACTGAGAAAAATCAAGATTTACATGTAGATCAAAAGTTAATGGGCTAAGTATTAGATTTGGATTATTTTTGAGGATACTGGAAAGGTCAGTGTTTGACCTTTTAGATGAATCGCTATCCTGTTGCTTGGAAGAACAACTTGAAAATGTCTTATATTGGGTGGTACTGAAAAGCTCTAAAAAGGATCCACTTAGCTCAGACTGACTTAATTATGGATGGATAGAAAGATTTTTAAATCAAGTTTTGATTTTTAAACCAAGAAAAGGGCTGGGGTTAAAAATGACCATTGTAAAGGATTGTGAAAAATCTCTAAGATAAGATGCTAAAAGCAATCACATATTTTCAATAAGTATTTTGTTAAAAGTATACTTGGTGTTAGCTTCCTTGTGGCTCACTATTATTTCCCATAGGTAAAATTTGTTTGATTCCCACCATTTTTGGTACTTATTGCACCTCTTGGAATCAATTAATGAAGTGTTCCAAAGTGCCATTGTATGGCATATCACTATATTAGAAGTGAACTACAATTGAGAGTACTCATGAAGTTCTATATTAAAGGTTTGCAGTATTGCAAATTAAAACATTCATAATATAGTAGCGCATTAATGACTTTTACATCATGACTTTCTCCACAATGTTTCTGTTCCATCTTGATGAAATAAGATTCAATTACCTTAATGTTACCATTGGGCTTGGAGGGCTCTGCCCACCTGAGTAATAATGCCCTGCCATTCTCTTTCTTGTCTACTGTAAAATTGCTTAGGCCACTTGGGGAAGCTTCCAGGGTGCGCACTGAAGTCCATGGACTAGCAACTTGCCCAGCATTATTGACAGCAACAATATGAATGTGGTAGGTTGTATATGGCTTCAAACCAGATAAGTAAGTTTGATAGATCTCTCCCTGTAGATGAAAGAGACAAATTTGTGATTTTTGTATGTGATTTGCCTGAAGATTCAGCACTTACAAAAAATATCTTACAATATCAACTAGACATATAAAATTGTTTTTGTGGAAGCAGTTTTTACAAGATTGGTTACAATGTACCCTCATAATGTACTGTTACAATACACAGTAATATTGAATGGACTCCACTAATGTCTGTAGGTCTTGGGTCAAAAATACACTTTTTTGTCATAACAAAAAAAACCCTATATTTTATTATTCTGTCCCATCATCCATGCCATGTACTTTTTCTCTTCTCCCATTACAATCTATGCTTTTTTTTTTTTTTAATATGAAACAGTGTATCTTCATCATCAGTAACACCCTAAAATAGGTGTTAAAATGTAAACACCTAAAAGCAGACTAAAAATGGTTAAAATACTGTTCAATTCCACTGGAAGACCTAAAGAATCAGGTTAGGGACAGATCATTGATCACTGACAAATGAAATCGATCTATGTGGTTGCTAAGAGTGAACACCAACGTGATGACACATTATCAGTCAATCATTATTAGACCGACTTAAATGACTTGGCTGAAGGTCTCACTTCTTTTTCAGATGGCAGACTATATGGTACAGTTCCCAAGGAAGTGAGAGAAGGTCTTCTCTTGCATACCTAAGAGATGGACCTCTGATAGTCCAGGCCAGAAGTGTGCAGTATTTGAAACCAAAGTGAGTAAGGATGCTTTGAGTCCTATATGGTAGGGCTGTCAAACTTGCAGCCCGTGGGCTGGATGCATCACACACTGGTCATGCCCATGCCTGGTTTAGCAAAGGGGGGAAAAGTTCCAATACATCATGTGACATCACCACGACAATGTAAGTTTGACACTCCTGCTGTATCGGAGCCTCATTATACCTCTTTGCAGCTCCTTAAAGGAAGCATGCCTTTCCTAGGGTGCATTTGGCAACTGCATAGGCTCATGGAAATACATGTTTGAGTTAGTACTTGGGCACATTTAGTAAAGAATCTCCTGACATTTTTACTGTCCATTCAGAACTGATTCTGGCACATTTCTACTGCAAGAAAACATCTCAGCTCTTTTATAATATTTGCACTTAGAATTCTTTACACACCTTTCCCTTTGATGGTGATTAGATACATCCCCTTATGATCAGTTCATTTAAAAAAAGACTCAGTTTCTTGGTTTTAGTTAAGTAGCTAAAAGCCACACTTCCAAGCTTCTAAATATTTAAATATCTGGTAAGCAGCAAGATGAAAAAATAATCTCTTTTTTGCAGAAAAATAATCTTTTTTAAAATATTAAACGTTACATAATAAATATTTAATAGTTATTTTCCCACAACAATGAGTTTCCCTTTTAGATAAATATAATACAGCATTTGAATGTCCATTTTGAATATTAAAGCTCAAAACCCACCATGACTGATTACAAATATACTTTTCAATGACAATTATTCGTTACCCCTCCTACACTGAAAAAGGTAAGTCCCTGTGAGAATAATAATGATGAATACAAAGGAGTGCAGTGGCTAAATGGGAATTATTGCTTTTCGTTCATTGCAAAGATGAGTAAAAATTCCTAAGCTATAAGATCTAAATTTGCGAAAAGCACTCTATTCACCAGATGCAGATGTCAATGGACTTTTGTTTAAATACATCCCATTCACATTTATTCAAAAGACCTACTAAGTTCAGCAAAGGCTAGAGAGAATTGTGTAGTTCTCCTTTACTGCAAT
Organism: Pseudonaja textilis; assembly: GCF_049901715.1. Classification (NCBI taxonomy): domain Eukaryota; kingdom Metazoa; phylum Chordata; class Lepidosauria; order Squamata; family Elapidae; genus Pseudonaja; species Pseudonaja textilis. Next base: position 47,896,917 of record NC_141990.1, read on the forward strand.
CCTCGAATGCTTCCAGGGAAGACTTTTCTAGTGAGATTTTACTGATTTTATTATTATTATTACTTAGGGAGAGGATCCCAAAATTGCTCAATCTAATATCTAGGGACAAGGCTACTCTTCTTTTATTATTGCTAAATTTATTTTTATTTTCTTCAAAATTCACTGTACTGAAAATCATGGAATTGTTGTTATGATAAACCAGGAAACTCAGATTAAAATCTAAATCAAGTTTTGTTTTTTTCAAGTGCTGCCTTTCCTTGTTTCTTTGGAGAAACAGTGCTGAAGCCACTTCTGATTTCCAATGAAGGGGGAAAAAAATGGAACTGCTGCAGGTCCCAAGCCTGCTGTGATGACTTGGGGTGTGGCACAAAAGCAACAAAGTCACAAAAATAGGTAAAGTCCCTTTAATACCCCCAACTTGGCCCCCACTGTCCAGTTATTCTGGGCTGGAGATAAAACTCTTCCAAAAACAGTCTACAAAGGGAAAAAATGCAGTCCAAACCCAAAGTACAGATAGATTAAAAATAAAAAACCAACACAAATCATGCTGAAGTAATTAACATGACAGGATAATAAATTGCAGACTTCCAAAAGATAACGAAGCACACACAGTTGGGAGGATACCAAAACCCAGATAAGCCTCAACAAAGATAATGCACGCTTTGCTTCCAGCAAGGTGCTGTGTGCAAACGCCCTTCTTATATCCTGTTTTCCCAGCTGCAACTAATGAAAGGGATCAGGGCCCTTTTCTCTCCCATAAGCCACGTTGCTCCCTTCTTTGTTCCTCCCTGTGTGCCCTAGGATGAAGACGGGGTGACCCTGGGTCTTCCTCTGAATGCCCAGCCAGACTGTGCCCTTCCCCTGTTTCTTCCACAGCCACCGGAGCCACACTCCCACTCCCTGTCAGCTCCTCAATCTCCCCCTCAGAATCAGACTCCAACAAGGGCATGACACCTGCGATCTAAAAACAGTGAAAGGAAAATCCAAGAGGCAAGTTTGAAATTAATTAGCAAAAGCAAGCTGGAAAATCTACAGCTAGAAAATTAAACTGACCAAGAAAAACAAAGGTTTAAAAGTTCCATTGAGACTATATCTACTCAGAATGCTGAAATATACTTAGCTGGTAATATATACATGTAAGTACTATAAAAATTCTTGTATCTGTTTGTTTCTGACCTTCAATTGGGCAAAACTGGAACATATAGGGCAACAATTATTGAATCATTTTGGTGAGAATGAAATTTGGGGAAATTGTGGTTGCTTCAGCACCATTGTGTCCTTTGACTATACTTCCCCCAAACCTTTATATTGTAAGTTGCAAGGGAAATATTTGCATCTCAAAACTGTATGCAGTCCACTATGTTCTGTCTACAGAATTCATTAGGTTCCTGAAGCAGGACAATGTGGAGATCCTTGGTGTGGGGAAGAGAATAAGTTGAGTGGTGTGACTGTTGCAGGTTCTCTGATACTAGCAGGAACATCTGGATAATGAGATAATTTATTATCTATTTATCTCATTAAGGTCTCTGCCTAGCAGTATCTCTCCAAAATGGCAAGGCTAGCACTTGGGCTTCATTCATTTTCTCCACTCTCAGCTTCTTTATTGTAGCCATACACATGGAATAACTTCTACGGTCTTGCAAACACATTTGGATTGGGATGTGCAGCTCAGGTCTCAATTTAGGGTCTCAAGACCCACCACTCTTTGCTTTACACTTCACTTCGATGTTCTGTGACTGGCACTGAGGATGATTGAATGGATTCCAAGGCAACACTCAGAGGTGCTGACCTAAACATTTACTACTTGTTGAAAATGGGTCTGGCAAAACTAAAATGCTTCTTGTTTTCTGTAGCTTGCCTCTCTCTGTCCATTGCATCTCACTATGCCAGCCTATTTCTGCTGATATAGGTTATCCTCACTGGACTATGGAATGCTGAGACATCATAATGGCAGGCTGGGCACCAAGTGCCCAGATCACAATCATGTGACTGCATGGATACTGCAACCAACAGAAGAGCAAATACCACTCATACAGACTGTAGAGATTCTCAGTCATCCAGGTCATGGTGGTTCCACATATGTTTTTTCAGGAGGCAACTGGACTTCCTTGTTTTTTGTTTGAAGACATTTCACTTCTCATCCAAGAAGCTTCTTCAGCTTTGATAGGATAGTGGGGAATGGAAGGATTTATATTCCTTGCAGACTGCTGATTATTTACATCCTTTTAGAGGGTAATTGAAGTACTTGGAGGTTTATCTATGTCCTCAGGGTCACCTGAGTAATACTCCTGGTTCCTGTAGTCTGTAGTATTTTCATCTGGAAATCCATTCCTACTCCCACACCATTCGAAGTGTGTTCATCCCAAATTGTATAACTAAAAGTCTGTAGAGATTTTTCAGTCATCCACATCATGGTTCTCCCAAAGATGCTTTTATAGGAAGCAACTGGACTTTCTTGTTTTTTTTCTTTGTTTTGCAAATTACCAGCTGTCTGCAAGGCATAGAAATCCTTCCAATCCCCACTATCCTGTCAGAGCTGAAGAAGCTTCTTGGATGAGAAGCAAAATGTCTTCAAAGAAAAAACAAGGAAGTCCCGTTGCCCTATGGAAAAGCACTTTTGGGACTACCACTCATACAGTGCCGTTGTACGGTTTAACAGCCATGGAGCAAGTGGTTGTTAAATGAGGACCTATATATCTAAGGCACAGTTTTGTACTCTGAAAGTGATGACAGGTCCTTCAAAGAAATCAAACCTGCCAACAGCTATACCAGTGGCTTCTGACATCTCAAAGCCAATACTCTCCTTTCCTATCTTTGCATTAAAAAGGAATTGCGGCGAAATCCTTGAGAATTTCAAATAGTAATTGGCAGGATCAATAGTTCCCAAAGGAACTATCAGATGTGATGTCTTCATCACATTGAGCCAAAAATGACTCTTCATTCTGGTGCCTCCTCATTATATTTTATAGACAGTTTTTTTAAAAAAATCTAATGTTAATTTTAGTTTGGATCAAACTGTTGTGCCCTTGAATTGCACACTCAAATAGAATAATTCTTTCTTCAAATCTTGAAGATGATACAAATTAGAGGTGATTTACATAGCAGTCACAGCATGATTCTCAGTAATAGAGATTACTAATAACTAATAGACATGTAAAACAGAGTGCTACAGTACTACAGGTTATTACATTTTCCCTCTGACAGGGGAGTTTTAAAAAGCCCTTTATGATCAGTTAAAAACTCAGGGATCTGAACAGATTAAGAGAATAAAGAAATTAACTCAAACAATACAAACATATAAATGCTTGGGGATATTTAGCTATATCTTTTCTCATAAAAAAAACCTGGGAAGCATGTGTGCTTTCAAGAAAAAACATATGCATATTGTCAATAGTAGCACCTGTTCAATTACAGTTTATTTCAGTATGGAGAATCCAGTTTAGCCCCCTAGATGGCAATACTATCAAACAGTTTTTATACCATAAGTACTTAATGATTAACAACCAGCGTTCAGTCATCCAACATACTCAAGGCAGCCATTAAAAAAATAACAAAAATGATTTCATTATAGATTCTTTTAATAAACATTTATGGCTTAGATCCTTGAAAGTGGAAGCATTCAAACTGCCATAGCCAAAGGGAAGTTGTAGAACCCAATGCAAAATTATGGACTGTGGGTTAAAATACAGAGTTCAAATTGAAGTTCATGCTTGGCATAACAATCGGGCATCAGAAATTATGCTGGTATAAAACACTATTAAAATTAGCTTTACAATCAGATGCAGACTATATTAACAGTGTTTTATGAAAAGAGTTATCTATTAGGTTTCAGCAACTGAACTTTGAAAAGCCTACAATCTACAATTTGCATCTTAAGATTTAGTGGGAAAATGGAATGAACACATGAAGTTAAATAATTGTTTCTGATCAAAAATTAAGAGCTTTGGTTACAGAACAACAGAAAAGTATACAGTATATACCATATATAAAGCTCATGGTTCATTGTAGATATTTATGCATATGCATATATGCTTATGAAATAAACATGCAATATAAAGAGGTTAATTTTAGAGAATGAACAATGGCCATTCTTGCTATAATAATCTAAAGAATATCTACATAACTTTAAGATAGACTAGAAAAACTTTGTTGAATCTACTGGAGAGGTAAAAACGACACAGCTTAAAGCCTTAAACAGAATGCAAGATGCTATCAATCAGTTAATTATACTTCATCACATTTCTATAAGATGCAGAGCATAATTTGTAAGACAAAGTTGGGATATACAGTAAATAATTAAATTACACAGTAAATGTATGATCACAATTAATACATCATTATATTTATTTAAAGAATACAGGTTGCAGGATGGAGCGGGGAGGGATTAGAAAAAGGACCACAATATATAGATATTCTTTAGTCCTCATTTCAAAGTACTGGTGAGAACAGTTCCCTTGAAACTGCAATTTTTCATGACAGAATTGCCAATAGCATCTGTGAGGAAAAGCGCAGAGAAAAAGAATTGAACTCTTCTGTGAAGCAACTTGAATCTAAGACTCCTTGGGGAGCTGTCTTTAGCCATCCTTTGAATTACTGAACTGGGAAAACTGAAGACCAGCAGAGACAGAGAGGCAGGGAGGAACTCCCTGTCTCTGAACTGAAAAAGAGGAGGGGTGACCAAAGCAGAAGGCTACCATCTGAAAGATTTCAGATTGTCTTCAAAAAGGTTGTCTGTGAAGAGAGCCACTTCTCATGGTTGCTGATCAAAGTAGAGAGTTGTGATGTGATGATACTCTAAGAACATTCTAGTGGAAAACCCATATAGACTTGACCTGTGTTATCTACAAAGAGAAGCTCTGTGTACCGTATTCTGTGAATCTCTCAGCTCTTGGTGCTGTTTTGAAAACATGCACATTAAGTACAATTATACATTTAGTTCAGCCAGAATATTGTTATACACTTTCTTCAGTTTGTTACTTCTACTGTTTTACATTTAATCTTGACCTACCAACAGCTAGACTATCTCACCCACCCCATCTCTCATTCTAATCAGCTGCTTGCCTCTGTACTATATGAACTACATGCTGTTTTTGTTCTCCTTGCAAAACTTATCTTAATGGCTTGTCACACAGTATATCTTTGGACTCCTAATGTTTATTTCCAATAACCATAATTAGAATTTGCAGATAATTAGTTAATTATGATGATACCAACTATAAAACCATTATTTGTTATGTTCAGATTTATCAGTTGTGATGGACATAGTTTATTATTTCCTGTCTATCTACAATATATAGATGTTCAATTCCTGGTAGGTATAGGCAACTTCCAAATTCTCACGGAGTTCTGGACCATAAGCAGCCCTCTAGAGGGTTGTTGTATTGGGAGCACTGAAGAGCTTCTGGGTTAGAAGGATTAGCCAGTGATACACTGTTGCTCAGGGATCACCCAATTGGGGACTCCTTTCATGTCCATTAACTTTCCCACCTAAGTGGTACCCATCTACCTACTTGTGGTGTACTTGAACTGTTGGGTCAGCAGGAGCTGGATCAAGTGATGGGAGTTCACCTTGTCACATGACAGCAACTAGGGTGAAGAGCTTTGGTGAAGCCTACAGTATAATGGTTATACATTAGCCCTGTTTTCTGTATATTTGTCCAGACCTTCCTGGCTTTGTTATTGAAAGAGTTCTCTACTTAAAAGGACTTTAAGGTATGGGGCTTCTACACTGAGTTAATTCTATGGTAATTAGTCTTTTAACAATGAGGCCATTCAGGATACCCTGATATCTATGTGGTCTCCAAACCTTTTAGGGACAGTAATCACAAGTATCAGTATATGAAATCAGAAAAAAGAGTCAGTTTGGTGAAGCAGTTAAGGCATTGGGCTAGAAACTAGAAGACCATGAATTTTAGTTCTGCCTTAAACACAAAACCAGCTGGATGACCTTGGTTTAGTCACTTTCTTTCAGTTCCAGAAAGCAAACAACAGCAAACATATTGGAAAAAAACCACACACATACAACTCTCTCTATCATATACACTCTGATGCCACCAGGAGTCAGCTGAACACAAGGAGGCATTTTATTTATATTTTATTTATATTGGCTGTTTTTCTATCATCTTTCCTCATCCGTTATGTTTCCTATCTTCTAAGCATTAAAAAGACAATCTTCACATAGTTAAACCAAGCAAATCAGCCAAAAATGATTTCTCTGTCTTTAAACCAATATGCTTATTTTGTGAATAGATCTTTTACATCCTGATTCTGAGAAAAGCTTCTACAGCCACATTCCACCTTAGATAGAGTCACTCCATAAATAGCATTTCCAAAATAAGAATGGTTTCAGGCACATCTTTTGCACTAGATCCAGTGTCAGTTTCTTCCAGTTTAAGGATGTATAAATCGGTAGCTATCCCTTCAGAGAATTAAACACTTTTAGCTCACATCCTTTTCCCCTAAGCCAATTCAAAACTATCTATGGAGACATGTTTTTCCTTCTGTAACGATATTTGGATGAATTGCTATTTGCACAGTACAAACCTTAGATGTGCCTTGTTAAATTTGAATCCAGCTGTGGACAATAAAAGCTTATGCCCAATAAGTTAGTAAGGCTGCAGTCTTCCTCGATGTTAGGAGAACCAGGCACTATTGATTGTATCATTATTATTTTATTAAATCTACATGCTGCCCAATTCCTAACAACTCTGGGTGGCATATGCAACAACTCTGAAAAAAGGAAAGAACCATACACTTTCAACTCCTGTCTCCTTTTTTTATTACCCTTGATTTATATATAAATGAAATGGTTTGGGTTTCTTAGAGATTGTTTCCTTCTGCTTCTTTTTAAATAGTACTCATTAGTTTTTATGGTGAAGGTAAAAATGAATGATGCAATAAGACATATTGTTTATTGCTATTGCAGAACCTGGCACTGATTTGGGCTGGGCTGGGCTGGGCTGATTGGCCCAAAGTCATTTAGTTCCCTACCACATCTTGAGTCTCCCTGCTAATGGTCCAACCTTTTTACCACTCTAATGCAGGCTGAGGAATTTTGGAAGTTGAAGTCCACACAACTTAAAGTTACTAAGCTTGAGAAATACTGCTCTATATCATATAAAAAGTCCCTTTTTATGACCCTCTGATTCCTTAATTCAGGAAACAGGGTGACTGGATGGAGCTAGTGTTTACTGGCCATATGTCCTTCCTGACATCATGTGGAATTCACAGGAGATATTTTTTCTTTACACCCTATCATCAGGAAAAACAGGGGAAAAATCTTAAATTTCACATTTCATGTTGCATATATCTTTGACCAAAGATAGCTGGTTTCACTCACAAACCTCTCTGCTCTGCTCCTAGCCACCACTCAAGCAAATAATAATTTCCCTAGGACTTGTATAAAAACAGAATACTTTGCTCTAAACTCCCGATGGGAAGCATTTGGCTTAAGGGTTCATTTGCCACTTTTATTATTCTCACCTTGCCTTTACTCTTAATCAGCCGCAAAAAGATCACACTTCCTCTAACGGGAAGAAGATAAATCCTCCATTGATAGAATAGGCATCAAATCAGCATCTCCAAAAAGCCGGGTGTGGAAAGGTAATTGGAGTCTGCATGAAGCTGTTCAAAATCAGTTCATTGATTTCAGCTATTTGGAGCACAAGACTTTGCGCGGATAGAGTGTTGCTATGGGCCTGCACTTTGAAAAACAAGGTGGCCTCAGGAAGTGTCTGACAACTTGTTTAGTATTAAAGTATCAGCACTCTAGTTGCCTCTTACTTTGAACTGTTTTAAAGAGTAACAGAAAGGACCTCTGTTTGCATAGGTTCCAAAGCAGTTTTTCTAAACAATATGGGAAACATGCCTAGCCTTGTTTTTGATGCATTTGAGACAATCTTGACTCCTGGTGTTGACTCCTGTCTTCTGTTTTTTTAGCAAGATTTTAGGATGTGGTTTGCCACTGCTGAGTCAGAAAGATTATCGAACATAGTCTTTTCTATGACGTGCTTCTATAACAAAAAAACCTGTAACATTTAATTAATTCACTAATTAAGTTACCTGTTTGTGTTTCTTAAAAGGAACAAGAAAATATAGAAATATGTCTAGCAGTAATTATTGTAAAGCAGGTTACTGAGGATATAAAACAAAAACTTAAAGCATTAAAGTCAAGATAAATGGATGTAATTTAAGAATAATTTAATCTTAAAATATAATTTTGATTTCCTTTCAGAAAGAACTGAAGCCAAGAACACCCTAAAAGTGAGAGAGACATTTTCAAAACTACCCATTAAATCTTGACAAGTCTGTAGATCCAGCTGTCATCACTTTGATTACATGAAATGCCCTATTTGTGTAGGTGGAAACAGATAAAAAATTAGCATTGATCTATGGTTGTCAATAATGTTCAATGTGGGTAGGCTCCGTGCACAAATATTTAAACTGCACAAAGCTACACAAATTTGTCTTTGAATCTGTTATGGGAAAACTATTGATCAGGTAGGATCCAGTCATTTTTACAATTATCACTTTGGAGTTTTGTTCTTACTGCTTATCATATGCCTCACTGTTATATTTCTGGAGCAAAAAAACCCCAAAACTTTAGCTCCTTTGAGAGAGAGCTAATTTATCAAGAATCATAGTTTCTAAAATTTGAGATTATTATTTAATAGAAATACAAATGTAAAATTTGCAGAGGGCAGCAACTATTAATAGCACAAGATTTCTACTTATGTAACCAAAGAAATTGAATGCTTCTTTGAAGATGGAATATCATTGACAACATATTCATCCAAACGTATTATTTTTATCCCTATGCAAGTGTAAAAAAGGATCAATATATTAATCGATGAAACAGATAACAGCTTTTTCCCCAATCCAGGTAGTAGTTCTAACTTTGTTCCTTTTGTCGTACAACTAAATGGTTCCTTAACAATGTGAAGCTACTGATCAAAATAATTAAAATCTAATTCAACCAAGACATTTGAAATATTTTAACAGCAACCATTTCCCCCTATTTGCATTTAGCAGCACAGAGAACAGGCCCCTTATGCATTCTTGAGAACATAAGGAGGGGAAGCATATGTAGTTTATTGGAAATGAATGAAGGACATACAGGGGCACCCCTTAATAGCTGCACTTGGCATCAGTTAAAACAAACTAGGCTAGTATTTGATCACACCCTAAAAGTAGACATTACTTAATGTGACTGTGAATTGTATTTTCTTTCCCTGACATCCCTTGACAGCTAGGGATTTGCAGCAGTCCCAACAAGAATGCGAACTGCCTGCTTTGACTTGAAAACAAAGCCCCATAAAAGAACAGCATTTTACAAGTTAGCACTTGGCATTCAGTTGGTTTTTCAGGGAGCAGGGGGCTTTTAAATGATCAATTCCTTCATCCCAGTTTTGCAGGCTAAACATGACAGAATCCTTTTCCTCAATGCCAGTGTTGGTCTGCTTCTCCAGACTATTAGAATTATGTTTTGCTTTTCTTTGAAATTCTGTATATGCACAATTCCATATGAAAACCATTTCCTCCAAAGACATCTTTTACACATTGCTTTTAAAAATGCCCCATCAACACACTTCAATCAGGAAAAAGCAGTGGGATTTTGCCCTTACTAATTCACATTAACCATGCACTTCAAAACATGGATGTCTCATCTTGAGACATCACAAAAACAAAACAAGACATCTCTAGAGACAGAGAGAATATGGAGAGAATACAGTGAAACCGTTTGTATTTCAAAAGGAATTTACTTAAGAATACTTCTGAGCTTGAAAGTACTAAGGTCATAGAAGCCAATTTTCTTGGCAAGGCTCACAATATTGAGACTTTGCCATTAACACCTTTTAAATAGACATATCAGGGCCATCAAATTCCACTAAAACCTCTCCTTTCCTATCCTAGGAAAGACACAATTGCAAGGCGCTGAAAACACTCTGAAGCAGCAAAGCGGCTTTCCTTGTCGGTGAAGTGTGTAACTGTTCTCCTGTGAAATAAAGCTCAATGCTATTGTGTTTTGCTTTTCACCCCTCTAAAGATATCTTAGTTGATTTGTGAAGTTTTGCTAATCAGCTAATTAGTTTTTCATGTATTCATTTGGTAGCAAAACAACATGGCAAAACAAAGGACAGGAACATTTAAGTTCAGATGTTGCAATAGAAACAAGCATTTCTTCCAATACGCAGAAGAAGGAGCCACTGTATTTATTTATTTTGTTGTAGATTGAGCAATGAGAGGCTAGACCAGGGCATGGATGCAACAAGACTTTATTAAAGTAATAAAGGACTGAACGTGTTAGCCCTGCCTGGAGCAGGCTCACAGCGAACAGCGGCTGACCGAACCCCGCAGCTGGCTTTTATAGCCGGCTGTCGAGGGAAGCCAGCCAATGAGGGGCAGCAAACGCCCCCGCAGCATGAACGGACCTGGGTGGGAACCTTGGCAAGTTCCAGGGACATAACATATTTATTAGCGGTATAGGTTACATTTCCTTTCTAAACTTAAGGAATTGTATGCAGTAATGCTTCCTCCATCTCCCCCCCCCTCTATCAACCCTGCGAGGTTGTCTAGGAGAGAATTATTGGCTTAAAATTACCCACTGAAGTTTTAATAGGGAGGGTGGACTCGAACATGGATTTTCTCTGTCCTGCAACCACTACATAAATTTGGTTCTCATTAGGATGAGTAAAACTAATTTGGCATATCTGCTGTCTTTTTTACTAATGTGTCCTCTTCTATAAAGTTTGTCCAGTTTAAAATAACAGATGACTCTGCATCCCTTAAATTCATGATTAACTCTTATTGGAGGACAATTCTATTCATGTCTGGTTAAAATAATTCTATTTAATGAGAAGTAACAATATATAATTTACATGAGGACTGTCAAACTCCCGGCCTGTAGGCTGGATGAATCACACGCTGCCCATGCCCAGTTTAGTGAAAGGAAGTAAAGTCCTAATACGTCACATGATGCTGCTGTGATGACGTGAGTTTGACACCCCCTGATTTACATCATGCACTCTATGATACAAAAGATTGATAATACCTTCTGATCACATTTAGGATTTAAGTTATAAATTATAACTTCCTATAGGTAAATTCCAGGTGGATTATTTATGCTGGAGAATAATCTTTTCTTCTGCTTGATTTTTTAAAATTTACTTTGTATTAACAGTGCTCTTGTTTTGACTTTTCTCTGAATGTTTAGAAAAGGAACAATTTTATTTGCCTACCACTGTGCAGACAAAGATAATGGAAAATAAAAAGAGCCAGTTTGGGGTAAGTGGGCTGCTGCCAGTTTGGACCGGTTCTAGTGAACCGGTAGTTCTGACCATCAGCTGGCCCTGCCCACCTGCCCCTGCTATATCCTGTCCTATATTTCCATCTTTCTCAACTCAGCTGATTCGCGTGGCACAGCAGATTTTGTGCCTCAGTTGTTCTACTTACTGGAGCTTCCCTAGAAGGTAAGCTGTTGAGGTTCAAACTGATGTTTTTTGAATGCAAAGCGCACGCTCACAGAACTGGTTGTTAAACTGGTTGCAGCCCACCACTGGGTTAAAATGCTAGCTGAGAAACCTGGAGACTGTGAGTTCTAGTTCCATTTTAGGCATGAAAGCCAGCTGGGTGAATTTTGACCAGTCTCTTTCTCTTAGCTCAACCAACCTCACAGGGTTGTTGTTGTAGAGAAAATAATATGAGGAAAGAATATTGTGTATGTTCCCTGCCTTGAGTTATTCATAAAAAAATAAGAATGGTGGGATTAAAAAAAATGAAATGGAAACTAAGCATCTCTTCTGGAAATATTATATTCTAAATGAATCTTCCTTTGGTATCTTCTAGATTAACTATGATTTACAAAATGTTACATATTGGGTACAATCCATAGTAAACTTTGAAATAGACAGTTAGAATCTTTCCTTTCCTTTCCTTTCCTTTCCTTTCCTTTCCTTTCCTTTCCTTTCCTGTCCTGTCCTGTCATTTCCTTTCCTTCTTTCCTCTCCCTTCCCCTCCCCTCCCCTAGATTATTATGAATGGGACTTCTCTAAAGCTATTAAGATCCTACAGATGATCCAATGTAGAATTATAAACAAGGAAAAGTGGAGGCAAAAATTGGAATACACATGGTGACCTTTTCTATCTAGACCTTTGTTCTATTGCTTCTATGTAAATGTGCATAAGAATACTTTTGTTTTTGTTTTTCTAAAAATTAATTTAGTAACATGGTAAACAACAATAACTATGGATTGGAACTGATCCAAAGATTGAGAGAGATCATGAACATTATGGAGTTTTTCAAGATGCTCCAATTCCATACTTGTTCTTTTGTATGCGAGGTTGCCTACCATTATGTTTATGTAGTTCTGACAGTGTTCTTAATGACACACTAACAGATTGTAAAACACGCTGCTGGCATTTACTTGTTTTTTTATATTTTTAAAACAATGTCCTTCATGTAACAGTAGTTAAGCGCGGCAGAAGGACATCATTAGAGCCATGGTTAAACTGTAATTTACACCATTAGGAAGGCAGGAGCAATTTTTATTGCCTGGCAATTTTCTTGCTGAAATATTTGGACCATATGGCTCAATTTGTGTAATAACCTTAATTTCAGCACCCTTCAGGTCTGCATTCATCTCCTACGGAATGGTAAAATGCGGTTTAGCAGAAAAGGCAACTGTCTATACTTAGAGAGTTGAGATTAATAACATGTCACGTCCTGTTTTTGGTGAAGGAATTCAAACAGCCGCCAGATGGTATCTCTGCAAATAACTGTCAGGGGTCTTGATCTAATCAATACAACGTATTAATACATCTCCCTTCACTCTCCCTCAAGGGGCTAGTGCTCAACATCTGGAAAGATTGGGGGGATCGCCAAGTAGAAGGCTGAGTCTTTTCAGAATCAAACTGAGCCCAATTAATTTTTCATGTATACTTGATAACTATTTCATAATGAGATATGTGTCTTGACAGATTTAGGGCTGGCAGTATGGGCTGCACGGGTTTCCTATCCCCATTCAGTCCACTTACAGAAACCAACCCATTAATCAAGCTATCTGGCATAAAACTGAAATCTCAGCTCAGCAAGAGATCAATAACTATCCTTACACACACACTCACAGAGAGAAAAGGAGGAGGAGGGAGTGAAGGAAAAACACACTTGTGGGCAAAGTTATCAGCCATGACTTTAGTAATTGTTGTAGCAAAAAATAAACCTCGCAAGCTGTAATTACTGAATAGGAACAATATACAGGAAAATTCATTACGTGGTTCCTGTCAAAAACCACATTTTAGGCTTTTAAATATATAATGTAATGTGACTTTTTAGAAACACAAGGCACCTGGCTGATGTTCAGTGAGATTATTTTAATTGCCATGACTAACTTTTATACAATCCAGCTGATTTAGACAGCTATTTTCAAACAGCTGTGACAATTGCCAAATAGAAGATGATGCCCATAACAAATAGCTAGACAGGAAGAGATCCACGCAAGGTTTGAGTTTTTTGTGTGAGGGGTATTGCTCCCACAGCCTAAAAACAGAGGAAAAGGAGGTTGCTATGTACAACAAGACCACTGAAACAATAATAACAATATAAATAGTGGAAATGGTCAATAAGGGTATGATTTTCCAATCCGAATGATTCTGATCCAGGATTCACACTCCATGTCTTACTGTGCCAAACTGGTATTTATCCAAATGCATCTAGGAAGAGATAGATTTAAAACACCACGAGATGTACAGAAGATTATAATAAAGATGTTTCCACCATTTTATCTAGAGGGCAATTGCTGCAACAGGGCAATCTCAACCAGGGACAGTGACAGTGATTCATCATCTTGTGCTTACATGCTTAGGCTTACTGCAAAGAGCTTCACATGAGGCTGCCTCTGAAAATGACTTGAAAGTTGCATTGGTTCAGGATGCAGTAATCCCAGGGAAAGGATATATTCAGTATCATTAGAGTTACAACTTGAATTGCTGCGTTAGTTACTGATCTACATTAGTTATTGCCTGCTTACTTTGTAAGGCTGTAAAAACCTTAAAAATATTTTTACATTATTGTTATTTTTTAAATGTAAGAACACTATTCCAATGAATATTGACAGTGGATCTGGGCTGCCTTTGCAATATTTTGTGAATTATGCTTCTATTTTTGGGGTTGGTTGTTTACTGTTGCTAGTTTTACTTTTCCTTTGCTGATGTTGTAAACAGAACTGAATCTTTTGAGATAGGATGATGGACAAATGTTTGAATAAATAGATGAAATGGCAACCTGCTCCCTAAGACCTTGGAATAAAGTATTTTAAATAAAATATAAATATTGTAAGTAAAAGCACGCTTTACAATAAAAGAAAACCAAGGATGGAATGTAATAATACCAATATCTCTATTAACTTATTCATCATGAGAAGGCTGTTTTAAAATGGAATTCTGCTTTTTGGTAAAAATAGGTATAGCAGAGCAATCTTGAGGCAGTGCCATCCAAAACTTGGTAACAACCTTCTTCTGGTCCCTGCAAAATATTCTTCAGAGGACATCATTCTGGTCATCAAACTGGTTTATATTGAGGTAGATCAGGGGTGTCAAACTTGTGGCATCATGTTGTTGTCATGTGACGTATCATGATGCTGTCATGATCAGATAGCTGCAGGCAGAGTATATTGCAATAGTCATATCAGCAGTTGCATTGCTTGTTAACTGACTTTGAAATGTTTAATGTGTTACAGCAGAGAATTCATTTTTATGTAAATAATAAATGAGGAATTATTGTCCAGACCACAAATTTAGAAATAGTGGCAGCAGTTACACAAGGAATAAGTGTGCAAATGTACTTTTGGCCACTACATCAACCTGGAAACCCAGAAATAATTTGGATTCAAGGAACACTCATGATCTGCAAGGTATCTTTAATATAGCTCTGCCAAACTATTAAAGTTATCAGATTCAGTAACAATATAATCTTATATATTGAAGTATTTCTGTTGAAAGATGTAATGTAACAACAGTAAATAGTAAGAATTCTTTTTGATAACTTTGTATCTTAAAATTGAATTCAAATAATATTCATAATCTGAGGAGGATATGTAGGAAGGGGGCATTTCATATGATTGAGAAAATAAATGTCTCTCTATATAAGAATTTGGTCTCTACTGTTAGTCAAGTTAAAATACTTAAACAGAAATTTTATTTAAACATTGCAGTATCGTTGTAATATTTTTCTAGGCTCGAGGAGTTCACAGTTCTTTGGCCCAATCCAGTCGGGGAACACTGGAGAAGTTATCACCTATCAAGGTAATTACTTTCAAGTTGAAATAATTACTCCATCAATGTTAATGGTCTTTCAACTTCAATAAAGCACTCACCTGCCGATAATCACTGCTAACCTCTTGCTCTCTTGCAATTCCCTCTCTATTTAGCTAGTTATATTGCAGCCATTACAGTGGTCACTTGTCCTGAACAGCTGCTGAATTTCACTTTGCTTGGCTGTGAACCATAAAAATATTAGTCATCTGTGTATGATTTCCTCATAACCCAGAAGCCCTTGCAGAGCGAAGGATACAATATTCTAACTTGAAGAGGGCATGTCTGGGGGCAGCCATCTTGTTTCTGGTGGTAGCTATTTTGTCTGATAACAGCACAGCAATTCAATTAACATCTGTCCCCTTACTGTCACTTGTAGCTTTTGGTGTTTGCTAAGTGACACATGGCCTAAATTACTGCTATACAGTTCTGAAGCAGATTATTTAATGTGTTTTCAAAAACATTTCCATAACTTTGTTGTAAAAATAGGCTATTGTACAATATGCACAATCCAGTTTCCTATTTTTAGTATCTCATTGATGATAACACACACACACACACACACACACACACACACACCATCATTTAAATTGCCATATGGATTTTATAAGATTATAAAGAAGATGATAACAAATTTATTATATTGCATCTGTGCTTTCTCTATACATTTACTGAAAAGTAAGCATCATTGAATACAAGAGGGTTTACTTTAAATAAATATGCCCAAGGTCACACTGTTCAGTTTACAGTCCAAACTATCTACTTAATGGTTGCAGAAAGAGCATTTCATTATATGTGATGATTGTGCAAGAGAGATATGGAGGGATTTGTATGAACTAATGAACTAAAAGAAATGAGTGAAATTATATTGCATAAAGCAAGGGAAGAAAAGAGGGCCAACTCACACCAATTCAACAAATAGAGAAAAGAGGGGGAATCTCTCTGCAAGGCACTTCTTGGTGCAAATAGCAATAGCACTTCGTCATATATACCACTTCACAGTGTTTTCCTCTCTAAGTGGTTTACAGAGTCAGCATACTGCCCTCAACAATCTGAGTTTTCATTTTACTGACCTTAGAAGGGTGGAAGGCTGAATCAACCTTGAGCCTGGTGAGATTCAAACTACCAAATTTCAGGCAGCTGGCAGAAGTAGCCTGCAGTACTACTTTCTAACTACTGTGCTCTTTCTTTTAAATCTTGCAAATGACAGTGAATTGGAACTGTACATAGATGAATTTATCCACAGACAATTTATTGTCATAGAAACTTTATTCAATTCTTCTGAGAGAGGATCAGTTATATCAATTATATGAATATGCCAGAAAACTGCCCCCCCCCCAAAAAAAGAGTTTTTGGTTCACTAAGGAGAAGACTGGTTGAATAACATGTTCTGTAGGCTGCATCCCTAATTACAGCATCTCTTTTACACAGTGATATTTATACAAAACTATATTCCACTGATGGTGAACCTATGCCACGTGTGCCAGAAGTGTTACACAGAGCCATCTCTCCAGGCATGTCAGCCATCGCCCATTGCTCTTCTGGGTTCCAGTGCACACATGCACGTTGGCCAGCTGGTCTTTGCATGTGCGGGAGTGCCAGAAACTGGAAGACAGCTCCCCGAAGCGCCTGTGCACACTGGCCAGCTGGTCTTTGTGTGCGCATGTATGTTAGAAACTGGAAGACCAGGTGGCTGGCATGCATGTGTGTGCTGGGAAGCTAAGCTTCCAGTTTCTAGTGCTCCTGCAGGCATGTCAGGGATCTTCTGGTTTCTTGTGCGCGTGCACACTCCGATTTCAGCACTCAGTGCCGAAAAGCTTAGCCACCACTGCCTGCATAGAATTCACAGCAGATATTTTTTACTTTGTGCCCTAGGAAAGAAACATCTGCCACTACCTAGGATTGAATTCTTAATCTTCTAAGTGGGAGGTGAGCATCTTTACCACTGCTGTTCTATAATAATTTTAATGCTAATTAATAATTAACTAAATAAAAGTGATATTAATGTTCCTATTTTGCATAACATGTGCATAATATGTAATTTTCTGCTTTATATCATATCAGAAACTTGATTGAGCTGGGCAGCTATAGAAATTGAATACATCAATATACCTGAAAGCAAAACATAAGAATTGAGCATAATCCATTTTCCCTATAACCAAAGGTTTCCATAATACAGATTCTATCATTAGGCCCCAAATTTGGTGCTACAACAGGAACAAAATTTAATTTATTAAATGAAGAATGGGGAGAAAGAAAGAAACTACTCCTCATGGCTTGTTCTATACATTTAAGTCTTGCAAATCATCTTAAGAACATTTATTAGTAATATATCTACTTTTTTTCATTTCAGGTTTTTTTTATTTTTTTTATTTTCTATTTGCTCTATGCTTGGAATCTGTAGATTTGCTTTATAAATTTATGCCTGTGTGCTCTTCATCCCATTTAAAAATGATAAAGCATTAATCAGCATTTTCTCTAATATTTTCCCCATAATCCTCAAATTGTTCTGAATCTCAGACAAAATTCCTCTTCTCTCAATTCCAGATGTACCAGATTATATAGAGCTCTTTTCAGCTTTCTGTTATAATTCTATCTTACTCTCCAAAATTTCCACTCTGTCATTAATTTGTTTTACATCTCCAAACATTTCTTTCACAAGGCTTTCCATCTATTTAACTTCTTTCATCTACAAGATTGGCAAAATTAAGAAATGTTCCAAGGAAAGTTGTGGAGCACTTTGTCAGGAAGAAGACAATGGATCACATTTAGTGCAGCATTTTAATATATCACTGAAGATTGATAATACAGATGTAATTGTGCTTAAAGAAATTCCAATTAAAATATTGATTTTCTTAGACACACAGAAAGCCTTTGACAATTTGAACTGTGTTTTCTTATTCAAAGTTTTGGAAATTATGAATTTTGGAGATAACTTTGTAAAATGGGTAAGATTGATCACAGAAAGCACAAATAATTGTTAAGGAAGATTTAACAAAGCCTTATCAAATACAAAAGGGAACAAAAGAGAGATACCTACAATCTCCTCTCTTGTTTATTTTAATCCCTGAAATATTGGATAAAGATATAATGCTAGATAAGAGGATTGTGTGTGCAAAGATTAAAAAAGAAACTTATAAGTTAAGGGCTTTTGCAGATGACTTGGTGTTGGTTTTGGAAAATCCTTAAAGGGCATTTTGGGAATTCTTTAATGAGAAAACTAAAAGAATTCTGCACATTAGCATGTTTTAAGATTAACATACAGAAGGTGTAGATGTAGACAAAAACCATGTTAAAATATGGAATAAAATTTAAAAATATGTTAAGATAGGAGAAACTACAACTATCATTGCTATTGAGTATTTATGTAATAAAAATGAATGTCTTAATAAAGGAGAATATTTGTAGCTCAGGGTTGACATGAGGGGTGGTCTCTGAGCTTGCTTGTTCCTTGCAGATGTTTCATTACATGAACTAGGTATTATCATCAGTGCTAGTAAGGAGAGATAGGCAAGCCACAAGGATATATAAACTGACAGCAAACAGCAGTCCTTATTAGCACTGATAATGTTATCTTGGGTAATGAAACATTTGCAAGAAAACAAGCAAGCTCAGAGAGCACCAACCCCTAATGAAAGTCTTGCCTGGAATGATGTTTTTGTTTTAGACAATACCTGTTTTGACAATTGATGCATTTCTTAAACAGTAGCAAAAGGATATATCTAACTTAATCTATCAAGGGAAAAAAATCTCAAGATAAGATATTAAAAATGCAAAGGAAAGGAACTTTATTAGCCATTTGTCAAAAGAAATATAAAATAAAATCAAGAGAACAATTGGTGGCAAAAGGATATAGCTGCCAATGGTTTATTTATTTACATCAATCAGAAAGATTTACAGAGAAAAGAGCTTATGGCAAGACTGATTTTAAAACAGAATTGCTAAAATGTATAAACTTTTATTAAAATTTGAATCAGGAGAATAAGTGAAAGAAAGTATGATAAGGTGGACTAAAATTTTGTTATAATATACAATGGAACAATGTATTATGGAATAATACCGGAATTCACATTGTTATAACCTTAAACACAACTTTTAGAAAAAAGTGTAGTGCTGGTATACGATACCAGGAACTTCATAACTTCATAAGTGGATTACTGCATTCCTGTCAAACAGGCATCAAATAGTAAAATTAGGGAGCGCTATATCAAACCCTGCTCCAGTTAACAGCGGTGTCTCCCAAGGCAGTGTTCTAGGACCCACACTTTTTATACTCTGTATAAATGACCTTGAAATTATAAGCAACTGTGTCCTCTTTGCAGATGATGTAAAAGTATTCAACACCACCAATAGTGCTACTGTTCTTCAAAGTGACCTTGATTATGTGTCTGAATGGTCAAACATTTGGCAACTCTAAATCTTGACCAACAAATGCTCTGTCCTACACATTGGTAAAAAAAATCAGTACACCAAATACAAACTAGGTGGATATGACCTTGTTGATGACCCTCACTCTGTCAAGGACCTAGGAGTACTCATATCTAATGATCTAAGCGCCAGAGCTCACTGTAACAGCATTGCCAAAAAGGCATTAAGAGTTGTAAATCTAATCTTACAAAGCTTCTCCTTTAGAAATATTGAATTGTTAAACTAGGGCATACAACTTTTGCTAGACCAATACTCGAATACAGCTCATCTGTCTGGAATCCGCACTGTATATCAGACATTAATACAACTGAGCGAGTCCAGAAGTATTTCACGAGAAGAGTACTACACTCCTCCACTCACAACAGAATATATCACCAGACCTGAAATTTTGGGCTTGGACAATCTTGAACTACACCACCTACGGTTGGACTTAAGCATAGTACACAAAATTATCTGTTACAATGTTCTACCAGTCAATGACTACTTCAGCTTCAACTTCAACCATATAAGAGCACACAACAGATACAAACTCAATGTTAACTGCTCCAAACTTGATTTCAGAAAGTACAACTTCAGTCAATGCCTGGAATGCACTACCTGAGTCTGTAGGTACATCCTCAAACCCCACTCCTTTAACCTCAAACTATCCACTATTGACCTCACCTCATTCCTAAGAGGTCTGTAAGGGGCATGCATAAGTGCACCATCGTGCCTCCCATCCCTGTCCTAATGTCACCATTTAATCGTACCTATTTTCTGTATTCTTACTCATGTTTATACTTATACCTATTATCTTGTAAGCAATTGACAAATCAAATACATAAATAAAATAAAATAAAATAAAATAAAATAAAATAAAATAAAATGTTGGAAGTGTGAACAAGAAGGACCATTATAACATGCTTGGTGGACGTGAAAAACAACCCCTAAAATCTTTTGATTCAAGTCCATGTACTGATTGAAAGGATTTTAAATATTAATGTACAATTGAGACCAGACGTTTTCTCTTGGGACTGATGAACAAATAGTTGGAAAAAAGTCATGGAACTTGGTTTTGTTTGTTTTTGTATACAAGATACAACTTATGCAAGTATAACTTTATATTTTTTCTTTTTTCTATTTTTCTCTAACCTTTTTCTTTTCTTGCACATTTTTCTTTTTCTTTATCCTTTCTTATTGTCTATTAGTTTGTGTTAACTTGTTTAAAAGTTTTAATAAAAGTTATATAAAAATATTTGGACAAATATCTGATAATTAAACTGGAAGTAAATTATTTTTAATTGAATATACTTAAATTGAATAATTATTCTTATAATATTATAAATTACTATTAGTAGCAGTGGATGATCTTGACATGCTTAATATTTGTGATATATATTTTTGTGTGTGCATGTGCAAAATGCATTTTCAGAGATTTAATGCACTGTTTAGGAAATTTATTTGAAAACTTTTTAATTTTTTTCATATAGAAAACTTCAAATATAAAAATGGGCAAATTAATTTTTTTCAAATCAAACTTGCAACATAACTTTCTTTGATCAATGAATGGTAAGTTCTGTCTACTGCCTACTCTTGTGAGCTATATTGGAATTGTTTAGAGAATTTTTAAATTTCAGAATATAGAATGGTATACTGAATATCAATAAAGCATTAGTAAATTTAATATCGATCAATCAGTTGTAAATTTAGTATACGATGTTAAGGAAAGATTATTTGAAATTTGTCACCATAAAAAGATATTGTAGTGGTCAGTAGCTAGTCTGTAACACTAAAGGTTTGTCAGCAGTTTATAGAACAATAATATAACTACAAAATATGATTTTATTTAGGCTTTTATAGAATTGAACAAACACGCAACATTGTTCAAATATGTTTCAAGTAATTAGTGCTTAATTCAAATTGATTTCAAGTAAAATGAAGGTAAGGATGGAATTTTTGAAAGATTACAAAACAAGATATAATCATCAATATAGGAAACATTTTGGTACTTATGGATTTACTTTTGGCAAGAACCTCAGGCAATGAATAAAATGAGTGGAATGGAATTATACACATGGAAAGGTCTATAATTTTCTGTTCTTGGGAAAGGTTGGTGTGGAGGGGTATTCTTTGTTTTTTTTTAAACTGTTCTAACCTATTTTACAGTTTAAATCACTTTTTAAATGTAATTAATTCTTCAAAAATCCTGAAAATGGCATAGCTTGAAGTTCACCAGAAGAACTTTAGAGGCTTCTCAAGTTGCAAAAATATTCAGGTATCATAGGTTACCCATCAATTCTCATAACATATGGAAGAAAATGCTGCTATGGACATAATTAAGTACCAGGAGCAATATCACATTAGCATTAAACTCACTTAAAAGAAAGTTACAGCTATTTTAGAGATGCATTCTTGGACAAAATATCCAAAACTCAGCTTTGTTCAGGTATTTTCCCACGTCATTATAGTTGTGCTTTTAATGTTGTAGCAACGTTTCAGCAGAATCTCATCTGCCATCATCAGGCTTCTGTATTGTGTTCATCTGTGTGTCAGACTTTCATAGCCGTTTCAGTTTTAAATTTGGGGCTAGCCTACTGCTGTGTTAGAATGTTTTTTTCTTCATCCTGATTGGTTGGGAGTCTTGGTCTGTGTTTATTGGTCTTGGAATTTGCTGTGTTCTGCTTGATTGGTGTTTCTGATTTCTAACTTATTTCTTTCAAACCCATTTCAAAGTGCAATGAAGATACATTCTTACAAAGTTAGCATTTGGGATGAAAAATTAATAAAAGGAAAAATAAATGCTAAATAATAGAGTACATCTATCAGAAGGAGTGTTTACATATGGCAAATTATATGAGGAGATGATTAAACCTAGAACATATCACAAACATTTTCTCAAACTCTTTTTTTAAAAAAAGAGAAAACATGTACATACTTCAGTAGTCCTCTAACACATTCCTTTAAAAAACTAAGCAACTAAGAAAAAAATGTAAAAACTTAAATGCATTGAGAACTGTATTAATTAAAATAGTTAACACATATACTATTGTGCTCTGAAAATACTGTTTCTTTTTATACAATTCTGTAGTATTAAAACTGGAGTCAGCTATATTAAGCACTTCTACTTCCACTAGTCAAAATCCTTACTCAAGAATCTTCTCTCTGTTGTTTTATATCCTGCTGCCCATCAATATTCTGTTCTTTTCTGTTCTCACCAATGCGGCACATAAAATGTAAGAACTGCCACAAAATTATTGTCACAGACTCCACTTCTGAGGTAATAATATCTATTCAGCTTCAGATTACTGCGTTTATTAAGCTTTGCAACTTACAGTATATGAGTATCATGTAAAAGCTCTTTATTTCTGTAGTAGTTGATTTATTTCTGATTCTGAAGAGTTATGAAGCAAATCTCCCTAATTACCAAACATAAATCACTGGTGTCAAGCTAATGTTAATTTTACTATCATGCTTAAACCAGCATGCACTGTAATGTGCATAGATAAAATTATATTTCGAGGGTTGAAAAATATCTGATTTTGGTAGGATTCTCTTCATTCTAGACATTCAAAGCTTAAGGCACAAATAAGAATTATGTTTAGTGGAATTTACCTCTGAGTAAACATGCTTCTCCCTGGGATGGCCCATTGGTAATGACAATGTTTAATTAAGTTTCTTTTGGGTGCCTTATCACTTTTGCTCAATGAAGAAATATATGGGAAAATCACTTATCACAAAATCAGCCAAGGTTAACCTCTACTATCTATTTACAAAATGCTTCTGAGATCCTCACAGATCACATAGGAATTCTTATAAAACACAAATGGAGAGTTAATATAGGAAATTAGCAGCATATCTATTTGTCAATAAAAAAGGAATAACTGGGAAGGTAGGCAATTTATTTATTTATTTGATTTATATTGCCGCCTATTCGCCCATGGCAACTTGAGGTGGCTTACACAATGTAAAATCATATTTAAAACAAAAAATAAAAATAATAAAAACTAACAAAAAGAATCAAATAAATTAGTAAAGTACAATAGAACAAAATTTGGGAAAACAAAAAAACAAAACAAAACAAAAACCAACTCCCACCCCCCCGCCCCGATGACAGCAGATCACAATAGCCATTTAATGGGTTCCATCCCTCTCTGGGTTCCCCAGGCCCACTGGAAAAACCAAATTTTCAATATCCTGGGAAAGGGCTGGGTGGATAATGGCTGAATGGTGAGCAGCCATATTGATTTGCCATCTGGAAAATGGGTGATTTGGGACAGAACATACCATCATAACCACAGTTCTTTTTAAAACAGGCAAGTCCACTTCTTTAAGTTATTTTACCAGGTATGTCAATTGTCTCAGGAAGATTGTCCATCCATGCGATAGTCATTATCACATATACTACACATATTCCAGTTAAAGGGACATACTTGAACAATCCCAAGCAATTGACTAGATAGGGAGGTTAAAAATATCCCTGGAGAAAGCAATGGTAAACCATGCATGTATTATTGCCAATATAACTCTATGTATACAGTCACTGGCAATCAAGTTCTCAAGGATATTCTTTCTTTCTTTTTTCTTTTTTCTGGTCAAATCTTTCTTCTCAAAATGGAGAAGTTAGATGTGAAAGGCAATAAGGATAGGGTAATTGCATACTTTGCACTGGAACATTTCAAAAGCTGTAGTCCAAAACATTTGGTGCATAACAAATTGGGAAATGTATGCTAGTACTCAAGCAATAGAGACTGATGCTTATGAAAAGCATCAAATTACCAGGAGAAACAAAATCTTTACTGAATTATTCTTTCATCTGTTTTGCAGGAGGAACATCTCTTTTAAATTGATGCCTACATCAGCTTGAGATAAAGGAAGCTTGCTTTTGACACAGGAGTTATATTTTCCCTCTCAGATATACATTCTATGATTTTCTGAAATTCACAGGGTTAAACAGCTGAGATATGTTTAAATAAACAGGTCTTTTGAAATACATGTACAAATCCTAAGAGACCAAACATTGACATACTATTTCTGAATGTTTAAACTGAATCCGAAGATGCTTCACACATTGATTAGTTAATCTAGTACTTACTGGAACTGTTAGTGCAGTAACATCCTGAGTGTTAATTGTTGGGTCATTCTGTCTCTCTTGGTAGACAACACGATATTGAGAAATAGCACCATTAGGAGAAATGGGGCTGGTCCAATTTAGGAACAGAGAATGAGCACTGATCGCTTGTGCTGAGGGAGCTTTCATGCCTGATGGTGGAGCTTCTAGGGTCTGCGTTGAAGCCCAAGAACTATTTACAGAACCTTTGGAATTCTGAGCCTTGACACGGTATTCGTACTCTGTAAATGACTGAAGAACATCTGTAGCATCAATAAATTCTAAAGTGCCTTCAGACCAGATGAACACAAGCATTTCCTCTTGAGTCTCCATAGGACGCCTGGAAGGCAGACAAAAAAGTTTTGATGGTTTTTGGCAGGTTCAAATATAATAACTGGATCCTGAAGTACACATTTCAAAACTGCCACAAGTATAGTATAGTTTCTCTGATAAATGTTAATGCTAATCTACAATATTGCACTAAGTGCTCCTTGTGTCCAAAACATTATCCTTTTCATTAAAAAAGAAAAGAAAAAAGTGATCATTGCAGGGTTCTTTTAAGAGTAACATGGGAAAATGTTTGAAATGTTACCAGTAGAATTATGCATTGATTATCTTGGTGTTTTATTCATTAGTGTCATTGAGGTGAGAGTTTAATATATAGAAGACAAGTATACAATGTGCACACCGAGATGCATACATTAATAATCTGTTTTAGGGGTTTTCTAATTAAGAATAAAAATGCTGAACTACTGTGTACACAAAGTCATTAAATAGTTGTTTAAGACAAGAACCTCAAAGTTTATCTGATCTAGTGTAAAAGTGAATAATGATTTGAGTTCTAGGATCTTGGACTTTTAAAGGTATTTTCATTAAATTCAGTTCATTTACATGACGAGGACTAGAATAATGATTTAGAAAATGTAAGGGGAAAACTTCAAACTAAAAAAAATGTATTTTCTGCTTGCCACTGAGAGCTGATTCCATATATGAGTGTATTTAACATGCATTTTAGTGCAAGAAGTCTTTTAATTTTGATTATAAAAATCAGTCATTGAAGAAAAGTGAAAAAATCGTTCTAAGTACCACAAGCCTCTTTTTAATACTAAGTAGCTCCATTTGCACTTTAAAAAATAGCTGTTTGCTGAATTTATAAAATAATGTTTAGCAATATGGGGAATGTGTAAGAAAAAGCTTCCTTGCACTGAAATATCAAACATGTCACCAACTGTGAGCTTTTCCACAAGCAAAAGCTGAACAATGTAGCCTGGTTAAAGTGTTTATATCATATTGCTGCTAAATATTTAATGAAAGAAACTTATGCTTAGGCAAATAGTTCCATCTGTAGTTCTAAAAAGACAGCATATCTTGTATGAATAAACTGCGAACAGAAGTGTTTGAGCAATCTCTAATCATTTCAGAAGGCTGAGTATTTAGAATTCAACTGCTCATTTAAGTGGAAGTTTTTCTCCTAAAAGAGCAGGCAATAAAAGGAGAAAGATGCCATTTTAAAGAAATGTCAGTTGCCTCTGCTTCTATGCTTTGCTTGCCTTGCCACTTACTCCTAAGATATGTAGATAGATTTCCAATTTTTAGCTTGGTAAACCTGCACAGCTAGTAACATAGCCAGTATATTCTGGAAAGAGAAAGGCTGTTTTTTTAAAAATATATATATATTTAAAATGGAAGATGTCATTCTTTGAGTCAAATGTGTGAAGTTTAATTTTGTGGGTTTTGCATAGCTATGCATATAGCTTTTTTCATGTGAAAATTGCGTGCTCATTATAAAAGTCTCTCCCTTGGCCTCTGTGCATTCAGTCTTAGGTCAGAAAAGAAGCTTGGTGAGTGTAATTGGCAAACTCCATGCGTGTGATGAAATGTAGTAAGGAGGTGGATCCCCAGGGGAAAGGGCTGAATTCCAGAGGAACCCCTCCCTGATAATTCACTGGGGGTAGATCCAGAGGTGGGATTCTACCAGTTTGCACCTATTTGCTAGAACTGGTTGTTAACATTCTAATCAGTTTGGAGAACCGGTTGTTAGAAGAAATTACTGGCTTAATCCTGTAAGGAAGACAGGAAGGAAACATTCTGGTGTTGCTTGCAGAAACTGCCTCTCCATTAACTCTTATTACATTCTTGGCAGGACTTGACTTCCTGTCTCAGGAACTTCTCTGGAGTTTTTTTCCCTTCCTTTGGTGGTACTTTGCTTGTGTGGAGTGACCATTCAAAGTTACAATGGCAGTGAAAAAAGTGACTTCTGACCATTTTTCACACTTATGACTGTTGCAGCATCCCCACAGTCATGAGAGGCCAGGCGAGATGCATGCCTTGATGTGAGTGATATTGAGTTAGCCACACCCAGCCAACAACATGACCACCAAGCCATGCCCACCCAGTCATATGACCACCAAGCCATGCCCACCAACTAAGCCACGCCCACAGAACCAGTTGTTAAAAAATTTGAATCCTACCCCTGGGTAGATCTGTACAATTGGGTATCATTATACCTCCTCCCATGCTTATCCAGTGGTCACATGTAGTTGGTAAATAGGAGAGGAGAATGCACTTTTATATTCACTCACTTTAAACATACTGTAACTTTAATTAAAATGGTAAGTGTGTTAGAAATGGCTGACACTAATATATGGAGACATCCTGAAGAGTAGACAGAAAGTGGTTCTAATAATCAGAGATGTCTCTTAACGTTTTGCATTATTCTTTACAGCCTGAAGAAACTCTTGAACTCCATTGCCATCTTTTAACCATTCAGTGCCTGACCATTCCTCCCCTCTATAGAACAAGTAAATATTGTTAAGATGAAAAACCTCCTTCTAACTACTTTGAATATAAAATATCCTTCTATCCACTTTTAAAATCAAGTCAACCTAATGATAACGTGCTTTTAAATGTTATCATTATATTGACTTTATTTTGTATTTATTCTGTAATCAAGTCTCCCTCACTCTGTATAAGCTTGCTTTACAAAGGGAAATATGCAGGACTCACATAAATACACACAGATATACCCGAGTTTATGGTTCAGAAATAAATGGATAATAAATATTGCCATCCCCCAAATAGTTTTATTCCAATTAAGACTCTAAGCTTTTGAAAAAAAGATTCGTGATGGGGAATGAGAGAGAGATATCATGAAGGTTAGCATAGAAGAAGCTGAAACCCTTGCAAATTTAGATCCTTCAGTTTTAATGAAAAACTGCCGACTCACTTGCTAGTTAAATAAATTTAGTTTCATGTATAAATGGCAATAAGGCAGGGCAGAAAAAGATGAAACAGAAATTACATGCAAAACATCATCTGAAAATATTGAAGGGTTTTTGTTAGAGCGGTCTGAGGCTGTGTATGAACACTGCATGAAAAAAAGTGCTGTGCTTACATTCCATTTCTATCCTTACATATTTCTGATTTTTTTTCATAGCTATCTGGGAAAGATGTGATATTGTTGTTGTCTAAGCACATTTAAACTTCAGCTGAAATAACTGCCAAGTGATTCATGCCTATGTAGGTGAATATAACGATTGTATCTGGAGCCCCAGTGCGCCATTTTCATTTCATTTTAAATAAAAAACAAAATGTATCTATGTCAGTCAGTGCCCTTCTGCTGTACTCCGAGGTATCAAACAGGCTACAATTATGATTGTGAAGTGATTGTGTCACATTGGAGGAAGGTTTATTGCTTTCGAGTCTGCTAGGCAGTAACACATTCTGTTTCATATTACTCTTTATATCATTGTTTGGCTGTGACTAGAATAATCAAATGCCATCAAATGCTGTCAAATTCAATTTACAATATTTTCCACTTTCTGCATTATATTTCCTGCTTTCCCTTTCCCTGGCTGCTATGGAATTGCTACTACAATCATCAGTGCTGTTTACAAAATCAGCAGCATGAAAACATGTTTTGGACTATGAAAGATACTTTATTTCCTTTTATACAGAATTGGGGTTTAATCTATTTGGTCATACAATTAGCATAGAAAAGGGAAGATATTCCAAATCGAGGAGCATTTTAGAAACTACTAGAAGCCTTCAGCCAAAATACTAGTAAGTTGGTTCAAGACATACTAATATCAACAGCTTTTTTAGAATCAATTGCTCCTTGACAAATAGTATAGAGCCAAGTTTGACCAAATTCCTTTGTCACTATGAAGATCTCGGAACTTCAAACATCAGCCTGAATTCTATCTTCCTTGCAAAGCCATTGTCACTGGCAGTTATTGCCTAGCCTAATGAGCATTTTTTCTTTTTCTGTCACTCTTTCCTTCAACTCCATGGGTCCATCATGTTTCCATAGCAATGACGATTTTCAGGCTAATGCCTAGTTCTTCCTATTTATTTTCTTCAAACTGTCTTTCACCCCTTCTCTCCCTTTCCTCTTAGCTTGCCATCTTATCTGCATTCATTACTTTGGATTCTACAGAGTCACTGCCCCTTCTCCCCAACATACCAGCTTTTCTTCCTTGAACAATGGAACATTCTTATCTATTACATTTTCTTAATCAACAAAGACAGAAGGCTTACTGCCACAACCCCTATACTGTATATCATAGAGGTCTGTGACAAGCAAGACATGTGCAAGTTTAAAATATTGTAGAAACATGTACACAATACTAGTCACTTGTTCTTCTAATTGGAGTTTTTGAACTTGGTGGATAATACACCATAGTATATCTAATCATAATGAATGCTGACAAAAGAATTACACTGCAAAAGAAAACCAGAAGAGTTTTAATGCAGGCACAGATTCTGCATTCGGCATGATGCATATTTGAAAAGCTATCTGGTCCAGCTGCATTCAGGAAGGCTCATTGAGACTTGGTTTTAATGTTCTTTTCATTGTGTTGAAAATGCAATTCATGGTCAGGACTCAAAACAGAAGTAATACTAAAATACTCTTTTTATAACAGTGATGATGATATAATCTTTCTTCCATAATCATTATGTCTTTCTGGGGTGTTTATTTGGATGTTTTGTGTTCTGCTTAGGACTATCCATCTTGAAAAAAACCCTCACCTTCACAGAAAGTTTCCACTACATAGTGAGGTCTATAATCTTTAATCTTTAAAAATACAAAGCTTCAAGAAGTACCTGTAAATAAAGTAGTTTCTAATTATCCCATTGGATTTTTTAGGAGGTAACCATTTCACATATATACATCTTGGTCCAATGGCTGAAATGATAGGAGGATTCAAATCTTCAGGAAAGGCTTCAGCAGTGGTTGCATATACTCGTTCACCAACTCCGCAGCCAGCTAGAAAAATACAAACCATACCTTAGGAATCATATTACCTTTCAAGCATGCAAAGTACTCTTCTAATTGTCAAAGAGTCGAGAACCAATATTTCTTAATGAAAATATGTCTTTTTCAAAACATTGTAACCACTGTAATAAAAAAATTAAATATATGGGGCCTTGAGGTGTTTTGTAGAAAGTCCAGACACAATTGTTTTATTTATCTATTAAATTTCTACATTACCTTTCTCATCTCTGGGCAGTTAACATCATTAATCAGAGAGTTCGGTATGTAAGAAAGGAAAGTATACCATTCATAGCATCTTCCAAATCAAGCTCAACCCCTGGTATCTTCATAGACAGATCCAAGCAGCTTATTGTGATTATTTTCTGAGAGGTTTTCTTTATTTGCCAGTGGAACCTAGATCTGTGGTATTTCAGAGAATGTTTCATCCCAATATTGTTCAGACTCAACTTGACAAACTATTTGTGTTCAGTTGTTTTTCACTGTACTGCCATTATTTACTCTAGACTTTTACACACACATCTATACACACACACACACACACACACACACACACAGACACACACACCACATGAAATAAAATGTTCTTCAAGCTGAACTTAATTGGATATGCCCATGCAGTTTTCTTGGCAACAATATGGAAGACTTTTACCATTCCTTCTGGGACTGTTTTCATTTCCTACTTTTCTCTCTCTCTCTTTATATATATATATATATATATATATATATATATATATATATATATATATATATATATATATATATATATATATATATGGGGTCCTGAATGTCTACCAACCAAATACTAACTATAATTAATCCTGATTACTTTCTGAGCCTAGACAATATTGCCTAAAACTGCCATTTTTCCCTTAAAATGTTTCTTTAGAAATGGAAATTGCAAGGACAAATACCATACATTTTGATACGAAACCATGATACGAAACCAGAATACGAAACCAGAAACCATGATACGAAACCAGAATTCAGCAAGATGATCATTAATACTGAACACATTTGCCTTCTTAGTTTCTGGACTATAATGTGGATTCAGTTCCTCATAAAGTCCATTCAAACATGTCAAATAAATTGATATCAAACTCTGTTCATAACATAGATAGTAAGCTTGACCCCAAATCACAATTTTCCATTTTGGTTTAACAAAGGGAAAGCAAAAATAAGAAGCAGTGAGTTGCAAAACTCATTCCTGCTTGCTTACTGGTTTGCTTTCTGAAAATCAGTTCCTTGGGTAAAGTTGTGCTTTTTAAAATATATGTCAAACTCATGCTCTCAGCTCAGTTATCAATCCTTATTAAAGTCCTATCTGTTTGGCAATGTATGATTTACAACATTCCTTTTTTTAGAATTCAGACAATGCAAGATATTTTTTGAAACAATTTGGTTTGGGGCAAGGTGTTGATGATGATAATGATTTTCCAACTATTTAGTTTGATTTCCAATGGAGGAATGCCACTTGCTTTAGAAACCCAGAGACAAAGGCAGTCTCATATTCAATACCACCTGAAGAATTCCATTATGCTGTACCGATGCTAACAAAACCCATTAGATCAAGTATCATTCATTTCTTATAATTCTAAATAAGAGAGACTTATCCTTCTGTTTCCTATGAATAATAAAAGGGATATATAAATTACTGATGTAGGATTAATTGGGAATGGAGTTTCTCCAATGTGTATTTCTAGAATAGTTTTAAAAAACACCTTGTTTTATGTTTTTCATAAAAAGGGCTGACATTCTCCCAAATGTGAACTATTTAAATTTTCTATTGAAATATTAATGATACAATATGGAGATGTGTAAAATAAATGATTCAATCCTAGGTTTGCTTTTACTAGGTAAACATTTTGGAATAAGATGTTATTCTGTTATTTAAACAGAATATATTTGCAAAATTACTTCCAATAACAAAATGGAATTACTTAACATCTTACCATTCTGGCAGGCTTGTATCCTTATCTCGTATTTGGTGTATGGATCAAGTCCATTCAGAAGAATGAATTTGGGTTGCCCAACTGGTTTTACAAGTGGGGAGGTACTGCCAGCATCTAGTAATATATTGTACTCCAAAGGCACATTGCTCTCAAATGACCCTGTAATAAAATAAATAAAATAAATTTATAGAATGGTATTGAAATTGGAAATAGTTGGGAGAAAACTTCCTAAATTTTAAAATAAAAGCAGTAATTTTGAAACTACTATAGCACTATTATTCTGATAAGTGAATGGAATGAGATGAGCAGATTTACTAAACTCAATAGGGAAACCACATGACTTGGTTAGTTCCAGAGTTCATACATTTATGTCAGAATGAAAGGAACAGTAAAAGCAAAAGTGAACTAATTTACCCTAAGTACAAATGGCAGTTTTGTTATTCAGTGTCAAAGTTACCGTGAGCACAATGACAACCTGCCATAATGCATTTTCATGTTCACTAAAGAACAAAGATTTAGTTGGTTAATATTCCCAGCAATACTCTTTTTCATAATTTACAACAACTAGATGCTGATAGGTTATTTAACATTTATGAAGTTAAGATGTAATCAGAAAACCATGATTATCTTTATGAATTAAAAAAAGTTAAATTATTCCACTTATTTCTTTTATGACTTCATTGCTTGGCAAGTGCAAATTTTGTAATAGGACAAGTCAAACAAACAGCATCTCGATGGGTTTCCCTGCCATTCTTCTTTGTATTTGCACAGTGAAAATGGTCAGGTCAATGGAAGGGGATCTTGCATTGTTCA
The DNA here is from genome assembly GCF_049901715.1 of Pseudonaja textilis. Lineage (NCBI taxonomy): Eukaryota > Metazoa > Chordata > Lepidosauria > Squamata > Elapidae > Pseudonaja > Pseudonaja textilis. The sequence continues at coordinate 47,929,777 of NC_141990.1, forward strand.
ATACTGTATTCATTTTTAAGCCAATATGTCCTGGAAGGAAAATGTTTAACAAAAATAAATGTTTTTTAGATGTTATGTTCAAGATTCTTGATTAGAGACATTAGTATAACAGAAGCTAATAATTTTGAAATATACTTTGTTAATTAAACCTGAAATGGTGGTTTCATTCAATATTTAATACTTTTAGAGTTTTACTTAAAAGGTTTTCATGCCTTGGATTAATATAAAAGAAAAGGTTTGTTTTCATTAAGATTTATGATTGTATATTTATCTTGTCATAAAAACAGAATATATTACTTTATCTTTTTAATTACTTAAAGTAACAATACTAAATATTCAAATAAAAATGTTATTTTCTCAAACCAAACCACCATAATCAAATGAGATTTCTAGATACATTTTACATTACCAATGCACTGTGTAATTCTACTGTGTTCTGCCTTCTGCTAAAATTCAATCTGGCAACTTTTTTGTAAAACCATAGAGCAAGCACACAGTAGTAGATCAGGAAATTAGATAGAGAAGGAAGGCAAAATGATTATTATTTATTAGAAAAACCAGTTGTTAACCAATGTTAACAATTACTTGCCCACTTGCCCAATTTCTAGTTTTGGTTTTCAAGCAACAGTGTTATATGCTGCAAGTACTGAAATTAGTGAAGCAGAGGGTATTCAGAGGAGATAGCTGAAATACTATAGAGAAGTTCAAATGGCAAAGAGCTGGCAGTTCAGTTAATCTGTAACATTAAGGGATGACCTCTTAAGTCTGTTGGGTGAAATGTTGAGAAGATACTGGAAGGCCATTTCTCTGTTTCATTATAACCAAGGAAAAAAAACCTCTTACAAGAAAAAAAAGATGCAGTTTTATAAACCCTCAAAACTTATTTTAGTACTAAAGTTTGGAGGATAAGTTCCAACAGAGTCTTAGGTTGGGAAAAGTAAGGATAGCCGATAAAGATGGAAATCAGAAATTATTATGGGTAGAAGCTTTATGACAATTTTCTCATAGAAGACTACTGGTATTAGATACGGGAACCTATCTGTAATACTCCTAGATATGGTGAAGCTACCTGTAATGCATTTAGTTCTCTAACTGCTCAGATTGATATAATGATCATGAAGAAAACAACAGTCTTAAAGGAAAGAAACTGAATAGCCTTAAACGGTTTTGAAAAAAAGTGGTGAGATCCTGGAATAAATCCAATATTGTGGTTAAATTTTCATGTGGGGTTAGTTTTTGAATTAGAAGCCAAGACTTTGAAGAAATATATGGTGATCGTATGGAAAAATACCATAGTGTTATCAATCTTGCTAACCACATAGAAACAGCTATAAATGCCTTTTAAAATAAGTCAATGTCATTAATAGTGCTATCATCAGCAAGTCTACATGCTTGTGACCTCTCCTGTGACAATAATAAGCTTTTGAGGTAGACTGGACTGAAAGATCGTTCAGATCGTTGCTGTGTCTCCGGGTAAAGTAGAACTGGGGTCTCCCCTTTTCAGTCATGTTACCACCCTAAGTGAAATAGGTTAAAGCATCTTTCCATTCTTTAACTAATCAAACCACTACATTTATATCTTGCCAGGTTGGTAAGAGAGGGTTTTTGAATTATTACATTTATAAAGCTTTGGAATTTAGAGACACCCCCATGGTTGAAGCATCCTAAATAAAATAAAAGGAGACTCAATGGATCTGTACTGACGGGTCCTTATGCAATCTAAATTTATTAAGAAGACAAGGAGATCAAATGCCAAAATGTTGCTTCTTTTCATAGAAGAAGGATACTGTGACCAACTAGCCTCTTATTAACGTTTGATGAATAAAAAATTATTTTATTCTAGGAGACAATATCAGTTAAAATGATAATCTCAGTGGGAGAATCGCTGCCAATCTTTATTTTAAAGCTTGATTTCAAAAGAGCGAAATACTGTATATCATTTTATGTAAACTATTAAAAGCATAAGAGAGAAATTATCCATGGAAAAAGTAAACTCTAAAGAAAATAAGATTCAACCTGATATGAATTCTTCCTGCAGAGTATGTAATGTCATTTTATAATAGTTATGATGTAGGGAGGAACACTGTTCTACTCTCAGTTGCTCCTATCACCACCTGCTTTTTTACAATACCACAGTTTCTCAGGTCCCAATTTTATGGGTTGCCTTTCCTTTACAATTTAGCTTTTCATGGGTAGTCTTAAATACAGCAAAGCCTCATATCTAATTATCAGGATTCTTGTAAAAAGACTTTCCTGTGCCATCTTTTTTGATAAGTTCTCAGGTGTTGATCTCTTGGTCAACACCACTCCATAAATCCTCAACCTATCCGCATTCTGTATCTAAGAAATCACTATATCTAGCCTCTTGTTATTGGACCTTTGTAAAAACGTTCATCTTCATCAAAAATTATATTTTTACTTAATTTTTCAGATAATAAGCAGGGGTGGGATGCTACCAGTTCTGCCTGGCTCTATAGAACCGGTAGTTCTGAAGAGTAGTTCTGTGTTTGCTGCTGTTTGGCCCACCCACCTGCCCAGGCTCTTACCTGTCCTGTGCGGCACAGCTGAGGTTGAAAAAACAGGAAAAAAGTGGCTTTTCAAACGCTGCGCACCCACGTGCAGCACTTTTCAGCTGTCCAGGCGGCACAGCTTAAAGGTTTTTACATGCATGCGCAAAATGTAGTCACCGAACCATTAGTAACACGGGTTGAATCCCACCCTGATAATAAGCCTAATGGATCCACTTTATGATCAGCAACAAGAAGCAAGCTTAATTATTCCTTAAGATGCATTATTGTTTGGAATTACTGATTAAAGAAGATAGATTTTTGATGTATTCTTTCTTTTTGCCGTGTTCTAGTCTGGACTATGGTTCTCAACCATCTCCATCAGATTATTCAGTAAATTATCAATATAGCAAAAAGCAGGTACCTAAAATGCATGCACATATATCCATCCACACAAATCATTTGCAAAACTACAAGAATAAACCTTTGTATTTTAATTAATGATTTACAGGTTTGTAGGTGGATGACAAGTGCCCTCACCTATCACACCTGGTAGGAGGTGCAATATTTATTACACGCTTCATCAGACAAAGGAAGTGGATATGCTAGACAGGGAGAAATTGATGCCAAAATTGAAATTATGAACAAGTTCTTATGAGTAAGTTTATGAGTAAGTTCTTCTTTTAACCTAAAATAATAATTATGAGTACTTTCTTCTTTTACAACATTGTTCAGTGTTTCAGGGAATCCACGCAAGCTTTACAACTACACACGGCTATCAGCTGTTTCACACATCAATAAATTCTTGGTGTGTGAGTGAATTATGCTATTCTTACTCAGTATATTAATTTCTAAGCAAGAGTTTCTTATCAATCTTTCTCATCACTTCCCTTCGAAAAATGCTGGTAATAGGACTGTCCTTTTAAAGTGATGGGCAAGTTTCTGTCTCAAATGTTATTAACGTGTCTAAGTATAGAAAAATCTTGGATCAAACCAGGATCCTATAGTGTCCACATCTGTGGCTTTGTCAGGCACCCCAGGAAGTGCATAAAAGAAAACAAAAGATGACAGCTGACTGTAATTATCTGTTCCCATATCCCTAGCATCAGATATTTTACATTCACTTCCCCCATGGCAACGTGCACTAAACTGTGAGAATCTACTGTAATTTCTCATCTTTAAGTTTTAAAACATATCAATTCAAACAGATAAAAAGGAAAGGAAAGAACAGAGGGAGGTTTTTATTCTGATCCGAAAGAACTTAGCTTTCCCTTTTGACCAAGGTTACCATATAAAGACTGTGTTAATTCAGATGTCTGGCAAATGGTACCAGAATATTCTATATAGCTTGAAATCATCATAATGTTTGCAGGATATGTCTGGTTGCCTATTTTTAATTAAAAATTCTTTGTGTAAACTATCTGATCACACAAAAAATTCCACACAGAATCACTTTCGCTAGGTCCAGATCTGCACAGGGATTGGACTGTTAAGAGTGAATATTCAAAGCTTTCACAGAAACTGGTTATCAAAAGTGAGACAGTGTATAGGACACTTTCCAATGAAATCAGCTGTAGATTATAAGTCAAATTCATCCACCTTCTCCTGGGTTTTTAAATCCTTTTAGGCAGTACGGGTGGAGGGGAGTGAGTTTAATTTAAGATTTTAATCTTCTTCATATATTATAGCATTTCTATAATGGATTTTGTGCTTCTGAAAACTAAAAGATTGACAGCTCAGGATATTATAGATCTATTAAGAATTGATTCAATGGACATACAGTAATATTTATTATTCCAAGCATGCAGGTAAATGTTTACTTGGTAACTTTTTATTTAATGTTTTATATTATCTTCTCATCTGGTGACCTTTGTGCAAGATGTAAATATTTTAATATTTTAAATAATTTGGGATAAATACTGAATATTAAAATGGTTATTATGTTTTAGCTATATATATCAATATATTTGAATATTTTTATAACAGAAATGAATAGACTTTTTTAAACCTAAATTATAAACAAGATAATTTGTTATATATCAACATTACTTTTTAAAATAAATAACAATATTATCTATAAGCATATTTCTCTCTCTCCCTCCCTCCCTCCTATCTATTTTCATCATCATGCAATGCTAGTTCTCATTACAAAGAACCTAGGATTTATTTTATCTTTCTTTCTGAACTTTTGTTGGTCTGTATTTAATTTGTGCTCATAATGACTGAATACACATTGTATTCAATAGAACAGGAAACAAAAAGAATATTGTTTCACCCTGTCCTGAAACCAATTTTAATAAATTAGTTAATTAAAACTAAAACAGACTAAAGCTAAAGCTAAAGCTACTAGTATAACTCAATGTCCATCATTAAATTTAATCCATCATATGGCACTTTTTATATTTGAACAGAGTATAGTTGATTTTATTGCTTAATTATTTCATTAATTAGTTTATCATCTGTTACAGATGACTTATTAATATTAATTAATAATATTTAATTAATTATTATTAATTTAATTAATAATAATAATTAATATTAATTAATAATACTTATTATTATTACAGATGACTTATTATTATTATTATTAAATTATTTTGATGCATAAAGTAGAAAAATCCAAAAGGTGGTTGTCTATTGCTGTTATTTGGAATTGATAACTTTTCCTAATATCTGCCTTAGGATGCATCCTTGCATCAATACAACTTTCACGTCTGCCTCTTTCTATAATGGGAACCAAGCAGAGGAAATAATAAATAACTGAAACAGATACATAAGTTATCTATGAGCTTCTGAATACTAATACATATGCTTACCAGGAATGTTCCATGCTACAAATATGGAATATGCATTGATTACTGTGATATTATATGGTATGTGAATCTCCTCCGGTGTTGTTGCTGGTGTCTGGACAATATATTTCTCACTGATATTGCTACCACCCCATGTACTGGCTTCTAGCTGGTAAACATATCTATAAATATATATGAAGGTGCGGGGAGAGAAAGGAGAAGAGGAAACAAAGCCGAGAATATAAAGGTATTTTACAATTCTTTTAGCATTCATTATATTTATCATATTCCAACACAATGTAATGTCCACCATTTATATGAATGTCATGTGACTCTCTCTTCCTCTCTCCCTCCACAGAGAGCCTAGTTCATCTATTTTGTAGTTATGCATTAAGAGCAGGTGCTTGAAATAAGTACTTATTCTTTGGCCAACATGCATATGTATAGTGTAAGGTAGACAAGGATCAAGGAGACCTGCTAAAAAGCTATTCTGCCTGAGGGACTTTACTCATAATCTCTCAGATCAAACTATCTCACAGGGTTGTTGTAGGGGAAAACAACTGGAGAAGGAAACATTATTCATACTGACATTTATGCTCCTATATGAAAGATGGGGCGTAAATCTTACAAATCAGTATCTAACAAGCTTATTGTATTAAATTGTACTTCCTATGGATAAACATAAGGAAAAAAACCTTCCATAATCTATGCCACCATTTCGTCTTTCCTTTATTTCATGCACTATTTTTTAAAATGGGTATGGCCTATCTAGTCATAGAAGCTGTAGCTGGATTGACAAAACAACATATTTGTAGACAAAATCAGCAGCAGTGGTATGACTGTATGGCTGAACATTTGCATGGCTTAATTAAAAATATTATAATATGATAGATATGATTAATTGGTAATCACAATGGATGGAAATAGCTAGCCAGCCCTGGCTAATCTAGAAACTCGGCAGGATCAGGTTATGGTTTAACATGTGAATAAAGAACCACTTTGGCCCTGCAGGCTATAGATTAGACTAGGAATCTAAATCCTAGCAGAAACCCACTTCCATATCATGGCAATAAATGCACACACTGAAATGTAATTCTAGAAATTCTAGACTTGGCTTAGCCTAGTTGTGGTTAGGTGAAAGCTGTTCTGGAAGGCCCAACGGACTAAGTGTTAGTTACCTATACAACATATTTTCCACAATCCAGATAGGTATCTTTATGTGAAGTTCATGGGGAATTGTATTCAGTATAATTTTGATTACAATGTTAATTTACATGAGACATTTGTGTTGGGGCCAACAATTTAGGCTGTGCAGACATCCTGATTCAAAAGCTTAATGTTATTTGGGGCATGCAAGGAGCCCCAATTGGAAGCTCTTAAAATAGTTCTTTTTTCCTGGGCTTGTGTGGTTGCCATCTACAGCAGGTACCAGATGCTTGGAAAGGACATATTTCATTTAAGGTGATCCCAATGGGTGCTAAATGCCTGTCCATGTGTGTTCCAAATGGTAACCTGCCCACCAAATCTACATCTCTGCATAATCCTTGGGTTAAGCCCCAATGTAGGTTAAAGTATGATATATCAATATATATTAAAAAAAAATTAAACAATATCCTTTCTCAAATAAGGGACATTTTACCTGTCATTTGGTTGCATGGCAGAATGAGTGAAATTCATATTTTCTCCACCACCATTGAAAATCTCTTCTCCATTACAAAATAATCTATATTGAATGACAATTCCATTGTTTTTTTCTGGCTCATCCCAATACAATTCTACTATTTTAGAGCTTACGGTAATATGACGAGGCTGTGACCATACTCCTGTAATTACATTAGCAAAACTGTGTTTATAATAATATATTTAGTTTTATAAATGTATTAAAATATGTTAACACATAAAAAATCTAAGCTCATTTATGATTCATCTTTAGAGTTACTAATTTTTTTAATAAATATATTTCACTTATACAACTTCAACCTCAAAATTATATTTCACCTCCTTCAGATAATACTAAACTAGAACTAAAGTACACAATATAAAAGAGCTATATAGCAATACAAAATTCACTAATCATAAATCAATCAATATACAAAAGATTATCATTCCAGAAAAAATAAAAATAATTGTTTAATTAGTTATTAAATAATATCATAACTGGATGAAGTTTGCTTAGGAGAGAGTTCAAAATCATGGATCACTACTGAATAAGCCTTTTCCACTCATAACATTTGCATGCCTCAGAAAAAAGGGGCAAAATAAGACCACATTTTGAGGATCTTAGTGTACATGGCAACACACACACACACACAAATATATATATATATATATATAAACATATATATATATTAAAACATTTATATATTAAAACATATATGGATCTTTGGTTGTTCGGGTTTTCTCCCGCGTAAGATTCGAAGTATCTAGGCAACGTTTCGATGAAGTCTCATTCATCATCTTCAGGCTTCTGTCACCGGCTCTGTGCTTCTCAGAGTAATGTGAGATTGCAGCTGCTTCCTCCTTTTAACTGCCAGTGGGGGTGGGACTTGATTGGGTGGGGGCTTGGCTGTGTTCTGATTGGGTGGGGGTGTGTTCTCATTGGTAGGGGGTTTGGTTGTGTTCTGATTGGTTGGGGGGTTAGCCGTGTTCTGATTGGTTGGAGGCGTGTTCTGTTCAGGTGGGGGCTTGGTTGTGCTCCGGTTAGTCTTAGTTGCTGGGGGATTTGAGCTGGTGAGTTGTGATCTTGCTGTTTGGCTTCTAGTTCGTGGTCCTGCTGCATCTTCATAGTGGGTGTCGGTTTGCTTCATGTATGGCTCGGAGGGGTTTGAAGTGGGTAGTGATGCAGCTGTAGTGCAGCTTCTGGTCCATGGTCGTGTCTCATCTTCTGAGTGGGTGAGAGTCTGTTTTCTACATGGAAGTGTGGTTGTGGCATCTTGTGTGGCTCTCATGGGTGTGCCACATGGGAAAGAAAAACTGAACAACTTCCTCACACACCTCAACAGCCTACACCCCAAAATACAATTCACCATGGAAACAGAAGCCAACAATAAACTTCCCTTCCTAGATGTCTTGGTATACAAAAGATCCAATGGCTCCCTAGGACATACCATCTACCAGAAGAAAACACATACAAACCGCTATCTACATGCACTCTCACACCACCACCCAGCACAGATCAATTCCGTAGCCAAGACACTCATCTCCAGAACAAAATGCTTAGCCGATGAACAACACCAAAAAACCGAACTACACACTCTCACCAACGTACTTACAGCCAATGGATTCCAAAGAAAGAAGATTACCCACCTAATCCAAAAAGAAACCCCAACCAAAATCCAAGACAGAGAACAAGAAAACGGCAAAGCCCTCCTCCCATATATAAAAGGCACTACAGACAAAATTAGCAAGATCCTCCAAAAACACAACATCAAAACAGCATTCTGCACAAACAGAAAAATATCCACCATCCTAAGAAACCCCAAAGACAAAATCGAATTAGAAAACCAAGGAGTATACGAAATCCCCTGCACTGCCTGCCCTACCACATACATTGGACAAACCAACAGAAGAATAAATGCACGCATTGAAGAACATAAGAACTCAATCAAAAAAGAAGAAACGACCTCTTCCCTGGTCCAACACCTCAAAGCCACAGGACATGAAATTGATTTTAAAAATACCAGAACTATCGCCAAAACCGAACACTTCAACAGCAGAATAATCAGAGAAGCCATAGAGATAGAAAAACGCCCACACAGCATGAACAAACGAGATGACACCTCCCGCCTTCCAGCCATTTGGAAACCCGCCCTCATGAACAGACGAGTACCTAACATGAAGAACGACACCAGACCCACACCCATGAGAGCCACACAAGATGCCACAACCACACTTCCATGTAGAAAACAGACTCTCACCCACTCAGAAGATGAGACACGACCATGGACCAGAAGCTGCACTACAGCTGCATCACTACCCACTTCAAACCCTCCGAGCCATACATGAAGCAAACCGACACCCACTATGAAGATGCAGCAGGACCACGAACTAGAAGCCAAACAGCAAGATCACAACTCACCAGCTCAAATCCCCCAGCAACTAAGACTAACCGGAGCACAACCAAGCCCCCACCTGAACAGAACACGCCTCCAACCAATCAGAACACGGCTAACCCCCCAACCAATCAGAACACAACCAAACCCCCTACCAATGAGAACACACCCCCACCCAATCAGAACACAGCCAAGCCCCCACCCAATCAAGTCCCACCCCCACTGGCAGTTAAAAGAAGGAAGCAGCTGCAATCTCACATTACTCTGAGAAGCACAGAGCCAGAGACAGAAGCCTGAAGATGATGAATGAGACTTCATCGAAACGTTGCCTAGATACTTCGAATCTTACGCGGGAGAAAACCCGAACAACCAAAGATCCACATATAAATACCATGAGAACCTCAGAAAACAAATAAAACATATATATATATATATATATATATATATATATATATATATATATATATATATATATATATATATAAAAATAAAACATATATATATATATATAATAAAACATACATACATACATATACATATACATATACATATATATACATATACATACATACATACATACATATATATAATAAAAATTACCAAAATATGATGTCCTAATTAACAGGCTTGCAGTTGTATCTTTCTGAACCATCACTAAAAGACATTTTACATTTCCAAATAAAAATAGTCTGCTGTAGTATGAAAGTCCTATCAAATTCTGTACCTGTCAACAGTGGTGTCTCTCAAGGCAGTGTTCTAGGACCAACTCTTTTCATACTCTACATAAATGACCTCTGTGATCATATTAAGAGCAACTGCATTCTCTTTGCTGATGATGTAAAGCTATTCAACACCACAGACAATACTACTACCCTTCAAAAAGATCTTGACTATGTATCAGAATGGTCAAACAAATGGCAACTTCAAATCTCAACAAATAAATGCTCTGTCCTACATATTGGCAAAAAAAATCAGAAAATAAAATACAGGCTAAATAGTCAAGACCTTATTGACAATCCAAACACTGTAAAGGATCTTGGAGTACTCATCTCTAATGACCTAAGTGCTAGAGCCCACTGTAACTACATAGCCAAAAAGGCGTTAAGAGTTCTTAACCTAATCTTACGTAGCTTTTTCTCTGGTAATATTACACTAATAACTAGAGCATACAAAACATTTGCTAGACCAATACTCAAATACAGCTCATCTGTCTGGAACCCACATTACGTATCTGATATTAACACAGTTGAGAAAGTCCAGAAATATTTCACAAGAAGAGTTCTCCACTCCTCTACTCGTTGCAGAATACCTTATTCCACCACTAGAAATTCTAGACCTAAAAAATCTAGAACTATGCCGCCTTTGGTCCGATCTAAGTATAGTCTATAAAATCATACATTGCAATGTCCTACCTGTCAATGAATACTTCAACTTCAACCATAACAACACAAGAGCACAAAATAGATACAAACTCAAGGTTAACCGCACCAAACTTGATTGCAGGAAATACGACTTCAGCAACAGAGTGGTCAATGTCTAGAATATTCTACCTGACTCTGGCTTCTTCCCCAAACCCCAAAAACTTTAACCTTAGACTTCTACTATTGACCTTACCTCTTTCCTAAGAGGTCTGCAGCGGGTATGCATAAGCGCACCAACATGCCTACTGTCCCTGTCCTTTTGTTTCTTTTATTTTTTTATTTTTCTTATATGTATCCATGTATTCATAACTATGTTTTTATTTATACCTATTATCTTGTAAGCAATTGACGAAAATAAATAAATAAATAAAAAATTTGAGGATTTGAGGTTTTGACGACAAGGCAGCTCACTTAGCTTTAATTACACAAAATGCTACCACTGTACACCAGGAGAATTTGTCTTGTGCCACAGATGCAGCTTATGTTAGTAATGCTTTACAAGGTATGTCCAGCCTCTACTTGTTTTAGGAAAAATATAGTTCTTTAGAGCTCCCCTGCCCACAGTCCAGGCAGACATAAACAAAAGCCTGTTTTGCATGAGCTAAAATTAAACGTATTGGTTCTTGTCCATTTCATTAGCACATTTTACAAAACTCACCGGATTGATTAGATATATGACAGTTTTAGCTTATGTCTCAGCACACTTTATTTTAACATGGATCAGAGGACGCAGTTAGTAGCATTTCATAAATATCAATTGTCTGGGAATATAGTTAGCCATTTGTAGTTTTTATATCTTGATTTTGGAATGAAGTTTACAAAAACAATAAAAAGAAAATCTAAAATAAGTACTTTAAAGGGTGTGGCTGACAAAAGTTAGGCCTCATTCCATAGTTTCAATTTATGAGAGATTGGTTGCATATATGAAATTTTTTCACTCCTTGTTTCATCACTCACATCATTCAATGCATTCCCTTTAATTAGTACTAACACATATACAAAATTACACTCACAAAGTGCACTATCCAGGGTTATGTGGGTAAAGAAATTGCTGAAAATCAAATTAATTGACAAAAGGGCTTGAGATCTTTCCCTTGCCTATAATATTACATGGAGGTCTGGAGATTACACTTAGGGAATCCTTTACATTTTCTTTCTTTCTTTCCAGATGTTTCATTACCTGACTAGGTAATATCATCAATGCTAGTGAGTATGGGGTTTGCTCCTTTGCAGTCTTGGTGTGGGTGTGGTTTGTCCTTAGTAGTTGTTTGATTAGGGTATTGCTTTCTGCTTGATAGTTTGTCTGTTGTTAATCTCTACTTACCTGGTTGTTGGTTGCTATTCTGGTCTTTTGTCTTCCTTCTTAGCTTTTTAATTGTCTCTTTTAAATGGTCTATAAATAAGGTTTATTTCTAAGTGTCTGCATCTGTGTGTTCACTCCTTCCTTCCTGTCTTTCTGTCTTTCATTTAATTTGTGTAGGTGCCTTAGGACTAAGAGTGTTAGGCAGGCATTCTCTAAACATTTTTTTTTATTTACCTTGGGTTGCCATTCCATCTTTTCTTTAATTTTTCTGCTTAGGTCCATTTGAACACAATTCCTCTTTGACTAAACAAATAAGGAATTGAAGAGTTGTTTTTGTTTAAAATCAGTGCCTAGATATAGTGCCCTGAGTGAGGGTTCTCATACATAAATGGTTTAAATGTTAATAAATTAGTCTTTACCTTGAGGAGCAGCTTGCAATGTTCTACCTGAATTTGTCTGACTGGTAGTACAACCAGCAAATGTACATGCTGTGAGTGTGAAATTGTAGTTTTCATAAGGCTGAAGATCTAAATAAATATATAAAAAAGTGAAACCTTCAGATGTTTTTTAGGTTAGAGTTCTACGAGAGAGAAAACAGAATATACTTAACCCAAAACATTTACATTCATTACATTTTTTTATTGCATATAACTGTTTATTCAGATATCTTGAATATTCAATGGTAACAGGAAACCAGGCCATCAAAATACATGGGGGCTGGATACTATCAAAGCTGACACCAGCCAGAGCATAGAAAAACTCAAAGAAACAGTGCAAGATTGGAAGATATAGAGAGAACTGGCCCATAGAATCACCAAGAGTCAGATTCGACTAAATGGATATCATCATCACCATCTGCATGTTCAACACAAACTATACACACATCATTATTAACTTGGATATCAGGGATCATAGAGAGTGCTGAAAACGAGTGAAGTAATCCAAAATATTCCTTTTCTTCAATAATAAATCAGATGTGGCAACCTACTGGCTGTTGAGAACCACCTTTCCTTCCAAGTAATTGAATCAGAGAAGACTGAAGCAAATAGTGGCTGAAGTTAGAGACAAACATGAATAAGATTTCCCACATTTTCTCCAAGAATTACATTACAGGAAGGAGCAGATAATCCTGACACACTGGATGATTCTGTTTCTTAGGATTGGAAGGGTTGGAAATGAACAGAACAGAACGGAATGGAACGGAATAGAGCTGGAAGGGGCCTTGGAGTCCAGCCCCCCTGTTCAAGCAGAAGATCCTATACTAGCAGTCACCAACCCATGGGCCGTGGCCCACTGGTGGGCCATGTGAAATTTTTGGTGGGCTGCAGAGAAATCTCACCCCCAGAGCACCCCCCGCAAAGCAATTATTCCAGGCTGCGCAGAAACACAAGGCTGTGCAGCCCACATGGCCTGCAAGAACCCTCCCCGCCCACTCACTCCTTACCCTGCAAACTTGCCTGCTAAATTGCTATTTTTCCTTTTTCTGACTATCATCTGTTCTGCTGTGCCAGGAGATTCAGATTAGCTAGGAAGCAGGAAATGGTTGGATTTATTGCTTTCTAGCTAGTCTTTTAGATCTTCGGCTCTGTTTTTAAGCACAGCTGAACCTCCTTTAGGACTGAAGGTTCTATTATTCAGTGCAGCAGACTCATGGCAAGCAAATTTGAGAGACTGAGCTAGCCAATGGTAGATAGATAGATCACTGAATGATTCTGTGAGCAACTTAATCTGCCTGCCTGTTTTGCCTGATTTTGGGTAAAAGTTGCTCTTTTTTAAATAAAAAATTAAATATTTACATACATGGTGTGTTGTGAGTTAATTTTGTGAGTTTGCTTGCAAGAAAATTTTATGTAACAAGACTGAGCTAGCCAATGGCAGATAGATAGATTTCTGAATGAATCTGCAATTCTGTGAGCAACTTAATCTGCCTGCCTGTTTTGCCTGATTTTGGGTAAAAGTTGCTCTTTTTTATAAAAAATTCAATATTTATATAAATATTTATAATATTTACATACAAGCCATGCCCAGCCAGTCACATGACCACCAAGCCACACCCACAAATTAGGCCACACCCACAGAACCAGTTAGTGGTCTCTGGGATTTAAAATTATGAGTTTGGTGGTCCCTGAGGTCCAAAAGGTTGGCGACCACTGCCCTATACCATTTCACACAAGTGGCTATCCAGGCTCTTCTTAAAAACCTTCAGTGATGGAGCACCCAGATTTCTGAAGGCAAAGCTGTTCCACTGTTTAATTGGCCTCACTGTTAGAAAGTTTCTCCTTAATTCCAAGTTGCTTCTCTTCTTGATTGGTTTCCAACCATTGTTTCTTGTCCTGCCCTCTGGTAATTTGGAGAATATTTGACCTCCTCTTCTTTGTGTCAGCACCTCAAATATTGGAATACTGCTATCACGTCATCCCAGTTCTTCTTGTGTCAGGTTTTTGGTGCTAAATTCTGGCCAATTCAGAGAACTTAATCTTCACATATCATAAAGTGATATAAGTTCATTTTTTTGGAAGCATACATGATTTTTCAAAAGTGATAATAAGTATTTCAGCTTATTGCCTCTAAGAAACCACAAGCAAAGCCGGGAACCAAAAGAGTTTCTAGTGCTAATTTTTTTTCCTAAAAATATACCACTCCTCTAGTTTCTCATGTTTCATTTAGCGACAGCCAAGTGTCTGTTATTTTTCTTGGCCTTTTTAAATTCAAACAGCTGCCACTACTTTTAACTATCTACCAATTCCATAAAATAGATAGGTTTAGCTTTTGTAAATAGACCTGCATGTCTCCAATTTTAGGGAATGGATCTAACTGATTTTTAAAGTAGAACTATTTATTTTATAGTCACTAAATGTCTGTTAGCGTCTATTCCCAAACGCATTCTCTTTTGCCATTCAGTACCAATTTTAGAAAGTCTTCTCCTATTTCTATACCCTAAATTCACAATAACCTCCTATTGTTCCTTGTGAACATGCCTCAGCATTTCTCTACATAAAACACTGCAAAATTCAACATAACCTTTGAAAACTGATTTATAAATATGTAGATATCTATTCTTTCTTATGCATATGTTTCAAAAAGCAGTTATCAAGAAAGGAAAGCTTCTTGATTTTCTTTATTATGATCTCCAAAACTGCTAGTAGACTTCTGTTCTCATTCTATTCTTTCCTTCCTTCCTTGTTTTTGTACTGAGGGATCCAGCTCTGTCTTATCTTTGCATTGCAACTACTTTAAGAAAAAAAACCAATGCAATTCTACAACAAGAAAAAGAAGAAAACTGTAGGGCGTAGCACTTTGTCTGAAACTAGTTAGATGGCAACCTCACAGTTGCTCCCCCGTTCCTTTCTCATAATAGTTGTAGAGCTCTCAGCTGTTTCCAACAGACCATTTTTATTTGTACCTATTTCCTGTATTCTTACTCATGTTTATTCTTACACCTATTATATTGTAAGGATTGACAAATCAAATAAATTAATTAATAAATAAAAGAATAACAGTAAATAAACAGTCACTGGGAATATATATTGCTTGTAAATTGAAGAGGAAACTTAAAAAAATGAAAACTCAAGATAGGAGTCAAGAGTACAGACAGGAGTCAATTATTAACCAGAACAGAAGAAGGGAGAGAATTATCTCTGTATTATATTCATAAATGCTAGAATTAAAAAGAGAAAAATATAGAAGCCAAATACTCAATATTTTGCTATTGGACAGATTATTCTAGCAATAGTAATTTCAATTGTTCCTAAAGGGAATCATTTAATTCACTACTAAAAAGAAACATTTATTATAAAGCAAGATTGATTGACAGCAAGTATACCATAGAATGAGAGGCAAAAAAACAAAAACAGAAGGCAGGCAAAGAAGTGCATATTGCACTAAATGCATCAGGGATAATAAGCATCCTGTTTTTACTATTTATTATGATATTAAAACATAGGGATAACAAGTCTGGATCAGATTTTGTTGTGTTCTGTTTACAAGCCTCAGTACATGCATACAGTTTATAATAATTCCCACATTAAAATTTTGGACACGAGAACTTAGAGATACATTAGCCTGGAAGAAGCTTTAAAAGTCTTAATTCTGCATCCTTGCTGAAAATATTCAACAGCTAAGAAGAGTTCTGCTTATGTAAAAGCTCAATCCGCTTGTGTTTTAAGCATTCTTTTTCCTATGCAATTATTAGCCACTGCATTCAAACAAAGGGCTCTTTTCAAGGAAACTTGGGAAACTGAATGGCAGAATTCAACATGCCATCTCTAACAGATTTGTATAGCAACTTTCTCTTGTGTAGAGCTTTTCCTTACACAATAAGTATATAAGGAACAAAAATCACCTGCTTCAACCAATTTCATGCTAACTTGTGTATCATTTTAAAGATGAACATTCTAATTTACATAACTATATTCCATGACTGAGAAGGTTCCTATTGTATAAAACCAATAGTGAGTTTTAATACAAGTGATGGTGATGATCATGATGAAGATGAATACAAAATATCTCATATGCATTATGCAGTAAACCCTAAGAACATTCAGATAAGATTAAGCAATATTATTCCAGTCAGAGAAAGGAAGTCAGAGGAATAGTGGCGCACTTAAGCTCACTTCATCATGGAACTGATAACATTTGAAGTGGGGATTATTCTGCTTATTAAAAGTAACTTAGAATTTAGGATCTTTTCCAGCATGAAGTCTGCCTCCTTTGGCTTTTTTATGGAATTAATTCTGCAGATGCTTGAATTAATTCATTCTGATAGAAACAGAGTATCTTGTCTTGTCTTCTGTTTTTTTCCTCCTCAAATGTTAATGAATGTCCCAATTACCTTCTATGTTTGTCATTCCATAAGCCTCTTGAATTTCTAGAGAATTTCTGGTATAAGTCTTGTACTAATAAAAATAAATGAATAATATTTCTTTGGAGAAATTATGAGGAAAACAGAATGAATAGTCAGGACAGAGTCTCTCTTTGCAAATTATTTTCTTTGTCTTCTTTGGTAATAGTCAGGCAAAATATTACATTAGCTGTGGCTAATTCTTGTAAAATCTACCCCTGGCTTAATGTTGCAGAATGAAAAATATGAGTTGACTGACCCTTAAACTCAGGTATTCTTAACTCTCCATGCTATTTCTCATTTGGTATGGCCATGGGGAAAAGATCAGAAACATTTGTTTACATTTTTGATTAATAGTAATTTATCAGTTGTCTGACTTCTACATTGATATTTTTGTTAATTACGATTTGCTGAAATGAGCCAACTTGATAAATTTCTATAGTTCACAATTGGCTTTTTTCTGGAGAAGATAAATCATAGTTTCACCCCATTTGATGTCACAAGAATAATAGAATAACAGAAGGGTCCTCAGAGGTCTTCTAGTCCAACCCCCTGCTCAAGCAGGAAACCTTAAATCATTTCAGACAAATTGTTGTCCAATCTCTTCTTAAAAACCTCCAACATTGTTGGAGTTTCTCCTTAGTTCTAGGTTGGTTCTCTCCTTGATTTGTTTTCATCCATTGCTTCTTGTCCTGACTTCAGGTGCTTTGGAGAATAGGTTGACCTCCAGTTCTTTGTGGCAGTCCCTTAGATATTGGAACATTTTTATTATGTCATCCTTAGTCTTTCTTTTCAATAAACTAGACATACCCAATTCCAGCAACTGTTCTTCATATCTTTTCACATTCAGTCCCCTAAACATATTTGTTGTTCTTCTCTGCACTCTTTCTAGAGTCCTAAGAAGCAATTAATTTAAAATGTGGGAGACAGCATATAAGTCAATGACTTGCTATGACTAATTCTGTAAAATCAATCCATGGCTTAATGTTGCAGCCAAATGAGGCCTTCCTCTCTCTTTTTTTCTCCCATCCCTTAATAATACTACATCTTGAAATTTCTTTGTGAGCGTAGGAATGTTTAGAAACCAGGCTGATAACTCAAGAGGACATGTTCTGAAAAATGAAACATTTGAGAAAGCAGCTATACCTTCATCCTTTCAGACTGCATGTTTGGCATTTCTCACTCTTTAAAGAAAATAGATGAACATGCTAGATCTTACAATCTGTTATAAGCTCATTGGTGCAATTTACTGGATAATAAAGATTTTAATAGTTAGACTTTTTTCATTCACTGTTCTCTAAAACTGTATCTATTTTGCAAACATCCATAATACAGGTACTTATCTACCAAATCTTTTATGCGTTAAAAAGCCTTCAGTGCTGAAATTAAGAACTAGTACCTGGTCCACATAAACATATGCCACAGTGGCATAGGAAACTACAGGAATTTTTGCTGGTTTTATACAACTTGGAATTTTCCTACCCTATGAGAATTTAAAAAACACAATTGTGTTTTGGTACTCTGGCACAAAATGTCTACAGTGTATGCGATTCATATATCAAAAACTATTCAACCAACATTAAAGTCTTAAGGAAAAATATTATACCCTACACCCATCCCATAATTTCTAGAAACACTTAAAATCTAAAATTAGACTTAGAAAAATGAATTTCTGACTTTGATTTTGATACTGAAATGGGCAGTCTCAGTTTTCTTTTAATACTCCATTCCATCCAATATTTCAAATTCTTTTCACCCTCCTAGCATTGTGTTAGAAATGTTATTTGTAAAGGAATTGTAACACCAAGTGAAACAATGCAATAACTGTAATCCAAATTGTTCTGTACAGAGTACTGGAAGTGTTCACTAATAAATGATATAAAAAGGTCTTTTATTGACAAGCTGCCATTTGCTGTTTGCATTAGAGAACATGAGAAGATGATGGCTGGTGCCCCTTGATCCCAATGGCATTCAAGTCAGGGCGATAGTGGAAAATGCTTCAGTTTACTTAAAGCACTGATAACACCTCTAAATAATTAACTCAGGACTTCCTGTCTTCAATTACTTAATGCTTTTTTTAAACATCTTGAGAGGATTATAAGCAATTTATGGATTTCACATGATGAATACATTCACCACAATTCCCACCAAGCATTTATGGGATCATGTTTCCAAAGCTTTGATGTAATTAAAAATAAGCAGTGAGACAATGGTGCAGTGGCAAGGTGCAAGGTGCCTCATCTGCAATTTGTAAGGCCCTTGGATTCAAAGTCTCAGAGAAAGCTTAATGCTATAGCTTCATTAATGTTCAACTGTTGCTCTGGGAACAGCAGAGGTTTTAGAAGAAGATGAGAAAATCAAAACATAGGCCCACGGGAGCTGGAACGATGGGTAGTTCAAACAGTTGAGCTATGTGAAATAAGTACAGTTGATTTAGCGAACATCATGAATTTACAGAGCAATAATTATCACATTGCAGAAGCACAATCACTCCTTGAGATGATAAGGCAAATTTGCCTTGATCAGTGAAAGGGGTGGGGCTCCTTGCTACGTTAAAGGAATGACATTTCTTTAACTCAAAGTGTGTAAAAGAATAAATATGCATTGACAACTACTATGGCATTGCAACCCCTCCCCCCTTTAAATTATAAAATTTGGGGATAAAGGGAAATCCTAGTTTTGTACAAAACTATAGCAAAAGGGAAAACGTTGCCGTTTGCTTTTTTGTTTTTAAGCTTTTTTAACCAGGCACTGATGCAAATGGAAAATTTTCAGCAGAACCTTTGTTGCATGTTTTCATTGGCAGTTGGCTAACACATTTTGTTCTATACTAAATAATATTGCAAAACAATAATAGTCATTGCAAAAGCTATACAAGTATTTTAAAAGCTGGAAAGGAAGACAAGAGTTAGCACAATCCAGGAGCTGGTGCTATGACACCTTATATTTTGGATTAAGGTTTTCAAGTTTGACAAAAGAATTTGGAAAAATCATCACTGACTTTCTAATGAAAGACACAATAGTTCAAAATACAGTAGAAAGGACTCCAAAGATCTTTGGAAAATAATGCTTGGACAATCTTATTACTATTCTCACCCATGTCTTTTGTATATTCTGCACCGTGATACTGCACCATAGTAAAATTGATTTGTTAATTGACTTCTGACAATTTATTAATTGCAATCTTAATACCAGTGACAGGGACTTGGTTCTCTGAAGATAAGCCAGCTTTCAGGGAAACTTCATTTTTTTAAATCATGACCTTATCAGGAAGGAATAGGATCCTTGGGTATAATCCCAAAACTTGTTCAGCACCACTTGAACAGCATCAGCATTGACAAAATCACCATCAGTCAATTGCAAAAGGCATCTTTATTTGGAGCAGATTACATCCTATGATCAGGATAGCTTTTAGACCATCCAATGTCAACATCTGCCTATCCCAGATCTTTGGGAAGAACTCAATAGGTGAATAAAAATGCCAAATACTATCTCAACATTTGGCTGATTGTGCAACGAGCCATAATAACAGTATACTCCTCTAAAGGTGATTGATAAGTTCTTGAATAAAAATATTGGCACTGGAAATTAATCATTATTGTTATTATTATTATTATCATATTAGGATGAAGAAAGTCTTATTAATTAAGCATTAATAAACATTTGTGGGGACATTCAAAAATTACTAACCTCCCCCTCCCCCATTGGTGTTCTGAAGTTATAATTGTAATCCAATTGATACATTCACTTAAAGGATTTGTTCATTGTAAGGACTGCAGTCTTCAAAAAACAGGCTAATATAAAGATCAGTTAAATAAATCAGCAATGCCATTTGCTTGAAGAACTTTCTATTCTTACCTGTGACAGTGTGCTGCACCTGGTCTGCAGGGCCAGTACATATAATTCCCCTTCCAATTTGATGGATGAGGTATTTTTTGATTAAACCATTTGGCTTCTTTGGTTCCACCCAACTCAAATGCAAGGTTGTTGCATTTAGAGGTATAATTGTTGGTGGCAGAACATTCTCCGGAATTCCTTGGACAGTGACTGCAATTACCTGAATGCAAAAAATTAACAATTTATTGTAATAGAACACAAGATACCTTGATCAATGAGAATGTCACTTCTAGTTTAAAATATTGTTGTTTGCTCTGGCATATCATTCCCATGGCTCTCTGTAGAACAAGTTATTTTTCTTCTTAGGTAAATTTTTCCCCCCTCAGAGTGAAATCTGACCTTGAAATCTGACCTTCCCTATGAATTGAAGTGGACAATTTATCACAATAGATTCACTGTATTTTGCTAGGTGAAAGGAACTTTTGGAAGGCAGACTGTCCTACCAGAGAATGCTGGCTAATTCCTTTCCATATGGTTAACAGTTTGATATCATGTGACATGAATCTTGAGCAACTACTGGCATAAATATGGAAGTACTGCTACCCTTAATATTGTCTAGAGATGCAAACAGAAATAATTCCTGTTTCTTCCTCATCTTTCAGAACTAGTTTCCTGGTGTACAGAGAGCAGCTGGTTCATCAGCTCTTGTATTAGAAGAGATACAAGTAATCAGGACAATATCAGTGTGACAACTCTTTTTTAGTTCCCAAGCCAGGCAATGCCCTATTCTTTGAAATTCACTTAAAATATTTCATCAACCAGAGCTAAATAAACTGCATGCCACTTTAAAGAATGGAGGTAAAAATGACTGGATAGTACAGGTGAAACTCGAAAAATTAGAATATCGTGCAAAAGTTCATTTATTTCAGTAATGCAACTTAAAAGGTGAAATTAATATATGAGATAGACTCATTACATGCAAAGCAGGATAGTTCAAGCTGTGATGTGTCATAATTGAGATGATTATGTCTTACAGCCCACAAAAACTCCAAATCCACAATCTCAGAAAATTAGAATATTGTGAAAAGGTTAAATATTCTAGACTCAAAGTGTCCCACTCTAATCAGCTAATTAAGCCATAACACCTACAAAGGTTTCCTGAGCCCTTAAATGGTCTCTCAGTCTGATTCAGTAGGAATCACAATCATGGGAAAGACTGCTGACCTGACAGTTGTGCAGAAAACCATCACTGACACCCTCCATAAGGAGGGAAAGCCTCAAAAGGTAATTGCAAAAGAAGTTGGATGTTCCCAAAGTGCTGTATCAAAGCACATTAATAGAAAGTTATGTGGAAGGGAAAGGTGTGGAAGAAAAAGGTGCACAAGCAGCAGGGATGACCGCAGCCTGGAGAGGATTGTCAGGAAAAGGCCATTCAAAAGTGTTGGGGACTTTCACAAGGAGTAGACTGAGGCTGGAGTCAGTGTATCAAGAGCCACCACACACACATGGATCCTGGACATGGGCTTCAAATGTCGTATTCCTCTTGTCAAGATGCTCTTGAACAACAAACAATGTCAGAAGTGTCTTACCTAGGATAAAGAAAAACAGACCTGGCCTGTTGCTCAGTGGTCCAAAGTCCTCTTTTCTGATGAGAGCAACTTTTGCATCTCATTTGGAAACCAAGGACCCAGAGTCTGGAGGAAGAATGGAGAGGCACACATTGCAAGATGCTTGAAGTCCAGTGTGAAGTTTCCACAGTCTGTGTTGATTTGGGGAGCCATGTCATCTGCTGCGCTATGCTTCATTAAGTCTAGGGTCAACACAGCTGCCTACCAGGAGATTTTGGAGCACTTCATGCTTCCTTCCACAGATGAGCTTTATGGGGATGCTGACTTCATTTTCCAGCAGGACTTGGCACCTGCCCATACTGCCAAAAGCACCAAAACCTGGTTCAGTGACCATGGGATTACTGTGCTTGATTGGCCAGCAAACTCGCCTGACCTGAACCCCATGGAGAATCTGTGGGGCATTGCCAAAAGAAAGATGAGAGACATGACATCGAACAATGCAGAAGAGTTGAAGGCCGCTATTGAAGCATCCTGATCTTCCATAACACCTCAGCAGTGCCACAGGCTGATAGCTTCCATGCCATGCCAGATTGAGGCAGTAATTGTTACAAAAGGGGCCCAAACCAAGTACTGAGTATGTATGCATGTGTATACTTTTCAGAGGTCCGATATTGTTCTATGTACAATCCTTGTTTTATTGATTGCATGTAATATTCTAATTTTCTGAGATTATGGATTTGGGGTTTTCATGAGCTGTAAACCATAATCATCTCAATTATGACAAATCACGGCTTAGTCTATCTCATATATTAGTTTCACCTTTTAAATTGCATTACTGAACTTTTGCACGATATTCTAATTTTTCGAGTTTCACCTGTAGGAACAGAGCAACATTTGATTCCTACAACAAGGTGTTGACCCAATTGTCCAAGAAGTATTATGAACTCTTGTTTCCTGCATCTTTCCCCAAAACTGCTTCTATTTGCTTGAGTGCATTGCTCCCAATTCACCCCATTTTAATATTTTATATTAATTCAATATATTCAATTTGATATGCTCCTCCACAACAGAGAAGGCAAATTTCTTCAGCCTCCCCAGAATGGTATTATTCAGAGACTCTGCTAAACAAATGCCAGTAAAGGCATAAGCTATGCATGCTTGAGTTCGATTCAACAATTATCAAACTCTGATTGACTGAGCTTTCTCTGGAGTAATAACTTATTTCTATAATAATCTATTAGCTTCTAATACTCAGCCAAACACTTGTTCATCCCTGACTTTGCCAGATTGTTCAGAAAAAACCACAAAAGTAGTTAATGTTTTAATATTTGCCTGCATCAAAAGGAAGGATGCAATTGTCTATATTTACAACTACTGGAATGGTCTGTGATCCCATTCAACAGTCTATCAGCTAAACAGGATCACAGTCTTTTAGTAATCAAATATATACAGGAATTTACATGCTGTTTGGCCAAATCTGGGTGATTTCTCCCATTTCTTGTGCTGGGCTACAGCACAAGGAGGCTGATAGAGTTTCTCTGGAAACATCAAAATAGGTAGCCAAAAGATGAATGTTTCCATATTTTCAGTGCTCTTTGGAAGGTTGCTACAACATGATGAAGGAGAAGAAGATATGTTGTCATCAACTTACTGAAAGATTTACTTACCGTGCTACTGTCTGAACATCCAGCCACGGTGCAAGCACGCAGTAAATATGAGTATTCCTGGTATGGTTGAATACCACTGGTGTCCATGAAGCTCAGTTCCTTTCCTCTGAAATGTTCAACTCCATTTCGGAGAATAATATAATAAATGATGATACCTTATTAATAAAGAAGGAAATTAAACACTTGTTTGAATTGAATGTACGCCAGATAATTATATACTAAAGTTCTAAAGTATTATGATTCTATAAGAAAAAGATATGCTTGAACCATAACATGATACCAACAATAAATAATACATTGGATGACTTTTTTGTCTTGTTTGGATATATCATTGCAATTCCTGATTGAATTTTAGGTCTGTATGTTCTGCTTACACTATTCCATCTTCTTCTTTCTCAAATTAAGTTTGACTCCTAGTTACTTTGTGGACATATCTATGCAATTTTCTTGGCAGTAACATAGAAGTGGTTTGCCGCTGTCTTCTTCTGGGATGTTTGGACCTTTCCTTTCCAATTTTAATTAATTAATTTTTAAAGTTATATCTTAATATAGAATGGTCAGAAGCAGTGGTTTTTATTGAAAAAAAAAAACAAGTTTCAACAATTTCTTATAAACCTCATAGATTTTTGTGATATTATTCACAGTATATTATAGGAAGATAGCATTCATCTCCACTTCAATAAAAACAAGAGCATCAACTTTAAATTCTGCCTTTCATCTATGAAAAACGAAAGAGAGAAAGCACAACAGCCTAGGATTTGTTCATACAACATTCTGACTTTGTAACTTTGCATTCAAATGAGACCCTGTAAAAGTTGTGGGTTGGGGAATATCATGAACATGATTCCATTATGATAAAGTGAATAAAAAAGTAGAACTACATTTATCAAATATATTGCACTTTTTTTTTTCTGGTGAAGATGAAGATCTGAAATCTAATTCCAGTAATTAAACTTGTTATTCTTCATCAGTATGAATGAATAAACAAGACCACATACACTTACACTTCAGAAGTGCAACTGAAGTTAAAAATACTTTAGAAAAGTGCTTTAGAGCATGCAGAGGAGGGAACCTATAGCATTTGTCAGTAGAGTTTGAAAGGAACTTCACCTTTTGAGGGAAATATATGGCTACCCCAAGAAAAGGAACAGCTGCTTTAAAGGCTTATGCTGTGTTCACACTCCTGTGCATCCAAACACTTTTTGAATTTGAAGCAAGAGTGTGTGTGCATGTGTGTGCATGTGTATGTGTGTGTGTGCATACATTCCATATATAGATTATGTCTATATATACACATATACAAGCACATACACACATATGTGTGTTTATGAGCATGTTTTTATATGGACATATTTATATATATTTTTGTGTGTGTGTATACACATACACACACATATACACACACACAAATTCTTTGATGATACATAAAATATTAGGGATATATACTTAAGCACAATATTATTTTACTGTAAATGTTTTTGTTCCCAAAATACTTTGCGCTGGCTAAATGCTAAATCAGATATTGTAGTTTGACAAAATACCGTACCATTTGGTTGACAAGGTTCATTCCATGTTAAAAATATTACATCTTCACGATTATCCACTTTTGTCCAATGAGGTGGACTTACACCTTCAGGGACATCTTGGTTAGTGGTTGCATTGTTCATTTCACTAAAACCTTTCCCATGTTTGTTCCACGCAGCTAGCCTGTATTCATATGTAATATGAGGTTCTAGATTCTTATCTACAAGGAAAATATTTAACAAGAGTTTATTGTCAATCTATATGCTAAGTATACTGGGTTTCTATTTAGATATACTTAACTCAATCTGGTTCAGTTTCAGATTTGTGAATCCATCTTTTCATTCCATAAGCTTTGCACTTTAGAAGAATTGTGCATAAATCAAAACTTCATTACACACATATGGAATTAAAAAAAAATGATTTTTTTCTTCCTTTCTTGTAAAAATAGTAGAACATGAAATTATTTAGTGAAACTTATGTTTTTAGTGGATGGCTTTGGGATGAAAGTTTAGAGCATGAAATTGGGAAACGAGAAGAAGCTACCAATGCAACAGGGCCTCATTTGGAAGTAATTGAAGCAATAATCAGGGCAATTTAAATAGATTAACTGCAGCATCTAAAACATCTAATCTCACAAGAGGATATGAGATTTGGAGCAATCCATCTCAAAGCATCCATAGTTAAGGGATGAATTTGCATCACTAACTCTGATGGATTTCCAATTGTGGAGATAGCATGCAAACCAAGAATATACATATTTTCAGACATTTGAGTTTAGAAAAAGAAGCAG
The DNA here is from genome assembly GCF_049901715.1 of Pseudonaja textilis. NCBI lineage: Eukaryota > Metazoa > Chordata > Lepidosauria > Squamata > Elapidae > Pseudonaja > Pseudonaja textilis. Next base: position 47,956,078 of record NC_141990.1, read on the forward strand.
CTGCTTTAATGATTCAAAGAGATGAATCATATATGAAATCATGTTCATTGCAAAGCATTCTTTCAAAAAATTTATGTAATTTTAATAATCACTTATAAATTATGATGGGTGTAACTGACCTGCTTTAGAAATCTGTGCTCATTATGAAGATAGGAAAGATGGCTTTTTAGTGATCCCTTGGTTTGATGAACTCTTAGTTTGATTTAATTAGGCTCCTACATTTACAATATATATTTATTCCAATTGTAATCAGCATTGAATTAAGATCTATCAGTATACTGATAAAAAGATTTTATTCACTTCAAAACAATTTCCAAAGAGGTCACATGATCCCTCACTGATATTTCACTTTCAGAATTTACAACCTTTACTTAATGAGTAATCACATATTATTTTACCTTTGAATGAATACTGAGTTGGGCCTCCTGTATAAATCTTTTCCTCCAAAGATGGGCAGATCCTTTTATTGTCTTTATTTTTTGTATAACTATGAGAACTCTTTATCCAAGCACATAAATAACTATGCTCATCAAAGATACACTGTCCACAGTATGTCACTTCTTCAGTAGATCTAGGACACAGTGGGATGCATTTCGATTCTTCTTTTATCTATAACAATAGTTCCCAAATTTTTGAAGACCTTTAAAAACAACTTAAATAGACATACACAAAGTATTTTCTGATATACATTTCCAAGCTTTTATAATGGTACCTTTCATGAAATATTAAAATCTCACCTTATATTTTAGTTGGATTATTTTTTTTAGTTTACTCATATTTTTTTTAAAGACTCACCTTTAAAATCCTGCTGCTTTTACGTTTTTTGAGACAGGAAGCAAAGAGAAAAACTCCCAAATGCTTTTCTCCCAGTAGGTGTGTACTTACAGATTGTGGCTTTAAGAGTCGCTTTCCAGGTTTGGAATCTCTTCCTTAGAGAGTTCTGCCTGGCACCTATCTTAATGTATCAAACTTTTAGCCCCAATAGTTTATTGGATCTTATTGAAGTCTTCTGAAAATTCCTAACTTCATTACACTTCACCGACTTGCTGATTTTTAATATGTATTTCATAGAAGAGTGGGTGAAGAAGCTGAGCTTATCAGCTGGGAAGCTGAAAGACTGGGTTTAAAATGCAAGTGTTGCCTGATGGGGTGAGCTCCTGTTATTTGCCTCAGGTTCTGCCCATCTAACAGTTTGAAAGTATGCAAATGCAAGTAGATAAATAGGTATCTTTGTTGGGAATATAACGGTGTTCTGTACACTTCAGCGTATAGTCCTGCTGGCCAGATGACGACGGAAGTGTCTTCATACAATGCTGTCTCCCTTGGCTAGGAAACAGAGATGAATACCAGCCCCTAGAATTGGACATGACTGGACAGGGGAAACCTTTGCTTTGCCTTTACAGATATTTTATTTTAATAAATATTTTTGTTTTAGCATTTGATAGTTTGGACTGCTTAATATTTCTTCTTACTTACTGCTCATATGGCCATAATGTTAAAATGATAAATTTTGGCATTCCCACCCCTTCAGATGTATGCTTATTGCCCATGCAAACCCAACATAAACTTAAAGAATGCCCAAATTACAGGCTATATGGAAACAACCAAATAAGCAATTGAACATTAATATATATTTATATATACACACACATATGCACATTTTCCAGCCAGGCCAAAATGTTCACTTTTAGCCTTTATACTAATCTGAAGTGCTGAACAATACTTTACAAGAAGCAGCTAATCATTATTAATTCCTTTAGAATTCACTGTAATAACATCAATCATGGCAAACTCATTTGGTATTAATATGGATGTAATGCGAAAATGAATAATGCACAGAGGAGTTTTTATATTCCTATTTTACAAAAATAGTTATGAACAATGTATTTCTCTTCCCATTGTCAAATCAGAATCACCAAGAGGTTTTCTATCAATTACCTTCATCATCATTCTAGATGAAATCCTGTCAGCGCAAACATATTTCAAGGGATTATATCCAAGTCCATTACAACATTCTTCGCTCTCTGGAATAAGTTCAGTCACACAGCATTTTAATGGCACTGAGTTATTCTTTTTAATGTGGGCTTTAGTTTCACCACTGAAAGCTGAGCAGCATACTATACTTGACATATTCACATATTCATGTCTACAACAGAACATTCCTGAAACAAAAAAATATTATACATGAAGGCAAGAAGAGAAGAAAGTGAAGGAAATTCCTAGAATGCTGTAAAATTCATCATAAAAGCACCAGCATTATGTAGCTATTGAAACTGAGGAAAGGCATCTAAAGTAGTACTTAAATGTTGAGTTTAACATGTCTGAGAGACCTTTCTTTAGTAACTAATCTTGAAGAACTGGCACAAGACAATTTCCTTTTTAAGCATAGGTTGCAGAGAGTAACTATTTGCAGTTCATATGTTCCACATTCCATGTTCACTTAATTTTTTTAATTAAAAAAGTTAGGTTGCTTATCAACAAACAAAACAACCCTCCAGTTTTGTCAACAAATGAATCAGTGAAAGACAGATTTTCTAAAGTCATATAAAATGCAAAATAGATTTGGTTATTAGGAAAAGACAGATTTCCTTAATGTCTATACATTAGTATTTCAGAATTTAGTCTAATTTAGTTTCTTCTCCAAAATATTTCTCCTCAAGAAAAAGTGTTAGAATTTTGCTATTTTCTTTCAAAAAATTGTGGTATCTCTTCTTTCTCATCTCCAAGTGGTCCTTCAAGATTGCAAAAGGGATCTCGAAGATAAGTTTCCACCAGTTCCACTGCTTTCCACCTCTGAATGGATACTATTGTATTCAAGCCACAATATTTTACAATACTGTAATTAATGCATATTCGTTAAAGCACTGCTTTGTTATAGTTGTCCTGCTGTAACAGTTGCCAGAGATTAAAAATGGGATCCAAAAATATATAAATGAAGATATGAAACACAATTTAAGTTGTATTGGTGGCCTATTCTTAGATTATTTTTTGTGGAAGCCAATTCCTGTGTTACAAGAATGAAATAGATACAAAAATAGGCCATGTTCACAATCTATATTTTCAATCATATTAAGCATTTATCACAACACTATACAGTGCCTGAAAAGTACACAATTGTTCAGAAGAAATATTATGTTTTCCAAAGTGTCCAAGTCAGTGGTGGGATTCAATTTTTTTTACTACCGGTTCTGTGGGCGTGGCTTGGTAGGCATGGCATGGCTTGGTGAGCATGGCAGTGGAAGGATACTGTAAAATCCCCATTCCCTCCCCACCCCACTAACCTGTTTTCCAGCTTCGTTCTCCTGTGCAGGGCAACCAAAGAAGACCCAGCTGATCAGCTGGGACTCGGGAGGCAGAGAATAGATGGGGGTGTGGCCAGTCAGAGGTGGGATTCCAAACTACTCAACATTTCTGCTACCAGTTCTCCAAACTACTCAACATTTCTGCTACCAGTTCTCCAGAACTGATCAGAACCTGCTGTATACCACCTCTGGTCCAAGTGTGTAGAATAACAGGCTTGGATTTAAGGGTATGGACAGTTTGGAAACTAAATCTGATTAATCCATTCAATCTGTCAGTAGTCCTTGATAATATTGTGATTCAGTATGTACACAATCTAATTTTAGGAGAGCTATAACCTCCTAAAGATAGAAAGGCAATCTGGAAGAAAATAACTAAGATCAAGACATCTAATTGGGCAGACCAAAGTCCAGCTCTTCAATCCATACAGAAGTTTTGAAGTTCTGTCTTGAATATCTCCATTAACAATCAAAGTAAACATCAGATAACCACAGTTACGTTTTGTCTGGCCTAAATAAATCCAAATAAATCAGACTGAATTAGCCAAATCAACAACTTTACTTGGAATAAGGCAGCCTCTACAGTCTTAAACCTCTATTTGAAAAAAAGGTAGCATCTGTACCAATATTGTATGCACTCTTTTTTAATATGAAGAACCAGTGAAACAAACAAGGATTATGCCAGAAAGCCATCGGGGTTTTTATAGGCTCCTTGGAATTATGTCACCTGTCTTCCTGAGATAGTTGTAGTATCAATTTACAATTGAATCAGAATCAAAATAGAGCTGAAGGGACCTTGGAGATCTTCTAGTCCAGCCCCCGCACAAGCAGGAGATCCTGTACCATTTCAGACAATTGACTGTCCATTTTCTTCTTAAAAACCTCCAATAATGAAGCCCCTACAATAACTGAAGGCAAGCTGTTCCTCTGGTTAATTGTCCTCACTGTTAAGATGTTTCTCCTCAATTCCAGGTTGCTTCTCTCCTTAATTAGTTTCCACCCTTTGTTTCTCTTTGTTCTCTGGTGCTTTGGGAAAAAAAAAATTGATGCCCTCCTCTTTGTGGCAGCCTCTCAAATATGGAATACTGCTGTCATGTCCCCCCCATCTTTCTTTTCTCTAGACTAGCAAAACCCAAATCCTGCAACTGTTCTTTGTATGTTTTAGTCTCCAGGCCTTTAATCACCTTGGTTGCTCTTCTTTGTACTTTTTCCAAATAGCTCTTAGGATTCACTTCTAATTATGGCTGTTCCTCCATGAACTTTTTAAAAATCATTTATAATAAAATCCATATGAATTGTCATCAAAAAATAAGCAATTGTGTAATAGAACCTCTATTATCAGATAGGTTTGATAAGATTACCATGCCAGCAAGAATGATAGTGAGAGAGGGAAACTTGCCCAGTTATTTTTTAAATTAAAATTATTCTTCGTTACTTTCTTATTGTGGAAAGGAGGACATTTAATTTTTCTATTTATGCTTCTGAAAGACATCTTCATTCTCTCATAAGCCACATTCCTTTATACAATTGCTTTCTGCCTATATTTGCAGTGTTCAAACGGTTGAACAGTGCAGTTGTTTTTTGTTGTCCATAATAATTCTTCAGTATGATAAAACCTCCATGCTCCTTTGACATGTTATGCTGGTAAGCCTGCCAGTATTTATAAAGGAAGGAATCTTGGGAATAGGTCCAGGTCAAAAATAGAAAGTGCAAACATTTTTTAAAGAGATATTCTGAACAAGATCTCTGAATGTATCTATTTGTATTTATTATACAGTCAAACATTCAATCAGGATTTCTTTCAGCAAGAGTTTCCTTTTAAAAAATTAGATTATAAAGATCCACCTTAGCAGAGGAGACATTATGTGATATAATAAACCTAATGATTAACTTAGCCATGTAATCAATGAAGTTATTTTATTCATGGGATTAGTTAAATTCAAATGCATATAAATGATATCATATCATAGTGGAGCCAAACTTTTCAAACAAGACAGTTTAATCTTATATACTATCCAACATTGATTACTTTGTAAGAAATCCATATTATTAAACCTGAGGGAGTAATATGTGAATGAAATGATCCCCATTAATGTTTCCATTCTACTTGTACAGCAGTAGACAATTTTATTCTCTGAATGTCTTTTATTTAAATTCATTTTATTTCTACTATCAACAAAGGACTGTGGGAGATTTTTATTTATTTATTGGTATCCTGCCTTTATTATTTTTTATAAATAACTCAAGAGGGCAAACATACCCAACACATCTTCTTCCTCCTATTATACTCACAAAAATAACCCTGTTAGGTGAGTTGGGCTGAGAGACAGTGACTGAACTGTTATCCAGCTGGCTAAGGCAGGACTAGAATTCATGGTCTCCCATTTTTAAGCCTGGTGTCTTAACCACTTGACCAAACTGTCTTACAGCGACAACAAAGTATTTTAAATATTAATATTCAATTGAAATCACATTTTTGTGACTAATGGATAGGCAACTGCCAAAGACTTATAGAAGATACTTTGTTCATGATCACTGGAAGAAGATTATTATATGCACAAAGATGGAAAAACTTGGAATTAGCCACAATGGAGGAATGGTTGTGAAAATGAATTTGCAGAGATGACAAAATTGGCTTGCTTGATTAGGGAAAAAACAAGAACTACATTTGTCAGTGGCTGGAAACTTTTATGGACCTTTTGTTGAAAATAGAAAAAAATGAAGTTGTGATTTATGGATTTGATGAACGGAAAGGGTGGAATGTGGAAAGAAGATGGCTATGATTTAACTATGTATAGAGATAGAAAAACTTAAATACAAATACATTTATATAAAAGAAATATAAATTCCAGAAGGCCAATGAGGTTAGCAAAAGACTGTTCCAAAACACGCAGCCACAATAGAAAAGAACCTCCACTTTCACCTCCTGGTTTTATGGTATTATTTTTCCCAGGTTATTTGTAAAAGACAGGATTGGCTTCCACTTGAAAGAGGTAGTCCTGAAGATACATGTACCTTGGCACCAAGCTGTATGGGGCTTTATAGATTAAAAGTAACACTTGATATTGCACCAGGAAAAATATCAGTAGCTGATTCAGAGTCCATAAAACAGGTCTACTATATTTATGTGCCTAGCACTGGTTCACATGAGGACTGCAGTCCTGAGCAGTATAAGAGGTATAGCATTTATAAGTCAGTTAGAGTTTATTTCATGTATTTCTTAAATGTGTTTGCTACTCAGCTCACCATGAGGTAACTCTGGAAAGCTTACAATCTTAAAAAGAATAAAATAATACAATTATTGTTCCTTTTCTATCTTCCTCCAAAATATGTGATTACATCATACAGTGATTTCTTCTTCAATAACAAGTGAGAGCAATTTAGTTTAGATGCTCTTTGGACAGGCAAAGTAAACTTTTGCTAATGAATTGCTTTTATGCTAGGACAGAAAGAGAAAGCTACATTCTATCACTAAGAATCTCATCTTTGTTTGACTGAATAATATTTTTAGCCAAGATTTCACTCATATAACAAGAAGTGACTCCCTTTCTAGTTTCTTTGGTAAACCATTACTTCTTTAATTATTATCAACCTTGTTCCAGCGTGATAAATTGCTAATTACTTAATACCCTAATCAGCGTTCATTCTTTGCACAGATAAACTGTGACAGCGCCATTAATTTAAATAGTAATTTCACTTAATGGCCAGAACGGCACACCAGATTTTTATGCAGCATTTTCTGAAGACTGCATCCATCACTGCAATATTCTGACATAAAGATGTCTGACGTGCACTAACTCACTTAGGGAGAGCAGATGTTGCTGAGCAGAGTTTGGTAGTAATTCCCATAGTGCATCACTTCAGTATGAATGAGCTGCTGCAAATTCAGAAACAGACATCCTTCTGAAACCAAACAGCATAGCCTTTGACCTTACCCTAATTTATCAGACATGGCATTTGATTCTTGACTATTGACACAGAGGATGTACAGTTGAAAATATGCCTATGGTAGTATGGAATGGGATAAGAAAAGGCCTATCTTTCACTGGTGGACTGATTCCTGTTTTAAAGGGGGAAAAAAGCAACTTTTTAAACAATCACTCACAAAAAATAAATAAAATTCACATTTTTATAAACACATGCCAGCATAAAGGAGAAATTCTTTCCCCACCCCATGAAACATTTTCCAATTTCAATCCACAAATTCACCAAAATCCATTAGCATGGCAAAATGATGTCTGAAAAAGTACAATTAAGCCTTCAGAAGCCATTCTTAATTGGGTTTTTATGTTTCAGGATAATATGTACAGATTACACCATGTAAATATGTGTAGATTACACCATATGTATAGATTACAGCAAGCTTTGTGTTTCAGGTAAATATGTGTAGATTACACCATGTTAATCAGAAGCCTCGGTGCATTCAATTTGAATTATTCCAATGACAATTTCTTCACAGAACTTCAACCTGTTATTTTATAAAGAATCAATGTTAATTTACTCAAACTAGTTCTTTGGATATGATTATCACAACTGAGCATTAGGAAAATGATAAAGAAAACATACATACTGAAAAATGGATATGGTTTAGTTTAATTTTAATAGCCTCTGGTGAAGTTTAGGTGAACCCAAGCAAGCACCATTTTTGGTCTTCTAGGAAAGATTTCACTAATATCATAGAAGTGACTAACCAGTAATGCCTCTATTTTAGAAGCTTAAGTGAAACAGAACATAAAATACATATACAAACAATAAATGTACGGTTTCTCAAAGACAAAAGGCTCCTGTAGAAGTACACTGGTTGATTATTAATTTATCATCAATACTCACTTTTTTTTACAAATTATACCTCCTATATTAATTGGGTTGCTATAGATGCTTCATGATTTTTAATATTTCTAAACATTTGCATAAACATTAATCAGCAACATTAATCAGGTCAATTGTTCTATGGTGCAGAAGTTTCTTCATCCCACAATTAACCTCTTTAATTATTATTTTTATTTGTTTGTTTAAATAAGATCTATCTATATCTGTCTGTCTATCTCTCTGTCTATTATCTATTACTATACTATAGTTGCCATTATTATTAACCGGGTGAAATGCATCATGGGCAACAATGTTTGAACCAAGGTACCTCAAATGAGATACATTACAGGATGCATCCAAAATCCAGGACCCTTGATTCCTGAGAGAATGAAATTCGTGGAAGGTGTGGCTGCTTCAAGCTGCTGCTATAATCACATGATGGCCATTTTGAATTGCCTGCCAATCATATGAACCCTTGTTCCTCTCCCTGTCCACCATGTGACTCATAGAGAAGCAACAACTTTAAAGTATAGGAACAAAGGCCTGGATACTTTTAGCACTTTACATGCCACTTCTCTGGTGCACAATCATGCACATATATTTATATTCCACCTTTATTCAGGAATTTGAAGCACATAGATAGCACTCTATTCTCCTATATTTCTTCACAAGAATCCCATGAGGTAGGTTGGTCTGCAAGTTACCAAATGAGCTGCTGCGATTGCAGATGGACTGGATCTCTCTAGTGGCAGCCAAATACCTTAGCCACTATATCTTAGTTCTTGCCCATGGATTCGTTTTTCAATTGCTCCCTAAATCTTACACTGAGTGTAGAGTGGTCCCTCCTTCAGCTGCCAGAGATAAGGTAGACCTATTGTGCCCTAGACTTCAGAAGGCTACATGATCTTATTTTTAAACTGTCTCTGACTACTTCCTACAACTCATTGGATCCAAAACTTATCTGAGGTGAGAATGTACCATGAACAGCCAATTATAATTGCAATACACTAAAATGCATTGTAGTCTCCTGGCTAATGTCATATGATGATGATGATGATGATGATACATTTCTAGAATCACAAGGAAAGATGCAGAATGAGGAGCAGGCCCCATTGCACCCTCCTGGACATGAGCACCATTTTTGGAGTGTCACTATTCATTGTGGAGCCACAAAGCCTAGGTATGCTGAAGCGTGGAGTACCCTGCTCTCCACACCCAGCAAGGACTTAGTGGAATGGGATGGTGGGCACATTAGTGAGAGGAGTTTCTACAGCATTCCTTTTTGTGCACATTACCATGTGGGTCTCACAGTAGCCTTGATTTGAAACCCAACTGTAAGTATCTTTTGGGGGCTCCATCATAACTTTAAACAGTCACTAAGCAATTGATCCTAAGCCAAGGACTACCTATAGACTGAGTTCAATGCGAATAAAATATTTCTGTCTAACATTAAAGTAGTGTATACTCCTTATTTCAAACAGAAAGGTATATTGGATCCAACATCAGATCGATGTTATCAAAAAATAGCAATTATATTTAAAAAGCCACTCAAAGGATTGAGTTAATTGTACTGTTCAGTTTTATGGCATCAAAATCACACTTGATGCCTGAATCTTTCACAAGTTTTCACACTGAAAAAATGTCAGAGATACTTCAAGGAGTTATTGTATACTTGTACACATTTTGTAAAGCTGTATATTCTATATATACATGGAAAAATGAATTCTTTAGAAGAATATGTCAGATAACAGTATCATCTTCTCTTCCTTCTTTATATTATTTATGTAGAGGAAAAAAGCTATTGTAGTCTTGTGCCCTATATAATTTGCATTATTTCTTACAAGCACCTATTTTGAAGGTGATCTCTCCCCTTAAAAAGATGATAATAACATTAAGCTAAAATAAAATTATGAGTAAAGAAAGATAGCGTCTCATCATTTTTTTTAAAAAAGGGATGAATATAACCAAATGCTGAGTAGTAGCTACCAGCCTCTACCAGCCTGAACTGATAAATGTTAGCCATGCAGAAATGAAAGTGGGACATCTCATTACTAATTACCTATGGAGGCAAAGGTCTTCACATTTGGAAAAATGAGCACAGCATGCTGATGAGAGAGAGAATCAATTGCAACTTTGCATGTGTAGGAAGAATCAGTGGATAGTTATCAGAGGTTGTTTCAAAAACAGAAAGTGCTATGCTTAAGTAGAACAATGTTGCTCTTTACTTTTTCTATATACAGCAACTGAAGAAAATTGCTTTTTGTGACTATGGAAGCAACAATAATATGTGTGATCCTGAAAACTTTACAATTTTACAACCAAAATTGTAACAAAACAAAACCATCCATGAGGGAAGAAAGGGAAGAGAAAAGAAGAAGAAAAGTCTATGTTTGCTTCACTAATGTGCATTTAGGGTTACTGCAGAGCATGGCAATTTAGAGTGAAATATATCTAAACAGTCATATTTTTAAAATAAATAATGTAATCAGGATAGTAATGACCTTTGAGGTGTCACTAATGACAACCTCCAACCAAAATGGAAAATGGTGTGGGATGCTGCAGTTCAGTGACATTAGGGGAATTAAAACATTTGCTGCCCAATCATATTCAGGCCTAATGAGCTGTGAGGCCTACAGAGTTCAATGGGGCTTAATCCTAGTGAGCATGCATAAATTACAGCCTTATTGTTTTTAGTTGGCTACTTCAGGCAGGATACACATAATAATATAATATTATTACATTTCATGTATTAATACATATAAAAGCTGGGCAAAAAATAAAAAGCAAAACTTTAAAATCCATGCTTGTACAGAGTCTGTGCATTTAATCTATGTAAACACGCAATGAAATGAAGAACACGTCTTTGATCCCAAGGTACCTGTATTACACTCCCACACAACTCATTTTGCCCAGAGAGAGCAGTAAAAACATAAACGCTACCCCAGCAGTTCTTTTCCAAGCGCATCTGTTAATTCACTCCATTTATAAAATACATATTGACAAAGACAACTGTACTGGGACCAGGGAGATTTGATTTGGTGTGAGAAAGTCAATTCAATGTGATTTTGTTAAAGGGCTCCTGCAGGCAAATAAAAAGAGTTTAGGTAATAAAGTACATAAAGAGATGTTTTATGAAGCAATGCTTTCCAGTGGCAGCCATTCACTGTGCTGCTTTAAAAGGGGTAAAGTTCAGAAAGAACATTAGATAATGTTTCCTGTGTTCTTCTGAGCTGAAACACTGAATGTTTCACATAAGGTCAATGACAGAAGACCAGTCCCAGTTTAGGTTTAGTTTGTCAGGAGAGAAGAGAAATATTTATCTTCTACTATCATTAATAGAATTGTTTTCAGGGTTATTCATAAAATATCAGGAGTCTAATATAACAACTTTGCATACCAATATATTTTATTTAAAAGCATAGATTGTTGTAAGTTCCAATTCACATCATCAAAAGCATGGGCAAGATAAACTGATATTGGATTTTAAATAGGGATGAAGCATGGGGGGAGAGGGGGAAGGGAGGGAAAGACAGAAGGCAAGAAGGTTATATAGAGTCTTGTAAGACAGACTTTAAGTATTTTATCAATTGATAAATGTAATGTATTATAAATCCATTGTGCTCGTTGACACATTCTAAGAATGGAATTTTTGGAAAAATGTAAATTCATTAATGTCTTACTAAATTGTGTTGGTAAACACACACATATATACACAAACAATTCCACAAAAGTAGTTACTTTGACATTTGTAATGGAGTGTCCTGAGCGGTAGAAATATTCTAGTATTACTTTATCCTTGTTTTGAATGATAATGTCCAACTTATGTCCATTAATTTTTTTCTAAGCCTGTTTTGCCTCTTTTTTCTATGTAGAATCCAGTGAGGCATTGATGGCAGATGATGGCATATATCAGTTTTGGGGAAGATTATGTGAAGGTGCATCTAAATCTGTATGTGAATTTATTGAGACCTGATGGTGTTGGTGAAAATGTACAGGCAATCAAGGTAGCTCACAAAAAGCTTATTTTTTTTCCCCAATAAAATGGGTTAATCTGAAAAGATACACCCAGACTCTTCCTCATTTTTGGTTATCGTACACTAACAAAGCTGTCCTCCTACAATGTCATTTAGCATCGAAGTATATGGAGGTTAATGATGTAGAATAAAAATTATAGTTTAAAAACTTCACAAGCTTAGTAGGATGGATAAGAGATGGAGGGTTGGATGATCCAACTTAGTTCAAAAGTATTTGGATATATAGAATCAGATGTGCTGCACCTTTTGTATTAACTCCTCTGTTCCTCTATTTATAAATCTCTCTGGAAAACAGTAATACTTAAAAAAAAAAGATTACTGTTGAATACACATTCAAGGTTATACATTTCCTAGGCTACTTATGCACTGGTTGTCTTTCAGTTATTGCCATGTAAAATATTTTCTTCACTACCTGTGTTTAAACCTCTCCCACACTTAATAATCAGCCTGGAGATTTGAGAACTTCTAAAAAACCTGTCTTCTTTGATGACTATATGCAATTTCACATGGAAAAAGTCATCTTCCATGTTCTGACATAACACTCAAGGAAGAACATCATTTGCATTCTCCACAATGCAGCAGGGAAAAAAATTATGATGCTTAAATGCTAATACTATTAATTTTATCACATTCATTCCAACCCCATCTCTGCTTGAGGATTCATAACTATATATTTTCTGCTCTCCATATACTGATAACATTACTATGCTTTGCCTGACTTGCAAAATGCAAATACATGTCTTATATCATTTCAAACTGGCCAAATAACATTTTGAAAACATGGACGCAAAGAGTGGCATGCATAAATCTTTATAAAATAAAATGAATAATAAAAATGATAAGAACAATCAGAAGAAGTAAAAGAGATATAATCTGTTGAGATACTTAACCACTTTCCTGCATTTTCCTCAATCTAATTTTGAAGGCCTTCAAGTTACACCACTTGGAAATAATAATTCCTTTGTATTGCTTTATAAAAGGACCATTAGACATAAGACATAAAGAATTTGTAACCTTCTCATTAACCTCTCAAAATGGAATCCATTCCAAACCAAGCTCTGAATGCAACCAAGAGTCTTCCTAGTTAATTGTTATCCTTATCAAAAAATGACCCACATTAACATTTTCCTTGGGGTAATCAGAGTCTCTTTCTTTTTGTGTGTGTTTGTATATACACATGCAGAAAGTGACCAGTATTGTTTTTGTTAGCCATACATGGAAAATGAAGGAGAAGAAAATAAAAAAAGAGTTTCTTTCCAAGAAACAAAAATAACAAGCACATAAAATAACCATTGCCTGGAATGGACAACTGCTTGCTCTATTTGTTGTTGTTGCTGTTAAAGGCAATATGCTTTGTGTCACTATACTTTACTTGCCTTTGTAAACAGCATTAAGTGTGTTAACAGAAATCACTGAAAAGGTCGGAGGTCAGAGAAATAATCATCTTCTTTTAGAACACCGAGATTAATGAGACTGACCAAAGCCTCTCTGCTAATTCCTTGGGATACATTTTTTGGGGATGACATCATGGGAGACATTCTAATATCGTGATATATGAATGACTTCTGAAGGCATTGAATTTAGGATGTGCTGCATAGCTTGGCAGAAATTCAAAGTCCTTCTGAGCACACACGATGTGTGCCAAACCATGGGTAATGCAGTCAATTTAGCTCCTGACCTCACAATTGCCTACAAAGACATGTATGCATTAAATATCCAGGGAAAAAGCTTTCCTTCGGCCACCAGACTTATTCCGTATAAACATTGGCCAATAATCAATGTGAAAAAAATTAAATTAAAAGATGCTCAAAGCAAGCTTAAATTTGCATTGATAAATATCTCAGCATCTTAGGCAACATGGTATCGGTAAGGGCCAATAGACTGTGGATAGCTTCCTCGGCTTCATACGTCCCTGACTTTAATTAAAAAATAATTAACCTTTTAAAGGGCACTGTGATTTTGATGAATATGTTTGGATCCAAATAGGCTCTCGGAGGCATTTGAGGGAAATAAAAACAATAGCCAATGTTTTCTTTGGAACTACTTATGTACATCTGCCTCTCAACACAGCCAAGATAAACTGTAGTGGCAACAAGTATCCTGAAGAGCAAGAACCAAGGGTGGAGAGTTTTCTCTTCAGTTTGCCTTCTGGCAAATAGGTGTCCTGTGATTGGCAATGGGCCATCTGGCCGCCCTTTTATGTCTAGGCAAACCATTCCCCCATGAATCTATTTTTGTTTGAACACCCAGAATGCACTCTATAAAAAGCCAATTGGCCCCCAAGGATTTCTGACTTGTTATCTGAACAGTCATAATGCATTTTTTAATCAGAAACAACACAATAGCAGAATAACAGAGTTGAAAGGGACCTTGGAGGTCTTCTAGTCCAACCCCCTGCTCAAGCAGGAAGCCCTATACCATTTCAGAAAAATCCCATCTTACAAAATTCCAGTGTTGGTGCATTCACAACTTCTGTAGGCAAGTTGTTCCACTGATTAATTATTCTAATTGTCAGGAAACCTCCTTAATTCTAGGTTGCTTCTCTCCTTAATTATTTTCCATCCATTGCTTCTTTTCCTGCCTTCAGATGCTTTGGAGAATGTGTTGACCCACTCTTCTTTGTGGCAGCCCCTTAGATATTTGCACACTGCTATCATGTCATCCCTAGTCCTTCTTTTCATTAAATTAGATATACCCAATTCCTGCAACAATTTTTCATACATTTTCTGAAGCAATGTAATATATTTGTAAGAATCACAATAGGTGGCAGTACCTAGTTAACCTGATTGACCTGAAAAACTAGGCAGGCATTGATAGGAGATGGCTAGGTAAGCCAAGAGCTATAGATTAGACTGGGAAAAATATTTTGGAAGAAGTCCAGGGCAGTCATCTCCATTTAATTGATAACAAAACCTCCCTATAAAAGCATGTCTGTGTGATTAGTAGGTTCCTTATATACTTTTATAGTTCTAGGACTGGATAAACTGGACCAGCTCATTTTCTTTAGCATGGGATAACTGCATGTTCTTTGCTCTTCAACTGGTCTCATTCCACTAGCAGGTCAGGTCTACCATTTAGAATGAAGTCACCTATTGATTACATAGCAAAAGTACTTGGCTCAGTATGGATTCCAATACTCATATTCTTGGGTCTTGTCACATATTCATTGATGGTAAAATTATTTAGATAACAAATGTAGATAAGTAGTGGCATTTTTGGTTAACTGATTTAACACCATAATAGTGGAACAGACTGCTTCCTTAGACAAATTCCATTTCTCATTCTGAAAGTGAATAGGAAGCCCATTAATTCATGCTTAAAGTCAGCCCTGAGTTCCTTATTAAAGGCTCCCACTATATGACTGAATATCTGTGAAATGCCCCTTACCTGTGAATATCCGTGTAGAATAGTTACCCCAACATTGATACTCTGGTTCCACTGTATACCTCTGACGTCCACAACAAGCACATGATGCATTCAGAAGAAATGAAAGATACTTGTCCACACAGCATTGGAAACTTGGAGTATTGTACTGATTCCCATTGTAACATATCTAATTTTTTAAAAAAAGATATAGTTTAAAGTATAAAGCATTTCCTGATAGAGCAATATCAACATAACATACATAAACCCACAAATGCATTAAAACAGAATTCTTATTCAGCATTGATGTTGTTATGTACTTTAGGTAATGAAATGTCTACAAGAAAACAGCCAAATTCAGAGAGCAGCGGGGACCCGTGAATTCTTACTGTTTAGCAAAAATCTAAGGGAAACTGATCAAGTCATCAATAAAATGTGCAGATCATTTACTTAGTTATAAAATCAAATTGAATTTATCAAAAATTACAATAAATCTTGGATAGAGCACTATGAATAAATTTATGGCTATGAAGCATAATCTCAGAAATATATCAATGATAAGTTTAAATCTGTGGGCTTGCAGCTATTTCAGGAAGATTTTTTTTCCAAAATTCAGCAGAGAATGTGAATTTTCTTATGGTCACAAACAGCAGCAACCATACAAGCCCAAGTTTTATAGATTAGGGAAAGAAAGGAAGGAAGGAAGGAAGGAAGGAAGGAAGGAAGGAAGGAAGGAAGGAAGGAAGGAAGGAAGGAAGGAAGGAAGGAAGGAAACGAAACTAGATTATTGGAATGCCAAGAAGGACCACTTTGCTCTCTTGTGAGTGCTGAATGTGACTGCCAGGTGCATCATTTGAAGATAGAGACATGCAAGGCTATTTGGAAGATGTAGCAATCTGAAAGACAGTTTGATCAGATATATGTCTACCCCACATGAACATTCAAATTTGGACCACTTGAGATTGCTCTGCCATTTCACTAGGAAATATATATTATATATTATATAATATAAATATCTATGTAATGCATTGGCTCTTGAATTGGCTCTTGCGCAGATTTTTATAAATATGAAACTTCTCCCAGGAGAGATTTAAGCTTTTGGTGCAATGACAAAATCATTACACTATTCTTTCCCAGTCTTCGTACATCAAAAAAGAGACATCTGAACAATCTATCCCCCAACAAAAGTAAGGATTACCCCACAGCATATTCACTCTTATTGCTTCCTATAGTAATATTATTTTTTCTTCATGTGACATATATAACTTTTTGATCATTTTAGGCAAAGTTATTTCAAATCTATAGTGTAAAATAAAGCAATTTGAAAAGAAAACATAACGATGAAAAGAAAATGATTGTCATAAATATTGGGGACCCTCCAGAAGATATTTACAAAAGAGTGCAGTAATAAGAGGTCTTCTCTAAAGAGAACACTTTCCACAAATGCAAAACCATATTTGTAAGCTGCTAATTAGTTATCTACTAGTTTTGGCTAAGCCAGATATATACACAGTATTTATAAATACTTATTAATGAATTTTGATTAATTTTCTTCATCTTGTATATTTCTAAATGTACTTAATTTTGTTAATTTCATAAAAATATTCTTACTACAGGTAGTTTTACACGTAGCCTTCATTTAAGAACTGCCTTGTTTAGTGACTGTTTGCAGTTATACGGTGGTATAAAGGAACTTTATGGCAAATCCTTGCATTTACAACCTTCATAGACCTGTAAAGCAAAGTAAAATCCTAAATTCAGATTTTTTTTTTTAAAAAGCTAGCATTCTATGGAGCCAACTTTCCTAACTTGAATAAAAAAATGGCAAGCTGCTAAAAACACTAGGGCCATTGGCATTTTGCTTTTGATTAGATTACTGGATATCTTCAAACCAAGTTGTGGACTATAAATGGGAGAGAGGCTACATTTCCAGATCGCTCTTCAAATGCAGCGGACAATTGACTTACTGAGATATATTTCTTCCTCACCTTTGGAGAACCAAATTGGTCACTATATATAAGATATAACTCGATTTCATTGAGGGCCTCATCAGGGTTGCGTTTAACCTTGGGGGGTCAGGGTGGGCATGGCCAGGGTGGGTGTGGCCAGCTTAACATCATGTGTGTTGGGGGAGCCAGTGGTGGCCCAAGCACTCTGCCAGCAAAAATGGTGCTGCCCTTATAAACTCCATTTTTAGCTGGGACGATCTCCTGCAACCCCCTGACAGTGAAAACAGAGCTCGGGACGGCTGCCTGTGGTCCTCCCGAGCTCTGTTTTCACTGGCAGAAGCACCACAGGCCAGTCCTTCATTGTTTCCAGGGCAACCCGCAGGCCAGATCTAAGCACCCGTGGCAAAGATCCCGTGACACCCCTGGCTTAGATGACGTAACAGATTGATATACTCTAAATCGTCAGAGTTCATTAAGATGTAGATAATCTGGCAAAAAGAGGGAGTACCTATGTTGCTCTCCCAGTATGACTTCTGAATAATTCTATTTATTTTATTTTATTTATTTGTCAAGTGATTATGAAATAACAGGTATAAGTATAAACATAGTTATGAATACATGAAATGGATACATATAAGAAAAATAAAAATAAACAATAGGACAGGGAGGGTAGGCACATTTGTGCACCAACCTATTATCTCTGATGTATTACAGAAAGAAGACCAAGAACAGAAAAAAGAAACATTGTGTGATTCTCTCTTCAGTTTTATTACGTTTCCTCCCACTGTCTCCCATGTATTTCTATTTTGATATCCACTTGATTATTTATTTAAGTCCCGTTCCAGAGGAGTCAAGAGAACAAATCCTTAAGTACAGTCTTCTGCATCTCTACCTCACATAACAGGCATCAGCTCATAAGTTTAATGAAAGTCTACGGTAAAATAAAATATTTATCTAAACCGACAGATGAGAGTGCAACATTATTAGTGGAAATCTACTACCCAGTTCATAGACAAGCTTGTTTGGGTACTGTTATTCCTTTAGGCACTAATGCTATTCATATGATTAGTCCCACTGAGTTCTTCTGAGCATATCAGTAATACTGTGACATTCATTTTTCTTGCTGCAATTACTTTTAAACAAGTGAGAAGCTAAGAATTGGAGTTAACAGAAGATAAAGAAAATTACAGAAATTCACACAGGTTATGAAGCCAACCTTTAAAAATGGTTAGTCATTAAATGAGAACAATTGATACACTTTATTGCTTCCTCTATACATGGGTACCAAAATAATGTTTAATAAATAAATTAAAAGGCAAAAGTATTGCTTTAAAAATAAGAGATGGATCTAAAACACATCAGACTTGCTAATTTTGATAAATTGTGATTCAGAGCCATACCTTAACATTTGGGAAATTCTCTACTCAGTACAAAGGCAATAATTTCCCACGTTCTTTCTAACATGGAGATGTCTTCCAGGGGAAGGGGGTGCAAGAGGAAAAATGATAAAAGCAGCATTGCATTGCCACAGTGCAAGCTTTGTCCTTTTGTATGTGTATCTCATTCACAAAAGTGGATGGTTTTAGGAAATTATTTCACCAGGTTGATGAAAATCACTCATTTAAGTTGGTTAGCAGAAACAGTCCAGTGTATTTCCTGTTTTCTGCATTCAGACAAAAGGAATCCTTCCATGCTCAGAAAACATAACCTAGAGCCAAACCACAGCTTTTGAATACTTTTGAATGCAGACTGCATTTGCAGCTTTTCAATGAGCCTAAAACTGTTTTGCAACTTGAATGGTTAAGTTAGACATGAAACATACTTCTCCAATGAAATTTGGGAATCATTTTGCCAGACCTCCTTTGACACAGATAAATTGCAAAGCAGCAAAGAAGCCTTTCAAATGGCAAAACTGATTTTTGTTTTAGCCACTGTTAGTAACAAAAACAGCAGGAAAACATGAGTTTGCAGTCTAAAGGGCTTCAGAACCCCTGGCACAAGGGTTATTGCCATAACAAGCATACGGCTGTAAAATTCAGATGACCACTAGATGGCAGCAAAGAGATACAGAAAACATTTTAATGTCATTTAGTGGTCACCTGGATTTTTTTTTAAGCCCAGTTATGCCTATTGCCATCCTATATCATGTATATGTGTATGCCATGACTACATATGCTTTCTGACTACAAAGTATATAATCCACACATTCAATTATTTTTCTATTGGCCAACTGGCTAATGTAGAATGCTTGGCAGGTTTCTTGCTTCTTTTCCTATTTTCTGTCAACCCTCATACTTACAATCATTGGTTTCTCATTTAGTATTAGAAGGGAAATTAACACAGTTCTTTAATCAGTATTACTTTTAGATTTATGCATGCATTTTGATGATGTTTAATTTGTTTTGCATAGTTTGCCTTTTTGTATTGAAAGGTGCTTTGATCCTCCAGATGGAAATATGGGATTATTATTTCTATTAAGAGGAGGAACAAGATAACTAGCCAAAGCAGCAGCAACAGTAGTAATAGTATTACTATTCAGTGGTGAGAAATTAGTGTTTAGGAAAGGACCAAGGCTTCAATTTATACTTGTCTTTGAACAATTATCAAATGTCAAAAGTGCTTTACATTTTCCAATCCTTCTGAGCTATCTCTTTCCCAGTAAAACTTCTTGCCATCAACTCAATGATTTTTCTGAGGTAAGATTCCATTCATATTATTTGCCCATTATATACCTCTTAAACAGCTTACAATTTACTTATGCTCAGCATACCCTTGAAACTATGGGATCTAGCCAGCGTCCCATTTGTATCTTTGAACTGTTATATAGCTCCCCAACATCCTTTGCAACAGGCTGTAAATTACAAAATAGCATTTTTGGCAGCATTTTAGGACAGATCCTATTTGTATTGGTCTGAAGCCCAGAGGATATGCATTATCAGCCCATAAAACAAAATGTATTTAAGAACTATCAGGATTATGTCATATTCCCTCCCAAAAGCCAACTACTGAAATTGGTAATGATCATCATCATCTCATCTCTTATATTTAAGTGTATACCAGCCAGCCAGGCTTCTTATTAGGTCAGTATTATCTCATCATCTTTTATTTAGGGATGGCAATTTAGGATGGTGTAATCAGACATATATATCTGCTTTCCTAAGCCATCCGATTAAAAATACTGCTTTTCCCTAATTATTTTCTATGTTTTCATCAGCATCAGTATAGTTTGTATAATTTGATTTCAAAATAAGACAGAATAAGAGAAAAAGGTCTCCCTTATTTGAGTCTACAAATGAAAAGGTTTGTCATGCAAAACATTTGTAGCATCTGATCCCAATCAGGCCAACTTGCCTATTAGTTAAAATAGTTGTTAGTAGTTTGTATGTAAGAGAATTAGAATTGAATCAATTCTGTCCTACAATCTGCCTTTCAATAGAAACAATAGATGCTTTGTGCAAAGATCATAATGGCATAATGGAAGACAAAGTTTCTGGTTAATGGTGATACACTTGGGAGGGGTTAATATCAAGAGAGAAATTTTCAAGGAGATTTACTGTTACCACTACTGTTTCTCATTGTATTGATTCTTATGTTAACAATACTGAACAAGTCAGACCACAGATAGCAAACATAAAAAACCAAGAACAAAGGCATACAAAGCTAGAATTGAGAAAACAGGTACAGACAGCAAATACAACCTCTTCAAAGAAACTGTGGACCACCTATTAGCTGCTGCAAGAAGATCGCATAAGACTGACTAGGAACAATGGCATGACAAAGTAGCAACAATGGTGCATTGGAATATTTGTAAGAAATACTATTTGGAAGCAAAAACTTCTGGGTCTACAAAATAGAGAAAGTAATAAAAAGTGAAGAAATGAAATGAAATTGCTCAGAAACTTTAGAATTCAAACAGTTAAACATCTGATACATAACACCCCAGACTTAATAATCATTGATAACAAAGATAAAAAAAAATCCCAAATCCAAATCCAGCTGATGATTTTTAAATAATTAAAGATGGTGTTTCACCTGGCTGCTAAGTCCTGAGTATGTGCAGGGAGCCATTCCTTGGTTATTTTAGTAATTATGATGTAAGATTTTTTTCTGTGGTACTAATATTTAATTTTTATATTACTGTAATTCTTTTATTTTTTTAATAAATAAAACAATTTTGTTCATGATCCAGGGTCACTGGCTAAAATGGGCAGCCATATAAATTGAATACATAAAATTCAGCTTTTTAAAATTTACTGTTATGTTTTCTTTGCAAAGGAAAATAATGAACAATCCAAGGATCAATGAATATGATTTATTTTTGAAATAGCATCCTGTCCAAATGGCTCATCCTAGAGGGAATGTTAATATCACGGCAGGATAAAAAATTTAAAATAGACAGTATAGAAAAAGCGAGGGAATTCTTTGAACTGTATGTGGTATCAGGAGAAGACCAGAACAGCAAAGAGGAAGTGGAAAGTAGGAGCAAGAAGAACATTGGGTGGAGGAAAGAGAAACAGAACAAGAGGAAAGACAGCAGGAAGAAGTGGAAAGAGAAGGCTTAAGAACGAGATAGCAAACAAGAGCAAATAAGCTTCAACAAGAAACAACTACAGAGTAAGATGGCAGAAGAAATCAAATTGATTTCCATTAACATCAATGGTTTAAATTCACAAATTAAGAGAAAAAAAAAAGATAACTAGACTACAGAAACTGAACTTAGATATTACATGCCTTCAAGAAACACATATCCAGAAACATCAAAGTAAACTGTTAGAAACACCAAAGTTAGGAGATTTATACGTATCTCTAGCCCAACAAAAAAAAGAGGGGGATAGCAATATACATTAGGAAATATTTACAAGCAAAACAGGTATATGCAGATGAGCAGGGTAGGATTTTGATGTTAGAAGTTTATATAAATTATAAGAAAATGTTATTTACAGTGATATATGCACCAAATGAGAAACAAGAATTTTTTTTTACCAAACTACAGAAAATTAATAGAACAGGAATATGAGAACATATGCCTGCTAAGTGATTTCAATGCAATAGCAAATTTAGGAAAAGATCACAATAATGGAAATCTAGGGGAAAAAAGGAAAAGGAAAACATTACCAAAAGTATTCTATCAAATGGCAGAAGAATTAGGATTAAAAAAATATATGGAGAAAAAGAAATCCAGACAAAAAACAGTATACTTACTATTCAGCACCACACACATCATGGTCAAGATTGGATATGTTATGGACAAATGGGGAAATAGAACATAATATAAAAGAAATAGAAATTGAATCGAACACATGGGTGGACCATAATCCCATTAAAATAATTTGGAAAGGATTGATAAAAAACAGAAGATGGATGCTAAACAAGGAAATCCTAAAAGAAAAAGAATGTGTTAAGATGATGGAAAAAGAATTGGAGTTCTTTCTAAAGGAAAACGACAAACAACAAACATCAATTCCAAACCTATGGGACATGACTAAAGCATATATCAGCCTAGCAATTTCATATAATACACATAGATATAAGGGGAAAAAAGGAGAAAAATCTAAACTACTAGATACTCTTAAGGAGTTAGAAAAAACACTAGAAAAAACACCACATAATAAGACAGCAAATACGGAGAGGATAATGATTAGACATAAATTGAATATCTTAGCACAAGATGAATGGTTACAGGACATGAAAAAGATAAAACAGAATTATTTTGAACACATGAATAAGCCGGGAAGGTGGCTAGCTTATAGATTTCAGAAAGAAAAAGAAAAAAGAGCAACAATTGAAAGATGCTGATGGTACCCTACAACATCAATCTGAAAAGAAAAAACATATTGTTAAAAGTTTTTTTGAGGAATTATATAGTAGGGAAGATGTACCAGAGGGAAATATCCAACATTACTTAGAAGGAAAAGGGCTACCTGTGATCCCGGAAGAGGATAAAGAAGAGATAAACAGGGAAGTAACAGTAAGAGAACTGCAAGAGGCAATCCTGAAACAGAAAAACAATAAGACACGGGGACTGGATGGTTTCCCAGGGGAACTGTATGAAGCCCTCCAAGAAAAATTAGAAATGCAATTATTAGAACTCTATGATGAGGTACTGATGACAGCAAAATTACCTAAGTCATGGGAGGAGACATACATAAGAAGATTTGGACCATTAATGAATTCAAAATTATAGGCCCATATCCCTTTTAAATATTGATTATAAAATATTTATGTCCATAATGGCAGAAAGATTGAAAAAAACCCTTAATCAGATCATTCATAGAGATCAAAACGGATTCTTACCAAATGGACACATTAAAAATAATACCAGAATGGTATTGAATATAATAGAATATTATGAAGCAAACCCAGGAAAACAATTGGCAATGGTCTTCCTCGATGCGCAGAAGGTATTTGACAATGTTAATTGGCAGTTCATAATACAACAATTAAAAAGCATGCAATCTGGCAATAAATTTATTAAATTGATTTCGACAATTTATATGACACAGACAGCCAGTGTAATATTGAACGGTGACAGAACAGAAAAATTCAAGATCAACAAGGGAGTAAGGCAGGGATGCCCTTCTCTTTATTCTTACCTTAGAAAACTTATTGGAAAATGTTAGGAAAAATGTAGAAATCAAAGGGGCTTTAATTAAAAAGGAGCATTATAAAGTACAGGCATTTCCCGATGATATAGTATTTTTTGCGGGGGGAGGGTAGATCCGGAGGATACAGGAGTAAAACTAATCAAGGAAATAGAGGAATTTGGCAAGGTCGCAGGCCTTAAGATTAATAAAAACAAAACAAAATTATTGACTAAAAATTTAAAAGATAAGCAAAAAAAAAAAAAAGAATTAGAAGGAAAATTGGGAATGCAAGGTGTGAAAAAGGTAAAATATTTAGGCATTTGGTTAACAGCAAGATGCTCTTCAATCAAAAAGGATAACTATGACAAATTAATAATACAAATCAAAAAAGAATTGGAAATGTGGGGGAAATTACAGCTATCACTACTGGGGAAAATTGCGGCAATTAAAATGTCTACCCTACCAAAAATGATATATTTTTTTCAAACTGTACCAATAAGATTGGATAAAACCATTTTTAGAGAATTAGATCGAATAATAGGTAAATTTGTTTGGGATGGGGAAAAAGCTAGGATAAAAATAAAATTGTTACAGGACAAAAGAGAAAGGGGTGGCTTTGGACTCCCTGACTGGGAAATGTATTATTAGGCTGCAGCTATGGTATGGATTAAAGAATGGATCAACCTGGAAAATAGAAGAGTATCGTCGATAGAGGGTCACGACTTGCAGAGAGGATGGCATAGTTTCCTATGGGATGGAAAATGTAAACAGCATGCATATTTTCAGAGACACATGATTAGAGATTTATTAATTCGGACAGGGAACAAGATTAAAAAGAATCATTATACTAAAACTGAACTGGCTGTCAACTACGGAAGCACAAATCTACCCAAATGCAATGGATCTGGGAAAAAAGAGGAATTACAAAGACCTATTAGACACACAAGGAAGATTAAAAACAAGACAAGAATTACAGCAACAAAATATAAAGATAGATTAGTGGCCATACATGCAAATTCAGGTGAGATATCAGAAGGATAAAGAGCAATTTGGTTTCTGCATAGAAAAGCATCAATTAGATAAAATTCTACAAGAAATGGAAAAGAAAATGATTTCAAGAATATATAACTTTCTACTAGATTTTAAAATGGAAGAGAAGGTGGTCAAAGAGATGATGGTGGTATGGGAGAAAAATGTTGGCCACAATATAGACCTGGAAAATTGGGATAGAATGTGGGGATCAAATTACAAACTAATTACATCCACAGCATACAAGGAAAATCGATACAAAATGTTCTACAGATGGCACCTTCCTCCCGCTAGATTGGCAAAAATGTTTAACTCAGACCCAAATTGTTGGAAATGTGGAAAAGAAAAAGGCACTTATTTTCATACCTGGTGGACATGCCAGGAAGTGAAAAAATATTGGAATACAATTAGACAATGGATAGAAGAAATCACAAATCAGAAAACTGAATTTAATCCGGAAACTTTTTATTAGGTATAATAACAGAAAAATGCAATAAAACAGATAGATATATTATGTTACATATATTAACAGCTGCAAGGATTTCGTACACACAACTCTGGAAGAAAAAAGGGTTTCACTGGAAGGCATGGTTATAAAAAAATAAATAGATTGTATAGAGATGGAACGATGAAAATAAAAGACAGATTTATTCAATTTATTATAGGGCCTGGTATGCCTGGTATGAGTGGTTTAGAAATAAAAAGAAAATAAAATGGCAATTAGGAAAAGAATGAGGGAATATGTAAATATGTAAATATACCATGGAGAAGATTGAGATGTAAGGATAAAATATATTGATTTATAGTTAGAATAAGATGTAATGGTAAAGGAATAAGTAAATACATATACTGAAAAATGTGAGGAGATGCAAAAGATGTTGATAACGTATAAAGTTTTATTTTATGTTTTTAAAATTTGGAAACTTAATAAAATTTATTTTTTAAAAAAGAATATGATTTATTCTTGAAAGAAAACAAAACAAAACAATATGGAGGCCTTTGGCCCAAAACAGGAAATCCAAGGCTATAGTAACCCTAATTAACATCCCTGTTCTGCTAAAATAAAATCCAGTGAAGAATAGTGTATACAAAAGAATACTTTGCAGAAATCTTTCCAGTGAAAAGTACTTGTAACCAGTGTACAGATTCTTACCATAAGTATGTGAAGACATTATAGAATATATATTCAGCATAGTATTATTATAATACTAAAGGCAAGAAAATAAGCAGAAACTTGTTTTATTTCAAATTGATTAACTTGTCCATCATGGCCACTGAGTCTGGAAACTCCTTCTTCCAGGTAATTGACTTTGGGGATCATATTTCCCTCAGTGAATGGTTGGCTGGGTGGCTTATAAAAAGCAGGATGGTAGAATAAGGCCTTGATTTATTGGACTAATAGAAAGGAAGGGATATATATTAAAACTCAATTATCATTAAATGACAAACAGGATTTTCAAGCCTCAAAACATACTTGTATATGAGAAAATCCACCGTATTGACTGTTTAAGATAGTTTTAGAGATTACAGAACAAAGTAAATATATTGTACAACTTATTTGGTACCTAAGTTGTAAATATATTTTACTTTGTTCTGTAATCTTAAAGAGAAACAAAAAATATCATGAACAAATATTCATTTTAAGGGGAAGTGGTAAACACTGCCTGGACTGATCCATCACCCCACAGACTTGTGGTTAAGGTTATGTCAGCCAGCATAATTTATATTTTCGTTTGAATCACTGAGATAATTCACTTTCCTAATTGATGCTTTGT
Source organism: Pseudonaja textilis (assembly GCF_049901715.1). Taxonomy (NCBI): domain Eukaryota; kingdom Metazoa; phylum Chordata; class Lepidosauria; order Squamata; family Elapidae; genus Pseudonaja; species Pseudonaja textilis. The sequence goes on from NC_141990.1 coordinate 47,982,920, forward strand.
CTGACAACAAATCTTATGAATACACACTGTCACTGCATGTGTGATGTTGCTGCTGACAAATAGGGACATTATTTTATTATATTAAATCTTACCTTCAGAGTTTTGTACCTCATTTGTCAATAAAAAATGTACAAGCTTCTACTGTTTTGACTGCAGTATTGATCCAACTCTTAACTTGTAACTAACATAAACATTAATCTACACATTACCATAAGTTTAAAATATTTCTTACAAATTATGATAGGCCTCATTCAGACTTACTCGTCATTAGCACATAAAAAAACCACCCACTTATATGTAGATAAAACTAAATGGATTTGCTGTAAAGTAGCATCAAATCTTTCAATCAACCAAGTATCCCAAAAGGAATTTAACCATCCCACTAAGTTATTATTTTCCATGTAGATTGTGATAAATAATAAAAAGAGATGAAAATGCACTAGAGAATATCCCGTGCTTAACTCTTTTCATTTTTACAGCAGCACAATAAAGGTAGCATAATATTTTTGGAAATGAATCTGTATAATGTATTGTTATGCTATGTTTAGAATAAAAATCAATAGTGGGCTTGTTCCCATTCAGTATATGGTTCATGGTAGAACTCAAAATTCTGTAACAATGCCACTGTGTAGATTATTATTAAAACAATATAATCTCACAGCAACAGTTTGGAATCCCACACTATAGAAATTGCTATAATGGTGCTTTATCTGTTTAACTGTTCCCAATAGATCAGACCCCTGTGACATGAATCCTAAAGATAATAGTTCTCAGCAATTGCCCATTGCCTACCTGTTCCTTCCTTGCATAGATTTCACCTTGAGATTTGACTTTTCCAATAAACCCCAGTTTGATAGCAGATTCCTCCCCTCTGCATTTTTTAGCGAGCTCCTGCTAATTAAACAGTACTACGATACCAGTATTTTAAACAAGATGCTTTTGCTATCATGTAAATCTTACATCACTGGCATCATTTCCTTAAAGGGTTGTAATGCTATATCCAGTTCCAAAATGATCATAAAAATTTAGAACAACTAATAGATCAAGTGGACATAATTCTTATCCAATGCTAGTCTTTGGACCTTCCCTCCTCATAGTTGGGACATAGTTGCTTTTTATGGTTGCTTCTTTGGACCTTGTAGTTGCTTCTTTGGACTTTTTTTCTTTTTGACTTCTTTGGATTTTTTCTTTCTTTTACTGATCAACTGCATGTCAGAGCAATTTTGGTAACCTCTTTTCTAAGAATGTTCATTTCTTTCCCTGCCATAGATTTCCAATTGTTACTGAGATTCCTTGCTGTTTATTCAATAATTTTTCCAAAACCCCTGGAATATTCCCAGTCATTTTATTTCTGAAAGAGGCAAACAATTCATAGCCCATTATTGACAGGTATATTTCCACTACTAAATGATAAATTGTCTCTGTCCTTTGCCCATTATCCACAGTCAGAGAATCAGAGAGAACAAATGCCACCTTAGAGCAATGCACTCATTACTATGTGGACTATCAGCAAGATAATTAGCCCAATTTTTTGTTACCTTTGGTTGATGACTCTACTCAGACCACCTGTAGTTACCCTTGAACCCTGTTGCCAAACACTTTCCATATTTCATAGGCTTTTGGTTTGTTCCATGAATTACAAGCTATTGAGAAGGCCCTCCCAGGTCATCTGAATCAATCAAGACATCTTACAACTGCTTTGCTGACCATCATTGTCAGGAAGCTCCTCACACAATCCCTAAAGATTACATTGAAATATCACTAGATAGTTCTCCTTTGTACAAATGATAAAAAATATTACATGACAAGGTTATATAACCATTCCCTATATTTGACAGGTAAATCCTGTCCCTCTAGTTTGCAGCATCAAGCAATGTTCAAAATACCTCACGATTTTTATTGTACGTCCTGGTTCTGGATGACCCCTTTTTATACCTTTATACCCCCTAAGCCCCCCCCCCCCATTTTTTGAGAGGGAAGGAAGAATTTTAGATAAATTGGAATGCTAGAGAAGGAGGGATAGATTGGAATAATTAACTTTTTGGAAAGATTAACCAAACATGGAAAAATCAGGGGAAGGAACAAGTAAAGTATAGATTCTTGAGTTTCTTCAACAGTTCTGTATACAGTATCCTCACAAGCCCAAGGCACCTGACTAATTACACAGTCTGAATTCAGCGTTTGCCAGGAATTCTGTCACTTTACTAGCTGGCGAAGAAGAAAGAGTTATTGATATATGAATGAGAAAGACACAGATACTATCCTGGCTGAATCTGAGAGGGAGGATTCTTGAATGGGGCGGGGAGGGCACTCCTTATATATATAGAAGAGATACAAACTATTTCATCTTGCTGTCTAGTGCAAGGATGAGGAGGCAGAACACCTAAAAGAGGAAGAACCCTTATGATTTCAGCCAAAGCAGGAAATGAAAATTCACTCCCTGTTCCAGATACAAGGAGGAGATGATTTAAAAAAAGTTTGAAGAGAGGGAGATCTCCCTTCAAACTCCAGCCAATGCAGAAGTAGAAACTGACAGAAATCTACATTGTTCTCCACTGTCGCACAACAGGAGGGGTGGATAGTAAGGATGGAAATAGATAAACGAGAAAGGGAAAAAGTTTGAAGCTGGGGAGATGGAAACCAGCACTCCAACAGGTCAGATAGAAGTATTGTAAGGAAAAGCTGGAGGGAAAATACTGGCTAAAATCTTGTCGATGTGAAGGGATGGAGGAAAAAAAAGCTTACAATTTTTTTTTGAAAATTTTATTGATTTTTGAAAACAAACATAAACAAACAAAACATAAAACATAAAGACATAAAACATATTTTTTGAAAGCAGCATAGTCCCGGGTTACATCTCTTCATACAGACACAAATTCCAGTTCATGCTCATTTTTATATTCCATTCCATATCTTATTACTATTCTACGTTTTTAATATAGCTTCTCCCCTCTTTTAACTTTCTTAATTTTATTTTATTTATTTCATCTCAATTCAAATCATTGTACTTATATTCTTTGTCTGTCCTGTTTCAATTGTCTACTATCTTTTCTCATTAAACAAAATTTCTCCTGTAATCACTGATTGGAGTATGACGCCTTTATAAATTTCCCCTAAAATTATAACACTTAATATAATACATAACTTCAATTTGGATTATGCTTGGCACTTTCTAAAATCACATACTGTATTTTAAAAAGAGGAAAAATTATAAATGTATAATATAATTAGAAAAACAATCCATACCAATTCAATTCTATCATTAATATAAATATTCATTTAAATCTTAACATTTTACACATTACTTTTCAGATAAATATCATACTTCTATGGGAACACTTATAAACTTTCCATAGTTAATTCCCTCCCCCCACTTCACTTATATTTTATAAAACATTGAATAATTAAAATGTTCCCGTTCCTTCCTAATTCAATTCTCTCATTTATTTTATTTCATTTATTTTGTTCACAAAAGTTTCACTAAATTACACTGACTATTTTATCCCTCTTTTTAATCATATGTTGTTTCCAATTTTCTAACATTATTTCTATTACAAATATAACAATACCATCTTATTCTTATTCACAGAATCCCTTTTTCAATTAAATTTTCACCCATTATCTCCGAATAAATCCTTTTTCCTTTCATCTTGCTCCAAACCTTTGTAACTTCTCTTTCTTTCCTTCTTCCCTTTCTTCTTCTCTCTCCCCTTTTTACCCCCCCATCTCTCCACCTCCATTTCCCTCTTCTATATTTCCCTTTTCTGTTGCTTTCCCACATTATATCCACTTTTCAAATTATTTTTCCCTTTTTTGGTTGTTTTTTAAAGTCTTAAATTCTCCATTCTCTTTCCCCCCTTTCCCCTTTCTTCCCCAGATGGAGTTACTTGTTCATTAAAGATGGCTTCTTCTTTGTCCCAATCTTCTTGTTGCGCAGTCTTTTCTTGTTGTTTCTCGTAGTTACGAATCGCCATTTCTAAAAATTGAAAAACGGAGCCAAAGGAGCCCTTCCCTTCTTGTGTCTCTTCTTTATATTTTTTAAATTCCATTTTCAGTTCATCCAAAGATTGTAAAAAATTTTAAACAACCACCCAATTGTTTTTAGTCATTAAAATATAATATTCAAAAATCCCAAAGTCACCAAGCAACCCAAATACACACAAGATTTTTTTTTTTTTTACATTTTCTTCTTTTTTCACTTTCTCTTCCTGGGGTTACTATTTAGTTACAAAGTTCCAGTTAAAATGTATCTTTTAGAAGTCTTATTGAGATTTTAGATTAAATTCTTTTGAAGTCCAGGCAGTCTCCTCCTTCCAGATCCTGCCCTTATTCTTTTCCTCTCCCTTCCTACTTATAGACAAAAAGGATTTTTTAATGTCCAGAAATCATTATTGTCCCTTTGGCATTTAATTATATTTTCAGCTTGATTATTGGTGCCAAAGCAGATTTTTCCAATTTCTTATTCAGCTCTCTTCATTGTCAATGTGAGGAAGGAGAGAGAAGATAAAAAAAACTTTCCCTTTTCTCTTTCTTCCGCTGCTTCCGACACTTCTTTGGGAGCGATGTTATCTTTTACAAAATTTAAATTCCAGGTTACCTTAGTTGTTGCTTTTTATCCCGGTCAGCCAAAACTTTCACTTCTTATCTTCCTCCTGCACTTTCTTTTCCGGTTGAGTGCTTCTTTGAGGTGGCCATTTCTGACCACCGCTCCTACCGCCTTCGGGAAAGGGAGTTTGACCAGCTGAGGAGGAGAGATACATCTCTCCTCGACCCTGCTGGCGATCTCCCCCCTCTTCACCACCTCTATGGGGTGGCTTAGCCCCGAAACCAGCTGGCTCGGGGCACTCCAGCGGCGAGCCCAGGCAGAAACCACGCACGATCGCGGATTCCTACCTGCCGCTGAAGCCCTGCAAACCGGAAGTTCCCCAAAAGCTTACAATTTAGACCCCAGAATTGACATACATGTAGTGCTTCACTTGTGTGTTGTGTAATGGGCAGTTCATTCATATTATATAATACTTTTCTTGTCTCCAATAAAGCAACGAAGTGCTAAGACTGTGAAGCTTCTACTGTTATTCACCTCTGAGCATGGGATTGGGTTTCTGGAAAATAGAAATTTATAGCTATCCCTGGCTTATATCCTGAGTAATTTGTGTATCATAGTAAGACATGGAATTTTACTATTGTCTTCATGCCTTAGAAACTGCAATGTTACTATGCTTTCTGTCCCTTATGTTCTTCTTTTTCAATGAAACTGTTGATTAATGTGCATTTCAAGTTAATTTAAAAATAAACTTATTTAACTTGAAATAATTGTTTTACTTCGTTTCATGAGATCCTCCAAAGCTATAATTATTTTAAATAAAATAAACCAATCTTAGGCCACTATTAAAGCAGTATTAAATAATAAGCAAATAGTAATGTCTAAGAATGCAAAACATATCACTAAATATATTTCCAACAGTTGTGTAGGACCGATCAGTATGTTCCCATTACCACAAACAAGGCTGGAAGATTACTAACTATCCAAAGGTATAAATGTAAAATAATTTTATAAAATGGTTCTGATTTGTAAGCATAATCCTGCATGAATTAATAATGCAAAATCAGACATAAATGGATTGAACATTTGGTGAAGGAAATCAAGTAACTTGCATCACATGCTATGGTTGTACATGGCAGCTCCAGTAGTGGTTTTAACTGTCTGCAGACCCTCTACCTGGACAAATATTTCAAACTCTGGGTATTATAGGTAACTAGAAAGTATTGATTTGAATCAGTATGTTACTCACTTTTTGACTGTGGACGGATTTTTAGTTCAGCTTTAGGAAATGTGTAGGCAGGTCATATACCAGTGAATGATCCTTTAGATATCCTTTTTATACAGATAGTTCTCAACTCATGATCACAATTGAACCCCAAAATTCTGTTGCTACTGAAACAGTTGCTAAGGGAGTTTTGCCCCATTTTATAATTTTTCATGCATTGTTGTTAAGTGAATCACTGCAGTTACTAAATTAAGTAGTAATTAAGCGAATCTGGCTTTCTGCTTGACTTTGCTTGTCAGAAGGTCACAAAAGGTGATCCCATGGGATCCTGGAGACACTGTAACTGTCATAAATATGACTCAGTTGCTAAGCATATTAATTTTGATCACATGACCATAGGAATGCTGCAATGGTCATGTGAAAAATGGTCATAAGGCACTTGTTTCAGTGACATTGTAACTTTGAATGGTCACTAAATGAACTGTTGTAAGCAGTGGTGGGATTCAAATTTTTTTACTACAGGTTCTGTGGGCGTGGCTTGGTGGGCGTGGCAGGGGAAGGATACTGTAAAATCTCCAGTCAGAGGTGGTATTTGCCAGTTCTCCAAACTACTCAAAATTTCTGCTACCGGTTCTCCAGAACTGGTCAGAACCTGCTGAATACCACCTCTGGTTGTAAGCCAAGGGCTAGTTGTAGTTTGATTGGGGTATGGGTTAAAAGTCAAAGCCAGCATATTTCATGGTGTTACCTTACAATGGGGATTACAGCATCGTCTTCCATGCATGTTTTCATGAATGTTGCATTCCAAGAGCAGGCAAGTTCCTTCACTTTGATATTTTGACAGTTGCTTTTCCTCAGTGCAGGGATGTTGAGCTTTCCGCAATAGTTCATATCCTAAAATAATGCCATTTGGTTGTCCTGGTGATGTCCAGTTAATCTGAAGTGATCTGAAGCAGCAAAACAATTAACACATAATTCAATTAATACCAACTGTAATTTACTTCAGCTCCTGCTAACATTCAAATCCTTACAGGTGTCCTTTTTAACTTTGCTGTAATGGGAAGGAGCTTTACTGGGTCTGAATTTTTTTAAAGGGGCTCTTCTGCTGAAGGATCATTATAGAACACTTAAATTATGATTCATTCTTTGGCAGAAAGGTAGAGTTGAAGACTCTGATATATAATTGACCCTGACATTTAATAGAAAACAAGTGCTAAATTCTAGTTTAAAATAGAAACACAGCCTCACTTTAATGCGTCTTCTCAATTGCTTTCAGCTTCTACAAACAAGTATTTTTACATTAATAAATTCAGCATAATGTAACACATTATACATATACTTGACAGAAACAAAACATTGGATCCCCTAAAAAATCTTGTTGGCTGTGCAAGACATAGCTGCACTGATAGATTTGCTGTTCACTTTTTTGTAAAAAAGCGGCTTGTAGCAATCTTGTCCTTTCATGTCTTTTTCATTCAGTGAAGGCCCTGATGACTGAAGACCATGCTTGCAGGAGCTATATTTCAATTGTCTTGTGATTTCAGCTTCTTTAGAGAAAGCATTGGAAAAACTTTCAACTGCACAAGCGGATCATCTGCAGGTAAGATCTCAATGGTTTCAGCCATCTCACATTTTCCCACTTCAGGAAAGGCACTAGTCCCACTTCAGGAAACACTAGTCATAGTGCTGGGGTTTGGGGTACATACAAGTACTATCCTTGATGAACTACCTGGCCCTCCTACATAGTCCATCTGCTGGGTAACCAGGTCAGAACTATAGTAGCAGAAATTTGTAAGGTATCAACAATAAAGATTGTAAATCTAGACCAGGGAAAAATCATGAGAAATTGTAGGTGATGAACAGGCTTGTAGCCACATTCAACCCAATTAAATTTAGGTTTATTTAAGAATTAATAGATAATAGCCAAAATCTTTCTAAAGATGCAAAACAGCTGTGGGCTACCTTGCCTTGAGGTTTAGCAATAATTTAAATATTCAGCACAGTCTGTTTATCTTGTCAGTATTTTTTATTGTCAAAGAAATTTATCATGGAATTTAAAAAGTGAAAGTTGGACCAAAATTCTAGGACTTGGAATTAGTTTGGAAAGGCCCAGGAATTTAAAATAAGTAGCACGAACTCCAGCAGATTGGAAATTATTTTATATATTATTGATATACTTATGTATTTTTTTCTAAAAAAATTAACACATACTATTTGTAATTCCTCAGCCAATACTTTCTTTCTCCTATTTGCATTTCCTCCATTTTCTTTACAGAATTTCTCTCAGCTTGGGAGATAACTAAATTGGGGAAAGGCCACAAAAGGAGCTGTTTGCAACACAGATTTATGGGAGACATCGACTCTGATTGGTTATCAGTGTAATTTAAATGTTCTGAAAAATAAGTGCTGAATTTCAAGATTCATTGTATTCATTCAGTTCTATGTCTTCAAAACATGCATTAAATATATTCCTCAAAAGATGCCTGAGTAGAAATGTAAATAATTAAATAGTTCCTTCCTTATAATATCATACTGCAGATATTTCATGAGAGAACTGCATATAATGTTAATGATACAGAATGCAGTTAACCTCTGAATTTACTCTAAATGCCAGTAAAGCCATGAATTGAATTGAACCACTATACAAGGGAGAGGAGGCTTAAATCTTTTTATATGCAGATGCTTTGTTCAAGAAAACTCTTCTTCACTCTTCTTAATTTTCTTAAACCCTTTTTGTTGCCAACTGAAGAAAAAAGATCATTTTAGAAGTGAAGAAGCTGAAGTAAAAAAGGTTAAAATTCCTTCCCCTTGTACATACCTTCAATGCCCTCTGGATAAAAATATTGAATGGAAATGGAAACAAGAACAACAATAATAGGATCTCATGCAATTACTCAAGGTCAGACTTGTACCTAATTTGCTTCAGATGTTTGGCACTACAACTGGCAGAATTCCCATCCAGAATAGGAATGGAGCTTTAGGATAAACAAGAGAATCCTACAACCTTGTGGCTAGAAGATTAATAAATGGAACTACAATCTGTCCACAATAAGTTCATTAAAGGCAGATTTCAACATTACAATGTGGATGTTCATGAGCTAAAGATGACTTTTTAAAAGTCCCACTTGCCCATTTAAGATTTAAGTAAATCTATATATCTTTTCTGCTGTAAGGGAAGCTTATCATCCCCTAACTTTGGATGGATCATTTTAGAAAGTAATATAATCTAAGTACATAGTACCTGTCAGAATTCTTTGTGACAGTGTAAATTAGCATTCATTTAAAGTTAGAGACTTATGTTCAGAAACAGCAGCTGAGATAATAAAAATCACATCTTACAGAATAAAAATAACTCAGTGAACTATTGTTTTCATTACCTTGAGGTATAAACAGAGGAACACCTAGCAATAACAATCTGTAGTGAAAGAATTGATGTCAACTGTGAAGGGATAACTTCACAGGTTACTTGTAGAGTCACTATTATTATTCTGAAGTCTTTATCTGACTTTCTGAATTAATGCCACAATCTGTAGAAGTCTATTTTATATTCACTGCATATTCAACTCAAAGGAAAAAGTACCCCTTACATATCAATGATTTACTGATAAACATATAAAAAGAAAGAACAAAAGGGTGAAAGAGAAGACAGAAAAGAACAAAGAAGTGGATACTAAACATTAACAATGAACCTACAATTTGAAATAACACCTTAATGTGTATTATTTTGCAACTAAATAAGTCAGTGGTAAATGACAAGTATTTTGTATCATGTTCACATTTGCACAGCGTACTGATTTTGTTAAAATGTTTTTGCGTAAGATGGAATTAAGATGAAATCAAACTCTCCTCTAAAACAGTCATATTTGAACTTAGTCGTGCTGTTCAGCAATATGTATCTCTAAAACTAGTGTTTATATTCACATCTCACTCTAAGCTATGATTTTACTAACCATCATTAACTATGATTTTTTTTTTCTCTCTCTCTCTCTCCCTCTCTCCCTCCTTCTCTCCTCCCTCCTTCCCCCCCTCTCTCCCTCTCTCCACTTTGATATCAGTCTTGAATCCTAGTGATTGCCTGGAGATGTTTACGCTGATTTTTGGCAATGTTTTTGAAGTAAATTAGTCACTGTCTCTTTCTATGATTGAAATAAAGAAACTAACTCAGAGTTACCCAATTGATCTCATGTTTAAAACTAGATTAGAATGTATGGTATCCCATAAATAAATTTCAACACATTTGAATGGAAATATAGTATATTTGTGATAAACTAATACAATTGCAATAATTGATCTCATCATGGCAATTTTTGAAAAACATCTAATTGACACCAAAATCCGGAATATTTAATCTATTAAATTAGAGGAGGAAAATTGCACCCGTAATTTCCCAGTGTTACAGTATCATTTAGGTAATAGATTAAATGGGCGTAAATATACTGTATATTTGATAAGGTTTAATAAATCAGAACAGAATATGTTATAGGTCCTATCAATTTATTTGATCTGAAGAAATAACTATCCTAAACCTCAGTATGCTGCCATGGAATGTGTGATCTTTTAAATATTCACCAGGAGAATGGAAAAGATGGGCAACAGATTAGAACTTTGTATGTTTATTTTATATGAAATTATTTTGAGCAAATAGTTTCAATGTATATGTACATGTCAGTTGCATGTTAAACACCTAACACAGATGTGTTTTGACACTTGGATTTGCAAACACATCTACTTTCTTCTACTTCTTAATTCGCTTAAGAAAACAGTAAATAGTAGATGAAGTATTTGTGTGATTTTCTGAATGATGCATTTCCCAGAAGGAAGACAACCCTGGATCTAAGATGATCTATCCAAAGAAACATTAAATTGAATTATAATAAACTGAAACAAAAAAAAATCAGTGTATTGCCCAGCTTCCTTACCTTGACAATGGGACATTTAAAGTCCCACTAAAATCAATTCTGGAAACCTTTTCTCTCCTCCGCTCCCCTCCATGCATGTGACATATCATCATATTACACACACACACACACACACAAACACACACACACACACTTGCAGAGGCCAAACTCAAAAAAAAGGGGGGGGCAGGGCCAGGAAAAAGCATGCCATTAATTGAATTAATACCTTTATAAGTTAATTACTTGTAAAATAAGGTACCCATTATAAAATGAATTATTTTCACTTTTGCATATAAACCCACAGACTACTCTCTCTCTCTTTCCCACACAGAATGACATTATGGAAATCTGAGCTCAATGAGCATAAATCTATAAATGTGTGGTCTGCAGGAAGTTACACTGAATTGACTTTCTATTGATGGAGGTCTGAGGAATCTTCTGTTATGCTGGTAAAGGATCTGTTGTGCTCAGATTACTATGCAAGTGTGCATAAATCAGGGTGAAAATAGGAAGAGATTTTTGAAGCCCTGCTTTTTGGTTTCTCTGCAACAAGGATGCTAATTAATAGATGGTCTGTGCTGGATTGCAGTCAAAGGAAACATATATAAATGGTTCCTGTGTGTTAAATCTTGTTGAATTTGCTCTTAGATTTTCAGATAAGTGGGAGGAATTCATTTTGTTCTTCCTTCTAGGTAATTATGCTTAGGACTTATAGCTTTCTTAAGGCCATTTCTTAATTCTGTAAATTCTCTATATGAGGAAGATGACAAATGGGCAGGCTGCTTGTCTACCTTCTCTTCCTTCCCCAATACCATGCCTTTATGCAGACAAACAAAGGGTGTTGCATGACGCTTTATGCCTTTATGCACCTACTTTGACTCTCTCACTCTGTTTTCAAGGTCTTCTACTCTTGTTTTCTTATCAAATGTAAAAGGAGCTCTTAGACTTCCAGATAAATGGGAGGTAAGGAGGAAATCATTTTCATTCCTTTAAATACTATCATACCAAACTAGACTAATTTCAAGGTTGAGTTTTTTGTTGTTGTTGCCTTTGAAGGGAATAATAATAAAGAAAGAAATGTAGAATATATTATAGCATTACTCTATAGGCATTTCTTATCTTGCTGCTGTAGAAAAGGTTTCCTTAACCTTTCACTTGTTGTAAAACAATTATAACACATGCCTGCAATCAGTTACATCCCTCTTCTATTAAGACATATGATTGTCCCATCTAAATCAATTTGAATCCATCTGTTTTCCTGGATTGATACATTTCACCCCAACATCACCTGCTGGGAAGGTAACATACTTCTCTGGGAAAGTAACTACCTCCATTCGGAGGAATCCACACCTTTGAAGTATGCTGTTAATAGCCTCCTTAAGTGGTCAATTGTGATCAATTAGATGGACAATAGAAGAGATAATGAAAGGTAAACGTTGCCTAGAGAGACTTGTCTTTTGCAGGAAAGATGTAAATCTAAGTTAGAGAGTTTTACAATGCTGTTACTTGACTTCTAAGAATGTTAAAGGTATAAGAAGGATAGGGCATCTTCCTGCATTTTGTAGAATTTTCCTCCCATGTCTCTTGTGATGTGCATGGAACTTCTTCCCAGATCTTTAACTTTGATCAAAAAATAAAAGTCTGTTTTATTTAATTTTCAAGCCTCCCTTTAAGTCTTTGTTTTGGTTCCTTTTTGGCTTTAAGCATACTGCCAGACCTTACACCTTCAAGTCAGAGTTGACTCCTGGGGTTTGCCTCAAAAAGTCCCTGCAATTTTCTTGGAACTGGCCTCCTAGTTTCCAGACTGATGCCTTAACCACCACAACAAATTGAGTCTTAGACTGAGGTAGCAGTATTGGTCTAAAAAAAAAAAAGGTAACATCTTCCCTTTGACAAATTGACATTTTCTTTACTATTTGCCATCTCCTTTTACTTCACATAAAGAAGCATGAAGGAGCTCCAGATATAACTTCAGATATAACTGAGTGTCTGAACTGGATGCCTTTCTCTCAGCCAGTGAATGTATTTTAACTGATAATTGCTGTGCCCACAAGAACATTTTGATACCAGATAATTGCTAGCCTAATAGGAGAAACTAAACTTCCTATTGTAACAGATCTGATATGCAATCTGTTAAGACTAAATAAAGTTTAGTGAGTGCAATTATTCTTGTATTGTTCTATAGTATTCCCCTAAAGTTGCAAAGCTTTTTCTGATCCGAGATAAAGGTTTGATTTGTTAAGGAATTTCTAAAAAGCAAGGTCAATTTGTTAAAGAACTGCTACAAAAATTTGCGGAATATGCATTGTACTGCTTATAGGAGTCTGCTAGAAACCAAATAATCTCTTCATTGGACGATACCGATTACAGTATCTTCCTCTTTATTCAATCTGCTATTTTCTTCTTGAAAGAAAAGCCCAAAGACAAGGGCGGAGCAAAGCAGAGACAAAGGGAATCTGGGATCCTTCCTTGTTTCTTTAACAGAGGACGAAGTGGAAAATTCATATGCATGCCAGTACTTGCCAAAGCTGTCAACTGCAGTGATTGTCACATTTCAATCACAGTTAAAACCAACCAGCCAGCTAGCTACTTTTTTTTTTTTTTTTTTACAGCACAAGGCTGTACATTCTTGAGGACCAGAATTAATGAATTAACTATTGATTAAATTCCACTCTAGCAAATCCACCATGGCAAATAAATGAACTACCTGGGGCATATGTAGGCCACAGTCAGACATGTTCAGGCAATCGATCAGTAGTTAGCATTCTCTTAGGACATGACAACAGCTGATGATAATATGACATGTAAGAGGAGGCAATGAAAAAAGGCCCATTCTACTGAACAGATGATCAAACAGGAAGGGATTTCTGACTGTTTTATATTTCTGTATTTTGATATCTTAGCTAGTATACCATCTCAAAGACATGCATAAATACATGTGTGTATATGTGTGTTGTGTATTTTTATTATAATTTCAATCTTTGCAATTATAATTTTCAAGAGCAAATGCAAAAACTGAAATAAAACAAAGACCAGCTAAAGCTTCCTTAGAAGATTTTAGGAGTAAATATATCCTTTAGGCATATTTCCAAAGATTTAGAAATTCAGTGTTGTTATTTAAAGAATACATTTCTCTTTCTTGAAGAAGTAGACCAAGTGCCAGTAGTGTAATAAAATCTTATTAATAATAATATACACGCAGGAGGCTTATTATTGTTGCCATAATTTTGATACATCCTTGGCAATGGCTATATAATCTCTATTGGAAATTTTGGCACTCATGGATCCTTTTAGGAAAAGAATGATTACATTTGTCAATTTCCCATAATAATGGGGAAAAAAAATATAGAATCGTATCTTCTACGGTATGTGCATATAGATAAACAACTTAATTTATTTTATACTCATTGCCTTTTTAATATTTGTGAAATCATTATTCTAATCAGCTAATATAGTTGGAGTAACCACAAAAGCCCAAAGACAAGGGTGGAGCAAAGCAGAGACAAAAGGGAATCTGGGATCCTTCCTTGTTATACTGATTTAATAGGAGGAGTGGAATGTAAAGGAGAGGAGAAAGACATATGAAAGGTTGACATGACTTTCTTTGACATGTCTGAGTCTGATCAGTTTCCCATTGGAAAAAAAATAATGGAGACTTGGATGAGACCCTCTCACTCAATATTTGCAACAAGTCAGAGAAGCTGGTTCATGATAGAATTAAATCAATAAGAATTTGACACAGAACTGATTCACATGTTTCTCAGTTCTTCACTATAAATATGGATTTGGGAATCCTTCCTATATTCACCAGTAATGCCTATATGACTTTTTTTCTTCCAATATCTCCAGTCCAGGCTAATGAAATCATGGCCTTCTTGCCAAGCTAAACACTATGTGAGATTTGAGATTGCTTCTATATAAAGTAGAGACACTGAAGAATGGTAATGCATACATGCATCATACAGGCAGCTTCAGGATTAGTTTCTTTGCAGGGGGAAATGAAGTACCAGAAAATAACTACCACATATTGAATTAAAACGAAGTCTACTGTGAAAGACAAGATGTAAAATAAATAGGCAGACAGGCAAACATATACATTGTAACCTTCCTTCTTAGATTCATATGGAAATAAGCATTTATCTTATAGCTCAATTTATGCCAATGTTAATTTTAGCACCACTGATTCTTACAATTTAACATAAAAAACAAGGCAAGTACATTTTAATACCTTGAACCAAGGACATAGATCCATGGTGGTGATAAGTCTTCAGGTACATCTTCTGCAGTTCTAATTTTAGTTCCATTACTTCTCACACAAATATTTCTTCTACAGGATTCAACCTAGAATAGCAAGTATCAAAATGGGTACTTTTCCTCATTCAAAATTTGAAGTCAAAGTAGTAGCAAAACTGAATTTAATATAATGATCAGAAGGACAATCATTTTGAATGGTGAGCGCAAAAAAATGCCATTATTATTTATAATCACAGCATTTTTATAATATCTTTTCCTGTAATAGCATTAATAAATATATTAAATGCAACAGTATTGACCAAAACCAATAAAATCAAGAAAATGGACAAAACCTGTAAATTAAAAAATAAATAAATCAGCAATTGTTAGACTTTGGAATTAAAAGAACATCTCAGAATAAATACTTTTTTTATTTCCAACAGAAGCACTTTACAGCAGAAGACTGTGCTAATGATTTTTCCCCACAAAAATGAACCATTTTAAGGAATACTTACCTATGCATTACACATCAGTAAGTGCCAGTGACCTGTAGTTTAATCAGTTGGGCACCTCCCTAGTTGCAAAACGGAACAGGCCTATATAAAACTAGGTACCAGCTAACCAGGTGTAGACTTCTTTACTGCTTTATAAATGGGCAGGTTCAAATACTTACTCAACTAGCACAAAGCTCAACACAAGGCATCAAGAAAATCACAATATGCAAATTTAGATAATTATCCTATTCAAATAGTATTCCCTCTTCAGAAGTTTGACACTGATAACCCATGGCATCTGCTGCCAGTCAGGCCACTGAGATGTATTAGGGAAACAATTTCAGTGCAATACAATATCTAGGCAAAGTAGTGCATGGCATTTAAATTTGTTTGTATTTAAACTTCATTGAAACAATATAGGACTTCTTTAGCTAAATTATTCCATGATTAAGCTAGTATTCATAACAGAATGATAGACTGAGCCATAGGACTGTCTAGAAATTGTTAAATTGTTGTAACCTATCATAACTGTATTGAGAATGATCCAAGTGTTTCTCCTTTTTTCATATACATGGGGAATTTCCATTCTTTTCAACAGTGGAATTTAACCTCCTCTTAGAGTTGTCTTTTGAAAACATCCTGCATTATCAAATCACCCCATCCAAGATGAGGACATGGTATATTTTTCAATGTGAGTTACAAAAATAGTAATAATAGACTTAAATTAATAAGTTTGGGATTGGGACACCCAGAATGTTGCCACTTCACCTTTGTAAGTCTATCAGCTTTCTTTCCTCTCCTGTCCCAAAATAGAAATAACGAACCTTTGTGGAACATATTAATGTTTGATGAACTCTGAAGATGAAAGTCAAAATATGACTTCCTGAGTTTTTAATGCTTTAAATAGATCCAGAGAAAGACTAATAATGTCACCTTTAAATCAACAATAACAAAAAAGGTCATTCAATATGCCTGATTACAAATTGACAGATGTCTACACATGACATCAAAAAGCAAGACAGATACCCATTTAATTATAACTTTAGGAAACTGAAGATTTGATAGGAAATGTAAGGTCAAAAAAATGGAAGGGAAGCAAATGAACAATTAAATCTTTGAATTTTACTCAATATTTCAGTGTTACAGACATTGGCACAAATCTTGAAAAATGAGAAGCTAAAAAAAAGCTTGCTGATTAATATGTAAGACATCAATAATAAATCCTGAGGTCTGAAAACTATTAAAAGTTCTTGGAATTTATACTATGGTTGAAGAAAGACAAGTATGTATCCATATGGAAACTGGAAAGTTATATGTATATTCATAGGGAGTGGAGGTTTTTTTTTTACTAAAAGGGGCTGGAATGTGGAAATCTGTTATAGTGTGCCTTTGTGTGACGTTTATTTATTGCATGTTGCAAATGGATGCAAATCATAGGACAAAGTATACATGATTACTGTTATGGGGTCCCCATACATCATTCAAAGAAAGCCAGTATCTGAGTGAGACAAAAAATATATATAGGAAAGTTGCAATTAAAGCAGCATTTTGAACAAATGAAATCAAACCCATTATAGAAATGTATTTGTATGCCTTTTCTTCACAAATATTCATAAAACCTGCAAATTTGTGAGGAAGCCTAAAGAGAAGGAGGAGAAAAAAAAACCCAAAGGGTTTAAATATTAATTGTATTTTTAAAAGACTGGGATTTCTTGGCTAAGATCATCCTGTTCCAGAGAAGAAGCGGAGGTAGGGGAACATGATAAAAGGCTACCAATGCAATATCATTAGTTCTGGTAGTTCATGTTTTATGCATGCCTGATGTTTCTAAAACAATTGCTATTTTGTTTTAATCAGTAGGAGTTGGATTTCTGTAATATATATAAGTTTAGCATCACAGGAGGAAAGGAAATTTAACCCTGGTAATTTTAAAAGACGGACTATATACATGTACATTCACCCGTCTATGTATATACATAGATATTATATAGTCCTTCTAATGTATATATATTTTAGTCACTGTTGCTGATAAATGCAATTGGTAGCTTTATCAATACACCTTTGTGCATATTTACCTCAGATGGCCCATATATAATTATTTATCTTTCATTGGTGCATTTTTTCTAACAATTTAGAAAAATACAATATTGATATCTGATTGCATTTTTCTTTCTGATTCAAGTAATAGAAATTAACCAACTTTTCTTTGCAATACAAAAAAAAAAAATTGTTCCACATTCATATAGTTTGAGGCATTAATGTATTTGCATGTATTCATAATGCCGATTAATTTTTTAACATTAAACTATTTTGTTTTAATTTTTAGTAGCATTTTCAATTTATTTTCTGAACATAAGAGATTGTTAAAGATCCCATTTATAATTATATTTTTTAAAGTTCACTCGGTTACTAAATTGGGTGTTAAATCAGCAGAAAAAACACAAAAATCACAATTAATTAGGACAAAGAAAGAAAAATATAATTGCTCCAAAATATCTAAAAAGGATTAGAAGAAATACTATGGTGTATGGTACAAATTATAAAACAGTACTTAACTATCATCAAGGAAATAAAATCTGGTCATAACAACTGAAGATAAAACAAGCCAGAATGACTAGGATATTTAATAAAGAATGGAGATAATAATTCTTGACAAGAACCTGCATGGAGGGGGCAATATAGAATAATATATTCCATTGATTTGATTATTCCTCTAACATTAGAACATAGTCTCTGATCAAAGGAGATCCTTTGGTATTTCCCTTTCGTAAACTGCAAAATAAAGTATAAAATCTTTGGACATTTTAATAATTTACAAAAACTCAATTATCAGTATGGTAGCACATATACACTTATAGATGTGTGACACACACATATCGTATATATGCAGTATTAGCAATATTAATTGTCTATATCTGTTTTACATATTCCTAATTATTCTGTGAAATATATCACATACAGTATACAAACATATGCCATTTACATGACTGTATGCAAAATGATATATGGATTGTGTTAATATCTGTACATTTATAGATGCACTGACATTAAACTAAATACAAGAAAAAAGAAATAATCCAACCTGTATGTCATAAAGAGTGAATGGAGACAAATCTTCTACAATGAAATATCCAGGCTCTTTCATTCTGGTCTCAAATCGGTTATTATTTACATAAATAGAATATTCTGTGACAACACCATTTGAGTTTGAAGGCAATGCCAAAATGACACATACAGCTGTACTATTGATGATTACAATCTCTGGAGGAAACAGGCCCTCTGGCTCTAGAAATAAAGAAGGAAAGGGAATGAACTCCATTTGCCATTGTAAAAACCCTTGTTTAACCAAATACACATTAGAATTTAGATTTAGCAAAGCCTCTGCTACTTATCTACTAGTTTGTTAAAATGTTTGCATTGTTTTCTAAATGGACTTGTTATAAAAGATCAGAGATTGTAGGAAAAGAGGATGGTAAAAACTTTTGTATCTCCAGCCTTGCCTTAACTTTGCTTTTACTATAACTTTGACTAGAGGAATGTGACTATTTATTTAACCGTGTGACCTCATTCACAATTATTCAGTATAGTCTCATGTTTCAACTCTATCCCCCCCCCCAGAACTATCTTCTAAGGGTGACATAGCTTTTATTAGCATCATAATTTGAGCAATGTGTATTAAATTATTATGTAAATGCTTTTGATGATTACCAAAGACGATAATGAAGCATTACCTTTTTTTTTTCAAAATAACTCCCATCTTTCCTAGCATTAAATTACACAGATTATTTAAGCATGTCATAAATAGCTATGCTTCTTATGTAAAGCTGTTTTTATCTAGGTAAATCCATCTTTACCAGTTGAAAAATTGTACCTTCAGTAGGTTCTATTTTATAAATAAAAAGGGGGATGAACTTTGGCTTTGCCAAGAAAATGCAATCCTGACTTAAAGTACTTTGCTAATGACCTGGAACACTTGCTTCTGGGGTAATGATATTATAATGTTTATAATGAGATTTTACAAAGCCAAAAAGATTAGAAAAGCTATTCCAAAAGCATTTGAAATTCACAAGTTGCTTTTTCCACCCTCCTTTCCCTTCCCTGCCTCCAGCTTGCCAATTTGTTTGGAAATATGTCAGGGAAACTCTCTGAATGGCTAGATTTACACCTTTCATTTATGGTCAAGCAGTTGACCGTCATGTCACAAGTAGTTTTTCACAGCATTATTTCTTTTTTTTAAAAAAAAACCCTCTTATTTTCATAATGGAACAATGACAGATTTCAATCATCATTTAAAAAGTTAATTAAATATTAGTTTTTAAGCTGAAACAAGAGTCAACCTGCCTACATCTGGTGTAGTCACTTGCACAAGTTCACTTTTGATGCTGTGAAGTCCATTGAAAACTTGAAGCAAAATCTGATACTGTCTATTTGGATATAATTCACCAATAACAGCACTATTTTTACTTGCAGGGACCTTTTTGGAGTTATTTGGACAGTGTCATTCCAGGAAAGGAAATAATATTCAACACTTCCTTGAACATCTTATAAGGCTTTTAATGAATAAAAACAAAAAATCTGGTTATGGAAATGACTGGAGAAATAATAACTTCACAGCTCTTGACACAAAAATGATTCCAATGTTAGAACTGCAAAGTTATAGGTAAAGGCGCCAGTGATAAACTCTGTACGGATGATATAAATATTCTATATGGGAAATTGCTTTGTAGGCAAATCTTATTGTTCTGATTCTTCCTAACTTGAATCTCATTTCACCAGGATTGTCTGTTGATAAATTCTTTGACCTCTTTTAAAATTATCAGTGTATTATCTGGAATCTCTCCACTTTGTCTTTTATCAGCCTCTTTTCTAAAGTATTTATTATCTTTGATTTTCCCAGGTCTTTTCCAACGAGTCTTGCCTTTGCATTATGTGTCTAAAATATTTAAAGTTTAACTTCATCATTAGTACTACGAATGAGAATTTTTGCTTTCCTTCATGTAATATTGAATGATTTATTCTTCTTGTAGTCCAAGGTATTTTCAATCATTTATCCAACAGCATATTTTAAAGGCATCAATTTAAATACAAAATCTATTCCAGACATAAGAGTATGAAGAGAAATGCAACAGTTTCTCCCCATCCTTACAATACTACAGGCACAATCTCAAACTCAACAATCTATGAATTGATATTTCCAGGTAGTTCATCAAAATAAAGCTTCTGTCTCCATTTTCTTTTATTTCTGTAGCTGAATGTTAGCAGACACTCTGTTTCCAAAACTCCTGTGCTATCTTTCACCTTTGAACCCACCAGCAACAAAGACATAAAAGAAAGTTGTTTTCAAGTGATTACTGGGATGGAGGTGGGGACAGGAAAAATTTGTTTCAGATCTGTGACAAAATAAAAACATTTGGAGACAGGGAGATTGCTTATTTGTTTGGAATAAGGCATATCAAGCAATGAAAGAATAAATAAAGGTTTGCTCTAATGACCCTCACTTGATGTTTAACCTTTGTATTCATAAACAGGCATCTAGGAAATTTGTGCAGTAAGAATGAAAATGAAGCCAGATTGCATTACCTTTATCTAGGTGGTCAGAGGTTTAAATTACTAAAGTAATGAAACTTCAGCAGCCTGCTTCAGATCTATTAGGTTTGTCAGTTTTTATAAACATGCTTACTTCAGGCATCCAATTATAAATATAAATTTTAGTGGAACCTCTATTTGCTGAGAGTCACTAGTAAGTGCTTACAGACAGATTTGCATGTACATATTGAAGAATTAACCTACTGCTTTGATGGACAGGTAATCTGGATTAAATGGATATGTTCCTCTCAAGATGACATAGCACAAATGTGTACATTTGCATATACAGAAAATCCATAACTCTTCTGGAAAGGAAGATCAGGCTGTACAGAAATGCTGGCATTTGAAAATAATATGACAACCTCAAAGAGGTTTGAATTGATGTACTGTCTGCTCAGAACTTCTTATGCGGTTTCACATTGTGAAACGCATCCAGAATCACAAGCAAATGTTGACTAACCCAAATCTTCTGAATTAATCACCTCAGAAAGAATGTTGTAAAATAAGAAAAAGTGGAGATTTAAAAAAAACACAGTATGCTCTTTGGGATGTAAGAGGCTACAATGTTTGGAGAATATATCTCTCTAGTTCAGAATAGTTGAATAAGCTGAAAGGTAAGAAATTCAAGACAAAGAAAATGAAATCTTTAGGATACCACAGTTAATTAGTGGAAGGTGCTACTACCTACTGTTGACCAGAAACTTGAATCTCTTTAAATTTGATCAATTCTTAAGGAGACCAAGAATCAACGGCAAACTGTAAGCATGACTATAGATTATCTCCAATACCGAAGACAGTAAATATTTCATTGCTGCTGGGCAGGTATTGTCCTGTTCTTTTTGTGGGTTTCCATTTGCTGAAAATTTTTCTTCTTATATTCTTAATAGACTGTACCACCTATATTTATACACATGGTTCAACTTCACCCAAGGAAGAGTGTAGTTTTCTCTAATCTATGGTTTCTCCTTCTTCAGTATATTATGATCTCAACCAGAGGAACAATGATAAGAAAAATAAATTACTGAGAAAGTTCCTAATAGAAACTGTGGAAACTGTGGAATGAGTGGCAACTACTATGCTTCCTTACTTCACCTTTTCCCTTTAAGGTACCTATCCTTAACTCTTTGGGGAAAGGTTCATGTCATCAAAAAGAAGATAAGAAAAAAGACTGATGAATTAGGTGGAAGAGCACCTAGTTATGACAAGAGATGTAGCTGGTGACAGGCCATCACAAAGGATAACACCCAAACTCCTGATTGTATCCCAAGTTTAGGAAAAGTGATTGCTGTCCTGACACTGACAAATTTACAGCAGCACAGATGTCTTGGCATAAAGTCCATGGCATTAGCAAGTGGCACAAGTCCAATGCTGGCCTCTTAGAATCCCAGATGCTGTTAAGAAACCCAATTCCTGATAAGAAGGTGAGAACTTGCAAAACAAAATGGTTATGAATGGCAATATGGCAGATATCTGGAAAATTCAGAACAGCAGCTGCAACCTCAAAAGGCCAGCTAACATAAGTCTGTAGTTATAGATTGCCCTAGAGGAAATAAATGAGTTGGACATTTTTTGGTCTCAGGGTAGATTTGGCTATGGAACTGAGTTTATATTGATCACTCATGACCAACAGCAAGATTAGGAGGGGGAAAGGGAGATATTTGGATGAGGTTTCTTGCTGACATCAAGTTAGGTGTGATCAGACAAGAAATGTAGTCAAAACTGTGTATCATGACCAGAAAACTCTTAGGGTCTGGATGAGGATGAATAGATCTATGGCAGGGCTTCCCAAACTGTAAAATGCAGACAGAGTACAGAAAATTTTGGGGACATGCAGACCGAGTACAGGGCTGATGTGGAGAACCTTTTAGGTATATTGTTACAATAAATTCATTTTTTTTTGTACATTTGTGTTCATTTTGGTGTTTAGATTTTTAGAGGAGGTATGTACATGAAGATTACACTAAATTGAAGGGTGATGGCAAAAGATTTAGGGACCCCTAATATCTGCTCAATCCTAGCAAAATTAAATAGCTTTGAAGTCAGAAACCTTCTGATGATGGGCATATTTCATCTTTGGTTCTGCATGGGATCATGCTTTTCCATGCAGAAATATTCATAAATTGGGGTTCTTCCTGGATTCATAGCTCTGCTTTTTCAATGCAATGCCTCTAATAGAATTTTCACATCACTCTAGTTTACAAACTTAAAAAAAAATCAGACTTTGAGGAGTAAGCCATTAAGCAAAGAGAAACAATATCCTTTTTTATCTAATTGAAAGCCAGTTGTTTAATGCTAGATGATGGATTGTATAATCAACAAGAACACTTACTTGGAGTGGTCCATTTCACTTCTATAGCGGTGTGGTTAAGAGGCTTTGCAGTAACATTAGTGCCTTTCTCTGAAAATCCTCCTAATGTTGTAACAATCACTTCTTCACTTGACATATATCCTACTTCATTACGTACTATCAGCTTATATGCATATGTTGTATTCCTAAAGGATATGATTTGTATCATTAAAAGAGGAAAATCATTAGAAGCATTCAGTTTAAGTGTTGACTTTACTTCAGATTCTAACCAAAAGTTGACTTTACTTCAGATTCTAACCAGAAGTTAGATTAGAAGTTAGATTAGAAGAAACATTCAGCAGAGCTGCTATTTGACTCAAAATTTGTGAATATTTTCACTCTGCTGAATGTTTATTTTAAGTTCAAAAATAAAATTTGGTAACTATTTCCAAATATAGTTATGCCAATTCCAACCTCATTCTTTTTTGAAAAAGGCATGCTTAATTTATTATTCAATTTAGCTTTAGTTCATTTTCTGTCTCTTGTAGCCTACATAGCTCTCACTATTTCCAGAATTTTTTTTAACCTCCTATAAAACACTAGTTGGAGACAGTAGTTCCCATTTACTTCAAAGTTAAATCCTGATTCATTAATTTTATTCCCAACTCCAGATACTTCAAAAGTATCCTGAACTCTGGTTTTCAAAAATTCATTGCCTTCAAGGAAATGTGTAGAACAATATTCAGGCAAAGCAATTAAAAGAAATTCATAAGAGCAAGAAAAGTTCAGGACAATATTTCTGCATTTGTCAACAAACCACAGTAAAGCTAGCTTAATGTGATGCATGAACCTCTCTGTGAGATATGGTACCAGGAAAAGAAGAGAGAGTTATCCAACCCACTGTGTTTGATTTGTTGGAAAATCTTTTCACAAAAGGCTTAGATTCAACAGAATTTATGGAATTCAGTCAAGAAACACAGAATGGACAATTACTGTTTTTACACAATGCCATAAAGTAGTTTGATTTTGGTTTAGTAATAGGTGAAAGCAGTTTTTATAATGTGTAAATTATTTTTAAGGATTGGAAATGTGGTTTATTCAATGAACAATGATTAAACAAAGAGTTGTGTAGTAAAATACATGAACCCAGTCTACAGATTTAAACATGCCCAGCATAAATACAGACACTAATACCATGCTCCAAGGAGTGAAAGAAGCTTAACAGATTTTGACTAAATGAAGATTTTTCTGGTTAGGCATGATAGGACTAGACATCCAAGGGACCAAGAGAAGGATATAAAGATGGGTTAGGTTTGATGATTTGTTACAGAATAGCACATCTTAGAATAGGATAAAGATAGGCAGGTGGAGGAAGGTTTGTAAAGAAACAAAAACAATAAACCCAAGATATTGCTTTAGTTAAACAAAAATGTCCTCTTAAGAAAAAGCCACAATTAAAAGTGATTTCCTAGGTCAACACATCACAGATCTATACTCCAAATCTCCTTCATAAATATTTCTCAAACCCATGAACAAGCTAGCAATAGGATAGAATTGGAAGAATGCTGGATGGTGTTGTACTTTAATGAAATAAGTAAAACCACTCACTCAATATTCCAGCAGTTCACTTCTTACTTTCCTAAGCATTTTTTTTAAAAGAAAAACAAAATTGCATACAGGAGAAGAATAGGTAACCAAACTAAACAAAAGAGTGTTAATAAAGGCTCATGCCAAAGGAGATGACAGAAAATATTTCATTACATAATTAACATGTTTGCAACACGGAGATGCAAGGAACGCTTTGAACTATTAAATATGGGCTATACAAAATGCCAGCATTTGTTTTTATAGTTTTAGTAATCTTACCTGCTAAGACCCTTATCTTCATAAAACCACTGAGTTCCTGAGTAAATATTGTCCCAGAGATTTAAATCTTCAGGGGGATTTGACGCAAGTGGCTGCTGGATTTTAAGTCTCAGGAGCTCATATCTAACACAAAAGACAAGCAGAATGGTAGGATTATCTTAACTAATGTTATGACAAAAAAAGGTTGCTTTAAAAGTCACACATTATTTTCTTTTTACAGCTATAATCTTGTTTTTTTAATATTTTATAATTTGACAATTTCCACAACTTATGTAATTAGTTTCAGAATGGGTGAGGGTTTTTTTTAGCAGTTCTTTTATTAAGGAAAAATTACTTCAACCAATCCACCATCACCCAAGACTAGGTATGCATGCCCCTACCTACCTCAATTCCAACTACAGCTGGCCTTAAATGCAAGCTACTCAATGCAAGAAGCCTTGTGAATAAAATACCTGAATTTCTCCTCTTACTAAATATGGATAAATTCAACATCATATTTGTCTGTGAAACATGGCTCAATGCATCTCTCCCTGACTCCATTGCCACAGTAAGAGACTATCATGTTTACTGATCAGATCGTGAAATCCGTAGAGGAGGTTGTGTTGCTATCTTCTATAAAAAGTCCTTACATCTAAAAAACATCCAAGTTACCCAGGAGCTTGCTCTTCCTGAGACCATCATCTGTGAACTATCCTTAAATATCACATTTTGATTCTTACTATGTTACAGAGCACCTGATTATGACATCGAACATGTAAACAAGCTAAATTCACTACTAACATGGGCAGCATCCTGCCCACACACTTTTTCTTTATGACTTCAATCTACCTCATATTAACTGGACACTAAACGAATGTACAACTGAACCCATACATGCAACCTTCTACAATGCTGTTACAAATCTGGGACTAGAACAACTATTAACCAACAATACAAGACTTAACAACTGCCTTGATCTCATCTTCTGCAATAGTTTGAATTTAATTTACAGAATACAAACTAAAGAACCCTTTTCCAACAGTGACCACAATATGATTGACTTTTGTCTCAACATTCGCCCACACAAAAATCATCACAATGATGTAATCCCCGATTATAACTTTAAAAAAGACATCTATGATCTTATAGACAACGATCTCTCATCCCGTGATTGGCAATCTCTATTTACTGGATGCAATACTGTTGAAGACCATTACAGCATATTTTTTCTTGAAATCAAAAGAGTCATCAAACTATATGTACCTATAACAACTCCCAAAACAAACAAACAAACAAAAAAAAAACAAATTACCCATAACAATAAGGAAACTTCAATCTAAAAAGAGATCACTCTAGTGGAAAAACAAATCTGGTCACATTGCCAACTTCAAAAGCCAATACAAAAATTTATGCCACCAGATAAAGACTGAATGCACCAATTATCACATTAAACAAGAAGAAAACCTTCTACACACCAATTCCACCCGTGCTTTTTACAATTTTGTAAACAAAAAACTAAAAGGTCCATCTCACCCCTGATAGGATCTAATGGTAAAGACTGCAATGATGTCTCCATTAAAGCCAACATCTTTAACACATTCTTTGGCTCAGTATTTGTAAACAGCAATGGATCATGCCCAGTATTTCCTAGCCGAACCACAGAAAAATATAATGATCTAATACATATTGATTTTACAGAAGACAATGTTGTAAAAGCACTACGCAATCTAAAACCATCTCTATTTATTGGACTGGATGGAATATGTGCCTACTTCTTTAAAAAGCTATCCACTGCCATAGCAGAACCTCTAAGCATAATCGTTGAAAAATCTTTCAGGATCAGCTCCTTGCCTAACCTATGGTCACAAGCCACGGTCATCCCCATCTTCAAAAAGGGAGCCTAGTTGAAAATTACAGACCAATCTCCCTATGCTGCGTCACCTGTAAAGTCATGGAATCAATTATTAACCAATCCATTATCCTCCACTTAGAGACAAACAACCTACTCTCTAATAAACAATTTGGTTTCAGAAAAAAACTATCCTGTAATCTGCAACTCTTACACTGCAAAAACACATGGACTACACAACTTGATCAGGACAAAACAATAGACGCAATCTACATAGACTTCTGTAAAGCCTTTGATTCAGTGGTACACAACAAACTACTTCTAAAACTAAAACCTTATCGTATCTCTGGACAACTGCATAACTGGATAGAAGCATTCCTGTCAAACAGACAACAAATGGTCAAAATTGGGAGTGTCCTATCAAATTCTGTACCTGTCAATAGTGGTGTCCCCCAAGGCAGTGTTCTAGGACCAACTCTCTTCATACTCTACATAAATGACCTCTGTGACCATATTAAGAGCAATTGCATTCTCATCGCTGATGATGTAAAGCTGTTCAATACCACAGACAATACTGCTACCCTTCAAAAAGACCTTGACTATGTATCAGAATGGTCAAACAAATGGCAACTTCAAATCTCAACAAATAAATGCTCTGTCCTACATATTGGCAAAAAAAAAAAAAAATCAGACAATAAAATACAGGCTGAATAGTCAAGACCTTGTTGATGATCCAAGCTCTTGTCAAGGATCTTGGAGTACTCATCTCTAATGATCTAAGTGCTAGAGCTCACTGTAACTACATAGCCAAAAAGGCATTAAGAGTTGTTAACCTAATCTTACATAGCTTTTTCTCTGGTAATATCACACTACTAACTAGAACATACAAAACATTTGCTAGACCAATACTCGAAAACAGCTCATCAGTCTGGAACCCACATTACGTATCTGTTATTAGCACAGTTGAGAAAGTCCAGAAATATTTCACAAGAAGAGTTCTCTACTCCTCTATTCGTTGTAGAATACTTTATGCCACCAGACTTGAAATAATAGACCTAAAAAACCTTGAATTATGCCATATTCGGTCTGATCTAAGTATGGTATGTAAAATCATACATTGCAATGACTTACCTGTCAATGAATACTTCAGCTTCAACCATAACAACACAAGAGCACACAATAGATACAAACTCAAGGTTAACCGCACCAAAACTTGATTGCAGGAAATACGACTTCAGCAACAGAGTGGTCAATGTCTGGAATACTATTATATTATACCTATTATCTTGTAAGCAATTGACAAATCAAAATAAATAAATAAAAATAAAAATGTAATATAGTGTTTGATGAAATGTGCATACCTTTTAAGGATAATTTGACAGGAGTTTAAACAGAAGTTTGAACAGGCTAACTTGCTTTATATAGAAAAAAAGTTAAGAAAGATAAATTATGTGAAAACTTGAGTTCTCTTCCTAGCATATACTTTATCTGCTATGTAACAATCCTTATTTCATTTGATTTAATAATAAAGATTTACCCCTGAAAGTTGTGAAACAACAACTAGGTCAGGAGACTATGATAATCAATCTTTATATCAGTTGCTTTTTTTAAAAAAAAAAAAACTGCTTTCCCTCAATTTATTTGTAAATGTATCAAAATTCTCTTTGCCCTGCATTTCATTTTTCCTTGGGTGACTATTGTTCAGCAGCAAAGATTTGTGCCATCAAAATGATACTTCCCATGAACAAGAAAGTGGCTTCAACAGACTTGAGAAGCTAAAAGTTTACCAATGTATGTGTATGCATGTTTATGTGAAAAGAAAGAAAACCAATGAGGTCTCAATACATTCAATGTCCCCAGCAAAACAGAAAATTATTAGGAACAGCAAATAAAATGTAGGAAATATTTTTTCCAGAATTCTGATTTAATCAAATAACATTATTAATTTTAGAACTCAGTCTGCTTTGAGATGGAAGGATCAGTCTAATTCAAATCTGAATGATTTGCCCAGATTCATAATTAGGTCTGCTCTAAAGCAGACTAGATGTTAATCTCCTCAACATTTTCATATTTTATACTTGAGTTTAAAACATCCTTACTTTTGAAAAAGTATTTATCAGGCAAGATACTTTTTTCCCATGAAGTTTCTCTCCTTTGAAAAAGAAAAGAAACAAATAAAAGAAAAAAACGTTGCTTCAAGTGGCTAGAAATCCCAGCTGTCAAGCCCGCTTGGCTACTCATGACTTTGGGAGGAACAGCACATACTATATTTCCAAGAGACACTGCTTAGAGCAGGAGTGAAAAACTATGGCCCCTTTATGACCAGTGGACTTCAACTCCCAGAATTCCTGAGCCAGCCATGCTCAGGAATACTGGCTAGAAATTCTGAGAGTTGAAGTCCACCAGTCATAAAGGGGCCATAGTTTCCCACTCCTGGCTTAGAGAAAAGATGGACAATCCCAGATAATTTTGTAAAAAAAATAAATGGATTCAAGGTTCCTGGGAGGAACAATACCTCATCATGACCTTTGCTCCCAAGATATTTTAAGACCCATTTTGACCACAAGTACCTGCCATGTGAACAACCTCAACTTTTAGATACTATGAATAAATATTTTAGTTAAAAAATGTCCTAAAATATATGTATTTTAATGACAGCCTTCAGAACACTTTGCCAAATTTATCAATTGAAGATGCCTTAGAAGAATTACATTCTGAGGTGTATCCCAATCTGAGAGGTGCAACATTATTGTACTTTTAATTCCTTTAGATCATTTGCATCTTTTCCTTTTGACATTTCCATGTTTACTGAGGCATGGATAGAAATTCACAAAAAATGTACTTTAGTTATAGCTGTACATATTATTCACCTTAGGTTAACTCATATATACAAGTAGTTTGGGTTTAAAGTACTTTGGTTGGAATGAACAGAAGAAAAGAAAACCATTCTCCTAAATTTTTAAATATTTTATATGGTATTTGTTTCTTTTTGTTAAGTAATATGTAATTCTTCAGAAAATCACTAAGGAAAATTGAAAATATAATGCCAATCAAATACTCTGCTGTCTCCCCAACATAGCCTTTTCAGTATTTTCAGTTTATCAACTAATTATCACATTTTCAATGTATATAAAAGAACAGAATAGAACAGAATAGAATAGCTTTATTGGCCAAATGTGATTAGACACTCAAGGAATTTGATGAAGAAATAGTCTTGGGGTGGGGTGGGAACTCTATTAATTTCTCCTGGTATCCCATTCTGCAAAAATAGTTATTCCAGTTCATTATTTGTTTGACAGTGTTACAAGCTAGCTTCCCTCCATGAGCTCCAAACACCTTATATGGGATCCCCTTGTCTTTTATCCTATTTTATCCTTATACTCTAGGAGGAGTTTAGGGTTGAGAATAAATGCCTGTCCAAAAGTGAGCTTCAATAACTAAAAAATAATATGAATCAGGGATGGGATCCGACCGGTATAACTACCGGTTCGGGTGCTCTGTGTGTGTGAGTGCAATTTACAAGCTGCTGAGCTGTCCAGACAGCTGAGCAGTGCTGCGTGTGGGTGCACAGTGGTTGGAAAAGCCCTTTCCCCCTGCTTCTTCAAGTGCAGCTGTGCCACACAAAGCAGCTGAGGTTGAAAAAGCAGGAAATAAAGGACAGGTAAGATCCCAGGTGGGTGGGTGGGTCAAAACAGCAGCAGACACAGAACCGGTTCTGTGTCTGCTGCTCTTCAGGGCTACTGGTTCTGTAGAGCCAGACAGAACCTGTAGAATCCCACCCTTGATATGAATCAATATCTTCTTATTTATAATCCAATTTCTTAATCCCAAAGCCATACTAAGGGATCATGAAGAAGAGAAAATTTGTTAGCACAAGTTAATATTACATTAATCCTCTCACCAATGTACAGTAAATGCATATACTGTAGTATCCATTTCATTTTATAGGAGAGCCCAGAAGGAATTCCTAATAATTAGTTTTTTGTAATTTGCTGATTATATATTAAGCAAAACTAATTAATAATTCCTTCTTGCATCTGAATAATTTTAGATTGATAATAGAATTGTCCAACCCATATTAGGTATAGTTCTTGGTATCAGAAGTAGAGGCCATTTTGATTCAGTCTGAAAAATCCCATTCTTTAAAGCATAAATTGAATGAAAATGGAGTATACATTCCCATTATTTAGAGTAGGAAAATAGTAAATGGCTCAATTTTTTTTTTTTTATAAGGACAGCATGAATTTCAAAAGGAAGCTTTAAAAAGTGATCTAAATTTCATAAAATAGTGATGGGGGGAAGGAGGGGTTGAGCTACACTTTAAAATGGGTCTTAAATGCCTATCGGAATTTACATTTTTCACTAGGATCTATAAGAAAAGTACATACCTTTAAAAAATGAAATGTGCTAAATTTAATAATGATGAGTGCAATGTTTTATTAAAATTATGTAAATTTAATGCTATTAAATATAACTTTTGAAGGAAGAATATATAGTGAAAACAGATCTTCTAGCAAGGAGTATGCATGGCAAATTTCAAGCAGATCGGCTGATGGTTTTTTTCTGAAAAAGGAAAGGTTGCATCCTTTCTGAATGCAGTCAGGGATTGAGGGCAGGGATAAATATAAGAGATTAAGTCACTCATATTTCCCTAAAAGCAAATAAAGTTCTTAAACCAATCAGGTAGATAAGAAGCCATAAACTTCTTATCTATGGATAGAAGATGGAAAACAGGAAATAAATGCTTAAATTAAGAGTGCCATATCAATTTCTATGCCCCCTCCTCTCCCTCCTCTCCCATTTTGATTGGCATAACTGATGGTTGTCTGATTATAAGGGTCACTCTCATTTGAGGGCAGACCTGTCAATCAAGAATATAGTTAAAGTTCTTTTTGGTACTTGAAAGAGACCCCAGAATGCATGGTGGAAGATAATTTTATGTCTTCTTTCAGTTTGTGAAAGGACATATGAGAGAAGTACATCCTGTCAAATAAGCCAAAAACTAATTTGAATTGTCTCAAGTTTATGTCGAGTCCTAATAATTTCAGGCAGTTCTAGATAGTTTAATTTATTTTGATTAAATAAAATTTATATACAAAGTTAAGTTTTTGGCGTATTCTGATATATTATTTTTTTCATTACCTTATGTGATGTCCATTGGGTTTAGATGGTGGTTGCCAATACACAGTAATTACTGATTCATTAATTGGGGTCACAGTCACAGAACTGATATTTTGGGGAAATGTTGGAAGTGTAACCATATATGTTGGTAGACTCTTGGTGCACCCTCCAATGTAATCTCCACCTCCAGTACAAGCTTCTATGGTAACCGAGTAATTTGTGAAAGGGATCAGGTTGGTTACTATGTGGCTCATAAAAGTTGTCAAATTGTTAGTTATAGTGATCTGAGGGTTTGGCATGTAGATCTCATAGCTCAATATTTCTCCATTTAAAATAGAAGGAGACTCCCAGGAAACCTAAAACAATAAGAAATGGTTTAGAATGAAAGATTAAGAATTTTACAAGGTTTAAAAAATAGTTCTAACAACATTGTTCTATTTGTAAAGATAATTTCACTTTCTGGGTTTATGCATGAATCCAAATATCAACTCACGAAGCATCCCTGACCTGATCTTATTGAAGAAGCAGAAAGAATTAGAGAATGGCAATCCCATGAACAATTAGGAAATCTATGAAGGACTTGGGCTTTATAGCTAATAAACAGCACCTTGAATTGCATCCAGAAGGTATCAAGCAACCGTTGCAACTTGAAATAAAGAGCTGTCAAGATAGGTGTTCTGAGGTGTTAGAATACCTATAGGTGTTAAATAAGAAAGGGGAGAATGTTAAACCTTGATTTAGTCTTGTAAATCATTGGACTAGGACTCTATTTCTCTTGCTCATCCATCAGCCAACAATGACTGGAACTGGCCATGGACAAAGGAGACCACTGTTCTTCTCCTTTGAAACAGTGCTACTAGCTAACTCCCCAAGTCAGCCAGAAGGATCAATAATATCAGCCAAGATCAATAATATCAAAAGCTACCAAGAGAACAAGGAGGATTAGGAGGATTGTACTACCCCCATCTCACTAAAGGTTATCCATTAGTGCAAACAATGTCATCTCAGTGCTACATGCTGGCTGGAAACGAAGCAGAAAATATTCCATCTAATATGTTTCTTCCAGAACTCTGGCTGTTGCTATCAGAAAATATAGTCAAGTCTTTTCCATTTCAAAATACTTTTGGATTTCCTTCTCATAACATCATTCTTCACTGGTATTAAAACCTAATCATGACTGTCAAAGAGTCATTTTTAATCAATTTGGGTGGCAAGCTGTTCACCTACAAAGTGTGCCATTTAGTTATGAGTATTTTTATATCAATCCAAATATAGGAAAAGATAAAAAACAGGTTTGTCCAGACATTTGGTAAAATATTGCACACAAGGATTGGCTGAGTTCTTTAAGATGGTTTATACTGGACAGTGTTAATCATCCTTTTGCAGATCAGGTGTCCTATTCTGAATTATTCATGTCTTGGATTATCAGAGATAGAAAATATACAATAAAATACAATTTTATTTGCCTATAAACTCTGGAGAAACTCACAATCAAAAGAACAATTATATCTGCATTTACTTTTGAGCTCAAAATGAAACTGAGGCTCTGGGAGACCTAGTGCAGGCCCAGGCCGCCTTTCTGGGCCTCCTAAGGCCCACCTCCTGACACAACCCATGTTCTCCCTCCCACTCCTCAAGATCCCCACAGCCCTTGTGCCTGCTTTCCTCTCCCATATTCCGGCAGGTCTCCCCTGAGTCTTTGCAGGCTTTTCCCCACTACCACCAGGTCCCATGGGCCTTTTCCTTCCCACTAGTCCCCACAGGGCTTGGGCTTCCTCCTCACACCCTACTGGATTTCTGGAGCTTTCTGCTGTGCTGCATGGACCACTTTGGGGAAGGTGAATGTAGCTTTGTCATGTGGTGTGATTCTGGAAGTGGTTGCCATTTTGCAAGCATTCACATTGAGCTTTGGTTGTTCAGAAAAAGGTGACTGCTTCTGGAATTGTGCCAGGTGGCTGTGCAACAAAGCAATCCATTCTGCTACCCTACAGTGCTGCAGAAAGCTCTAATATTTCCTCTACCCAAAAAGTGTTTTGTTTCTTCTCCCCACTATACTTATCTGATAATACCAGATTAAAAAAATATGTATTGTATTATTATTAAAATTATGTATTAATTTTACTTTCCTTGTTTTTTTTAGGCATTTCCCCTGAAAAGTAATCAATCATTCAGTCATAGAGATTTACCCACAACTAGGATATGGCTTCAAACTATTCTTGATATATCCAAATTAGTAGACCATATGCAACAATATCTCAGGTATTTTTTTCAGTCTCTTAGGGTAATGAGTGACTACCCTCAATATTTGTTTTTTTGTTTTTGTTTTTTAACTCATCCTCATGGGCTTTAGCTGCATCTTTCTGATGTCAGTTCCTATTATTTTAGAAGGTAGGATAATGATTGGCTAAGGCTCTGCGTGATCCACCACTTTCCAATTTTTCTACACTTAGCATGAAACTTATATTTATGATGTATGAAAAGTCTTTAACACTTTTTCTTTTAAGCCACTAAGACTTTTTTCTATTAGGCCACCTGTTTCCATCAATTCCTATAGGAGTCATTTAAAGTAAAGTTTAATTAATCAGGCTGCTTGAATTTCTTGCAGCCATTTCACGTTTCTAGGGCAGATGCCCAAGATCTGATTAAGTAGCTGTTTCATTTCTATCAAAGAACAAGTGCTTACAAGCCAGGAGAACTAGTTATGGAATTGGCACAAAAATGATTTCATTATTAACGTGGAGAAAATTACTATGACTGCACTGAAAAGGTAAGAAAAAGTGAATTGCCATTACTGCACAAACACAATAAAACAAAACATTTGAAGAGTTACTTGTAGAAACATCCTTATGGACCACTCGCAGATTGATACTAGATACAACACAATGGAGTCTATTCCTTCCTTATGGCTACAATCATCCTGCTGTTCTACTAGACAAACAATTCAACAATGCAGCATTTATGCCCTAGTCCTAAAAGCATTTCTACTTAACCAAGGAATGTCTCAATTTCTCCCTTGCAATTTTAGTGTCCCTGCTATGCTGAAGACATTCTCCTGGATTAAAGAAGGTTTCATTTCACTAACTAAATATCAAAGCACCTTAAGTTTTCTATCACAGAATACAAAGGGACAGTTTCCCATTAAACAATAATACCCTTAGAAAACTTTTTTATAAACATAATCAAAACCTTTCAATTCAAGGAAAATAACTTTAATGAAAGAGAGCACAGTGTTAACAATTCTATAGAAGCAGGAGTATGTTAGAATTCTCCAATCTTTTTTAGAATCAAGAACACTGCTGGTTGTTCTTTTCAAAAATAAACTGTATAATATAGCTGTCTTTGTGAACTGTCTCTCAAAAGTCATTTCATATCAGAATAACCCTGCAGTACCGGGACATGTTACCAGTGGTGGGATTCAATTTTTTTTTACTATCGGTTCTGTGGGCATGGCTTAATGGGCATGGCTTGGTGGGGATGACAGGGGAAGAATACTATAAATTCTCCATTCCTACCTCACCCCAGTAACCTGTTTTCCAGCTCTGTTCTCATGTGCAGGACAACAAGAGAAGACCCAGCCGATCAGCTGGGACTTGGAAGGCAGAGAATAGATGGGGGTGAGGCCAGTCAGAGGTGGTATTTGTCGGTTTTCCAAACTACTCAAAATTTCTGCTACCATTCTCCAGAACTGGTCAGAACCTGCTGAATACCACCTGTGATGTTACAATGTGTCACCATACATGCTAATATATGGAAAATTTTAAAAATTGAAAAAGAAGCTGGTAATTGCAGCAAGCCTATCTATCGTACCTTCACATCGTAGGTTGGTGAGATATTTACAAAAACACAATAGTCTCAAGGTTTCAGCTCTTTTGAAACTGTCAAAAGCTCAGCCTCAACCAAAGAATCCTATAGTCTAGAGATACAATTGTACTATATTTTGTGAATTCTACTGAGCATTGGATCATTCATATTGATGTTATGACTACATAAAAAACAAAACAATGTTGCTCTTTATATCAAATTCTATTCCAGTTCAAATAAGGATTTGTACTCAAAGTTTGGAAACTGATTGCTTTGACAGTCACAAACTTCTATTAATTGATGTCCTTATTTGTATAAAAGAGTAATCTTCCCAACTATTCTTACAAGAGTAGGAGGCTATTTTAAGTATTTATTGACCTGTCCCTCAAGCAAGTGCTTATTTATCTTTTGCCTATAAGAACTCTTATTGATGATATTAACATGACAGGCATGTGGCATAAGAGAACTGACCCATTTATTTTAGCCTCTAAGCAAAACTAGAAAGTCATAAAGCTTTTGCAGTTCTGTAAAATAGAGCTCTGTAAATTATTTGTATTCTTCTCTGTAGCTTTTCTACAGAGCTTCTGTTAAAACTGAAGCCATTTTCTAACTTAAATGTTGATGGATACATAGGACCATATTCTCTATAGTGTTAACAAGTTTATAAGCAGGTAAAAGAGGATATTTTCCTTTTATTTTCAACCTGCTTTTCTCTGCATATATCCAGCTATGCAGTCTCTTCCTTTCCTTTCCATTTCATTATGTAAACTTTCTTTCAGTTGACCTATTAGACCAGGGCTGTCAAACTTATGGCCTGCAGGCTGGATGTGTCATGTGCTGGCAACGCACATGTCCAGTTTAGCGAAGGGGAAAAAAAGTCCCGATTTATCATGTGACACCTCCATGATGACATGAGCTTGACATCCCTATATTAGACTGTAAAGCAGGTATACTGTTCCCTTGGACAACAACAAAACAGAGACTGCTAACTGTGAAAGAGGATCATTTTTTTTTGTATTTTAGGGAACTTTAATAAACAAGGTAAAACCACTGCAAACCGTCTTCTAAATCAGCCACTATATCTCCCTCATTCAAGAAGTAAAATTATGTGTAAGGAAAAAAGGCATGTTTTAGATGGTTTAATTTTGGCCTTAGATTCTGTTGAACAAAATTGAAACTTTCTTATATAACTATGGAACCTTTTCAGTGAGGATGAAGTTCTAGGGCAGCCTAATCTGTTTATTTTACACATAGAGGTATTTTCTAAAAATAAGGTTCACATTGGTACAAGGGTCTGCTGTGTTTGAAAATTATAGGTAGAAAATATGAGATCATTTGGGACAAATTGTCAAATGGGAAACTATTAACAATAATTAAAACACTCACTATAAAAAAAATATTGCCTCTGTGCTCTAGGCTGTGAAGTAAAAAAAATGACTATCAACCAGCCTGCATGGTAGATTAAGAGCCCAAACTTTCAGTGAAGAGGTCTTCCTTCTTCAGGAGACTGATTTGAAGTGATAAATTCATCTATGTCTCAATTAGTGTGATAATCCCACAAAATGGTTGCATTATTTGGATTTGCACTATTCAAAGTGTGAATTTGCACACAAGAAAGTGACATTTCTATGGAAATAGAATCTTGATCGAAATAGGCAATGAAAATGTTTAACCACAAATGTTTTTATATACATTTTTGAACTATTGAGTGCAGTGCTCAATCCATACAGTTAAAAGATGCTCAATTTCAATTTTGCATCACAGGTATATGTTTGCCAACCACAAAGATCTGGTGCAACTTTACCTTTTTCTTTTATTTCCCTTGCATGTCTACTGGAGATTCAGGCCTTCCAACATCTTATCACATTTTAGTGATGCTAAGGCCATATTCATGACTTGAATTATATCAATTTTTTTCTCTAATGTAATAATGAGATTCTTCATTTCTGAGCTTGTACTATTTACCTTTTGACAGAATCTTTCTTTTCTCCATTTTAGACACACGAAGATTAGCAGCCTCTAAAATCTCAACTGCAATTGAACATGTACTAGCCTCAACTGTGCAATTAACTGAATTTTGTGTTGCATTAAACACGACTTGGTATCAATTTATAATTCACACTAAACTGAATATTGAATTATTTAAACACTCATTAATCATGATATAACTGCAGAAAGCTGTTGCCACTCTGTACATCTGGTGCATACTTTTCTTGTGCAACAGAGATGGTGACAGGACAGTGATATGTGTTGCATCTTGTTGCTGCCTCTTTAATGTTTTCTTAATTTAAACACATATTTTTCTAAGCACCTGGCTACTATGCAATCCCAAGAAAAGCTGTGTGTACTCCAGGTACAAATGCCCCAGACCACTAACCAAATATTAAGAGTTCCATCCAGTGTCAGGTAAAGTATTCTATATATGTATTACAATGAATTCTGACATAATGATTGAACATAATATTTACCATTGCAGCATAAATTTAGTTAATCTCATTTAGAGTTAAGAGGATGTTTCAAGACATTTCTCATTTAAAACTCTTATTGCTTGTTAATATGTCAAACTACTTTTTTTTTAAAAAAATAGTGATTCTGTTCATATTCTCCAATGGACTGTGTGTGTGTGTGCGCGCATGTGTGTGTGTGTGTGTGTGTGTGTGTGTGAGAGAGAGAGAGAGAGAGAGAGAGACAAACAATTCTACTGACACAGGGAATAAATCTCCTAAAACAGCAACAACAATTTTAGCAGTAACAGTGTGAATGATTCCAGTGGATAATCTCTATCCTTACGCAAACGTCCTTTGTTTTGTGCTCCAGTGAGCAAGCTACTATACCAATATTTTTGGCACTAGTACAAGACTGAATCCATGGAAGCATGTGTATATTTACACAAAAGAGACTTCTAAGCTACAAAAATCCCTCTTGTTTAGTTACACTAATTTCCCCTGAATGAAGTTTGTATGTAAGCCAAAACAATAGTAGTTATCCTGTCCTCTAGAGTTCATTCCCAAATGAAAGATATGAATAATTGAAAATTTCTGAGGCAGTCCTCCAAAACTGTTTTCTTAATGTATTGATTTATCAGAGATGAAAACAAAAGCTATATTTAGCATCTATATATTTTCTTGATTAAAATTAAATATTCCCACAGTATTATTTAAAATATTTCATATGAAAAGGAAACAACAGGAAAGTAATCTGTTCAATTTAAAGAGACCTTAGTGCACAACAAGGGAGCTGATGAAGAAAAGTTACAATAGAACAATGAATCAAATTCTAGCAAGGGTGGTGATGTCCAGGCTAATAACATCTAGGGGGCATTCTCTGTCAAGACATCTTGATTTTAACATAAACCTAAAACTGGAAAAACAGAAAACTGAAAATTTTAAGTAGAAAAAACTGAGGCACCACCTGTCTTAGCACTGTCCAATCCAAGAACCAATGTTTCCAGGAAAGCTGCTGTTATAGATACTTCTTAATATCAAAAGACTGATTTTTGGGTCACATGCAAGAGAGCTGTTTTCTCTATTGTTCCCAGGTGTAAGATAGAATCTTTCTGGTGCTTAGTTTATTTATTTATTTTAATTTATAAAACCTGTCCAATAGCTAATGAACTGATATAGGGAAAATTCTTGAAAAAGATTGCTGCTAAAAATGAAAAGGATTATCCCAAATCGTTGCAGCTAGGGTTAACTATGATTATGGAATGGAAACCATATTGCTCTGGTAGATGAATGGCACTTGGGTCTGGATATCAGAAGTAAGCCTTCATCTGTCTTCAATACATCAACCTTGGCATCTTTATGAACTGTCTCTGAGATCATGAAAACACGGGGAATATGGAGTTGCAGTGGCTCCATTCCTTCATAAGCAGACAGTTCTAGTCAGTATGGAGAGGGAAGGAGAAATTGACCCAGCAGCTGTTCTCATGTGATCCATTTCTCTGTCTCTCCCTCTCCCTTGCTCCTTAACATCTACATGAAGATACTGGGTCAGGTCACTTGAGGTGAGATATCAGTGAACCTTTGACATGCAAGGAGACATACCTTGATCCCAGACCAGCAAAATGTATGATAGGAAACTTGAAATGTCCCAGTCAATGGAATACTAACTAATTAATCTGAATGGAATAACAGAATAACAGATGAAACTTCTATGGGAACAAGAAGTTATCTGGATTACTTTGGTTGCAGGTTGATGCAGAAAAGTTGATAAAAGTCAGTCATGATGAAATGTGAAGCTTGACACAAAATAGTTGTGGTGTGAAATGCAGGAGCCCACCTGGTTTTGTGCAGACTAGATGAGCACATGTCATCTCTCTTATGAGAACTGCACTAGCTGCCAATTTGCTCCCGAGTCCAATTCAAGGTGCTGGCTATTCATTTTAAAGCCCTGCATGGCTCAGGACCAGGTTATTTAAAGTCCATTTTTACCCAGTCCAACTCACCTGAGTGAGGAGGCAGGAAATGTTACAGGTCCCCTCTCTTAAAGAGGTACATCTAGTAGGACCAAGAAGAAGGGCCTTCTCCATAGTGGCTACCTCATTATGGAACATCATCCCAACAAAGATAAGATTGCATCCCACTTTGACACACAGAATCTTTGCAAGATGGTGAAGACCCACTTGTGCCAATGGACCTGGAGAAACCAGACCGTGGTGGAGCCCATCAAGTGGCTTATTAATTGTGGTTGCCAAGGGGAGGTGGCAGGTTATTGCTAAATAGCAAAAGCACTTAGAATTATGTAGTGCTTCACAGTGCTTTACAGCCCTCTCTAAGTGGTTTACAGAATCAGCCTATTGCCCCCAACAATCCGGTTTCTCATTTTACTGACCTCAGAAGGATGGAAAGCCGAATCAACCTTGAGCCAGTTACCATAGAACTCCTGGCAGTTGGAAGAATTAGCCTACAATACTGCATTCTAACCACTGTGCCACCAAGGCTTATTGATTTTTTAAATGATATTTATGTTTGTAAGCTGCCTGAAGTCACTGAGAGTGAGTTGGGTGGCTATATAAATTTTCACAAACAAACAAGTAAAGTTGAAAGAGCTCAGTGCATGGCAACTACATTAACCAATGAAGTCCTATGTGAAGTTGCCTATGTGAAATCACCAATTAATATTAGGAAATAAACAAGGGGGGAAAGCATGTAGATTATAATTTATTGAATATTTTCCAACCCCTTTATCTAATTTACCAGTAACTGTGTTGTGTGTAGTGAAGCAGTATATTGTATCTTTACATGTATGCATTTTTCCATCTCCCCTCATGATAGTTTATCTAGTTTGTATCTATATTTGCTCCTTCTGGAAGGATAGAGGGATTTGAGAATTAATCAGTCAGCAGCATTACAACTCAGTGCCTCGTTGTCTCTCCCATAGGAGAATTTTTGAGACTGGGAGAATTTTTCTTGAAACATCCCCTGGCCTGATCTGACATAATTTCAATTCAGCTTTTCTTTTCCCAGCTTCTTTCCTCTTCCCAATTTGCTGTCATTCAATTCAGTTTTCAGAGAGTCATCCTTCTCATAGACAGGCAGAATTCTGGGCCCCCTTTTTATCATTCTAGTGATTGGGAAGAATAAAAATAAGGATAAACAAACCTGGGCAGTATATGGATCTAATGCTTGCACCATAGGAGCCTGGATGTTTTCAGGTCTTGAGGGCCTTGTGATGACTTCTACCCAAGAACTGCTGTTAATGCCACCTTGGAAAGTGCTTGCCAATATTCTGTATTCATATTTTTTCCAAGGGCTAAGACCGGTACTTTTGTCTAGATAACTCTTGGAACAATTGGAAGGAAAAGAGGCTACTGCGGATACTTGTTCTGTTCCCTTTATTCTCCTCTCTATTGTGAAGCTTTCAACTGGTCCATTTAAATGAAGCGGAGATTGCCATGACACAAGCACAGATGTTGGTGTGTCTGAGTATAATTCTGGAGCAGGGATGTCTTCAGGTGCATCTGGAAGGGTTTGTATAGGTAGGCTCTCAGAGGAAAGGGAGCACCCTTTGGAAGTGCATCCTTCTACTTGAAATCGGTAAACTGTATATGGTTGCAAGAAAGATGCAATATATTTTGCTCTAGCTCCTGGAACAGTAGCATGCAGATGGCTGTTTTGATAGATGTTGTAGTGGGTGACAATGCCATTTGGCCTTAAAGGAGGCTGCCAGGAAATGGTTGTTTCTCTGGCTTTCACTTCCAGGATTAGTGGTGGGTCAATAGGACCTGGTTCTACAACAGAAGAAGGGTTGTGGGGGAGAATAAGATCATTGTTCCTAATGTGCAGCTACATAATGCAAAAATGAAACTTTTTCACTGGAAAATACCTTTGTTTCTTAAAGGCAATATAAGCAATGGAGAGAACCCATCCACAAGTTCCTTTTACTGTAATGAATGCAATAGCGAACAGAGATTATGTAACTATTTATTCTTTGAAACTTATCATTTAGTTCTCAGGTGAATTGAGAATCCCATTGGTCCTATTTTATAATAACGTTATAATATAATGCAATTTGTTCAGTTTGGGCTTAATATGATGAGTGAAACCATCCATTATGATTTAACAGTATATAAACCAGCCCCATGGCTAATCCTGGCTTAACTCAACCATTATAGTCAGTGATTCTACAGAGTATTAACTTAACCCACTTGTACAATGATTTAGAGGAATACATTATGGATTCTGCTAGTGGAATATATTCTTTAGGGACTCTTCTCAGAACACTGCCACAGGCAGAAAGCAATTCTGATTTTCCATTGTAATTCCCAACTTCCATGACCAGATTTTATGGAAAGATGGAGAACTGAAGGTACAAGTGACATGTGGGTGAATGTTAACTCCTCTCCCATTTATTCAGTGAAAAACTTCCACTGAATAAAAAGTCTCCCATGGCTGAGAGGACCCATCCAACAAGTAGAAAAGTTTGCTGAATACAGACCCCTTCTAATTAGGAATCACTATAGTATTGTTCTTCCCATAATTAAAACAAGATCAGGAATTCAATTTTGGTATCCTACTAACGTGAACTGCAATGGAAAAAATAGTGTCAGAGAAGAACTATTTGTTTGCCTTCTAGGGTTAGTTTTCTTAAAGGCTAGTCTAAATGAGACATCTTTCCTAAGTGAAAGTTTGGTATGATGCAACAGGAAACTTCCCAGATCTTTTAATATTAATAAGAACTTTCTATATTATTTCTAATACCAAAAGCACCTTTCTACTATCCATTGTTCTATGCAAACATAAAAGGAGATGCAGAACTAGGCTAAAATATATGAAAGAACTCTCAAGAGAATTCCCCTTGTACTCCACCCCTATTATATTAGAAGAACAGTCAAACCCTTGGGAGAAGACGATGAGCAGAGGGGACAAGTGAAAGCTTGCCTGCTATAATCCACTCCATGGCCAAATGGACTCATCTGAAGCAATTAATGAATTTTAGGAATTAATTCATGATTTTAAGAAAAAATATATGAAACTGGTCAAGAATCATTTTTTTAACTTTTGCTGTTGTTCTTTCAGAACACATTCTTAATTACTTTCAGCACACCATTGTAACAAGCCTGCTTGTTTCATATCCCAGAAAAGCTATTCCTATGCTTCTTGTTGCATATGCAATATTTATGCTCTCGTCTGTTTATCATTCTAATCCATTTTTTGCAATTTATCTACTCCCTGTTAATATTGTAGGTGATTTTTTACTGTGACTGTGACAGAAGCTGCCGATTTAGCTCTTTCACCTACTGATAAATAAACAATGCACAGATCTGACCTTTAGGTTAACAGGTTTTATGCTTGCTCCACTCAGCACTCTAACAGATTCAATTATCATAAAGGTTCAGGAGCTTCCATGAATACTGAAAAAGATGAACCATATGCCCGCATAGGTGTCGTAGAACAGCAAATACTCAGCAACTGCCCCCCCCTTGAGAAGTCCCTTAATTGTAAATAATTT
The DNA here is from genome assembly GCF_049901715.1 of Pseudonaja textilis. Taxonomy (NCBI): domain Eukaryota; kingdom Metazoa; phylum Chordata; class Lepidosauria; order Squamata; family Elapidae; genus Pseudonaja; species Pseudonaja textilis. The sequence goes on from NC_141990.1 coordinate 48,026,755, forward strand.
CATCATGCGACACAATCAAGTCACCTTGAATGCAAAATCCCTCACCCTGTGGAGGCAAAACGTTATTTAAGCTTTAGTGGGCTGCGTTAAATTCTGCAATTTGAAGGGCTGTTAAGTTTTTCAATTGAAATTTCATTTAAAATGCAGGTGCTTTTTATTATATTGAGGCTTTACTACTCTCTAGGTACAAGCAAGAACATGGTGCAAAAACACAAATCTGGCTCAATCACTGATCAGTAACAGCTGTAATTCCAGAACATTTAGCATTCTTATAAACCATCTCGTGAAATCTATAAATTGTTGTCAGGGGTCAGCTGCCCACCTATTCTGCTCATAGCATTTTTGGTGTTTATGAGATTTTGTGTTAACTCTAGATTTTGTTGAAAATCTTTTGAAAATATATTCTTGAGTACTGTAATCATTTAAAAGAGTTTTCAAGGCTCCCCCCCCCTTCATAGAATCAGATGTTCACATTTTCAAAGGCACCAGTGCCAGGGACCTTGAGTTACATTCTGCAGCCATTTGAAAGAAGGGGAAAAGTAAGCTAGTCATGAAGCATTATATCAGTATCTTCTTTTTTTACCTGATAAATCAGTGCATAGCTTGCTTATAACAGCAATTACCCCTATGTAAGTTTCTGTGAAATTCCTGTGAATACAAATTTTAGGCGACTGCTTCTATAAGTTGCAAAGTTACATGTTAGAAGGTGGTTAAAATATACAAGTAATATTCAAAATTATTCTGGAAAGTTTTAGAAAGTATTTGGATCTTCATATTTGTATTAGGATTGGTTTTTCCATAGTTCCCAAAATGATAACTAGATTTAAATAATTTTGAAGGGGAAAAAAGGAATATCTTGTTAAGATTTAAGGTACAGAAAGTGATAGTGATTTTTGGAAAGTCAGCTTAAAGCAATTCAGCTTTCAAGATTCATTTTCTACAGGACTAGTCAACAACTTACTAATTAGGCATCTATCTGGACAATTGGACTGTGGTTATCTGCAGGAAGAAAATAACCAAGCAGTTTGTTTTTTCTTATGATAAGTAAGATAAAGCTTTCATACCTACTGCTAGCATTATAGGTACAACATTTGGGATAATGAGATGAACTTGTATTACTAACCCCTGCTGAGTTTAGACATAGCCCTTTTAACATTATCTGCTATAACTTATGAGAACAGAGGCTTAACTTAATTTTCTACTTTGCCTCTCTCCCCCCCAAAAAAACATTAAAAAGGAAAGGATACCTTTTTACATTCATTTGCTATTGCTCCCTTTTTAAAATGGCAACACTTAAAAAAAGATAACTTAATTCAAACATGTCACATCCTTGACCTAGGAATAATTTTCATACATGAAAGAGGAATAGGATGATACACTTATTACAGTGCATGCAGAAAAGGCAAGTCTTAGCAACCAAAGCTCCTGACTGTTGTCTACAATTAAGGCAACTGTGAACATGAGACCCAGCCTGGGAGCTCTGCTTCAAACATCTTTGTGCAAAAAGTTAAAAAAATAGCAAAATGGAGGAATATACCGGTTACATGATTTGTTTAGGGACAGGCTGATACTTCAAATAGACTACTTCAAGGAATCAGGTCTAACAAGACCAGCTGGTTATGCTTGGGAGCTTTTCCCATTTAAAGAACCCACCTAAGTGATTTTGATGCTGGAATAGCACTCTGTGAGAACCTGACGGCCATATATCTTAGATTAAACCCAGAAGGCAAGTTCAGAAATGTCTACTCTTGCCCAGAACTATTTGGTTGCTAGTAAAGATCTTAACTATATGTTACTCAAACTATTGTATCTGTTTGATATGTTTGTAACTGTCAATTGGGCAAAATGTGCATCAAAGGGCAACCATTTTTAAACCAAGGTACCTCAATTGAGCTAACTTGCAGAATGTGTCCAAAATCTGGAACTGATAACTTTCACAAAATTAGAATTTGACAAATTTGTGGCTACTTCAGTGCTGCCACCCTGCCATTTCAGCCACAGTCACTTAATTGACATTTCCAGGGTTCAATGCCAGCTTCCTACAAGGAAAGTCACTGGGGAAGAAGGCAGGAAGTTGGAAGTCACTCATGCTCTCCTTGCTTTTTTGCTTACACACAGCCATTCAGTTTCACTGTTTAGGTAAGGAAATATCTCTGAAATGATGACCCAAAAGGTCATGGGCTGCCTAATATTCTATGACAATGAATGGTTCACTCTTACACTGATTTCAAACTACCTGTTACTGAACTCTAGTCTAAATATCCAGGACAAACAATACTTTAGAGAATTGAATTGGCACTGCTGGAAAAAGAATTAAAGTTTTATCTCATCATTTTGTTAGATGAATAGATACTTTGGCAGTCTGTCTCTGTCTGTGAAGACACCATAAGCTAGCATGATCCTGCTTGGCTGACTGGGTCACCACAATTATGTAAAACACAACTATTAACTCTAATTGGAATAGTTTGCTAATATAATACAAAGCTCTCAATATGAAAAAAAAAAAAAGGTACGCACCCAGTAGCAGCAATCACTTTTTAAAGTAAGAATTCATGGGTGAAATGACATGAAAAAGATGGTTATAAAATTTTAATGGAATGATAAAAGGCAAAAGTCAGCCTCTCAGCAGAATTCTTAAAATCTCTATATATCACAATCAGGTCCTTAACTGTAAAATCAATGTGGAATAGAATGTGTTGTCAATGCAGTTATCACTGTATGGGAGCCTGCAAGAGTTTGACAGTAACACAATCTTGCCTGCCAGGGCTGAAAATAAAATAATAAACTCCTGTTACTTATTAGGAATTGTTTATAGAGCCAACTACAGCAGATGAGTGGAAGGGGAGGGGCATATCACTTAATGCCTTTGATTGATTCCTCAGGCTATTTCATTATTACATTAATACTGGAAGGTAGTTTCATTTTGCCAAATGAAATTATCTTTTATGGGAGGCTATTTTGCTTGTCTGCTTCAAAAGTTCAGACTCTATTTAAGAAAAGGAGGTATAAAATTATCATTAATCTTTTCTAATCATCTTACTAGAGACAAGTGTTTATTTACTTACTAGTGCAGAATTATCTTCTGATGGCCAGGCAAGATGGGAATCATAGAATTTCTTGATATATGCAGTGGGCAACAGAAATAGATTATTGCATTTTTAAAGGTAATGAGAGGTATACTTTTCAGAGGTCAGGCAGAACATATCTGTAGGAGACTGGTGTTTAGTGAACTTTCCAAAGCAGAATCATACATTTAATCAAACTTTGCAACTCAAAGAATATAAAGTGAGTTCCAGACAATTGCCACTTCTACGGTTAAAAAGCTAAAATAAAAAATCTAACAATAATACTTAATATTTAAGAATCCATCCAATTATGGGGTTTGAAAGAATCCTGGTTTGTTTCTTAAAGAGCTTTATAACAGGCTGACATTCAGCTGACATTTTTTTATTAATGGTATTGTCAGAAAAAAAGTCTACTTGTCTTTTTGTAACAAAGATATTAAAAACCTAATATAGGTTTGGAAGGAGTGGCTCAGAAGACACATACTACTATAAACAAAGGCAGACTGTCCTATTGTCCCTGACAGATTTCACTGATGGATTTGCTTTTGTCTCCAATATCCATTGTATTTATTACATTTCTAAAATGCACCATAAATTCTGTTGCTGAATTCTATTGAGATGTGTGTTTAAACTGGGGGGTAACTATCTTAGTTGGCCTATCCTGGCAACTAATGGAGTCATTTACAATTGCTTGTCTGTAAGCCAAAGAATTGGTTTGGGACTGCTGCTCCCAAGACAGTTGTCTTAAGTGACAGAGTCTGATTTTCTGTGGATGGATATACTTGGTATTATTTAAGATCTAGAAAAGGGATAATTAGGTTAAACCTTGAATAACTTGAATCTTTCCTCCACATCCCCATATCCCATCCCCATCTAATCTTAGTAATTTTAATTTTTACACATTCAGCTAAAATCAGCAACAACTCTGGAATGAATTGAGGAGTACACAAAAAGGTTTCAGGTGGCCTCATTTGGGATCATGCATATATTATAACCACAATATAAATCTATCACTGCTATCTAGCTCTCAAGTGGTGAGCTGCTCTTGGAGAGAAGTTTGTGAAATAGAGTCATTCATTCCCTGGAAGTAGGGCACAAATTGCATGCTGAAGGATAAATATTTAGTGTTTAGCATCCTTAGTTAGAAGAATCAAGTAATGGGAATGAGACTAACAGGGTTGATAAACTTTTTAGGATTGTAGCATAATTAATGCAATTAAAAAGTTATGATATCCTTCCAGGATGTGCACTTATTTATCTATTGGTCTGAGGTTTTTCTCACTCTCTTCCAATGTATAAAAAAATTAAAATGTTTTAAAAGACAATATTAAAAAACATTTTTATTTTTATAATAAAAATTACATAGGAGCCAGAGGATAGGTTCTTTTAACATTTATATTACCTGTAAAGAGAATGTTTTTAAAAAACAGAGGGCTTTGACCAGAATCTACATACAGCCTTACATAGTCAAAAAGCATAGTAATAGCTTCAGTAATCATAATAAATGCTATGACCATTAGATTGACTTTTACATTGTATGTCCTGCAAAAGTACACTGTATCCTTTTTCAAGCTACTTACTATCCTCTTCTGTATCTATCAGAGTCCAGTTGCTGAATGTATCACCATATTCATTGCAGGCAATAACTCTCAACTCATAAGATGTATATGGTTGCAGATCCTTCAGTATGTGATGTAAATAAATTGTTGGTTTAGAAAACAATCTAAAGGAAAAATACATATTTTAAGATTAGAAATACAAGATCACAGGGGAATACTGTATAGACAGGACTGGTGCATTTCAGATAAACCACCTCATATCAGTTTGGATCTCTTCTGAATATACAGAGTATTTACCTACTTACTCTGTATTATTTTCTGAGCAGTTCTTAAATCTTATTTGCAGTCGGTATGTGGGTAAGCCTGGAGCATTGTTGCGAACTGGTGTAGACCAGAAAACCTGAAGACTGGTTGGAGTAGCAGATGAAAGTCTAGGAGGCAACATGCCATCTGGAGCTGTTCGAAAAACATGGATGAATTAGAGCAGAAAAAGATGTGGGCAACATATGCTGGATGGAATTAAAATACTCAATACACTGGAAAACTGATATTGAGGATCAACAGCAATTAAAGCACAGTTTAATTTAACATCTGTGTGTGCTACTGTAGAATTGGGCTACATACTTCTTATATTATAATAATGTTATCATAGTACATCCATACTAATATAAATCCATAGATAGATTAATATGTGCTGCTCTCAAATTTATAATGCTGTGTATCTATCTCATCATCTGAAAACAACTGATTTGGCTCACCTGAGCATGATTGCTATCTGGTACAAGAGAACTTAAGAAATCAGCTTCAGAACCAATGACTAAAGATACCTGCTTTTTCTATCCTCAGCAATTACAAGCTATATAATAAGCCATCTTGCTAACTTCTAGTTCTAGTCAAATGGTAAGCCAAGCATGATCAGAAGGAGTGCAATGTTATATGATAACATGACACCACTTATTAATTATATTAATTGCACACAAATCACATTCTATTCACATTTCAGGGTAGATGAAAGTAGACCTTTGAAATTAATGAAGTTCTAAGCAAAAATACAATAGTAATCACAATGATAGGAACAGAAAAAGAATAATTAAGCTAAAACGTCAAAAAGAGGTTTCAGCCTGATGCAGAAAGGAATTCATTGTTGTCCTTTGTCTCAGAAGATATTCAAAAAATAAGGTGCAATTTTTATAGACAGAATATATGAAAAATCTTACTTAGGCTATTTTAACAATAGTTGATTAATAACAACTTCTGATTGATTCAATACTGATTGATTAATAACAACTTCTTTGAAATGTTGTTTTAGATATTGGAAGTCAATTAGATTTTAAATGTAAGAGTTACATTTGCACTTTTGACTGAGCTTGATGGCTGGGATTTAGAAGTCATTTTCAGAATTCAAACTTCTAAAACACATCTAAATGCTAGTTCTGACATTTGTGAGAGATTTGAGAGCAATTATAAAATAGTGAAAAGATTGGTAAACAGAACAGAAATTCTGTTGAATTTGTTTAATCAAATGCTGTACATGGAACACTTGATGTCCTGAGAATTTATTGATAATTAAGCTTTCAAAGCCACCATTCCTGTTTCATAAGCCATGGTTTAACAATAGTGAAATGAGCATTGGATCCTAGTGTTGCTTCTCTGTCCCTGTTCTCTCTGCAGAACATAAGCTGGTCTTGTCATTAAATTTTTGCCTTGTCTTAATCCAGAGTTCCTATTAACGAATTTTGTAATAGTAAATTGCAAGTGTCTCAGAATACAAAAAAAGGGCAGCTTCTGTTGCCAAAAGGTTACCTGCTTCTGGTTTATATGTAGAGCAGTGCAGGTTGTTCCTATTGCATTAAAAGTTATCTATAAGCTACATATAATTTCTGAAAGGCAACCTTCCACTCAATCACCCTCCACAACTCCTGACTGCACTCCGAGGATCTAAATGGAATCTCTAACATGCTTTTTTCCAAGGTACTTTGAAAAACTGGATCCACTGTTAAACTAATCAAGAGCATCCAACAGCTGATCACCTATTACAGTAGTTCAAACTTCTCATTATTAAAAAATGTCACATATTTTTATGAATAGGAACTTGATGGGAGTATTCCCCCTTTCATTTCTTTAGTCTTAATATTTCCTGTAAAGACTGGATTCATACAAAAGCAATAATTATAAGGGAGCAATAATTTTTCTGTCACTTTCTTAATAGAAGAGCCATTTACCTATCAGGATGATATATTGCCTTGAACAAACAATGATACTTCAACTGCCCTTTTTGAAGTTTACTACATCCCTCAAGGGGCAACCACTCCATTGGTAACCTACTGAATCAACACATCTTGTCCAATAAATGCTCAATTAGCATGGCAAAATAGCATACAGCAAGTATATTGGAAAAGTGCAATGGGTGAAGAATTTAATTTTATTTCTCCTTAGCAGCATAAACTAGTCAATTTTGCTATTTTGGAGATTAGGCAAGGGTTAAGAAATTAAATACCACTGCAAATTCTTGTGGGGAAAAGGACAGGCTTTGCATAAAAATAAATGAACTATTAAGAGATTTGTACAGCCAAGTTGCACATGTGGACCCAGAGCCCTGGTATATACCAACACAGCTAGCCTTAATCTGACTTAATAAAACGAATGATACTATATTAAGAACATTTTGTTCTTCCTTCATTGACAAATCTGATCGATAAAACAGGAAGAATGTTTAAGATTTTAAAAATTCTAATATCTAATGTAATTGAGAATTTGGGGGTCCTTATTTCAAAATCTGGGAAAATAAAAAGAAACAATTTTTTATTACTGAATTTCAGTTGAGTTTCTTTTTTTCCTAACAGCTCCCCTAACATAGCAAAAAATATGCAAACTGTGCTCAATGCAGTAAGATCATCTAAGCAGTGAGAACTTCATACAGTTGGTGAACTTATCAAACTGAGACATTTCTTTCTAAAGAAGAAAGAAACTAAGATTTTAAATAATGCAATAAAATGGGTATGTGACTAATTTTTAAATGCCATTTCAGATTTGTCATATATTTTTCACATATATAATGTGAAAACAAAAGTCATTGAAGAATACCTGAAAAAATGGAAGAAAAATAAAAAGGTCAATATTTGTTCATTTATTCAATCAATCAATTTATAGGGCAGTTCCTTTCATTTATAATTCTTATGTGACTTATAATAATAGAAAAGAAAATTAAAAAACACATTAACAAAAAGGAACAAACAATATATAGCCAAACAATAACCTTTTTACCTAAATTCATCTTAATCATGTGCAGGAGAACAGCCATGTCTTAAATGTTCTACCAACATTTGGCAAAGTCAAGTCTTTCCCAATCTTAAGGGGTATTCTGTTCCACTGGACACACACTGTGATAGAAAAGGCATGCTTTTTGGATTCCATCAGATTACATTTGTAAGTGAAAGGATTATCTTGTCTGGTAAGATAGGGCAGCCAGAGATAAACAGCTGGTTCTTCAGGTAATCTAGTGCCTGATACTTGTGGCATCATGTTGCTGTCATGTGATGTTTCACAACATTTATCACCTGACCTGCACATGACACATCCGGCCCATGGTCCATCAGTTTGACACCCCTGACCTAATGCAATGCCAATAAGGAGTCTATAGATTGCATTCAGCATCATGAATTATACTAAATTACAATAGAAAACTAGGTGTTTAAATACTAAGGCTGATAAGCCAAACATGAGGTTACAGAAACTCAAACAGTTATAAAATCCTGGCAAATCAGGTCATAAAATGTCAGGAATGACTGAAAAAATGAACAGAAACAACAATAAATCAACTCTGTAGCTAAGTTAAACATCAACATGGACAAATGACCACTGACCGGAGACTACAATCATAGTGAAAGGTAAAGGATGCAACATTTCCTATTTCAGTCTTTAGTACAGCAGACTGTAGTATACCAGAGGACACTACTGTGATCAGCTCATAAGGACTGAAGTGTTTACCAGCGGAAACAAATATGACTTTGTGAATAATGACAAGTAGACCTATTTAAGTAATTTTGTATATATATTCCAAATCCTAATTTTGCTGATGTAGCTAAGCATGTAAAGTAATTGTAAGTATATCGATAGAAAAAGATGACTGACAGTTTTTTTTAGGTGCTCACTTCTTGTAGCTGGTGTGTGGAATTGATAGTTAATTTATTTAGCTTTCTTTCACAAAACTAGGATTTTCAGTATCCCTTGTTTTCTGAGCTTGCAAATCACACAAGGACTATTTGCAAACATATTTATATGTTTATCATCCTTCCTGAAACTGATGTGGTAAACGGTGCACAGAACTTTAAAAAATGCCAATAAGCAATTAGTTGACTGATTAATGATTATAAATACATGTCAGAGATACACTCAACGAAATTTATGGCTGTCCAGAAAAGCCAATTAGATGTCATGCTGTTTAAATAGATACCTAGCCAACAAGCCACAGAATAATGAGCTTCCAAAAGAAGAATTAAACAACAAAAATGCATTTATAAAGGACTTCATATGCCAAACCAAACTTATGAATACATTTCTTAACAGAGCTTTCAATACTTACAATTCTTCAAAAATTTATCAAAATCACCTCCATTTAAAGATGCATAGATTGAAAAGTAACCCAAGTAGAATTCTATGGAATTATTATTCTACAACTGTATCTTTTCATACTGCTGAAGCTTATTGTGGCATTAAATGTTGGGGCCAATTGATTGGTTTGTTAATTTCTGCGCTTGCCATCTTAAAACATAGTGCTTCACCCAGGCATTTGATTAAACTTGTACTATAGTACCTTTCGATCTGCCTGGATATTGTCTTGAATTTCAATGTCAGTTTACTTTTGATGTTTTTATTGAACAATGTTTTGTTTTTATGCAGGTACATCATCTCATTTATTTTGAAAAATATAGATTTATTGAAAGAAAAAAATAATTACAGAAATGTCAAATCATTTAAACAAAATTCATTAAAAGACAGTAGTTGAACAAGGATGCGTTTAATTCTGGGCCAACTGCTGTTTCCAGATCAGTAAGGTCATGTCATAGTCCTCAAAGATCAATTTTAGAAAGAGTTAGAACAATTCTCTTTATAGGTTATTTTGGTTTTGGTTTTGTGGAAAATATCAAACTGCATAATTATAATTGCAGTCTTTATAATAGACAGCACCTCCCACATAATGGTTGAATTTATCTTTGCTCAAGTATTCTGTACATGCCCTTGTTAACATGCCATTCACAAAGCACAGTGTTTTCTAAAGTTTTGTACAAATAGCCCAGAGTAGGAATGATCAATGCATGAAAGAAAAGCAAATGTGATGGATTCATTTGCCCAACTCTTTGACTGGTAATACTATTAGGTTTTCTGCACAAAAGCCATGTGCATCCTAGTTATGTGCATCAAAATGCAGGTTACAAAACTGGATATGTAACATTGGTACACAGAAGCATATCAAACCAGAAAGAATAAACCCAGCAGATAGGACTGATATGCTGATTATTCAGTACTTAATCATCTGCAAAAGACTCTTTCCTATTGCATCCAGTGGGAACAGATGAACACCTTGGAAACCTATCAATTAAATGGCATTTTAAAGAAATGTCCATCAAAATACACATTCTAGATCACAAATTAAGTGAACTTAATTTGTGAAATATAAAGTGAATATAAATATGTAAAATATTTTTCATATATCTTTCAAATGTATAATTCTGTGTTCCTCTCCCATTCTTGTTAACATTAATCCATAAGTATTCCAGCATTCATATCTTCAAATGAGACAAAATCTATAATCAAGCAATAATTATTAAGTGTAATGTTCAAGTTGTATTATAGCTTGTAATACTTGCTTTGTTCACAAACTGTTTGAAGTATCTGCTATTTGAAATAATCTATAATCTCATGTGTGTAGACCACTGAATTGCATGTCAAATTCAGATAAAACTCATTTTTATTATTTTGGCTTTTCTCTCCCCCTTCCTTAACAAAAATCTAATTTACTTGTTGTTCCCTTAGGTACATAGTACACAGTTCATAATTCATTTGATGTAAAATGTCAGTTTAGATTTTTGCACTTCTCTGATATATGGGAAAAAAACATGTACATTTCAATTTTCTTCTAGGAGTCTGCCAGCAACTCTCGCCCCTCCCCCATGCAATTGAGTTGCTCAGAGTTTTGTGTTAAATTAAATATAGAAACTGTGAGGAATGATATTTACAAGACATACAAAACAAATATATGAATCTGTGAAAAAGATAATATTTTTCCTACCAGAAAGTGATCTCTCCCAAAGAGCATATTTGATCCTTGAGTTATTTCTCAATTATAATTTAATACATCAGAATCACCAGGGGCTTTCACCACATTCATATACAAAGAAATATTATCATACATACATAAATAACTACTCATCACAGAATTCCTTTTTGGTATAAGAAAAGTATTAGAAAAGGAGTAAGAAATTAAAGGCATGAGATAAGAAAAAGAAAATGAAATACATCTACATACCTCTCTACATCCTTGATTCTATCAGACCTATGTATCACGTTCAAACTGCTCAGTGCTCCCTTTCAAAATAACTAAATCAACCCATTCACCTTTCTTGGTCTTCTTCTTAACCCATCCACTCTATGTTCTTTCATTTCATGATTCCTACCTCCTCTGTTCTCTGTAAATGATCATTATGCCCATTTCATACTAGTAATTCACTGAGGTATTAAATCCCTATTATTCCAGTAGCCATGTTTCCTTGACCTAACACTTCTTGATTTCTGTCTCATGCTTAAGTGCTTCATTCTCATTCTGTTCATCTTAGTTTTATGTTTCTTGAGGATTTCCGAAATAGAATTTCCATCAGAAATTCATAGGAGAAGGAAGAAAGGAGAATATGAGTCCTTATCAATGTTTGGCAGTGGGTTTGGAAGTTGAGTCATGGTAACTGGTAACTTCCTTGTTGGTTCAAAATGTTTCACTGCTTATCCAAGTAGATTCCCCTCTTTTTTTCCCCTCTTTTAATTTTCTCAATTTTATTTTGATTATCTCATCTCAATTCAAATCATTATATTTATACTTTTGTCTGTTCTGTTTCAATTTCATTTTATCTTTTATCATTAAACAAATTTTCTCCTGTAGTTACTAATTGGAGTATGACACCTTTATATCTTTTACTTACATCCATTCAACTCTTATTTAAACTTCAATATATACCTTAAGTTTATGACCTTCAATATAATACATAACTTCCAATTGAATTCTGCTTGGTACATTCTTATAATACACAGTATATTCTTTAAAAAAAAGATTATAAATATTTGTAATTATAAACCCTCATTCCATTTCAATTCAGTTCTATCATTAATAATCATTAAAATCTTAACATCTTTAGAACTTCTTTTCAATTAAATATCATATTTCCTTAAAGACACATATAATCTCCATAATTAATTTTTCCCTTATTTCTCTTCACATATGTTTTGTAAATCATTAAATATTCATTTTGTTATATTTATTTATTGACAAGCATTCCAATGAATTACGATAGCTATTTTATCAAACATTTTAATCATACATTGTTTCATATTTTCTAAAATTATTTCTGTTTCTAATATAACAATACTATCTTATGTACCTTTGCAGAATCCCTTTTTCCATTAAATTTTCACCCATTATCTCTAAATAGGCCCTGTTTCTCTATATTTTGTTTCTGTCCTTTATAACTTCTTTTCCTTTCTTTGTTCCCTCTCATCTTCTCCCTCCCCTTTTTACCCCCTTGTCTCTCTAGTTCTAATTCTCTCTTCTGCATTTTCCTCTTCTGTTGCTTTCTGATTTTATACTTATTTTTCACTCTATTTTTTTTGTGTGTGTGTGTGGGGGGGGAGAGTTGTTTTTCCCAATCTTAAACTTTCCATTCTCTTTCTCCCCTTTCCTCCCCCCCCCATCTAAGATTACTTGTTCATTAAAGATGGCTTCTTCCTTGTCGCAATCTTCTTGTTCTGCAGGCATTTCTTGTTGTTTCTCATAATTCCAAACCTCCATTTCTAAAAACTGAAATACTAAGCCAGAAGAACCTCTCCCTTCTTGTGCATCTTCTTTGTACTTTTTAAGTTCCATTTTCAGTTCTTCTAAAATTGGAGCCATTTTAAAAAGTTTTAAACAACCACCTGATTGATTTTAGTCATTTAAAATAATAACCAAGAATCCAGAAATCATCAAGTAATCCATATAGTCCAGAGTTATATCTTCTTATTTCTTTTTCGACTTTCTCTTCCTGGGGTTTTTGTTGCAATATTTCAGTTAGAATGTATCTTTTGGAAGTCTTGTTGAGATTTTGCTGTAAGTTCTTTTTTAATTCCAGGCAGTCTCCTCCCTTCCAGATCCTGCCCTTTTATTCTTCCTCTCTCCTTTCCTGTTTTCAAAAGCTTTTAATTATCCAGAAATCTTTATTAACCCTTTGACTTTTTATTTTCAGCATTAAATGCCTATTGATGTCAAAGTGGATTTTTTTCCAATTTCTTGCTTAAGTCTCTTAGCTGTCAGTATAGGAAAAGGAGAAAACCAAATCTTTTCCCTTTTCTCTCTCCTTCGCAGCTTAAAAATCTTCTTAGGGAACAATGTTATTGTTTTTTAACAGTTTCAATCCCAGGGTACCTTATTTGTTGCTTTTGCTGTTTGACCCAGTCAACCAAAACTTTCTCTTCTTATCTTCCTCCTGCACATTCTTTTCCGGTCGAGTTCTTCTTTGTGGTGGCCATTTCTGACCACCGCTGCAACCGCCTTTGGGAAAGGGAGTAATGGCCAGCTGGGGAGGAGAGATGCGGCTCTCCTCGACCCTGCTGGCAGTCTCCCCACTCTTCAACACCTCTACAGGATGGCTTAGCCCTGAAACCAGTCGGCTCAGGGTGCTCCAGCGGCGAGCACGGATCGAAGTCTCGGAGAGATGAGGTTTCGGTCTGTCACTGAAGAAGCTCAAACTGGGAGTCCAGCAGCAAAATGTTTTGAGTCAACAAGAAAGGAAGTCCAGTTGCCATGACTCAGCTTCCAAACAACAAGAATCTTCATTGAAAAAGTTTGGCAGAGAGTGGGTCCTTCCTTCCTTTCCTTTCCTTTCCTTTCCTTTCCTTTCCTTTCCTTTCCTTTCCTTTCCTTTCCTTTCCTTTCCTTTCCTTTCCTTTCCTTCCTTTCCTTTCCTTTCCTTTCCTTTCCTTTCCTTTCCTTTCCTTCCTTGTGCTTTCTTGATTTCTTCTCAGTCAGCTCAATGCACTCCTTGATTTTCTGAAGCCATGGTTCTATCATTTCTCTGTCTGATCTGGACCAGTTGTTTAGAAAGGTTCACTACCTTTTTCGGGCTATGCAATGCAGTTCAGTAGAGGCTGCTTGAACGACATTAGAAGGTTTTGCTTCTGAAGTCTGAAATCTAGAGAAATTGCAATCTACATATAGGGTAATTCAAGGTTCTCCTCTCTCCTGTTTAACATCTAAATGAAACCACTGGGTGAGATTCAATCCACTGATTTGAGATTCAATGTCATAAATATGCCAACGACATCCAGCTTTATATCTCAATACCAATACCAACTATCACAGGTGAAGCTATCAATGTGTATTGGAGTGTTTTGGTCTAGATGAGATGGAAGAAACTTTGGCTCAAGCCTACCAAGGCTGAATGGCTGTGGTTGGAGTTCCTTAAACCCTACCCCAGAGTCTGGGACCTAAGTATTTATAATCTATATTTTTTGAAAATTCATGATACCCTCCTCTACTTTTTTCACACAAAAAGTACCCTGTAAAAGACACTGGACTGGAAGGTACTGTCACAAAGTCACTGAGTTCTGTGGTCAATTGGTGACTTGAACTTCCATCACCATATTATATGGGCTCATCAATTTTTGAAAAAAAGTATCAAGGATTAATGGGGTCAATAGAAAAGCATTGCTCAATATTATTTGTAATGCATGAATTTATTAAATGGATATCCAATGCAGAATAAAGTGAATGGTGCCCTAAAGCAAGTTGAGAATAATTTCTTTAATTACTTTTTACATTGGCTTCTTACAGGAGTATTAATCAATTTTGTGGGTGAATCTTTGCATTCTGAAAGTTCCTGCTGTACATTTTAAACATTGAAAAATGCAAAATGCTTTAATTGGCATTTTACAGAAAGTCACAATGGTGAATTTGCATATGAGAAAGAAAGAAAATAAAAATAACTAATAATACAGTTAAAAAGCTTCTTAGAGAAAAGAATAAAATCACATCATTGTAGTTATCTCTTTGTTCCTTTCCCTTCATCAGAATATCTATCTATCTATCTATCTATCTATCTATCTATCTATCTATCTATCTATCTATCTATCTATCTATCTATCTATGATGTACCTACCTATCTACTATCATCTATCTTCACCCACAAAGAAAAAACATTTTACCATTCAAAATACTAATGACGAATTTTAATGCTTGATTTTCAGTGCTTCTTAAATGCCCTTAAGAATGGCTGGAGATGCATAGCTGATGAAGCATCTGGAGGACTGCTTGTAAGTCAAGAGAAATAAAAATAGCAATCGCACTTAGACTTATATACCACTTCATAATGCTTTACAGCACTCTCTGAGCAGTTTAGAGTGTCCAACTATTGCCTCCAATATATGAGTCCTCATTTTACCAACCTCAGAATGATGGAAGTCTAGGTCAACCTTAAGCCAGTCAGGATTGAACACCTGGTAATACTGCATTCTAACAACTGCACCACCATAGCTCAATAACAGTCACCATGTCCCATTCATGTGCAAAACAGTAACTGCCTGTTCTTTGGATAGAAAATGATAAGCCTCCAGGTGCTGAAGAAGAATGGTGGCCCTGATTCTGCATGTGTGCTGAACAGGATAAACTGCTATATTTCCATGCATTATCCATCCTCAGAAATTTCTTAGAATTTCTTAGAAGGAGCTTGTACAATGTAATTAGGACAGGCAAGCACATTTCTTCCTGATCCAATGATACACGTGTACATCTTCCAGCTTTCTCAAAAACACAAAATGATAGTCCTCCCCTTCCATTCCAATAAGTCTGAAATGCTTTCACATAAGCTGTGTGAAACTGTGTATCTAAACACGGGCCCCCTCTTGTTGAGTATACAGGTGGAACTCGAAAAATTAGAATATCGTGCAAAAGTTCATTTATTTCAGTAGTGCAACTTAAAAGGTGAAACTAATATATGAGATAGACTCATTACATGCAAAGCAAGATAGTTCAAGCCGTGATTTGTCATCATTGTGATGATTATGGCTTATAGCTCATGAAAACCCCAAATCCACAATCTCAGAAAATTAGAATATTACATGCAATCAATAAAACAAGGATTGTACATAGAACAATATCGGACCTCTGAAAAGTATAAGCATGCCTATGTACTCAGTACTTGGTTTGGGCCCCTTTTGCAGAAATTACTGCCTCAATGCGGCGTGGCATGGAAGCTATCAGCATGTGGCACTGCCGAGGTATTATGGAAGATCAGGATGCTTCAATAGTGGCCTTCAGCTCTTCTGTATTGTTTGGACTCATGTCTCTCATCTTTCTCTTGGCAATGCCCCATAGATTCTCCATGGGGTTCAGATCAGGCGAGTTTGCTGGCCAATCAAGCACAGTAATCCCATGGTCATTGAACCAGGTTTTGGTGCTTTTGGAAGTCTGGGCAGGTGCCAAGTCCTGCTAGAAAATGAAGACAGCATGCCCATAAAGCTCGTCTGTGGAAGAAAGCATGAAGTGTTCCAAAATCTCCTGGTAGATGGCTGCATTGACCCTGCACTTAATGAAGCACAGTGGACCAACACCAGCAGATGACATGGCTCCCCAAATCAACACAGACTGTGGAAACTTCACACTGGACTTCAAGCATCTTGCAGTGTGTGCCTTTCCATTCTTCCTCCAGATTCTGGGTCCTTGGTTTCCAAATGAGATGCAAAAGTTGCTCTCATCAGAAAAGAGGACTTTGGACCACTGAGCAACAGACTAGGTCCGTTTTTCTTTAGCCCAGGTAAGACACTTCTGACATTGTTTGTTGTTCAGGAGCATCTTGACAAGAAGAATATGACATTTGAAACCCATGTCCAGGATCCATCTGTGTGTGGTGGCTCTTGATGCACTGACTCCAGCCTCAGTCTACTCCTTGTGAAAGTCCCCAATGCTTTTGAATGGCCTTTTCCTGACAATCCTCTCCAGGCTGCGGTCATCCCTGCTGCTTGTGCACCTTTTTCTTCCACACTTTTCGCTTCCACATAACTTTCTATTAATGTGCTTTGATACAGCACTTTGGGAACATCCAACTTCTTTTGCAATTACCTTTTGAGGCTTTCCCTCCTTATGGAGGGTGTCAATGATGGTTTTCTGCACAACGGTCAGGTCAGCAGTCTTTCCCATGATTGTGATTCCTACTGAATCAGACTGAGAGAACATTTAAGAGCTCAGGAACCCTTTGCAGGTGTTATGGCTTAATTAGCTGATTAGAGTGGAACACTTTGAGCCTAGAATATTGAACCTTTTCACAATATTCTAATTTTCTGAGATTGTGGATTTGGGGTTTTCATGGGCTGTAAGCCATAATCATCTCAATTATGATACATCACAGCTTAAACTATCTTGCTTTGCATGTAATGAGTCTATCTCATATGTTAGTTTTACCTTTTAAGTTGCATTACTGAAATTGCACGAATTACTGAACTTTTGCACGATATTCTAATTTTTTGAGTTTCTCCTGTAGTCAACCAGCTTTTCTTTAACACCAGTGGTTTTTGAACTTGGCCGCTTTAAGACTTGTGGGCTTCAAATTCCAGAATTAGTCAGCCAGTTATGTTCTGCTGTTTGAAGAATTCTGGGATTTGCACAAGTCTTAATGTGGCCAAGTTTGAAGACCCCTGATTTAACCTAATTTTTTTTTCACCAGACATGTGCTTGCATTTTCAAGTCAGAAAGCAGTGAAAAGTGCTGGTAAATTATAGAAACCACTTACCTTTGGCAAGTATGAATACAGATAATAATCAGTGCCAAGCCCTGTTTTTTATGCTGCCAGTTTCAATTAATGAGCCATCTAGATTTATGCCAACAGATTTGTACATGTTTTTAGTTGTTTAATCCAGATCTGTGTTACTACCACAAGTAGCATAATCAGAAGATGGCTGGAAATATTGTTATGCCTTCTCTAATAGCATCACCGAATCATTGCCATCCCTCCCTTGCAATCACCTAAGGCTGTGTCACCTGTAAAGTCATGGAATCAATTATTAACCAATCCATTATCCTCCACTTAGAGACAAACAACCTACTTTCCAATAAACAATTTGGTTTCAGAAAAAAAACTATCCTGTAATCTGCAACTCTTATACTGCAAAAACATATGGATTACAGAACTCGTTCAGAGCAAAACAATAGACGCAATCTACATAGACTTGTGTAAAGCCTTTGATTCAGTGGTACATGACAAACTACTCTTAAAACTAAAATCTTATGGTATCTCTGGACACCTGCATAACTGGATAGAAGCATTCCTGTCAAACAGACAACAAATGGTCAAAATTCTGTACCTGTCAATAGTGCTGTCCCCCTAGGCAGTGTTCTAGGACCAACTCTTTTCATACTCTACATAAATGACCTCTGTGACATATTAAGAGCAACTGCGTTCTCTTCGCTGATGATGTCAAGCTGTTCATCACCACAGACAATACTGCTATCCTTCAAAAAGACCTCAACTATGTATCAGAATGGTCAAACAAATGGCAACTTCAAATCTCAACAAATAAATGCTCTGTCTTACATATTGGCAAAAAAATCAGAAAATAAAATACAAGTTGAATAGTCAAGACCTCGTTGATGATCCAAGCTCTGTAAAAGACCTTGGAATACTCATCTCTACTGATCTAAGTGCTAGAGCCCACTGTAACTACATAGCCAAAAGGGCGTTAAGAGTTGTTAACCTAATCCTACATATCTTTTTCTCTGGTAATATCATACTACTAACTAGAGCATACAAAACATTTGCGAGACCAATACTCAAATATAGCTCATCAGTCTGGAACCCACATTACGTATCTGATATTAGAACAGTTGAGAAAGGCCAGAAATATTTCACAAGAAGAGTTCTCCACTCCTCTCCTTGTTGTAGAATACCTTATGCCACCAGACTTGAAATTCTAGACCTAGAAAACCTTGAATTACGTCGTCTTCGGTCTGATCTAAGTATGGTATATAAAATCATACATTGCAATGACTTACCTGTCAATGAATACTTCAGCTTCAACCATAACAACACAAGAGCACACAATAGATACAAACTCAAGGTTAATCGCACCAAACTTGATTGCAGGAAATACGACTTCAGCAACAGTGGTCAATGTCTGGAATACTCTAACTGACTCTGTAGTTTCTTCCCCAAACCCCCAAAACTTTAACCTTAGACTGTCTACTATTGACCTCACCCCCTTCCTAAGAGGTCTGTAGGGGACGGTGCATAAGTGCACCAATGTTCCTACCGTCCCTGTCCTATTGTGTCTTTTATTTTTCTTATATGTACCCATTTCATGTATTCATAACTATGTATATATTTATACCTATTATCTTGTAAGTGATTGACAAATAAAAATAAATAAACTAAGGTTACAACATTGCAAGTGGGGGGTTGTTCCTTTCTAGACATAGCAGGGATTATCAATTGATGATGTAGCATTTGACATATTTTTAAAACCTTATTCCTTTAATATGCAGACAGAAAAGAGTGGTAAGAAACAGTAAAAAGGAGGGAAGCAAAGACCAAAAATATACAATACATATTAAGAAAGGCTCTTCTTTTAAACACAACAGTAAACAGTTAAAATTATTAGCATCTAGAAAAAAATTTTTGGGAGACAATTATCCCAAGATATTTAACAGCACTCAAACATCAGTAGTTGACTGAATTTATAAAAGATAGATGAGATTAACTCTTGTTAGTCACAGAATTCTGATTATTAATCAAGCTATTGGTTATATCAATACTTTTTGAAAAAGGATATTAATAATTATTAATAAGATATATTGTATCCTTAGCATTTAAAAACATTTTTCATTCATCTTAGTCATTTTAATGTGGCTTATAAGGTGAGCCAATGATTTTATCATAAAACTCAATAAATAAAAGCATGCTTAGGATTCTAATACGTAAGGAAAGAATTCTATTTTTAACAATCCTGGCTAAAACATTAGAATACCACAATGTAATCAAAATTATGGGAAAATATTATTTATTTGCTCCAGAAATTTTCACTGAATCATATCAAAGGCTGTTTTTATGTCTACCAATTGACTGATTATTTGCAACTGTCATTTATGACTTAGAATAAGAATCTAAGAGAAAAACCAAAATAAAAACAGTTATTATCTAATGTAATAAAAAGTTATAAGACAGCCACTGTAACTTCCATACAAATTATACTAAATATGTAGTAAAGGAACTCCCCTCTAACTCTCTCTCTAAATATATAAGGGAGAAAAAAATTGAAAAGTGACTGCTACTTCTTTGCTTCAAATAATCTAACCCTATACTGCTAGATAGTTGGCAGTTTAAAATATCTCATCTGATCATGTCAGCAGCAGCAGCATTGACAAGGCATGTCAGACCTTAACCACAGTGAAAACTCTATTGGAAGAATGGGGAAAATACCAGTTTAAAATGTTTATTTGAAGTGGCATTGGCTGTAGTTTGGGGATATTCCAAAGGCAATATCACAAAGAGATTTCATGTAAAACTGCATCAGGACATGTCTCAACCATGTTTTAGCAAGATGATATCTCACTAGGCATCCCAGCAATTTTCTTCCTGTGATTGGCCACTGGTCTTCCATTTGCAAATCAAAGCTGTTGAGAATGGGACTTCTATCAGTAGCTTGGTACTTTTTGAAGACAGGTGTCTCAAGATGCTACTTTTGCTGTTTTGGTGCCATTACACATATTTAGAAAAGGACTTCTTTACATCCTCTGTTGTCTTTGTCTCAGAAGTAAGAAAAAGGTAAAGGAGTCCCCATGGATTTTACCTCTCTAGCTGTACTCATCTCTATTCCTTAAGCCAAAGAGCCAGCATTGTCTGAAGATGTAGTCATGTGGACAGCACAACATCATGCTGAAGCAGAGTATGTATGATGAAAAATGCAACACTGTTACCTTCCCGCATGCTTATATGGGGTACTATTCATCTACTTGCATTTCTATGCTTTCGAACTGCTAGGTTGGCAGGAGCTGGGACAAGTAACAGTGACAGACTAGAACACTGGGCCGTATCTAACAAAATGAAATTCAAAGTAGAGAAAAGTAAAGTCCTGCACTTAGGCAAGAAAAACCAAAAGTACACATATAGACTGGGTGAAACCAGGCTCAATAGCAGTAACTGTGAGAGGGATCTTGGAGTCTTAGTGGACAACCAGCTAAATATGAGCCAGCAGCAGCCAAAAAAGCTAATGCAATCCTAAATTGCATTAACAGAGGGATACAATCGAGATCAAGTAAGGTACTAATACCACTCTATAAAGCCTTAGGAAGACCACACCTAGAGTACTGCATCCAGTTTTGTTCACCACATTATAAAAAAGATGTTGAGACTCTAGAAAAAGTACAGAGAAGAGCAACCAGGATGATTAGGGGACTGGAGATTAAAACATATGGAGAATGGTTACAGGAACTGGGCATGGCTAGTCTAGCGAAGAGAAGGACCAGGGAAGAGATGAAAGCAGTCTTCCAATATTTGAGGGGCTGCCAGAGAGAGAAGGGATGAAGCTATTTCTAAAGCACCTGAAGGCCAGACAAGGAATAATGGATGGAAACTGAACAAGGAGAGATTTAACCTGGAAGCAAGGAGAAACTTTCTGACAGTGAGAACAATCAACCAATGGAACAGAAGTTTCCCTCGGAAGTTGTGGGATCTTCATCACTCGAGACTTTCAAGAAGAGATTAGTCTCCCATCTATCAGAAATTGTGAACGGTCTCCCACTTGGGGGGGGCGGAGTTTGGACTAGATGACCTACAAGGTCCCTTACAACTCTGATTATCTGTTAAATCTGTTAATTCACTCTGTCTTGTGCCACCCAGGTCTCAAATGACTAAGCTGTAGACCATTAATGATATAAGATTCAGCATCTTAGCCACTGAGCAATCATCTCAGAAGAGCAGCAGCTAAAACAGCTGGAGCTCTTTGGAGCATTGACATTTCAAATGTTGTTATTTTCAGGTTAGTGTAAATTGCTGTTTTTGAAATGCTAATTGCAGTATATTTGAGTTCATTTTAAATGTATTTGAATACTAAGAGTGCTGCAGCTAAGCCTCGTTTAATATGTTGCTTTCATATGTTTTAACAATTCCTAGTGAAATATTTTAGGACAAGATTAATGGGATGAATTTATTCATTGGGGGAGGTGGACGGAGACAGAAAAAAAAAATCTTTCTCTGCTGTATAAAAATTGTCACTAATCATTTTAAACTATGCCCTTTTATGCTTCTTTGGTTTCTTTTAGCTTTCTATACAGTTCTTTGATGTAACAAAGACAGTTCCAGACAAGATTTCAGTTCATCTGAAAAAAAAAGTCTTGAGGCAAAATGCAGTGTATTTAAAATTTATATACTTTATAAATGCCTTTGTTCTGAACTTGAACATCACGCAAAACTTCTCAGGTTCCTTTTACCTTTCAACTCTAGGATCATTCCCTTTCTTGGTTTCAACTTATTAATGCAGTGCTGAGTTTAAGTGGTAGTTTGTTCCTCACCTACATGAATACTCGTGTCTGACGTTTCTGATCATGCTAGTTCATGCAGCTTTCACTGATAAAATAGCTAAAATAGCCAATTAGATGAAAGCTATTGGATGGTTGATGTCAACCATTACTTAAACTGAATCCCATATCTACAAAATATTAATGCACTAGTTCCTGTTAAAATAGAAATCCTTATCCTCTTCTTAGTAACTTTACATCTATCTCTGTTAAATTTCAGGTTGTCATTTTCTTCCCATTTCTTTAGCATCTCAGATTTATTCTGAGTTATATTTTTTCTTCTACAGAATTGGACTCCTTACACAATTGTGGACAATTTGCAAAACTCTACAGCAGTTCTGTTTTTCTGTTCATCCAAGTCACTAATAAAAATGGTAAAAAGAAGAGGGCCCAATACTTCTTTTTTATGTCATGGAAAAGTGCTTCCAATGGTAACTTTTCTCAGAGGCAGTCTTAGGTTAATGATGACCATTGGGACTACAACATTCATCACTAAACAATGTGATCATAAAGTGCAATGTCACGTAACTCTTCTGCTTAGCCATGACAATTCTGGCAGTCCCAGTGACCTTCGTTAAGCGAGGATTGTGTTGTAGAGTGATGGTAAGGAAGAGGCATGAGACCAGAGCGTACAACTAACAGGCTTTATTGCAAGGAATAAAGGGTTGTCGCGCTGCTTGCTAACTTGCAGACCAGCGGGCGACAACGGCTGGCTCTGCTTGACAGCCGGCTTATATAGCCGGCTGTCAAACGGAGCCAACCAATGGGAGCTGCTGGTGCTCCCACTCAAACAGCGGACCTGGTTGGGGACCCCAACCAGTTCCACAGACATAACACCCCTTTCCCCCAGCTGGGAACATGCGTAGTCCTGTAAATACGAGGGTTGTCTTCGCTGGTGACCAGAACGTCG
Source organism: Pseudonaja textilis (assembly GCF_049901715.1). Classification (NCBI taxonomy): domain Eukaryota; kingdom Metazoa; phylum Chordata; class Lepidosauria; order Squamata; family Elapidae; genus Pseudonaja; species Pseudonaja textilis. The sequence continues at coordinate 48,050,089 of NC_141990.1, forward strand.
CAGTTCGGGTGAACTGTCGGCCGGTGTCAAGTCCTGGTCTTCGGAACGTGCCTTGGCAGTCGCCGGGCGTGGGTTTGCCCGGCGTAGTGTCCTGTGGCGCTGATGAAAACCCCTGTTCAGGTTGGCCCGGACGAGACTCGAGGTCCAGCTGGTCAACTGGGTCGCTCGGTGGCTGGAGTGGTGACTCTGGCCGGAAGCTCGGGTCCTCCCGCCAGTCCTCTCGCTCGTCAGGGAAACCCGGGTTCCGCAGGGGATCCGCGTCAGGCACTGGTGAGGCGTCGTTGGCGCTGGCAGGTTGGCATGGGTTGGTATCTGTCGCACCCTTCCGCTGCCTTCTGAGTTGATCCACGTGTCTCCGCCACACACGTCCATCCTCTAGGAGGATCCTGTAGGACCTGGGACTGGTGACTGACACGACTTGTCCAGGCACCCATAACGGATCCCCCGCGTAGTTCCTGGTGTATACCAGGTCTTGTGGGGCGAAGTCTCTGACCAGACTGTCAGACCCTAAGGGGGTGTCTGGGCAGTAGTGGGGGTGTAGCCTGTCCAGGGTGGTTCTGAGGCATCTCCCCATTAGAAGTTCGGCAGGAGATTTGTTGGTGGTGGTGCAGGGCATTGTGTGCTGGCTGAGCAGGAAACGAGACAGTTTAGAGTGCCAATCCTCCTGGCCAAACCTGGAGAGTACCTCCTTGGCTGACCTAACTGCTCTCTCTGCCATCCCGTTGCTAGCGGGATGGAATGGTGCTGTAAGGACGTGTCTGATGCCCAAGTTAGCAGTGTACATGCTGAATTCACACGATGTGAACTGTGGGCCATTGTCTGAAACCAGCGTGTCAGGAAGTCCATGGGTGACAAATAGACGGGTTAGGGCCTTAACTATCGCCTGGGTGGTGGTTGTGGGAAGTAAGGCTACATCAATCCACTTGGAGTATGAATCCACGACCACCAAGAAGGTCCTGCCATGTACAGGCCCAGCCAGGTCGACGTGCAAACAGGACCAAGGGGCGTTTGCGCTCTCCCATCTGGTGGGCGTGGCAGCTGGAGGGGCAGCCCTGGTTTGTTGGCAAGGCTGGCAAGAGCTTACCCAGTTGGCGATTTGAGCGTCCATGCCGGGCCACCAGACGTAGCTGCGGGCCAGGGCCTTCATTCTTACGATGCCCGGATGACCCTCGTGAAGCACCTTCAGGATGGGCACTCGAAGGGAGGCTGGGATGACCACTCTTGTTCCCCACAATAGACAACCTTGCAGCTTTGACAGTTCCTGCTGGCGGGTTTTAAAGGGGACAAAATCAGTTGTACATTGAGTTTCCGGCCACCCCCTTCCCACCCAGTCCAGAACCTGGGCGATGATTTTGTCCTTCTTTGAGTTCGCCGCGATGTCCTCAGCCGTCACTGGGAGCTTGAGTTCGTTGACCACAAAAATGGCGTGGATAGGCGCTGGGTCTTTGACTGGGACTGGCAGGGGGCAGCGGCTAAGGGCATCGGCGTGGCTCAAGTTCTTACCGGGACGATGCACTAACTTGAATGAGTAAGCGGCCAGAAATAGAGTCCATCTGGTCATTCTGGGTGAAAGTACCTGCGGGGTTTGCTTATCTCCAGACAGGAGTCCTAAAAGAGGTTTGTGGTCAGTCACTAACTCAAAGTGGTGGCCAAACAAGAATTCGTGGAACTTCTTAACTGCAGCCTCTGCAGCCAAGGCCTCTTTATCGATTTGGCTGTAGTTCCTCTCAGTTGGAGAAAGGGTCCTAGAAAAGAAAGCAATTGGTGCCTCGGAACAGTTGGGGAGTCTGTGGCTCAGGACAGCCCCAATGCCAAAAGGGGATGCGTCAGCAGCCAGGACCAGGGGAAGACGTTGATCGAATTGAACTAGGACCGCTTCTGATGTGAGTAAGGATTTGACTGACTTGAAGGCATGGTTTTCCTTGGGTCCCCAGTGCCAGAGCGAGTCTTTATCTAGTAGCCTATGTAATGGTTCAGCGACCGATGCCTTGTGCGGGAGGAATGAGGCGAAAAAGTTCAGGAGTCCCAGGAAAGCTTGAAGTTCAGTCTTGTTGGTGGGTGTGGGTGCCTCATGGATGGCCTTCACCTTGGACTCAACGGGGTGGATGCCAGAGGCGTCTATTCTATAACCCAGAAAGTCCACCTGCCTAGTGGCGATGGCACACTTCTCCCTCTTAAGTTTAAGGCCATGCTGTCTAAACCTCTCCAGCACTGACCTGACTCTCTGAATGAGCTGGGGTCGATTCGTGGCTGAGACTAAGATGTCATCGAGTAGGGGGACCACTCCTGGGAGACCCTGGAGAATCCTCTCCATGAGTGACTGGAAAATGCCTGGGGCCACGCTGACCCCGAATTGGAGGCTCCTACACTTGAATGCCCCCTGTGCGTGACTATGGTTTGTAATTCCGCTGTCTGCTCATCGACAGGGAACTGTTGGTATGCCTGGGACATGTCTAACTTGGCAAAATGGTGCCGGGTTTGAAAGTGTGTAACAGATGCTGAATAACGGGACAGGGTATGCGCTGACCTGCAGATAGCGGTTGAGCGTGGTTTTGTAATCCGCACAGATTCTCAAACTGCCATCTTTCTTAAGTGGGGTGACTATGGGGGTCTCCCATTTAGCGAAATCGGTGGGTTCAAGCACCCCTTGCTTAAGTAGCTTAAGTAGTAGTAGTTCGTCTAGTTCTGCGTCCAATTTGGGACGGATGGCAAAAGGTACCCTACGTGGTTTTAAACGAAGAGGGGTTGCCTGGGGTCTACTGAAAATGATATGGGGGTGCCTGAATAGCAACCCAGCTCATTGCTAAATACATCGGAAAAATCAGAAAATAGTGTATCTACATCAGAAGTTGAGACAGCATGGATCCCAGTTACACTAAGGCCGAGAGAAGGAAACCAATCAAGTCCCAATAGACTAGGGAGGGTACCATTAACAACCACTATAGGCAGATGGCCTTTAAAGGCTTGGAATTGAACAAGGAACTTGCCTTTCCCGAGGACAGGAATGTTCTTGCCCTGGTAGTCCCGCAGCGTCAAGTGGCATCTTTGCAGCTGTTTCCTTGACAGTCTGGGCTGGATCCTCTTCAGGGTATCCCAGGAGATGATTGAGAGCGTGGATCCCATGTCCACCTCCATCCTGCAGGGTTTACCTTCTAGGAAAACAGAAATTTTAATTTTATCAGGGGTTTGGGAAGTATGGTTAGCGTGGTAGCAGGTATAGCAGTCCTCCACTTGCCTTTGGGAGTTAGGAGGTGGTGGAGGCCTATGAGGTAAAGATCGCCCTGCTTGGCAGACGCTAGCGATGTGACCCTTCTTTTGGCAGTTCAGGCAGATGGCGTTTCTGAACCTGCAGGATGCCCTAGGGTGGGAGCCTCCACAGGTTAGGCACATGGGAGGTTGTTTGGGGGTGAAACTGTTTCTCAGCCCCGCTCCTACCTGTGAAGGCTTCTGATGTTTGAGGCGGTTAATGTCAGATGTGTCTGTGGGGTCATCTTCGCTGATTACTTCTTCAGAATGGACAGTTGGCGTGCTGGGTTTAGATTGAGTGCCCTGAATTTCAGCTGCTGACTGGGCCGAGAGCTCAGCAGCCAGGGCTTCCTCCATGGCTAAGGCTAGAGTCAAGTCCTTTTTCGCCAGTAAACGCCTCTGGAGTCTCAGATCTCTCACCCCACAGACGATCTGGTCCAATAGCATGTCTTCCAAATATTCTTTGAATCCGCACTGTAAAGCGGCTGTTCTCAGGGCGGCCATGTATTCGTTGATCGACTCCCCCTCTGCCTGTTTCCTGACCCTGAAGGCATACCTTCTGGCTATTTGGGACAGTTTGGGCGAATAGTGATTTGAAAGTATTTCCTGTAGCTCGTCCCATGGGACGCTTCTGATGGCGCGGGGTGCGACTAACGCTGTAGCAGTGTCGAAGACGGCGGCTCCACAGTAACTCAGGAAATAGGACTTCTTCCTATGCTCCGCAGCGTCGGCTAAACCGATGGCATCAAGAAAATGGCTGAATCGATTTTTGTAGGAGTCCCATGTTTCCTCGTTTGGTTTGAATGGAGGAAATGCTGAATTTGTACTCATCGTGGAGAAAAGAACGGGTTCGTCTTCTTCAATCGCTATTTGAATTTGCGCTCTTAAAAGAACGCGGCTCGCTGTCTCTCTGGGCTGCGTAGCTCTTTTTGAAAACCGCGCTCTTGGTGAGCGTGGGCGGCCTCGGCGGCGGTGCCTGTGGCTCGTTCAGCGAATCAGCTCAACAATATCAGTTTGAATTTCGCACTCTTGCGAGCGTGGGGCGGCTGCGGCTACAGCGCCCGTGGCTTCACTCTCCGTGACTTACAGCTCCTTGAATAAACGCGTCTGGTTAGCCTTCGACCATCCCACCCTCGTCGCCAGTGTTGTAGAGCGATGGTAAGGAAGAGGCATGAGACCAGAGCGCATACAACTAACAGGCTTTATTGCAAGGAATAAAGGGTTGTCGCGCCTGCTTGCTAACTTGCAGACCAGCGGGCAACAACGGCTGGCTTTGCTCGACAGCCGGCTTATATAGCCGGCTGTCAAACGGAGCCAACCAATGGGAGCTGCTGGTTCTCCCGCTCAAACAGCGGACCTGGTTGGGGACCCCAACCAGTTCCACAGACATAACAGATTGTGTGCTTCATTGATTTTGTTTGTGGGAAGTCTGCAGGAAATGTCACAAATCACAATCACCTGACTGTGGCTTGTAACTTTGTAATCTCAAACCAGGCACCAAGCTCCTGGATCATGATCATGAAACTGAAGAGATGATATGATGGTCAGGACTCCAAGCCCAGCTGGATGCATAGTGTTTAGTATTGTTGCAACTCTGAATAGTTATTGAACAAATGGATATAAGCCAAGCACTAACTTTAATGATAGATTAATATTAATTGCATAAATGTCAGTAATTATCTGTCCATTCTTAATATCTCTTTGGAAAATAACCTTTGTTTTAAATAGAATAAAAATCATAATAAAAGACTAAAGACTAAAAAGCAATAAAATAACCAGACAGTACTATTGATGTACCTTCTAAAATAATTGAATATATAGAGATATGCTGCATTACTACAGAAATTTTAACTATAAATACAAATGTTAAACATATTTAACCATTTTATCAAATGGAGTGTTTCAAAGTGCACTTTTAAAAAATGAACAATTTATAAAGGGCATATCACCCCAGCCATTTTATTTTCTTTTTCTTTCCTCAATCCTCTCCAATAAATAGAAATAGTTTTCAAAGGTTGCTTTAAGCAACTCCTTCTCCTGCTCCTCCCCCTTCCCCTCACCTCCTCCTCCTCCTCCTTCCTTCTTTGCTATATTTTGTTACAAATAATAATGCCTGGGGTGGTGGGGTTGTGATGGCTTGAAATAAGAGGTCTCAATCGATTACTACACATTGCAAGTTGCCCACTTTGATTTTGGTGAATGTTGGCTACAAATGTAGAACTTTTAGGTTACAATTTTGGATAGGATTTAAGTGAATTGTCTCATGCAGGTTGTTAAATTAGGGGTTAAGGTAAAAAATCTTAAGGAAAAATATTTATTCAATAGAAATACTGAAAGTCCTTCACTGAGTTTTTGTATTCTATATTGCAGTTATAAACAAAGGTGCTAGCTACAACTGGTGATACATAAGACCATCTAAAAATAAGACCATCTAAAGAGATGGGTGGTTGGATGAACAGGATACAAACTCAAGGTTAACCTCATCAAACTTGATTGCAGGAAACATGACTTCAGCAACAGAGTGGTCAATGTCTGGAATACTCTACCTGACTCTGTGGTTTCTTCGCCAAACCACAGAAACCTTTAACCTTAGATTGTCTACTATTGACCTCACCCCTTTCCTAAGAGGTCTGTAGGGGGCATGCATAAGCGCACCAATGTGCCTACCGTCCCTGTCCTATTGTTTCTTTTATTTTTCTTATATGTACCCATTTCATGTATTCATAACTATGTATATACTTATACCTATTATTTTGTAAGTTATTGACAAATCAAATAAATAAATAAATAAATATCAAATTAGTAGAGAAACTCCAGCATTAGTGAATGTTTACTGTCTAGGATATCAAATATCAAATTTTGCTAGAATTATACCTTAATACTATTGGGGAATGGGGAGGGAAATAGCTAAAGCAGGGGTGTCAAACTCATGGCCCACGGTCTGGATGAGTCACGTGCTGGCCCTGCCCCTGCCCGGTTTAACGAAGGGAGAAAAAGTCCCAATACGTCATGTGATGCCGCCATGATGACATGAGTTTGATACCCCTGAGCTAAAGAGTAAGGTAAGCAATACTTCTCTTTCAGGAGAATTAAGACAAGCAAACAAAATAATCAAAACTTGGGCTCAATTAATTTTGGCAAGCTATTCTAATAAATTCCTCTTAAAACATTTTAATAAAGAGCTGTAGTTTACTATTTAATTTAAAATGTGCATTTAGGTCTTGGATGCTAATACAGTCAAAATATTATAATAAAACATAATGGCAAGGTAAATACAGATTATAGAATGTCTTATATATCAGGGCTTTTTTCATATTTGCTGGTTCATTTATTATTCATTTCAGTTCAAATCACAGTCCACTGGACAATAGGATGGAAGATCTTTAATAACTTTCAATGCTAATTTAATTCTACTTAAATACACATAGTCTACTGAATGCCACATGCTTTTCAGCATGATTTTATGTGTAAATCAAGATAATATGCTTTCAGGTCATTAAATAAAAGGAAGCATGAACTAAAACCTATTTAATCAATGAGGTATTGCTTTTAAAGTACCACAAGGTCATAAAAAAGATCATTTCAAAGCAATACATTTCCTAACTGTAATCAACAACAAATGATGAAAGAAACTACATTATATGATAATTCTCAGAATAAACTGGCATAACCATACGATTACATTACCTTGGATACTCTACCTTTTCCTTTGGTTTCCACTATTTTGTGGCTCATTAAATTAAAAAAATATATTCTACTCCACTACTATGATACAGTGATACTATACTTCAGACAGCTTTCTTGATACAAATAAACCACTGAAAACAGTACAAACTGAACTTAATTATTACACAATGCTTTGTTTTTCTTTTGTGCACAAAAGAATTTCACATATATCGATTACAACCCTATATATTAAAATAGTACTACTGTCTCAAGGATATTATATCTTGTCTCAAGCTCTATTATAGTATACTAGCTCGATACCTGTGCTTTGCTATGAAACTATGTGATGAGCTTAGTTTTGGGGGAGGAAAATAAGGAGAAAAAAAAATCTGCCTCTGCCTACCAGCATCCATCAGTATTCATCTGGCTAGCATCCTGTCAGTGTGTGAGAGAGCTGACAGCTGTTTGGAAAATGAAACTGTATTTGCTGTGTAAGCAAGAAGGAGACAGCAAGGAACCTGGGGTGGCTTAACTCAACTATTTTGTACTAAAGCTGCTTGGTGCTGTAAAACTAAAACTGAAACTCCTCTCCTCTGCTAGTGTTTTGCATTTGGAATATTTCATTTCAGGTGGAGAGGGGGAGTAGAAGTCCTTAGCATCAGAGTGTGTTAATAATAATATATGAAATACTTATACTCTGATGGTCATTTCAAAAAATCCTTTTTTAGTGAGCACCTAAAAGCCAAGAGGAACATACATGCCAAATTTCAAGTTTGTAGGCTTTATAGTTCTGGAGATTTTGTCATGATGTGTGAGTGGTATTTTATATATTTATATATTTAAGGCTAAAAGAATGAATGCAGATTCATCTAATAATGTCATGTATGGAATCACATTTGCAGTTGATTCTCTTTGTTATATGTTTTTATTTTTTATTTTTATTTTTTAAAATTTATTTATTTTGATTTGTCAATCGCTTATAAGATAATAGGTATAAGTGTATACATAGTTATGAATACATGAAATGGGTACATATAAGAAAAATAAAAGACACAATAGGACAAGGATGGTAGGAACATTGGTGCACTTATGCACACCCCCTACAGACCTCTTAGGAAAGGGGTGAGGTCAATAGTAGACAGTCTAAGGTTAAAGTTTTGGGGGTTTGGGGAAGAAATCACAGAGTCAGGTAGAGTATTCCAGACATTGACCACTCTGTTGCTGAAGTCGTATTTCCTGCATTTGGTGAGATTAACCTTGAGTTTGTATCTATTGTGTGCTCTTATGTTGCTATGGTTGAAGCTGAAGTATTCATTGACAGGTAAGTCATTACAATGTATGATTTTATATACCATACTTAGATCAGACCGAAGACGACGTAATTCAAGGTTTTCTAGGTCTAGAATTTCAAGTCTGGTGGCATAAGGTATTCTACAAGTAGAGGAGTGGAGAACACTTCTTGTGAAATATTTCTGGCCTTTCTCAACTGTTCTAATATCAGATACATAACATGGGTTCCAGATTGATGAGCTATATTCGAGTATTGGTCTAGCAAATGTTTTGTATGCTCTAGTTAGTAGTGTGATATTACCAGAGAAAAAGCTACATAGGATTAGGTTAACAACTTTTAATGCCGTTTTGGCTATCTAGTTACAGTGGGCTCTAGCACTTAGATCATTAGAGATGAGTATTCCAAGATCCTTTACAGAGCTTGGATCATCAACAAGATCTTGACTATTCAGCTTGTATTTTATTTTCTGATTTTTTTTGCCAATATGTAAGACAGAGCATTTATTTGTTGAGATTTGAAGTTGCCATTTGTTTGACCATTCTGATACATGGTCAAGATCTATTTGAAGGGTAGCAGTGTTATCTGTGGTACTGAACAGCTTGACATCATCAGCAAAGAGAACGCAGTTGCTCTTAATATGATCACAGACGTCATTTATGTACAGTATGAACAGAGTTGGTCCTAGAACACTGCCTTGGGGGACACCACTATTGACAGGTACAGAATTTTGACCATTTGTTGTCTGTTTGACAGGAATGCTTCTATCTAGTTATGCAGGTGTCCGGAGATACCATAAGATTTTAGTTTTAGGAGTAGTTTGTCATGTACCACTGAATCAAAGGCTTTACACAAGTCTATGTAGATTGCGTCTATTGTTTTGCTCTGATCGAGTTATGTAGTCCATATGTTTTTTGCAGTGTACAGGATAGTTTTTTTCTGAAACCAAATTGTTTATTGGAAAGTAGGTTGTTTGTCTCTAAGTGGAGGATAATGGATTGGTTAATGATTCCATGACTTTACAGGTGACGCAGCATAAGGTGATTGGTCTGTAATTTTCATCTAGGCTAGGATGTCCTTTTGAAGATGGGGATGACCATGGCTTGTGACCATAGGTTAGGCAAGGAGCTTGTCCTGAAAGATTTTTCAAAGATTATGCTTAGAGGTTCTGCTATGGCAGTGGATAGCTTTTTTAAGATATATGTTGTAATGGTCTTCAACAGTATTGCATCCAGTGAATAAAGATTGCCAATCAAGGGATGAGAGATCATTGTCTATAAGATCATAGTTGCCTTTTTTGAAGTTATAATTGGGGATTACATCATTGTGATGATTTTTGTATGGGCGTATGTTGAGACAAAAGTCAATCATATTGTGGTCACTGTTGGAAAAGGGTTCTTTAGTTTGTACTCCGTAAATTACATTCAAACTATTGCAGAAGATGAGATCGAGGCAGTTGTTAAGTCTTGTATTGTTGGTTACTAGTTGTTCCAGTCCCAGATTTGTAACAGCATTGTAGAAGGTTGCACGTATGGGTTCAGTTGTACATTCATTTAAGGTCCAGTTAATATGAGGTAGATTGAAGTCACCAAGAAAGATAAAAGCGTGTGGGCAGGATGCTGCCCTTGTTAGTAGTGAATTTAGCTTGTTTACATGTTCGATGTCATAATCAGGGGCTCTGTAACATAGTAAGAATCGAAATGTGATATTTAAGGATGGTTCACAGATAATGGTCTCAGGAAGAGCAAGCTCCTGGGTAACTTGGATGTTTTTTAGATGTAAGGACTTTTTATAGAAGATAGCAACACCACCTCCTCTACGAATTTCATGATCCGATCGGTAAACATGATAGTCTCTTACTGTGGTAATGGAGTCATGGAGAGATGCATTGAGCCATGTTTCACAGACAAATATGATGTTGAATTTATCCATATTTAGTAAGAGGAGAAATTCAGGTATTTTATTCACAAGGCTTCTTGCATTGAGTAGCTTGCATTTAAGGCCAGCAGTAATTGGAATTGAGGTAGTTAGGGGCGTGTGTGCCTAGTCTTGGGTGATGGTGGATTGGTTGAGATAGGGTGGTGGTTGAAGGTTAAAGCTGAGTTGCGGGTTGTGTGACTTACTTTTGATACAGTCAGCATGGTAGTCAATGTACAGGTCCTTCTCTCCATTGTCTAGATGTTTTTTGAGTTCAGTGCAGAGTACATGGGAGCGGGCACATTGCTGTATGGTTAGGTCAGGGCGAGAACAGAGGTTCATATGGTTGGTATTGCTTTTGGCAAGTGAATTTATTGTATAAATGAATTTACGTTTGCTTGATTCATTTTTGCAAATGACCCTGCAGAAGCGTGGGGCCACAGAGCCATTTCTGTTTTTGAACTCTCGGCCAATGTGGGAAATGTCAAGTATTTCATCAGGGAAGATGCTTGATGCTTGATAATCACTGATGATATTTCAGACAGTTGTGATGTCATCATTGTCATTGATGTCCTCTACACCAAATAAGATGGCGTTTGGACATTTCCATTCATGCTCAACAGCTTCTCTGATGAGGATTGGGATATCATTATTTGTCTGGTTTATGGTTTTTTTTTTGGATTGAGTTGTGGTTGTTGGGTAGAGATGTGGTTTGTAGCTACTGGATGTTCAGGTTTTTGCGTTGTGTGTCTTTTTTTTAAAGGTTGGATACTCTTTCTTTTAAAGCGTCCAGGGATGCTACTATGGTGTCAAGGGATGTTATTTGTGTTTCTATGGTATCAACTCTTTCAAACAGATCCAGTTTGGGTCTGCATGATTTGCAGACATATGGAAACTCATTGGATGATTCTAGGTATTGAATCATTTGCTCGGGTAATCCCAAGCAGTCATGATGAGCGTATTTTTTACATAGAGAACATTTGATGGAATTTTCATTATCCTTTAGAGTTTTATAGCATTTAAGGCATGTGCAGGAGTCTTGTGGTTCATTGGTTCTGAATTACTGTACAATAAAGTAGCATCCATGACTATTTTGGAGAATACTGCATTATATCGGAAGTAAGAAGCAGGTTTCCATGACATATTAATCTATGCTAATCTCTTAGAGTTAACTGTGAAAATTTATTCTAAGCATCAGCACAACTGTTGATGAATGTATAGTTCTGTTTCTCTCTGTTCTACCTCCAGGCTGTTTAGTGTCCTCTAGAGGCAATTGATAGCACAGGTCTACTCCATGTACTTTTGAATAGCAGTCGAAATGATCATCAAGAAAGGGCATATACAATGTGACTGTTTTATTGTACTTACCACCAGCAGGCAGAGCAATTTCTACAGGAACACTGATCACATAACCTTGGCTATTAGAAGCATTCACTTTCACTGTGTAGTTGGAAAATGGAATTAGTCCTCCAATGGACACCCAGACATTTGCTTCTTTGCCAATATGTAAAATTTGTGTGCAATTTAAAATACTGTAATTTCCATTAGCTGAAAGAGAAAGAAGGAAACCGTGAAATCTTCAACTGTTATAACTTGAATATTTCTGAAGATAATAGGTTTATTCTAGTAAAGCCAGGATATTGAGTGAGTTGAAAAATTACATGATTATTGTTTGATGTTTTAGTCACCAAAACCCAATATCAATACTGTTGAGAAGCTTAAGGTAGAAGGAGACCAGGATTTCTCAACTGTGCATCTGTAATTTTAAGAATGTGGTGTGGGTGCTTTCACAAAATAGCTGCCATGGAAGAGAGGGATCACCAGTTAGTCTCCTTAACCCCCCATTTCCTATTGAACTACCCCTTATCTTTCCATTATGCTAATTACTTTTGGGGTTTTCTTTCCAAGCAGTTAATGGAAGCCATCTACATTTCTTTAATTTTTAAGCAAACAAATTCCATTTGGAATTTTGGAAATAAAAGGTGCTGGAGGATGGTGATAGACCACCAATGTAACCATTTGCTATTTCTTCTTTTTTGAACAAATACTCAGGCACAAGTAACATTAGCCTGACACTTTGATCAGGAATAATACATTGGCTTAGAAACTGCAAGAAATAAATATTGGATGGATCAGAGTCTAATTATTTGTGTTCTCCCGTTACTGACTACATTAAAGGGAATGTCTTCCAGATTTGCTAAGGCATTCAGATACCTACAGCATTTCGCTATAAAATCAAAATAAGTCAGGAAATGGGTTATCCCAATTTTTCCTTTCATCCCACCAAGTTAAATGATTGATATCATTGCCATAATTATTATCCTTGCTTAACCAGTTCTTCTTAGTTCTTAGAAGAACTAAGATAGTTGTACATTGCTTTTCTCGAACCTCTTTCATTGTTTTTCTTGAACCTCCTCCAATTTCTCTTGTACATGTGAAAAACTTTCTTGTATTCCATGTTAAAGTATTGAAGAATTCAAACTAGGTTCCATACATGGCATGATAAAAAAAACTTTGAACTCTCTGTTTCTGTTGCTGGTAGCTTTCAGGACTCATAGCTTGAGATATTTAGGTAAAGGTTCCCCTCACACATACATGCTCGTCATTTCTGGCTCAAGGGGGCAATGCTCATCTCTGTTTCAAAGCTGAAGAGCCAGCACTGTCTGAGGACATCTCCATGGTCATGTGGCTGGCATGACTAAATGCTGAAGGCGCACGGAATGCTGTTACCTTCCCACCAAAGTGGTCCCTATGTTCCTACTTGCATTTTTACAAGCTTTCAAATTGCTAGGTTGGCAGAAGCTGGGACAAGTAACAGGAGCTCACTCCGTTATGTGGTGCTAGGGATTCAAACCACCAAACTGCCAACCTTTCTGACCGACAAGCTCAGCATCATAGCCACTGAGCCACCGTGAATAGGCAAGAGGGTTTAAAAATAGGGAAATCAAAGAATTGGGGGAGACTGTTACCAAATGTTGTTCAAAGGATTAACACCCAGATCCTGAAAGAGACTGAGAGAACTGGCTTCTTGAGAAAAGAAGAAAACAATTTCTGGTTGTTTACAGACAAAACAACCGAAAAGACAAAGAGCTTCTCTGTTTAGGGTGGAGATGGGGTATGGGGTCTTGTTTTCATAGTTTTAATGTATTTCTTTCCTGCTTTGTATTTTATAATTTTTCTATTTCTATCTGAAAAACTTGTTCAGCTACTTAATTTTTAACATGAGAAGTTTGACAGTAGAACCAACATTCTAGAGATGGGGCAGAGGTATCTTCTGCTAGAGATTGCTAGATGAGGTGGCTTTTACCTGTAGCTCTTCTCTATCCCATACATTTGCTTGTGCAATCTGGGCATTTCTGTCTGTCTGTCTGTCTGTCTGTCTGTCTGTCTGTCTCTCTCTGTGTTAAATCATGATAAAACAATTAAAATGGCACTTTAAAAATGCACAGGATAAAAGTTACCTATTAACAAAAGAAAAAATAAATAAATAAAAAATAAATAAATTCTGATAGATTTTAAACTGCAACTAGGTATCACCTTTTTTCAGTGCGTGAAAAGCATTGCTTCAGTTGAAGGGTCTATCCTTCCTCTACAAAGTATTTATTTGTTTATTTGTTTGTTTATTTATGATTGTAAGCCTGCCAAAATTATCCTGTGATATGATCAACAATGAATAAATATATGTTGGATGGTCAATAAATCTTATAAATAAATAAAATAACTTGGGGTCATTGTATTTTTCTAACTATCCATTATTAATCTTAGCACAAACAGTAAATCAAATCATTGCTTAATCTACTATTAAGCAACTTTTGTTAAAGTGCAGTGAATGCATGATCCATGTCACTTTGGGATAGCTCTCTGCATGATGTACATACATACCTCTTTGCACATGAATGTGAAGCAAAATACGAAAATGTGCTAAACATCTAAAACTATTACTCATAAGCATAACAGTTTCATCCATTTCTTTCCATAAAATATGTTTTATTTTCCTTTATATTTTCCATGTATAAAACCCATTTCCAGCTACATAACAAATATTCGTTTTTATATTTCAAAATGCTACTGAGAAAAAAAAGCTTCAAGCTAAGCAACACTTTATTCTGTTGCCTCGATAACAACATTAATACACAGTAATTATATAATTAGTTGTAACATTAAGTTCTAGTTATAGCAGCATGATTGCTTGGCAATTATGAGAAGTATATAATTATTCAATAATTATGAGAAGTATGTAATTACATAACGGGTTTATTCAGCTGCCCCCCCCCCAACGAACTTGCATATTTATAATGAGTTTGGTGATGCAGAAGTTCAAATTGCTCGCTAAGTCAAATTTAAACAAAGGAGATGGTGGCAGGTCTCCTAACAAAAATTATAGGCAGAACAAAGGTTCCTCATCCAAGCAGCTTACAGCTCTGGCAACTAAAGTATTAGGGAAATTTCTTTTCCCCTTTAAAAATTCAAGTTCTCACATTACTCATGCTGGAAGTGACACAGTATGCCATTTTGCCACTTTTCACTGCATAAACCTGACTTTCAGTGGGCTGGAAAATGCAGCCACATTGGTTCAGCCTGAAAGAAAGTGTGATACTGATAAGCATTTCATATAAGTGAGCGGTGCATTCATTTTTCCATTTTTCATATGTCTCCTCTTCTACTTGACCCACAATCCTAAATTCTACACATTGGCATCAGGATCATGCTCTTGCCTATAAGGGCAATAATTTAAGATATTGGTAAATTTCAAGTGTTCTTGTTACCTTCCTCCATAATACTTTATACCAAGACAATATAGAGTTTGTTTTATCCTTCCCTTCCTTGTCATATATTTTAATCAACAGAATAAATAGTTCATCAGCTCCATTCAACAAAGACACTTTGAACTAGCCAATGACATCTTCAGGGACCTGACTAATAGGGAGATGACATAATAATATTTATGTTGCTATTTTTAGTCATGCAAGCACTTCAATTCTACAGAATAAAAGACTTTTATTCTTACAGCTTGTTCACAGTGATAATCTCTTGAATGAAGTAGGATGGTGTTTGGTATCTGCCAAGATCCATCTTTACAAAGGAGTTCTGAACATTGAAAAGGAAGAAATGGCTTACCACTTTAGCTAAAAAATTTCTGACGAAATTAGAAAGAGGCATAGGAGCACGATGAGGATTTATTACTTTAAAAAAAGGAAAGCTATCTATGGTCTCTGTGCCAAAAGGTGATCCAGTCTGTCACAAATGTTAAGCATGAAAAAGTTAGGACACGTTATTGATTCTCTTTGATCTTTGTCACTTTTTCTTAATTACAGAATCATTTTAACCCTTCTGAAAACCTTTTGGAAAAAAATTCAGCCCATCAGACTGAGGTTATTCTTTCAAAATGAAGTCCAAGATACCCTTTGGGCTGGCTACTCCCTTTGACAGCCTAGGCCAACCTCCCATTGTGCTCACTAAGATCAGGTTGTGGAAGTAGCACTAATAAACTGACAAGTAAATGCCACTGAGAGCAATCAAGCAAGAAGATGAAGGCAGATTTTCCATTCCTTCTACTGCTTATTACCTGTGTATCAAGCAATTCCTTCTTTCTTTAAAAAAATACTTTTATCTCATAGACTCATAGTTCCTGCTGAGAAGAGGGAGGTGAAAAATAAATGACCTCTTGACTCAAGTATATTTAGGGGCTTGTTCTACACAAAGAGATTCACAAAGGAGATATATTATAGTCCTGAAAAGTCTGCAGGCTATCATATCCCCTGCTGTGTGAGTAAAGGAGGGAAGCACACAAGTCATAGATAGCTATGAAATACTTGTGCCAGGGTTTCTTTTTAAAAGAACTAACACTAATCTGTAGTTTTTAAAAAAATATAATTCCAAGCACAATTTTAGCTGCCTTTTTAGAAAAAGCATGAACTTGCATCGACAGTAATTGGCAGATGGGACTTGGGTGAAAAAGGATCAATAGAGGTTAAATGCAATAAATTAGGAGATTAAAATATTTTACACAGAAAGATGGCACATGAACAACTACTCTATTTAAAGATTAAAAATAGCACAAATGACCAAATAGCTTTGATAGCTTTAAATATAAACATCATTTTAACAGGTAAATTTGTTCTTTTTCATAAATAAAAATCTTGTTTTGGACTGCAGACAGAAGAACAGTTTTGCTTTCATAAGAAATCACCTTACATCGCATAATAATCAA
This sequence comes from Pseudonaja textilis, assembly GCF_049901715.1. NCBI lineage: Eukaryota > Metazoa > Chordata > Lepidosauria > Squamata > Elapidae > Pseudonaja > Pseudonaja textilis. The sequence continues at coordinate 48,066,417 of NC_141990.1, forward strand.
ATACTAGGTGGATGATTTCATCAAATTAAAAGAGCACTTCCATTTCCAAATGTGAATATGAGGCAGATTTTTAAAGATGATGAATAGAATTGGAATTTTAAGAAATAACCAATCCTAAATTAGTTGAAGCACAGACATGTGACTGAAAAAGGTCTGCCTTGATCTCTACAACCTACTCTATTTTTGAATCCTGGGTTCAAAAGTAGGCTCCCTTCACGTTAAAGCTTTCCTTTTTTTAGCCATAAACATTGAAAAGGAGACGCTTTTCATCTAGTTTAAGGATTACTGAAAGTTCAGCCTTCCTGAGAAATACTTGAAGAATCACAGTTCATAAATGCCTATCTGATTGTTGCTTTAGATAATCTGGCCCATGTACTGGAGAATTCCATGTCTTACCTTGAAATGCCTCTTTCCAATTTTTTTACACACATATGCCATATTGGCTGTAAAAATATCCATCAGTATATCCAATTGTAAAGTAAGCTGCTACAGGGCTTGCTATATGCTATCAGTGACTAAAGATGGAAGTATAAGGAAATGACTTGGGGAAAAAGCTCCAAGCAGCTGGTTATTTTTATTTTTTTCTTCAGTATCCATGTACCATATGTCTAACATTCTTACAGACTGGTAGGCTAAATTATTTCTGTTCTGGGGCCATCATCCTGTGGGATTCACTAGACTGAAATAACATAAATGGGTATCCTTTTCTATTCTTCTTATAATCATTGTCACAAGAATTTAAATGCCTCATATATTCCTGTAATTTTTCTCTCTGCAGGCTCTACTATTTTGACCTTTTCAATATTCTGTAATTTGACTGGCTGGCCATTTCAGATTCTTTCCTTTTTACAGCCTTATTAACTTATAGGAAAGAGGTGAAATGGGTGACCAGTCAGAATACATAATATTAGAGAGGTCAAGTAGTACAGTAGAGTGCTAAGCGGACAAGCAATGCCACCTATTAGGCATTAGCAGTCCAATTTCCTCTTCTTGTTGCAAAGACTGTTAACAAGAATAAAAGATGACATAGCATCAAGTCATTCATGGCAAAGACAGTAACTGAAAATGAAATAAAAATAAACCAAATCCATCCCTTTCTCTTTTCTGTTCACTAATTGGTCTCATCTGCTCATAAAAGAAATTCTTAAATGGCAGTAGCCATCCAATTAACTGAACTTACACCAATCTCATTCTTCCCATTGGTCTCAACTATCTTAGCTACATGCAACATTGCTAAAGAATATATATGGAAAGACAATTAGAAAATAAATAACACATGTTGCTTTGTTAACTGGGATGGGGAATATAAATCCATATCCATATGACAGTAATGTATTTATTAGGCTACATTGAGGCCATAGTATAAAGTTAGAAATTCTAGTTTTTAAAGAATTATTAATGAGAGAAGGTGGTAGTTAAACAAAAGCAAAAATAAAAACACCCTCCTGGCTGGTTGGCAAGCCATGAATCTGCATTTTGTTAAAGTCATGATTCAACATGGAAGAAGAGCAGAGATATTTTAAATTACACTACTCAAGTTCTCTAATGGTTTTGTTTTTTACCTAATTTGAATCTGCCATCTATTCACCCATTCCATTTAGATGGCAATGAAATGCAAATTATAAGTTTGTTTTGAGCATTTGCTATTTTCAGAGAGGGGGGGGAGGGAGGGAATATTAAGGAAATGGCCTGAAGCTGTTTAGAAACAGGAACATGCCTGTCTTCTGCCATATTCTTTATTGAATAAGAGGTAATGTAACTATGTTATAGAAAACTGTCTACATCTATATCTATCTATAGTTCAAATGTACATTTGTATAGAGACAAGTCTTTACTCGTGTTTTGAATATTTTCCTCATGCAAGATATTTCTTACAAAAATACTCATACTGACGATATCTTCAGCTATTCATTCCAGTTGCTGAAATACTCACAGTGAGGTAATTGGGTTAATCGGTAATATTTTCTTTTTCAGGTTCAACACCTATAGAATAATGACTTGCAGGACCACATGTCCCATGTCTGCAAGTTTAAGGTCTCTGACAGAAATTGTGTGTGCTCAGTTCAGATGAACTGAAGCTGACCAGCTGCTGGCCAACCCTTCTCTTAAGCCTAGCAAAAAGTGGGAAAGTAACTGAAACTGACAGATATAGAAAAAGTGGTATTATCTTTTGCAAATGATACTGTTTTCTTCTTGTTGGAAGCCTAGGGGAAACTTGGTGTCAAGCACTATATTTTAATGGTGTTGAAATAAGTGGGGGAAATGCTTCTTTTATACCAGCCTAGCTAATGATGTTGTAAGTAGTCTGGGAATGAAGTAAAGCAGAGGTGATATTCAGCGGGTTCTGACCAGTTCTGGACAAATTTTGAGTAGTTCAGAAAAGTGGCAAATACCACCCCTGACTGGAGATTTTACAGTATCCTTCCCCGCCACGCCCACAGAACCAGTAGTAAGCAAATTTTAATCCCACCACTGAAGTAAAGGTAACATCTTAGGATAAAGGAGGTAAAGTGTGGTTATCAAGGAATGATTGTACTGTAGTTGTAGTTGCTAAGCAAAACTTACGACTTGACATTGTCAAAGAAGGACATGAGGGGACTTCCATTAATTTCAGAGCAAAATTAATAGCTGTTATCCACTTAAGGTAGAAGTGATGTAATCTTTTGACTTAAAGTTGTTTTGCCAATGCTGATAGTGCAGAATCCCCATATAATGTCTCAAATTATGTGGAGTTATGTTTCTTGCCATACCTGAGAATTTTTGTGAATTTTCTTGAAGTATCTAGGAACATTGTGGTTGTTGAAAGTGGACATTCATTTTAAATAGCATTAATTTTCCTAATTCATTATTGCACAATTATTCATGTATTAACATTTATTGGCTGCCCAACTTCCTCATTTAATGATGAATCCAGACTGACAGCTCTTTCTTCCCATTTATGTTGATATGACCCTACTATTACAGTCCTTTTATTTGTGTGATTTGCATGACATCTTTCAAAACGAACTTTTCTCAGGATAGCTTATAATAGATTAAAACTATAAAAGCCGTCTGACTTTAAATATTTCCAACATGTGAAAAAAACAACCCCTGCTGTCCCAGGGAATTGGATAGTTACTTAGGAATTATGAGCTGTTCCCTTAAGGGAATGCATCATGGTAAATGTAGTTAAAGGTATCCTGGGAAATGTAATCCATATCACATGACCACATCTGTAATCCTGATTGGTCACTAAATTGACCCTCGATGGGTTGGGGAGTTTTTCCTCACTTTGCTTGAACTCACCAACTCATGGCAGCTGCTTTATATTGCTAAGAGATGGGTTAGGAGACAACCATCTTTTACTACAAGGCAGATACACAAAGGATTGGTCATTAAAGAAGAACTTCTTTAATGACCTAAATTGACCCTCGATGGGTTGGGGAGTTTTTCCTCACTTTGCTTGAACTCACTAACTCATGGCAGCTGCTTTATATTGCTAAGAGATGGGTTAGGAGATAACCATCTTTTACTACAAGGCAGATACACAAAGGATTGGTCATTAAAGAAGAACTTCATCACAAATGTGAGTTATGAGGATATCTGATGAGCCAATAAATTACTTTGTTATGGACGTCTTGTTGAGTTTATCCCTCTGCATTTGCACAGCTTAAAATCCACCTCTGTGAAGAAGACAGAAAAACAACAACAGTGGATTAATTCCAGTGCCTGTCAAAATAGCTAATATGAGAAGCCAACGAAATCAGAGCTGGGTAGGGCTTTCCAGAGACTGTTATCTATTCTTTTGCTAGAACCCACTCTCAGCATTAGAAAATGGAAGTTCCAGTCAGTTATCTTGTTATATTATTTTACAATTAATGAAGCCATATCTGATCTGAATCTTTAACATGTTACACCAGTTTCTCACTCTGTCTTTGCTCTGCCAAAGAACATAGGAAACCTGTTCTGTAATTCTCCACTTCTTTTTGCTATGAGTGCTTTTCAATAAAATATATAAATAAATAAAGTAAATAAAATATCTACTGATTTCCTTTACAACATCCCTGATTTAAATTACTATTTTTACATCATTCAATTACTATTTTTACCTGTCAATTTTCTTTATCCCATGTTAAGAACAAAGGGGCTATTTGAGGAATGGGCTCCAATTGTGTCAACCCGTCCTATCATATCCAGAAGAGGCATGTCTGGGTCCCATTTATTAAAAAGTATCATCTGGCAAAAGCTAGGTAGACAGCCTTTTCTTTCTAGTGTCCACTTTTTGGATCATTACCCCCATAAAGATTAGATTAGTCCCAGTCCTGGCAGCCTTTTATATACCTTTGAAGATGTCATTATGCTACTGGCCACGGAGGTCAGAATATATGAAAGAGTCTGTGAAAGATGGTTGTACTGAGGGTTTAGATAGTTTTTAATTTAGCTAATATTTGGGGTGGGGGGTTATGGTTAGTTTATTTCTATTTTATATTTTTAATTGCTGTTTACCATACAGAATCATGATGTTGATATGAATGGCCTTATACATTGAAATCAATAAATAAAATAACTCAACCTTCTATATTTTACAGGGCTATTATAAAGGATAAAATTAAAGTTGTTTTAAGATACTGGAGAAAAAGCAGTATATAAATTTCATAAATAAAATTAAAATGGCTTATACGATGGAATAAATTATTTTCTATGGATGGTTCAAATTAGTTTTCCAATACATTGCAGTAACTGAGATTGAATGATCCTTGTCATCTCTTTCAATTACAATTCCATGTTTTTGCCAACTTTGGATACGAATATGAGTTAGATATTATTATTAGATCACAATCTCTAAATTCTATGTTCTAAAATTAATTAACTATTACAATACAGTATTTTTAAAGTGGGTTAACTACTGGGGTCTTAACAGAAGATGTTAAGTTCATTATAAATGTTCTAGCTTGCCCTCTAGTTCATGAACTGAATTATCAATGCTTCTTCTTCTTCTTTATTTCTTTTTAAAATAAAAATAAGTTTCTCCGAAATCCTGATTCTTTAGCCAGCTGCTTAGCCAAATACTTCTCTAGTTGCAGGAATTTAATTGTTCCTCAGAGTCACAAGGTAAAGAAAGTAAAATTGTATCTTTTAACTGAACAACCAGAACAGATAAATAGCATTAAATTTTGCCTCTGTTCTTCTTTGACCCAAATGAGAACTAAAATGATTTCCAAAAACTACATGGATCTAATAAATGTCTAGTGATTAAGTAAGAACAATTTACTTAATATTCTGGATCACCATTTACCACCAAAAACTTTATGGAATTACTTACAGTCCCGGTCTATTAATTGAAGCATACCATTGTCTTTTCAATATATTCACATCAGATTGTGTTTAATCTGTATGTTGAAAGAGTATAATCCACATAACTTTAAGACTTCAGTAAACTTTAGAAGACTTACAAACTTGCACAGAGGGCAGGCACACATTTCCTAGCATGCAAAATATTTCATTAAGAAAATTAAAATGATTTATTCTGCTTCTGCAAGAACGAAGGTGGAGCTAAGCCTATAGAAGGCAGTGAAGCAGATCCATCTGGCCTCTGTAAATCCTTCTTAATCATGTTTTAAATATTTCACATAAAAGATCTTTACTAACTTTTAGTAACAAAGATTCAACTACATAAAGTACAAAAATTCTATTACAACCATTATTACTTATATTAAACAGGCCCATTAGTATAATTTTTTTATTCACCGGAAAAAAAATTGTGCTAGTATATCTTTCCATATAATAAAAAGATTCCAGAATAATCAATTATGGGCTTTCTATTCTCTGCCTCTTTTGTGTATTTGACTGGTGTTCAGAATTATTGTAAATAAAAATATTCAGATCTCCAGGGACAATGCAGAAAAAAAGATTAGTTGAGCAAAACAAAGGAAAAAGTCTTTAAATCCATAATTAAATATCTAAGCTGATTGTTGTCACTTGCACTTTCATTGATTCCAACTGTAAGCAGTGACTCCAGAATATAAAAAGTGGAATGGGATTGATTTTACAATAACATAATAAACTCATTTTTGAGCAACAATGAATTGGTATCACTTTGTCCATTTGATCACAGACCATTTGGGGGGGGGCAGTATATTGAACAAATTAAACCCTATAAATCATTTAATAAATATTGATAATGTCAACATTCACTGCAGTCAGTTAAAATGATGTACAAAAAATGGATGTCTGCATTTGTTATTCAGTATGGTCCTGGCTTTGCCACTTGAACATGAAAGTAATTTCAGATATTACATGCTTTTGAATAAAAATAATACAACAATGTTGTCCAGCAGAATTCAGTGACTTAAGAGTCAGCATCGCTGAATCAGTCATTTAGCTGTTAACTCTCTATTTGTAAATTGATCTACTGTCTACCTTATTTGAGGGCTAAGTAAACTATATGTCTAAATTAAATAATTAAAAATATCTACCACAGCATAAAAGTCTATATCAGTGCCCAATAATAAGCTTTTCTTCTGAAAAACTTTCAGAGCAAGAAAAAGTGCTTAAAACTGTAGCCTTGTTTTAATCTCTATTTTATGAATCTAATAATAGGGAGCACTCTTATTTAGACATACAGTCTTAGAAATAAAAAAAGTAATTTCTTCAACTCAGTTTTGCATGCAGATTTCTTGGATAGGCTTAATATCCAGATGCTAGTATGAACATCACTTTCAAAGACAACTACTTAAAAAAAAGATTTATGTACATTAACCATCTTACTGCTAATTAGATTTATACAAATTTCTTACTGCTCCTGGGAACATCATTTTGTAACATCATTTTGAATAACCATTCAGGAAAAAAACCATATAAGATCAAATTAAGTGCCACAATTCATAGAGTAAATCAATAGTACGGTTGATACTAATATTTAGTAATATGTCTTGAAACAAAAATGTTATTATGCATATCATATGTATTTCATACAAAGCATAATGACACATAAATTTTGCTTCACGCATTCTCAATATACCGTATCTTCAAGATGCAGGGAGGGATTTTTTAATTGGCCATTTTTCATATATGCAACTCCCATCTGAAATTATAAGTGATTTAGTCTAGCAAAAAGCTGAGCCAACTGATATAACACTGTCTCCTCCCTTCGCAACTCTTGTGCTTCACTTGTTTGATCAGAAAAGAAGCACATTTGTCTCCTCTACTAGTGTATTTTTTTCAAAAAGTCTTGGCTTAGCCACATTTTACAAATATTGTATTTTGCAATCTTAGCTATAATGGACTAATTTGTTGAATGTATAAGAATATATATTCATACATTTCAAACATTTTCTTCAGTGGCACTACTATTAACTTATTGCTTATTGCTCGGTCAAATTATTTTCCAAAGCACCAAAAGGTAGGACAAGAAACAATGGTTAAATCTAACCAAGGAGAGAAGCAACTTAGAATTAAGGAGAATTTTCCTAACGGTGAGAGCAAGTAACCAATGGAACAGCTTGCCTTCAGAAGTTGTGGATGCTCCAGTACTAGAGGCTTTCAAAGAGAAATTGGACAACGATTTGTGGTAGAGGGTTTCCTGCTTGAGCAGGAGCGTGGACTAGAAGACCTCCAAGGTCCCTTCCAACTCTGTTATTCTGTTGGTCTGTTATGCTTGTTCTTCACTACTACAAAAATCTTTGCCATGTTCAAAGTATGATCAAACTGTGGAATTACATGAAACAATTGCACCACTATCTCAAAGTCCACTAGGTAACATTGATAATGATTACTTAGTTTTGTTCATGGGTCTAATATTGCTTTGTATAGTTAGCTATAACTAAGGTTCAAGGAAAATATTTTTTTTTTTTAAAAATTGGGCCCTTCGCTTTTGCTATTTTATTATTCATCTCTCTCTATATGAAGTGAAATATCACTCTGCATCATCACAAAATCTCCAGAACCATAAAGCCTACAAACTTGAAATTTGGCACCTATGTTTCTCTTGGCTTCTAGATGCTCACTAAAAAAGGATTTTTTCAAATGACCATCCGAGCATTAGTATTTCATATATTATTATTAACACCGTCTGATTCTAAGGAGTTCTACTCCCCCTCCCCACCTGAAAAGAAAGCTGTTCCAAATGCAAAACAGAAAGGGGAGAGGAGTTTCAGTTTCAGTTTCATAGCACCAAGCAGCTTTAGTACAGAACAGTTGAGCTAAGCCATGCCCAGGCTTCTTGCTCTCTCAGCAAATACTGCTTCAGTTTCCAAACAGCCCTCAACTCTCTCACACTGACCAGACGCTAGCCAGATGAATACCAATGGATGCTGGTAGGCAGAGGTAGATTCCCCCCCACTTATTTTTCTCCCAATCACATAGTTTCATAGTGAAGCATGTGTGTGTGTGTGTACTCTATAAGAAGGTAACTCTTTAATTTTATAGGAAATGAAAACACGAATGAAAATGAATAAATGTGTCTGAGGATAATGTTCAGGAACAAATCTGGGTTGGTCAGAGTTTTCTCTTCTGAGCTTTCGACTTTGGCTAGAGAGAAGAGCTCTGAGATCCCACACAACTCTGAAAGCTCAGAAGACAAAACTTTTGGTCCCGGTGACCAATCCAGATTGGAAATGAATGCAACCTTTTGGAGGGGTTTTAGTTGTCATCTGACATATATTTACATGAAGCAGAGAATTATATCATATGGCTTGCCAATAGAAACATGAATATGTTTTTCACTTGCAAATTCACAAATAGTGGGATAATTGATGTATAACAAGGAAGTGTTATAACACATTCCTAGTTGTCCTCCAATTGTATGCACATAAGAAGACACACAAAATTTGGTTATGGACATGTCCTTTTACTATGGATTATTTTCACAGAAAGTAGTGCTGAAGAGCAGCTATAATGAGAAGAGATAGATCAAGAAAATTGCAATTAGGTGTGTGTGAAAAGTTCCTTAAAAACAACAGGTTAACAGGTTAACATATAAGAGACAATGCATGGTGGGACATATGAACACAACACAAACAAGAATGGATTCTAAACACAGAGATAAATGGAAAAGTATAGTGAATAGTGTTGCTGTAAATTAATTTGGAAATGGCTCCTTTGAAAGTCAAATTATTATTGTGGTTAAAGAAATTGATTTACCACAAGTTCTAGTAGAGCTTTGGGCTCAAGACTAGCTGACCAACAACCCAACGAAGAAGGAAATAGCGAGCTACTTCTGAAAAATTTGCCAAGAAACATCACCAGAATTTAAGATTATTTTGAAGGTATACAAAAAAACCCGTTTCTCTTACTTATTGCTTGGCTTTTAAATATTTACTTCCTTCTGCACTTCGTATAATATGCATGTATGAAGAAAGTTTTAAAAGGCAGAATAATTTCTGACCACCTCAGAAATTAAATAAAGTGAGCATTAATCCTGCCAAAAATGGCATGATTTTCTCATATCCCTGAAAAACATTATATCACAATCAAACATTAAAACCCTCAAAATATTGGAAAAGTATCAATCATTTGAAACTAAATGTACAGATGAATCAGGCACTCTTGTAATTCTTTTTCAAAGATTAAATGCACATGACTTTTTTCAAATGACTTTTGATTAATTCAAACATTACATGTTGAAATATTTGTCCTTTTTGAGATCTACAACTTATTTTTCTGGTGGATATAATTCACAAAGTAAAAGGAGGCGTATAATTAAGAGATAGTTGTTGTCCCTTTGGTTTTTCTTATTATTTTTGGTCTTCAAAAGTCAAATTAAAGTGACATGATGTCATGGAACAAGAAAAACATATGAAAATGCTTGTGGACTGCAAGGATATATCATAGGCCCTTTTCCCTACAATACCTAGTTTTGAAGCCTGATTTGGTATTTATGTAATTGCATCGCTCATTCATCCTCTAAACACATTTTTCTGAATGCCAGATTAAAAAAGCTGAAACTTTTTAAGTTAAGTCATGAATATGAACAACAACAGCCTGCCACTATGTTATATAATTTTATGTGATCTGTTCACTCTTAATTTTTAAATCTAATGTCTGAAGCTTGCTTTATCGTTTAGTTTCTTATATTAGCAGCTTTGAATTCCCACTAGGGGGCAGCTAACCTGAATGGGAAAAGCCATATTTTTTTATTTCATCTATTTTTGGGGGTACAAATTAAATTTCAGTGCAATTTAACTTAAATATTTTATTGATGCCTTTTAACCAGACAGTGCAGATATAGATGAAATACAGTTGTTTATTATGTTAAGAAAATGTCCAATTAACTACCAGAAAATTCAGTAAGCTCTGTGTAAATCTACAGAGGAGATGGTGTCTAAAGTAAGTTTGCTGAATTAATGTTTAATTTCTTTCTTGCATAAAAATTAACTACCCCGCCCCCAACATCCTGCATAATTGTCAGCCACAATAGCTATTTAGAATTTGTAAGGGACACTGCATTGAAATGGCTATTATCTATCTATCTATCTATCTATCTATCTATCTATCTATCTATCTATCTATCTATTTAGCGTTGCCAAACAAAGATTCTATCCATCTATTAAAATAAAGATTCATCCACCTATTAAAATATTGAAGTTTGCAGATAATACAACAGTGATTGGTCTCATTCAAGACAACGACAAATCCGCATACAGACAGGAGGCTATACAACTTGCCTCGTGGTGTAACCGGAACAATCTGGAATTGAACACACTCAAAACTGTAGAAATGGTGGTAAACTTTAGAAGAAACCTTCCCATACTACCACCTCTTACAATACTAGACAACACCGTATCAACAGTAGAGACCTTCAAATTTCTGGGTTCTACTATATCACATGACCTAAAATGGACACCTAACATCAAAAACGTCATCAAAAAAGCACAACAAAGAATGTCCTTCCTGCGCCAACCCAATTTGTCAAATTGCCCAAGGAGCTGCTGATCCAGTTCTATAGAGGAAGGATTGAGTCTGTCATCTGCACCTCTATAACTGTCTGGTTTGGTTCTGCAACCCAGTAGGACAGACATAGACATCAGAGAGTAATTAGGACTGCAGACAAAACTATTACTACCAACCTGCCTTCAATCGAAGACCTGTATACTGCACAAGTCAAAAAGAGGGCTGTGAAAATATTTACAGATCCCTCACATCCCAGACATAAATTATTTCAACTCCTTTCCTCATAATGACGCTATAGAACATTGCACACCAACTAGACACAAGAACAGTTTTTTCCTGAACGCCATCACTATGCTGAACAAATAATTCCTTCAACACTGTTCAACTGTTTACAAATTCTGCACTACTATTTGTTGTGTAGTCGTTGGGATGGCACACGAGGCAGACACGGAGCTGAAGGCTAACACAATTTATTTAAACATAGCAGGTTGACGCGGCTGCCCTGGCTGGGCAGGCAGCCCGGAGAGCGAGAGCTGCCCTGGCTGGGCAGGCAGTCCGGGAGGCGATGGCTGCTTCGGCTGGGCTGGCAGTCCGGGAGACGATGGCTGCCTCGGCTGGGCAGGCAGTCCGGGTGACGTTAGCTGCCCCGGCTGGGCAGACAGTCCGGGAGGCGATGGCTGCCTCGGCTGGGCAGGCAGCCCGGGAGGTGTTAGCCGCCTCGGCTCGGCAGGCAGTCTGGAAGGTCTGTAGCCGCCCCGGCTGGGCGGGCGGTCCAGAGGGCGATAGCTGCCTCGGCTGGGCGGGCAGCCCAGATGGTGAGAACTGCCCCGGCCGGGCGGGCAGCCCGGGGGCGAGAGCTCTTGCGAGCGCTGCCCGTTAGTCCGCGCTCCGCTCGATTCGCTTGGCTGGCTCTGCCCGACAGCCGGCTTTTATAGCCGACTGTCAAACGGAGCCAGCCAATGGGAACGGCTGGAGTTCCCGCTCAAACGGCGGACCTGGTTGGGAAACCCCAACCAGTTCAAAAGACATAACGGAAACTGTCAGGGACACAACACCCCTTCCCCCTTAGCTTGGGACATGGCAGCCCAGGCTGGGGCTGTGGTTGGGCAGGGACACAACACTATTACTGTTAATCTTCTCATCACTCCTTATCACCCCTCCCGCCCATTTGTGGCTGTATGACCATAACTTTGTCCCTTGTATCCTTATGATTTATATTGACTGTTTCTAGTATGATTTGATTGCTTATTGTAGCCTATGACTATCATTAAATGTTGTGCCTGATGATTCTTGACTCTTGATGAATGTATCTTTTCTTTTATGTACACCGAGAGCATATGCACCAACATTCTATTCTATTCTATTCTATTCTATTCTATTCTATTCTATTCTATTCTATTCTATTCTATTCTAGCATGGGAGAAAAAAAATGAGAACATTTCTCTTGGAATCCATTTCTCAAATAAGTTCTCCCCGATCCTCTTTATTCACAGACCTGAAGCAACAGAGGAGTTTCCCAAGTCAAAACTTGTCTCTGCTTCCAATGGACTTGTTTTGCTCTTGGCAATTAACCAACCGAAATGTTATCAGGGAAGAGCCCATCTCATTTATAAGCCCATGTGCCCCCCCACCAGCCTCTACACTAAAATATGCAGGCACTGTGTGCTTTATTACCAGCAAGAGATAAATGGGTGGTTTTCGTTGCTGAAGAATATATAATGGTTAAAAAGTCACTTTTTTCCTCCAGCTCTACATAAATCACACAACTAGTCAATATTTAATAATGCTTGCCTTGGTCTGGAGTCCCTTGATCACCCCTGTCATGTGTAATAGCTCCCTCTCCGATATCTTTGACATAAAAGCCCAGCTTTACTGCAATACTAACATGTAGAAGGTCATTACGGATCGACATTTACCTTAATCTGTGACTGCCAACCATGAACCGATAAATTCCAGCAAATTCCACTGGGAGAAATCAGTAAACTTCTCAGTGGAAAGAACTGAAGGAAAATTCTGCCGAGAACAGAATACATTTTCTACAAGGGCTGATCTGCAAATAGGTTGTGACTTTTGAAAGTTCGCTTGCCACACAGCTTTGCAACATTTAATATAGTTTTGATGGTCTGAGAGGTGGGGTGACAACCAGGAATGACATGACTTAGAAGAGGATTTTTTTTCCAGAGGGGGGAAAAATGCAAAATTAAACACAAAGGGGAATATCATTTCTGAATTATTCACCCTGCTGCCTTGGTGGAAATGACTTAACTGTCACAAGCCCTACCAAAATGTTGGTCCTCTATCCATCCCCTCATCATTCTCTCACCTTATAATCCTACAAGTATTTTACAGAAGAACCATCAAACCTATCACCTTATAAAAGACAGGAAGAATATTATTTTTCCAAAACAAGATCCCTCTCCTGAAAAACAGATTTATTTTCATGAAATCAACTTATATTTTTTCCAAATATTATTCACTATTTTTCATTATGGCTGCCATCCCCACTCCCCCAAATTATTATTATTATTTGTTTTGAAGTATTGACAAGGATAAAATATAGCATAGTTTCTGGTGACCACAAGGAAAAAAATCTTAGGGTTAGGGCTGATCTTGGGGTGTGGGGGGAATAAAACAAATGATGGCAACTCTCAATCCAACAAATCGGTCATAAAATAATTATTCCTCTGAAATTACTCAGTAAAATAATAGTGGCAAAATAAGAAATAGTTTTTGTGGAAGCTGGAACAGATCTACTAAATTCAGATCTCCAATCAGTCTTCCTACATGATATTCAAAGTGGTAAAACTTTGTTACAGAGGTAAAATGAAAATATTTTTTAAACAAAATGACTCACACATTTTAGCCAAATAATTTACCCAAAGTAATCTGAAAGAAAAAAATATATGTGAAAATGCTAGATGTAATATCTTATTGTTAGTATTTTGCTATATAAAAATTAATAAATAATAAAATAAATAATAATAATGACAAAAGATGTTGAGCACCATAAAAAACACCAGTGCAAAAGAATTAATCTAAGCAACAAACTGTAGAGTTAGAAGCAAATTTCCTTTATGGAGAATTAATTTATTCATGGCACTATGCAGGATTAAATAAGAACATATTACTATGATATAATTGTAAGTTGCTCAGAATTGTTAATGGGTCAGGCGGCCTTAAAAATTAAATTAAATAAATAAATATAATCGAGACACAGATATAATTTGAATAGGTCCATTATAGTCAATTTAACCTAGTCGTGTGTATGTTAAGCTCTTTTTTCTATGGATGGATATAATTCAACACAGTAATACATTGATTACTAAACCATTCTACTAGAAAGGTGATTTCTCCCTAGGTAGATTGGTGATGGTATACTTGTAAGTATGAACCAACTTTTGTGAATCATTGCTGAAGACCAAACATCATATTTTCAAGTTCCATCAAAATCAATGTTTTCAGGTTTTTTTTTAACTTTAAACAATTCCGTTGCTTTTGTGTTTCTATGCTATAAATTGAAGCAATATCAGATTCATGTCTTAATAAAACGTATATTCTGTAAACATCTTAAGGAGCAACTAAAACTTCAGCTCTCCAGTAATGTATCAAAATGGAAATACCTTTGTCAGTGTAAAAGATTCCAGTGAAAAGTACAGTATACGTTATTTGCCCATTGGGTTCATTCAGAGGAAACCATTTCACTTTAACTTCTTTGGTTCCATCATTAATTACAAATAGTTCAATGTTTCCTTCAGGTACATCTTCAGTTGTACGAACTTTTACCTGTAATAAAAGAGAGAAGAAAGAGAATATTATGTTGTAATCTATCAGTGCTGCACCTATCACATATGTTTTCTTCCACTCTCTTTGCTACATCTAATGTAAATTTCTATATCTAAATACATTGCTAAGAAAGATATTACACTTACCTTTGAACACAAACAAACATATTAAAACTATCCAAATAATAAAATTATGTGAGATGGACAGGAAACCTATTACAATATTTTCTTTGTTCATCTGGAGTATGGAAGTGGAATGAATATTAATATCAATTATCATTATTATCACTATTTCCTACTGAACATTTCAAAATACTACCCATCTTCTGAGACAAAAACTGGGAATATTTGTTGTGCAGCTATTTCCATTAGTTTTCAGGCCCATAGCCAGCTACCATTTTTGCAGTTCTGTAGAGTCTTTCCATATAACCATAGAAGAATGCTACCTAAGCAGAGATCCATAAAAATGATTCTGACAAGAAACAGATACTAGACGTCATTTATAAGCATTTTCTGAGATGTCTTTGTTTTGTTCTGCTGACTATTTGCCTTGGTTTAAAGTCCTGGGTCTGCCTTACCTTTGGGTTCCAGTCCAATTCTTCTTGCTAATTCTCCTGGAAACACCTGATTTTCTATATTAATTAAAGCATTCACATGTATACACTGTAACTTCAGAATTACAGTTCCAATAGATCTGGAAGGATGTCCTGTATATTCATTACAGGTTTCTACATCCATCCTCAAATGATTTATTAGGCTGCTTAGGTAAATAACAGGGGCCTCCTAGCTTCATTCATAAAAAAGCAAAACCTTACATTCAAGCACTGGAATGGGGAAGAATAGCTTGTATGATGACCCAGGGCGTGGCACAAAGGCAACACAGTCACATAAGAAAAGTCCCTTTAATAATTCCAACTTTGCCCCCAATGTCTAGTTACCCTTGGCTGGAGAAAAAACTCTCCCAAGAACAGTCTTTAAATGAAGGAAATTCAGTCCAAAAACAAAGTACATATAAACTATAAATAAAAATCCACACAAACCATACTGCAGCAATTAAGTGGACAGGGCAGGATAAGGAATTGCAGAATTCAAAGGCCAACAAAACATACACAGTTGGGAAGAAGCCAGGAACCCAGATAAGCCTTGACCATAAAAGATAACTCACGATTTGCTTCTCATGAGTTGCTGTGCGCAAATTCTCTTTTTAAACACTGTTCCCAGCTGCAGATAATGAAGGGCATCAGGGTCCTTTCCTCCCCTGTAAGCCATGCAACTCATGTTGCTTCCTTCTCCGTTCCTCCCTGTGTGCCCTAGGATGAAGAAGGGGTAGGCCTGGATCTTCCTCTGAATTCCCTCTGCCTTGCTCTACCTCTGTCTTGCTCTACCTCTTCCCTGCTCTGCCCAGCTGGACTTTACCTTTCCCCAGTTTCTTCCACAGCAACTGGAGCCACACTTCCACTCCCTGTCAGTTGCTTGGCCTCTCCCTCAGAATCAGATTCCAACAGGGGCATGACAGCTTGTTTCTCAGCTTTTCCTGGTTGCTTTGTGGAAGATAAGGTCCAGTATTCTCCACACCATTAGCACAGATTTGTGCAACTTGCACATGTAGGAATGATCTGATAACTTAGGCTATTGGTAAGAACAGAGTAGAAGGGAATCATAGGGCTGGATGGGACCTTGAAGGTCTTCTAATCCAATCTTCTGTCCAAGTCAAGAGATCTTAAAGCATCCTGGACAAATGGTTGTTAAATCTTTTCTTGAAAACCTCCAGTGATGGAACAGCCACAACTCCAGGAGGCAAGCCATTCCACTGATTAATTATTCTCACTGTTAGTAAATTTCTTTTTAATTCCAGATTGGATCTCTCTTTAATGAGCTTCCACCCATTGCTTCTTGTTTGGCCCTCAGGTACTTTAGAGAATAAGTTGACCCTCTCTTCTCAATGACATTCTGTCAAGTACTAGAAGACAGCTATTGGCCTAATTCCCAAAGACATTCATTGTACAGTGTAGCCTCCAAACCCTTTATCATTTTGTTACTCTTCTCTGCACTCTTTCTAGGACTTCAGCATCTTTATTTTATCATGGCGACCAGAACTGGACAGACTTATTCCAAGTATGGCCTCACCAGTGCAGTATAGAGTGGTACCATTACTTCTTGTGATCTTGATGCTATCTCTCTGTTGATGCAGCCTACAACTGCATTTACTTTTTTTGACAGCTACCACATACTGCTGGTTCATATTTAAGTGGTTGTCTACTACGACTACTTGATCCTTCGCACAGTTGCTGCTGTTAAGCCAGGTACCAACAATTTTATACCTGTACGTTTGGTTTTTCTTGCCTAAATGTAAAATCTTATTTTTGTCACCACTGAATTTTATTTTGTTAGATAGGGCCCAGTGTTCAAGTCTGTCAAAATCCTTTTGGATCTTGAACTATGTTCTGAGGTGTTGGCTATTCCTGCCAGCTTGGTGTCATCTGCAAATATGTATGAGTTCCTCTTCTATTACCTCATCTAGATCATTTATGAAAATATTGAAGACTACTGGCCCTAAAACAGAGCCTTGGAGTACCCCACTATTTACTTCTCTCCATGTAGATGCAGTTCCATTAAGAACTACACATTGTGTATGGTTTGTCAGCCAGTTGCAAATTAATCCAGTGGGTGATACTGTCTGACATTTTTCTAACTTAATCTTTCTGAGCAGGACTAGAATGAATTGACAGCAATTTACTAGTTTATCCTACTAATTGCTAGATATCATTTATAACCATTGCTACATTTTCCTCCCACTAATTCACTAATAGAGGGGTGAAAATTTTCATCATCCCTATTATTAATATCTCCTATACCAAGCAGGTGCTTGGATCAGATTATCTTTACAGTCCTTTTTATGAGTACGCTTTCCATGATTGCGGGATGGTGGTGACTCACAAAAATGGAAAACATATGCACTAAAAAAACAAGTCATATGGAAAAAAACCAATTGCTACTTGCATTCCTGGCATGGCTAGGGGGAGGAAAGAAGCAGAGGAAACCATCAATTGGGGGTCATGAAATCTCCACCCAGACAGAACATCTGATCAGTATCAGTGATAAGGCATGACACCCAGACTATGTGTTCTTAAACTGACTTTATTTACAGCAATGGAAGAGTTTAAGGCTGCTGTATGGAACTGTGCAAGGAGAACAAGATTTAGAATGTCATACTGTATATAAATAAACAATTTTTTAAAAAGTTTTCTGAATTCCTAAACAAGGAAATTCCAGTAGAATGAATGGAATTAAAAATAAAAGTGGTGGAATTATTTTGGATGAAACTGAAATAAGAGAAAGATGGAAAGAACATTTGAAATTTGTATTGGAATAACAATAATATGCTGAAGAGTATAATTATATAATTGAAACAAAAACAATAAATGTTAGTCTCTACGAAAAAATAATGACATGTAAATCATAAACACTGTGGAAATGTTGAAAAATGATACTATTACAGATGTTGGCAGGATTGCTTGAAAAAAAAGTAAAAATATGGCTGTGGTTTGCTTGTATAGTGGCTGTGTGACATGTTTAACATATTCATGAAGGCAGCATCTGTGCCTAGGATTGGAAGAATGCCATTATTGTTTTTCCATAGAAAGGGAAATGTCTTAAGAGTGGATGCAAGAGCTACAGAGTTTATAAATATGGTAGAATTCTGATTCCAAAAAATGTTGATGACCAACATTTGTGAAGTTTAAGGCAGCTTTACAAAGGATTCTGGTTCTGTAGGTGATCATTGCGATGGAAAGTTTATTGCACAATGCACATATTATGATTTAAGTAAATGATATGCAAAGAAAATTTTGCACAAATATAAATATAAACTGGAAGTTTGGTTGCAACAAACCAAATAGTATATTATGGAATTGAAGTGAACATGAGAATAAGTGAAATTATTAAGAAATGTGTAACTATTAAGGAGACTAGAATATGTATTTATTTATTAATGTATTTATTAAAATAAAAGTGCAAGAGATGCTTCTGGTGACATCAGGGATGTATTGGTTGAAGACAGAACTGTATCTTTACTTCCTAATGTAGATGTGTTATTAAGAACCCATTATAGTAAATTTTAATTTGATGTATAATCCTGAAAATGTATATATAAAAGACCAAACTTGTTATGAATGATAAAGAAAACAGAGTAAATTATTGTAAGTTATATGTAAATGATGAAAAATTAGAGCAGGTATATGAAGTTGTGTTTTTTTGTAATGCGTTTACTTGATGGAAAAATGGATGAAGAAAATTTCAAAATACTGAGTGCAAAAGCTTATAAAAAGCAACAGGTAATATTTGGCCTGTTACTGTGAATGAATATTTGTTGAAAGAAGCAAAAATGGTGTAAGAGAATACTTTTGCCCATCTCATTATGTAGAAGTTGGTTATATCTAGAAAAACATATGAATAATTTGAATGTTCTCTCTCTCTCTCCAATAGAAGAAAGAAGAAAGTGTTAGTTAAATGGAACTGATAAAAGTTTCAGATATTCATATATATGGAGGCTTCTTTGGCACTGCAATGATAGTAGACCATTTGAAGCAGGAAGGAACATAGCAAATCTCTAGTGATCTATTGAGATTCGGGTGAAGATGGGAGACCAATTGGTCAGCACAGACTGTTAAATTTTTTGAAAATTAATGTCTAACAGTGAGGCAAGGGCTAGCAAACCCTAGTTTAATCTTTTTAAAAGAAAAACAGAATTGGAAAGGACCTTGGGGGTCTTGTAGTCCAGCCCCCCGCCTAGGCAAATGATTGTCCAATCTCTTCTTTAAAACCTCCAATGTTGAAGCAGCCATGACTTCTAAAGGCAAGGCAAATCAATTATTAATTGTTCTAACTGTCAGGAAATTTCTCCTTAATTCTAGATTGGTTCTCTCCTTGATTACTTTCCATCCATTGCTTCTTGGAAAATAGGGTGACACCCTCTTTTATAGAAGCCCCTTAGACATTGGAACACTGCTATTATGTCAACTCTGGTTCTTCTTTTCACTACACTTTTTTTTTCATTAAACTAGACAAAACCAGTATCTACAACTGTTCTTCATATGTTTTAGCCTCCAGTTCCCTAATTATTTTTGCTGCTCTTCTCTGCACTCTTTCCAGAGTCTCAACATCTTTTTTATATCATGATGACCAAAACTGGATGCAATATCCTTACCAAGGCATTATAAAGTGGTACTAACACTTCACTTGATCTTGATTCTATTCTTCTGTTAATGTAGTGTAGAACTATGTTGGCTTTTGGCTCATATTTACATGATTGTCCATTAGGATTCCAAGATCCCACTTGCAATTATTATTATGAACTAGGTACCACCTATATTATATCTGTGCATTTGGTTTCTCTTGCTAAATGTAGAATCTGACTTTTTTCACCATTGAATTTTATTTTGTTAAATAGCGCCTAATGTTCAATTCTGTCAGGATCTTTCTGTATCTTGAGCCATTATTCTGGAATGTTGGCTATTTCAGCCAGCTTGAAGTCATCTGTAAATTTCATGAGTTCCCCTTCTATCTCCTCATCTAAATCATTGATGAAGATATTGAACAGTACTGGGCCTAAGACAGAGCCTTGGGGTACCCTACTGCATACTTCACTCCATGTAGAAGGAATTTATGTATTTATTCCATATTTTTACTATTTATACTTGAATTTATACTTTACACCTTGAACATTCTGTTTGAATCCAACCAAAGATATGTAATCCTTTTGATATTCCTGCTCCATCACTACTGGTAACCCCATTGTAGAGTTATAGAAACCAGTCTGTAATCCAATCGTGCTAGTTCAATAACAATAACATTCAATAAGATGTGTTAATGTCTAAAGTTTATTCCTAGGTTTATTGTTTGAATATATAATCTCTATTATTTGTTTTTGCCACTTATTTAATACCTTATCTTCAATTTTCTCTGAAATAATTTGGAATAAAAAATTAATCCTTGGTAAAACATTCATTTTTATTGCTAATATTCTACCTTACCAGAACAAGTTTAATTTTTTTTCAATCTTATAATATCTTCCATTAAGTCTCCAAGTTACCTTTTAAGCAAGTCTTTATTGTTTTTCATTAAGTACAGTTTTAGGTATTTAACTGGTTTAATAGTGATATTAAATTCTGTTATTTGGTGCAGATATTGCTTTTCTTCTTCAGATAAATTCTGTTTTGCTTTTATTTTCTCCATGTTTACCTCAATAGTGTTCAAAATATATTTGACATTATTTCTCATATCATTACATTATATCTCTCATTTATATTTCAGACAAATCCTCTAGTCAGGATGTATTACATTAGTTAAAAAGAAGTAATATCAATTATTTCCATAAATAGTCTATTGAAACGTGCTCAGATTTTAAAGTAATATTCTGTTTAAATACAAGTTAATATTCTTAATTATAAATTTCTTAGCTTTTCACTAAATATGAAATCACATGCCACTTCTTTGGAAAAAAATTAAAATATTATGCAAGAGCAATTCTCAAATCTAGGAATACAAATCTTTACTCCTGGCACATTAAATAAAAGATCTGTAATAAAAATACCCAGAAGCAGAATATCACTTTACTGTTGAGAGATGCCCTTGTTTCTATTAAAAAGGAATCAGAGAGTTAAGTTATAAATGGTAAAGACAAAGAGAAATACTTTATAAAATCAAATGTGCTTCTGGTACTTTAATATCCTGGTAGTACTGTAGTTAGGTCTGTGTTTCTTAAATAGAAATATATTTCAGTTTTTGTGACTAGGAAGTGTCACTGGTCAGAAAAATAGAGTGGGGCTGTTTTTTGTTTTGTTTGAGAAAGTAATACAGATAATCACTGAGCAGTTAAGTGACAGTTAAGGTACAGTATTTGTCCTTATTCAGAGAAGCTGATTGGTTGACTCTGGAGTCACTACCTCCCTCTTGGCCTCGATTCCGAGATCTATCTACCAATCTGCACAGAACTAGCACAATCAATCATAATGCATAACTTTAAAGAATGAGTTTTTATGCTTCAGTACATTGATTCAGGCTGATAGTAATAATTAGGTAAACTGCAATTTTCTATTATGAAGAGGAGGACCTGTATACTGAAAGCACTGTATTATCAGAAGAGATATTGCAAGCAGCAAATAAACTACATCAATGTAACAAGGGAAGTGATCTTAGAAATAATGATGTACCCAGGATGGGATAACTTAAAACAGATCAAGAAAACATTTTAAGGGCGTGGTTCTACAGCACAGTTATTGCTGTGCAATTTTCATGCACTATGTATAGGCTTATGCAGTAAGAAATATATGAAAGGCAAACAGCAACAATTTAACAAGGATTGTGGATTGTTTCTTAAATGCCTCAATAATTCAGAGAGAGAGGGGGAGAGGGAGAAAGAGAGAAGAAAGAGTAAAAAAGTTGGCAAAAAGCCACTTGTGCTTTTAAGAGTAAATATTCATCAGTCCCATTCAAGCTCTACAATGTTCATGTCCGCAATTCTGCTTTACAAACGGATGATATTACTAGCATTTTAAAGTAATGAATTTTGTGAAGAAAATGGAAAACTCTAGATAAAATAAAAAATAAATAAATTGTGATATCCTTTCCTGGGGCAATCTTCACACAGTGAAGGTGTTATTACAAACTGAGAGATTTGTTAAGTAAAATTTTGCCAGAAGTGCTAGAATATGTACTCCTGACTTTCCCCTCTGTTTTGAGTAAGATGAGGAAAATGGGGGGTTTTATGTCACAGATTTTACTGGGGAGGGGTAAATTCAGCTTCACAAAGGCACAGAATATGTTATTTTTGACACAACAAGATATAGTACTTGAACTGTTTTTTAATCATGGGAAATATAATAAAGAAACTTATACTGTACATTACAATCGTATTTTACACTGTTAAAGTATGTATTACAAGAGCGTAACATCGCAAAACTGTAAAATGGTTAAGATTAAAGAATAATATAAATATCATTTAAATTATAAAATGTTTGCTTTCAATGTGAAGAAAAACTCATATTAAAATTCTCATGCCTCATTTGCTGCTTTACTGCATTGTTAAGTATTTAATTTTAAACTCAGATTCATAGCTTTTTAAAGCAAGGTAGCACTTTGGACAACATCTTTCAAGGTGTCATGTATAATTTGTTTGATCTTCTATGAATGTTTCACATAGCACTTTTCAGGCAAAGAAGAGCTAGCAAGTTTTTCCTCATCCTGGAATAGTAATTCTTTAATTGTGTCCTTATAAATCAGATTGAACCAAGCTGTGCCTTTTAAATGTATCAACTTCCCTTAATTTCAATTATACACACTTTTCTCTCATTTGTCCCCTCCCCACAGTCTCTGTCTTTACTGTATCTATATGATATTTTGAAAAAGTGCTTAGTAGTAAGCTATTTGAATCCATTGCAGCTTTTAATGGCATTTTTGTAAAATGTCAGATGGGTTAATACTGACCAGCGAGAATCGACACCATTTACTCTGATATTCAATATCAAATGACATTTATTGCATTCTCAGAACGTAAATGGAAGAACTCACCAGTGGGCCCAAAGCACAGCCATTTGCTGTGCATGCTTGAACTCTGAAGGCATGGAGACTCCAAGGAGAAAGGCCAGAAATATAATAGGTCAGTTTTGAGGAATTCTGCACCAGAGTGCCATTCATGTACAATCCATAGCTGGTAATAAATCCTATTTTAAAAACAATAGCAATAAAAGAGAAACATATAGAGTAACTGTTAACTCACCATAAAAGGAGATTCTAAAGGTTACAATTACCTGGGAGTAGGTCACATTGAACTCAGTGAAGCCTACTTCAGAATATCCATTTATAGGTAGTACTCAACTTACAACCATTCATTTAGTGACTATTCAAAGTTACAATGGTACCGAAAAAGGTAACTTACAACTAGCCCTCAGTCTTACAACTGTCACAGCCTCCTCATGGCCATGTGATCAAAATTCAGGTACTTGGTAACCTCTATGTATTTTCAATGGTTGCAGGTTCCCAGGGTCATGTGATTGCCATTTGCAACTCTTCCAGCTGGCTTCCAAAAAGCAAAGTTAATAGGAGAAGCCAGCTTTGCTTAATGACCATATGATTCACCCAGTGGCAGTGATTTGTTTAACAACCATGGTGAAATGTTGCAAAATTCACCATAACTCACTTAACAATCATGTTGCTTAGCAATAGAAATTCTGCTCCCAATTGTGGTCATAAGTCAAGGACTTATGTATTTATTATTTATTTAAAAGTTTTGTATGGCCACTCATCATAAGCTGAACTCTAGGTGACTCACAACAACTAAACCAATAACTATGAAACTGAAATTAAACCTGGAAAGAATGTGTTAAAATGAAACTCAATTGAACCTTGCCTTGACCTCCATGGCAGGGGTGTCAAACTCAAATCTTCACAGCTCGTCATGTGATGTATCATGACCTTTGCTAAACCGGGCAGGGGCATGGCCATTGTGTGACAAATCTGGCCCAGGGGATGTGAGTTTGACAGCCCTGGTCTCTCTTATAAGAAGAAGGGAAGAGAAGAAGAAAAAACTGCCAGACTTTCAAGATTCTGTTGCCATTGTATACTTAGACAGAATTCCAGCATCTATTGTGGAGATTCCTAAAATTAATTCAACGGGTTGTCACTATGTGCCAAAATTTAGATTTTATCCACGAAAGTGTGTTTTCAGATTCAGACATTGTCTCCAGTCTGGAAATGTGTGGGAAGTTCCTCACAGAATGTGTTTTTGAATAGACCTAAAAAATTCAGTATAATTCTGTTTTACAATATTATAATTCATAAAAACACATGTATAAATAAAAATAAGGAAACATTTAAATCCTAATCAGAAAAAAAAAAAAACTAGTGGATTGTATTTTCAACATAATGCAAACATTCAGAAATAATCTGTAGCTTTCCTTTGCAACAGTAGTTCTGAATTTATTATAAATAAGAACATCTATTGTATAAATGATGGTGTTTCAGACAGAAATATTATGGATTATACCACTTGTTTGTTTATTGAAAAAGTGATCATCTGGCCTTCCTTGAAATGGCCTGCAGAAGAGTTGTTGAGAATTATTCCTGGCCTTTTGATTTGTACTTCGCCTGACAGGCAATAGATGTATATTTGTCTATAGCTAAACTATAATTGTCTATAGTCAGACTATAGAAAAACAAACATGCTACTTCAAAATTCAGCACTTAATATGACACCGATTTATCAGTTACATATCTTAATTGTTACTTTATCCCAAAGCTTTGTGCAGAACCATTTCTCCATTTTCTCCCCTATGACCACCTTGTGCAATAGATTGGCAGAAGAACTTCCATAACAAATGATGGCTTTAAACCTTCAAAATCCTTCATCAGTGTCTTGATCTCTAATCTGTGGTTTTGCTGTCTCTTTTATAAAAACACATAGTTACATTCACAATACATCATTTGGGTAATTGATTAATTGGGAAAAGCAAATCCTTGCATGGAGAGTGGGACATGGGTAATTATATAATGGTCATGACAGGATATCACAGATAAGCAAGTATCTTGCTCATTCCCTCTTGTCATTTTACCTCATATTTCTAAAAAAATACTTCAAAAAATAATTTCTGTAAAATTACTTCAATTTTTCTCATCTCACAATAGTTAAAAAGTGACAAGACAAATGTGGAGATACTTCTAAAGTGACTTTCTCCAACTTAAAGTCTAACTACAAGGAAATCATTGTATTTTAATGCACCACATAAAATAAAATTTAGAACTACCCTTTTGCCCCAGGTTTAATTCCTGACAATTTTTTTCTCTTCATGTTGGTCCACTGTATATTTCTTTTTAATATCATTCTGTTTCACCTATGATATATATTATATTGCTAATATTTGTTCCATCAAAAACCTTGGGGAAATTTCTTGGTTGGCAATTGACATGAAGATTTCTATTCTCCAGGCATAATTAAACTACCTTAATGTGAAAGCATTCTTTCAGCGTCAAGCTGCTGTATAAAGTATTGCTGTTGTAATAAAACTGAAAGAATTGTTTTTATCCACTGGGATGTAAAATTTGAAATATACTGAATCAAAAGATACTAATACAAGAATTCAATAGATATATAATAACATCTCAGGACAATATTTCTAAATAGCCACAGATAGCTGAAAATTAGCCCAAGGTAGGTAATGTCTGACAGGAATACTTTAGATTCTCCCTCAGTGGACCATGTTTGCTTCTAGGAGAAGAAAGTTGTCATGAAGGGATGAGTTTGTTATAATCCAGATTTTTCAAGGCCTAGGGTTATCCTTTGCATACATATGAACTTCTGATATTTAATATGAGCTGAATTGTTTCCCATATCATGAAACAATGTTTGAAAATGCTGCATCCAACAGATTCTGCTCTAGGACAAAAACATTTCATCCCAATTAATTTCCTGCTTCTCTTCTCTTTTACCACATTATTTCTGGCTATTCCTTCTAGTTCCAGCACCTTTAACATATCATAACTAGAACTAAGCAAACGAGAAGACAGGAAGTTAACAGCAAACATATTCCTGCTGGAAAAAAAATGAAGAGGAAAGGGGTGGAGGAAGTATCTCACCAATACCTAACTTAAAGAAGTTTAAGCTCTTGTCAATATCTGTTGCAGTCCTCCTGAACTGAATTTTGTTCCAGCTCCCCATCAACTGCAGCAATGGTACTGTTTTCTATGTATCAGTAGTATCATGGATTTCAGTTCCTTAGGTGTCACTTGCTAGAATGATTTACCACCCAAAGTTGCTACAAGATTTCAAAGTTTTTTTCTGATTGTTATCAGATTTCATAGTTTCATATTTTAGCATATTTTTCTTTAATGAAAAATATGTGAAAATCAAGCTTGAGCTCAGGGTTCAAATGAGGGGTCCTTGATGCTCTCTGAGCTTGGTTGTTTTCCTGCAGACATTTCATTACCCAAATTAGGTTATGTAAGTGCTAGTCTGGTGTAGCACTGATGATGTCACCTAGTTGGGGTAATGAAATGTGTGCAAGAAAACAACCAAGCCCAGGAAGCACCAAGGACCCATCATACTTTTCCTTCCTGTTTTCTACTCTGGAAATGTGCTTCATACTGCCCTAGTCTCCCATTCTCTACAAGCAAAATAGACTTGAGACATCAAAAACTGTTCTTAATTGAAGCTAAGCAGATTTCCAATGCTATTAATATTATTTTATTTTTGCCTTTATAGCTCACTGAATAGCATAGGAATCACCTTTGGAGAAATCCAGTTTGCTTGGGCTCCAAGTGGCATCTCAGTGATATCTGAAGTGGTTCCCAACTGATTCTTTTATATTGGGTGTGGTTGGGTGTGGTTCCCAACTAATTGTTTTACTGTTGAAATTCAACAGTATTGGAAATTGAAATAAACCCTAATTACAGTAATTAAGATGCAGAATGTCCAACTAAAAATGAAATAAAGTGCTTATAATAATTATGCCTATATATCAATAAATGCTAATAGACATTCATTGCATGTGAAGCAAATGCATATTATTTAAACACTAAATAATAGAAATGCCTTGCTTCTACCCAAACTGCATAAAGAAAGAAAAGGGACCCAAACTGCATAAAGAAAGAAAGGGGAGAAGGAAATTCATGTAGACTGCAAAATGTATACATTTAACTTACAATAGGCCTGGTGGGAAATCGATACTAATTAAAATAAATTCATAAATACACAGATGTAGTTGTCAACTCTGAAGCTGGTCTGACTGAGGCCATCTTGGAGGCTTCAATACGAAAAACTAAATGGCAAAGATGAAGAAGGTGTGCCATATAGAGGAGAAGAATATTTTGGGTACAAGTAGTCCTCACTTAATAACCAGTCATTTTATAGCCATTCAAAGTTACAATGCATTAGGATTGATATGGGTTCACATAACATTGTGAAAAAAGCTGAAAAATGGCACATGGGTGTTTGTCTTCCAGGTTCACTTAGAGACATAAATTGAGGACTACTTGTATAAAACTGCTCTCAACGTGCCCAATAACTGCAGTTCCATAAAACTGCAGTTATGATACATTCCATAAAATGTATCAGCTGTACTTGGGTGTTGAGACCAGGAGATTTGTAACAAAAGTCTTTTCCATTAAAATTCTGAAAGAGCATATATGACACACATAAATCTTTCCTTGATTTAAAAAAATCGTAAAAACTTTTTGGCAACCATGATGACCTGATAATGCTGATTGGACCTGATAATCCAGCATAATTTATATTGCATCTTCTTGGACTGAACTCTAGATTTGAAGTCTTGATGATATTATTGTCAGCCTCAAGCAGTCACTGCTAATTATCAATCCAGGCTAATTGATTATGCCTCTTTAATTATTAAATGAATCGTGGATGGGATTTCATTTGGTAGAGCTACAAACTTGGAATCAAATTTTCCCCACTGCAATTTCCATGGATTTAATCCATCTCAATTGGGTATTCATATCCCACCATACAATATGCAAAATTCAACTCAGAGATAATCCCTGTGGCTAGAGATATTTCAATTGCTTCAATAAAGGTTTTTAATTTCTAGCAATATGTCTCTCATTTTTCAACAAAGTATCTATCTGACAATTTGATCCTTTATTAATAAGTCAGCAACTTCTCCAAAGTTAAGTGTCTCATTTTACCTTTGCAAATCAGCAACAAAACTCTGGAAGGGTTATGATTTGTTTTGTTTTCTAATTTGATGCCTTTTATATGCCCTTCAACCTTCATATTATGATAATGAAGTCCCCTCTCCTTCAAAAAAAAAAAAAGTTCTTATGGCTTTGTAAGGTTTCTGTTACTTCCCTCCACTACAGTTTCTCTATCTTCCATAAAGAAGATTCCATGAACTATTTCCAAAACTTCCAGTTGTCTGTAGCATGATTGGAGAGATAGAAGATTTTTAAGGAATCTAAGATGGCCCATCGTTACTTTTCTCACACTGTAGTCCTCAGAAATCATGTCACTAAATTTTTCTGATAAATTGTAAATAAGCAGGGACACAATTTTCCATACCCTCTTTCTTTCCCTCTCCGTATTCACTCTATCATCTCCTTGTCCGTCATACCTTTCCCTTGCCATTTTTAAAAAAAAAAATATGACTCCCAACTGCCAAAGGATATATCCTCTACCTGGCCCTCTGATCATGCACCCCCTGATTACTTTTATCTTTTTATTAAGACTACTCCATTACTTCCAATTGGTCTTTTTGGTAAGCTAACGTTTGGTGATAATATGATCTTCTCAAAATAATCAGTAAACCCTGAAATGCTAGGATAAGGCAAGTTGTAAAAGACAAATATTTTTAATCCCAAATTGAATCTCTGCCATTTCTTTTGGCAAAGTTTTCTCCTTAGAGATGCTTAAAAGGGATTCTACAGTCATTATGATGCTGCAGTTTAAATGTTTTTGAGAAGAAGACTGTACTTTCTGTTTTTGTTCCCTATTTTCCTATCTGTACATAAGCAACTTTTCAAAGACCCCAGGGATACAATATTTACACTGTACTTAGTGTTGGAAAGCAAATCCATACTATTGCCATTCTCACTGAAATTACATGATAATTAACAAATAATTGGTCTCCTGACCCCTAACCCTCCACTTCCTTTAACCTAATATCTAAAGCCACTGGATATTCTGCATATCCAAGGGGAACATTATTTAACAGTGCTTTGTGGAAGTTAAAATGCAAGCAGCACTGCCTGGAGTGAAGCTGTGAATGTAATTAATGGACCATAGAACTGTGCTGGTCCTGGATATAAACTGTCTTTTCAGTTTAAATTTAAGTTTTGGTTACTACAAATCAGGGGTGGGATTCAAATTTTTAACAACCAGTTCTGTGGGCGTGGCTTAGGTGGTGGGCATGGCTTGGTGGTCATGTTATTGGCTGGGTGTAGCCAACTCAATATCACTCACATCGAGGCACACATCTCCTTGCCTAGCCTCTCATGACTGTGGGGATGTTGCAACAGTTGTAAGTGTGAAAAATGGTCATAAGTCACTTTTTTCAGTGCAACTGTAACTTTGAGTGGTCACTCCACACAAGCAAAGTACCAGCAAAGGAGGAGAAAAAAAACTCCAGAGATGTTCCTGAGACAGGAAGTCTAGTCCTACCAAGAATGTAATAAGGTTTAATGGAGAGGGAGTTTCTGTAAGCAACACCAGAATGTTTCCTTCCTGCCTTCCTTACAGTCTTGGACTTGAAACTCTGCAGCCAAAGGCTGTTCCTGGGAGAGTTTTTCTCCAGCCCAGAAGGTAACCAGGACATTGGGGGCAAAGTTGGAGCAAATAAAGGGACTCCTACTTATTATATGACTATTGCCTTCGTGCCACGTCCCTGGTCATCACATAACGTTTTGGTGGCAGAACAGTGCAGTTAATACCATTTAGGAGTGCAGTGGATAAACTGCTGGTAACAGTGGGAAAATTTGGGATGGGGTAGGATTGGGCAGGTCTTTGTTTTTAAAAGCTTTATTACACTTATGGCCTATATTATAGTTGGAATGTGCTTTCTGACATGACACAGATCACAAAATCACAATCATGAAAGCTTAATAGCCATATGCATCTGGGCTGCAAGTTACCCACCTCTGGCATAAGCTTTCATGAGTCACTTAACAATAACAGAATAATAGAGTAATAGAAGGGACCTCAGAGGTCTTCTGGTCCATCCCCCTGCTCAAACAGGAGACCCTTTACTATTCCAGACAAGTGGCTGTATAGTCCCTTATGGAGTACCAACAACCGGGGCCACAGTGGCTCACATGGTAAGATGCTGGGTCTGTGTACCGCTAAGGTCGACAGCTTGGTGGCTTGATTTCTGTGAGCAAATAAACCATGGAGGGACAAGAAAGGAGCTTCCCTGACTGCCTACTGGCATTCAGGCATCCCTCAGGTAAAGATAACACCATCCAAAAAAAATCCTTTCACAGCCACTTCGGTGATCCCTGGCTAAAATGTGCCATATGATTGATTGATTTATTGATTGATTGATAAATAAATAAATAAATAAATAAATAAATAACCAACCAACCAACCAACCAACCAACCAACCAACCAACCAACAACTTTTAAAGGCAAGCTGTTCCACTGTCAGAAAATTTCTCTTTAGTTCTAGGATGCTTCTCTCTTTGATTAATTTCTATCCATTGCTTCTTCTTCTTTGTGGCAACCCCTGAAATATTGGAGCACTACTCTCATGATATCCCAGTTCTTCTTTTCACTAGACTAGACATACCCAATTCCTGAAACCTTTCGTCATGTTTTAGCCTCCAGCCCCCTAATCATCTTTGCTGCTTTTATTTATTTATTATTTTTATTTTGTCAAGCGATTATAAGATAACAGGTATAAGTATAAACATAGTTATGAATACATTAAATGGATACATATGAGAAAAATAAAAAGAAACAATAGGACAGGGATGGTAGGCACGTTGGTGCGCTTATGCACGCCTCCTACAGATCTCTTAGGAAAGGGGTGAGGTCAATAGTAGACAGTCTAAGATTAAAGTTTTTGGGGTTTGAGGAAGAAACCACAGAGTCAGGTAGAGTATTCCAGACATTGACCTGTTGCTGAAGTCACACTCTTTCTCTTTTCTCTGCAATCTTTCCATCTTTTTTAGAACATGATGACCAAAACTGGATGCAGTATTGTAAATGTGATCTTACTAAGGCTTTAAAAAGTGGTACTAATACTTCATGTGATTTTGATTCTGTCCCTCTGTTAATGCAGCCTAGGATTACATTGGCTTTTTTGCCTGCTGCTGCACACTGCTGGCTCATATTTACAATCTACTTTTCACAGAGATAGGGCATGTAGATACATGCACATACATCTGCATACACAAAGCTATTATAGAAACAGACAAAAAGTGGTAATGGTAGAAAATGGTAAATAAAATAATTTATTTAATTAGCAATCAAACAGAAAGCATCAGATATTTTGACAATGTGCTTTAGATCTCTGTGAACCAGCTATGGGTCTCCTCTACAGTGTGGTTGTGCAAGTATTGAAAGAAGCTATGTAAAGGCTCTGCCAAAACAATTCACATTGTATATTTGATTCAACAAGGTATTGTAGCTGTGAGGTGATGGAATTTATCTCAGAAAGGCCCTGCCCAAAAGCTTCTTCCATCCATTTTAAGTGCTAGAGATAACTGTATAAAATGCTGCAAACCAAACAATTCCAGGAGGGAGATACAATCAAACTTACCACTCTCTCCAAAATCTGCATATTGCCATAAAATATCTAGTTAACATATAGACTATGACAAAAAAAATTAATCTTTATTTATTCTATGAAAAATTATGTCAAATCATTGAAAAATAGCTTAGCTGGGGTTCATCAAAAGATACTGCATAATTTAACAGAAATGAACAATCTAGTGGCAATCTACTATGAAAGAGCTTCAGCTACATAATATATTTCTGTCAAATTAACTGTAATTGAAGGTATTAGCTTATGTCAACAAACTGGGATTTGAACATAAAGATTTCCATTTCTGATCACTACAAAAACACCTACTAGGTTATAGTATTAGACTCAAGATGTATCCCAATGAGCAGAGACATGTTTTCACTATGTAAAATGCTTCATTGTACAAAAAGAATCTCAAGCTATCTAGAAAGCAGATCCAAGACTCAAAACTGTACATATTTTTCTTGCCTGTTCATTGTAACAGAGATATTTATGGACTTATGTCTATAAGTACCCCAATTTGGTCTCAAGCTCTTTGTTTATGACCTTGCCTAATCTAGCTATCACTATTGTCTTCCCAGCCTTGAGAAAGAAGCAAGATATCTGCTTGAAATGCACATAATCGTTCTGTGTAATCTGAAAACCATTGCCTCACCTGTGTTAGTTCTTACAAGCTTTCTTTTTCACCTGCTACAATGGTTGCTCTTCTTCCTTGCAATTTAAGATCAATGTTATATTTAGATATGCACTGTAATAATTTGCAATGTAAAATCCAGATTTTAATTAAAATGCTCAATTTCTTCCATTGCTATCCTACCATGAAATACTTCATAAATGACACATTACAGATTATGACATATTTTCAGTATTCTTTTGTAAAAAGTTGTCAGAACTCTTATAATTAGATGTATAAGGGTAGGAGTAAGAGTCCAGTTCTGCCTTTGATCTTTGTTTAAATTGTCCAACTCTGTAGATAAAGAGAATAAAA
Source organism: Pseudonaja textilis (assembly GCF_049901715.1). Lineage (NCBI taxonomy): Eukaryota > Metazoa > Chordata > Lepidosauria > Squamata > Elapidae > Pseudonaja > Pseudonaja textilis. The sequence continues at coordinate 48,099,302 of NC_141990.1, forward strand.
TAACACCAATTCCAAACTAGTGAAGATTAATCTGGATGTTACATGTCAACTGTTATATGAGGTATGCTTGCTAAGCACCTGCCTTGGAAATACCCCAAATCAATGTAGGAAGATGTATGTTTCCCTTTACTAAAAAGGTATGTTTACCCTTTTCACGTACAGGCATATGAAAAATTGCGGGCGAAATTACAGATTTGGTTCCAGACCACCACAATAAAGCAACCATTGCAATAAAATGAGTTACATGATTTTTTTTCCTAATGTACATAATTTGCCAAAGTCATGTTCACACTATACCATTAAGTGTGTAGCAGCATTGCATCTACAAAAATCAATGTACATACTTTAATTTAAAATACTTCATTGCTAAAAATGCTAATCATCATCTGAGCCTTCAGCAAGTTGTAATAGTTTACTGATGGAGAAGCTTGTAAAAATCCACAAAATCTGCGAAGTGCAATAAAGCAAAACACAGATAAAATGAGAATGCTGATAGTTCCTATTTAGAATGTGCTTCCTATGGTTCTTGAAATACAATACCACCATAAAGAACTGTAGTCATTGATAATCCCATCATCCATTTTTTTATTTTGTTACTTGCATATTTGTCTTGAACACCTGATGTCAAATAGACTATTTCCATAGGAAAAAAAATATTCCAAAATAAGCAATAACGCATGGTGATGTGCTCAGTTCAACGAACATCTGACAAATAAACTTGTCTTGTAACAACTTCTAATTGCTTACTATTTATTCTGAAATAATCAATGACACTATGTCATTTCAAAGCAAAAGGCAGACTACCTTCAAACTTAAATTAATTTGCAGATTACAGCAGATATTTATAGTTCTCTGAAACTACCAAATACATTATTAAAGATATTTTATACTCAACTGGAGCAATTTCTTAGTATCATTTTTTGTTATAAGCCTTATGAATTCAGCTGATTTCTGGGAAAGTAGACATTCAATCAGATATTTTTAAAACCATTCAGTTATTTTTAAAGTAGAAACATGCATATATAATACAAATAGGGCTGCCATTTTTTCCTCTGATTTTGTTCTTATGCTTGATCCATAGACATTTAGCTAGTGCAGATTTATTTTGTATCAGGAAAAATATAAACTGCTATGCTACATTCTTGTTATGGCACAAATAATGTAGGCTGAACAGGAAAAGATTACCACTCTAGTGGTTGACCTACAATTAGTTATTTCATTTCAATTGAGGAAGTTCTTCTCCTTCCAGAATCCACCAGATTAGATCATATAAACCAGCTCTCTTCAACCTGGCAAATGATCATTTTATAGCATGCATTTTCCTAGCAAGACTGCTTAGACTCTTCTGCATTAAAAGAAAGAAAGTAAACATGGCTCAGAGGAAGTTTATCTGAATTCTAGTACTATTCTATAGTCCAGTCCAGTGGCTCTTGGCTGTCTCTGACTATCTAATTGACAACACCAGATGCACTCTGATACAATAAGAAAAGACAATATAGAAATTTTACACATATGTTTATGTTTATGTATGTGTATATATGCATATGTAAATGTATATAGAGTCAAAACACCATAATTCCTTGCCTGTTATTTACCTCCTCATAAGCACTTTTAAAGTACAGATATGAAACCAATGGCTGGATATATTTAGAAATCAAAATTAAGAAGATGCCATAAAGAAAATCAATATGCTTAAACGAGATTTCAGAAAGTAACCTTCAGTTCAATTGTTCCATAAAGCATTCATTAAAAAAGAGAATGCAATTCATGAGAACCATCAAAAGGGAGCACTTTTGAGCCACCGAAACAGCAAAACAGGACTGAAAACTTCAATCTCCAAGCTGTAGACAACGATACCATCGCCGTATTTTATGTGCTAAAATGATCATTAAAAATTAAGCACCACATAGAAGCTGCCATTTAGAATATTAATTTACCTTTACTAATCATCTTTTTAACTTGAGGCTAAAACAGTTCACTCACCATTCATATACTCTGGCTTAGTCCATGAAATGTTAAAAGAGTCAGAGGAATATGACTGGACTTCAGGAGCTGGAACCCCTTCTGGGCCAGTGTTCATTGTTTTTACTGAAATGATTTCACTCATTGTACAGCCACCTGTAGTGCAGACCTTTGGAAAAAGAAAGAGAGACCAATATTAAAACCTGACATGAAATATATCCCCAGTGTATACGATTCAGAAAAGGAAATGTAAAGAAATCTAGTCATTTTTAAAGGTTGTTTTTTTAATCCTGCATTTATTTTTATAAATAACTCAAGGCATGAACATACTTAATGCTTCTTCTTCCTCCTAGTTTTCCCCCAACAACCTTATGAGGTAGGTTGGGGTGAGAGAGAGTGACTGGCCCAAGGTTACCCAGCTGGCTTCTATGCCTAAGGCAGGACTAGAACTCATAGTCTCTTGGTTTCTGCCTGATGCCATAAGAGCGGCCTTCATATGTTTAGTTCTCAAAGCAACACAATTTATTTCTTTATGCAGTCCTTTGTTTGTTTGTGAGGAATTAAAAGAGGAATTACAAGAGTTCATTTCAAGAGTCTTTCCCAAGATCAGGGTCCTCCAGAGAAGAAGGCTGTTATGAAGAGATCTCTGATGCTAACATGGCTGTCAACCTCCATTCAGGAATCAGAACAAAAAGAATAGGGCATTGGCATGAAAAGATGTCCTGTAGAACAGGATCAAGTATAAATCCTTCCATTCCCCACCATTCAGACAGAGCTGAAGAAGCTTCTTGGATGAGAAGCGAAACGTCTTCAAAGAAAAAACAAGAAAGTCCAGTTGTTTCCTGAAAAAGCACCTTGGAAGCAACTATGACCTGGATAACTGAAAATCTCCATAGACTCCTGTAGCACAGGATCAGTTTCTTAGATGCAAACAGGCAAAACTGAAATATCTAGTACTGTCTACAAGTCTTTCCTTGTTTCACATTTTCTAACACTCTTGTGTTTCATATTACACTGGAAGGGCATACTAAAATTTGTTTATGGAATAGGTAGAGCTGTAAACATTTCTAGATGTCTTTTTTCCCCTCCCCTCCATTAAGGTGGATGTTGTTTTATTGGGTTTCTTTGGAGTAGGTGAAACAGAAAGATACTGAAACTTATGTTTCTTGACTCAGCTCACTAGGTGGCAGCACTTAGCCAATCTCAACTGATGTTGAAAAAGTATGGTTGGTATTGGAGAGGAAACTATTTCATCTACAACTGAAATTGTCTAAAAGCAAAATTCTATATGTTTTCCTTGGACTGCAGAGATAAAGGGCTTGGATCCTACGGGTCCTCGTTGTTGAAAGACCAGCTCTATCATCTTCTCTCCTTTGAGTATTTTACCTTACATTCACTTAAAATTAAAATAATGAAGAATATATGTAGCTCTGACTTCAATTGTTGGGTTCCTGGTGTTATCTAAGCTGACACTGTCACATAGTCTGATTATGAAACATCTGCAAGAAGAAAATCAAGCTCAGGGAACACCAAGAATCCAATAACTTTAAAGTATGTTATCTTAATTTGATTCTCCCTTACCCAGCATCCACTAATTTTTCTTTTCTTGTTGGAATTGTGTCTTTCAGATTGTAGGTTGAAGAGCAAAGACTGTCTTTATTGATATTCCCCTTTTGGAAACTTTACAGATGAAGAGTGGAGAAAAATGATTTAAATAAATGTACCTGCCTATTCTGCAACTCCCAATAGTTCAATGGGGCCCACTCCTAAATAGATTCAGGATCTCTATCTTGGTACATTGTTATTATTTTATATTCCTTTTTAGGTAGATACTAACTGGTGTCTCTCTGTGTGCATTTCTTCTTTCCATTTTAACATGCAAGGTAACCCCCCATTTGCCTTTGCTAATGTATCTTGAAAGAATCAAGTGAGGGACAAGGCAAGTCTTAGCAGCTTTTCAGCATTTACACACACAAGTTTTTGGCAAGCCTTACTTCACATAGTCAAAAGTTGGATTTGATGTGTTTCAGCTATACTCAATCTGTTGATGGAACACACATACCCCTCAAACTATTGACTTTGATCTCTCTCTGTGCCACTAAATTTGAACACTTTATAAATGGAAATTCATTTAACATTTATCTTTTTGCATTAAAAAATCCTGCGGTCCAAAGCATCTAAGAAGAAAGAACTGCTAGTGAAAAGTAATACATGTAATACAGCTGTTTTAAAGTTTTAGATTTGTGAGAGGAAAAACTTCATTCAAAAGAATTATAGTAAACTGATTTGCATTTTACAAGGTTCTCAACCATTTTAACAATTGTATACTGTACATTTAGGTGATGATAAACACAAAGTTTCTATATCTGAAAACAGGAGGAGATAATTTCCTTCAGATTATTATTTTTTGGTCATAGAAATGTATGTTTGTTCAAAACTTTGCCCAACAAACCTCAGCAGTAAACAGTCTTTTTCACTGATTCTCACATTCTTGGTCACACTCCCAGAGATTAGTAGATAAAAGGGCCTAAGGGTCTCTTGCATCTTATATTGCTTTTTAGGGGAATATGCTTATATGCAGACTTAAGTGCTAAGGAATGGGGAGAGGATGTCTTCACCTAAGAAATCAATATAGCAAGACAACAGACAGCTACTGAACAGTGCAACTGTTAAACCTTCAATCTTTGTGGGCCCAGACTAGAATTCCACTATGAAGGACAAGCAGAGGACAAGACAGTGTGTAAAAGGAGGCCTCTCTTGGTCTAAGAACTGAGAAGGTTTTTGAAAAAAATCTGGGGAACAAAGGTAGGAAAAGATGAAATGCATTGCTAAAGCATGGCAATAAAAGCCAGATTGTAGCATAATGCTTATATTACAGTGTTGCATATATAAGAAATTATAATTATCAAAATTCCATAAACAAAGATGTTAGAGAAGACTTAAGGAACTTGATGCTCCAGCAACTGCAGCAAGCCACATTTATACCAAAAAGATGACATGTATACATACTCACCTCCCACACACATATAGTGACATGATCAGCCTAATGCTATTAGTCTGTAGTCTGAAGAGCTATGATGGCACAGTGGTTAGATTGCAGCATTGCAGGCTGCCTGCCAGGGGTTTGATCCTCACTGACTCAAGGTTGACTCACCCTTCCAACCTTCCAAGGTGCGTAAAATGAGGACCCAGATTGTTAGAAGCAACAGGATGACTCTGTAAACTGCTTAAAGAGGGCTGTAAAACATTGTGAAGCAGTATATAAGTCTAAATGCTGTTGCTATTATCACAAGTATGTATATATCAAGAATAAAACAGCTGCATTTAGAACGGATGATGAAGTGATTATCTACGTTTCATTATTTGCCCACTGCTTAATTTGTCCCCATAACTTGTTGTTTCTGGATGTATTGATGATAGCTTCGATTTTGGGAGATGTAGTCAAACACTTCCAGAGTGTAGCCATTTTTTTAAAAGTTATGCTAGCAAATTTAAGGGAGTGGCATATTGATTTGTACTCTTGCCCTGAATTGCATTTCTTTTCTTCTGAAACAGTTCTTGTGAACAACCAGTAGTCTTGGCAATGGTTAAAAAAGACACTGCCATGTATTTGAATTTAATACAGTAACAGAGTTAGAAGGGATCTTGGAGTTCTTCTAATTCAACCCCCTGTTCAAGCAGGAGACCGTATAGTGATTCTCTCAATGTATATTCCTCCTGGCATTTAAGGAGATACATTATTTTCCAGGTATACGATAACAGTTTTAGGACATTAATTAGATCACTCTCAGAACAGCCCAGAAGATGAGACCTATCCAAATGCAGTGGTGTAATAGAAATCAGAATAGTCACTGCCCAAACTCCAAGTGTATTCTGATCTCTAAAGTGAAGGGTTGGCTCTCAATCACTTCTAACAAGTGGGGAGGGCTCTCTATCTGGCCTACTTCAAGGAGAATAATTAGGTTTTAAATGCTATCCTGAACACCATCAGGGTGGGAGCTGTCTGGATCTCAAGGGAGATTAAATATGAAAGTTTAAATTCAATTGCTGGCTCCTGCAGCCCACTAGGTCTGTAGGAAGAAACAGTTTGCCATTGACTACTTCTGAAACTTGTTTTTTGAATTCTCTACTCTAGTCATGGAATTCTTGGGTGACCCCCGCATTCAAGGCACTTGGATCATCTTAATTCAATCAGGGCTGATCCTGTCTTAACTTCTGAGATAAGATCAGTTCATAAAAAATCAAAACAAAAAATCTCTCTGTGTTATGAAATTAATTTGCTGCCTCAACATTGCAACTTGAACTGTTATAAAAATCAGTGTTATGGGGGGGGGGGTTTCTTTTAAAAATGCAAAGGTAAGAGAACCACAATCCCATGATTATTGCACTGAAATTCTTCCCTTGTTCCTAACTTTCGTTGGTCAGGAAACTAAAAAGAAGTAACAATTTTTATTTTCATGAATATTTGTAAACTGTTCAAACTCAAGGATGGGAATGGGTGGTATGTAAAAGTAGAATTAAGTAGCTAGAAAATTAACAAAGGATTCTGTTAACTGTTACAGTTACTATGCTAAAATAGATAAAGGCCAGATTTCAATGTGGATTTCAAGTCATAATTAATTTGAAGGTCTTTACTCAGACTTTGAATCAAAGTCTTATTGTTATTGGAAGGTAGATTATTTTCTTGTGGCATAATCTGGTACAATATTTAGAGCATTCAAGAGCATGTTGAGAAAAATGAATGCATACAGAGTGTCTACACATAAATGTAAATGTATTCATAATCAAGAACGGAATATTTTCTATGGCATTTATGAAAGCAAATGTCCTTATATAGGTATTACTATAAAATGATGAGAGTGTTTAAAACAAACAGGGGCAATCTCATGTTTATATTCAAGATATTTTCAGTTGTATCATGGAACTTAAACTGTTCTTTAATCAAAAAGCAAAAGGAAATGACTGCACAAAATAATAGCAATGACATTTAAAAGACATTTTTAAGTGTTTGTAGTTTGCAATAAATAAATTTTGTCTTCTAGTTTCACTATTGTAAGTTGCTACAGAGCAGGAGAGGGGAGAAGAGAGAGAGTTATCATCTTCCTTGATATAAGGAACAATTATCACTTTAATGACAATATTTCTGAGTATATATATAAATATCACAAATTTTTCTCTCCCAAATCTTTCTGGGAATTTTCTATCTTGAAGCTGAGAACCTACAATATGATCCTCTAATCATTGAGCTACAATTCTCATCAACCCTGACCTGGCTGAAGATACACAAAGATTACAGGTGCCACAATCCTGTTCTTCCATCAACCCATTCCAAGACAAATTCCTTGTGTGTCCAACCATACTTGGCCAATAAAGAATTCTATTCTATTCTTTCTCCAGAACTACATGAGAATTGATCTGATGAATCTTTTCCTTTTCTTTCTACAAGAAAGTTGTAATAGCAGCACCAAACAGGCTGCAGGACCTTGAAAAATAAACATCCAGAGTTCTTGGACCTAGGAATTTTAGAAAATACCGCATTTCCAAGGAGCTTTGGTTTCTTGTGGCTTAATAAGAGTAAACTGAAAATTGATTCTGAATGATGAAATAGAAAGAAAGATCATTTCTGAAGACAAGGAAGTAGAACAGATGTAAACGAGGCTTCTATTATGAGACTTGCAAATTGCAATTTGTCTGTAGGAGTTGCAGTAGTGCTTGATCAACTGTGAAACAGCTAAACTTTTAGGATAAGAGCTCTATGATATTTGCATATAAAAAAATTGGTGACATCTTGAATATTTCTTTTATAACATAAATGCAATTCCCTAAGTTCAAAACATTTTACATTATTTTTATTGGGAAAAAAGAACCAGAATGACATAATGGTTAAAGATGTTGGACAAGAAAAGGGAGCACCAGATTTTATCCCATCCTCAATCACAAAACATTTTGGATAACTTTGGGCCAGTCATTCTCTCTCAGTCCAACTATCTCACAGTGTTGCTGCTTTGAAATCAGAAAGGAAATGCTATATACACCACCTTGAGGTCTTGAATGAAAAACAGGATTCAAATCTACATTTTGTTTACTAATAATCAGGCTGGAATACACAATTCACTAACGGAAGAAATAAAATGGGGCCAATTTCTTTTCAGATTTTTGTTCCTGCTGTGATTCTTAATGCAGTGAATATTTTCTGTCTCTGTGATCCAATTTGTTTTGGGTCATAGAAGATTTGATTTTCCCCACACCTATTTTGAAACAAACATTCAATTTATTATTTTCCTTTAATGTGCTATATGAAAACTTAGCCAGTTTGGCTTCCATCACAACAGATAAAAGAAAATATAGATAACACATACAGAAGCTATCATTTGCTCAGTTGTCACATTTATTACTTTCCTCAACTTACTGCTAACTTGATGAAGTATTCAGTACCAGGGGAAAGGTCTTGTACAGTATAGTTCTGAAAAAGATCTGTAGAGTTATAAATTGCATCCCAAACTATAGATGTTTTCTCTTTCCTGGCAATGTACAGGATACAGTTATATATCATTCCATTTACTTCCTTTGGAATATCCCACCTACAAAAAGAAGCAACGTATCATTATACAACAATTAAAGAGGGCAGTGGGGAAATATATAATGTTTACTTAGAAAGTGAAAGCTAACGTGGTCATCAAGCAATTTGGGGCAAGTATTGAAGAACAAACAAAGCAACTTAGAAAACTTTTTAATATCAAATTTATAGCAGAGGTCCAAAATACTTTAACATTGTGTTTAGAGTGAAAATTATATCCTGATCATATCACAAAGCCTTCTTCCTCTATTACTATTTGCACTGAGGGTGGTGGCCATATGTAGGTTACACTGATTGCATAAAGACTAATGGAAATTAACTTGGCAAATGGTAATCAAAGATTTACAGAGCCACTATACTACTACTAATCACTTTTGTGCATTTAATCATAGTAAATGTATGTCGCAGACCTTATCTGTGATTTAATTCACTAGGATTCTTGCATAAATTGATACTATATGTGTCACAGGTAGAAAAAGGACCCATGCTTACATTCTTTAACCCTTTCTTATTGGGCTTGGTTTCCAGACTCTTCCATCATTTTGGCATCTTTTTTGAACTTGTTCCAATTTGACACTGATCATTTGAACAATGGAACCCAGAATTAGACATAGTTAACTGTAGTGCCCAGTATAAGAACTCAAGAGGAGAGTTATTACATTTGCCAAGATTGTCCCACTCCAACATTACTAAGGAAAAAGAGAGAATTTTACTTAACTGTGCTTCTAGTGTTCTAGAATCCAAAATGATCAGATCTGGCACATCCACGTGAACTGGTGGGAACTCCGTTGTAAGCACTGTGACTTGTGTACTGTTTTTGCAGCCAACCATTGTGCAAACAGAGATACAAAACTGGTATGGGGTAAAAACTTTCAAATCTACAAAAAGGGGGACAATAGACATGAGTATTAATTGGATTTAATAAAGCATTAGCAAATATTTATCTGTCACATCTCTGTACATTTTTTTCAAAAATTAGGGCACTGTAAATGTCAATTAATTACCAATCTTATAAAAAATAGCTCCTGAATCAGTGAAAAATATAGAAAATTTAATCATAAAATTAATAATAATAAGAATATGTAGCTAAAATCTGTATTTTAGGCAATATTGGGCTTCAGGTTTTAGTGACCATCACCTGGACAACAGATTTCCTGGCAATTTAGCTGGCAACTTCAGAGACATTGTAGTCAACTGGTAACTGAGTAGAGTCAGAGTTTCTATCTTTGTAGCCAAGTGTTCTGCTGCTAATTAGTCTTTAGACAAACTGGTTTCTGATTGATGCAGTTTGGTAAGGGGTGGCCTCTCACTGGCTCTTTGTGACTGGTTCTGATTGGTTGCTTTGGTGGTATTGGTTCTTGATTGATCCTTTGCTCATGTCAGCTTCATGTCAGTTAACATCATGGAAGAGAAGGCACACCAAGACTTTCAGACAGGGATTTTCCCCAGCATTGTTTGAAGATGCTTAAGAAAAGTAAATTTATTAATTTATAATTTCTGAAGGGCTGTGCACCACAGCTTAAAGAGTTCAGGGCATCATTTGGTGATATAGGGACATTTGAAGCAGAGGTGGTATTCAGTAGGTTCTGACCAGTTCTGGAGAACCGGTAGCGGAAATTTTGAGTAGTTCAGAGAACCAGCAAATGCCACCTCTGACTGGAGATTTTACATTATCCTTCCCTTGACACGCCCACCAAGCCATGCCCACAGTACAAAATTTTGAATCCCACCACTGATTTGGAGGGTCAGAGCTTTTTTTTTTCATTCCCCCACCCCAAGGATGTTCAGGGTGGGAATGGCAGACCAGCCTCTTCTGTTCTACATTTAAAATCTCCCCTGCCAAGTCATCAATTGCTATTTTTTCCAATCTGTTTTAGAGGTGATGAAAGCTTTTAAAATTGGAGATGAGAGTAGTTTCTTCTTAGTAGTGTCTGACTCTTGTTTCTATTCATAATGCATCACAAAATTAATAACAATAACAAAAACAACAACAGCTTACTGTCACTTCAACTATTCATTTTAAATAAAACCAAAACCAAAATGAGATATTCATCTTTAAATACCAAAGAAATCAACTGATTCCTCCCCCCCGCCCCATACAACATGATAAATAAACTACAAAAATAGGAGACAGAGATGTTAACAAGTTTCAACAGCCTAGGTTGATTTCTACCAGCAATGAACTACATGAACCACACATTTAAATCAAACCAACATCAATTACTTGCCACATCTGATCCAATTTATACAGCTTGTTGGAAATTGACCTATTCAAGTGCTTCATAATGGATCAATTGCTTCAACAGATGCAGGTAGAAACATAAATCTAAATCCTGGTCTCTCCCCTAAAACTCTAAGGTTACTGTTTGTCAAGCCCTCCTGATTATGGCTTCTTGTTTTCCATTTGCTTGATTGGATTATTTGCATAAGAGCAAATGCAGGCAATTGTGGACATGAAAAACAGATCATTCTACAATGCATTAGAAATGGTTCAGCAAAAATTATCTGGAGTTGCCTTGAAAAGAAAGGCAACTTGGTATATGAAAGTCTCATGGATTCATGTCAAATAAACTACAGTTTATTCTAAAGATCACAAGTTATATGCTATTTAACAATTGATTTTATGCCTTTCTTGGAGAAATTTCATTGATTTCAATTTACAAAGTGAACCAATAAACAATGATTTCCTTTTCACTTTCTACAGAAATTGAATATTTTATTATCTTATTACTCACACCCACATTAGTAAATTAAAATCCAGTCATTGCCCTTTTTAATCTGCAAGATATCATCTCTATCAATAGCATAGCTCATTCTATCTAAACAATTTAATATGATGACATGTTTCAGGCTTTAGTCCATACTGAAGATTTGGTTGTACACTTCCTTTACTATTTGCTTCTTTACAACCATATCTATCACTTAACTTGAAAAGTTTACATTCAGTTTAATGTTAAGATATAATGGATGTTATACATGGCAGTGAAGTATGATGGTACTAGCATTGGTGGCCAACATATGAACTTTTTAAGGAACTGCAAGTTCTTATAAAATAGTTCTCATTTCCAACAACCTTTCTTATCTTTGCTGACAAAACGTTTTGGATAATAGTCATTGGATCTCCAGACCATTTAGGAATTTAAAAGTTAATGCTGCATTTCAAATTGGACCCAGAAATGAATTAGAAGTGAAATCAGAAGGGACTGTCATAATATGAACAACTATATATTCCCTGTCAATGCTCCTCTGGCTTACCTTTGATCAGCTGATTTCTGGGCTATTTTTAGAGGTAGCATCACTACATATAATTCGTGACTAAATGTAAAAGCAAGCCTTCAAATTACCCGCAAACTCCAAAAAGTTTGCATTAAGGAAACAGTAAACATGTTAATATAACATAATTAACAGAAGACCAAAAGTAACTTTAATAAGTAAAAACGATCTATGCTAGACTTCTATAGTCCAAGTGCCCTTGAAGAAATGTAAGTGCTTGTGAAGTTATTTCTGACAGAAGTGTGAGGAATCTATGAATTTCAAGAGCAATAGATTCTAAAGGAAAGGGATTCCCACAAATAGTTGTTCTGTACTCATTTCTCCTCCTCCTGTCATTTCTTTGCTCAATATGAGGGTTCTTTAAAGAACATTTACAAATAATCTCATGAATTAATCCAGTGAAGTAATTTCTAAGGTGCCTTGTCTTCTCAGTCTGCTGAATAGACAAGGCACCTACCAACGGTATCTCCACCAGAGGTGGTATTCAGCAAGTTTTGACCAGTTCTGCAGAACCCATAGCGGAAATCTTGAGTAGTTTGAGGAACCAGCAAATACCTCTGACTGGAGATTTTACAGTATCCTTCCCCTGCTGCGCCCACCAAGTCACACCCACAGAACCAGTAGTAAAAAGTTTTGAATCCGACCACTGATCTCCCCCTTACCTAGATGAAGTGTCAGTTACCTTGCTCTTCTTCAACAATTAATATTGACAGAGAACATCTACTCCGCCACTTGAATTTGACAAAAATGAGAGACTGAATTATCTATATTGGGATAACTCTCCCCTCATCTCAAAATAAATAAAAAACCACCCTTCTCCAAATGGTTTAAAACTGATCTGCACAGCTTAGGAGGTAACCAGACTGAGACAGAAGGTGGAGTCAAATGCATCATAAATCATGAGTCCCTGTATGCTTGCAAAAGAGCTAAGTCCAGCCCACCTAGACTGCCCCCCCCCCTATCTCCTGCTGATTTCCCTTAACAGCTGGTTGGTCAGATTTTTATAGAGACCTTAAGCTTGCAGTAAGTTTTTATACTCATTTGAACTGCCTGGATCTTCTGATTTCCCCAGTGCTTGAGAAAATATAATAAAACAATTGTAAAAATAATGGGAGTGTCAGTCCTTTGAGGTTGGTAACAGATCTTAGAATATTTTTTAACGTGGTTAGAGTATTATAGCATAGTCTTGAAAGCATATCAAAGTTCATCATTTTACCTTATATAATAAAGGCAGTTAGTTTGAGATTATTTCTGCTGCTTTTTAATTTCTCAAAACTTCAGATATCTTTTCTGTAATAACTAAGCATTTCCCTCCTCCTTCTGTGATTGAAACCCACATTTCATCATGCCATCATCATCAGAGTCATTCCCATTCCCATGTTTGAAGGCAGGGCAGGTAGCAGAATAAGTCCAAAATGGAACATTAACACAAAGCTTCCCTTCTCTTGTTGCCCAACAAGATCAACTGTAGAAACAATATGCCAGGAAGCAATAACTCTTTTTTCCTGGTGATCATTGTCTAGTGAGTTTGGAGGCAATTCAAAGAAATGGCACTTGTCTGAGTTTTTCCTACAGAAAACATTTACAAACAATTTATCTAGTTAATTAATCCATATCATGTGGTAAGTGTGATTTCTGGGGAAGAAATGGAGGACTGAATATCCACAAAAAGCAAAGCTGATGACCATGGTGGAATGAAGAGCCAGTGAGTTGCTCCTCATTGGAAAACTGTATAATAGTGGTGTCCAGTGGGTTTATAGCTCTGGGAGAGGAGGAAATAAGCTTTGAAAGGATGCTAAATTCACATATTTACTTTTCTGATTACTTACATAAATAGCCTGTTAAGTTTACTTTTTTATTTAAAAAAATAAGAGTATGGATGTGGCAAAGGAAGAATAGCAAATGAATTATTCCTTCAAACTGTTTTCTAGGAACTCTTTTAAAGCTAACTTTTAAAGACACATGGAATATTGCCTTTCAGCTGGGGTCTCAGATATAAATATTAAGTTGATTATATGTTAGAAGTCGAAAGAGAAGTCACATGGTATTTCTTCCTCCAAACATCCACAAAATCTGCACACATTTCTGACAAAGAATAAAGTTCAGAGAGTGATATGAAAAGGAGAAAATGAAAAGGGCCAAATGCCTAAAAACAGTACTTTTGACATTTTGGAGAGGAAAAGAATGTACCTATTGTTCCCAGTGAATATTAGGATTATGTGTCTCAAATTGTTCTATCCCAACATAATAGGGATGTGGAAGGAACCAAGACTTCAGGGTTGTTTATACTCCAGAGGAGTCATAAGATACAATATGGGAGCTGAACTGAGAGGCTGTCAATTCATCTCCACCTGTACAGGCTTTTCCAATAGTTGTGAAGCTAAGTCAAATTGATGCACCATAGTTACATCTAAAAATTTAGCATTCACCCAAGAGTCCAAATGAACCAAGAGTTCAATCTGCAAGCTTACAGAGGTGCAAAGGCTAATAGGTATATTGTCTGGTTGCAATTGCAATTGCCTAGTATGGAGTGTTCAAGTTCCCTTTAATTGTTCAAGGACTCCCTGTGGAGTTCTTAGAAGGGGAAAGTGCAAAATTTCCTGAAGGCAAAATTTTAGAGTGGACTGAGCATTTACTTATAAGGTCACATATTTCCACAGATGAAGTATTTCTAGCTAACTCTGAGCAAGAAAGCTAGATGCTAGTGCACAACAGTAAAAGCACAACCTGAAGTCTCCATTTTTCTATTTTTCCACTGTAAAGAGGGCTATCTTATTGCTCTAATTTACATGGATTTTACATCATTAGAATCTAAGAAGGCAATGAGGAGGGAAGAAGGTGATGAATAGTTGCAAATCCTCTGTGCCTCAATTCCTTCAAACTGCCATCAGTTATCCTGCAAAGCTGAAAGGACTCTTCCAAATCTTACCTGTCTTACCAATTCATCTCTTATTTCATTGGAAAGTCCTTCCTGAAATTGGTCAAGCAGAGGAAAATCATTCCAAGACATAAAACTGGAAATCAATCATGTAGTCATAATTTTAGTGAATTCCTCCTGTCAGCTGTCAGATCTCCCAATTTGCAGCTGCTATTCTGGTTGAATAATCAAAAGCAGTTCTAAATCTTTGCATAAAATTGTGATAGCTATCGAAATTGGTATCATTATTGTCAATGAGTGTGAATGCCCATCTGGCTGCTTCTTCTTTAAATAGGCTTAGAACAAACACAACTTTGATCCAAACTGCAAGAAATTCTGCTGACCTGCCCACAAAAAACAATTCATTGTGAAAATGAGGAATTGATATTTTCTCTTTCACCCATTCAGTCCTCTCTGATAAACTACCAACAGAACAGAACAAGACTGGTGGTGGAGCAACTTGTGGGGCTGTCCCAGATAAGTTAAGCTTTGTCTGAAGTGCTGCATTGTACAGATTTGTTATTTCTATGGCTACTGATATTAATGCTGAAATAATGATTCAGCCACTTGTTCTGCTGTCAGTGGTGTCTTGAGGTTATGTCTTGAGGTTTATGTCACCATATTCTAAGTCTAGAAGTCCTCTTTAGCAAGAAAGTAGGGAGGCTTTCAAAACTGATATAAGCCCTCCATGCTTGGCAAAATAAGCAAAGTATCTAGGAATATTAGAATTTACTGTAATATGGCTATGTTATTAGAATAGAATGCTGAAAGTCCTACCAAAACCATCTTTATGTCAGACTATACCTAACAAAACAAGGGAGAATTGTTTTGAGTTTCTTTCTCTCACATTTACTTCTTTCTCAGAAGTCAGAGATTTCTGTAAGGCCTCATCATCCCTCTTCTCCTTTGCCTTGAGTTAAACCCCCATTCCATCAAACAGAGTAATATCTACAGAGTAATATCTGTTACTGCCATGAGAAACTACCATCTATAAATGCTTAGAGCAAAACAAGTGTTGTATTAACAACTCAGCATCCCAATCTACAAAATCCATCCAGATAGATAAAACGTCTGATGATATTAAAGACTACTTAAAGATGTAAATGGAGTCACATTATTTCCCCATTCCTATATTAATAAACTCTGTCCTCTAACATTATTCTAGTAAAAACCACTCCAAAGGTTTTTTAAAACTATTGTTTAACTGCTTTTAAAACAATGACATAAAATGAGAAAACACAGAAAAATAAAAATATATGCATTGCCAAAGCAAAAGCAAAATCAAAACAAAAAACCCCATAGAATGTACTTGAATAATAATCACAATGTAACTATTTATATAGCTAAAATAATATACCTGTTTTAGCTGTTTTTTCCCCTTGTTAATTAAAAAAATCCTATTCTAAAAAATAAAACTATAATGAAAGGATGGGGAGCCTATGGACTCAGTCAATAATGAATGACAGATCCTGCATTTGTTAATATTGACCACACTGACTGAGTCTGCTGGTAGTTGTACTTTACTAAAATCTAGAAGGATGCAGAACTTTATTCTTAATAAGCTTTATTTTTCAATATGTGGAATTATCTGGCAATAAACCACTCAAGGAAGTAGATGTAAACAATTGGCATTTAACTGTTGATATAGATTATTGCTACTACCATCTAAGTTAAATTTTTTAACTACATTTATAATTTATGAACAAAAAATTGTGCAAAAGATTAAACCAATGTAGTTTCCCCACAAAAATTTCCAAAAAGATTTCCAAATCAAATATTTGATTTGTAAAACAGAAAATACTTAACCTCTCCAGAAAAGAAGGTAAACATGAAATACATATGTGTACAAAAGACACACAAACACATACAAAACAGTACAATTTCAAGCATGCACCATTTTAGAACTTTTTGAGGAATATTAAGCAATACAGTGAGAATTATTAAGCATTAGAACAGCTTGCTTCCTGAGTTAGTGGATGCAACTAAGTTTTCAAGAATAGATTGGACAACCATTTGTCGAAGATGGTATGAAGATTCCTGTCTTGGGCAGAGGGTTGGACTAGACGACCTCCAATGCCCCTTGCAACCCCATGATTCTAAGTGATATAAACAAATGGTTCAATAGCAACATGTTTTGGAACTAAAGAAAAAAATATCTTGTTAATATTTAATATTTATTTAGAAGCTGATAATAATTTAGTTGTGCATTCTCTGATTTTTTTTTTTAAAAATACCCATAGTCCACCCTCTGCTGTCCTGATGAAACAGAGTGAACCACAATATAGTTATTTAGTGTGTAAATATCCCTCCACATAAGGTTCCTCTATTGGCTCCAACTGTTAGCCTTATTTTTCAGCATTAAATCTGAATTTCCTTGCATGGTTGGTTTAAATGAGGTCATTACATTGCCATCCACGGTTTAATTAATATTTCTTTGCTTTCTCATTTCAATTAGTGAACAGTCAAACAGAGTGGCCCTGATCCTGATCTTATTTGCTAGCATAAAAAAGGGGGAATGCTATCACTAAAGGTTTCAAGCAGGATATTAATCATATAAAACAGATAATTCAACTTTATCTGGGGTAAGAACGATTAGAAATCTCGTGCAGGGATAGCCATTCTGAACAATTATTTTATAATTCTGTTTCATCAGATTTATATCAGTATAAATGGAAATGTCCTGTAGTAAATCAGGAACTAATTGCTGCAAATCTGATTCTTACATGTGGATCCAAAACCTGCTTGCTTGGAAGCATGTCGTATTGATTTAGGCAACCTGACAAATAAGTTCCTATGGGGCATTTACTGGCCAGCACTATAGAATTTTCTTGAGTATTTGACAAAACATATTAAAAAGGGAAAGATGAGGGCTTAATTGAAACAAAAGGCAATTTTGTATGCAGCAGTTTGTATTTGATAGAGCATCCCAATAAAAAATATTAGGCATATTTCATGAAATGTGAAGAATGTCAGATTTTATTTCAAAATATTAAGACAATGTGTTTCTTTCCCTCCATCACCCTAGTTTTTTTAGTAGTTCATGATAACTTTAACAGCAATTTGATAATGGGACTCATTATCTAGAGAAATGGAGGCTTTCCCTTCAGGGGATCAGAGGTGGTACTCAGCAGGTTCTGACTAGTTCTGGAGAACAGGTAGTAGAAATTTTGAGTAGTTCAGAGAATCGGCAAATACCAGCTCTGACTGGAGAATTTACAGTAACCTTCTTTTGCCATACCCACAAAGCCACGCCCACAGAACCGGTATAAACATTTTTTGAATCCCACCACTGCATTGGATGTGTTCAAGCAGAAGTCGGATGGTCAACAGTCAAATAATATTTTAGATTTCTGCACAAAGCAAGGAAAATAATGACTTGAAGACCTAAATTGACCCTGAAAACCTCTATCATTCTATGAGTAAGAAAGCACCTATTCCCCCTTCTAAGTCAAAGTTAATGAAACACATCTCTATCAAATGTGGGGGGGAAAGAGAGAGAGAGAGACATACAGACAGAGACAAACAAACAGAGACAGAGACAGAGACAGAGGAAGAAAAATAATGTGTTAAAGCCAAACTCTACATGGCATAGTTCAGGCAGGATAGGAATAGTGGCCTTGATTTAATGTGTATTTCTTTCCTCAATAATACATGTCAGAATCTTGGAAATCAGGTCCCATAATCCCAGAACAGTAGAAGCTATCAGTAGACACTCACAGAAAGAAAGTCACTTTGCAAATCTTCAAAGGCATTCCCATTCCAATGATTGTTTTTTGTGATCCAAATTTTGGCACTGAAAATAGGCTGCCAGGTAATGTTAACTGCAAATGTGCTAGTGTACCTAAATTAAGAGTAAATGACAGATGAAAGGATAGTGAAGCTGTAGTGCAATCTTTCATGCTTTCCCATTGTTGAATTAAGCAACAGTCAACCATGTTTCACAATTCCATTCTCAAGAATGCTTGAGGAAGTGCTCTTTTCACATAATTTTTAACTTCTCAACGAATTAATATATTTTGCCTATTGCTTTATTCAGTAGCGATATCTTGCCTCTTGCATAATTCAGATTCAAGTTATCTATTCATCAGCTGAGAAAGTAAAACTTTTAATAAATAATTGGTTCTGGGTAAAAGCAAACAGAGATAGAGAAGCTCTTTTTATTCCATTTACCTAATAACTTTGATTTTTATAGCAGCCCCATGCTGAATATACAAAATAAATATCTCCTTTACCACTTCTTTCCTAAGCGGGAAAACATTTTTAACAAAGAAGAAGGAGACACAAGGAGATGGATGAAGCAGAGATGCAATCTTTGAAAGTTGGATGGCATACAATTATTATTGTTGTTATATGCACAACAGTGTAAAATTACAGCTGTCAGTTATTTAGCTGGTGTTGGCCTTCATATAAATTGAGTTCTTCCTAAGAACCCAGGATATCATAATGTATTGGTGTAATACACAGTGTGTATGGATCCAAGCAGGATGGCCTTTTGTAATTGACAGATGAACAATTTATTAATACAGAGATATACTCCAAGATATACTCCAAGATATACTCCAGGGTATAGCATCCAGTGGGCAGATAACTACAGACCACCAGGACCAGTTTATGCCATAATCTTTCAACATTTATTTTCAGATTTGAAATACTTTGTGATCTTTTACAATTCTATGTCTTCTATTCTATTGTCCCCTGGCATTGCCACTTCGATTATCCACTTACACTTTCTTCTTTAAACCACATTGTCTAGTATGTTATGAGCCACGATTTTATCAATTGTATTAGCAAATCCCACAACTTTTAACCTGCTCATTTTCAACTACCTCAATTCTATGTTGCCACCAATTTTTCATTACTGCCACATGATAATTTTTACAGTTATTCCAGGTGACTGTATTATGCTATGATTGGTAATACCGTGTTTCTCCAACAATATGGCCTCCACCAATAGGAAGGCCCAGCATGTTTTATTGGCATGAAATCAAATTAAGTCCCTCCACCCCAAAATTAAGGCCAATTTAAACATGTGAAATGGGGGGAATGGCAGGGGGGCCTTGCCATTAGGAAGTACTTTTGTTGCATACCCGGATATGGTGCTACCTGTGTTGACTTTGGCATTGGTGGGGCACTTTGTATCAGGAGACCTTCTGCCACCGTTGCTTTCCCTTCTCCCTTGCTGCCACAGCATTTAGAACAATGCTGCAGCATTTGGCGCAGCCATGCATGGCCAACCAGGGCTCCTCCCTGCAACCGGCGCCCGGCAGAGACACTCGGCTTCAGGCGCTCCTATCGCCACCTTCCCTTTGCCTTCGAAGATAAAGCCAATTCTTTTAAAAATGATGCCCTACTACAACAAAGCTTCCCTTGCCTGAGAGGGCAGCCCAACCCCACGTGGGGAGGAGAATCTCCCAGGGCCACAGTGCAGGATCAGCCCACCCCGGGAGAAGCACCCAGCTGCCACCCCTGCCTGGCGCCAGGCAGAGCGCAAAGAGCTTTGCCTGGGGTACCCAGTGCAGCTGACAGGCGGGCCCTCTGCTCATCCTGACAGGGCCATGCCGGAGCTGTGCGGGCTGGGCAGAGCTGGGAAAGTGAGCCACAGGTGTGCGCCCGCCTGCCAAGCGAAAGATGGCCTGCACCATGTTCTCCTCTGAGCTGAGCCCTGCCGAGTCAGCGCCTCTGCCTGATGCCCATTGCGCTGCAGCGTTTGGAGCTGCCGGTGCATTTGGAGATGCGTGGGGACGTGGATGGGCTGTGCGAGGGGTGGAAAGGATGGGCGGCTTCGGGGTCTCTCCACCAGCCAGGGAAGCAGCACTGCCATCACCTCGCCTCCCTGTCCGCAGATGGGTGGGCGCTATCATTGCCTTGGGCAGCCTCTCCCGGTGGCCCCTTCGGGTTCGGGCAGGAGGGACTTGGGAAGGAAGGCTAGCTCAGGTCGGCCTGGCTCTTTTGCTTGGCAGGTGGGCGTGCACCCATGGCTCGCTTTCCTGGCTCTTCCCAGCCTGCACGGCTTTGGCATGGCCCTGGCGGGATGAGCAGAGGGTCCAGTGGAGAGACGCTCGCTGTCTTGGTGAGAGCTCTGCTGCTGGGAAGGAGGGCCCACCTGTCAGCTGCGCTGGGCACCCCAGGCGAAGTTCTTTGCGCTCTACCCAGCGCCAGTCAGAGATGGCAATTGGGCGCTTCTTCCAAGGTGGGCTGATCCTGTGCTGCAGCTCCAGGAGATTCACCTCCCCACATGGGGTTGGGCTGCCCTCTTGGGCAGGGGAGGCTTTGTTGTAGTAGGGCGTTGTTTTTAAAAGAATTGGCTTTACCTTTGAAGGCAAAGGGGAGGCAGCAACAGGAGTGCCTGAAGCCGGGTGTCTCTGCCGGACTCTGGTTGCATGGAGGAGCCCTGGCTGGCTGCACGTGGCTGCGCCAAACACCACGGCATTGCTCTAAACACTACGGCAGCAAGGGAGAAGGGAAAGGAACGGTGGCGGAAGGTCTCCCGATACGAAGTGCCCCACCAACGCCAAGGTCAACATCCAAGCTGTCGCTGTCTTCCCACCCGAGGATGCAAGGGGGGAAAATTAAGTCACCCCCAAAAGGACGGCCTAGCCATTTTTTCGGGGGTCAAAAAAAAAAATAAGGCCTGGCCTTATTTTGTGAGAAGCACGGTAGTTGCATGATCTTCTTACATAAGCTGATAATATGATCTATTGTTTGTTCTGCTTCTTTTCACAGTCTGCACTTTTTGGTCAAGCCTTCAGTTTCTTTTTTTTAAATGTTCCAGTTGTAAGCCATTTCCAGGTTTTACCTTTATCTACTTGCCCCTTGTAGAAATTGTCCATGCAATGCTTTTCTTTGCCAGCATTCTGTTCTTGTTTTTATTACATTATTTCAATATTCATGTTTTGTTTCCTGTACATTCAGTACGTTCCAATTTTTAACTTTCATCAATGATTGTTCTTGGCTGTTTTCTACACAATCAGCCAATGCATGTTTTTCTTCTTTGACAGTTTGACTTGAAGTAAACCTCTATCTCTATTTCTGTAGGGCAGGTATAATCTATCAATATCACCACAGGGATTCAGTGCATATTGAATGCTCATCACTTTTCTTATTTTTTGGTCCAAACTGTCCAGTACAGCTTGCATCCAGTTAATAATTCCTATCACAATCAGGCCCAAGTATTGATGGTTTTGATGATGTGTCCACTATTGACTTTCATCTTTATAACTTTTCTCATTCTTTGAATGTATTCTTTACTAATCACCTTTTTAACTTATCCATACTTGACATCATCCATTTTGCTCAGACTTGCAGGCTTCATTGTGAAAGAACTTGATGGTTTGGCCACTTGGCATTTCAGTTCCATTACTGTGCATGATTTAACCTTGAATTGTTCAGAGAACAGTCTCTATTTGATATAGAGCAGAAAAGGAGGAAGAGACAATTTGGTGTAGTAGTTAAGCAGGCTAGAAACTAGGAGTTCTAGTCCTGCCTTAGGCATTAAGCCAGCTGGTTGACTTTGGACCAGTCACTCTCTTTCAGCCCTAGGAAGAAGACAATGGCAAATAACTTCTGGAAAAAAAAAAAACTTCCATAGAAAGCCAGAGGAATTTATCCAGGACATCACTAGAATTTAACATTGAATTGAAGGCACATAAATACACACATACACACAGAGTGCCATGCTGTTAATGAAGCTTTACTACTAAAAGAAGAAATGCATGTAAAAAAAAAAAGGTTTAAAGCAAGACATAACATAATATTCCCTAGAGATAATAAGGTTAGTCCAAATTGAACTTGAAGACAATTATTTGACATGAACTCTGCATGTAGTAAGGATTGCCTCCATCCCCACTGGCCTGGATCAAATGAAAGTAGTAGAAAATGGTACTCATATTCTAAGAACTCTACTGCAGCAGGAGACCAACCCCTCCCCCTCCCTTAAGCCTCCTTCTCACATGGGATGGCACAGGCACCAACCTGCTTCCATTTACCATGTGTGAACAAGATGATCAAGACCAAGCTACGAAGTCTATGTGTATGTGGTAGCTAGGTTACATCTTTCATTTGTACTTCAATCTCACTAGCATGAACTTTTTCCTATACTGCTTTCATTTTGTTACGTTTTTGTCAATCCTAGTGCCATAGGTATGGGATAGGTATTGCATCTTACCTTTGTAGTCATGAGCAATATTTTTTCTTTTATTAAATATCATGGAGAAGATTTAAACTTTTTAAAAAAAGTGCTGTATTGTACTTATTATTTTAGGATGAATAGTTACTTTCTGTTTATTTTGCTTTGCAACCCTCCTGTGCAGCTTACCTATGAGCCAGGAAGTTTAATTTATCATTAGCAGTTTATGTGCCCTTTAATTGGAATCAATGTGCTAGCCTAGGCAAATTGTCTATGTAGCCTCCTCTGAAATATCTGCATACCTTAAATGGCATGATAGCTTGTTGAAATGAGGCAGACAATTTACATTCTACTGGTGTGTTATAAATAAATTATAAGAACAGATTAGAATTATGCATTTACGCCTACTAGTGAGTGTGAGATGCATAATTCACAAGTGGTGAACCCTTAAGAGACTCCTGAATTCCCAATCACAAGCATGCTGATGAAGGTATATTTTTCAATTCCCACTGTTCTCTGCTTTTGTTATTTTCATACCTTCACTGGCTACCAAGTTAGGACCTTTCTGATTATTTATTATCCATTAAGACTTAGCTGAATAGTGTTTCCTTTTTTTAGATCAAAAGTTCTTTTTTACAAGCTTTTATTATCTCTTTGCAATAGTTATATTCAATAGCCAAGATTTCAGTATTGGGAGCAACATGTGAGATTGATTTGTTTCCAGGCTTTTTAAAATGGATAATAAGAGCCATGGTGGTGCAATGGTTAGAATGCAGTCCTGCAGGGATAACTCACTGCTCATTCCAGAAGTTTGATTCTGAGCGGCTCAAGGTTGACTCAGACTTCCATCCTTCTGTGGTCAGTAAAATGAAGACCCAGTTTTTGGGGGGCAATATGCTGACTCTGTAAACTGCTTAGAGAGGGCTGTAAAGCACTGTGAAGCAGTATATGAGTCTAAGTGTTATTGCTATTGCTATTACTAATATATTAAAAATGCATATATGAATGGTGCATATATGTATGTAAGTTATATGTGATTCTGGATAAATATATTTAGGACAATCCTACTGAAATTAATTAAATTCACATTGGTTGTAACTAATTTTCATTCTATTGCTTTTATTGGGTCTACTTTAAATAAGATTCCTCGGTTTCAACTGCTATTAAAATTATAAAGTTGCAAATGATTTTATTTTCAGATCAGCAAAATGTATTTTTTTTTAGTATCGGTGCTTTTTAGCATGCATACATACATTTAAAAATCCCTCCTGACCTCATGTAAGGAGTGGCGTGTATCTTTCTCAATCTCAAGTCCTTGACCAGAGGCTTGAACATTTGAGTGTTCTGCCACTGCAGTATCTCAGCTGTTCCTAGCGCTGCACTCTTCTGAACAGAGAATTCTGAAGTTGTTCCTGGGATCTGTTGAAGTCACTCTCTCAGCTTAGAAGTTATAACGCCACATGCTCCTACCACTATGGGACACTTTGGCCTTTCTAGTTCTTTCTACAGACTCTGAAATTACTCTAGCTTCTCATACTTCTTGCTGATTTTGTTGTCTCTTGGCATCTCTCCATCTATCACAACCACTGTCTTCTAGTCCTTGTCCATTACCATGACATTTACTTTAGTGGTCACTATCTGTCTATCCACTGTATCTAGAAGTCCTACAGGAACTTATCCTGATTATTTTCCACAATGTTCTGTATAATCTGTCATGTAGATGGATCTACACTATGTAGAGATTTCTGTGCACAATGCCAGCTATTTGGTTGTGTCATTCAGTGCATGCTGTTCCTGCTATATCTTATACCCTTCTACTGTGTGTTCAGTGAAGAGTCCTGTCAAGTATGGTAGACCTCTGCTTCTTCAGATCTGCTGCTAGATGTCTGTTCTTGGGCTGTTACAATCAGTGCCTCCGTATTGTCTTTTAGTCCAGCGTTGCCCTGTAACTGGTAGGATTTCTCAATGTCAGCCATCTCAGCTATCTGTTGATGGTACATCCCATGCAGGGTCTTGGCACTTCCTGTGCTTCACCTTCCTCTAATGTGTGCTGTTGCCTCAGACATTATCTCAGCAGTTCATCTTTAGGTGTCTTCTTAAGGATATAGTCTTGGATGTACTGGATGGCATTCAGGGCAGTGGCTTTGATACTCACCAGATCCCACCTACTCCCTTTCCAGGTAGTGTATAGCTTATTGGAGTTGGATGTGGAGTGGAAGCCTCCATGAATTGTGAGGAGCATTTACATCCTCATATCAGCAGCTTTATGGCCAGCTCTCTATACCAGCAGAGTATCTTGTGATAGGCATGGCATAGTGTTGATGATGTGGATCTTGTCCATTCCAATGAGCTGTCTCTTCAGGATCTATCTTATCCTTTGGTGATACTTGGATGTTGTTGTCTTTCCCTGTGATTGTATTTATACTTCTACAGTCCATGATATCCCATTGTCCTCATAGTAAATCTGTGTCAGCTAGATCAGCAAGTCCATGTCCCATTCACACTTAGCATACATCTTGGTATTCTCCATGTAGATGACATGGCTGATGATAAGTCCCCTGTTGAACTTACTGTATATCCATAATATATGGTCGAAGGGATTCAAATCTGTACAGGACATTTAGTTCTTGAGGAAGGTCCTTAATGTCTTGTTGACTTTGAATAATGACAGGTATTCACAGATCTATGTGTGTGTTCATTGTTCATAAGCTTTGTTGTAGTCAGTCCAGGCTGTGTTTGTATTGGTCTGTCTAGAGCTTGAGATTTGGATGACTGCTCTATCTATGAGTAACTAGTGTTTGGAGTATCTTATTTTTCCAATGTCTTTTTCAGTTGTGTTCATGTTCTGATCCTGTAACTTGGTGGCTATAATGCCTGGTACCTTCTATAAAATATTTTAGAATGTTACTTTTATTAATTATGCAAGTTCAATATTGTCCTGTATAATTCAATCCAGTTATTCAATTGCTTTGACAAAGTTTTCTGACAAATGAGACATCCAATTGGGCTGCCTCATTATATCAAAATATGCTCATTCCCAGAATAAATTTAGAATTCAAACCAAAATATTAAAATATTAACTGTGGGACTGAAATCATGTACCCCATCCATTGTAGCAGGAAAATTACATTAAAAACTAGATGAATCTGCATTATATTTAATATCTTACTGAAAGCATTTTATTCTGGAAGTGGTTCAAGAATGAGCTCAGTTGCATGAGGTGATGGCTATAACTGACTTGAGTTATGTGCCAAACTAAGCATCTAGGTGAGTTTCACTTTTGCTGACTGAAATCCAGCCTGGGTTGTGACAGGAAAGGAAGAAGAGTTTTAATCAACAAGATGGCTTGGGAATCTTTTTGTTTTGACAGCCGTGCTAGAATTGTAATTATTAATGTGAATTCTACAGAATATTCCCCGGGGCAGCCACCTTAAAGACATCAACTTCTTATAGATTTTCTCTATATTTTACAGCTTGTTTCCAACAATGAATTGGTACCCATATTGGTAGACTGCCACATTGTAAGCTTTCTAATAACAGTTTCTTTCCAACTTTACAGCTAACCCAGGTCTCATTGTTTTCTTTCAAAAAGATGGATTGTTCATTTTTTCTCAGTAGGTGTCATATTTTATTGGACACTGTTCAGTTCCAACTTCCTGTTTGCAGGAGTTACACATAAGGGGTCCATGGTGCTTTCTGAGCTTGCTTGTTTTCTTGCAGATGTTTCATTACACAAACTAAGCAACATCATCAGTGCTAGTGATGTTACCCAGTTTGGGTAATGAAACATCTGCAATAAAACAAGCAAGGCCAGAAAGCACCAAGGACCCCTCATGTCAACCCTGAGCTACAAATATTTGAGGCTCATGATTTAATTAGGGCAATCATTGGAACCCTGATCTATTCTTCTTTATTAGTTATACATAAGCTTATACCAAAAGACTTTAGTTCTGCATAGATTCAGGCTCTTTTTGCCAATTAATAACGTAAGGAAAAAATACTGTGTGAAGAAAATTGTTTGGATACACTAAAACCTGATGGCATGCTTTATTCTATTCATTTAGTTCAATTATTTTTTGGTGAAAAGAAACTGAATACTATTATTCTGAATTCTGGTAAATAAAAGTTCTATGGATTTTTAGAATTATCTTTGATCAAAAATGTTTACGTATCAGTATTTCTAGTGTAAAATAAAATTACTGCATTTTAGAAGTTACTGGCTATCTTGATTGATTAAAAATGACAACTTTCAACTGCAAATGAACTAGGAAAATCAAGATTTAACAGGTGTCATTAAGCCCTTATATAATGCTGCATATTTTTATAACAACCTATTCAGAATGTCAATAGTATACTGCAGATGAGGAAACCACAAGTTAAAATTTGTAAAAACAGCATTATCAAATAATAATGTACTTTAGTGAATGCCATTCTCTGCTTGTCCAAATCTATCTTAAGATGGAGGATGAAAAGGGTTTGGGAAGCGTTTCAGAATTTAATCTCTCATCCTCATCCTCACCTCACCCCGTCAGCACTATCTATAGTTGGAGTCTCCTGACATCAAAGTACCATTTCTAAACAATCAATGGAGAAGTGGGAGCTGGGGGAGAGACAAGGTCACAAGGGCCTATTTTGGGACTTAAGGCTGTACTGTTTATCTCTTACCTAAAAGAAAATCCCACTTATTTTTAAACAGATGTGTATAGCATTGTGTCAAAAAACCTGAAATGTCTACATTGCTAATTTGGTTATTATTACAACCAAATTCTTTTACAGAATGAGGGACATTTGAAAGCATTAAGTTTCTCTTAAAGTTTAAGCATTATACTCTAAATTTATTTGCTGCCCATCTTTCCACAGGCAAATCTGCATAGAGAAGAAACACTTGTGAGGAAGCCCAAGTGGCTGTGGGGACCGCAAGGAGCAGCAAGCAGAGCATGGACTATCTGAAGGGACACTGAGGCAGGTGGGCTTGTGCTTGTACTATGCCTCCCAGGGTCTCCCCCATCCCTTAGGCACTCCATGCTCCACTTAGCGGAATAACAGAGTTGGAAGGGACCTTGGAGGTCTTCTAGTCCAACCCTCTGCTCAGGTAGGAAACCCTATACCATTTCAGACAAACAGTTGTTTAATCTCTTCCTAAAAAACCTCCTCTGTTAACAACCTGAATTGAACAATCGCATTGGGGAGAACAGGGATGAGTGGGTTGACCAGTGATATAATTCACGTAACCATTATCCTGACTTCTGACCATAATAGGCAGGCTCCATCACAGTTGTAACTCAGGGACTACCTATGATTGAAATCTTTTATCAGTATTAAAATTTCATGCTGAAATAATCCGCTAAAACGATTATTTCTCGAGATCTTAGTTAATGTTGTAGCAGATCCTAAACTCAAAATGATGGACACTTTTGAGAGGCTTTAATTATGGCCTGAATCTAATGGGGTCACTGTAATGTCACACCTGGATAATCTTTGAAAGTTTTTGTTGTTTGTTTAGGGTTACATAGCTTTCCTACCTTTATTGCACAGGCTAAGAAGGTAATTTCAATTGTAATTATTTACATTTATAAAGGGTTTTTTTTAAAAAAAATCACCTGTGATTATTATCTTGAATAGGTTGTCTCTATAGGTTTTTGTAAAAATTTATTGTTATTGTGATTTAGAAAAAGTGGCATACAAATAATAATAATGAAATAGTATAGGTATAATTATGTGCTATATTAAAAGAAACTTGCCATGCTACTTGTAAAAAAGATTCCATATTTGGAATCATTACGAAAGAACTAAAAGCCTTCAAAAACATCTGTGGTGAAACCACACTGGAGTACTGTGCAGTTCTGGTCAACCCAACTTAAGAAGAATATTAACCCCCACCCCCAAAGAAGGACAAAAATGCTTAGGGGTAAGAAAAGATATGATACTGCAGATAAAATCATGCAGGGTGAACTCCTGTGAAAATTTTTCAGGAATGCTGCAGGAAGCAATAGTCTAGGCAATCATCAGGAGTGTGACTTGAAGGTATACACACGCGCGCGCGCGTGCGCACACACACACACACACACACAAATATAAATATTTGCAAGTTAGAACAAGCTCAAAGGAGGATTAATATTGGGATCTGAGTGTGCCTCATGAAGACAGGCTGAAGGAATTTTATATATTTAGCTTGAAGAAAATATGACTGAGGGCAATTGTGATGTCAATGTCCAGATAAAAGAATATGAGAAGGCAGGTGGTTAGGGAATATTTTCCACTGCCATATAAATAGGACCAGGAATAATGGATACACATTGCATCCCACCCTTCAATTCCAGTTAAGTATAAGGAAAAGCTTCTTAATAGTAAGATGTGATTAACAGTGGAATAGAAGTTGTTCGTTCTTCATTTCTGGGAGGTTTTTAAGGCAGCCATTTCTTGAGGATGCCTTCATTATTTTTCCCTATATATTGCAGTAGGTCAGATTAGATAATCCTCAGGTTTCACAGTTCTAGGATTCTTATCTAATCACATCATATCAAGCTTCCTGCTAGCTTCTGCTGAGTTTCAGTTAATGAAGCTGACCAATTTTCAAAAGAAATTTCTTACATTCAAAATCTGGTTTTGTTTTGTTTTTAAAGAACACCATTGTAAGTTAAATTTCCATGATAGGGCAATTCTTAATATTTTCTGAAGTAACATTTCCTGTGTTAATCGATTCACATGATCCAAGAAATACTGTCAGTGGCAAATATATTAATGTAGAGTTTTGTATGAACGAATGGCAGTATAAAATGCAGCTAAAAAACTGTATTTGAATGATGCCAGTGGTCTAAAGGAGCACATTATGGATATTACAAAAATGGTGACCTATATAGCACGATAATTATTGTTGCTTGGCTGTTAACCCCTGGGCTGTAACTGAGCATTACAGGTGTATCACATCAAATGCACCAGCTGCACTAGGGATTCTACCTGGTCCAGGATGGTAATGAATTATGGCAACACAACCAGCAGATGTAGGAGACCCCCAAAAGCAATGCAGTTTATTACAGTCCTAAGATTTAACATTTAACAGTATTCTCCTGTGAGGCATAAGGAGGAATACTATTACACATTATATGGAAGTTTCCACTTACTGCTGAAGGACACAAATCACCCTTGAAGCCATTGGTAGAGCAAGCCGTTTATGTTGAGAACCTGGCTCATTTTCTGCTTCTGTTTAAGTCACTAGATCTAGGAGGCTGAAACAACAGCAGTAGCCTCTTATATTAACGTCTAATTTACTTTGTTTCCCTTTATATTCCTTCTCATTTTAAAACTGAGCATGCTGATATTAAGATAAGGACATATCCAAACGTTTTAAGAAAAAATATCTTCATTTCTTCCTTGTCCCAGTGAAACTCTCTTCAGTATTTATAACCTGTCATTGAAACTTCTTGTTATGTGTAATCTTATGATTCACCCAACTTTTAATTTTTGACTAAACTATGGCTTGTTTTAATGGATGGGTCTCAAAACCAACCCCTTATTTAAGAAAAAAAATGTGGAGTAAGTACATTAATGTACTTGCCATTGTACTTTTGCTTTATTTTTTGTCTTTAGGAAGAAGAGGATAAAATGAGTCAGTCTGTATTTTAGACCACATTTACCTAAATCTTACTTCTCAAAACAACCCCAAACTAAAATTTACTTATTCTCTAATATTTGTTCCTTTCATTCTGTAGCAGTGGTCGCCAACCTTTTTGACCACAGGGACCACCAAACTCATAATTTTAGATCCCAGGGACCACTAACTGGTTCTGTGGGCATGGCCTAATTGGTAGGTGTGGTTTGGTGGTCATGTGACTGGCTGGGCATGGCTTGTATGTAAATATTACAAATATTTATATAAATATTGAATTTTTTATTAAAAAGAGCAACTTTTACCCAAAATCAGGCAAAGCAGGCAGGCAGATTGAGTTGCTCACAGAATCACAGATTCATTCAGTGATCTATCTATCTGCCATCGGCTAGCTCAATCTGTCACATAAAATTTGCTAGCAAACTCACAAAAATAACTCACAACACACTATGTATGTAAATATTGAATTTTTTATAAAAAAGAGCAACTTTTACTCAAAATCAGGCAAAGCAGGCAGGCAGATTGAGTTGCTCACAGAATCATTCAGTGATCTATCTGCCCCCGGCTACCTGAGTCTGTCACATAAAATTTATTTGCCGTGAGCCTACACTGAATAATAGAACCTTCATTCCTAAGGGAGGTTTGGCTGTTTTTAAAAGCAGAGCCAAAGATCTAAAGACTAGCTAGAAAGCAAGAAATACAACCATTTCCTGCTTTCTAGCTAATCTAAATCTCCTGGCACAGCAGAACAGCTGATGCTTGGAAAAAGGAAATATAGCAATTTAGCAGGCAAGTTTGCTGTGTAAGGAGTGAGTGGGCAGGGAGGGTTTCTGTGGGCCATGTGAGCGGCACAGCCTTGTGTTTCCACACTGCCTGGATTAATTGCTTTGAGGGGTGCTCTGGGGGTGAGATATCTCTGCGGCCCACCAAAATTTTCTTGCGCCCCACCAATTGGCGACCACTGTTCTATAGTAATTGCTAAAATTTGTTCCTTCCATTCCTTAGTAACTGCAGAGCATTTCTTAGCTGCCATCTTTCCTAAAGGTATGTTTTGCCTCATGAGTGCTGATATTATAGTTTGATGTGATGGCTGGCTGTTAAACATGTAAGTTTAAATCTGAACCCATACTGCATTCTAATTTTATTTCAATCATATTTAATCACTGACATACTGGCTGAACACTAGCCTAAAATGTTGTTCATAAATTCATCATGTTGTGTGAACAAACTATCTGGTTAATTAGTTAAACTATAGTTCAATAAACCAAGTTAGCATGCTGTGCAGAAACAGCTGGTTTGTGCAAAGAGTTATTTAACTGAAGTGAATTTCTTAAAAACTATCAAAAGCTTTTCTTTGAAAATATTAGTTTGCCCTAAATCTGACTCAAAAATGTTTTGCAAGGAAAGGTGCTGCTTCAAAAATATAGTATAGCTCAACTGAGAAGAGAATAATATTGTGGAAAGGTGGTCTCATTGCAAATCTTCTGTAATCTTCTAAACTATTTTAAATTTTGAAATCCAAATTATCAAGAAGTTGTAGTGTAATTTTCTTTTTTATGCATCACTGCTTGCTTACAGAAAGCATTATAATATATTAAGTTCCTTTGGCTTCCTATTATGTCCCATTATAATTACATCAAACTGCATCTTAGATTCCAAAATTGTTAGCATTTTACGGGAGAGATATAGTCATAGTCCTTATATAGCCTTGCCATATATATTTGGTTCTAGTTAAAGATGAAGCATTGCAAAAAAGAATAATTGGTGCACTCAAATTAAGTGAATATAAATTATATGCAAAGAAAATATCAGATTAAGTAAGACATACATTTAAGCTTTCTAGATGGTTATCTTGAAGTAGTAGAGGAAATAGTTCATTGCTGTTCTATTGGTGCCATTATTGCAAATATTAAATTCCCTTATTGGAGAATCTCAGTGTAAATGCAGCTCCAGATTGCTGATATTGATTTCTTCTTATATCAGTCCAAGGGAATGCACTTGATGGCATATAAATATACATCTGGATTCATAATTTAAGAATAGTTTTATTATTTAATCAACCCAGTAAAGTACATTGTGACACAAACTATGCAGACATAAGTAGAAATAAAACAGTGACTCAAGAGAAAACAAAAACTTCATCCTGATGAAAGTGAAAGTGTGCTTTACAGATTAAAAAAAAACCCACCATAACCTGACAATCTTATTTATGATAAATGGGCTCTTTGGTGCTCTCTGAGTTTGGTTGTTTTCTTGCAGATGCTTCATTAGCCAAACTAGGTAGTCTCAGTACTAGTAAGGAGTGTGGTTTGCTATCAGCTTATAGTGTCTTGTGCCCTGTCAGTGTTGGTGAGGATGGTCTTAGAGGTTCTTTAGTTGGGCTGTTTACTGTGGCTTGTTGGCAGTTTCTTGATTGGGGTATTGCTCACTTGATTGTTGGTCTGAATATAGTTAGGGTTACATATGGTTAGTCGGTGGGATTTTGCAAAAAGAAGTGGCATCAATATCTCTAATAATCTCCAAACTAGCAATTAACTAACTGGTTAACTTTAACAGGGTTGCCAACCAAAACTGCAAAAGCATTTCCCAGAGCCTTTAAGAAACTTTTAGGTCCACTTTTAGGTTCTGGGAAGAGTGACAACCCTGCAGAGATGGAATACAACAAACAATCCAAGTTTTGATATGATCGTGGAATCAATATTGTCTCTTCCTACTGCCTCTTCAAATAAATTAAGCTCAAGACTCATTCACTGATAAGTCCGAACAAGAAATGAATTGAAGAAGATCCATGAAATGATGAGTTGTATCTGGGACTCAAAATAATAATAATGCCAGAACTAAATACCTTCTGGTTTTCAGCACTACACCTGAAATTTAGGTAGGAAGATTGATAGACAGAAGAATGGACAATCCATCAACAAAAACCTATTCCTGCCTCTGTGCTACATTATCAGGTACAGGGATTTAAACATGGCAAATTGGATTGGATCTGACCAGGCAAATACAACTCTGACTATAGGCAATATTATTATTTTAAATACAAAATTACAACCAGCTTTGTTTCCACATTTGTATGAGACATGGGGCAGAAGGCACAAGAACATGCACATAGAGAAAAGATTGATGGGGGTCTTGCAAAGAAGAAGATAAATGATTGTACAAGAATATAGGAAAACCTGGAGGGGGGAATATTAATTGTGTCTATACATTTGATAAATATTTATTTTTTCCAGAAGAAAAATGCATACAAGTTTAAACTGTCATTATGTGACCCTATATCCTATTTCTCATATTATTAGCAATACATAATGTGGTAGTTTATATTCAAAAATAAAACCAAAATGTATATACCTCATGTATTTATCTAGAAATAAACCAAGGTTACTATGGTTACTGAAAATCCATTACCTTTGAATACAGAATGAAAAAGTTTGACTTAAAGTGTGCACTATTTATTATAGTATACATCAAGAGCCTTCAGGGGTTTTTCTAACTGGACTCATTTTTCAGTGTCAGTAGTGACCCACCACACTAGTAGCTTATGGGATGTGCCTGGCAAGACATTTTAACTGAATGTATTGTAAAATACTCCATATCAACTACAAATGCAGAAATGCTATACGTATAAAGACTTACATGG
This sequence comes from Pseudonaja textilis, assembly GCF_049901715.1. Classification (NCBI taxonomy): domain Eukaryota; kingdom Metazoa; phylum Chordata; class Lepidosauria; order Squamata; family Elapidae; genus Pseudonaja; species Pseudonaja textilis. Next base: position 48,133,402 of record NC_141990.1, read on the forward strand.
GTAGAACATGAGCTGCATCTTGTTCAACAAGCTAAATTTCTGGTCAATTTAGGACCAATCAATGAAGTGGGATATCAAATCAGGGCAACTAACTAAATTAAGCTAGAGGCAAATTTCTGTGTTGTTGGACGGTGGTGGTGGTGAGGGAGAGAGTTGTATGAGCAGATGCCAACAGCAGACACCAGCATCACTATCTAACATATATCAGCAGCTGCCAAGAAAACAGCTCCTTGGCAAGATTCAAGGCAGGTGCTTGCCTTGGTCCACATGGCTGAATTGGTGATCCAAAGCAGCACCAAGGAAAATTAAAAACTGAATCAGTTGCTACCCCAAGGTAACCTCCTGGCTAGAAGCCATAATTGTGGAAATATTCTGCTGAAGACACCTGTAAAGCCAACCATGCTAATACCATCATTTAGTTTGCTTCGGTTCTTGTAATAAAAATGCATTCTACTGCCAAGATTTCAAAGGTCTGATCAACTTAACCTTGCCTGTCTGCCATGTATGTAAAGCAAGTTTAATTTCCTTTGTGATTCAATGTTTAGTCGCTTGACAAAAGAATACTCAAACTCTCACCTCATACCAGTCAGGCTGCTTAATCTCTATCGCTAACTCAATTTTGAATGCTCTGCAAGGATTTTAGAGGAATTTCTGAATTTTCTTTTTTTTCTTTTGTATATAAAAATTTTACTTGGGTTTTCACAAAACGTAATACAAGTAAAATTTCTTTTTTTGAGAATAGCATGGTCCTGGATTATCACTTCTCCATACAGACACAAATTCAATTTCATATTCATCTTTGTGTTCTATTCTATATCTTATTACTATTTTAACGTTTTCTCAATATTTTTTCCCTTCCCTTGGTTTTTTCAATCTTACTTTTAATTATCTCATTCCTTTCTAAATTCAATTATATACATCCTTTTCTAAGTTTCAATATCTTTGTAGTCATTATATTTATACTTTTGTCTGTACTGTTTCAATTTCATATTTTCTTTTCTCATTAAACAAAATTTTTCCCTGTAGTTACTAATTGGGGTATGACACCTTTGTATCTTTTAATGTTTATCCATTCAACTCTTATTTAAACTTCAATTTATGCCTTTACAATTATAACATTCAATATAACACATAACTTCCAATCAAATTCTGCTTGGTACATTCTTAAAATATGCACTAAGTTCTTAAAGAGAATATATACATATATATATACATATACATACATACATACATACGTACGTACGTACACACACACACACACACACACACACACACACACACACACACATATATATATATATATATATATATATATATATATATATATATATATATAACAATAATAAATAAAATACTTATTCTATTCCAATTCAGCTCTATTATTAATGTTAGTTATAATCTTTGACATCTTTAACATTTCTTTTCAATAGGGTATCATACTTCTAGGAACACTTATAATATTTCCATATTTTTTCATGTTTCTTTCATATTCCTCTTCACTTAATTTTTTATAACATATTTATAATAATTAAAATGTTCCCCTCCTTTCCTAATTTCATTCTCTCATTTTCTTTATTTCATTTATTTATTAAATATTACATTACATTACAATGCGTATTTTATCTATCATTTTAATCACACTTGTTTCATATTTTCAAAGTTCATTTCTATTTCTAATATAACAATACTATCTTATGTACCCTTGCAGAATCCCCCTTTCAATTAAGTTTTCACCCGTTGTCTCTGTGTCTTCTAAATAGGCTTATACCCTTGATCCTTGTATGTTTTCCCTGTTTCTCTATGTATTGTTTCTGTCCTTTATAATTTCTTTCCCTCTTCCCCTTCTTCTTCTCCCTTCCCTTTTTGACCCGTTCTCTCTCTAATTCTGATTCTATCTTCTGTAATCCTCTCTTCTGTTTCTTCCTAATGTTGTAATTACTTTTCAAACTATTCTTTTTTGGGTTGTTTTTTCAGATCTTAAATTTTTCACTCACTTTCCCCACTTTCCTTTCTTTTCCCCACATAGAAATACTTGGTCATTGAAGATGGCTTCTTCTTTGTCCCACCCTTTTTGTTCTACAGGCATTTCTTGTTGTGTCCCATAGTTCAGGATCTCCATTTCTAAAAATTAAAATACAAAGCCAAAAGAACCTCTTCCTTCTTGTGCATCTTTCTGTTTTTTTAAGTTCTGTTCTCAATTCTTCCAAGAGTGATACCATTTTAAAAACTTTTTAAAAACCGCCCGATTAATTTTAGTCCTTTAGATCCAATAGCCAAAAATCCAAAAATCACCATGTAATCCAAATAATCTAAAGCTGTTTCTTCTTGCTTCTTTTTTCCACTTTGTCTTCCTGGGGTTCTCTTATCTTGTTACAAAGTTTCAGTTAAAATGTATCTTTTAGGAATCTTGTTAAAGTTTCACTGTTAATTCCTTTCACTTCCAGGTGGTCTCCTCCATTTTTCCAGATCCCACCCTTTTGTTTTTTTCCTTCTTTTAAAAGTTTTTGAGAATCCAGAAATCTTTATTATCCCTTTGACATTTTATTTTCAGCTTAAATGCCTGTTAATGTCGAAGTGGATTTTTGTCAGTTTCTTGCTTAAATCTCTTAGTTGTCAATATAGGAAAGAAAACAAAAAAACCCCGAATCCTTTCCCTTCCCTCTCTCATTTGCTGCTTCAAATTCCAGGGTACCTTGTATTGTTTTTCCAGTTCGACCCAGTCAGCCAAAACTTTCTCTTCTTATCTTCCTCCTGCACATTTTTTTCCGATCGAGTTCTTCTTTGAGGTGGCCATTTCTGACCACTGCTGCAACCACCTTCAGGAAAGGGAGTAATGGCCAGCTGGGGAGGAGAGATGCGACTCTCCTTGACCCTGCTGACAGTCTCCCCCCTCTTCACCACCTCTACGGGGTGGCTTAGCCCTGAAACCAGCTGACTTGGGGCGCTCCAGTGGCAAGCACAGATCAAAACTGCTCACAATCACAGATTTTGGTCTGTTGCCAAAGAAGCTCAAACCGGAAGTCCAGGAATTTCTGAATTTTCATGAGATTAAAATGTGGAGTATAATCCAATTAGGCTGTAGTCTGAAGCTTTAAGCATATTTATCACACACAAAAACATATACAGGATCCTATTGTTAACTGCTTAAAACTTGAGAACGCTTAGTTTAAAAATTATTCTTTTCTGAATGAATAGTGTTGTGATAATAGTTTCTCTAATTGGCTGTCACAAACAAATCTTTGTAAAATTATCTCAAGTAGATTGGCCCACTTCCAAAAGGAGTTTTTGGTTATTCCAGGTCATGTTTTAACTCAAAAGAAGTGCTATGTCATAGAATAAACAGGAATAAAACTGCATCCTTAGCAATCCAGGAAATAAGAGTGTTTGTGAAACTGGATTACTCAGTAATAATCTGAGGATTTTCTCTGATTCGGTGTTTTGGAAATACTATAGTTACACTGCCAAGGTCTGAGTGAAGTTAAGAATCCTACAGCCACCACACATCACTCACAAGTACAACAGGTAGTATCCATGATTTTCATGACTCCTACTGAATGCTTAAAATTTTCTGCCTCATTTTTCTCCTTATAAGAAAAGAGTGAGGAAACAAGAGCATGTTGGACCAAGAAAGTCAACAGTACATTAGTGTACAGAATGTATAATGGCATGGATTCCTCAACCTTTAAAATCTTGGTGGATTCATTAATGATTATTCTGTAATTCTGTTCTCTGGTCAAATCCTTAAGCACTTTAAAATAACCTTAAAGAAGACAGTCTTAAAACAGTGTATATTTTATGAAGTTTACTAGCATTAACAACACAGACTACATATTTGGCTATGTTGTATAGCTACATGGTATTGTATGCAATGCATCTAATGTTAAAAAAAAAAAGTCCAAATGCACGCTGTAGTGTAAGTTTTTGAACTGCAGTCCACACATGCATAGTTAATAGGACATATGATATATTATATACCAGACTGATGTAATAGTTAATAGTAAGGTTCTTCAAACTATAAGGTTTGTGGGAAAAACACAGAGCAAATGATTATATAAGCTGTATTTTTTGTTTCAGGGAAACTGATAAGATGCTGGAGTGCTTAACACTCTAATAAATTAAAACATTGTGAATTTCAATATGATTTGATGGTCCCAACAGCATTTTATGATGTTTTTGTAGTTTATGTTGATTGTATTTATTATTTGATATCTTTGATTTGTTAATTCTTATGTTATCTCTCTATCTCTCTATCATCTATCTATCTATCTATCTATCTATCTATCTATCTATCTATCTATCTATCTATCTATCTATCTATCTATCTTGTTGCTGTAAACCAGTTAAAGTCAGTTGACTGAAGCATTTTAAAGAACTGAAGTATTTTAAAGAAACACACAAGTAAATATGTGTTTGAGTAGCTCTTAACTTGAAAAAAAACAGTTGTGAGAAAGTGGATTCTTTTACAGCATAACAGAAATATGGACTAGTAATAAGGCTGTTTTTAAAGGAATGGGATTAGAATATGATAAGTATTGGAAACCATACAGAGAATATTTGGTTGGCCTCCATTTGGCATGTATGTGTATATTGTTCTTTGTTAAGTTGTAGGGGTTCTTTGAACTTGTTTTTTCATTTGGCAGCTATTTCATTACCTCCCTAGGTATCATCTCATGTTAGAAAATTGAGATTAATTGGTTAGTTGTAGAACATATAAGTGCCTTACCTATCAGTCTTATATGTAACTGGGGAAGCTACACTGCTGGGTGTTCTTTTTTATGAGACTGACACATCATATACCCCACAATTTCATAGAAAAGCATATATTCACCCAACCAACAACATCAGAATCACTCTAGGTAGCCAACACTATGAACATCCATTATGAAATAAAACTGATTGAATTCAGTCGGGCTCATGTGTGAAGTGAATATTGAGCTGCAATATCAATGAATTCCAGAATCACTGTCTGCCTAAACCAGTAGTGAACTCATTAATTCAAGTTGAGTTTGTAATATCTAAATGCATTTTTTAAAAAATCTCTGGACTCTGTCTGTTTGGTGACGTTGCTTAAACAGTCATGAATACTCTGCATATTTACCTTAATAATGCTACCAAGAAGTTAATATACACAGTTGCATGACACAAATGACACAATTATTATGTGCATCAGTTGTCTCATGGTCTTGATAGAAGTACATAAATTCTGCCATTTGAGTGATGGCATGATGCACGTGTAAAGTAATGGCACAAAATGAAAACAACAACCAGAGAATTTAGAACTAAGAATTTAGTTTTAGAGAATTTAGAACCTTTTTCATTCTTTCTCCCCATAGAGGACTCCCTAGATGACCACTGCATGCCCTGACAATTTAAATAATCATCTTACTTGGACATATAATGAAAATGTAAAAAAGGCCTTCACAAAGCATGCAATAAAATGTTGGAGAATGGACTACTAATTTCCAAGGTTTTTCATAGTTAACTATGAACTTTCCTAGGACAATTAGTTCTAAATTCTCTGGTTGTTGTTTTCATTTTGTGCCATTACTTTACTAGACTACTTATGGGAGGAAGGAGCAGGAGGGAGGCTTTTAAAGTTTTTTTGATCACTGAGTTTCTTCTTAAGTATATGTGATAAGGAACACGTATAGTCTTGCTAACACATCTGTACTTATCACTCAATGACTGCTAAAAGAGAAATATAATCTTTTTATCTCTTAATTTCTCACATTAATATAACCATATTTAAGTTAGTCTGTATAAATCATCTACTGCTCAAATGGGAAAAAAGGATTGCTAGATGACAATTGTTTTTAAATCTGAGCAAAGCAAATCCTTCATTTTTTTACTTAATTAATATGGGGAAAGAGTGGCTTAATATGTGCCATACAGTACTTGACTCATCTGAAGTTTAATTCCAAAGGGATAATCAGACAAAGCTAAGTGAATGTAATATCAGGCGGTTACAACTCACCTTTGACAATAAGCTTGGTTTCATTTCCAGTATAAATTTGTTGAGCATTCATATATAAAATATATTGTGTGATTATGCCATTTGGTGCTTTTGGAGGAGTCCAACTCAACCATAAAGATGTGGGGAATGAAACACTTGTGGGTGGGTGGACATTTTGTGGAGCTGTAAAAAAGAAAGAAAGAATAAATGATAGCTTCATGATCTAATGAGTTGTATGATTCAGAACCACTAATTTTAAGGGGTTTACCTTTGTATGTATCTACATATTTCAAAATATAAAATTAACTCTCTTTTTGAGGGGAGGATGTCTTTGATTCAGTGTCAGCATCTGATGATTGCCTTGACTACTCCCTGTTTTCTTGGCAATGTTTTCAAAAGTGGTATACTATAGCTTCTTTCCATGGGCTGAGATAGAGTGACTGGCCTGAAGTCACCCAACTAGCTTTGTGCCTAAGGTAGGATTAGAAATCCTGGTATCCTTGTTTCTAGTTTGCTAGAATGTTTCTAGTTTGTTAACAATTAAACCAAACTGGCTCTCCACATCTATTTAAACTGCACTTAAAAATGAATTCTGTTTTTCTAATTTTAGCAGAGTACAAAGCACTGTGTAAGAAATAATACAATGTGCAGAGTTATAATGAAATGCACACACATACTATAGAAAGAAGACAATCTCTCAAAAATAAACTTGGTGGTATCTTTTGCATTCTCCCAGTATAGTTCAATTGGTGAATTTGAGAACACAATTTGACCATTCTCAAGTTTTCTGTATAGCATCGGCCAATATTGGTTAGCAATGCACTTATTAAATGATAAATGGGAAAATGACAGCCGAAATATATGATTGTTGATATTTTATGATATATAAAATGATGATATTTTTCCTATGTATGCAATATAAGCATTGCCAAACAGAAACTGCAATTGACTTGTGTCCAGCACTTTGCAGGGGTAAAACTTACTTTCTCCATGGTTTTATTGGATTTTGTTTTTTTGAAGAAAAAAAATCATTACGTACATAATGTTTTATAAATACATTTTCTCAATCATTTATAGAATGCCTAGTTTAAATATATCAATCATTTGAAAGGAAATATTTATTTTAGAAATTTTATTTATTTATTTATTTAATTTATATTTATCTTGACTATATTTGCATATTTATATATTAGTTTTTTTCACAGTGATCCACAAATACTTCAATTCATAATGACAAATGGTAGCAAAGCATTAGGTTATCAATTTATTGATGTACCTAAGAGGGCATTTAGAATACTTTTGGAGATGCTAATTGAATTTAGAAATATAAATAGGACTTATGTGAACAGATAATTTAAAGGTATATTTTGAAGTAGAAGAACTTTGAATTACATCTTGGAAGAGATCACAAAGATGTTCATAAAACCCAAACTTTTTTACAAATAGCTCTCTCCTCCATTCATGTTAAACTAGAAATGTGTGAAGATCATCTGTCTCAAGCTCCAACTTAGATATTTACACCTATTTAGTTCCACATGATGTATCATATTTCCAAATACTGAAAATCTCACATTTAGCTAAACAAAAATGCAAGAAATACTTATTTCAGAGATATTGGGTCCCAATCAGTTAAATGATTAATTACCAGCTAAGTACATCAACTGTTTGATTCCATATTTTGCCAGAATATACTGTTTCAAATTATGCATTATTATTGTACAAAGTCTATTAGTTTACAATGATATCTATCAGTATTGTGAAAAGGCTAACATATTTATTGGATTCATAGCTTGTGAAGTTGATAATCAGATAGTGGCATGAAAGAACATTGGGACAGCTACACTATCGATTGGGGGTGCTGTAGCCCGACAGTGGCTAGCCATAGATTCAGACAGTGAGGAAGTTGGGGAGGAACAGGGGACAGTTGTGGAGTCTTGGTGAAGGCTCTGACAAATGCTCTGCATCAGAGGCAGAGATGGGACCCACAGTCATCAGACAGTTATCAGCTGCCTTTGGAATCAGACATCAGTGAGGCAGAAGAACAGCTAGAGCTTGTTTCCAGTGTGCAGAATTGCCAGATGAAAGGAACAGCTGAGGAACAAGGGTTGACTTGGGAGTAAAGCCACAAGTGGATGGTGAATGGCCCTTCCCCTAGAGTATAAAAGAGGAGTGAAAGGGGAGGGGGGCTTTGCAGGAAACAATTAGTTCACTCCAGCATACTTGCCAAGTATTGTGGCATCTGAAAGTTATAGACCTGGTCCTTCTCCAAGCCTGATAAAGGTTTGTAATTGGAAACTATAATGAAAGACTGTTGGCTGGGACTTTGTTGGACAGGAAATTTATTGCAGATCAAATAAAAAGGGTTTATCGGGATGAGGTCTCAGCTTTGTGCTTTTGTGGGAAGCCTAGGTCAGAACAGGTGGCTTAGTAAGAGAATCACTTGGCCTCAGTGCAACTTGGATTTTTCAAAGTTTTCCAGTCAGGCAGAAGTTAGTAGAATTACCTGATACAACATCAGGAGATACAATATTATTGTTCAGCTGAATGCCTACCTAAACTTATTGCATGCCTTATGCTCCATGTTTATGAAATAAACTTGTAAATTTTTTGAACTTTAATCTTTGTCTGAGTTAATCTTTCCCTCTTGCTTGCAAGTGTGATCACTTTTTTGGGCTAAAGATTCTCTATTGATTTGAGCTGGAGTTAAAGTCTGAACTAATTAATTCCCATTTAGATGTAAGGAGGGTGACAAAATGTATGAAACAGCCATGCATAAATCTGCTCTGGGCTGGGTAATTGATACCTCTGTGAAAAGGACTCTACCACCTATTCCCATATAATCGCATGAGTTGGGTTTGTCTTTAGCCAAGAAATATTTACCAATAAACCACAAATTTGGGGGTTGCTATATCAACTAGAGCGTGATAAGGAATTTCTAGTCCGTCATGCAGTTATTGCCTTCTTCCTGAACTGAGATTAAGATTATAGGGAAAGATGTGTTTTACTTTTTTTGAATGTCTATATTTATTTGATATTGTCCCAGTTATTAGACAGTTATTTAGATGTTCAGACTGAATTGTGTGGTAGCTGAACATATAATAAATTGAACATGAAGAAAAAAAATTCAATTTGGAAATTAACACATGGTTTATGGATATTTTACATGATCCTGATACAGCATCATTCTCTAAAAGACAGCTCCTTCTACCTAAATTTTTAATCAATATTTATTTTATCTGTCTGTCTATCTATCTATCTATCTATCTATCTATCTATCTATCTATCTATCTATCTATCTATCTATCATCTATCTATCTAATATAGGTACTGCCCATGTCACTCTCAAAATGACTCTGAGTGAAATAACCAAATTAATGTTATTTCATGAGGAAAACTCTGGATTTAGATTGGCATGAATTTAAAAACTGGCTTACATCATATCCTTTTATGCTTAAGGTAAATGTGCTGCAATTTTTTTTGAGAACTTCACATTAATCAATACATAGACATTATTGAGATAAGCTAAAGGCAAACTTTTTCTCTTTCTTGTAACTCTTGTGGTTAATACCAGCTTCAGAACTATAATTTAAGATTGTAACTTTTAAGTTTCAAGTACAACAGATTAATAAATGGCTCAATTGGCATTTTGAGGTTCCATCAGGCTGAAATAATTGTTGCCTGTGCTGGTGTTTAGCAGTTAAAAGAGACCATGGAAATCAACCGTTTGATTCTCAATTTCATACTGTGCCATACAATCAATTCTTTTTAGTCAGACTGTCTCTAGATTTACTTCTGAGCCATAGTAAAATGAGGAAGCTTTCATTAATCTTTCAGATGCTTCATATTAATGACAAGGCTCTTGCATGAACAATGTAACAGCAATTAAAAAGCCCATTAATCTGCATTACAGCTATTAAAGATGCATGTCATTAAAGGGTATGGAGTTTGATTCATTTTAGCACCCCCCCAAAAATGGAGCAATTATGGTCTGGCAATGCACTTTGTCATCAAATTAGGTTGGGGTTTTCCAGCAAATGGCTTTGCAGCATTTAGCTCCTTTCCTATTTTATTATTCATGACTGAAATGTGGAAGTCAAGACCTTTGAAATTACTTTACCTTCTTGTGGAGTGGAGATGTTCAAGGCATGTGAGCTCTCCGTACAGCCCGCCAAAGTGCAAGCCATTAGGGTTACAGCATAGTTTGCAAAGGGACGCAAACCTGTCAGCAGGCCTGCAACAAAAGAATCCATGCTGGGTGTACAATAGGCAAAGATAGCATGCAGATATATCTTAAGATAATTTAACCCAACAACGGGTCTAATTCCACATTTTCTGTTTATAACAGAGAGAAATGCATTGAGCATCAGCTAAGAAAATTCACTATCCTCTTGAGGTTTCAGAGGGGTTTTATCTAAGCAGGATGCCTCAATTTCATTTTTATCCTATAGAAATGCATTGTTACTCAAATACAGGTTGCAATAACTGTTTTCAGTGATACGACTATCCAGCCTAGTGAAACCCTGTACTTTAGACAGGATTTTAAATAGGTTTGTAGTGAGTTACTATATTAATTTTTGTTATGTTGTATTTTATTATTTTGTATTAAGTCTCCTTGTAAGTGCATAACAAAGATACGACAAGTATTATTATTTATCTGTTTGAAAACTATGAAGAAATAAGTCTGAACATGCAAGATAAAACTAGATTGTGCCCAATACTTTATCCTTAATGTCCCTTTATAGATAGTCCTCGACTTATGATCACAACTGAGCCCAGAATTTATGATGCTAAGTGAGGAATTTGTGAAGTTTTGCCCCATTTTATGACTTTTCCTGCCACAGTTGTTAAGTGAATCACTGCAGTTGTTAAATTAGTAACATGGTTGTTAAGTGAATCTGGCTTCCCCAAGGACTTTGCTTGTCAGGAGGTCGCAATAGGTGATCACATGACCCCAGGACACTGCAACCATCATAAGTATGAACCAGTTGTCAAGCATATGAATGTAAGTCACATGACCATGGGGATACTGCAATGGTCGTAACTGTGAAAAATGGTCAAAAGTCATGTTTTTCATGCTGTTGAACAGTCACTAAATGAACTATTGTAAATCAAGGACTACTTGTATTAATTAGCCCATGCATTGTAAGTAGAAATGGTGCCTTGCTATCCGTATCTTGTAGTTCTGCAAAACACATAGCATCTTGTCACTTGATAAGACATTAATTGTGTGATTGCAATTAACATGCCCATTTTTCTAAATATCAGCCACAGGTAAATCTGAACAAGCTTTTCTTACTAGAAGCACAAGGTTTCATTTAACCTTTATTTTTTTAAAGCATTTTTGCTTTGCTCTTTGCTAAACTATCCCCCAAACTTGCAAATATCAGAAGCAAGATAATCTCTGCCTTTAAGTTTGTGATGCAAAGGTAGAAGAAAAAGTTGAAAATAAAGGAAATTTCTAAGTTCTCGGTTCTTAAAATTATAGGGCTCATTATAAACAGGTAAGATTGAACTATTCAAGGTTGACTCAGTCTTCTATCCTTCCAAAGGGTAAAATGAAGACCAAAATTGTTGGGGGCAATATGCTGACTTTGTATACGAGTTAGAGAGGGCTGTAAAGCCCTGTAAAGTGGTATATAATCTAAGTGCTATTGCTATTCAGGTAGCCTGGTGGCACTTGCAAAGAATCCACAACAAGCGTACTTAACTACTTCTGACTACAAACATTTTAAAACCTGATTTTGAGCTGAAAAATATGCAGCTCCTGGTTGTATACAAGTAGCCCCTAACTTACACCTAGTCACTTGGTGATTATTTGAAACTATGATGGAAAAGTGAAACAGTACTTATAATCCAGTTTTGAAGTTCCAGTGGCAAAGTCCCCCCACCCACCCTGCATTTTTGGCAACTGGCAACTCACCCACATCTATGGCTGTTTGCAGCATCCTGAAGTCATGCAACCATAATTTATGACCTATTTTGGTTTTCAGCAAAAATGCCATGGTGACCAATGGATTCACTTAATGGCCATGGTGATTCAGCACTTAGTAACTATGATGGCACAGTGTTTAGACTGCAGTATTGGTGGCTGACTCTGCCAGCTACCAGCAGTTCAATCCTGTCTGACTCAAGGTTGACTCGGCCTCCCATCCTTGTGAGGTTGGTAAAACGAGAACCCAGAATGTTGGGGGCAATATGCTGGTGTTGTAAACCACCCAGAGAGTGCTCTAAAGGTCCAAGGAGTGATATATACATGATGTTGATATTATTTAACAACCACTGAAAAAAGATCCTAAATCAGGCAGGTCACATGACAAATCATTTTATGACCATCATGGCTTACAACCATAATGGCTCCATTATGGTTGTAAGCTGAGGACTACCTATAATTCATTTTGTCAAATCAAGCCATTGTATCTGAAGATTTCATTTATATTTCCAATACACTTTTCTAACCAACGTTATCAAATGCATGAATTTGTTGCAATTTTTGAATCAATAAATATTTCTGAGGTATTTTGGGGGCCAACTTGTGATGCAAATCATACCACCTCACTTGAAAATAACAACAATACATTCTCCAATAATTCTGATGGCATTTCCTGATTTGTATTTAAATATAGTCAGAAATGTCCAGAGGAACAAGGTACTAAGGCTGCTCCTTTGCTGTCATCCATCCTTGTATCAGGCTGGAAAGAATTTAAATAGCCAATAAATACAAAAAAAGTTAAGCTAAGAGATGCTACCACAAATTGTTGCACAAAATGAGTAATTATAGATTGAAAGGTGGTTGTTCAAATACATCTCATAAAGGTAGATTTATGTAGCATTGGACTGCACTGTTTATTTAAGATGACAAATGAATACACTTTAGCATCAAGGGATATTCACTACTGTTAACTTCCAAATATTCCCTTCTGCAATTCTTATGGTCAATATAAAAGCTGATAGGATTCAGACTTCCAAACAATGTGTCCATATGCTCAGATTGCACATACTGAAAAAGAATTGCTTACAGTCTAATTAAATGATCATACAGTACTTACAATCGAATGCTATTGTAAGATGCTGTATTGTATTACATAATGCAAAAACAGTAGGGTCACTGTGATTTTTTAAATGGTTCTATAACTTGTCTATTTGCAATCTGGAGGAAAAGTTAACCCTGTTTTCAGATTTTCAGTTGCACAGAACTGAACAGATCTGATGGTAGCAAAATACTGAGTTGCCGTCACCATTATCAACTGTGAAAATGTGAAATGGGACTTTGCGATTGGTTTATTTTCACCTGAACTCTAAAAAATTGACTTCACAATTTCAATGCTATCAATTATTCAAAATAATGAGTCACTGATACAATTGATCTGCATTCCAAATCATTCTTTTGCTGCACATGAAATTATGTTTATAACAAAACCAGCAGATATGTCGACTTCCAAGTAATGAGATATCATTCTAGAATGGATAGAGGAATCTACTGCAAAAAAATTACAGAAGTATTTCAGTAGCTAAAAATTGGAGATTCTCTCTCTCACACACACACATACATACCCACCCTTCTTTTCTGCAACCCTCAAAAGCCCCTTCTAATCAAAATGGACCTAATTAATTAGTATGGTTTCTGCATACATTTATCAAACAAAAGAAACAAAAATGGTTTTTAAAAGTCCAATTTTTTTAAAATGTAGAATTCTTCCCCTCGATGCAAAATAGGGAAAACAGAAAATCTTGTTTTGAGGCTTTACCCTTGCTTGTAATATACAGCAAACCTGCACATCTGGGATCACATCAGAGGTGGTATTCAGCAGGTTTTGACCAGTTCTGGAGAACCGGTAGTGGGAAATTTTAGTAGTTCGGAGATCCAGCAAATACTACCTATGACTGGAGATTTTACAGTATCCTTCCCCTGACACTCCCACCAAGCCACACCTACAGAACCAGTAGTAAAATTAAATCCCACCACTGGATCACATTCTCCCACACAAATGAAACAGTTTACTAGCCCTCAGCTATTAAAAGGTTGCCTGAGTATGCAATGGATCTTCTGACCTATAAGACTTACATGTACTGAAAGATCTATTCAGATCTGATAGGAACCTATACATAACAATTAAATCAATAAGAAGAACTTAAGAATTAATGAAATTAAAATGTGAGTTTCATTTTATATTCTATTACTGTAATTTGTTTTCTGAAAATTGACTTATTATTTTAGAAGCTACCACCAAACAGTACAATAGTCTTTTTCCTTCCTTCCTTCCTTCCTTCCTTCCTTCCTTCCTTCCTTCCTTCCTTCCTTCCTTCCTTCCTTCCTTCCTTCCTTCCTTCCTTCCTTCCTCTCCCTCCCTCCCTCCCTCCCTTCCTCCTTCCTTCTGCATATCATAGATAAAATAAAGCCTAAGGTTTGTCTTTCTAAACAGATATTAAATATTATTAAAAATTGAATACATCCTATTTCAATAAAATTGAAAACTTGCTTTGCATATCAAGTAGGCATCATTGCTGGGTGTGAGTTCAGTTTGCTCCACACTCTTCATTTTACATCCACATTTAACAAATGACATTATTCAGTTTCATGGGGTCATTGTGTCAAAATGTCTGTGTTATATTTTTAATTTACTTCCAAAGTTTTCTGTCATTGTGGAGAAAAGGAGGTATCTTCAACTGATTTACTATCCATAATCTACCATGTAGATTTTTCTTAAAGACCACAACTTTTGGTATCATTTAATTGAAAATAAAGTGAAAGAAGTACCCTGCCTCTTGGTTTGTTTCATGCTCAGTAGCTAAGAAAAAAAAAATCAAGTGTATGTAATTGGCCCTTTAAACAGAGAAAAGAAAAGTAGCAGGAAAAAAAAAACCTTTTAGACTCTATTTTTTAAGTTTATTCCTAGGTGAGAATTAACATTTGATAAATTATGTAAATTATAATATTTGACAGATAATTGCTTCAGAAGTCATACTTTTAAAAAAAAATATTACAGATAATATTTTTATAAATAGCATTTTCATAAATGCTACTTTTAATCCAAAGACCCAAAGAACTTCCTTCCACTTTTGGTAATCTTAAATTTTATTCCATTATAATACAAATACTACTCAGAATATAACTAAGGGAAACTCCAAGCACATTGCCAATAAGCTCCAACATGTGAGTTTTCCACAGTAGGCTTAGCCAACATAGAATAGGGCGCAGTATTCAGGGATACATCCCAGTATTCACTCAGCTCTTACAGCTGATGGACAATTATGCTTTACAGTAAAATTTTATAGTGAGTTGGTTTTCTCAAAGATGTTATAACATCACTCTTAGAATATTTTCATAACAATGCATAATTAAGATTGCTCCATTGTAAATTAGCACATGTGTGATACTTCAATGATGATGGTAGTGGGGCTGCCTTTATGTGCAGGTAGACAGGCACTGAGTATAAATTTCAGTGACTGACTGGAGTGCTTAGCAAATGAGGAAGTAATGAGAGCAGAACAGCCAGTTCTTTAATTGAATTAAAAGCTGGGGTGACATGAATGCAGACACCTGTCCAATTACAGACAGGCCAAGGTGTTTACCATTGCTGTACAAGTGATTTGAAGATGACAGAAATCTTTCCGCCCACAGATTAACATAATGAAGGAGAACCGATTACAGCAGAAGCTAGACAAACAGCTTGGTTGGCAGCTGAGAGAGGGGGAAAAAGTAGCTTACTAAACTATACAGAAGAAAAATGGATTTTGGTGGGGAGGTACTGTACAGCAGTCCCCGTAATTTTTAAGTGTAAATCCAGGGATCTATAGTATGTTTGTCTGATTGCTCTTGTTATTGGAAGGGCCCCAGAGGGGAAGGAACAGAAATTTGCCACTCAGGTGCAAGACAAAAGAGATCCTGAAAAACTTTCCACATAGTCCATCTCATAATCTCCCATAACCATTCTGATTTTTTTTTTTTTACAGAATTAGAGAGATTTGCTTCTTTGATCCTTTTCTGGTCACTTCCCTTAGTCTATGGAGATTCTCAGTCATCCAGATCATGGTTGTCCCAAAGGTACTTTTTCCAGACACAACTGGACTTTCTTGTTTTGTCAACAGATAAAGAAGAGAACAATAAACAAAGCAATGTTGTCATTCCATACCTTGCAGGAATACCTGAAAAGTTTAGGAGGATCTTCAGTGCACATTTTAAACCCATGAATACACTAAGTCAGAAACTTGTCCACCCCAAGGATAAAACACCCAGACACAAACTGAGCAATGTGGTATATGCAGTTCAGTGCAGTGAAACATGTGCAGATCTGTACATTGGGGAAACAAAACAATCACTTCATAAACAAACGGCACAACATAGGAGAACAAACCCATCAGAACAAGATTCAGCTGTCCATCTGTATTTAAAAGACAAAGGCCATGCTTTTGAAGACAGCAAACTCCACATTTTGGACAGAGAGGACCATTAGTTTGAAAGAGGAGTCAAAGAGGCCATCTATGTCAAAATTGAACAGCTCTTGAACAACTCCAATCTACAACACAGTCCTTTCAACAGTTCCAAGAAGACTCCACACCCATTTTCACTACTCAGGTGATCCTGAGAACACAGATAAACCTCCAAATGGCCTCAAAGACTCTCTAAAAGAATGCAAATGACCAGCTGCAAGGAGTATAAATCCTTCCATTCCCCACCATCCAGAGCTAAAGAAGCTTCTTGGATGAGAAGTGAAACATCTTCAAAGAATATCAAGAAACTCCAGTTGTCTCTTGAAAAAGCACCTTTGGGATCCCTTATTAATATTAAACATGATTTAAAAGAAAAGGATTTAATGCTAAGAGTACCAAACAATTGTTAATAAGGAAATCCAAGCAAAAAGATGGTTTTGAAATGCAATGACTGTGACACAATCTATATAGTTGTAAAATCAAAATAAATTAAAGCATGTGAAAATCTAAATATTACCTGTGGCTTAAACAGAACAAAGAGAAAATGAACAATAACTTATAATATCCCTATTCAATTCTGGAAAATTATGGGGGGAAAAAACCCACACACATATTGGACCAGGCTAAGAGACAGGACTGTAAGAGGGAGTACAGTCATTCACTTATCTCAACAAGTTCAAAAATACTGTTTATTCACAGAAAAAGTCATTCAGTTAAATAACAATTGGTCTAATTCAAAATGACCAAGTGAATTGTTTGCCGAGAGCTCAGTAACAGTTCAGCCAACAAAAATCAGAGTTGGAGCTTCATGTAGAAAACAAGGAACATGACCTTGACAGAGATATATTGCCTAGGCAAAAAAGGATGAAGCATTTTTTAAGTCAAGAACATCAAGATGACAATAGACCGATTTCTTTACTAAATGCAGATTATAAAATTTTTGCTTCAATATTAGCAGAAAGACTTAAAAAGTACTTGAATAACTTTATCCACCCAGACCAAAATGGGTTTTTGCCAAAGCGACAAATCAGAGACAATATGAGAGTAATTCTGGACACCCTGGAATACTATGAGGCGCATCCTGAAAAGCAAATGGCTTTGATATTTTTAGATGCTCAAAAGGCATTTGATAACGTGAATTGGAGATTTATGTTACTTTTAATGGAACAGATGGGCTTCGCTAGAAGATTTATTCAGGCAATAGAAGCAATTTATAATGAACAAACAGCTAAGGTAATGATGGAGGGAGAATTTACAGATCCTATTAATATAAGAAAAGGCACAAGACAAGGTTGTCCTCTTTCTCCCTTGATATTTGTATTGACTTTGGAAGTGTTGAATAGAAATATCAGAGAAGATAAAACTATAAAAGGAATGAAAATTAAAAAGGAAGAATTTAAACTACAAGCCTTTGCAGATGACCTAGTCTTTATCTTGGAAGACCCTATAGAAACAGCCTCGAAACTGTTGGAAAAGATAGAGGTCTATGGGGAGGTGGCTGGTTTGAAAATAAATAGAGATAAAACAAAGATTTTGTCAAAGAATATGTTGCTGAAACAAAGGGAAGAGTTGGCAGAACTGTTAAAAATTCAAGTTACAAACAAGGTTAAGTATCTGGGGATATATTTGACATCAAGATGTAGTACATTGAAGGAGAATAATTATATTAAACTTAAACAACAGATAGCTCAAGATTTGAAAAAATGGGAGAACTTACAATTGTCATTAATAGGAAGGATTTCAACAATCAAGATGAACATTTTACCCAGAGTCTTATTTTTGTTTCAAACAATACCAATTAGGCTTGGAAAAGAATATTTTGAGGATTTAAATAAAATTGTTTTGAAGTATATATGGCAAGGCAAGAAAGCAAGAATAAAGTTAAAGCTTTTACAGGATGCTAGATTTAGAGGAGGGTTTGGTCTGCCTAATTGGGAGTTGTACTACCAAGCTGCAAACTTGACGTGGGTTAAAGAATGGATAACATTAAGGAAAACCAGATTGTTGACATTAGAAGGTCATGATTTGTTGTTGGGCTGGCATGCTTTTTATGGTACAAGGAACTAAAACACAGGGTATTTTAGAAGACATTATATACGGGAGTCTCTGTGGTTGAATTGGGAGAAGATAAAAACAGTGTTATTTGAAAATTCCAGTTTGGTTATCGACGATAGAAGCGTTTTCTTATCCTATAATTTATAAAAGGAACAAACAGTTAACTATGGGGAATTATTAGATGAAAAGGGTGAACTTAAATCGATGCAAAAATTGGAAGAACAAGGTATACAGATGAATTGGTTTTCATATTTGCAAATACATTCAAAGTACTATGAGGATTCCAAAGCAGAGGGATTTTATGATAAGCAAACTGACTTGGATAAGATTTTGATGGGTACTGATGAAAAGGTGATTAAAAATTGTATGGTTATTTATTGCAAATTAAGCTTGAGGAAGAACAAGTTAAAGAAACTATGATTGCGTGGGGGAGGAATTTTGGATATGGGATTGATTTAGAGAAATGGCAGAAATTATGGTCGCAAAATTATAAAATGACAATGTCTACAGCCTATAAAGAAAACTTGTATAAGATGTTTTACAGGTGGCATTTTCCCCGACAAGGATAGCAAGAATGTTCAAGAACAAATCCGAAAAATGCTGGAAATGTCATCAGAAACCTGGTTCATACTATCACATGTGGTGGACTTGTGAGGATGCTAGAAAATATTGGACTAAAATCCACATGTGGCTGGAAAAATGACAAAGAAGCATATAGACTTGAAACCGGAGTTTTTTCTATTGGGAATACTACCAGATACTTATAGTAAAGAGTTGAAATATTTGATTGTAAATGTATTGACTGCTGCTAGGATTGTATTTGCAAAAATTGGAAAAATGAGAAAATTCCATTGCAAGAAGAAGTTGTAAAGAAAATTTTGGAATGTGCTGAGATGAGTAGATTGACTTTTGAAATTAGAGAGCAAGAAGATAAACAATTTTATTTAGTTTGGGATCTTTTCTATCAATGGTTGAATGATGAAATATTAAAATATAAAAGTTAGATAATAAGGAATAATAATGACTTTATTTTCCCTTTCCTTTTATTGGTTTTTGATACTATATCTATATAATAGTTTTCTTTGTTTCTTTCTTTTTCATATTTGGGATAGAATTGGTATGATTATAAGATTTGTTTTAGAATAAAATATTTAAAATATAGTTATCTCATAAAGGCATGACCGAATAAAAGTTTAGTCAAATTTTTTTTTCTTTAATAGCGATACTAGGATTTATAAATTTGTATTGATAAGAGTATTATATAAAGTAACTGTAATTGTGACTATGAGGTGAATGCACAAAACCGATGGACCAACCGACTTACTGTGTGTACAAAAATATGGGGGAGCTGATACTTTTATGTTTTGTTGTTGTGTTTTTTATGTTAAAAAAATAATAAAAATTTATAAAAAAAAAAAAAAAGAACATCAAGATGACACTTAGAAACAGCCCAGACAGATGCTCCCTAATTCACTGAAGTGTAAAGAAGGAGGAGACAGCACAATCAGACTTGCAAGACTCTGTTATTATAGTTGATCTCAATAAACTCAACACAGAGTTTTCACTAGAGGAACAAATGACCAGGCTCAAACTATCCTACTTCAGACACATTATGTAAAGACTTAGCTCTCTAGAGAAGGCCATGATGGTTGGAGAATTGGCAGGAAAGAGAAGTGGATACCCAAGCAAAATAGATGGCTACCAGTGGCATTCGATGCATCATTAGAAGACCTGAAATACTAGGTTAGAGACAGATTCTCATGGTGAAAATCTATCTACTGTATGGGATTGTTCAACATTGACTTGCTGGCACATAATCAATCAATCAATCAGATAAGCTAGTTTAATCATCCTTGGAGACAAATTCAGGAATCACCCAGCCTTGCATGATAGTAAAAAAAAATTGACAGGGAGGGTCTGCCAAATATCCCTCAGGTATCTGCAGGAGCAACAGGTATAGTTGGGCTTGAAGAAGATATTCACCATCACTCCCACATCTAGTAACATGGTGAAATAATAGAATGGAAATCTGGAGCACAATATAGGTAGCATTCTATTTTTAATCCAGTTGACAGTATGTTTCTCATTCTATGTTTCTCATTCAATTTCTATGTCAATTTTCAAAAGAGATATATACAGACATTTGGATTTTGTGTGTATATTTTTACAAAAAGCACAATGTATGTGCCAACTTTGAGCCCAAAACTGCATGGCAGAATTTGGAGAAATGAACTTTCTGGTGATACTTGCTTAAATTATTCCGAGGAATGTGAATTAAGCCTATTCATTTAAAAATGAACACCAAATGAAATTCTTCCCCACATGTGTTAAAAAAACAAGATCAATGCTTCCAAAGGAATAGTATATTTAGACTATAAATGCATGCATGATACAATGGAAAAGGAAAAGATGTCATTTGAGTTCAGAAGAGACCTTTTCCTCTTTCCTCTTCCTTTGACAGATTGATATAGATAAACATAAAGAATCTGGAGAGTTAAAGTCTTCTACCTCAAACATATCAGGTACAATAAAATCAGTGCAAATTTATATAATGTTGCAAGGGCATCCCTACATTCAATAGAATTAAACACCCAAAGATCATCTATTATCAGTAAAATAGCTTCTTCTGATGTATTCCAAAACCATGCAAATGGCACACTTGGATAGTTGATTAATCTACTTGCTAAATGCAGATAGCTGAAATATATTGTTGCTTCTCTTTTCTTTACCCTACCATACTGTGGTAAGTGAATCACACTTTGTCAGTGTTAAGCGTTAATGCAAAATGCATTAGCGCTTAGTGGTGAGATCTCCAGATCAGCTGGTGCCAAAGAGCTTAATAGAGATGCCAACACTCCTGCATTACATGGGATCCTAACACTTTGAAAACATCAATAATGCTTACTTTATGCTTATTGAATGCACTTTCAAAGTGCTCCTTTCCATCACTAGAAGATTATAGGCAAGTTCTATGGTACCACTCCTGACCCTGCCCTGACACTGTACCTTCTGCTGAATTTACATTAGATTATCTGGTAGCTCAAAAGCTATGGCCAGAGAAATTCAGTTTTCCTTTTATGCTAAAGCTGACTTTATATTTGTCTGACTGGTGACAAACAAATTAAGTCTGTTTATGATAGAATCACTAAAAATTAAAGTGTTGTTAGATGTTTGAGATGTGTCAATTGGAACTTCAAAGATGATGGATTTATATGTAGTGTGTGTGTGTGTATGTGTGTGCGTGCGTGTGCATGTGAGTGTACTTTCAAGCCAGTTTTTACTTCTGGTGAATGCTTAGTTAAGTCCCTGCAGGTTTTTTGGCAAGCTTTTGAGAGTGATTTGTCATTGCTTTCTTCCTAAGGCTGAGGGATAGTGATTGGCAAGGGTGGGATTCAATTTTTTTAACAACTGGTTCCGTGGGTGTGGCTTAGTTAGTGGGTATGGCTTGGTGGTCTTGTGACTGGGTGGGCGTGGCCAACTCAACATCCCCTCGCCTGGCCTCTCATGACAGTGGTGATACTGCAACTGTCATAAGTGTGAAAAATGGTCATAAGTCACTTTTTCAATGCCATTGTAACTTTGAATGTTCACTAAATGAACTGCTGTAACTCAAGGATTACCTGTACAAAAATACAAAAAGTTTCTTTGCTTGCAAAAAACTGCCCTAAATAACAATCATTAGATTAAAAATATCTACAAGCCGGAGTTACAAATCAGGCAGGGTGCCAAAACACCATGAGGAATTAAAATAGTTAAAATGCAGTGATAACTATCAGCAGCCAACTCTTGCTCATAAAGTGAAACCCTTTAGCAGAAAGGTCATTGAAGCTCTCCAGAAAAAGTGCCCCCAGGAAAAACAATCCTTAGATCCATTTGCACCACTTAAAGATACCAGCTGGTCTCGCTCAATTCACAAAATAGGAAAAAGGAAAGGTCATATGCCCCCCAGAAAGGCAGTAAAAAAAAAAAAAGTGCCAAGCTTGTATCCTGCCTCTTCGAAGTACAATGGTACTGGTATCTGGTACTGGTGTCTGGTACTGGTAGTGGTATCAGATTCCACTAAAGCAGTGAAAGAAGACCCCACTCCCCAGATAGAAAAAGAAACCATGAGGCAGGAAAAAGTTCAAACACAATACAAATAATTAAATCACAACAGTAGCTTGTTGAAGCTGAATAGGGAAAATTATCCCATCAATAAACACAGGATTAAACATCACCAAGCACAGAATTAACCTTCACCAAAAACCAGTTTTAAACCAAAACTCAGAAAGGGTATGTAGACTCACGTTTGAATGTCAATCTTTCTAGCTAGCCAAGAAGCCTTGCTGAATGTCACTCATCTTGGTTCCCTCTCATTAAAAGTTTCTTTCTGACAGCTCTGCTTCATTATTCAATTATTTCTTCAAAATGCTGATTGTCCAGGGAAGTATTTCCTCCCAACAGCAGTGTAAAATTTTTAAAACAACCCTTCCCCTTTAAGAAAGTCAAGCCTCAGAAGTCTAGGAGTACTGGCAAGAATGTAATAAGGGTGGAAAAAAACAAAAAGAGATTGCTTCTAACTTCCGGTTCTCCGAACTACTTCGAGAAAGAACAAGGGGTTCTATAGAACCAGTAGAATCCCACCCCTGGTGATCGGCCCAAGATCACCCAAGCTAGAACTTATAGCACCCCTTGTATAGTCTCCCAGTTTCTAGACTTGTGCCTTAACCACTGCACCACCTGGTTTGACATACACAGTGTCAAGAGATTTAAATTCTTCTAGAATACTTGGGTCTAATTTAAAACATTTCATAGATTAGGGAGCTACAGTTCAGATCAGGAAGAGGAAGAGGAGGAGGAGGAGGAGGAGAAGGAGGAAGAGGAGGAGATTATATTGACCAGACAAAATGGATCTAAAGAAAGTCTTCAATAACTTTTTAAAAAGATTATGAAGTGTTTCAGATTTGAAGGCAAAATGGCACTTTGAAGCTTAGGGTACACAGGGAATATATCTGTCTGCAGCTCCTTCATTCAAATTAATCTAACTTTCCAATTGAGTTGCAGTTGTGGATGAGAGTTGCCCCGTTCCATATAAAAGTGCAGATAACCTAGCAGTGAACAATTAAGAAAGAGAAGTTGCATTTATTAATTAAGTGGTTTATCAAAAACCCGATCTGTCCAATAAAATTGTCTGTTACAGTAATCCCTAGCTCAAAAACATATTGGAGGATATTGAGATAGGAAGGAAAAACAAACCCCTGCACCGGACATTTGTTGCACTGGAGACCCTCATATCATAGACCCTCATTCTCTACAGTTTGTAATCTATGGATCCATAGATCTGTTGCTGCCCTTCTAGAGAGTGTCCTATAACTCCATCAAATGGGTCAATTTGTACTCTAGGAAGCCTGAACTGACTGATATTCTCAAACTATTATTAGAATTAGAACTCTGTAACTGATTAGGGTTGTAGAGTACATAAGGTTGTGTCTTTTGTAAATATTGAAATCAAAAATTATTTCCTGACATTTTCTGAGTTTACACATTTGAGAAAATGTTATGTTTTAACAGTGAATGTATCACACTGTCACATTTTCTGTACCGAAGAATGTAAAAAATTTTGGCTGAGAATGTCACTTAAAAGTGGGTAGAAACAGACACCATAATTAACTCCTAATCTTCTAATATGTCCTCAGGTAAAGAGAGTGAAACACAGCATCTTTCCACACAAATCAGAAAGAGGTTACAATGTGGTTGTGAAGTTTTCTTTTTAAATAAAGACATTTACTTACATTAAAGTATAAAATGTAAGTTAAATGTAAGTTACAGTATTATTTTGGAGTCCTTTGCCCTGATAGTTTTATAGCAAACAATAATCTAAAACTTTCCTAAATAGTATAAATAGACGGGTCTGAGTTATTTCAGTCCCAAAATGAAGTCACTCAATGAACTGTATTTGCATAGACAATAGAAATGTTGAAACAGGATACAACAAGTAGGATGCAAGTACCTGCATGGCGGAAAATAAATAAATGTGAAAATTTTGATTTGGGAATACCAATTGTTAAAGTGTATGTTAGATAACACAATGCTAAACATTGAGCATCAAGCAGGAAAAGCTTTTTTCCACCTGTCTGGTTGCATATCTAGTTCACTGAGGCTTGAAATCTCATTTGCAAAAGAAGCAAAGTTCAGGTTAAGAAAAGTCTAGAAAAAGTATTCAGGAAAGCTATTACACCCATTGGTGTACAGACATACAACTCTTCAGCAGATATCATATATCCATATATGTGGGACTTGCTAGAATCATTGCATACAAATGTAACCACTGTTGTGTTTCAATTCCAATTTCATTTGTCCTTCATTCTTGTCTGAAAATGGCTGAAATTCATTTTAAGGTTGGACAAAACGTATTGTACTTGATGAAGGAAGAGGGCTGGCAATCTACATTTAGGCCACATAATTTAGATCAGATTATGTTCCCACTCACCAAATAAATAGAGAGCCAATTTGATCTGGTGGTTGGCCTAGAAACCAGGAGACTGCAAATTCTAGACCAGCCTTTGGAATGGAAAACCAGCTGAATGACTTGGGCCATATTCTCTCAGCCCAACTTACCTCATAGGGTTGATGTAGTGGGAAAAATAGGAGGAGGAAGAAATATTGGTATGTTTGCCACTTTATATTGAAGAATGGAGGGAATTTTTTTAAAAAAAATCTAGTTGCCTAGGAAAAGCCTAAAAGCAGAATATGAATTAAACAGTCCTTGCATCTGTACTCTTGAATACTGATATTCAGAGGTATCTAGTACAGGGGTGAAATTCAAAAACTTTTCCCTACCAGCTCTGTGAGCATGGCATGGTGGGTGTGGCTTGGTGGGATTCAGTCTCTGAAAGGAAGAAGGTAGGCAGGCATGGGGGTAGAGCTTAGTCTCTAAAAGAAAGAAGGCAGACATGGGTGGGGCCAATCAATTAAAATCATCCCTACCACCTCTCCCGAGATGGTGCAAGATGGTTGAATTCCACTCCTGATCTAGTAGGTGGGTATATATAGCTATAATGACTAATAGTTCTGATAGCTACCTATAGGGTATTGATAGCTTTTCTTTCTATGGATCTGTCTAATCATTTTTTTAAAATCACTAATGCTTGTGGCTGCCATTACATCTTATGATAGCAGATTCCATGAAATATGCTTTATGATGCAGTATTTCTGAACCTCTCTTCATTTTGCCTGTACTTTGCTGACACTCTAGAAGATGCACAGCCATTAATAAACATCAGCTACCAAAAAATCCACGTGATTTGCTTTTTTGCAGTTTGCACATTATTTTTAAATGCAGAAATAGTGCATTTATTTGTTTCACACACTGAAAATCTCTGTTTTCAGAAGCATCTCTGGAATTCATTAAGTCTAACTCGGAAATATGAAACATTAAATGTACACAAGAAACTAAAAGCATTTCTTTTCTTATCATCTCTGAGAAGATGCTGAATAAAGAAAGGAAACCCAACAAAAACATTTTTTAGTGTTTTCGGCCTTGTAAAACACACATTTCAAGGGGTTCGTATGAGTATCTTTTTACTGTTAAGAGTATAAAAAGAAGTAAGTATGGAAGTTGAAAATGGAAATGAAAAATGAGAAAGGCAAACCATATTTTTACTTCAAAAATAAGCACTATCTTTTCAGTATTAGAAAGTATAGTGCACATATATATGATTTGCAGCCTTCACCTTAACAACAATAAAACATATTTTTCAAGCTAAAATAATCTTTTCTATCAAGGAAACAAATGTTTCTAATACAAGTAATCCTACCCATATGGTTTTCTGATTTATTGGCACAACCTGAGTTAACAACCAACAGAATTTCAGTTCCTCTGAGATTTTCCCTGTCCACCACATTAACTCACACGTTAGTAGGCGGTCACCTATCTAACACATTTCCAAGCACCTGCAGGCCTGACCAGCTGTGCAAATTGCTTTGTAATCAACCTGCTAAGGCAGGCAAAAGAAGAAATCTCAGACTGCTAAAATTTGAGCAACTCTTTATATATACAGTATATCTATATATAATTCTCAGACTGCTAAAATTTGAACAACTCTTTATATATACAGTACAATAAGATAGATAGACAGACAGACAGACAGACAGACACTCACTCTCTCTCTCACACACACACCTAAATTATACTTTCAAGGTTTCCTGTATGAAGAAACATTATTTTATTAGAAGCTCTAAAAGGCACAGTTTATACAGCATGGAAAGCTAACCTTACTACACATGCAACATTCTGATTTGCTAATTTATAAAATCTTATACATAACACATTTGTGGATTTTAAAACAGGACACAAGAAAATTTAAAGCACTTTTTTTTAAAAAAGAAGTGCAACCACATTCAGGATTAAAAATGAAACACCCCTCAGTGAAAGCTCTGCTTCAAGGAATTGAGGATCTATTATCCTTACTATATCAGACCAAGAAAGTCTAATAATGCTTTTCTTCCCCTCCACTCCTGTGACATTACAGAGGTTTCTAAATTGTTTTCTTTCAGCTTACTTGGGGTTGAATTGTGCATCTTGCTTCATTATTCTGGGAAAGAATCTGGTTTACCTTCAAGGTCATCTTTATTCTTTAGAGAAATACCCAGTTTCTTATTGAAGCAGATGCTTCAGCATGGACCTAACCATGTATTTATCTCCTTGCTGACTTTCCATGGTGGCCCTCACCCACCAGGGAAGATAATGGATTTAATAAACAGATGCTCAGCTTTGAATACTGAGGATTCTGTCTACTTTCTCCAAAGTTAGTATCAAATCTCTCCCAGTAACTGCATAAAAGGTTGTTTCTGTAACTTCATTAGAACTTACCTAGGTATTGTCCAACTCTCAGTAAATCCACAGATGATCCTGTGATCTATCCCCCTCTTTCAAGATACTGGTCCTGTTGGAAAGAGCTGTTGGCTGGCAACATGAGAAAACTATATCACAGTGTAATCCCTAAGATTTTTATTTTATTTTTATTTGTAAATTGCTTACAAGATAATAGGTATAAGTAAAAACATAGTTATGAATACATGGATACATGTAAGAAAAATAAAAAAATATATAAAAGAAAAAATAGGACAGGGACGGTAGGCATGTTAGTGCACTTATGCACGCCCCCTACAGACGTGGGGGTGAGGTCAATAGTAGACAGTCTAAGGTTAAAGTTTTTGCAGTTTGGGGAAAAAACCACAGTCAGGTAGAGTATTCCAGACATTGAACACTCGTTTCTGAAGTCGTATTTCCTGCAATCAAGTTTGGTGCAATTAACCTTGAGTTTGTATCTATTGTGTGCTCTTGTGTTGTTAAGGTTGAAGCTGAAGTATTCATTGACAGGTAGGACATTGCAATGTATGATTTTATTTACTATACATAGATCGGACCAAAGGCGGTGTACTTCTAGGTTTTCTAGGTCTAGAATTTCGAGTCAGGTGGCATAAGGTATTCTGCAATGAGTAGAGGAGTGGAGAACTCTTCTTGTGAAATATTTCTGGACTTTCTCAACTGTGTTAATATCAGATACGTAATGTGGGGTCCAAACTGATGAGCTGTATTTGAGTATTGGTCTAACAAATGTTTTGTATGCTCTAGTTATTAGTGTAATATTACCAGAGAAAAAGCTATGTAAGATTAGGTTAACAACTCCTAACGCCTTTTTGGCTATATAGTTACAGTGGGCTCTAGCACTTAGGTCATTTGAGATAAGTACTCCAACACAGTTGCTCTTAATATGATCACAGAGGTCATTTATGTAGAGTATGAAGAGAGTTGGTCCTAGAGCACTACCTTGCGGGACACCACTGTTGACAAGTACAGAATTTGAAAGGACGTTCCCAACTTTGACCATTTGTTGTCTGTTTGACAGGAATGCTTTTATCCAGTTATGCAGGTGTCCAGAGATACCGTAAAATTTTAGTTTTAGGAGTAGTTTGTTGTGTACCACTGAATCAAAGGCTTTACAGAAGTCTATGTAGATTGCATCTATTGCTTTGCCCTGATTGAGTTGTGTAGTCCATATGTTTTTGCAGTGTAGTTTTTTCCTAAAACCAAATTGTTTATTAGAGAGTAGGTTGTTTGTCTCTAAGTGGAGGATGATGGATTGGTTAATAATTGATTCCATGACTTTACAGGTGATGCAGAATAAAGAGATTGGTCTGTAATTTTCAACTAGGCTGGGGTCTCCCTTTTTGAAGATGGGAATGACCGTGGCTTGTGACCATAGTTTTGGCAAGGAGCTGGTCCTGAAAGATTTTTCAAAGATTATGCTTAGAGGTTTGGCTATGGTAGTGGGTAGCTTTTTTAAGAAATAGGCCATATTCCATCTGGTCCAATAGATAGAGATGGTTTTAGATTGCATAGTGCTTTTTCAACATTGTCTTCTGTAAAATCGATATGTATTAGATCATTGTAGTTGTCTGTGATTCGACTAGGAAATACTGGGCATGATCCATTGCTGTTTACAAATAATGAACCAAAGAATGTGTTAAAGAGGTTGGCTTTAATAGTGTCATCATTGCAGTCTTTACCATTAGGTCCTTTCAGGGGTGGGATGGACCTTGAATCTTTTAGTTTGTTGTTTACAAAATTGTAGAAAGCACAGGTGGAATTGGTGCATAGAAGGTCTTCTTCTTGTTTAATGTGATAAATGGTTGCATTCAATTTTTATCTGATGGCATAAATTTTTGTATTGGCTTTGGAAGTTGGCAACGTGACCAGATTTGTTTTTCCGCCAAAGTGATTTCTTTTTGGATTGAAGCTTCCTTATTGTTTTAGGTAATTTGTTTTTTCTGGTTTTGGGAGTTGTTAATGGTACATATAGTTTGATGACTCTTTTGACTTCAAGTAAAAATATATTGTAATGGTCTTGTACAGTATTGCATCCAGAGAATAGAAATTGCCAATCAAGGGATGAGAGATCGTTGTTTATAAGATCATAGTTGCCTTTTTTTAAGTTATAATTGGAGATTACGTCATTGTGATGATTTTTGTGTGGACATATGTCGAGACAAAAGTCAATCATGTTGTGGTCACTGTTGGAAAAGGGTTCTTTAATTTGTACTCCATAAATTGAATTCAAACTATTGCAGAAGATGAGATCGAGGCAGTTGTTAAGCCTAATGTTGTTGGTTAGTAGTTGTTCTAGTCCCAGATTTGTTACTGCATTGTAGAAGGTTGCATGTGTGGGTTCAGTTGTACATTCGTTAAGGATCCAGTTAATATGAGGTAGATTGAAGTCACCAAGAAAGATAAAAGTGTGTGAGCAGGATGCTGCCCATGTTAGTAGTGTATTTAGCTTGTTTGCATGTTTGATGTCAGAATCAGGGGCTCTGTAACATAGTAAGAACTGAAACGTGATATTTAAGGACAGTTCACAGACGATGGTCTCAGGAATAGCAAGCTCCTGGGTAATTTGGATGCTTTTTAGATGTAAGGACTTTTTATAGAAGATAGCAACACCACCTCCTCTATGGATTTCACGATCTGATCGATAAACATGATAGTCTCTTACTGTGGTAATGGAATCAGAGTGAGATGCGTTGAGTCATGTTTCACATACGAATATAATGTTGAATTTAGCCATATTTAGCAAGAGGAGAAATTCAGGTATTTTATTTACAAGGCTTCTTGCATTGAGTAGCTTGCATTTAAGGCCAGTTGTAGTTGGAATAGAGGTAGTTAGGGGCATGCATGCCTAGTTTTGAGTGATGTTGGATTGGATGAGGTGGGGTTGGATGCGGAGTTGTGGGATGTGTGACTTTCTTTTGATGCAATCAGCTCTGTAGTTAATGTATAGGTCCTTTTCTCCATTGTCTAGATGGTTTTTGAGTTCTGCGCGGAGTTCACGGAGCGGATTCTTTGCAGTATGGATAAGTCTGGTCCTGAGCGAAGTTTTTTGTGGTAGGGATTGGTTTTTGCAATGGCATTTATTGTATGAATGAATATGCGTTTGCTGGACTCATTTTTGCATACAACTCTACACAATCTTGGGGCCACAGAGCCATCATTGTATTTGTATCTATGGCCATCTCTGGTTATTTCAATGATATCTTCAGGAGAGATGTTTGTTATATTTGATTTGTTTATGATATCATGAACTTTGGTGATGTCACCTGATTCGTTGGTGTCTTCAAGACCAAATAAGATGGCATTTGGACATTTCTGTTCACGTTCCATGGTGTCTTTGATGAGTAAGGAGATATTATTTGTGGAATTATTTGAAGGGATAGTAATTGTTTGTGGCTGTGGTTTGGTGGTTATTTTTGGTTGTAGTTGTGTTTGTAGTTGAGGTAGTGGTTGTGGTTGTTGTGGGATTTGATTTTGAGCTGATAGGTACTCACTTATCTGTGCTGTATTTTTTTTCAAGAGAAATTAGGCTTGCTTGTATAGTTGTTTCAAAACGTGTTGCTAAGCATTCTTCTATTGAGTGAACGAGTGATTCTATGCTTTCAACTTTGTCAGGTAGGGTACTCAGTTTGTTTAGCTTAGGAGAACATGATGGACATAGATAAAATAATGTATCTGAATTTTTAACCATATCAGCTAGACTTTTGTTTGCGTTTAAACAGGCAGGGTGGGCTAGATTATCGCATAGGTGGCATATGATGTAAATTTTGCTTTCATTGATGGTTTCAAGACATTTGAAACATGTGCAGGAGTCTGGGAGGTCATTGGTAGAGATATTTTTCTTTTGTTTTGGTTTGGAGTTTTTGGCTGGCAGGGTCGATGGCAATAATACAGTAATCAATTAAAACAGCTAGTTAATGTGATAGGTAGACAGTTACTTAATGAATGTTGGTAATTAATAAATGTTAATTGATATGTTAGAGAACAAATCAAAAGTAAGGTTAATTATTACTAAAAATCAATCAATCAATCAATTGGTTATTCAAATCACTCTAATCAAATAATTTTGCAAAGCAACATACAGCCTAATTTATTACAGTAATTACTAAACACACTGGTCAATTAAATTCACTAAATCACTGATTTTACTAATAAGATATTCAGTAATTACACTATATGCACTAAACACTCAATCATACTAAGCAATAAAAACAATAAATCAATTGATCATTTGATAAAACTTATTTTAAAGAAATTGATTTTTTTGAGATAATGAAAGTAATGAAGTAGTATGTAGTATTGAGAGTTGGTAAGTAAAGGGTTAATGCTTTGCTTTGTTTTGCTTAACTGTTGCTGATATCTGAGAATAGGTTTATAACCCTTAATAAACTGGCAGGAGGCCTCTTTTCCTGGGCTGTTTGAAAACAATCAATGAGCAAGGGTTTACACTCTCTTTCTTGTTTTGTAGATTGAGTTTTTGAGATAGTAAAGATGCAAAGACATTGAAGGGGGGAATCTTTGGCCCCTTCTTCAGCAGAGATAAACAGAACAATTCACTGGGAGGCAACAGGAAACTTTTTGTTTTGTTTTCCCTTGATGAATTGGATTTCTGGCCCCTCCTAGTTAATTTAAATACACTTTCAAAGTTTGTTGCTTTTAAGACAAAGAGAAAGAAAGTCTTGCACTGGCAATTTGAACAGTTTATATTTGTACTATGTACACTCAGATTTGTATTGAGCATTCACTCCTGGCTTCAATATACTTCTGCTTCTATCACAGGAAATAAAAGTTGCTTCCAATCTTCACAGGAGTTCAGTTATAACAATACTTCCTTATTTATTGAAAGTCCAAAGTCACCGTCCTTTTAAAGAGGAAGTCCAGATTAGCAATTTGGTGAAGAGGGAAGAGGGAAGGAGGGGCGGCAGGGGGGAAGCAGTCTGTTTCACACCCTGGCTGCAGATGTCTGACTCACAGCTTCTGGTGCTCACCGCCCTGCAAGGATGGGATGAATCTCACAATCTCACTGCCCTGCAAGGATGATCGTTGAGCCCACCCGGTACTGGCGAGCCCCGCCGCCTTACCTTCTAGTAAGGATGGGTCAAGTCACACATCATTGAGCGCTTTTGAATAGAGTGCTCCCGAACTTAGTGCCCACCGAGGAATGAGTTCTTTACTGGGAGGAATCAGAGATCTCCAAGTACTTTTGAATTGAGTGTTTGCTGAGGAATGGAGCTCTTTTCTGGCTTGCTGGCAAGTCTCAGGTGTTAGGCTTTCCACCTCACCGGCTGGACCCACAGGGATTAGAGGGCTTGTCGCCTGGCACTGCCCATGCCCGCTGGAGCTCCTCATGCTGCCTCTACTGCTGCCACCATCTTGCAGATGCAATATGAGGATGCTTGTCTCTGATCAAATTCAATCTTTACCTTCCTTCAGTAGTATTCTAGGTGTCTCTTTTGGTGTTTCATTTTCCAAAGTTCCTTCAAAAGCTAATAGTCTGGGATTGGTGCACTTTGCAGCATAAGGGCAAAAGTCCCTGTGACATTCTAGGCAATGATCAAAACATCAGTCAAACTGCCCATTAGATACTCAAGAGAAAAACAGGCTCCACTGGATGACATTAGCCATTTGGGGAAGACAAATATCTTCCCTGATCTAGAAGTATTATTTGTAAGGAATGATAGAACATTTTATTAGATATGGAAGAATGTTATGTGATGGATGGATGGATGATAAATAGGTAGATAGATACAGAGAGAGAGAGAGACAGGCAGACAGACTGTAGAAGATAGATAGATAATAGAAGAGAAACAGAGAGAAAAATTTGTGTAGATATGAATGAGTTAATGGAGGAGACCCATGAGAGACAGCTACATAAATTATTATTACTTTGGCTGTAAGCACACATTACATGAAAATGTTTCATTTTTCTGGCTTTGTACAATAGGTGAACCCAACCAATTCTGGTCTGTTCATCAAATAATGGTTAAATAAGTTGTGTATGTATATGTTCTCATTTTTTTCTCTTCCTTGCTCGCTTGCATAGGATGTCTGTCATGGCATCCTCTGTTGTGAGAATGAATGAGAGTTGCTGTGTGGAAGGCACAAGATGTGAAGCCTTGGTACCTATTATAGGTCTTAAAACACGAGTGTGGCAATAGGAATACATTTACAATTTGTCTTGGGTCTATGATTTCCTATCATTGAAGTTTCTCTTCAGAAACAGAAGCTCATACTCAGCTTGCATATGTCAACTGATATGAGAATTTTATTAAATATTGACTTGGTATTTAAGCCGCTAAGATAATGGACAATAAACCAGTATATACAGAGTTTTTCAATTTTGCTTCCCAAGAATCCCCTTTCTTTCTTTCTTTCTTTCTTTCTTTCTTTCTTTCTTTCTTTCTTTCTTTCTTTCTTTCTTTCTTTCTTTCTTTCTTTCTTTCTTTCTTTCTTTCTTTCTTTCTTTCTCTCTCTCTCTCTCTCTCTCTTTCTCTCTCTATCTCTCTCTCTCTTTTTCTTTCTTTTTCTTCCTCCCTTCCTCTCTCTCTCTCTTTCTGCCCCTGTCTCTTTCTCTTTGTATCAAATCTGGTTTGAAACTTAAGGGAACTTCAATGACATTTTGAAGAACAGGTGTTCAGTTTTTATTTATATTCTAGCCAATGTTTAGAAAATAAGGTACATTTCTTTAATGTCACTTAATTTCAAAACCTATTTGTCTGATTGCCAAAAATGATGACTGATACAATTTAAACCAATAATACAATCAATGAGGAAGAGTGAGCAATAAATAGAAAATGCTGATGTTTGTTCAGAATTATCTTGGAGATATCAGAACTGTCATTCTCCAAATATTTGTGCTGACAAAAATCTGTTCATGTGAATTTAAGCAAACAGCAAGTAAAACTGGTATAATTAGGTAGCTGAAGTGAAAAGTCCTTGGAAAACATTATTTGGCCACAATGCTTTCAAAGCTTCAAACTTTTTAACTTGAGTTTTGCCATCTCTCTAAATCAATAAGAAATTGCCTCATGTACTTTAAATCTCCCACAAGTCAAAAATATATTATCTTACTACATTTACTCAAAGGAAAGTTAACATACTAATTTCTATCACCATCCCCTATGTAAGCCACATTTATTTTTAAGAGCTGTCTAAGAAATTGCAGAGTAAAAATATTGATAAGCTTGCAGAAGATTAAATAGATTCATTGGATTCTATTTTTGGTCTGAAAAAGGACATTCAAGGTGACTTATAAATTTGAAATTCATTCTGCAAAACAAATGAATAAAGCCTACATTATTTCAAGCAGACTGTCACACCAAAGAAAGTTCCTTCTTCAGTTCCAAAGGATTGGATACTAGACTGCCCATTTAGCATTTTACTAGACTGATTACTAGACTGATGCTATACTCTCTAATAAATAGGGAGTGCAACAATGAATGGTCCATTGCTCTATAATTTTTATAGAGCATAAAAAAGAGGTTTAAAGTTAGTAGAGTCACTGGCAATGATAATCAATAGCTACTGGTTTTATGAACACCTTCAATTTTGCTGAAAGTTATTGGAATCAGCATGTTGAATCAGATAAAGCCTTGGTTAGATCTCACAGGACTGAGAATGAGTCTTGTGATGAAGCACTGCACTTACTATTTACTATTCCCTCATTTGCTTAATTTATATCAAGAATGGCTTCAACCATGGTTTTAATTCCTTTTATATTTTCTATGTTTCTTGCTTCTAAACTGACAAGCCTGAGCAGCATGTCAACAGGGCCAGGTATGCAGGATCGGCTTCCATGCTTCACTGAAATGAAGAAAAAAGTCTTCTGCCCACCTGTGTGCCTCAGATCCTTAATATAGCTGGAACAGCATTGTGTCATCTACTGACAATACAGCAAGCCCTATGTATTCATCAGAAAACTACACCAATAACTTTCATAAGCATATTCCAGCCTCTTTTGGGTAAACCTGTCCCCTTTTCGGTAAATATGAAAACATAAAAGTAATCTGTAACATGTTTCTTTTCAAGAAAAATAATATGATCCATTAAAAGAAACTGTTATATGAACAAGCAGTAAACCCTGGACTCCTGTGACATCTTTTTAAAGACTTATTTGCTGAAATTATCCATCATGTATGTATGTATGTATGTATGTATCTATCTATCTATCTATCTATCTATCTATCTATCTATCTATCTATCTATCTATCTATCTATCATCAGAATATTTATAGCTCAGGGTTGAAATGAGAGGCCTCTGGTGCTCTCTGAGCTTGCTTGTTTTCTTGCAAATGTTTTATTACTCTAGGTAACATCATCAGTGCTAGTAAGAAGTGCAGTTTGCTGTCTGTCTGTCTATCTATCTATCCATCTATCCATCTATCTTTCTATCTTTCTTTCTATCATCTATCCTAATCTAATTTCTATCTATGTGCATCCATCAACCTAGCCTTGATTTACTGCCATTCCAGTATATCATACTCATTATGTTTTTATTGCCTTTATAATAAACACTTTTCTGGGTTATAACCTGACATTCCAGCTCCACCATACAGAATCAGCTTTTCAGTGTAATCATTGTTTCTTCTCAATTTGCCAGTTACAACAGGCAATTTCTAGATCAGTATTTCCACACTGAAAGCAACAGAATCAGATAATGCACAGGGAATGGGCAATTGCCCTACCACCTGGGCAATTGCCCAGCCTTTTCATTCTGTGGACATACTCCTTGAATGTAAAATAAGCTTAAATATACGCTAGAGAGATGTGTTTTAGCAAGCACGATAATAGAGTTCCATTATACTGAAATAAAAAAGCATCTGTGATATAACGCCTACTTATAAAGGATTGTAAGCCAGTCTTCTAACATATATATTTTGCAGTTTCAGAATTAATGTTAAAACGGTTCCAAAAGTCACATTAATGGGAAACAAACTGAATTTCACAATGAACAAAAATGAACAAGAACAAAAATTCCTGCAATACTGGTCTTTAGCTTATTTATGTCTAGCTAATTCTAATAAAAATCGTGATCTGAAACAGACAATCCTTTCAAAGTCCATCTCCTCTTTGATCTGAGCCTTACTAAAATGAGTTCTCCTCTACCTAACTCTGTCCTGATTTTACTGTACTCTATCCTTACTGAAACAAGGTTCTTCTTCGAATAACGCACATACACACAATTAATAAGCAATATTTGTGTATATATTTGACACCTTGATGAAAAAGTTAAAATATTGGTGAAATGACATCCAGGAAATGCCACTTTGATATTCATTTCCTCATATGGCATTTCCTGAAAATCATTTCACCAATAAATAGTACACACAAAAACTAATCTCTATATTATTGTTTTAAAGCAACATTTATTGGCATATACCTGTACATGAACTAGTATTAGAAATCTCTGTACTGACAACAGATATGTTGGAACCATCTTCACTGGAAGCTTTCAAAATGTACTTTTCAATTACACCTTTGACCCCAACTGGTTCATCCCATGTAACTTCAATGCTGTGACCATTTATGCTGTGAATTCTTGAGAGTGTCAGCACGTTTTGTGGTACTGTGAATGAATAAAAGAGAAACAGAGAGAACAGCAGACTTAAGAAGACTATTGCTCCATTCTTCACTTTTAGTAGTTGCAGTAAATCAGATTCACCATTAGCATATATACAATTTATTGGAGTTGTAACTTTCCAGCATTGATTTAATATGACTACACATCTTGAGCCATTCAGCATTAGCTATATTTCAAAACTATCAGAACTCTACATATGTAATGTTCTTCATTCTTCAGTTAAGGTACCAAAGAAACATCACTTAAAAGAGAAGGAAGTGGAATTTAATAGTTCAAACAGCATAATGACACTACCAGGAAAGAATGATAATTAGATGTTTATAAGGTGGGATACTACATTCCATGAGCAGAAATCCAAAAACTTTCCCTAAAATTTTGTTTTAGACTAAACCTATACAGTTTGTATACTGAATGTTTCCTAACAGAGAAAAATTTAATGGGCCATCTCCCAACAATAACCCGATAGAATATGTATTTAATTTTATTCCAGATTATCCATAGTATTTGTCTATCAAAGACAACAGAAAATGAGTTGGGCCAATTATTTTTTTATACCTGCATATAATGTTTTCCTTTGGACCAGTTAAGAACAACCAGAAACAGAGATGATTTTTTTACTTTACAAAATAAATGTGAAATCTGTGCCAAATCTTGTTCAAATGAACATGTCCCTGTCAAGGTTTTGCCACTGCCTTCTTCCAAAATATTTTTCTTTTCAATATTTTTGCCTGGACTATAACCATGATATTTCCTGATAGTATATCCATGTGTCATGTTGCTTAGCTTTCTGAGATTAATCAAAGTCAGGTAACAAATTTAACAATTTGCCCATTTAACAATATATGGAAAATGATTAATGCAAACTTTCATTGAAGCATTAAGAATAGTCAGAGCTTAACTCATTGAAGCCTAGCTACCATAATAAAATATTCTAGTTTTTAATAATCTTTATCTGCTTATTAAATACTGTTACAGCAAGTAAAATTCTAGTAAGAAACAACTTTATCTCAGGTGACTATACAAAGGGTACAAAGAAAAGGCTCAAAGAACTCTCTGGCAGAATGATACATAATGGTTTTTCTCATAAATGCCTATATCTACTCAAGAGCCTTAATGATTAGAACTGCTGAGGCATTTCTTAACAAAGTATTTCTCTTTTTATGCTTTCCAACCCAGATTTGTTTTAAAAATCTTTCAATGGGGAGAGAAGGGAACTGCCTAGAAATGATATGTTACTTTTCAAAGTATGATGCCTCCTAAAAGTAGCAATCAGATCTACTTACAGCGTATGAGATTGCTGACATGACTACATAAATATATTGGTTTTATCGGTTCTGAAATACATCACTGAGCAAGGTAAGGCACAGTATAGCAGATGGCCTTTTCATAGGGGACATAACAAAACTGACTAAAAAATAATTAAATAGTGCAATTATTTTCTAGCCCTTGGGAACATGTAGCTGCTAGTGCTCTGGTCAGATTGTAAATATAAATTTATGGTCTAACTTACTCTGGTCAGACAATTAGGACAAAAATATGGCTGCATTTACTCGCTTTGGGATGGTGGCATTAAGCTGTATAAGCAAAACATTTGCAAATAAAAACCCTTTGCTTTGACAAAAACATATTGAAATCAGCTTTTGTGACTTATGCACTTTTGTTACCTCTTGCAAATAGGCTGAGAAGTCTATTTGCAGATAGCAGCTGTGGGAAGAAATGCTTTTCCACAAATATAAGATGTGATCCCTTCTGAATCATCCCTTCTGAATTATCTGTTTAAATGATTTTAGTGTTTACTTTAATACTCATTTTAAATGACTTTTTAAACTTTTTAGATTGGGAAGGCAATATTTTCTTTTACAAATGCATTAACCATCTTGAGTACAGATAATTGTCGACTTATGATCACAATTGAGTCCAAAATTCCATTGCTAAAAGAGACAATTCTTAAGTGAGTTTTACCCCATTTTACAACCTTTCTTGCCACAGTTACTAAGTGAATCACTGCAGTTGTTCAGTTAGTAATGTAGTTGTTAAGTGAATTGGGCTTTCCCTTTGACTTTGCTTGTAAGAAGGCTGCAAAATGTGGTCACATAACCCCAGGATATTGCAACCATCATAAATACACGCCAATTGCCAAGCATTTCAAATTCCCAGAGGTTGTGGGAGGAGCTGCTGGCTGCTTGTGAAGGAAGCAGAAGGTGAGTAGAAAGGAGAAAGATAGCGGCCCGTGTGCCTAATAGCACGTGAATCATATAACTATAAACCAAGAATACCAATAAGACATTTAGGGTAAGTGCGCTTGAGATTGTGATTTTATTTTATTTCAAAATGACCGGCTCAGTTCAATGTAATACTTGTTTTACAGATGTCTTTCGCAGTACTCTTTTCAAACTTGGATACTGTCCTCTTTGTAAAAAAATTACCAGTCTACATGGACAGATTACCTATCTAGAATCTCTAATCTGTGCTCTCCAAGCAGAAATAAGGTGCCCAATCCAGCCATCTATTGAACTGCCATGCTACCAGCCCCCACTACCACAAAGACCCTACAGGAAAATGGCAGTATGGGCAACCGTGAGATCTGGCAGGGTGAGAGCTGTGGACCATAAACACAAAGCTTCTTCTGTGTCCCAGCATAACAGATACAATGCCCTTGCTGACCTTAATAGGGACACTAAAGTGACAGGTCAAGGTAGTTGTGATAATGATAACTCAAGTAAGCCGGGGATCATGGTCCTTGAAGAAGAACTGACTTTGGAAAGGAGAAAGTGTGAATCAGGTATTATCACACCAGTCACACAAGAAGAGCAAGGCATCCAAAAAGAGATACTAAGATACTAAGCTGGCAGGAATAGCTAACACCCAAGAAGATAGGCTCAAGATCCAGATGGATCTTGACAGACTAGAACACTGGGCCATATCTAACAAAATGAAATTCAATGTAGAGAAAAGTAAAGTCCTACACTTAGGCAAGAAAAACCAAAAGTACACATAAAGACTGGGT
Organism: Pseudonaja textilis; assembly: GCF_049901715.1. Classification (NCBI taxonomy): domain Eukaryota; kingdom Metazoa; phylum Chordata; class Lepidosauria; order Squamata; family Elapidae; genus Pseudonaja; species Pseudonaja textilis. The sequence continues at coordinate 48,173,294 of NC_141990.1, forward strand.
GAAACCAGGCTCAATAGCAGTAACTGTGAGAGGGATCTTGGAGTCTTAGTGGACAACCAGCTAAATATGAGCCAGCAGTGTGCAGCAGCCTCCAAAAAAGCTAATGCAATCCTAAATTGTATTAATCAAGGTCAAGGGAGGTACTAATACCGCTCTATAAAGATCACACCTAGAGTACTGCTTCCAGTTTTGTTCACCACATTATAAAAAAGATGTTGAGACTCTAGAAAAAGTACAGAGAAGAGCAACCAGGATGATTAGTGGACTGGAGGCTAAAACATACAACAAACAGTTGCAGGAACTGGGCTTGGCTAGTCTATATATTTGAGGGGCTGCCACAGGGAGGAAGGGGTTAAGCTACTTTCTAAAGCATCTGTAGGTCAGACAAGGAATAATGGATGGAAACTGAAGAAGGAGAGATTTAACCTGGAAATAAGGAGAAACTTTCTGACAGTGAGAACAATCAACCAATGGAACAGCTTGCCCTCGGAAGTTGTGGGAGCACCATCACTTGAAACTTTCAAGGAGAGATTGGACTGCCATTTGTCAGAAATGGTGTAGGGTCTCCTGCTTGGGCGGGGGGTTGGACTAGATGACCTACAAGGTCCCTTCCAACTCTGATTATCTGTTATCTGATCCACAGATATGTCCAACTGTGCTCTTCCAATTCTGGCTTTTTTTTTTTTTAAGGAGAAAAATTGAACTCAGAAACCCCCAAAGAAATATGATCGATATTGACCAGTGGGTGGAATGGAAAAAGCAAAGGATGTCATATATCTTTCTAGGGCGCTTTTTGAATTTTTCCAAAGTGCAGTCCAGAAGGTAATGGCTTTCAAAATACATTTATGGAATTTTGTTATTACTTTTATAAAAGTAAGGCAAAAGTGTAAGGCACAAATAAGGGGAGACACTTTGCTGTAATGGTCTAGTCCCACCTTAGGCATGAAAGCCAGCTGTGTGACATTGGGTCAGTCACTCTCCCTCAACTCAACTCACAAGATTATGTGAGTTGAGTTGAGTTGAGTGGGAGTAACTGGCCAATGTCACAAGATTATTTTGAAGGAAAATACAGGAGGAAGAAGTAGTGGTATGTTTGCTGCCTTGGAAAATAAAAGATAGGACAAAAATCTAAGGAAAAAAAGAACTGAATGTCCAAACTCTAGCCTCCTTGCTTGTATGCTACCAGTCTGCAGCCAGCAAAACTGTAAAATTCACTGCATTTAGAGAACAATTCTGCATTACTTGCTTATTGTGTTTTGCTAGTGCCAATCTAAATATGTCCATACTGACATATTGGCTACCTAAATAAAGACTTCATATGGGAACACTATGCAGAAACATTAATTACCTGATTCTCTTGTGCGACTACGGCTCCAGGCACTAGATACAGATCCTCCTTCATTAGAAGCAATTACCCGATATAAATATTCTTGAGGGAGGAAGGGGGAGAGAGGGTATGAGAGAGAAAGAGACAGATGCACAGAGAGAGAAATTAATACAGAATCACCGCAAAGTGAACAAAAACCATACCTATAAGGAAGGAGCAACTGTGTTACCTGTAAATGGTTGCAGACCATTATCATATACATGTTTCTCTTTGCCTTGATACACTAAGATGGAGTCATTTCCCCTGCAGTTTACAGCACTGTCAGTTGATAGGCATCCATCCAGATTGACTCTGACAGCACTGCTGGACACAGATGCCAAGTTAACGACAGCACTTCGTGTAAATTTAACATCCTTCATGCAGCCTCCAAAACCTAGCAAATAGTAAGGGGATTAGCGGCAGGTAAAGGGCTTCAGCTGTTAATTAAGAAGCACGTTTTACTTCTTACAGTGCTACATTTTAATTGTGCAGTTGTACAGTTTAAATGTTAAACTTTCTATACACGTCTGTTTGCCTATGTAACACTGTTGCTTCATGTTATTTTTGGGAAGGGTCAGCAAAAAAAAATATGCACCAAGATTGATTTTTAAATTGTAGCTCAAATACAAATTCAAATTAATGTGATGTTTTTATTATTATAGAGGATGTTCTTTTGCAGGATTTCAAATGAATATTTCTCAGGTTAATTGTTTAGAAAATTTGAGTTTGGATATGTGCGGAATATCATTTTTAATTACTTAGGCATATTATTTTCCCATAGTTCAATTTTTTAAATTACACTGACCAAATTTTGGCATTACATGTTGTCAGATATTTAGGTGCAAGGGACTAAAAGGCTGTGTCTATATTAGGTATCGAGCTGTCCCACCATTTAAAGATGTAATGCCCATTCTGCCCAGTATTTACTATCACAGTTACAGGTGACCTAGTAACATCTCCCAACCTTCTGACTTTGGAGTAGGCAGAGTAGTAGGCTTTGGAGTTTGCAGCAAAAAATAAGTATACATTTCTGGAATTCTAATCTGTCAAGTCAGTGTTATCTCCTGGCAGCTGCCTGGACTCTCATCCCTGCAGTTTTCTTGGCAAGATTTGGTTTCTTCGTGGCTGCTTCATAGAGTTGAGAAAGAGTGACTGGCCTAAAGTCACTGTGCAGATGTCCAAAATGGGACTTGAACTCAGGAGCTCAGGGATTCTATCCTAGTGCTTCAACCACTACATCAGACTGGCTCTTTGAATTGGCATACATATGATATTATATATTATTTATAAATTAAGTAAATTTATTTAAAATTATTTTAACAAAACATCTCTACATCAGAGATTGTCTATTTGTATGTGTAGCTTTGAAATATTTATTGTTAGTTACATTGGTTAAACTTAAGTATGAGTAATAGTATAATAAATATTATTAATTATTTAATTTTTAAAAGTAGCATGGAATTTAGTGTAACATATTAAGTGGTCCTATTTAAGTAATTGCATAAATATTACTTACATACAGGAGGGGATGCAAGATACATGGATACATTTCCACTTAACACAAATCTAAGTGAAATTTGCTGATTTCTTCTTCCCTGCCCCCATACAAACTTTGATTCAAGCTATAAACATTTCCAATAAATATGTGTACCATGTAATTTATGTGCAAACCGCTTCCTACTCTCCATGTATACACACCCTGTTCTAAGCCCAGGTCTTTAAATGTTTCTTGGATCTCAACTGGAGTCCCTCCAAGATAGACTGGAGAGTTTACAAATAGTTGCTTCAAATCAGGTTCCATCACATGGTCTGTCCATTCATTCATCCTTGCTGAAGCTACCGATCCTCTTTTTGACAAAATCATTTTATTCCACTTTCCATCACAGTAAGATAGTCCTAACCAGAGATTCACACGTGTGGAGACAATGCCATTATTTAGTAGGAAAATCAGACTTCCACTTTTCAGTTCTGCCTGCCATTTGAAGTTAAAGAGAGAGAGGGGAGGAGGATTGATGATTGTAGCAAAACAAAACCAATGTAGCATCTGAATTTAACCCATTCAAAAAGTGCAATGATTTTTAAGGAATATAGTTCCTGAATTGAATTTCCAGGACACAAAACAAAAAACAATGCAAGATATTACAAATATCGTTGGGGTTATTGGGTTTGAAAAGCAAAATCCCAGCTTTTGAGATATACACATTTTTTCACAGATTGAATTTGCACAGTACATCATTTTTTTGCATAATATTTCATTTTTAAGGTAAAATGAGAATATCCAAAGTCAGTTCAACAGGACTTATCCCATCAGCTGTCTGCACTTCTTAGAGAACTGGAATGGGATAAGAATCCATTTGTGTCTCTATGTATGTCTGTTTCTTTCATTTTTACAAGCCAGAGACAACATTTCTACAATTTAAAATTGAATTAAAAGATATCTATGCAACAAGTGACCTCAACTAACCATTCCAAAATATTAAAATATTTCATTAAAAAATTGTACCCTGCCCACAGCAATTGACAATTAAACCAAATAAGCAAAACAACCAAGCAAAACAATAAACAAACCTACAGCAATATAATCAGGCCCATCTTTGTTGTAAATGAACAGAAGTAAACCACTGAATTGATCTGTTTTAAACATAAAGGAGATCTCAAAATCCATGCCACCATGAAAAATATTTGAATGGAGTTCTAGGAAACCTTAAGGAGAAAGGCAAGAATGTTATACTATAGTTACTATAAGTGAAATTACAGGAATTAAGGAATGCAGACCTAAGTTTTCAAGCATGTACATGTAAGATATGTATACTTAATCTGTAATTCAGACTACATATGTTAGCAACACACACATATTAGCATCATACACGAAAATTTATTAACTTCAGTAGAACTGGTACCATCCTAAAATAAAGAGAAACTATTGAAGACAGGCAGATGTCTTCTCATATTCATTTGCTTCCATCTCCTTGTTCTTACAAGCCAGTTATGTATTGACTGATTTTCATATGTTTTTTTTTCTTTTTTATGAATTTGATATATTTTGAAAAATATTGGATTTTTCAATTTCATGGAGTTTAACTTAATAATAACAGATAATAACAGATCCAAAGGGGAAGAAATAATAAAAGAATAACAAAGTTGGAAGGGAACTTGTGGGTCTTCTAATCCAATCCCTTGCTCAAACAGGGAACCCTATAACTGTGATGGCAAACCTATAGAACATGTGCCACAGGTGACACGCTACACCCTCTTTGTGGGCACGCAAGCCGTCGCCCTAGTTCAGCTCCACTGCAATGGGCGTGTGCCTCCCTCTGGCCAGCATACTGTCAGGTCTCTGCTATGCATACGCATGGGGGGGGCACATGCATGGGGGTGATGCATAGATTGCATTTGGGGGGTATGGGCATGTGTGCGCTCTTTGGACACTCTGCCCAGAAAAGGTTAGCCATCACTTCCCTATACCATTTCAGAAAAATCACTGTTCAATGCCTTCTAAAAAACTTCCAGAGCTTATCCAAAACAAAAAGAAAGGCAGCTCCTGTTTCTAACAATTTTACTAAATGATTATACCTTTCCCAAGAAAATGTGCTCCATCTTCAAGGCAAGTAGGACAACCTTCCCAATTGTGATAAACATTTCTTTGCTCCACTGCTTTTTCCCATTTTAAAGATTCCCAGACTTCATAGGGATGGTGCATCTTTTGCAAGAAGATATCACAGAGACACCCCACAAATCCCTTTGTGACTATTCTAGTTGGGCCTGATTAATGAATAAACAAACAAACAGCAAAGTTACTAGAATTTCAAAATGAAGAGAATCCTTCCCAAATTATATCCTTCCTTGCATTCGCAGGGCAGTTCCCAGAATCGAATACACATTTCCACACTTACCTATTTGTAACCGTTTTTCGGATTTGATCCCAAACAAAAATATTGTTGCAGCAGCAAAACAGAAAATTTTGTGAAGGATTTGGATGGAACAACTACAATATGGGGAGGGGCAGTTGGGAACATCCCACTGAATCTAATACATGCTATTTTATACTTTACATTTATATGGTGATTATTTCTTTAGCTAGTGTGCTGTAAAGCTGCTCTTTGTAGTATAGTGGTATGCTTCCATATCAAGCAGGTGAGCTAGGACTCACAAATCTCAGCAAGTAGTATTGAAGAAATCAGGCTTTGTAAAAGAAATAAATACCTTCCAAGATACTAAAAGAATCATTGCAGAAAATCAACTTCTGAATATTTAGTGGAATAGATAAATGTCTGTATGTGAAGAAGATGTCTGCATGTGAAGAAGTGGTGGGGAAAGTACATCTGTGCTGTAATACTTAGCTACACACAACAAAAATGTCATTGTTAATTCTTAGAAAGAATTCGAAGATTCATCTAATAAGGTAAGATTCTTCTCACCTATGTCTTTTCTTTCAATTATAAAGTCTTGTGGAAGTCCTCCAACAAAAATACCTGTATTTTCTCCTATAATGGTACTACCACTTGTAGCTGATGAGGAACCTAAAAAAATAATAATTGTGTTTAAATATGAACTAGAATATGTTGCATTAAAATCCACTGTTTTAGCTTTATATATAAAACAAATTATAAGACAAAAAAACCTGATCTCAGAAAAGTGTGCTAGCCTGGTAGAAAGCATACAAATTATAAGAAACAGAGAAAATAACCACAAGATAAACATTCATAGAATAGCTTAGAAATATTGGGTGGAAGAAACTCTTGAGAAAATTAAATTTATCATAATCATAACATTACCTGAGAATTGCCAATCTATAATTATTGTTCCCAAGGCTTGATTTCTTATTGCACTTATATGATGCCAATTGTTATCATTATATTGCCTTCCACCATCATTTTCTGGAGTTACAGCAATAGCAGAACCCTGTAATAATTAGAACAATTATGATTTTGATTTAAGCATTACAAACTCCAGAATGACTGTGTAGTTCACAATAGAACCAACAATATAAAATACAATATGAAGAAGATAAAAAACATTTCCCATAAGCATTAATTCTCTGAAATTCAGTACATTAGTGGAAAACTTCACAACTGCCATAAGGGAGTTCAAGTTGATTCATCAGATATTTTAAAACCTGATACTATCTTAGTAAGTATATATTATATATAGAAAAGTTATCCATTCCATGATAATGCATTTTATGAATCAGCTCATGTTCTATTCATACACTATTTTTATTGTCTTCTATCCTATTTCAACATTTTAATATTTTACAAACACACATTTCATTATCATAGTTTAATAATTAAAACCAGAACTGGTGTCATGCCCAATTAATGTGCCCTGGTAGCATGCCCATTAGTTTTTCCATTAGTGAATTCAACAATACTAATGGGATTACTAGCATGGGATGCTAATTGGGCGTGACATAAGAAACTGGCTTACTTCTTAGCATACCCTTGCTAATGATGAAATTAATGAGCATTTTATTAAATGCTGTCTCATCAAAGTGTATTTAGTTAGCGTTAAAATTGTTACAAACGATGCTGCATGCCAAAGATCAGGTGTCTACAAAAGTGATTCTTTATATATTTTGGCAACAATCTGGAGTATTATGTGTTATTCATCTAAAATCACATATGTAAGTTCTCAGTTTCAAATTATATAATCACATATGCCAAACACAGTTCAAATATGGAAGCAACGTTTGTAGTTTTGATCTGTATTTCTTCCAGTGTTTCTGTAGCCTGTGGAAAGCTGAATTTATCTACAATCCACAATCCATTTACTTTGCAACACTGCAATCATCTTTAATAGAAATTGCTTTGAAGTAAACGGCTTTCATCCATAAACACATTTAAATATCTTAAGCAAGGTGCTGCACAAATTAACAAGAGTAGACATTACACAAATTATTGCTATATGTTGATCATTTTTGGAGAAATCTCTAGCTTTTCTTGTCTGGACCCAGTAGAAAGCAGGATGCACTTAAACACATGCAGTACTAAGAATGGGAAACATTTTTAAATTTATATTTTTAAGTGAATCTATTGAATTTGTGTCCACAAATAATATGTGGACTAGAATAAACTTATTTTTCAATTTCAAGTATTCCTGAATTTTGTAATTACTTTGTGTCTAAGATACAATCCAGATACCATGGAATGCATGCTCTATCTATTTATCTTGCCTGCAAAAATTACAGATATGGTATGATGAACAAAATTGTACATGAATATATAGGTGAAACTCAAAAAATTAGAATATCGTGCAAAAGTTCATTTATTTCAGTAATGCAACTTAAAAGGTGAAACTAATATATGAGATAGACTCATTACATGCAAAGCAAGATAGTTCAAGCCATGATTTGTCATAATTGTGATGATGATGGCTTACAGCTCATGAAATTATAAAATTACACACACACACACACACATGGGGGGAGGGAGGGAGGGAGGGAGGGAGGGAGGGAGAATTTATTGTAAGTATTTTTATAAACCCTTCATAAACCTCTACATTAACCTCTTATGAGAAGCAGGGAAAGAGCAAGTATACATACATACATACATACATACATACATACATACATACATACATACATTCTACTATATTATTAAAAATAGCCATGCAACTTTCACTATTTTACCTGTGGATCAAAGAGAAAATAAGGACGGCCTCTTCTCAACTGAAGGACAATGTATTCTTCTTGATTACCAGGTGACATAGAGAGAAAAAGTAGACCATCAAGTTCTGCAGTTTTAAAGCTTATCTTAATACCTAGTTAGAAATAAAAAAGGCATATTTACCTCTCACTAGATGACACATTTGTGGTATACAGGTGAATAATGATAAAAAGAAATTGGATATATGCAATTGGCATTGACATTATACACATTTGATCTTGTATGGTCAAATAACTATGATCTCTCTCTGGATAAAACTGAGGAAACAAACTTTGATTCATAGATTTGGGAAACGACTGCCTTCTGGAGTCATGGATACTTCATCATTGGAAATTTTCAAGTTTACAGTTGGGCTGCTATTTTTCTGGGATAGTCTAGGAATTCCAGCTGTTGCTGGGAATTTTGTGTGTGTATGTGTGTGTGTGTGTGTGTGTGTGTGTGTGTATGATTTATATTGCTGCCTAATTACCCATGGTGACTTGAGGTGGCTTACACAATTTAAAATCATATTTAAAAATAAAAACTAATAAAAACTAATAAAAAGAATCAAATAAATTAATAAAGTACAACAGAACAAAATCTGGTATATATATATATATATATATATACGCATTTCATTATCTATCTGTCTATCTATCTATCTATCTATCTATCTATCTATCTATCTGGCATTCAGCTTTGTTCGGGTATTTTCCCACGTCATTGTAGTTGTGCTTTTAAAGTTGTAGCGACGTTTCAGCAGAATCTCATCTGCCATCATCAGGCTTCTGCCATCAGGCAGATGAGATTCTGCTGAAACGTCGCTACAACTTTAAAAGCACAACTACAATGACGTGGGAAAATACCCGAACAAAGCTGAATGCCATACATGTAAGTACCCGCGAAAACTCAAGAAAAAATAAATAAATAAATAAATAAATAAATGTATATGTATATGTTATGTCTCCTCTTGGAAATTCAAACGAACAAACATAAAGCAGCCGTTTCACAATCAAATCAAACTGAAGGGAGTAACAAGATAACGGCTGGCAGAAACTGTTAGGACTCCCCTTCGAAATTCAAACAAACAGAGAGCTCTTTGCTGTAACGTCCTCATTCAAAATAGTCATTTTGTTCCTGGCGAAATGCACCAGCTCAGCTGTGTCCTTTTATACCCATTAAGGCAACGTGCTAATTAACTGGCTTGCCCTTCAGATTAACGTTTCCTGGTTCTGACGTCAATCCATGATCTAACAGTCATCAGAGTCAAAACTCCCAACAGGACCGATCCTTCCAATCACAAAATATATATAGTTTCTCCTACGTAAGATTGGCAGTATCTAGGCAACGTTTCGATGAAGTCTCATTCATCATCTTCAGGCTTCTGTCTTCGGCTCTGTGCTTCTCTGCACTCACAAACAAAAAAATCTCCACACCACAAGCCAGCCAAACACCTGGGCACAAACAAATCCCCCCTGATACCTCCAGCTCAAACACATCCCAACCAGGCACCTAGATGAAACCTAGCTTCCTAATAAATGATAGCTGTCTATTTACTTTGAGCCAAGCTGCACTAAAAGCCTCCAATATAGGAACACAATGTTGCCAGCCAATCAAGACAAAAAAAGCCAGAAAACAGACAGAAGATATTAGAAACACCAATCAAGCAGAACACAGCAAACTCCAAGACCAATAAACACAGACCAAGACTCCCAACCAATCTGGATAAAGAAAAAACCATTCTGGCACAGCAGTAGGCTAGCCCCAAATTTAAAACTGAAATGGCTGTGAAAGTCTGACTCACAGACGAACACAATACAGAAGCCTGATGATGGCTGATGAGATTCTGCCGAAACGTTGCTACAACTTTAAAAGCACAACTATAATGACGTGGGAAAATACCTGAACAAAGCTGAATACCATACATGTAAGTACCCGCAAAAACTTAAGAAAACACACACACACACATACACACATGAGTATGTATGTATGTATGTATGGAAAGAAATGAAATGAAATACTTTTCATTTTGTTTCATCATCTTAGAAAGATTTTCATGGAAAGTCTAAGGATGGGGGGGGATAAAATGATTAAAAATACATTAAATTACAACATATAGATATTACACTGGCATAATTATTTTAGAACCATAATTATTTTGCTACATTCTGCATAGTTTCTGATGTAAGTACTTCTGATTAAAAGTGTCTTTTTACTATTTATACAGTGATACTCATGTCCTTGTTGCTCCCTTTTCGTACACTGATAACAGTGTAGTGTAATTTATTGGGTTCTACCCAGCTGTATCAAATGAATCAACTTTTTCATATTCATTTTTTCCTTCTTTTGTCAGGCAGAAAATAATAAGTAATGAAAGCTTCTCGTGTAGACAGATTCTATTATGAAAAATTGAAGAATCATAACTATAGCACATATTCATATTACAATAATGCTACTAATTACTTCACACCATAAGCAGTATCCTTTGACTCACCTACTTTAATCTTTCCACAGGTTGACACCCATACAGTCACAATATACTCACAAATATTAAGACATTCACTTGAGATAATGAACATCCATCATGCTATTAAAATTACTGTTCAGAGCTATGTGACAATTGACTTTAAATAAACTTGGCAGGGAATATAATCAAAAGCTCTTTTATGTTCCAGTTGTCTTACAGACAGCTTGGGATAACAACAAGAAAGGAGACTGCTGAGAAGAAATTACAGAAATATCTATGCTTACTTAATTTTTGATTATTATATTTCATTCCTATGAGCTTATTTTTCTATTAAATCATCAAGGGCTCCTTAATATATAATACACATTTTTTAAAAAAACTAATATTAATGATGATGTGCACTAGATTCAGCACAACCCAAAGAGGTTAATTCAAAATAGATTTTCATTTTCTCAGGGTAATTCTGGATAATTTTGTTTCTTTTACACAAAACTATGCCTAAAGAATCAGAATGAAACTTGAGAATACTCTTACAATGATTGCTTAACTGCAGTATATGGGTGTTGATCCTGAGTGATAATAGGTTTTTGCCTTTATGGTATAGAGGGCCACAAAGTCAGCTTTGAAGAAATTCTGCTGAAATGGTTACATGTTTTAAACTGGAAAAACAAACAAGCAAGTGAACAGACAAAAAAGATTAGGAAAAAAACCTGGCTATACCATGGAGTATAAGAAAGGGAAAAGGCTATCAGTCTTTCAAGATGCTATTACTGGAATCTTTATCAATAAAATATAGTTCTAGACTCACTTGCAGAGTTTGTTTTGTAGTCTGGCTTAAAATAATTTGAAAATAAATTGAAATAATCATTCTCTTTGTTGCCTGTGTTGCCATGTGTAAAAAGGGTTTTGTGAACAAGCTGACCCAGGCTGTAGACTGGTTCTTTTTTTGGCAAAGCACACACCCAAACACATACACAACAATGCCATCAGAAACAGTGAATTAATCTCTTATATTTAAATCTTTCCTAATAATCAGCTCTATGACTGAACAGGAAGGATAATAACCTATGAAGTTTTTCATCAACAGCTCACAGATAAGAATAGTCAACCCACCAAAGAAGAACCTAAAACAAGACCACAGGAGGTCCGATATTATCACAGAACCCAAAAGGAACGACTTTCTCCAATTTCAAGAAGTGATAATCCACAACATGGGAGAGAAGAGCAAATCCCACAACAACAACAACAAGAGAACCGAATCATTACTAGGCAAAAATCTAAGCAGAAGTAGATAAATGGTGGAGGGGAAGAAGTTGCTCTCCATCAATATAAACGGATTAAATTCATTATTAAAAAGAAAAGGATATTCTCAAAACTTATTCAACATAACGCAGATATAATATGTCTTCAAGAGACACATATTTCAAGAATGATGAAAGATATCTAATTTGTCCAAAATTAGGTAAACTTTTACAGCACCGGCCACCAACACAAGAAAAAGGAATTGCAATTTATGTAAAACAAGATGTAAAGGCAGAACTAATCTGGTCGGATCCCGAAGGAAGAACTCTGGTTATACAAGTTTGGATAAACCACATCACATTTTTACTTGTAGCAATCTATGCCCCAAATGATGACCAGGGGAAATTTTTAAACACCTTCACCAAAAATAGTAGGCTTTGAAAAAGAAACATTTGCTTGATTGGCGATTTTAACTCCATTGCAGACTACCAGAAAGACCATAGTAATATGGGGAAAAACAAGAAGGGGAAAAGGGAACTCTCTGCAGCATGTAAGGAAATGTTGAGAGAGTTAAATTTAAAAGATCTATGGAGGAACGGAATCTTGAAGGAAAACAATTTACATATTATTCTAACCCACATAAGATTTGGACCACAGAATAGATATGGCTTGGATGGATTTGGACTTGGCTAATGAAATAAAAGAAATCAAAATTCTACCGAATGAATGGGCTGATCATAACCCAATACAGCTAATTTGGAGGGATAGGAGACTTAATAAAAAAAAGATGGACACTAAATAACCAAATTGTAAACGAAGAAGAGTATATTAATAAACTGAAAGAGGAGCTAAATTATTTTCTAAAAGATAATAATAATGAAACAACTTCAAAACAGAACATTTGGGATACTATGAAAGCAATTATAAGAGGCACAACAATTTCCTATAATGCTATGAGAAACAAGAGAATTTATGCCCAACAAAAACGCTGCTACAACAACAAATCCAAGACTTAGAAACACAATTACAAAAAACCCCTAAGACCCAAGGACTACAAAATCAGTTAATACTAGCCAAACATAAGCTGAATTTAATTGAACAAGATAAATTAGAAGTTAGCTTGAGAAGGTCCAAACAAAATTATTTTGAACACGCCAATAAACCAGGAAGATGGCTATCTTATAAACTTAAAAAAGAAAAAGAAAAGAGATTGATACACCAATTAATAGATGAGAAAGGCATCCCACAACATGAGATTGAGAAGAAAAAGGATATTATATTAAACTATTTCCAAAGATTATATAAAAAGAAGAAATCAATGAGGATAAAATAAGAACTTATCTGGAGAATACGAATGATAAAAGTTAATCTGGCAATGGAAAATCAATAGGGGAAGGAGACAAATTTTAGAAATTACTAAATAAGGATATTACATGGTCTGAGTTAAAATCTGCAATGGAAAATCAATGTAATAATAAATCCCCTGGTCCAGATGATGGGATTCACAAATAATTTACAATACCCAACAAGCCAATATACTAATTAATGGTGAACATAACAGGCCTACATAACCTGAAATTTGGCGTAAGACAGGCCCTCTCCCCCTCTTTTTTTTGCTTATATGTTCCTCTTTGGCTTCTAGGGTTAGGGTAAGCGGAATACTTTGCCCCACTGGAGAAAGGCATTTTCTGAAATAACCATCAGAGCATTAGTATTCAGATAGCGTTACACAGTCCATGCCAAGACAGTTCTACTCCTCACCCACCTGAAAAGAAATCTGTTCCAAATGCAAAACATAAGCAAAGGAGAGGAGTTTCAGTTTCAGTTTTAGTTTCACAGCACCAAGCAAGCAGCTTTGTGGCTCGGCGGGTCCCAGTACGGAACAGTTGAGCTAAGCCATGGTCAGGCTCCTTGCTGTCTCCTTCTTGCTCACATAGCAAATACTGTTTCCAAACAGCCCTCAATTCTCTCACACACTGACAGGACCCTAGAAGTGGTGGGATTCAAATTTTTTATTATCGGTTCTGTGGGCGTGGCTTGGTGGGTGTGGCAAAGGAAGGATACTGTAAAATCTCCAGTCAGAGGTGGTATTTGCCAGTTCGCTGAACTTATTCAAAATTTCCATTACCAGTTCTCCAGAAATTAAGCCCAATCACATAGTTTTGTAGCGAAACACAAGTATCGAGCTAGTCGCATATATATATGAATTCAGCTTCATAGCGTCCATTCAGATGTAAGTTACATTAGATTTACTGGAATTTAGTCCAGTAAAAGTGAAAGAAGACTATAATTTAAAACAACTAATAACAAACCCAATGTGCTTTTTTAAAGGAAGGAAATTATAGAAGAAGGGAGAAATGGAAAAAGCTTAAAAATGGCTACAACTCCATGGGCATAGTTGCCATAGTTGTGAACATCATAACAAACTAATGTGGTTACAGAATGTAAATGAAGTTTCCTATTCTTCAAAAGCTAGTCAATATCAAAAAATAATTTAAAAAAATCAAAGAAATGCATGTTTCAGGTGCCTTTTGAATAGATTACCCTTCTTCAATGATATGTGTGGATTTAAATTCATTTACTGAATTTATATTCCTTTTATGTGATTCTAAGTGGCTAATAATACGAAACAAAAATTAAATACATAAAACAAAAATAAAAACAGCAGCTGGCATGAGTTAACCTGTCATCCATGCAACCAAGAAACAAGCTCTATCCCACCCTGAGGGTCACAAGCCCAAGCATAAAGACAGTTTTACAATACCTTACCAAAGATAAACAGGAATGGGACCAGGGGTGGGATTCTACTGACCAGTTCAAGTGAACCAGGTGTTAAAGTTACATCTGGTTCACTGAACTGGTAGTTAAACTGACCAGCTGGCCCTGCCATCCCCGCACCGGCCCTCCCAGGAGTCTTCATGCATCCCATTTTGGATGCTGGTAAGTGCAGGGTCCATGAGGAGGCTCTAGATGATCAAAAATGGGCTGAACTGGATGTTCTGGGAGTCCGGAAATGGACCTGTTTCCAGCTTCCAGAGGCCCTCTAGACCCTGGGAATGCCATTTTTCCCTCCCAGAGGGCCTGAGGGAAGCCTCTCGACCCTGGGAAATGCAAAAAATGGCCCTCCTGGAAGTTCCAGAAGGCCACGGCTACCATGGCCATGCCCACCCAGCAACTGGGCAGTGGACCAGTTGCTAGAATTTTTTAATCCCATCCCTGAATGGGACCAATCTAATTTCAGAGGAAATTATATTCCAGAGAGACCTGCCACAGCAGAAAAGGTCTTCTTCTGATTCCTTCCAGCTAACAGTACCTGGAACATGCCCTTCCTTCCAGATCAGATAGGTAGAAATAACTGGGAAAAGATGGTCCTAAGCAATGAAGGGCTTTAAAGGTGACAACCAGCACCTTGACTTGCATCCAAAAGCAGTGGGACCCCATATTGCCTGTGGCTCAGTGGTATCACACCTACCAAATAACTGGTACCAGTAACTGCCCACTCTGCTACATTTGCATCAGCTGAAACTTCTCAATTCTTTTCAAGGGCAGTGATATATAAAATAGTAGTCCAATCTGAAGGTCACAAGGGCATGAATGATTATCAGCAAAGTCCTCCAGTTGTGGGATGAGTGCAATTACATAAGCTGTGCAAAGGCCTTCCTAGACAAAGCACATGGTCTTCAAGCAGGACTGGGGATTGTGGTTATGTACCAGGTCTTTCTAGGGCAGTGCTATCAACATGGAAGGTCCCTAGAACCAAGAGTCCAAACTTCAGAAACCATTCTGTCTTACTTAGGTTAAGCTGAAGCCCGTGGAACCCATCTAAGCCCTCTTAGCCTCTGAAACAGAATCTCCATAGCAGGTAGCCTAAAGCAAAGATATAAAGTTGGATATCATTAGAATATTGATGATATCTCACCCTAAACTGTCAATAGACCTCACCTAGTAGTTGATTTTACTCAAGAATTTCATGTGGATGTTAAACAGGAAAAGAGAGTATATTCAGTCCCGAGGGGATATCACCTAGATATCATCTAGATATCAGGGGTCTCCAACCTTGGCAACTTTAAGACTTCTGGACTTCAACTCCCAGAGTTCCTCAGCCAGCTTGAAGTCCACAAGTCTTAAAGTTGCCAGGGTTGGAGACCCCTGACCTAGATCTTTTGCAGCTCAACTCTGACTGGAAACAATCCCAGAGGAAGGAGAATGAACACAACTCCATGCTGCTCACTGCTAGCTTCCAAAGTCAGTCCAGAAAGATACCATGATCGATAGTACTGAAAACCACTGAGAGGTCAAGAAAAGAAAGATGGATGCATCATTCCTATCTTGATCCCACCAGAGGTCAACCAAGAGTATAACCAATGCCACCTCAATACTTTACCCAAGCCTGAAGCTTAACTGAATGAGGCTCAGATAATTTGTTTCTTACAAAGTGCTCTGAAGTTGCAATGCAACTACCTTTTCTACAAGTATAGTGAATAACATACTAGCCAACATATTGTTTTGGGATCATGTGAGTTTCAGTGAAATGCATCTAGGGAACCTCAGACTGGGAAAAGCACAGATAACATCATGAAAAAATTCTTCTGAACATTCATCCTTTCAGACGCAGCAAACATTTTGCAATGAAATAAGAACATAGCCTATCAGGTATCTATGACAGCCCATAGAACAAAACCACTTCGATCTATTAGTTGTCTTCAAAAAAAAATTTGTCCTATCAGGCACCTAACTTTTAATCATAGTGTCAGGTGAAGGCTAAGGAAAAGCTTATCTCATATAACTACAATATAGACACGCAAGAAATTTTTCACTTGGAATAGATGTAAAAGTGCTGAAGTTTCAAGGAAACTCAGCCATCTGGCATTAGGATATGAAATCGGTCTTGCCTGTCTCTCTTCAAAGCTTCTCAATTATTGAAGGAGGATATTGGGCAACAGAACATTTTTTTAAATTTGCCAAGCATATTTACAGCAATTTTTCTACAGAAAATTGATATGTAAAATACACACACAGAGGGCATCTTTCTGTGTGTATGATTGAGAGAAAGACAAACAAAAGTGACAGGCACCATAGGTTTCTAAAATACTCTTTTCTAATGAAAGTCAGAAAAGCCAATTTGGTGGAGCAGTTAAGGGATCAGGCTAGAAACCAGGAGATTGTGATTTCTAGTCCTGTCTTAGACACAAAGCAAACTGGGTGACTAGTTTCAGATAACTGGAAACCACTTTTAAATCTTGGCAAGAGACTGAAATGGACTTAAAGATGTACATGCTCTCTCTCCCTCCCTCCCCCCCTTTCTCCCTCTCACACACACTCACACACACAGATGTAGTAGTTAAAGTGTTGGATAAGGTCCACTAGGATCTAGTCTCATCCATGAAATTCATAAGATGGCCATTCAGTGAAGAAATAGATTTTGTGCTGTAGGACATGCTGACCTCTTGAATGAAATGAAGCTTAAGTAAAATAAAATAGTTGCATATCTAATTTTAGCTTATTCAATGCTTATAGTTTAGATTGAAAACTATAAGCATTAAATAATAGAGTATCATTTATATACATTTATATACATAGTAAATCCCAGGCTATCAGTTTCAGTAACTGTTATTTCAAATCTTTTAGCCAATTTTCAACTATTGTTTTATTTGGGGGGAATCTTCCATGTTTCTAGATGAATATGAAAACATACTGTAAAGCAAAGATGATAATTTTTTACAAAGTAAAAAAAAGTACAATATTCATTGGAATAGAACTAATTTAAAGTTTTCATACCTTCCAATTAAAGATTTTTTTAATTACTATTACCCTATAATGTTTAGTAAAAGGCCAGATCAAGACATGTTTAAAACACAGAGTATGATATTCCTATTTGTATTCAATACAATACTGGGCTCAAAAATGTCTTTTCAATATAAATGTTGGCAAGATCTGAAACAGAAGCCATTTATGACATGTATCACTGCAAATGTAACAAAGCAACAAGTATACCTGAAACAGGTAAACCAGCCTGAACAGTTGCAGAATACATGATGTTTTCTGTATCCAAACATCTGACACTATGGAAATGATCATGACTTGGGTATAATCTGCTAGGTTAAAATTACTAATTTGATACTTATTTGTATTTTTATTTTTTTCACCCCATTATACCCACTACTGGTAAAACAAACAGGACGTTTTAGCTTTAATCTTCTTACTACATAACCCAAATAACTTCAGTCATGTTTGCATTAATGTTGCATTAATCATGTTGTTGTGTATTAATGAGTTTTCAGGCTATGCTAATTACTGTCATAGATTCTGCAGCAGCCCATTAAATATACAAATTACAGAATTAAAGAGCCAGAGCTCTTCATGATTAATCTTTAAATGGAGAAAAACTAATGATGTCTGTACAAAGTTTCTCTCTACTTTGGACTGAGTGAGCTCAATGAGCAATCAATTAGAGGATTTTAAGAATAAGAAGCCCGTAAGGCAGCATCTGTTTTTCTGAAACAGTGACTTGAAATAGATAATGGGCATAAAGCTTTTTCAGATTTTTCTATTTTACAAGTATTTACAACATTGTCCAGTCTTAACACTTTTCCTTAAGAGTCTAGAGGCTTAAATTCATTATTATGTCTCCACTGGAAGCACCTGCCTCTTTGTGAATATAGTAAATCAATCTTCTCTTTTTAGCAAGGACATGAGTCCTGTTGCTCTCTAGTTAGGAAGATTTACAGCAAACCTTGGTGAAAACAAAGGCAAGATAAGTTTAGAGTCATTTGATAAGATTTGATATATTAGAAGCACTTTCCCCTCCTAGCTTCTGAATGATGTTTTGTTTAATAAGAGAACAATGGCTAGTGGTTAGGGATTATAAATTAAGAGAGATGGATTTTGTACCAAATTCTGCCACAGACGCAGCACAGAACATTAGTCAAATCATTTAACTTCCCCCGGCCTAATTTCATGGATTATTGGTAAAATGGAGTTTAGTATAGGAATAGTATGGAAAATACAAACAATTTATATTTTAATTGTTAAATAAAATAATTTCATGCTAACATGTATGCAACCACAGTGCACAGAACCAGCACATTCTATTGATGGGTGAGAAAATAAGGGATATATGTAATCATGGCCAACTGAACCACAGATGTAATATTTCATGGAAATATTTTATTTCACAAATAATGACATCTTTATATGACTATGACAATCTAGAAGAGTAGCATTGAATATGGCAGAAATACATGACATTGAGGCCTAGGTTCCATATAGCAACCAAAAGTACATACTGTAGATGTGACCTCCGAAGGTTGTTACCAATTTGTAAATATTAATGTGACAAGCAGGGAGCTACAATTGGAGAATAGCATTATCATATTTTAATTATATTCAATTCTATGTGAAATACATCTATATAAAATCAATAATTTCAGTTCTAACTATTTTTTGGAGTGTGACTGCCACTTCAAGACTAGTTGTCATCTTTACTTGGAAGACACTTCACGCACCTGGAAATACTGATTACCACTAATGAAAGTGGCAGGTGATGCAGAGTGACATTAACCAGATATGTTATTAGCATGACTCACTCTACTTGATTCATTTTAAACAAATTTAATTGACTTTTTATAAATTTTTATAAATTTTATATATGAATTAGCACCAAAGCCTAAGATATTTGGAACCAAGCTTCTGAAAAAAATCTTTTTCCAATATATATATTTTCCAATGCCTACTCTGCATGATTCTGAGAAATAGATATCTGGTTATTTTAATGTTCATGTGATTTAAACTCCAAACCTCTGATAAAATCAGCATATAAATGCTTTAGATAATTACCAGTGACTCAGCACAAATTAATGACAATGAAAACTGGGCTACATTAAAATTTATTTATAACATCACAACTGTTTTGCCAAAGTATACCATGGTTGGGTGTTAATGCATTTGCGTCAATTGTTGACATTCTTTAAAAGAGGACATACACATTATAACATTATTACATAAAGAGAGAAATTTCACTTTTGCTGCTTGTTAAGTGCATGTTTTCTCTTATTCACAGAAAACATTAAACAGTAATTTAGCAATTGTTGTAGCGCTCTTTGAAATGTACCTTTAGGATAACTTAGCAAATTTGGTAAAATGATTACTTTGGGTATGAATATGGATATACAATGTTGGAATGCAAATACTGGCAGTTTATTGCAGAAATGAAAACATTAAATACTAGATCACCGTTTGCTAGAGAGTAACATGGGAAAAATATAGGTCATTAAATTGGTCAGTAGTCGAAACAACCCAATTTCTATTTAGTATTTAGTTAAGGTAGATAGCTACAAACCATAGTCTTCAACTGAGGCCAACTCAGTAGCATTGAAATTTGCAGAACAAGAAATGAATTTGATTTAGTCAATTTTACTAAAATCTGAGAAGACTTTTAGTGATTAGAAAAAGTGTAACTTAAAAATCAAAATTAAAATGTTTATCAGTAATTGCAGTTATAATTGTTCAAGCTTTATATATGGACTACAATATAAGTAATGCTCAGATAGCTATATAATTCTGTTGGTGTATTTTTGTTTGTTTATCTTTGTTTATATGATTCTTCATTCTGAATATCAGTGTTGGTGCTCTCTATGTATATAACATCTGGAAAAGGAGGAAGTTTGGTTCATGAAACCCAGTAGCCCGTTTAGAAAAGAAGCAGATAATGTATGGGGAGTCAAATAAGAAAGTATTACTGGGGTAATATAATATCTTCAAGGGTATTATTAGTCCAAACTCTGCTACACTGCAGGACTAATTATATGGAGACCAGAGCAATCAATAAAACTCTTGACTCCTAGCTTCTCAGACTGTGCCACTTGTTATATTATTTTCCTTCATATGACTTCTGGGCTTCTATGAGTCAATAATAAACTGAATCAAAATAATTATATTTCCATTTCTAGGCCTTTCTGCTCAGCTTAATAGCCAACTGCCAATCATTTGACTATCTCCTCCTTCATTTGACACAGATAAGACCAACCTTCCCAAATCTGTTGCTCTCCTATAGCAACAGTACAAATTCCAGATTGTGTACCAGAATAAGGTTTGGTCAATTTGCTGGAAATTCTTAGAACTGCAACCATCTTGAACTGATCCTAATAATTAACTGGAGATCTATGATTTTTACTGGTAGGTTCAGTATACCTTTGTGTTTGATATTAACTTTGATAGTACAAATATTGCCAAGCAAAACTAATTAATTTCCTAAGGAAAGACTCTTTAAAGTGCTGAATGAACTAAAATACATAGACATTAAAAATCAATATAATTATGTAAAATGCAGAAAATGTACACTTAATTCCGTATGCTAAGGCAAAATCTGAGCAGATAAGAATGAAATATATGATAGTTTATAGTAAAATAGAAATTCTGCAAATCTTATTAATTAGGCTAAGGCTACATGAATAAAAAAGATTAGGTGTACTTTGAGAAAGAGAATCAACCTAAGTGAAAATATACAGTCATGTGTAAAGACAATCAGGTCTATGGATACTAGAAAATAAAGATGCAAATCCTTCAGTTATAGTTTTTCTTGAACCAATTATTCTATTCATGTTTAAGATTGAATTAATACAAATATTGAATGCAAAGATAAACTGGCAGAGTTATTTGGTCAGGTTACAATGACAAAACAAATGTGAAAATGTGAAAATTCATTAGAAACTGTAACTTGAATTGTAAGATTAGCCTATTTCCAGATTAATTTAGGTTTTCAAAACAGAATTTCTTACTCAGCAGCAAATCTGAAAAATGCTGATGATTTAACCAAAGAGGCAGGAACTGAAAGAAATACACAATATTTCATTTAGTGGTGTCTGAAATACCATTTCACTAGTTATTCTTGACACTATAACTTTCTTCAGTGTGGAGAAAAAAAACACCTGTTTGCTTCATTTAAAACAAACAGACTTACCACAGTATAATGAGAAAGCTATTGATACGGGATCTATGGAAACTCCCCTCCCAGACTAAATAATAAACACAGCACAGCAAATCTTTTATGAGATTGATACTTGTCCAGTTCCAGCTGGATGCAAATAGACATGTGAATCTCAACATGCATTTCTTCTTACTATAAGTTAGATATATAACCTTTTCTGTAAAAGAAGGAATGTTTAAAAAGAAAATATTTTATTAAAAGGAAAGGATTATTAAAAATCTATAAATGTGTGTGCAAATAAATATTGCAAGTGGATTATTTTACCAAGATGGATCTATTTTATGCAAGATAAGTGCCTATCTGGATATTATATCATATTATATTTGATCTGAAATGTGTAATTAACTATCAATAATATGCAATTTATATTTAGATTTATAATCCTTGAATTAAGGAATTAGCTTGTTCAAGTTTCAGTGACTTTTATAGTGTACATCTATCCTGTCGTGGTTTTTTATTCTGTAAATATGAATCATTTTAGAGAATGTATGCTGATAATACTTTTATTTGAACAAAACAATGTAATGGTGCTGAAGGAATTAAAAAAGAGGTTAGAGGAGAAGGAATGGGCTATTTTCCATTATAAATTGTTATTTCTTTTTAATACATCACTATTAGATAAGGTCTGGTAATAGGCAAGCAGACAGAGTGTGAAGCATAGCTAATTTTTATTACTAAAATGTATTTATTTGGTACCCTTCTTGTACTCAAGGCTGTACTCAAGTGACAAAGGAAAAAAGACAGATGGAGAGAACCAAGGTACAAAACGAGAAAAATAATATAAATAAGAACAAAATTAGCCACTCGAGCTAATGCTAAATTCACACCATTGGCTGAAGTTTAATAAAGATAAAAAAATTGAGTTTGTAGGAGTAAATTACTAACACAATAGTGATATCTCTAGCAACTATCCACAACCAAAGGTGAAGGATACCAAGGAATATATTTTAGCTGTATCTATAGATGCAGAGATCACTCACTTTTAATAAAAAGTCCCTACTCCTTTCCCCATTAATCCAAGAGTTTTGAATTTAGAACAGAGTCTGGAAAGGCAGAAGTGCCAGACATCATGAAGAACTTTATAAATAAAAGGCAGTAATCTGGATTACAATAGAATTACCTAGCAGCCAATAAAGATGAACGGAGACCAGCTAATGCAGGGGTGTCAAACTCAAGGCCCAGGAACTGGATACAGCCCACAGGATGCTTAGATCTTGCCCATGGGTTCACCCTGGAAACGGTGAAGGACTGTCCTGCAGTGCCTCTGCCAGCAAAACTGCATGCAGCCCTCCCAAGCTCTGTTTTCGCTGGCAGAGGGTTGCAGGAGGCTGCTGCAGCCAAAAATGGACCCTGGCAGAGCATTTGGGCCACCATAGGCACCCCTGACATAAGTGATGTTGAGCTGGCCATGTCCAATCTGGCCACACCCACTCCAGGCCCTTGAGGTCAAACACAACTCTGATGCAGCCCTCAATGAAATCGAGTTTGACACCCCTGAGCTAATGTAACTACCCTACTCAGTATATCTGTGGATATACACAATCTGAATATTAGCTGACTCTTCAAAACTGATTCTAGAGGTAGCCTCATCATTATGGGATAAGGCTAAATTCATTCTTCATACCCTTTAATATTACATATGGCATTATTTACAAAAAGTGTATATTAATGTCAATGTTATTAGTAAAAGGTTAGGGAAAATATGAAAATCTAAACAAAATGTCATTCAGAAAAATATCTTACAGAGAAAATAAAACTACTCAAATGAAAACTAGTAGCATATACCCAATTTAAATTTAAGAAGAGAAAAGCTTACTTTTAATACCATTTTGAAGAAAAACAGAGTAGTTACATTGCATAATGAATTAAGAGCAACATTGCAATTGTATTATTATTATCTATATACTACTATTCTGTATCTGTTTGTAACCTTCCATCAGGTGAAATTATGCATCATGGGGCAACAGTTTATGAATGAAGAACTTCAACTGAGCTAACTTATTAAATGTATTTGCTCCTCTGAGATGGAAATTTCAAAAAGTTGTGGCCACTACAACATTGCTGTGCTGTCACACTGCCTTTCTCATTGACTTTCCTTGACAATCAAATTCTGGAAGCATACCTGGTATGCTTCCACAATTTGATTGTCAAGGAAAGTCAATGAGAAAGGCAGCAGGAAATTGGTAACCCCAGGCCAGCAGGCAGCTAAATGGCTGTTGGATGGGAGAGGGAGTGGAATTGGGTTTGGGTGGAGGCATCATGTCGATTAGCAAAGGTGCACAAGAAGCACTCTGAATTCCTTTCAAAAAAAATTGATATTCCTAACAGGAGGGTCAAAACCACATTTCTATAGAGGCTGTCATCATGAAGTATGGAAGAACTGCTTGAACTTGATTGAGGTGAAAAGTTAATCAGTTAGATTATCCAAGGAATTACTTGGAATTGGTCAAGAAAAACCATGCAAAGTAATGGTTGCTTCTCAATTCAATTGTATTATTATATTACATGCTGATTAGGACAAGATTCAGCAATCCATTTGCATTTAAAATACAAAGGCCATTCTTTTGAAGATAGCAAACTCCACATTTGGACAGAGAGAACGTCTGAGGTTTGGAAGGGGGGTCA
The DNA here is from genome assembly GCF_049901715.1 of Pseudonaja textilis. Lineage (NCBI taxonomy): Eukaryota > Metazoa > Chordata > Lepidosauria > Squamata > Elapidae > Pseudonaja > Pseudonaja textilis. Next base: position 48,197,623 of record NC_141990.1, read on the forward strand.
AAGAGGCCATCTATGTCAAAACTGAACAGTCCGCTCTCAACAGAGTGGCAGGGATACAACATCATCTATCTCCAGTCTATAAAACAGTCCTTTCAACAGTTCCAAGAAACTCCACACCCATTTGCACCACTCAGATGACCCTGACAGCACAGATAAACCTCTTGGTTGCCTCAACAACTTTCTAAAAGAATGCAAATGACCAGCTGTCTGCAAGGAGCATAAATCCTTTCATTCTCCACCATCCGGTCAGACCTAAAGAAGGTTCTTGGATGAGAAGCAACACATCTTCAAAAAAAAATCAAGAAAGGCCTCTTGAAAAAGCACCCTTGGGACAATTGTGATCCAGATGACTGAGAATCTTCACATACATTCTTTCTGGTAAATTATATATAAACATTTTTGCTCCCCACTTCAAATGCATAGATGACACCAAATATAATATTCATGTCTTTCTCTCTCTCTCTCTCTGTGTGTGTGTGTGTGTGTGTGTTCAGAGAAAGAGAAAGATTGCTATAATTAATGTATTGTCTATTAATTTAACAAATTATATTCCTGCTGCTTGAATTATATTGCCTATAAGTTTTCTTATATTTCTTTCTATTTTTATGCTAATAGTAGCTTTTCTGAATATAGTTATGCTAATAGTTATATTTTTAATAATTTATTTTGCATCTAAGTGTAAGGTGGCAATTCATTTGTTAATATTATGGATATTATATTAGAAGAATGTAATCATGCCCTTTCAGTTCCCCCCCTTTTAGGCTACATATAATCAAGTAGCTTCGACCTTTTCTAGAGCAAGATATTCTGCCTGCTCCTGTCATTTCCACTGTTATCCTCTCATTCCACTCCAGTTTGTCTACATCCTTCTCAGACTAGATCCAATAAAATAAATAAAATAAACTTATCTTAAAATAAACAATAAAATAAATTTATCCCTGAACTATGGCTCTAAGTAGCTGAATCACATATTTTGAATATTTTAGCTGAATTGTTGAATAAGTCAAACTCAGCATATTTTTATAGACATCTACATGTGCCTGCTGTCCCAATAATGCCATTTCTTATGGTGCATCTTGAAATCGAATACAGCATTTAGTGTATTAGATAAACACCATGATTGGTGTGATTCATGTTAAATGACAGTATATATTTCTATGTAAATAAAATAAAAACTGAAAAAAATATTAATAAAAATGTAGATTCCAGTTTTGATGGGACCTACATTTTTATTATTATTTTTCTCATAAGCTTACTTACCATATCCAAGAGTGAAAGATTGTGAAGGAAAGTATGTTTGAGAGATAGAGAGGAGTAGATTAAATACTTACATACAGGCAGTATACAACACATTAGTGCTATATTTTATAAATGTCTATTATTTTTCAGCAGATAAAGCTATATATTATAAATCCTGACTGATTGTTTTGGCAGAAATAACGTTACTCAGTTTATGATCTGATTGATTTGGGGCCATAAGTACTTAAATCTAATAGGGACAACACATTTTAATCCTGTTCTTCCTTCTTTTTAATGTTGGCAATCACTCAATTGATAAGGCTCATCATCGTTAGACAAGATATTAATTTGAACTTTCTAAAAGATCAATTGTGGGATGAAACATTTCCTGATAATATTCATAGAAATGCTTCCTCATGATATTCATGACAGACAATTAGAATCAATGAGTGTCTTTCATACTTGTTTGTTCAATAAACTACTTGTTAGTACCATCACGGTGTCTTAAAAAGCCACAAGGCAAGAATAAAAAAGTCAATAAAAAAGAATAAAAGAAATCTTGTAATCAGTTTTAAAAATGGGCACTATAGTTGGAATATTTTCTAACAAAATTCAATTCAACTCTATTCAATCTGTTCATAGGGAAGTGTAGATTATACCTCACAGACGATAAGAATTCCATACCCTCTTTTCTAAGTGAGCTGAGAGTCTAACTACACAGTATATAAAATATTTACCATGCTGCTTCAATTCTAATTTTTTCATTTACTAATGGTTTACTAAGGTTTACTATGATTGCTTAACTCAACCTGACATCATCCTCTTTAAATTTCCATAAAGGAAAGATGCAGAAAGAATGAGTTTCTCTTCCTAAAAAAATAAAATAAAACAAGAACAGATCATGTGACATTGTCCCTAACAACTGGTACTGGAACTGTTGTTACTATAAGTCAATGTGGTCACTGGAGGGCACAGTTTATTACCTCATTGCTTAACCCTAACCCTAACCCAATTAACCTGGTCATCAAGGATTACCTATATTAAATGATATGATACTGAGATGTTTTTAAAAAGTTCAGTATTAAAGAGATACAGAACAAAATAACAGAGTTGGAGGGGACCCTGGAGGTCTTCTAGTCCAACCCCTGCTCAAAGCAGGAGACCCTATGCCATTCTAGATAAGTGGGACATCCATGATAAGATACTTCTGAAAAATAAAAGTCATTCATGCAGATTTAGGGATTTTCGTCAAAGACCTAAATAAATCTGTACTTTTCCACGAAAAGAAAAGAGAATTAAAAAACAAAGTTTGATGCAGATTAAAACTGCCTAAATCTTACAAAAACTATTACACTAACACTGCCTGTCAGGGTTAGTGCAGTGCATTGGTAGCATAAATCCCTGTTGGTGCACATTAGAAAATGTTTTAAGATGTTTTGTTCACAAAGCAGCCGAAATCACTTTGTTGTGCTGGATCACTTTTTTTTTAAGTGTCTCACCTTTTCTTTTAGGCTTCTTGGGATTAGGAGGAAGGAAAAAAGAAAATATCTTGTTCAAGGAGGAGAACTGTGAAATCATTTAAGTGCAAGACCACAATGCTAGCAAAAGAAGTTCAAAGAGAAAAAAAATGAAAGAACAGCTAAATTCTTCCTTTATTGAAGCCAGTTAATAGTTCATAGTGGGACATATCACTGTCAACAGGAAAAAATGAAAAGAAAATCAAGCATGGCTCAGAATATTCTGTAGCAATGGGAACTTGGTCTGCAATGATCATACCACAACCCATATAAAGGGGTTGCCTATTAAAGGGGACAATATATCGAGTAATCTTCTATTGAACTGGAAATAACTCTAAGCAGTTACTTATTTATTTTCTGAGCTCTTAATCACCATAATCACCATAATCACCTTCACAGGCCAAATCCAATATTTTCCTTCATAAAAAATCATTTTTGTTCCTATTAATCTTTATAAATGTATTCCTAAGGTCTGTCACATATTATTTATTCCCTTATCCCTGTGATATTCTGTTGGATACCCTTGTCCAGAGTTTTTGTCCATGGTTTAGAGAAAGTTCTTATAAATAAAAAGACAACATTCTTGAATTGAAATTGCTGGAAATAAGATATATAATGTTTTGCATTCAGGGCAGGGGGCCTATTATTGATTTCTCTAATTATAGGAGCATTTGAGTAACTATCTCATCCTTTAATAAGGAAGTGAGAACCTGGAGGATCCTAAGGATGACAGAAATTTTACTCAAACTACTAATCAGTTGTACTGTGGTTCTTAAGCCTTGCATAATATGAGGAGAAAAATCACAATATGGGTGACTAAATTCATAATAATGGCAACGGAAAAGTATGATGTTCTTATAAATAAGTAGAAAAGCTGTGCCTCAAAGAAGCAATTTTGAGCTCCTCATAAAAAAATACTGCATCCAAATAACTCTGAAATTTCACTTTACCAGGTTTAATAATGAGAGGACATAGGTTGGTTTAGGAGGCATGACTGAGAGGAGGACATATTCACTAGTTAGCAAATGTGATGTGCAGAGAATCATGAAATACATGTTTGCTTTTAAAAGGTGACTTTTGATTAAAAGGAAAGACTTTCCAGAAATGAATTGTTCAATCATTTGCATGTTGATTCATGTTCTGTTCTGTGGGACTTAGTGTCAGATAAGATAGGATAGGATGGCCACTTAAAGGTGTTTCCATACTTAGCCCAGACATACTTTTTCTGACAAAGTAGAAAAAGAGTTTAACACAATCTTCATGTAATATTTCATATTATGTAATAGTGAACTCCCTAAGGAATGATACTGAAACATCAGTATATGGTAAGTATCAATATGTGGTAAGGTCAATGTCTGGAATACTCTACCTGACTCTGTGGTTTTTTTCCCCACACCCCCAAAAATTTAACCTTAAGACTGTTTACTATTAACCTCACCCCTTTCCTAAGAAGTCTGTAGGGGGGGGTGTATAAGCGCACCAACATGCCTACCATCCCTGTCCTATTGTTTCTTTTATATTTTTTTTATTTTTCTTATATGTATCCATGTATTCATAACTATGTTTTAACTTATACTTATTATCTTGTAAGCAATTGACAAATAAAATAAATAAATAAAGATCCTTTAAGTATACATTTCAAAGCTGCTAAAATCAACATGCAACCTTCCCCCAATTCAACTCAAAGATAGGCATTGTATAATTCCAGTGATCCATGGAATGCTATCAATGTGCAGGAAAAAAGAGAAATTTGTGCCAGGCTAAGTAGACTTCCAGTATCCTGGCAAAAGAATAAAATATTGACTTAAGAATTGCCTGCTGGCACAGATGTAGAAACAAGTGTCCCTAAACACTAGTGTGCAAAAATTCCCCAAATCCCTTACCAGTTGAGCTGCAGTGTAAACTTATAAAAATATCATGTGCAATTAAATGTCACCTGATGAAGAATACTTGCTTTTCTTTGGTGAACAAATAATACCATATTTTCTCACACTACAAATTAAGATACAGAAAAAAAAATTCTGAAGAGTGGTCTTCTAAAGACCAATATTGATTTATGCGGGAAAACTGTGAAAAGTAAAATAGCAAATCCAGAGGAAATCCATCCATAGAAAATGTCCATCAGAATGTACTCTGAAGTGTTTTGAAATAAACATAGTATAGACTATGGCTTGGGGCCAGGGTACCTGAGGGATCCCCTTTTTGCTAGAGTTTCTACCTGTCCAACCAGATCAATGGTGGGATTCAGAAAATTTTACTACCGGTTCTATGGGCATGGCTTGGTGGGCATGGCAGGGGAAGGATACTGTAAAATATCCAGTCAGAGGTGGTATTTGCCAGTTCTCTGAACAACTCAAAATTTCCGCTATCGGTTCTCCAGAACTGGTCAGAACCTGCTGATTACCACCTCTGAACCAGATGTAGTAGAATGGGCATGCTGTAGATCCCTTCAAGCAAACAGTGTCAGCTGGCAGGTTTTCCACAATGGCAGGGATCCTCTTTAGAAAGTGCAATGATCCCAATCCTACTATCCCTTTTGTAAGGCCCTAAAAATCTGGCCATGTTCCCGAGCTTGAGGCACTGAATGTGGGGATAGCCCCATTTCCTGGCTGTATTGATAACTGGCTGAGTATCTGGGCTGCTGTATATATTTATTTTGGATGTTCCTATAATTTTATTGTTTTAAAATGCTTTAACAGTTTGATTGTAATATAGTTTTGAATTGTAAGCTGCCCAGTGACTGAGATGGGTGGCTATAGAAATTAATTGATTGATTGAATGAATGAAATTTGCTTACCTGTAAAATAAGTGTTTGTAGGCAACACAGAATTTGGAAACTTGTAATACCCATTTCCTGGAAAACGGGTTCCTTTTTTTACATTTACAGTGGATGTTACTAAAGATATATCTGTTCTTTCCAGCTGATAAACTGGAGGAGGTCCATTAAGTTCTTCAGGCTCATACCAAGTTATCTTTATTACAGTGCTGTTTATTCCTTCAGTGTCAGGTGCTATTAGCTGAACTGGAGCTATTTGGAAAGAAGAAAGAAAGAAAGAAAGAAAGAAAGAAAGAAAGAAAGAAAGAAAGAAAGAAAGAAAGAAAGAAAGAAAGAAAGAAAGAAAGAAAGAAAGAAAGAAAGAAAGAAAGAACAAAAAAGTTTAATGCTTTGTTTTTTATATTTTTATAAATATTTACTAAAAAGTGTCATGGAAGGAACGATTTACAATATAACTTTCAAATTTCTTTAGGTTTTTATATAGTCATACCGCTGTCCATAATAATATTTAAATTGTTAGAAATGGAAAAATACGATCTGCCAATTCCCTGTTTGACTGAACAGCACTCCTAGCTTTTTCTTTTACTGTTTGCAAAGTATTTTTACATTAATACCATAAAAACAATGCAAACATTATGGCACAAATTCAAATAATTCCTTGGAATCAGAATATACAATGATATTGGCAGAAAAGACTCACAAATATCAGATGTTTATTGACTTGACATTGATTTTGTTTATTCCTTTGTTAGAACACAATAGTTCTATCATAAATTGAATAACAGTAAAAAAAATAATAGTAATAAAAAACAGTTGAGCTAGTATACATGAATTCTAAAGATAGAAACTTCACCATTAGAAACCTTTATATATGCAAAAGTCTACATACTATGAACCCATAGCATTTGCCAATCTTTCAAATAGGCAGGCACATATAACTTGGCTAAAACGAAAAGTTCTGTAAGACTTGCATAGACCTTCCTTTCCATAAAAGACAAATTACATTATCTGCAGTCATGATGATGAATAAACACTAATGTGAGAAATTGAAAATCTAACCTCAGATCTAATGATAAGTTTTAACATTGTACTGTGATGATACTGCAGGTGCACTGTGAAAGACCATAGCCTGCGCACCATATAATACTTTTGCATGTACATGCATATATCCATGTTATTAAGAAATAATGTGCCATGTCTGGAAATCATTTATTAATGTGCTTTGTTAATTGTATAGACCATTGTATGCAGTATGAGCTTGATAAAAGAAAAAAAGTAAGTATTTTCCTATTTTGGCAAACAATTTTTTACAGGTTATATAAACATACGTGTCACATTCTCAATGCATTCACCTTTCAAGGCTTACAAACTAACTGAAGCTTTCTGCATCTGGGTGTGGCACATTATGTTGACAATTAGGTGGTCAATTACAACATACAATAGCACTTTACCTGTTGAAAGTATTCTGCTCCTTGCAGATATAAAATACTTTGTTCCATTTTGAATTCCAAGCAAGTATTACTTTGTAAATGTACTCTGCAGTTGTGTTTTCTGCATGAGGAATCTTAAACTATGCCACATATATCAAAGTCAGGTGCTTCTGTTATCATACAGCACATAATTCATTTAGAAAATATGACATAAAATATGCATCCTGTAAATTCATTTAGGGCATTGTGCTAAGAGTTAACCACAAGATCTTAGTTGATAATAAATTAATAATACATCTTTAAAGTGTTTGATATATAAAACCATAAGCATATTTTTGCATTTTTATATGAACATTTAATGTACTACTATTGCTTTTTCTACAGTGTGAAGAAAGGATACTTTAAGATGAAGGAAAAGATGAATCAAAAAATTACTCCAAGCTATGCATTATAAATTCTTGTTCAGATATCATTTATGACTTTATAATCTAATTAGTATTATACTGCTTTGGTCAAAATTTATTGTGTTGAAATTTGAAAATCTGGCATGTGAGGTTATAAGCTTTCCCACATAAGTAGCACCGAGCACTAATGAAATGCAGCATTAATGCACAGGTTTCAAAAGAAAATATGGGCTTTACCATTGGAATTTCACCTTTGAAGTTATCCAGCTGTGTCAGCATTTTGAATGCAACTGCCAGGATTTAATATTCCAATTCAGCTTCTAACTACCAAAAACAGAAGCTTAAAATTCATTATTGCTTAAAATGAATACACATAGCCACCTTTAGAACAAACAGCAAATCTTCCTTAAATATATTCTCATAATAAATTGGAGAGGCTTGTACTGTAATTATAGCATCTTCCCTATCCAAATTTGAAGCTCTTATGGCACTCGCACACTTAATTATTTAAATGCATTGTAACATTTACTTCCTTGACAGGAAAATATTGATTTTTTAATCATTTTCAAGTCTACTCCAGCACAAATAAATGTACTAGTTACAGTTAATGCACTGTGGTACATATATGAAATAGTGGCATTGCTATACTAAATAGTAGTATTATTTCATAATGAAATAGAAAATTAATATTTCAGAAAGCAACACCTTTAGTTGAAGATTAGAATTGTAAATAGCATGTTTTTGATGATTCACAATGTATGTGCCCTAACATGAAAAATTTTTCTGAAATTTACATATCAACAAATCACTTGTGTGTGGGAACCTCTAGATAATAAATAACGTGTATCTCCATATCAACGTTTATGCAATATACAATAGAAGCTAGCAGCCACAATATATGTTTTTAAAGGTATGACTGATACCTGTTGGAATTATCATTTTATTTATTTATTGTAAATTTATTCTGGTCTTTTAAATTACATCTATAAAAATATTCTTTGTTTTAACAGACTGAATTGTGTTTTGCATATTTTAAGTATATCAGGCTTTTAAAATTTCTTCAGTAAAATATATAATTCACCAACTAAAGCATTCAAACATTAAACAATTATTACACTGTCTTGAATTACAAAAGAATGCCCCAAAATCAAAAGAACAGACAATCCATACAGTTCCATATTAACAATACATCAAGTATAGATATCATTTTATAGCTTACTATTAAAAAAAAGATAAAGCCTTCCATGAATACATTTGTGTGCAAGTCTCTGTGTGAGCACATTATATCTGCATGCATGAAAGAAAAATATAATTGTTGATAAGTAAAGAGCAGTTAACTTTGTTTTGTTTGAACCAATATCATTTTAGCTTTAGAAACTAAGACAGATGCCAACATTTCACTGTGAACAGATGGTAATTCCATCTAATAGTGCATCACTGTATTAGTAAGGTCTGTTGTGTATACAAACAGTAATAAACACTAGGTGAGGATCAAAATAAATTTTAATTGTTGACATTAAATTCTGGCAACCGTGCTTCTAAGGATACTGAATTCTTTTCGCAAATCTGTCAGGTTTACTAATGCAGCTGCTAAAGCTTTCCTATAGCATGTCAGGTTTTAAAGCTAATAAAAATGCATCTGTATTATAGTTACTAAACCTTTACTGGTCTACTTTTCTTTCATGCATTTATACTAAAAGGAACCCCTCAGTGAAATATTATATAGGTAGCACTTAGTGCTCTTGGCTTTATCTCAAAAAATATGCTTCTTAAGGTTTCCCCTTTCATCAAATTTCTAAATAGCTACATTTCTAGTAGAACCTTGAGCAACATTCATGAAGATACAGTCTCATTTATGCTTTGCCAACTGCTCATTATAATTTCAACCTTTTGAATAGTGACATGTAGGGTTATCCATTTTTAAAAAACAGCATTTGTGTCTCATGCACAATTTCACTTTGTAAGCAAATGTGTAATTGGAGGCTTGCCCAGAGAGTGGAAGATCACTCATTCACTCGAGAGACTTGACTATTGTTATATCCCAGGAATGTTTTCAACAATGTAAGGTCTCCATCATCCCAGCTGACTTCACATTAACCTAGTGAGGTTGATCATTAGGCCTGACTCTATAGATTGGATTCAGCACTTCAGACAAGGAAATGTTACTCAGCAATAGAGTCCTCCATGCATTTCCAGGAAAACATTAATTTAAAGGACCCAGATTTACCAGATTTCACATTTAAAAGAAATCTCTTCCCTTATTCTGAAACTGTGGTTGTACCATATTTAGAATACAATAGTCTAATAGTATATTTAAATTTTATGGAATGATTTGGAAAACAATTAAGAATTTTAAAAGAAAAACTGAAGTAAATTGAAAGACCATAATAAAATACTAACATAAATGCTGAAACCCAACAATAAACAATCATAAAAATGTCATACAAGTGAAAGGGTATATGGTAGAAAATTAAGTCAGATTTTTGCAGCAGTGCTTAAACATCTAGCAAATTTAAGATGTATGGACTTCAACTCCCAGAACTTCCCATCCAGCCTGCGGAGCTCTGGGAGTTGAATCCATATATCTTAAAATTGTTGAGTTTGAGAAAGACTGATCTAGATGGTAAAATGAGATTCCTACCATGGTAAGTATGTGTTCCTTGTTAGCTCTTCTCTCTGGAACTCCTTCATGATACAAATTCTTCTAGTAGAGAAGGCACTGGTGAGTTTGGATAAAGTACTGGCAAGGAACTGGGGTGTAGTAAAGTATATGTTCTGTATAATAACATAGAATCATTAAAACTACATATTTCCATTGAAAACTTCAACCTTTCAACCAGCTCCTTCAGCTCTTTAAGAAAATCTGTTTACAGAATTTGTATATAATATGCCTTAAACATACATAACAAGTTTTAAGAGTTCACCTTATTATGAGCATATTGAATCATATTTTTTTTTAAAAAAATAGTAAATGTGATGGTTTCTTTTTTTAAAAAAAAGTCCTTAAAAATATATTGCTTCCACCATATGGGACAACCAACAACTCACCAACCGATTTAAGATGCAGCATATTGAGCTGACCATATGTTACAGTGCTGTTGAATGGCTGAGTGATTCATGCCCGTCACATTCTAGTATATCAATTAAAGCTCCTTGAAGTCTGCATGATTTGTGTCTCTGTTATTAAACCCTGCTAATTCATCCCACTTACACATCTGTTATAAATCTCTAGGAGTGCTGCATGATTCATGGCAATCTGTGAGCATGGTACAGCAAATTCTTCTCCTTGTAATTAACAGTAAATTGTTTTACTGCCATGCAATGAATTTTTCAGTTATATTGCAAATGAACTCCTAAATGCATGGCTCTTTCCTAAGAAGTGACTTATATCATTAGGCAATTAAAAAGTATTGCTTTGAACCAAAAGCTTTTAATCAAGAGAAATACAACTTAAACTCAGCCTAAAGACCATGCAAATTTGACATACTGACAACAGAATAATTTGCACAATTTCCTAAGGAGTGAAATATGTCCTTTGGGGAGAACAAATAAATAAGTTTTGGCTCTTACAGTAGTGGAGAAAGAGCACCCAATCTGTAGCCAGAGAATTTCTGGCAAGAGAAAATACTGAGCAGATACAGTTTATCTCACAAGTTATTTAAGCAATCTGTCATATCTATATTTCTCAGATTATGCTTCATGTCTCTAATTGTAACATAGTGCCTATAGTCTTGAAATAAATAATGGGATGATTAACCAAGCAAAATTATCACACAATTTCCAGTGCTATTTGTGGGTTTTCATCAAAAATGAAGTCAACTTCTTCACTTCTTCATTTACGCTCCTCTTCTTCTTACCTCCACTACTGTCTAGGTCTTATCACCTTCACATCAATGAGTATAGATGTCATGCCAATAGATAAACCGCAAGTGAAATTAAACTCAAAGAAGAGGGACCAATTGAAAGACAGTAACACAAGACACATCCTCAAAAGGTGTTTTACTGTGTTTTGTGATTGCTTAAAGAGAAAAGAACAGAGCACCACATGTATATGTCCGTGCCTGGACACATGTATATATGCATTGGCACACGCCAATATTTATACTTATATACCTGTACAAAGTATGGAATGCTGAACTTATATGCCAGTTTTTTACTTTGCAGCACAGGACTCAAAATGATTGGCTTAATGAGGGATTATTCAAGGCAGAAGTGAACAAATTGATTTCACAACTAAGAACAAACAATGTGTTATGAAAGCCGGAACAACAAAAAGCACCCTCCTTCAGCAATTGCCAAGAAAGAAGGGGATGATTGGTTTATGCATTATGAATAAAAAAGTAGAAAAACATTAGCATACACTAATGACTGTATATAGAACATTGCTCTAATTAAAATAATAATTAACATATTAAGAGTACTTGTTTAATGTCTTTGGGTCCCATTCACAATGACGGATTTTGATGTAGTTGAATGGAAACTTTGTGTATTTTCTGACCAGGGGCAAGCAGCCTGTCTGTTTTACTTTTTACAGAAAAAGGAAACTCTAATGTACCACTAATTATTAGTTAATTAATTATTAGTGATTTTAAAGACTGTGATAGAAGTATTGTGCTTAATAATCATTATAAGACAGGAAAAACACATGGTTTTTCATCAGTGGCATATATTTTCTAAAGTATATGATATTCAAAGTATTTCTTTCTAAATTTCCCCTGAATTAAACAAGATTGACAAAAGAAGTAATTTAAAAGACATTAAAAATTAAAATTTGTATAGACAACCCTGAGGAGCTATATCTGCCTGGATATAAATTTAAAATGATAGGAAGTGATCTGGTGGATGAGATTAAACATTTTTAATCTATGAAACTATTCCACTGTCATATTGACCACAAGCAAGTTTGAAAGGAATCTGGCCTTTAGTCTGTACTAGCTGCAATCTAGAATATATTAGTTTACTGGAGATTATATATAATTGTTTTGACAAATAGTCTTTAAGCATTCTCCATTAATTTAACAGATACTGTAATGATTATCTGAACTACATTAAATTCTCACAAGGATGTTATATCCCATGAGGTGCTATGTATCAATATAGCTTAAAGTCTGTGTGGATGAATGTGGAGTTGCACAAATACAAGTAATCTAAAAGGTGGTGTATACAGAGGTGGGATTCAACTGGTGTTACTACAAGTTCGGTGACTACATTTTGCTGCACGTGTGTGTAAAAAAAAGCTGTGCTGGCTGGACAGCTGAAAAATGCTGCGCACAGGTGTGCAGCATTTGAAAAGACTCTTTTTTCCTGCTTTTTCAACCTTAGCTGTGCTGCGCAAAACAGTTGAGATTGACAAAGCAGGAAATAAAGGACAGGTAAGAGCCTGGGCGGGTGGGCAGACCAAACAGCAGCAAATACAGAACCAGTTCAGTGTCTGCTGCTCTTCAGAGCTACCAGTTCTTTAGAACCGGGCAGAACTGGAAGCATCCCACCCCTGGCTGTATCGGTTTTCAACATAGTTTGTTATGTATTTTTATTTTCTAAGATCAAATTGGTTCAAGGAATGAGCTAATTCAGTAGCATCCAGCCTAATTTACTAAACTGTAGCTACCTTATTAGGATGTTGTTTTTATTTGTCTAATCTTTATTGCTTGCTCATGATTATACTATAATTAGCCACGAGTTTCCATAAAAATCTAATCTGTATTATTAGTTTCAAAGGATAGTCATAATAGCATGAGTTGATAGTAGCAGTGAGGTGTATCTTGGTTACCCACCCCACCCCCCGCTATAGTATTATTCAATTGAATGACCTCTAAATGTTTAGTTCATCGATTCAGAATTGCAATGGTAGGACTATCTAATCAATAACATTGTTTATTTCAGGTTCACATAAAGGAAGTCTATTAGATACAGGCCATTTAAAGTTTTTACAGTATTTTAAATTAATGGTCGCTTATGAGTGCTACTGCATAGCTTCACTGGCAATGATGAATACCTAGAAAAAACAAATACATGAGGATGAACAGATTGTTAAGCAGCAGTGGGAATTTGGACATTTGCTTGTAATTCAGGTATCAGAATTCGGTTTATATATTCTGCACACTGTATGCAAATGATTTTGTATTATTTTATTGTTATTTCTCTTAATATTGGAAATAGGTTCTCTGAGATATTAATAGTATATTGTCATGCTAAGATCCTAGTGTTCATGACAATGCAAACCAAGGAAAGACAGAAATGTTCACAAAGATTGTACAAGCTCTTTCTTAGCTTGGTTGTGACAATACTCCTATTTGTGCTGGGGTTTTTTGGTATTACTGACACAGATGGACCTGTCAGCCCCCCTTCATGTCTAAATATTCACTTTTATTTTGACACATGAGCAAGAGACAATAACTAAATGGTTATCTTCCCTCAGCCACCAGCTGTTCTCACTGGCAGCACAGGCAGTAGGAAGATTTGCATGAACTCCAGACCTGATTTTAATAGTGATATCTGGTGATTTTTCATTGAAAAATAATTACTCAGGTTTCATGGCTATTGCCTATCACTTTTTATGAATTTTCTTTCATGTGTCAGAAATTACAATAGTGTAATTTTCTTCTGATATTTTCAATTTAAAAAACAGATGGGTAAGAAATAAAATATGTAAGAATGAAAAAAAAGAGATTAAATACATATGATATTACCTGCTAGTATGTCCAGATCCTGAATTTTGTAGACAAGAGATACTATTGACTCCCAATGGTTCTGCTGAATTCTTGATTTTAATAAAACTTCAAACTCTGTTTATCTATACAATTCAATGTTTACTTTCTCTACTAAGGGGATGGGGAAAATAATCAATCAACCTGTATGAATAAGGAACTCAGGTGATTATCTGTGATTTTATTTGTATTAGTTTGTAGGCTACATGGTCAGACAGATACTAGCCATTCAACTAGATACCATGGTAGCAGACAAGGATCACAAGACAACAGTGATAATAGATGTAGTGGTGCCAAGGAACAGCAAATCAGGAAGGAGTATGAGAAGCTACAGAAGTACCAGGGACTGAAGGAAGAACTAGAGTGGATATGGAAAAGTAAAAGCCAAAGTGATCCCAGGGGTGGTAGGAGCAATAGGGGCTATGACTGCTGAGCTGGGAGAATGACTCAAAAAGATCCCAGAAACAACATCAAAGCTGTTTAGAAGACTGGACAGGAACTCTTAGAAAACTCATGCATCTTGTAGTGGACCCAAGATTGAAAAAGACACATACCACCCAGAGGGTGGAAGGGTTTATATATACTTGTTAATTGCCTTTTTCTTGTGCATCTTAATTAAATTTAAGATGTCCATTTGTTGGCTTGAAAGAAATTAATTTTGAAGAAGTCAATAGGCTGTCAGGCTTCAATGAACAATTCGGATTTTAAAGATGACAAACTGGTAAGGAAGCTTCTTCTTCAATAAAGATCCTATATAAATTGCATTAGTTACTGTTTAAGCTGCTCAGAAGCAGAAATTCAGAGAGTTGACATTGAAAAGTGACAGTTGGATTCAAGTATGATATGAAGTGTAGCTTCCTACTTCCCCAATTAAAATGGAGGGAGAGACCATCAGTAGCAAAGCTATTTGCGGACTATAGTATTTCAATATTGTACTTTACTTACCAAAGTCCCATCAACTCTTCTATGTCAAAAGAAAATATGCTTTTTCTTTGAGATGCTAATTTTCTATGTATAATGATTAACTTGACAGGAAGACTAAATGACAATCTCCAAAGAAAAGGTATATTACTTATTTGCTATGATAGAGAGAATCTTTTCTTACCATAGAAAAGGATATAATATAAGAAAATAAATTTAATGCTATAAAATTATGATGTACAAAGTTGCATCATATTGAAAGTATGTCATTTCTCACAATCACAGTTACTATAGCTGTCAATGTCTATTATTGCAATCATATTCTTATATATTGAATTATAATCCCACTAAATTGTATAGCAAGGCATAAAAACTATTTTGGGGGGATTTCATATGTTGTGAGAAAATCTAAGATAAGAAAAAATAACTTTCATCTTATATCAAAGAAGTAACATTGCATATGTATACTGTTTAATATACTTAAATATTTTTGTGTGTGTGTGTGTGTGTGTGTGTGTGTTTGTGTGTGTGTGAGTGAATGAAATGGCAGGTAACATCCAAAGTCAAAAAAAGATCTATGGACTACAATGTGAAGTCAAGAATGTGCTAGGAAAAAATGTGTTCAGTATTTATGTAGCAAAGTGTTCAACACAAGCAGCAATAAAATGTTGATGTAGGACTGAGCAAAATGTAAGTTCACATTATTGAGTTATGGAAACTCAATAGTAGCTTTAGGTTTGTTACTGTCTTTCAGCCCAAATAATCTCATTGTATAGTTATCTTTTGAGGAAAAGGAGGAAAGAGTGCTAAACATGTCACTTTGAGCTTCTGGAGGCAAGACAGGAAATAATAACATACTTTAAAATATATGTCACAGTGATGATTTCTACCTCAAATATAAAGACTAGTTTACAAGAAGCTCCTTCTGGTCATACCTGGATTTTGATACTGCATTAAGCCACAGTATTGTTTTGTTGGTTTTGGTTTACCTATTATGCTTTGTGAAACTGGTTTATACCTTAACTTTATCCAGATTTCTGTGGCATGGTTAAAACAAATGAAGGCCTACTAAAATAGATGAGTTAACCATTACATTCACAGGATGCAAATGTAGGCACACATTCAATCCCAGCATCTCCAAGTAAAATAATAATTTCACATGGGCAAATAGGTAGCTTTCTACAGTATATAACAATGATCGATATAAAAAGCACCACAATATCCCTATTAGCTGACAGCATAAATATCCCTGTAAACCTAATGAGTTTGCTGCAACCAAGTTGTACTATACCAGTGTTGTTTGATTTTACCATGATGATACGACAATAGGCATCCAAAGGAAACAAACTGTTATAGAAGGGCTGCATATTAATTTATGTGTTATGCAGTTGTGTATTGATATGATCACTACAACTCACAATCTTTGTAGGAAACATTTTTAAAAAACAGGGCAATTGACTTAATTAAGAAAAGGCTTAATTAAATCTTTCTACTTTATTATAAACTTAATCCCACTTTAGGCACAAAGCCAAGTGAGTCACCTTGGGCTAGTCAGTTTTTCTTGGCCCTAGGAATGACGCAATAGCAAACCATTTGTGAAAAAAAATGCCAAGAAAACCAGAGGGTATTTATTACTAAGGTAGTCTCCAAGAATCAGATGGAACTGAATGGAAGAAAAAAAATGTAGAAAATACACAATATTTTTTTAACTCGCAATTAATCAGTCACATTATAAAAGCATAACACAGCATCTCTGACTATCCCTAGTAGCCTCTTTAGAAAGTTATGAGCTAGCTTTACACATAGACTTTCTCTTTCCCTTACCAGCAGCTAAAGTTTGTCCCATTCCTGGCTTACTGTCGACGCATCCAATTCGATTGCAGAGAGTAATGGTAAAAAAGTACATTCTGTATGGCTCCAGTCCAGTCATTACAAAGGATTGCTCATGGGCTTCAGCAACATACAAAGGCTGCAAAATAAAGAGACTCAAGATGTCTAGTCTGGGAGTGCTTCTCTTACTTTATATGAGTACGATAGCATATTTAACAATAAGTAATTGGTTGGCCAGGGTTTGCCAAGCACCATTAGCAGAACTAGCAATATTTTGAAAAAAAGTTCAACATGCTATAGAATTAAATTATAATATGTTCATCACGATACTTTATGAGGTAATAATCCAGTTCCTGAGTAGACAAATGAGGGAAAAAAATTATTGCCTCATAAAGCTGTAGAAGAGAGGAATTATTTGTGCAAACTGTACAGATTATGCAAGAGAGTGGTATCACTATTATGTGATGAAATCTAACCAACTTGCAGTGGAATCAGAGAAAGCTAGGAAATATTTTAAAATGAGGACATGCTGCCTTTTAAATAGGAAAAGTTATCATTATTATATATTACAACCAATAGGCACAGCACCAGAAATATATTTTTCCTCCTTAAAATATCTTAAATGAAAAGCATTAAAATGGAAAAATGGAAAGGAAAGGAAATATTGAATAAAAAAGTTTATTCAATTAGACTGAAAAAACTTTTTTAACCACCTATTCAAAAAGGTGAGTTTGGATCATCAATATTGTTAAGTGCATATCATTTAGGCTGAAAGTGTAACAAATCATTGGGAATAATGTGCATATATTGGATCCAGTCTTCCCTTAGGTATTTTTTTTCCAGAAGATTCCTTAATAAAATTCTTGCACCTTTACCATTAACATATGAAGGGCCTTTGAGAATAATTCCATATTCTATGTCCATGGAGCTTCTTTGTATGAAAAGTCCTGGGAGAATCATTAATTAGAATAAGAATGAACATTTTAATTGCTCAAACCCAAAAAGAATACTTTACCAGCATTATTTCAGGGAAATGTTAGGTTGTTAAGCAATTTTATTTTTTGCTGTGAAATGAATGCTTTTCAAATTTCATAACAGCTATGAATTAAAAAATTGCATAATGCAGAAAATAATAATAATATTGAGAAGACAACTGCAAACAGCAAATGTCGCCTCTGCAAAGGAGCTGAAAAAACCGTGGGCAACCAAGGTACCTGCTGTAAGAAGATAGAATAGATTGGCTACAAACAACAGCATAACAAACTAGCAACAATGGTGCATTGGAAGATCTACAATAAATACCATTTGTCTGCAAGCAAGAACTGGTGGGACCATAAAATAGAGAAATTCATAGAAAATGAAGCTAAATTGCTCTGAGATTTCATAATTCAAACAGATAGGCACCTGCTAAATAACAGCCCAGACTTAGTAGCTATCAATAAGAAAGAAAGAAAAAATAGTGGACATAGTAATACTACAAACAGAAGATTAGAAGAGAAGGAACTGGAGAAAAATGCAAAGACCTGCAGATTTGAATACAACAACTGTGTCAAAAGGAAGCAAAGGTAATGCCAATGGTAATAGGCACCTTGGATGCAATCCCAAAACAACTGGAACAATACTTGAATGTCATCAGCATTGATAAAATCACCATCAGTCAATTACAAAAGGCAGCATTACTTGGAACAACTTACATCCTGTGACAATACATTTAACACCAATGAACACCAACCATTAGCCTACCCCAGGTCCTTGTGAAGAACTTAATAAGTTGATTAAAACTGCCAGACCCATTCTAAACATCTGGCTAATTATGCAAATAATAATAATAATAATAATAATAATAATAATAATAATAATAATAATAATAATAGGTTTCGTATCACAGATCACTAGTCAAACACTTCCCAAGTATTTAGGACTATGTGATGTATCAGCAGATTATGTTGCAGATTATGTACAGATTATCCCAGTAAGGTGGCCTTCTGCAGCTGACCAATGGTGATCTTGTCAGTGCCAATTGTTTTTAATTGCTTGCCTAGGTCTTTAACCCAGCAAGGTTATCTCATCTGCTGGGTATACTGTCATTTTTGTGTATTATTATTATTATTATTATTATTATTATTATTATTATTATTATTATTATTATTATTATTATTATTTGAAAAAAGGAACATGGAAGGGAAAAACAGCCCATATATAGTCATTTAGGCATAACCAAAAAAGTAGAAAATGGTATATCCATATTGGGCTTGTTGAATATCTTTTCAGAATAAAATCACATATTTATCATCACAAAGGGTAACTTAACTTCAGAAGAAAATCATTATTCAAAAATCATTATTTCCCTTTGACAAGAATGCAATAAATAGTCAGATCCACCTTGGGCAGTTTGCCATAACAACTTTGATACCTCACTATATTTTAATAAAACTAGGCACTGCTCCATTGGCAAATTTCAATTTGGCATAACCATAAAGATTGGGACCAATTTAGAAGAGCCATACATCAATAAGCAGAGAAAACAGATTGCTAATAACAATAATAACAATAATATAAATAATAATAAAAACAATAATAACAAAATAACAATAATAAAGAACCCTTTTCCAGCAGTGACCACAATATGATTGACTTTTGTCTAAACATACGTCCACACAAAAAACACCACAATGATGTGATCCCCAATTATAATTTCAAAAAAGGCAACTATGATCTTATAAACAACGATCTCTCATCCCTTGATTGGCAATCTCTATTCAATGGATGCAATACTGTTGAAGACCATTACAACATATTTTTACTTGAAGTCAAAAGAGTCATAAAACTATATGTACCAACAACTACTCCCAAAACAAAACGATCCCATTCCTGGCATATTTAACAGCGCAGTCCAATTGGTTGGCCAGAGTTTGCCAAGCACCATTAGCAGAACTAGCAATATTTTGAAAAAGTACGATAGTTCAACATGCTATAGAATTAAATTATAATATGTATAATATGTTTCATCTACGATACTTTATGAGGTAATAATCCAGTTCCTGAGTAGACAAATGAGGGGAAAAAAATTATTGCCTCATAAAGCTGTAGAAGAGGAATTATTTGTGCAAACTGTACAGATTATGCAAGAGAGTGGTATCACTATTATGTGATGAAATCTAACCAACTTGCAGTGGAATCAGAGAAAGCTAGAAATATTTTAAAATGAGGACATGCTGCCTTTTAAATAGGAAAAGTTATCATTATTATATATTACAACCAATAGGCACAGCACCAGAAATGTATTTTCCTCCTTAAAATATCTTAAATGAAAAGCATTAAAATGGAAAAATGGAAAGGAAAGGAAATATTGAATAAAAAGTTTATTCAATTAGACTGAAAAAACTTTTTTAACCACCTATTCAAAAAGGTGAGTTTGGATCATCAATATTGTTAAGTGCATATCATTTAGGCTGAAAGTGTAACAAATCATTGGGAATAATGTGCATATATTGGATCCAGTCTTCCCTTAGGTATTTTTTTCCAGAAGATTCCTTAATAAAATTCTTGCACCTTTACCATTAACATATGAAGGCCCTTTGAGAATAATTCCATATTCTATGTCCATGGAGCTTCTTTGTATGAAAAGTCCTGGGAGAATCATTAATTAGAATAAGAATGAACATTTTAATTGCTCAAACCCAAAAAGAATACTTTACCAGCATTATTTCAGGGAAATGTTAGGTTGTTAAGCAATTTTATTTTTGCTGTGAAATGAATGCTTTTCAAATTTCATAACAGCTATGAATTAAAAAATTGCATAATGCAGAAAATAATAATAATATTGAGAAGACAACTGCAAACAGCAAATGTCGCCTCTGCAAAGGAGCTGAAAAAACCGTGGGCAACCAAGGTACCTGCTGTAAGAAGATAGAATAGATTGGCTACAAACAACAGCATAACAAACTAGCAACAATGGTGCATTGGAAGATCTACAATAAATACCATTTGTCTGCAAGCAAGAACTGGTGGGACCATAAAATAGAGAAATTCATAGAAAATGAAGCTAAATTGCTCTGAGATTTCATAATTCAAACAGATAGGCACCTGCTAAATAACAGCCCAGACTCAGTAGCTATCAATAAGAAAGAAAGAAAAAATAGTGGACATAGTAACACTACAAACAGAAGATTAGAAGAGAAGGAACTGGAGAAAAATGCAAAGACCTGCAGATTTGAATACAACAACTGTGTCAAAAGGAAGCAAAGGTAATGCCAATGGTAATAGGCACCTTGGATGCAATCCCAAAACAACTGGAACAATACTTGAATGTCATCAGCATTGATAAAATCACCATCAGTCAATTACAAAAGGCAGCATTACTTGGAACAACTTACATCCTGTGACAATACATTTAACACCAATGAACACCAACCATTAGCCTACCCCAGGTCCTTGTGAAGAACTTAATAAGTTGATTAAAACTGCCAGACCCATTCTAAACATCTGGCTAATTATGCAAATAATAATAATAATAATAATAATAATAATAATAATAATAATAATAATAATAATAATAGGTTTCGTATCACAGATCACTAGTCAAACACTTCCCAAGTATTTAGGACTATGTGATGTATCAGCAGATTATGTTGCAGATTATGTACAGATTATCCCAGTAAGGTGGCCTTCTGCAGCTGACCAATGGTGATCTTGTCAGTGCCAATTGTTTTTAATTGCTTGCCTAGGTCTTTAACCCAGCAAGGTTATCTCATCTGCTGGGTATACTGTCATTTTTGTGTATTATTATTATTATTATTATTATTATTATTAATGTGTGTGTGTGTTATTTGAAAAAAGGAACATGGAAGGGAAAAACAGCCCATATATAGTCATTTAGGCATAACCAAAAAAGTAGAAAATGGTATATCCATATTGGGCTTGTTGAATATCTTTTCAGAATAAAATCACATATTTATCATCACAAAGGGTAACAACTTCAGAAGAAAATCATTATTCAAAATCATTATTTCCCTTTGACAAGAATGCAATAAATAGTCAGATCCACCTTGGGCAGTTTGCCATAACAACTTTGATACCTCACTATATTTTAATAAAACTAGGCACTGCTCCATTGGCAAATTTCAATTTGGCATAACCATAAAGATTGGGACCAATTTAGAAGAGCCATACATCAATAAGCAGAGAAAACAGATTGCTAATAACAATAATACCTGAGAAAACATTGGCAATACTTTTTGTTCGGTAATTACATTGACGCTATACCCCATCACTTCTCCTCTTGCTTCATTATCTTGTGGCTTTTCCCAAGACACATTCAGAGAATATGGTGAAAGAGGGAATACTGATGGAAGTGGCATGAATACAGGAGCTAAAACACAAATAAATGTGCTAATTTATCATAAAATGAATGAACAACATGTGTCAGGCACGTTTTCCCACTATATTTGTAAAATACCATCTGTTAAAATGGCTCTTTGCATCCAATTCCTAAATAAGCAGCTTGTAGAAATTAATTTTCAAGTCTGAAAGAAATTTTCATTTTTTTTTAAAGCTACAACTTCAAAATAAACATTTGCCACCTTATGAGCAAACTCTTGCATCTTTTTTTCCTATAAGGTGCAAACCACCACTTCATGTAAAGCACAGGCTTATCTTGACTTGGGAAAACCTGATTAAAAGGAAGACTGAGTAATTCAACAAAATACAGTACATTTAATTACTGAGAAGCATTTTTTTTCTCTCTTTTTCTCTCTCTCTCTCTCTCTCTCTCTCTCGCTCTGTGATTTAATTTTATGACCACCAATTTTTTAAAGATAATCCCATGTTTTAGAACTTATACAGTACCATTGATTGGCAGTGCTTTAGAAAAACTTCTTATATATATCACTCTTCAGAAAGATCTGCTGGAAGTTTTAACTTCACAAGCAAATGAAAGTGAAATCCTTGGCTCGAAGCCATTATTTAATTTGCCCAGCCAAAAAGTATTTTAGACTTAGACACCCAAGTAGTAGAATTACTAAAGACTAGTTTTTCATTTCTTCCTATCAATTCAGATTCCCTTCCTTAGCTGGCACAAATTTAGCTAAAGCTTTGTAGAAACTAGGAAGAATCTCAATTTTAAATCAAGGCCAAAATGACATAAACAATTCATGGCTCTCTTGCAGAAGTGGTGGAATCTGTTTGCATCCTTGGTATTTTTTTTCCTGCTTTGAGAAATTCTAGCTCTTAGCAAATGTTCATAAATTAATATTCAGTATAAATTTAATAGAAATCAGTGGATTTAGGTAAGTCTCTCAGAGGTTTATTTAATTTACTTAAATGAACAGAGTAAACATTTTTAGCAGCTAAATATCATTAGCCAAAATAAGTAAAGACATGAGTATGAAGTCATTAGCAATCAATATCTGTTCTAAATCTTATATTGTAAAACCAATTTTTGATATTATTAGCAAGTAGGGCTTCCATTGAAAGACAAAACTATACTATCTGGCATTAATCACTTTTTTAAAACTTAAAAAAAAAATCAGCTTAAAAAATGACATTTTAGATTTAAACCCCAACTTTAAAAAAAACAAGCAAAAAGTTTTGAAAGCTATGTTTGAAATATTAATCTACATGGTTAATGTAAACTCCACTAATTACCTGCCTCTGCTGTTCTTTGTAATGTCCAATTTGAAAATGTGCTGCCAGCCATATTGGCTGATAAAACACGGAACTCATAGTCTGTGAATGGCTCCAAATCAGTGATGACAGTACTAGTTACAGGTGGTGTCAAAGCTTTCTCATGTATAGATTCTTCCACTGGATGAAGATTGAACCATCCATTGCTTTGGAAAACACAGTTCTCAGGGGAAACATGACTTCCATTGGATTGTACACTTCCTTTCATATATAATTCATATCTAATAATTACACCTAGAAATGAAAGTAGGCAGCTTACAAAACAAGTACTGTATATTTTCCCTGAAAATATTTTCATTTGTACTTTTATAATTACTATCTAATGCTAAAACTGGTGTGACTTAAAGTATATTGCCCAATTCATCCTCCCAAAATGCATGTGGTAATAGTTGTTCCTTGCTGGAAGTGTGCCAATACCAATTATACTAAGACCAATCATAACCATAACCTATATATTCTTCAACCTCTGAGAAGGACAAAATAGCTCTTCAGAATATGAAGGCCTGTTGAAATTAACTTTTAATTGTTTTACAGTTTCACTTCCTATTGAATGATTTCCTATTTAATAATAGGAAATAAATTCTAGAAAGCAGCAGTTGAAAAAACTCAATCCTGCAAAGAGTCAACACTGGGAAGAAACTTTCTATAGAGAATAAGAGAGAAAACATTGATGGAAATATGCAAGAACTGTTACCTATACAAAAGGGGTGAAACATTTTTTTTTAAATCTAGAGCAACAAGATAAGTTTCAGAAGTGACTCAGAAACATGCCTCCCAAATTTATTGGAGTATAAGAAACAGGAGGAGGTACAGCACAACCAGACTTGCAAGATTCTGTTATTACAACCACTTTCAAATCTTTCCTGTAGAGTTGATTTCTGGTCTGGGTTACTTAGTGCCAATTATCTCAATTATTTGCATGGGTTTTGTTTCTACTCCTGAAAATTATAGGCCATAAGTATACATTCTCTTAAGCAGAAATTAAGCAGATCTTTGGGAGGAGAAGTTATCTTGCCTGTAATATGTGACACACTATCAAAAGAACACGAGATATTATACTGAGTCAATTCAGAAGTCTATCCATTCCAGTACTGGCTAGCAGCAATTTCAAGTTGGTTGCTCCAGCCCTATCTAGAGCTATGGAGACCAACTACATGCAAAGTGTGTGCTATACCCATGAACTGTTCCCACCTTTCTATATGTGACTACGAATGAGTAATAAATGGGGGTGAGGAGAGAGGAAACAAGTCTCATTGAGTTTTATACCAATTGCCTTCATATAACCAAGGGACTTATTCTATTTTCAGGAAAAAAATCCCAATAATATAGAGATCCAGTACTCCCCAAATTGCTGAATCAAACACAAAAACTTACCATTGGTTTTCCTGGGTGGGGCCCATTCTACAGCCAATTCAGTAGAGCTAATATTCCTTATGACTGGAGGTAGCTGCTCCTCAGGAGGTGCTTGTGCAGTAACTATTGACAGTTGCTGGCTTAGCAAACAGCCTCCACTAGTACATGCTTGAACATAAAAGTTGTATTTTTCAAATGGAACTAAATTCCAGACAGTTATAGAAGTCCCCAAGCTTTCATGCTGGCCACAAGATCGATGTTCAAATGAAGAAATGCACGTCAAAATATATTTCTCTATTGGACCAGTGTCATTTGATAAGGCTGTCCAGTTAAAAGAAATAGAATAGGGTCCAACAGGAAAGACTGGATTTAAATGCAGATTTCCTAGAGGTATCCCAGGTTGTGTTCTGTAGGTCAACTCAGTACTTCTTGTAAATCCGTGGATGTTGCTTGCTTCAAGGTAATACGTATAGAAGGTATACGGAAGTAAATCGCTATCAACAAAGACCTGGAGGCCTGAACAAAGTATGTAAACATCTTTCTTTTATTTTATTTAAACTATAACTTTAAATAAAGTTAGACTACAGTTCTTATAAAATGACAAAGAAAAGAAAACAAAGCTGGAGAATATTATTAACCAAAATATGACAATCATTTTAAAAAGAATGCTGAATAAATAGTTAAAACTTAGCAAAGAGTCTTTGCTTGTTTGCTTGTTTAAGCCATAGAACTAAAAGACTGACTCAGGAAAATGAGCCCCAAATTACGGGATCTGAATTTTTTTGGAGCTGTAGCTTTGTGTGGAGAAAACTTGCTGAGAGGGAAAAAAAAGGTGTTACATTTTACTTGTCAAAACTGAAATGCTGCATTTTAAATCATTACTGAAGAATCAACATAAAGCTTAATTTAATAGGAAGATATATTTTACCATCAATTTCTCCTCAACCATTTAGCATAAACATTAGTAGAACTGTAAAATATAAAATGTTGAAATCTTTTACTTTGTGAGCATTAAATGCATTATATTTAATTTCATCTGCATTATGTTTCTTACTAGACTATTTGTTAAAGTTGCAGCCATGAACTATTCCCTCCCTCCTACTTTGGGTTGCATCTCTAACAATACGATGACTTTTGCTAGGGCTGCATCCATTCATATGTGCCTGTGCTGGTTTTTGTTTTCTTGTGTTTTCATTATCTGAAGCAACTCAGATATAATATTGGATGTTAGTGAAGTTTACAGCACTACATATAGTCATAAAGAGACATTTCCCTTTTACAAATAAATAATATTTTCTGGAATTAATCTAAAACATTATGGAGTTAACACCTAAAATTAGACTTTCTGCACCAGGGCTGCCAAACTCCCAGCCTGTGGGCCGGATACGTCATGTGCTGGCCAGGCCCACACCAGGTTTAGTGAAGGGGAAAAAGTCCCAATATGTGAGTTTGACACCCCTAGACCAACTCAAGTAGTTCAGAATTGTCCTGAACAAACAGCAGTGTTTCTGCAACACTGTCTTGGAAGAGTCCATTATATAATGTCAGAGGCTTTGCTTTATATACTCAAAAGCTCAAGCTCAATCATTAGCAGTTCAAAGATTCAGGTAGCAGGTCATGGAAGAAACCTCTCTTTAAGACTCTGAAGAGCCTAGTCAAAGTAGATATATTGGGCTAAGTTGACCAATAGTCAGACAGACATCATTTTCCCACTAGTGACTTATAGTGTCAGCCAGCCATTGCTGAAGTGATATAAAGCCTGTCCTCATTATTATTATTTTCACGCAGACATGGTTGGCCTAAAATAATGTTTCTCAACCTTGACAACTTTAAGAAATGTGTATTTCAAAAAGAATTGAAGGCTACATGGCATAAAGCTGCCAAGGTTGAGAAATGCTGGTCTAAAATATTAAATAAATTGTAAAAGGGCAAATGACCAGAGTAGTACTTCTAACCTGGCATAAAATGTCTATCTTATATCTCAATATAATTGATAATCAATATTCATAGGAATGGATATTTTTACCTGTCTGACTGGAATGAAAGTCAGTAGTGCACAAATACATTTCTGCTCATCTAACTCTTTCATCTCTATCCCTTGTCACTTCACTGCAGCCACTCCAGAAGATTGGTGGAATTCTGGGGAAGATTTGGAAGGCCCATGCTTCACTGCAGGGCATAAGGTTAGCAATGCTCCAGCGATGGAAGCATTTCCATCAACAGAAACATCCCCACAGAATGAAAACATTTAAAAAAATTAAGAGTTAAAGGAGAAAGGTTTCTTTAAAATGCACAGATAGTCCTCGACTTGCAACAGTTTGTTTAGTTGCAGGATCCAATCTGGGTTAGTCACAGGCACCAGAGGTTTTGTCTTCCAAGCTTTCATGGCTCATGCTGGAGCTCATCTTTTTGAAAAAGAACTTCATTCATGAACTTTAACTTTATTCATGAACTAAAGAACTTTAGAAAGAAGGTCCCTGAAGTTGGGCACCAGCACAAGTCTGACAACTTGGAAGACAAAGCATCTGATCCCAGTGACTGACCCAGATTGGATCTGCAACATCATCCTGGGACATGTATATCTGCCTTCATTTGTGAGTTTGTTTAGTCACTTTAGGGCTACTCAAAATTACAACAGCATTGAAAAAGTTACATATGACCACTTTTCGTACTTATGATTGTTTGAAGCATCCCCATGGTCACATTTGGATGCTTAACAACTGGTTCATATTTATGATGGTTGCAGTATCCCTGGGTCATGTGATTCCCTTTTGCAGTTTTCTGACAAGCAAAGTCAATGGGGAAACCAGATTCACTTAACAACAAAGGTGGTCAGCAGGTTCTGACCAGTTCTGGTAGCAGAAATTGTGTGTGATGACCCATAGTCTCTCAAAATAACCCCAAAGCCAAAACATATATTAAAGTCCGGTAAGGCCTTCAACTTAACTTCACTGTTTTATTAGGCACAGTTTAAAGTCACAAAAATAAATAATGAGGCAAACAGAAAACCAAAACAAACCGCATTGATGAGAGTTCCGAAGCAAGCCAAGATAACTAATCATAAACTCCAGGAAAATAACTGAGAAAAGTCCATGGGAAGAATGCCAGCAAATATAAACCTCTTTCAATGTGAACACTCAATTGACTCCTGCAAATTCTAACTGCGCAGTTGCAAACTTATATACATAGCTCCCACTTGCAAGCCACAAGGAGGATCATGGTAATCTCCTCTTGAGTAGACCTCGCTTTTCCCTGATCCTCTCCTCCCTGCATGACCTAGAATGGATAGGGGATGGGCCTGGATCCTCCTCTGACTGCTCAGCCGGCCTCTGCCCTTCCCTAGCCTCCTCCACCACCTCTGGAGCCATACTCCCACTCCCTGTTGGCTGTTCCTCCTCTTCCTCAGAGTCACTCTCCACCAGGGGCATGACTGTGAGTAGCTAGGAGAATCGGCAAATATCACTTCTGACTGGGCCTGCCCCCATCTATTCTCTGCCTCCCGAGTCCCAGCTGATTGGCTGGGTCTTCTTTTGTTGCCCTGCATAGGAGAATGGAGCTGGAAAGCCAGATAAGTGGGGTGGGGAGGAAATGGAGATTTTGCAATAACCTTCCCCCTGGAGTGGGGTGGGTATGGAGATTTTCAATATCCTTCTCCTGCCATGTCCACCAAGCCACGCCCACCAAGCCATGCCAGACCCACCAAGCCATGCCCACAGAACCAGTTGTAAAAAATTTTTGAATCCCACCACTGCTTAACAACCATGTTACTAATTTAACAACCTCAGTGATTTACTTAACAAATGCGGCAAGAAAGGATGTAAAATGGGGCACAACTCACTTAACACATTTGTCACTTAACAAATTTTGGGCTCAATTGTGGTTGTAAGTTGAGGACTACCTGTATCTATGTGTATTCTAGCTTTTTGTTCTAACTCTAGAAAGCTATCAATAAAATAATCAAGCAAGGTTTTGAGGATATTGAGCGACTCCTTGT
This sequence comes from Pseudonaja textilis, assembly GCF_049901715.1. Taxonomy (NCBI): domain Eukaryota; kingdom Metazoa; phylum Chordata; class Lepidosauria; order Squamata; family Elapidae; genus Pseudonaja; species Pseudonaja textilis. The sequence continues at coordinate 48,226,478 of NC_141990.1, forward strand.
TGTCAATGGGGGGACAGGGGTTATTGCTTTTTATATCAGGTTTTTATCTTTGTAAGCAGCCCAGAGTGACTGAGACTTGGGCAGTCATATAAAATTTGTTAAATAAATAAAATAATTTATAATTTTCCTTGACAAATTGGAGACTTCTGTATCTGTAATTTCACATTATTATTCAAACTAGGAGTTCTATGAAGGTAGTTAAGTGGTTGTATGTAATATAAATGCTATATACATCCTGAAAGCAGCCATAAATGTAAGAATTCTGTAGCATTAACTCACTTTAATAATGTTTCAAATCATTATGATTGACAAAAATCTTAGGCTATTTGTCTAGCCACATAAATACAAATTCAGTTTGGGCCTTAGAAATCACTGGTATCAGTCTATGATTAGAAAAGAACTTTTAGTCATTGTAACAGGAACTGCATACTTTGCTAATGAACCTTGAAAAGACACCAACAGAACATGCTAAAAGACTAAGGGAGGCAAAATGTCCTGATTGGTACAGGGCTATACATTGGTCTCAAAGTTTAGGAATTTTGTCTATTTGCCAGCACAATTCAAAGTGTCATGTAAATACCTAGATGTTTCCTGCCTAATTAAGACCCTTGGGAGTGGACACATCTGCCTTTTGATTAAAATATGCAGAGAGCAGATCTCTCAGGCAAAGGAAGAGGCCGTTAGTAACTGTTGCACATGGATAGTGTTATATTTGTGCTGTGTGGACCGGAGGTTCTGGAGGTCGTCTATGCATCCAGCCACAATGGAAAAAAGAATCTGCAGCTTGATGGCTCAGTAGAAGCAAGCATGGTTAGAAAGAGATCTGCAGAGCAGATTGGCTAATGGACTGCTACATTCGGAGGGACTGACTGGGAATCAGTGAGCAAAGCTTGACCAATGTACTGGAATTCAAGAAGCAATTTTCCCCTCTTTCCCTTCTCATCCCCAGGCTAAATGCAGTAAAGTGAGAGTAGTGAGGCTGTTTCATGAGTGAGCATATAAAAGTAGAAATAAAGGTAGAAATGATAGCAGTGTTTCAATATTTAAGGGGCTGCTGCAAAGAAGAGGGGGTCAACCTATTCTCCAAAGCACCTGAAGGCAGGACAAAAAGCAATGGATGGCAACTAATGAAGGAGAAAAGCATCCTAGAACTAAGGAGACATTTCCTGACAGTTAGAACAATTAATCAGTGGAACAACTTTCCTCCAGAAGTTGTAAATGCTCCAACACTGGAAGTTTTTAAGAAGAGACTGGACAACCATTCGTCTGAAATGGTATAGGATTTCCTGCCTAAGCAGGGAGTTGAACTAGAAGACCTTTCAACTCTGTTATTCTGTAATTCTGTAAATATAGAATGATTGGATGAATCGGGGAATAACTGTCCCTTAATTTGGGACCGTTAAGAACCTGCAAAACGTTATGTAAAGAAATGTATTTATAGTTGATAAGCTAAGGCCTCTGTGTGTGTAATGGAATTGTATACAGACACACAAATATACCAAATATTAATTTATTAAATGTATATTAATTGAAAACTACTGCAACAATAGGCATCAGTGTAACCTAGAGAAGAAGTTTGTGTGTTTGTATGTGCAACAATAAGTCAGAAAAGTTCTTGTCCTTTTCCCACTCTAATCAATTGTAAGAATATCTGTTATGTCTTGGGGACCGGTTGGGGTTCCAACCGGGTCCGCTCTTTAAGCAGGATCACCAACCGTTCCTATTGGCTGGCGCCGTTTGACAGCCGGCTATATAAAGCCGGCTGTCAAGCCAAGCCAGCCGTTGTTCGCACGCTAGTCTGCCTGTTGGCTGGCAGACGCGACAACCACCGTTCCTTTAATAAACATTGTTAACCGCATGCCCTGGTCTAGCCTCTCCTTTCCTTCAAACTACAACACTGGCGACGAGGATGGGATCGGAAGGCTAGTCAGGAGCATTTTCTCAAGGAACGGAAGCCGCAGCCGTTTTGCTTACCGAGCATCGGACTCAGAAGCCTGTCATCGGGAAAGTGAAAGTGATAGAGCCGCTCAGGTTAGATCTGCCGCAGTTAGCGAAGGCCGGGTGCTGTCAGTAAGAGTCGCGAAGGTTAGAGCACCACAGATAGTGAAAGTCGGGCGCTGAAGCCGCAGCCGCCCGTGCACGCAGAAAAAGGGCGCGAAAATTCTAACGGCTGTCACTGAGCTACAGCCACTAGAGCAAGCTACGGCGCTGAGAGCCTCAGCCGCCTCGATTACAAAAGGGCGCGAATTACTATAGCGGTCACTAACAGAAGCCACCAAGCAAAATTGCGAGCGCCTCAGCCGCCACACACACACACACACACACACACACACACAAAAAGGGCTCGAATTTTAAAGCGCTGTCAGTACAGCACCTCAGCCACAGCCGCCTAACGCTCGCAAAAGAGTGCGAAAATTCAAGCGCCTCAGGAAAGCCGAAGTCACAGAGTGAGACTAGGGCACTGTAGCCACAGCCGCCAACGCTCTCAGGCAGCATCAATCCAAGACCACGAGCACCCAGTGAGGCAGACCAGTCTACCAAGAGACTGAGGGGTCCAAAATGAATGTCAATTCAGTATTCCCCCCTTTCAAACCTGATGAGGAAAAGTGGGATTCGTATAAGAATCGCTTCAACCACTTTATCAATGCCATTGGACTGGGTGAAACTTCGGAGCAGAGGAAGAAATCCTACTTCCTCAGCTACTGTGGGGCTGTAGTCTACGACACCGCCACAGCACTCCTGGCACCACGAGAAATCGGGAATGTCCCATGGGCAGAGTTGGTGGAAACGCTATCCAACCACTACTCACCAAAACCATCTCAGATTGCTAGGCGTTTCGCCTTTAGGATGAGGAAGCAAGCCGAGGGGGAATCCATAAATCAATATATGGCAGCCCTGAGGACAGCAGCTCTACAATGTGAGTTCAAGAACTATTTGGACGACATGCTGCTCGACCAACTCATCTGTGGGGTGAGGGATCTAAAACTCCAGAGGCGATTGCTGGCTAGAAGAGACCTAAACCTCCCCCAGGCAGTTGAAGAAGCCTTAGCTGCTGAACTTGCAGCACAGTCCGCAGCTGAGATCCAGGGCACCGCTCCCAGGCCCAGCACGTCCTCCGTTCACTCTGAAGAAGCGGTAAGTGAGGATGACCCTGCAGAATACTCCGATGTGCATCGCCTCAAACCGATGAGACAACCGCAGGTAGGAGCGAGGCCAAGAAACAACAGTGGCCCAACACAAACTCTTTTATGCCTGACCTGTGGAGGTTCCCATTCCCGGGCATCATGCAGGTTCAGAAACGCCACCTGCCACAACTGCCACAAGAAAGGTCACCTCGCAAGAGTCTGCCAGGCAGCGCACCTCTCCACAAAGATCTCCTTCCTCTCCTGTTCCCGAAGGCAAGTAGAAAACTGCCATACTTGCTACCAAGCCAACCACACACTTTACACCCCAATAAAATTACACTTTCTGTCTTACTAGAAGGTAATCCCTGCCGCATGGAGGTAGACACGGGGTCAGCGCTCTCAATCATCTCTTGGGACACGCTTAAGAATATCCAGCCCAGACTGACGAAGAACCAGCTTCAAAAGTGCCATCTCACCTTGAGAGACTACCAAGGAAAGAACATCCCCGTCCTCGGGAAAGGCAAGTTTCTGTGAAATTCCAAACCTTTAAAGGCCATTTGCCTTTAGTGGTTGTTAATGGTGCCCTCCCTAGTCTTTTGGGGTTGGATTGGTTCCCCTCTCGGCCTTAGTATAAAAGGAGTCCATGCTGTCTCAACTTCTGATGTTGACTCCTTATTTACAGACTACTCTGACGTTTTTAGTAGTGAGTTAGGCTGCTATAAGGGCACTCCCATCTCCTTCTCAGTAGACCCACAGGCAGTCCCCGTTCACTTAAAACCACGTGAGAGTACCTTTCTGCCATCCGCCCCAAATTGGACGCGGAACTAGACAAATTACTAAAACAAGGGGTGATAGAACCCACAGATTTCGCTAAGTGGGAGACCCCATAGTCACCCCCGCTAAAAAAGACGGTAATCTAAGAATTTGTGCTGACTACAAGACGTCAATCAACCGTTATCTACAGGTTAGCGCATATCCAGTCCCAGTCATTCAGCACCTGTTACACACATTCGAACCTGGCACCATTTTTGCCAAACTGGACATGTCACAGGCATACCAACAGTTCCCGTGGATAACCAAACAGCTGACTTACAGACCATAGTTACACACAGAGGGGCATTCAGATGTAAGCGTCTCCAGTTTGGCGTAAGTGTAGCCCCAGGTATTTTCCAATCACTGATGGAGCGAATCCTCCAAGGTCTCCCCGGCGTAGTGCCATATTTCGATGACATCTTAGTCTCAGCCAGGGACAGACCCCAACTCATCCAGAGAGTCAGGGCAGTATTAGAGAAGTTCAGGCAGCATGGCCTCAAACCAAAACGGGAGAAGTGTACCATCGCCACTAAACAGGTGGACTTTCTAGGATACAGGCTAGATGCCTCAGGCATCCACCCGGTGGAATCGAAAGTCAAGGCCATCCACGAGGCACCCACGCCTACCAACAAAACCGAGTTACAAGCCTTCCTGGGGTTATTGAACTTCTACGCTTCATTTCTCCCACACAAGGCGTCAGTTGCTGAGCCATTGCACAGACTCTTAGACAAAAACACACCATGGCACTGGGGACCCAAAGAAAACCAAGCATTTGTGGCAGTCAAATCTCTACTCACCTCTGAGGCTGTCTTAATACAATTTGACCAACGCCTTCCATTGGTCCTAGCCGCAGACACATCCCCTTTTGGGATAGGAGCTGTCTTAAGTCACAGGCTCCCCAATGGCTCCGAGGCACCAATTGCCTTCTTTTCAAGAACCGCCTCAGCGACTGAGCGTAATTACAGCCAGGTTGATAAGGAGGCCTTGGCTGCAGTAGCAGCAGTCAAAAATTCCACAATTTCTATTCGGGCACCAATTCGAACTTATTACTGATCACAAGCCGCTTTTAGGATTATTATCAGGGGAAAAGCAAACCCCACAGATATTGTCGCCCAGAATGACCAGATGGACCTTATTCCTGGCGGCTTACCTCTGCACAAACTGGTATATCATCCCGGTAAAAATCTAAACCACGCTGATGCCCTAAGCCGCTGCCCCTTGCCAGCCCAAGTCGAGGACCCAGCTCCTGTGCATGCCATTTTTGATGTAAACGAACCAAGCTGCCGGTGACTGCAGACGACATCGCGTCACATTCCAAGAAGGACAGAACAATCGCCCAGGTTCTGGACTGGGTAGGGAGGGGGTGGCCAGAAACTAACTATTCAGTTGATTTCGCCCCATTTAAAACTCGCCAGCACTAAGGTGTGGAATCTGAAGAAACTTATTTTTCTTGGTTTTTGTTTTGTTTTTGTTTTTTTCTCTTTTTCTTCTTCCTTCTTCCCTTTTGGCTTTGTCTTGTTTATTATTATTGGGTTTTTATTTTACTGTTACTTTTTTTATGGTTTTTTTTTTTCTCTTTATTGGACTAAGGTCAGTGAAGAATTTGAAGAATTTTTTTTTTTTTTTTCTTTTTTCTCTCACTTTTGGCTTTTTTTTATTGTTGGCCTTTTTACCTTGGATTATAATTTCATATTTTTTTCTTTTTTGTGGATTAAAATTTGAAAAAATTTGAAGAGTTGGAACCACTTAAAATGAGTAAGAAATTTATATCTTCGGGTGCCTCTATGTCTGCTTCTGCCTCCCACCATCTGGACAGCGCTCAATTCAGACATTGTTAAAGCAAGATAAAGAGAAAGAAAAAGAACAAGAAAGAGTATCCTTCCAGATGATTATGCAAGGAATTCAAGATCTTAAGGTAAAAATGGATACTATTGAACAAAGAACAGGTAGGATGGAACAGATGATGGAAAATATGAAGAGAGATTCCAAAATGTTGAAGAGGGAGGCAAACAAAGAGAGGAGAAAATTGGAAATATCGACAATAGATTAACAGCGATTGAACAAGAAAAAGTGAGATGTTGAAGTGGGAGTTGGATAGATCAGAATTTTATCTTAGATTCCAAAATATAGAAGAAGAAAAAGGACAAGATTTGGTTGTGATAATGGTAGGAATTCTGGAGGCGCTCGAGATAACAGAAGAGAAGATGATGGATGGAATTGATGAGATATATCGAAGTTTTTACAAGATATGCGATGAGAAAATAACCTACCCAGAGAAGTTCATATTAGATTTATTAAAAAATCTTTGAAGACACAAATATTGCAAGCAGCAAGAGAGAAGCCACTGAAATACAAAAGTAAAGAAATTTTGGTTTTAAAACAAATACCTAGAAGAGTGAGAGAGATGAGAAGAGAATACCGATTCCTGACTAAAAGGTTATTGGAAAAAGAGGTGTCTTACAGGTGGTTGATTCCAGAAGGATTGATGTCACGTGGCAGGAACAGAGACATAGAATTGATTCAATCGAGAAAGCAGAACTGTTTTGGTGCAGAGGTTTTTGGAGCCAGAGAAGGTGGAGCAGGAAAGGAGGTCCCATCAATTGAATCCCAAGAGGAACAAATGGAGGTTGGAAAAGAAGAAGGTGCAGTAGGTGGACAAGTGGATATTAAAGATCAACGTGAGGCAAGACCCACGAGAGTGGTTAAATCTAAATATAAAACATAATTATGGAAGAGAAAAATTGATTACAATGAATATAAATGGACTGAATTCAGCTGCTAAGAGAAGGAAGATTTTCCATAAATTAATGAAATTAAGGTTCGACATAATTTGTTTACAAGAAGTTCATATTAAAAAGCAACATGAACAATTGTTATTACAACCAAAATTAGGGAAATTGTTTACCCTTTGACACAATCCAAGAAAAGAGGGGTGGTTTTATATATTAAAGAGGCCATTCCAGCAAAAATGATTTATACAGATGATGATGGGAGAATATTAATGGTAGAAATAATGGACAATAATAGAAAGATACTTTGATTGCAATTTATGCAATCAATGATAAACAGGAAGAATTCTATAGAAAATTACATACTAAGACTGCCGAACTTGACTATGCTAATGTAATTATGATGGGAGACTTTAATGGAATTGTGGATAATAGACTTGACTATATTGCAACAACAGTAAAGCATAACAGGAAAACTCTTCCTAAATCCTTTTTAAAATGATAGATGAATTAACTTTAAAAGACATATGGAGAGAAAGAAATGATAAATCTAAGCAATTTACGCTCTATTCAAATAGGCATCTATCATGGTCCAGACTGGATATGATTTGGATCTCAACAGATTTAATGTCTAGTATTCAAGAAGTAAATATTGGAAACAAGTACTTGGGCTGACCATAACCCATTGACAATTGAATGGAAGGGACAAAGGAAAAGATCGAGATGGACATTAAATAATTCTATTTTAAAGGATAAGGAATTTATACAATGGATGGAGAAAGAATTGGCCTTCTTCTTTAAAGAGAACAGAAAAGAAGACACCTCAATACAGAATGTTTGGGACACAATGAAGGCCTATGTTAGAGGCTTGATAATAGACTATACAAGAAAAAAAGAATAACAGGAAAAAGGCGAACTCTTAAAGCCTTGGATGATGAATATAAGGGACTTGAAAAGAATTACAGAAAATGCCACACAGAAAAGATGTTAAAATGAAACTGATATAACTAAACATAAAATGGACTTAATAGAGAAAGAAGAACTGGCACAGAAAATTAGGAATGCTAAACAGAATTATTTTGAGGATGCAAATAAGCCAGGTAGATGGCTAGCATACAAATTGAGAAAGGAGAAAGAGTCGAGGAAAATACCGCAGTTAATAGACGACCAAGGTAAAATTTGTTATGGCAGCAAAGAAAAAAAGAGATTATTTATGATTTTATAAGCATTTGTATAAGAAAGAAGACATTGATGAGGAGAAAGTTAAACAATACCTGCAGAATGCAAATCTACCTAAGATATCTAAAGAGATTGAAGAAATGCTAGAAAGTAATATAACAATGATGGAGTTAAGTCAAGCACTTAAGAAACAAAATAATGGAAAGGCACCAGGTCCAGACGGGTTTCCTGTAGAATTTTATAAAATCTTTCAAGAATCACTGTGCATTCCACTGTTAGAAGTTATGAATGAAGTTATGTTAAAAAGATGATACCTAAAACATGGTCAGAGGCTTACATTACACTTATTCCAAAAGAGGAGGCGGACCTACTGCAAATCAAGAATTATAGACCGATTTCTTTACTAAATGCAGATTATAAAATTTTTGCTTCAATATTAGCAGAAAGACTTAAAAAGTACTTGAATAACTTTATCCACCCAGACCAAAATGGGTTTTTGCCAAAGCGACAAATCAGAGACAATATGAGAGTAATTCTGGACACCCTGGAATACTATGAGGCGCATCCTGAAAAGCAAATGGCTTTGATATTTTTAGATGCTCAAAAGGCATTTGATAACGTGAATTGGAGATTTATGTTACTTTTAATGGAACAGATGGGCTTTGCTAGAAGATTTATTCAGGCAATAGAAGCAATTTATAATGAACAAACAACTAAGGTAATGATGGAGGAGAATTTACAGATCCTATTAATATAAGAAAAGGCACAAGACAAGGTTGTCCTCTTTCTCCCTTGATATTTGTATTGACTTTGGAAGTGTTGAATAGAAATATTAGAGAAGATAAAACTATAAAAGGAATGAAAATTAAAAGGAAGAATTTAAACTACAAGCCTTTGCAGATGACCTAGTCTTTATCTTGGAAGACCCTATAGAAACAGCCTCGAAACTGTTGGAAAAGATAGAGGTCTATGGGGAGGTGGCTGGTTTGAAAATAAATAGAGATAAAACAAAGATTTTGTCAAAGAATATGTTGCTGAAACAAAGGGAAGAGTTGGCAGAACTGTTAAAAATTCAAGTTACAAACAAGGTTAAGTATCTGGGGATATATTTGACATCAAGATGTAGTACATTGAAGGAGAATAATTATATTAAACTTAAACAACAGATAGCTCAAGATTTGAAAAAATGGGAAAACTTACAATTGTCATTAATAGGAAGGATTTCAACAATCAAGATGAACATTTTACCCAGAGTCTTATTTTTGTTTCAAACAATACCAATTAGGCTTGGAAAAGAATACTTTGAGGATTTAAATAAAATTGTTTTGAAGTATATATGGCAAGGCAAGAAAGCAAGAATAAAGTTAAAGCTTTTACAGGATGCTAGATTTAGAGGAGGGTTTGGTCTGCCTAATTGGGAGTTGTACTACCAAGGTGCAAACTTGACGTGGGTTAAAGAATGGATAACATTAAGGAAAACCAGATTGTTGACATTAGAAGGTCATGATTTGTTGTTGGGCTGGCATGCTTTTTATGGTACAAGGGAACTAAAACACAGGGGTATTTTAGAAGACATTATATACGGGAGTCTCTGTGGTTGAATTGGGAGAAGATAAAAACAGTGTTATTTGAAAATTCCAGTTTGGTTATCGACGATAGAAGCGTTCTCTTATCCTATAATTTATAAAAAGGAACAAACAGTTAACTATGGGGAATTATTAGATGAAAAGGGTGAACTTAAATCGATGCAAAAATTGGAAGAACAAGGTATACAGATGAATTGGTTTTCATATTTGCAAATACATTCAAAGTACTATGAGGATTCCAAAGCAGAGGGATTTTATGATAAGCAAACTGACTTGGATAAGATTTTGATGGGTACTGATGAAAAGGTGATTAAAAAATTGTATGGTTATTTATTGCAAATTAAGCTTGAGGAAGAACAAGTTAAAGAAACTATGATTGCGTGGGGGAGGAATTTTGGATATGGGATTGATTTAGAGAAATGGCAGAAATTATGGTCGCAAAATTATAAAATGACAATGTCTACAGCCTATAAAGAAAACTTGTATAAGATGTTTTACAGGTGGCATTTCCCCCCGACAAGGATAGCAAGAATGTTCAAGAACAAATCCGAAAAATGCTGGAAATGTCATCGGAAACCTGGTTCATACTATCACATGTGGTGGACTTGTGAGGATGCTAGAAAATATTGGACTAAAATCCACATGTGGCTGGAAAAAATGACAAAGAAGCATATAGACTTGAAACCGGAGTTTTTCTATTGGGAATACTACCAGATACTTATAGTAAAGAGTTGAAATATTTGATTGTAAATGTATTGACTGCTGCTAGGATTGTATTTGCAAAAATTGGAAAAATGAGAAAATTCCATTGCAAGAAGAAGTTGTAAAGAAAATTTTGGAATGTGCTGAGATGAGTAGATTGACTTTTGAAATTAGAGAGCAAGAAGATAAACAATTTTATTTAGTTTGGGATCTTTTCTATCAATGGTTGAATGATGAAATATTAAAATATAAAAGTTAGATAATAAGGAATAATAATGACTTTATTTTCCCTTTCCTTTTATTGGTTTTTGATACTATATCTATATAATAGTTTTCTTTGTTTCTTTCTTTTTCATATTTGGGATAGAATTGGTATGATTATAAGATTTGTTTTAGAATAAAATATTTAAAATATAGTTATCTCATAAAGGCATGACCGAATAAAAGTTTAGTCAATTTTTTTTTTTAATAGCGATACTAGGAGTTATAAATTTGTATTGATAAGAGTATTATATAAAGTAACTGTAATTGTGACTATGAGGTGAATGCACAAAACCGATGGACCAACCGACTTACTGTGTGTACAAAAATATGGGGAGCTGATACTTTTATGTTTTGTTGTTGTGTTTTTTATGTTAAAAAAATAATAAAAATTTATAAAAAAAAAAAAACTCGCCAGCTAGAGCTCTCTAAGTTGCAGGGATGCCTATTGTGGGGTACCAGAGTGGTCATACCAACCACCCTTCGCATACCCGTCCTGAAGATGCTGCACGAGGGCCATCCAGGAATCGTGCGGATGAAGGCGTTGGCTCGAAGTTACGTCTGGTGGCCCGGGATGGACGATCAGATCACCAAGTGGGTAAGCTCGTGTCGACCCTGTCAGGAATCTAGGGCAGCCCCGCCAACCGCCACACCCACAAAGTGGGAAAGTGCCAATGCCCCGTGGTCACGGCTTCACATCGACCTGGCCGGGCCAATGCACGGCAAGACCTTCTTGGTGGTCGTGGATGCATATTCAAAATGGATAGATGTGGCCTTACTTCCCACGACCACCACGCAGGCAGTTGTTAAAGCCCTGACTCGCCTTTTCGTAACTCACGGACTCCCTGACACACTGGTCTCCGATAATGGCCCCCAGTTCACCTCGAACGAGTTTAGCAGGTATGTCACCAATCTGGGCATCAGACCGTCTTCACGGCCCCTTTCCACCCCGCCAGCAACGGGTTGGCTGAACGGGCAGTCAGATCAGCCAAGGAGGCGTTAGCCAGGTTCGGCCAAGTGGATTGGCATTCTAAACTGTCTCATTTCCTCCTAAGCCAGCATACCACACCGTGCACAGTTACGAACAAATCCCCAGCTGAGCTGCTGATGGGGAGACGCCTGAGGACTACCTTAGATAGGCTGCACCCCCACTACTGTCCAGACACCCCTTTGGGGTCTGACAGTCTGGCCAGGAATTTCGCAGTTCAGGACCTAGTGTTTGCTAGGAACTACGCGGGGGACCCACTGTGGGTGGCCGGGAAAGTTGTGGCTGTCACAGGTCCGAGATCTTATCGGGTCCAACTTGAAGACGGTCGTGTGTGGCGAAGGCACCTGGACCAGCTGCAGAGACGACGGAGCAGCCTGACCGGCCCAGACCCGTCCCCACCAGATGAGCCGCGGGCTCCACACCAAGGTCCAGCTGAGGATCCCCAGAGTTACCAACCTTCTCCAACGGAGCAGAGGGAGCAGGCAGTAGACCGGGACTGCCAGCCAGGAGCGCCACCGTTTATCCCCAGCGAAGGCAGAGACTTTTCACTGGCTCCAGTTCCTGCACCGAGCCCGGTTCGCCCCCCTACGTACCCTGACCAGGGGTCCGCGAACTTGTCTTTGCCCAATGACTCTCCTGAGTTACGTCGCTCTGGTTGCCAACACAGACCACCGGCGTATCTCAAAGACTATGTGTGTTCCCATCTAGGGGGAAGGGGTGTTATGTCTTGGGGACCGGTTGGGGTTCCAACCGGGTCCGCTCTTTAAGCAGGATCACCAACCGTTCCTATTGGCTGGCGCCGTTTGACAGCCGGCTATATAAAGCCGGCTGTCAAGCCAAGCCAGCCGTTGTTCGCACGCTAGTCTGCCCGTTGGCTGGCAGACGCGACAACCACCGTTCCTTTAATAAACATTGTTAACCGCATGCCCTGGTCTAGCCTCTCCTTTCCTTCAAACTACAACAATATCCTTTTTTGTTTTAATTTTCTCCATGTATTATGTCAAACAGTATATGGCAATATTCAATTTTAATTGTATGAATCCTATGTGTAGCAAAGTAGCAAGGGTGTATAAAATTATAAATCATACTTTGGTATTTGAATGACAAAAATGTAAACATTTTAGGGTCTGAGCTGCTTTTCTACACAGAAACCTAATATATCAAGAGTTTTTTTAATGAATAAATAGGCTAGAAATTTCTTCACACATAACATACTTTATATCATGTTGATTTAAAAATGCAGCTGCAACAGCAAATAGATTGGGGTCAAAGAAGAAAATGTGACTTTAAAACCCACAAAGAAAAAGTTGAAATTACATTTACTTGATGTGTGAAAAACAACAGCCAAGATATTATATATGTGGAAGAACATGTAACACAGTGCTCCAATCGAGAATAAAATGAATAATGAATTAAAAACACTTTTGAAGTAAACAAACTATAAAGGCATATATCATATTAATGAGCACTCACTGTAAGGATGGTAGTCCTCTGCTGTGTAGATCTGAGTCCCATTTCTGTACAGTTTGTAAGCAAGCCAATTTGAATTCGGAGAATCGGGTGGATTCCAAGTGACTCTGATAGCTGAAGAATTTACAATCTGCCCTTTGGGGGGAGGCTGCTGGGAAGGAGCTAGATTAAAATGAAGATTGAAAGGGAACAATTGCCACAGTTTGATAAACTAACATGCTAAGGAAAAGATTCTTACCAAGCCCCCAAGTCTATACTTCATTAAGAAGGCCAAATAGAACAGAATAACTTGCCACAGGACAATTCAATGCTGTATTAATGGTTTCATTCAGCTTTTTTATTATTGGTGACCATGTTTTCATTGAAATTATTATAACTCTTGTATTTCTGAATTGATTTTATTTTATTATTATTGGCCATGGTTCTATCAAAATTATTTTAACTTTTGTATTTGCTGAATTGTTCTGTGGTGAGTTGTCCCAAGGCAAGTTAGCCATGGTGAGTTGGCCAGAGTGAGTTGGCCATGGCAAGTTGTCCCAGTCCATGTGGAAGTATATATGAAGCTCCTCCCTTCAAACCATGGTTGAAATGTAGAACAGTGGACATTTTCTGAAGCAACTGCAAGAGCCTGAGAAATGATGCTACTTTTTAAATGACTTGAAGAGAGGGATTTCATAAGTTGTTCCGTATATTCCTAATATAATAATTTATTAGTCAATTAACCATATTAGGACACAACAAATGCACCAGCTGACAAAGGGGTAAAAGAACGATAAATACACTAAAGTACAGAAAAAATATAGCAAATGAATGCATGTATACATGTGACCCTGATCTGTTCTATGTACTATAACAAGTTCTTAGCTAAAAAGCTTTAACTATAAACTTGACCGTTCTGCTGTCTACATATTTAGTACCCTAAAAGAGGTACGACAAATTACTGTTCAAGCCCAAGGTTTGTTTTGTCTATATAGTTGCAGCATATAATTAATATTTAAGCAAGACTTCTATATCTGAAGCTCAACAGATGCACTTTCTGTCATCATACAACACATAGTGAAATTATCCATACTTTATCATGAAGTCCAGCAACTCAAATCTTGCTCTGATAAAGGACTATTTTTTGTCAGGTATTTTCCTATTTGGAACATCATTTTATCCTGGCTATTTAAAAGATCTAGAACTTGCAAGGAACAATACATCACTTTCGGCACTAATACTCCAAAGTGTTTGAAGATTTCCTTGGCTTCATATTTGTAGTTACCAACAATAAATACTAATTGTGCTTTAGAGAGTAAAACTCATAGTCAGGGACAAAATAACTATTGCCTTCCTTTAGCATTACCATAGCATTGGTTTATACATGAACAAAATGTATCATATTTCAAAATAACTTCATTGTTTTTGGCTTCAAAGCTGACTTCCACATAACAATGGTCAGCACACTATCAAACAGATAAATCCATTTCACCTAAAACAAGGGTTCTATGTTTTTTTTTTTTACAGTCGTCCATAAGTTTGATCCTCGTTTAACTGTTAAGTATGAAGACTATTCCCAAAATAACAGATATAATACTTAGGCTCAGAATTGACCAGTTACCAAGAGCTAGGATGTTCTAACATAATTTTATTGTTTAATTAAAATCACTTTCTTTTTCTTATTAAAATAAGGGGCTTTACCAAGTACTAAATCAGTCAACTATATTAATCAACTCCAGCAGATTGAAGAAAATAGAGCCTTGTGGCTATGGTTGTCTGTATAAAAGAGTCTTTTCGGGCTTTTCTTCCTGGCATCGATAGTTAAAATTTAAATTTATATTCCTATTTGAGATTACTAGTCTACTTTTAAATTTTGAAAGTCTTTATACAGTTTGAAACACAATTATTAGCAAGTTTTTTATTATCATTATGAGTAGTAGTATTACTATTCTATCCCTTAGGCTTATATAGGAGAATCATTTAGTATTAACTCTTCACTTCCATAATAATCTATGTGAAACAAAGGCAATGACAGAAGGATGGGATGGGATGGGATGGAATGGAATGGAATGGAATAGAATAGAATAGAATAGAATAGAATAGAATAGAATTCTTTATTGGCCAAATAAGATTAGACACACAAGGAACTTAGCACAGAAACACTCTGTGAACTTGCATATTATAGAAATAAATTACATTTTTTTTAAAATAAAGTTTTATTTGGGTTTTCACACATACAAAATACAAGTAAAACATCTTTTTTGAAAATAGCATGGTCCCGGGTTGAACTTCTTTATACAGACACAAAACTCAATTTCATGCTCCTTTTTGTGTCTATTTCACATCTTATACTATTCTACATTTTCTATGTAGTTTTTCCCCTCTTTTAATTTTCTCAATTTTATTTTGATTATCTCATCTCAATTCAAATCATTATATTTATACTTTTGTCTGTTCTGTTTCAATTTCATATTATCTTTTCTATTGGAGTATGACACCTTTATATCTTTTAATTACATCCATTCAACTCTTATTTAAACTTCAATATATACCTTAAGTTTATGACCTTCAATATAATACATAACTTCCAATTGAATTCTGCTTGGTACATTCTTATAATACACAGTATATTCTTTAAAAAAAAGATTATAAATATATGTAATTATAAACCCTCATTCCATTTCAATTCAGTTCTATCATTAATAATCATTAAAATCTTAACATCTTTAGCACTTCTTTTCAATTAAATATCATATTTCCTTAAAGACACATATAATCTCCATAATTAATTTTTCCCTTACTTCTCTTCACATATGTTTTGTAAATCATTAAATATTCATTTTGTTACATTTATTTATTGACAAGCATTCCACTGAATTACGATAGCTATTTTATCAAACATTTTAATCATACATTGTTTCATATTTTCTAAAATTATTTCTGTTTCTAATATAACAATATTATCTTATGTACCTTTGCAGAATCCCTTTTTCCATTAAATTTTCACCCATTATCCCTAAATAGGCCCTGTTTCTCTATATTTTGTTTCTGTCCTTTATAACTTCTTTTCCTTTCTTTCTTCCCTCTCATCTTCTCCCTCCCCTTTTTACCCCCTTGTCTCTCTAGTTCTAATTCTCTCTTCTGCATTACCCTCTTCTGTTGCTTTCTAATTTTATACTTATTTTTCACTCTATTTTTTTTTTTGGAGTTGTTTTTCCCAATATTAAACTTTCCATTCTCTTTCTCCCCTTTCCGTTTTTTCTCCCACCTAAGATTACTTGTTCATTAAAGATGGCTTTTTCTTTATCACAATCTTTTTGTTCTGCAGGCATTTCTTGTTGTTTCTCATAATTCCAAATCTCCGTTTCTAAAAACTGAAATACGAAGCCAAAAGAACCTCTCCCTTCTTGTGCATCTTCTTTGTACTTTTTAAGTTGCATTTTCAGTTCTTTTAAAAGTGGAGGCATTTTAAACAGTTTTAAACAGCCACCCGATTGATTTTAGTCATTCAAAACAATAACCAAGAATCCAGAAATCATCAAGTAATCCAACTCAAGTCCCGAGTTATATCTTCTTATTTTTTTTCCGACTTTCTCTTCCTGGGGTTTTTGTTGCGATATTTCAGTTAAAACGTATCTTTTGGAAGTCTTGTTGAGATTTTGCTGTAAGTTCTTTTTAATTCCAGGCAGTCTCCTCCCTTCCAGATCCTGCCCTTTTATTCTTTTTCTCTCCTTTCCTGTTTTCAAAAACTTTTGATTATCCAGAAATCTTTATTATCCCTTTGACTTTTTATTTTCAGCATTAAATGCCTATTAATGTCAAAGTGGATTTTTTCCAATTTCTTGCTTAAGTCTCTTAGCTGTCCGTATAGGAAAAGGAGGAAAAAAAACACCAAATCTTTTCCCTTTTCTCTCTCCTTCACAGCTTAAAAATCCTCTTAGGGAACAATATTATTGTTTTTTTTTAAATAGTTTCAATTCCAGGGTACCTTATTTGTTGCTTTTGCTGTTTGACCCAGTCAACCAAAACTTTCTCTTCTTATCTTCCTCCTGCACAGTCTTTTCCGGTCAAGTTCTTCTTTGTGGTGGCCATTTCTGACCACCGCTGCAACTGCCTTCGGGAAAGGGAGTAATGGCCAGCTGGGGAGGAGAGATGTGGTTCTCCTCAACCCTGCAGGCAGTCTGCCCCCTCTTCACCACCTCTACGGGGTGGCTTAGCCCCCAAACCAGCCAGCTCGGTGCGCTCCAGCAGCGAGCACAGATCGAAGCCTCGCAGAGATGAGGTTTCAGTCTGTCATGAAGAAGCTCAAACCGGAAGTCTCCAGAAATAAATTACATTTCTATTTCTTCTACCTTAGTACAAATTTAAGAATTTCCTCCTTGACATGTTAGCTAGCACCATTTACTTATTATAGACTCTTTCTTTGGGATGAAAACCTATACACAAAAGATTTTTTTTCATCTTAGTTGTGGATAGGGTCATTGGAAGAGAGACAATAAAGAATAAATCTCTTATGAGTTCCTTGAAGGTGACCTTATCATTAGCAATGATAGCAGCATCTTTTTCTTTCTTTCTTTCTTTCTTTCTTTCTTTCTTTCTTTCTTTCTTTCTTTCTTTCTTTCTTTCTTTCTTTCTTCCTTCCTTCCTTCCTTCCTTCCTTCCTTCCTTCCTTCCTTCCTTCCTTCCTTCCTTCCTTCTTCCCTCCCATTTTGTGTCTGAATCTTTTTTTTCTTGCATTGGAAGTAGCATCAGCAAATAACATTTGAAAATTCCTTCCTTCCTTGACAATTCAGATTCTTCTGCACTTTCGTCTGTCAGTGCATTTCTTAAGAGCACTACTGATGCTATAAAGCAGCGCTATGCTCATAGTATTTAGAAAACTACTTCCTAATCTTTAAAATTTAAATTATACTACATTGTATTTTCCCAGTACATATTTCCATCAACTGCTTTTGATGTCAGTTTAATGTTAATCTAACAGAATACAAGGATATAGTATGAGAGTTATACTGATGAAATAGATATGATAATGTTGTCAAAGAGAAGGGTTTCTTTTTGTATGACTAATATATGTAATAATTAATTACTTTACTGCCACTATATAAGATTCTAATCTCCCTTAAAGAATAATGGAAATCACATAGAATTAGACAGAGGAAATCAGCAAGAAAGGAGAAATTATTATGTAAATCCAGGCAGACTAAATATTGCCTGCAATCTAATATGTGAACACAAGATCTTCAAGCATGTCAATAGCTATAAAATGTATCCAAAGCCTTGCTTTTATAAATTCAGAAATTGGAGCTACAACCAGTAATTCTGAGTTCATGATTATTACCTAGATATTATAGTAAGGTGGACAAGGAAGAGAAAACCTGAGACAGATTCCTTTTATAAAACCATGAATATTATTTTAGAATAAGTACCATGTCTGTAAATGCACAATCAACCATAACTGGGAATAAATATTTCTACATGTTTAAGTAAATGGATGATGATGTTCTTTTAGTTGCACTGGACCTGGGTATGTTTGCAGAAATCCTGATACTGATATGGAACCT
Organism: Pseudonaja textilis; assembly: GCF_049901715.1. NCBI lineage: Eukaryota > Metazoa > Chordata > Lepidosauria > Squamata > Elapidae > Pseudonaja > Pseudonaja textilis. Next base: position 48,244,871 of record NC_141990.1, read on the forward strand.
ATGTGCTCCTTTGATTGTCTGGATGGTAATTTAGAGGTGTGCCAAGTTTTAGAATTCTATTCAGTTCTGTAAAATATACGGCTGAGTCCTGATATAATGGACTTCTTAGTCCTGAGAAAAAGAATGACAGTTTGCAAAATATTACAAGTTCATTGCATCTGCACATTCCTCTTTCATCTGGAAAATGAGTAGCCATCTCCCCACTGCATCAACAAGTAGATAGCAGGAAAATCTAGGAATGTCCACCTCACTTAAAAGTAAAGAGTCGCGATGGCACAATGGTTAGAATGCAGTACTGCAGGCTACTTCTGCTGACTGCTGGCTGCCTGAGTTTGAATTTCACCCGGCTCAAGGTTGATTCAGCCTTCCATCCTTCCGACATGGGTAAAATGACCAGATTGTTAGGGAAAATATGCTGACTCTAAACTGCTTAGAGAGGGCTGGAAAGCACTGTGAAGCAGTATACAAGTATAAATGCTATTGCTAATTGGGGTGCTAAAATAAAAGCTTCCTGGTACCATGTTTTCTGTACTTTAAATCCATTTCTTCCTCTCAATAAATCCAGTTAATAAGAGTTGGTAAGAATCTAGTTTTCTTTTTAATTAGTGGCTGCTAGGGTCTTGACACTTGTAACATTTCTATTCAGAGGTAGCCCCATTGAACTCAATGAAACATTTTTTGTAAGCATGAATAGGGTCATGGCAATGCAGGCACCACCAGGAAGTACTCTTGTGAAAGTCTTTTTTAAATAATTTGAAATCATATTCATGTGTTTTTTCCCCCAATACCTCTTAGTGTATTTTGCAAATATACTAAAAAAGCTGATTTATATTTTATTTATTTGTCAAATTAATATTCTACTTTCAACAGCTCAAATTTAAAAATTAAAACAAAAGCAAAAAAACCTTAATGACTAAAAGAAAAAGAAGCTGAGAATCCTAAACAGCAAATAGGAGTGTTACACCCTCTATGGAAGAATTCCATGTACACCTTATTCTGGACAGCAGATACTGTAATGTCAGAGGTAATTGAATTTCTAATGGGAGGCCATTGCAGAATAATATCCGTAACACAGAAAAGGAACATTTCTGGCCTTCAACACCCTTAATTTTATGAGATGGAAAATAACCATGTGCTTCTCCTGGTACAATCAAATTGGTGAGGATTATTCCTTGCATTTTACTTGGGAGCCAAGTCAGAAAATACATAGTTTATATCAGTGCAGGCCAACAGTACAGATGTAATGTAATAACTACTATTCAGCATCCATGCCTCTGAATTTTACAGCAAATGAAGCTTCTGGTTTATCTCTGAATGCAACTCCATGTGAATGCAACCCCATGTGTAAATAGGAAATGGTGAGAGCCTGAGACATTGTAATAAGGTCCTTACATCGCAGAGAAAGCCACAACTGGTGCACCAGCTAAAGCTCAGCCAAAGGTCCCTGACTTCCACCTGCTAATGAGTAGGGCTTCCACCTGCTAATGTGTAGGATCCAAAAGTCCAGGAGGGTTTCCAAATAGTGGACCCACTTCTTCGATGGTAGCTCAACCAGAGTGGGACTGTAGGGGAACCCTGATGTACAAATAGTATATCTGTTTTGCTAGGGTTCAGTTTAACCTTTATTTTTCCCATCCAAAAGTCACAGAATCCAGGACAAAACTTTCAGTGTATTCACATTTGCTAGTAGTGTTACTGTAAACTTGTAGCAGAAGTAGCATTAGTAATCACAGGTTTGGTTTCCTAGTCTAGTCTATCTTGAAGGGCTGACATTGGCCTTGCAAATCTCAGTATATATCTCCCCTCCCTCCCTTTATTTTCATGAGAATTAGAGAGGGTCAAGTCTGAGATATTCTCTCAAATTACATTTTTTGCCTCAGACTGAATTTTTTTTTATTTGACTCTTTGTAGCTCTTACCTCTATTCCTCAAGGTAATTCCTGCATTGCAGTTATACAATTGGTTTTTTGTGTTCAGTTATTTTAACAAAGTGAGTTGGTTTTAATCAATTGCTTGCTGCATAGAGTCATTGCTGTGAGTTGGACATCCATAAAAATTAAATAAATAGAAGTGGAGACTGGGCAAAAGTTTTCTAACATCTCTAGATACAAGAGGGTTCTGAATGTTATATTTGGAATTTCAAATTCCAAAATGTACCTCCAAATATATTAATATTGGGGGATTAATTCATTTTATTATGAGCAATATCAATTTTTAGAATTATAATTATATTGTTATAACAATAATTAAAGTAATAATACCCATTCATCTGAAAAAAAATGTAAATCGATAACCACTCACTTTTACTGCAGCCAAATAGGTTGTGGATATCCAAATTGCTAGCATTGGGAACACAGTTGTCACATTTTAAGCCAGCTGCAAATTGTTTACACATACATTGTCCAGTAATGGGATGACAAGTCCAATTAATAGCTCCAGCAGGATGACAATTACAATGCTGACATCTATAAACAAAAACAAATCATGAAAGTAATGAAAACACATTAACAGTTCAGTTAGACACAGTAGAGCTTAATTCACTGGCTTCTTTTAACTAACATAATTAGTATCACAAATGAAGAACTTAAGAAACTCAACTCTGGTAGGGAAAAACTTAACTGTATTTAAATAAAGGGTTGTGTCCCAAATTTACACTACTGTACATTGTTTTCTCATTTAACCACTGATCTTAAATGTGTCTGTGGTGGATTTGCAAAAGTTAAAGACAGTAGAACAGGCTATAGAGACATAAACAGTTGTTCAAATGATCTAGTCCCAAATCATATAAGACTTTATACATCATATTACCCTTGTACTGAAACAGTTACACTGATCACTAGTTGCTTTCTGAGCTCAGTTCATATGCACAATGTTTTATCTAACTAAATGTAGTGTTAAAAATGAATAATCAAACAAAGATGTGCAATGTCCCCTTGGCTATTAAATGTGTTTACAGATTAAATGTATAATGATTGTGGTGATTTTAGAAGTATACATGTTGGGAATATAAAATTTATGTGTTACTTAATTTGCTACATAAGCCAGGTTATCGGCCAAGAACCTGAATGATTTGCTTAAAATATTAGATAATTTTATTGACCTGAAAATTAATATTTCAAAGACCAAGGTGGGCTATGTTTTACAAGAGAAATTGGACAACATTGTAAAGTTATACATAAGGATGACTTTCTGCAGGTTGATAGAAAATTCTCTGTGTGTGTGTGTGAGTGTGTGTGTGTGTGTAAGTAATTCAGATATAGTACTATCCAATATAGTTCAGCACAACCTTAAATGTTTTATCCAAAAAGGACCATGCAAACTGCTCCCTGGGCACCTTAGAGGATACTAGAACCTTGCCCAGAACCAACAAGGGCTATGTCACTTAGCCAAAATCAAAAAATGTTTTATTACCTTAGTTCTCTGGAACTAAATCAGATAGGAAGCCCACTTGGTTTTGAATATATTTAAAATAGTCCACAATCTTTACAGCATTAGCATTATGGTAACACATATATTGCAGGATCCAATCTGAGTTGGTCACCAGAATCAAAGGTGTATTTGGTCACTAGGATGAAAGCTTTCAGGCTCATGCTGGAGCCCATCCTCAGGAAACCTCTAACTCTCCAGAATGTGTGCACCCAGGTTTTGTGTAGTTGTGTTTTGGACGTTAATTAGCATATTGATGGATGGCTAGTAAGTTGGTAGTTGTTTTCTTGTGTCACTATGCCATCAGTTCCTAAGTGCTTGATAAGCTAGCAGTAAATCAGCACTCCTATTGCCTGATAAGGGGTCCATTTCCCAGGCTTCAATCATTTCTCTGGCTATTTTTGTCTCTGCCTGGCCAACAGTCTTAGTAGCTGTGAAATTGAATGCCTGTCCTTGTTCGTTGCAATGTGAGGCTACCATCACCTATATTGCTACACAATTAAATTGTTATCATAATTATTCAATCACACACCCTCGTGTTTTGTCATTTATAACTTTCTATGTATTATAGAGCAGCCCCTGCCAAGTGATATGGAGTTTAACACATCCAAAAAACACCCACAAACCAACAAACCCTGATGTTGCATGTATGCTTAATAACTTGCTGTCTGACATTCTGAAGAAAGGGAGCTTTACAAGAACTATAGTGATTATTCTAGGCATGCTTAATCAGAAATAAACTCTTCTTACTTCAACAGGCTTTGTTCTATATAAATTCCAGCCAAGCATCTTCACTGAAATATTCTGCAAGAGGCCTAGTCAGAAAACTCAGTGTTTTTGCTGAGTCTACACAAGCATGGTATACTTTATCCTCCCTCCCTCTATGTACTCCAGTATAAACCCTCCCTCTAGCTTTCCAATAACTCTGCTCAATTATTCCCCACAAAAACATAGTATTCTATCCAGCCAGTGTAAGAAAATAGATAAACCTACTCTGAGACTACTGAAAAGTAGCAGTTGCTCATCTGACTATTTCATTGTTTAAGTTAGCACACCAGATATCAAATTTAAACCTACGGAAGACAGCCTCTGTTGGGTAGAGCTTTTACTTCACGGTTTAATAATATGGCAACTTCTGTAACACTTAATAACTTTGGACTATAGCCAATAAAGTTAACAAAAGCATTTCCTCTTGCACAAGTTGGAGCATTTAATTTTCACAAGTGCTCCCAAACCACCCATAAGTACCTTCTGTTCCACTCATAACTCTGCTGTTACAGATTGCAATATCTTCTGGAACCGAATGGTATGGATGATAGCAATGCATAATGTTGGGGTGGGGTGGGGGTGGGGGGAAACTCAGATGCTTTTGACTCAGATGAGAATTGTTGGTAAGTCAGGAATGAGCCACTCATGGCCTCAAGGGCACAATGATGAAATTCAGTGGCAAACCAACAACACAATCAGTGACACAATTTTTGTTTTTTTAAAAATGAAATAAACGCACATACATCTGTGAAGCCTCTGCTCGGTTTAATTCATACTTCTAATATATCTCTTCCCCCCCACCCATCCCAAAAGAAGAGATTTTACATATTCCCTCTAGTGTTATTTTCACACCTCCATGGTACCATCAGTTCCTAGAGGCCAAATAAAAAATAAAAAATGCCAGTCCCCATGCTATATTAAAGGATTCAAACAACTCTTGATAAACAGGACTACTAAGTGGATCCCAGGGGAAAAAAACTCTAGTTAAAAACGATTTGCTAGTTGTATAGTATTTGATATTTATTGCCTCATTGTGATGAGGCGAGGGGGTATTTGAGTGTCCTTGAGAGAAATGCACATAGACCATCCAACGTGCCAAAAGTATTTACTTCTAGTATGATTACCTAAGGCTTGAAAGTCTTTCCAACTGCCTAGATAAAGGGATGAGCCTTTATTGGCCAGCAGTAATATAGGAAGATTATATCAAGAGGCAAATGATCAAAGTAATTATTTCATACCCAGCGGAAGAAGGCAATAGTAAACCACACTTGTATTTTTATGGGGGGGGGGGAACACAAATAAGAACTCTACATGAAAAAGAGGTGCCAGATGTTCAAGTTGGTTCTGAAAAGCCTGAAGAACAGTAGGCATTATTGTTGCTGGTACATACTGGAAAATTGAGAAAGTCAAAGAACACCAAAAAGAAGTCAACATGTGCATCACTGATTATAGAAATAGCCAATCATATCAAGTTATGGAATGTGCTTAAAAATGAAAGTCCTAGAAACACTTCATTGTCTTCACAAGAAACCTCATGAACTTTATGTCGAAAAAGACTCCAGTGAATCTCACGGACAGCCAAGAAAACAAACCAATGGATCATCGAACAAATTAACCAGAGTTTTCACTTGAAGCGCAGATGACCAAATTAAAATTATCTATTTCAAATAAATTATGTGAAGACCTTGATTTCTGGAGAAGGTTCTAAGGCTAGGAAATATGGTATGAAGGAGAAGAGGATGACTGCAACAAGATGGATGGGTTCAATTCAAGTGACAAGGGATGACAATGGAAGACCTGAAGGGCAATTTTAAGGATAGACCATCATTGAGAAAAATCAATCTATGTGGTCACTAAGAGTTGACACTAATTTGATGACACATAATAAAAAAGCTTCACATTGTTAACATTTTTTAATCAGAGGGAAAAGAAAAAAAAAACATTTATTGGAAGGCAATGATCTGTTTCACCCTGAACTATTATAAGGAGGCACATTCTCCTTTCATCATTTCCTAACTTACTGTGGTGAGAAACTTTGCAATGAGTTTTTAGTAGCCATAACTAGAAGGGGGTAAAATGCCTTAAATGCTTTGGGTCATGCTACTTGAAGGGATGCTTTCATCCACATCCATCTGTCCTATTTTAATGTTAAGAACAGGCCCCTTTTATTTTGTACCCTTTGAGGGGTGGTAAGAGTCACCATTCTTCATTAAATACAGAACAAGTTGCTATCTAACAATTTTTTGAGCTCTAGCACAGCCAGTTTTAAGGAATCTTTAAAGGCATATTCATATATTCAAGCAATCCCTTTAGTGCTTTCATTTTTCTAAAATTAGATGCTTTTCAGTATCAAAATTCAAACAATGGATTTTAATTACTGCTTTTTTGTTAGATTTGTAAATGTTTTATTCTGACTTCATTATTGTAAGACACCTTAAAGAAGCCCAGAGGTATTTTAACTGAACAAAGCAAGCTATGTGAATATCTTATATATTTCTTATTTTCCTGCAGCATATCTCTCTTTTGGGGAAAAAAAATCAGAACACTCTTTAGAGAAACTTATTAAATGTGTAAAAAATATTTCAATATATTTACATAAAATAGATTATATACAACTGACCGTTATGACAGATTATTTTAAACAGTTTTATAATGTCTTACTATTACTATTTTTTTAAGGAGTTTTAAAGACTTTTTTTTAAAGGAGTTGTTGTTGGTTGTTTTTTGGTAACTCTTATTGTGTGATCTCCTGAGTTCAACACCCTTTAAAAGGCTGATAAAAGCTAAAGCAGCAAAATAAGCTGCAAATTTGTTTTATGGAATAATATCCCTTTGGGACTAAATAATAATAAAAATATTATTTCTTTCCTGAAAAGTACATCACTGTCATTTCTTTTCTTTCACAGTCTCTCACAGAAATATTATTTTTCCCAGAACTGTATTAAATTCTTTCATCTGTATAAAGTCAAGCTAAATCCCCTTTCAAACAGAGATTGCTTAATCTCTGAACATAACAATACATAATGTTATATTTGAGAAATATATAAAATTGAGTGTGTTATGTGATATAGTCATTTTACAATATTTTATAGTTTATGTTTTCTTCACAGATTTTTTACTTAGTTTTTATTCTAGATGATGGGGTATGATGTATCTCAGCCAGCGAAATTAGAGAATAGTTTTCCCAAGTATGATTAGCTCATCAGAATAATTTAAATCAGAAAAAGAACACAAGTTGAATGACATAATGTACTTCATAGAATATTAGTTCAGAAACCCTTGTATGAACCATTATAAAGCAGACCAAATTGCTAATCTCCTATTGTTACTGAGACCTAATAGTAAGATATTTCAGCATGTTGATATTCTATGTTAAATTACTTTCAATATTTTATTACAACTTGAGAGAAGAAATGCTCTTCTCATCACCCAACATATAGCATTTTTATTAAGGTGAAATTGGGGCATAGGGCCACAAACTGCCCATTGGCCATCTCAAACTGCCCCACACATGGTTCCCTTTCTAGTCCCTGGTGGTAGTGGATCAATACAAAAATCTAGAAGACTGACAGAGAGATGTAAATATAAATATAAACAAGTGTTTCTCCCATACTTCTGCTGGGAACTATAACATTTAATTTATGGCAGAAGGCAGTTTATAGATAGTTGTCAACTTATGGTCATCAGCTTAACAATTACAAAAGTGATGACAGTGATGTTGACAGTGATGTTGCAGAGTGGGAAGTGTTATTGTGAGCTCCTGAAGATATTTATTTATTTTATATTACATACCCCACCTTTATTATTTTTATCAATAAGCCCAGACTGCAAACATATCCACCACACTTTCCTCCTCCTATTTTCTAAGATAGATAGATAGATAGATAGATAGATAGATAGATAGATAGATAGATAGATAGATAGATAGATGATAGATAGATAGATAGATAGACAGACAGACAGATAGATAGATATAGAGACAAATGATGTAGATATAGGTGACAAAGATATCTATTATATATAGATATACATATATATATGAAATAAGTCAAAATCCAGTGCCATTTTGGAGATCTGCTCAAATGTATTATCAAAACTTTGCATTCATCCATTACTGAACTGTCCAGGATACTGATAAAAAGCTACTAGAAACTGGATTTTCTGTAACATTTCCTTAACTGCTTCCTCAAAGTACTTTCCTTCATTTCAACAGCTATATGAATATGAATCCAATTGGCTTAGCTTTGCAATAAAAACTTACTTCCCAGTTTCTGAGTTGAATCCAAAATAGTTGTCACTACAATGGTCACATTTCATCCCAGATACAGAAGAATCATGGCAAACACACTGGCCTGTGAGAGTGTCACAAGTATTGCTGACTGAGCCACTTGGATGGCACAAACAGGGAAGGCAGCTGCTCTCACTAGGTGCACAAATATAAAAACCTAATAAAGAAAGAACAGTGTAAAATATGTGTTGTCACAGATGTGTCACAAACTGGAAAAATACTAAAGGAATGGAAAATAAAAAGTGAAATTGGAATTAAAAATTACAGGATCACTTACATTCTTTTAGGACATTACTTTCATCCTAAAGTGTTACAGTTATTTTTAAGTGAAAAGTCTGAGGCATCTGTGATAAAATGTATAGCAGCTTTTATCAAATTTGGTGTAATGTTAAGGCACTAGGCTAGAAATTAGGAAATCTCTCTCTCTCTCTAGTCTCTGTTTAGGCTTGAAAACCACCTGTATGAACTCAGGCCAATCACTCTCTCTCTCCACAACTCACATCACAAGATTGATGTTCTGAAGGGAAAAGAGTATTAAGTATGTTCACAATTTTGAGCTATTTATAAAAAAAAAGCAGAATAAAAATAAATTAAAAACTTTTTAAAAATGAGCAAATATAAGACTTATCATCCTATCTTTTACTTCCAAGTATTTTTATGATAGTGTTTTTAATACATTTTCTACCACCAGGCTAATATTGAAATAGGTTGTATATTATCTTGGTGATTCTAAGACTTTAATGAATTTTAGTTGAGATACTGATGAAATAAGCTGTCACCCACACACTCATACATTCCATTAAGGATAATAACAAATGGATTAATGTTAAAGAAAATGACAGGGAGTTTGCAATATGAATTTAATTTTCCCTTTCCTTAAAGAAATATTCAAATATGTTTAATATATATGAGATGGATAGTTGGGTGTTGGGTGGTCTTGGAAAGTTTAAAATACATTGCTTTAAAGCATCTGGAACTGCTATAAACAATAAACATACCAGTATTTTTTAATGGTTAAAATGGGCAAATGTTTCTTGGCTGCCTTTTATAATTTCTAATATTAGTCAAATCTCCTTCTGATCCAGGAGCTGATTGGGCAATTTAGTCCAATAGAAGTGAACATCAAGTTTATTGTCTCTGTTCCTTCATACTTCTTCCACCTATTTCAAATTACTAAAGTATTTATAAGAAATTAGGATAAAATTCAGCAGTTCGTCTTGGAGAGGGAGAGAATCGATGCACTAAAAGAAAATCGGAATTAAGTAGAAATTAAAACAACTCAGATGTATGATTTTATTACAAAAAATATGGAAATATACTTTCTATAAATGTCATTCATGCATAGTGATATAGCCAGCATTTTTATTATGCATTTACCAACCTCTAAATGAAAATATTTTATATTTCCTTGCCTCATACCTGACAAATCTTCATGAAATATACAGTTTTGGAACAAATGATATTCAGATTCAGCTAATAAGTAGTTAATCAATCTATATTTACAGTATATTGCGATATATACCATCTACAACTGCTAAGTATTTTAGCAACATTTGATTAGGAACGAAGTCAGTATTGAACCTTAATAGCCACATGGCCATATAGATAGCTTTTGTTCAGGATGATATGTTCCCAACCTGTCATTCTTGTGGAAGAAAAGATAAGACAGCAAATAGCAGCAAGGTGGATGGATGCAATTACAGTGACAATAGATGCACCACTAGAACACCTGAAGGGTCAGGTTAGGGGAAAATTATTCTAGCTAAGAATTATTTATTGATCACTTAGGAGAATACCAACCTAATGGCAAGGAATCAGTCACTTAATTGTGAAGTCCTTGGGATTTGATTCTGACAAGGACCATTAGAACACAAATGTTGTAATGTTATCTGTGTATTTTTAAATTGTGGAATTGAAATAACAATATGGTTATTAGATATGGTTTATACATGGTATAAATGGTATAAAATACTGGTAATTTGCCAGCAAAATATATGCTAATTAGTCTTGCCCAGCCAGTATTTCTAACTTAAGTATGTTCTTTTGGCATAATAGCCTCTGATTCAAATTGGCATATGTTTAAATTAGTTCCTTCTGTTGTGAATGGATATATCCAACATGCTTATTGAGGATTTCTATAACAAAGATTAGGAAGGAAATAAATATTTTACATACAATATAGCTTGCAAGATTGGATTTTACAAAATCTTAACAGAGATTTACAAAACATAGCAATCTTTTTCTTACCTGGCTTACACTTTTCACATCTTCTTCCCTGGCGGTGAGGCTGACAAATACATTGTCCACTGGTTTGGTCACATGCTGTTCCTGGAAGTGTCCCTAGAGGATCACAGTCACAAGGCATGCAGCCAAGAATATTTTGAGTAGTAAGGTTATACATATAAGGCCTGCACTGATTGCACTGAAGAGCAGTGACACCAGATTTGCAAGGACACTGTCCTGTCAATTTGTCACACACTAAAGAGCCATTTACAGAACCAGACTTATCACAGTTACACGGCACACAGAATGAAGCATTGTTTTGCCATTCTTTATAATACCCATTTAAGCAATCATCACATTGCCTTTCACCAAAGTTAGGCTTGCAAATACACTGTCCTGTTTTGGGATTGCACACTGTATCAGAAACCGATCCTGCTATTTGACAACTACAAGGTTTACAGCCAAAAGCATCCATCCAATAAAAGCCATCAATGCAGGTATCACAATGAAGTCCTTTAACCTCTTTCTTACAAGTGCACTGTCCAGTGGAAGGATTACACAAATTGTTCATGGAACCATGGATGTTACACAGGCAAGGCTCACACCCATCTTGCTTAATATTCTGGATGACTTTATATCCAGACTTGCACTGATCACACCTGAGACCTAAAAAGAGAAAATTCTTATTCAAAATAGTAATAAAATAACATAAATATATTATGTTGCAGTTGAAGCAGAACAGAACACAAGGAGCTTGTACGTTACAGTCTAGTAAGAAAGAATAAGATATCTAGGGCAACCCTTACAATTATATGTCTCCTTGATTGAAAAACTCTGTGAAAAATCCAACTAAAAACAACTCACAGCATCAAACTCAGCTACAAGCTATAACTTAGCATAACAAAACATGCTCCATTTATCCATAAAATACAGTAAAATCCAAAGCAGAAGCACAAGAGGATAAGTCCTAGATTGCTACTAGAGCTGGGATCAATGATGACTAACAGATATTACCTGAAATGTATGGAAAGCAATTGATTTGTAAATGCCATGTGCAGTCATAAAGTACATGCTTTAGAAACAGAGAGTCTCCAGTAATCTTAACTTTTCTGCACAGAGAATGGTAAATCATATAGAATAGAATAATAATAATAGAGTTGGAAGGGACCTTGGAGGTCGTCTAGTCCAAGCCTTGCTCAAGCAGGAGATCCTATACCATAGAGTTTCTAAAGTTTACAAAAAACTAACCCTAACCCTATCACTACTAAAATACAGTTGCTATGTGACTGGTGGTAAATTGAGGACTATCTGTATATATTTAAAGCTGATAAAATATAAAATCATTTCGTAAGCCACGCTAAGAAAATATTCCCAGTCTACCTCAATTATAATATTAAAGAACTATGTTTACAATCTTCCTTGTTTAATAAAATTAATTTGATTCCTCATGTAAATGTTAAACAGTAGCTGTACTCATCTAGATCTTCCCATGTTGCACGAAATCATATTACCTCAGATTGCTTCATATATATAATACACACACACACACACACACACACACACACCCCTACATTTTAATTTTGAAGAAAAAAAGGAGAAAAAGAAAAGGACCACCAAACAATGTAATATGCCTCTGTCAGTGTTCTTTTGAAAGTTAGTTTAGGCTGCCTTGAAGACTATGCATTTTTTAAAATCTTGAGGGAATATACAGTCTGTTAATTTAGAGGTGAAGGGAATACATTAAGATATGCTTCGCCTCTTTTAAAAATGATGATTTTAATTCTGAATTCTTTATTTAATAAATAAAATGAAATTGTAATTGTTCAGTTGTTTGTGTTACATGATAAATTAAATAAATCAGAAGTTCTCTGTTTTAACAAACATCTTCTTTCTTTCAAAAAGCCACATGGGTACACAAATTTATACTTAGAATATTGCATGTTGAGAAAACAAATCCCCAAACAGTGGGAAACATATTAGATATGGACAAAAAGTGGAGAACTCCAATAGAAGGCAAGTTCTTTCAGCAGTGATGAATGACTCACCTAAGGCATATCATTTAATTTCAATAAGGAAAATAAAAAAGAGCACTATTGCTGCAAATTTTAAAAATAACTGTATTGTTAAGAAGAATTATGACTCATTTTGAACTATTAAAATTGGTCTTCATGGATTCATATCGCATCAGTTTTAAAAATATGCACCGTGCTTATTTGAATATGCCATACATATTCCTGACAGGTAATCTATTGCTAACGATACTAGGAAAGGCCTACAGGGCATCCCATTCAATGTTAACAAGTACAGGGGAGTTAACACGCTTGGCATTTAATTCACATTCTTCTCCCTTTTTTATTCTAGATAAATCACCTACTTTAATAAAATTATTGGTGCTAATGTATTTTAGTAGTGATAGGATCATTAGTAAGATTTAACAGTTGTGCTAACTTGAATAGGGCCTACTCTGTAACACTGCAGTGCTTAGTTACATTTTCTGTTATGAAGCTTGTTTAAACTGATACAGTGACAATCGCCTCTAAGGTTACTTGTACTGTATAACCAACATTTTTTTAAAGTATTCATGTTTATTTAAAATAAATACATATCTTTCATGTAGACTCTTGCAATATTTTGTTCAGCAGTTAAAAAAGAGCAATGGTGGGTACATCCGATTGCTTCCATATTTACTTACTAAATATGGAAGTTAATGTCCTACCTCATGGGAGGAAATGCTTTATATACTGCTTTCCCAAACAAATGGGGAAATATAAATTTGATATGGAATAGATAAGCAATACTTAAATAAGGCAAGTACTTAGGTAAGAACTTTTAATGTTAGTACTCCAGTGACAGAAATGTTTTGTCCAAACATTAGGCAAACATTTTCCCCAAGGTCTTTTATATAGGTACATACATATATCTGTTTACGCATGTGTTGTACAGTTACACATTAGAATAATATATTAAGTACCAATCATTTTATCCTTATTAATTTTCAAGACGATTTGTAAGTTTTATGCATTCTATATGTTTTCACCTTGTACTAGATAATTAGCTCCAAGGATAGTTACCCAAACAAACTCAAATGCCTTTGTCACAGTCTACCTCTACCCATGTACAGTTTTGTTCACTTTGTTCAGTGCTATATATAGAACTCACATATATGTGATCCTCCATATAAAATACTAAGGCAAATAACAAGAACTTAACATGCCTATAATTTTGTTAGGAAATTATAGTAAATATGGGAGTAAAACAGAACCTCCCATTTACTATAATTTCCTAACAAAATTATAGGCATATTAAGTTCTTGTTATCTGCCCTAGTATTAGAAAATCATCTGTTTATGCCCAATGATGAAAACTTAAGCTTGATTTCTTTAATTTTTATTATTTTAAAAAATATTTTCCAATTAGAAAAGAATCTTAAATATCAAATAGGAAAAAGATATATGAGAACACCTTAAAGATAATGTATCTTATGCAACCATTATTTTTTGGGTTTTAGTGAATTTGTGCTAACTTTAACTTCTGTTTTCAAAATTCAAATGGTTAATAACAAATATATAAAATAGTTTTATGGAAATGTGCATGTTTAAATTTTCCCTCGATTTAAAATAAAATTTTATATAGATATATAATATTTATATATATTCTTAAGTTTTCGTGGGTACTTACATGTATGGTATTTGGCTTTGTTCAGGTATTTTCCCACATCATTATAGTTGTGCTTTTAAAGTTGTAGCAACATTTCGGCAGAATCTCAAAGCTGAATGCCATACATGCAAGTACCCTCGAAAACTTAAGAAAACAAATATATATATGTGTGTGTGTGTGTGTGTGTGTGTGTGTGTGTGTATGTATATGTATATGTATATATGTATGTATGTGTATATATGTATGTATGTGTGTGTCTGTGTGTGTGTGTGTGTTTTCTTAAGTTTTTGCGGGTACTTACATGCATGGTATTCAGCTTTGTTTGGGTATTTTCCCACATCATTGTGGTTGTGCTTTTAAAGTTGTAGCAACATTTCGGCAGAATCTCATCTGCCATCATCGGGCTTCTGTATTGTGTTCGTCACATATATATATTTTCTGAAGTTCTCACAGGTATTTGTATGTGGATCTCTGGTTATTCAGGTTTTCTTCTGCGTAAGATTGGAAGTATCTAGGCAACGTTTCGATGAAGTCTCATTCATCATCTTCAGGCTTGTGTCTTCGGCTCTGTGCTTCTCAGAGTGATGTGAGCTTGCACCTGTTTCTTCCTTTTAACTGCTAGTGGGGGTGTGACTTGATTGGGTGGGGGCTTGGCTGTGTTCTGATTGGGTGGGGGTGTGTTCTCATTGGTTGGGGGTTTGGCTGTGTTCTGATTAGTTGAGGGGTTGGCCTTGTTCTGATTGGCTGGACCAACCACTGCCTTTCCAATACATACTTCACCTACAATGGACAAAAATACAAACAAATAGAAGGAGCACCCATGGGATCACCCCTCTCACCTGTCATCGCAAACATCTACATGGAACCCTTTGAAACACAAGCTCTAGAAAAATATGATCACAAACCCAAACTCTGGCTCAGATACGTAGATGACACCTTCATAATCTGGCCACATGGGAAAGAAAAACTGAACAACTTCCTCACACACCTCAACAGCCTACACCCCAAAATACAATTCACCATGTAAACAAAAGCTAACAATCGACTTCCTTTCCTAGATGTCTTGGTATATAAAAAATTCAGTGGCTCTCTAGGACACACCTTCTACCAGAAGTAAACACATACAAACCGCTATCTACACGCACTCTCACACCACCACCCAGCACAGATCAATTCCGTAGTTGAGACACTCATCTCCAGAACAAAATGCTTAGCCGACGAACAACACCTAAAAACCGAACTACACACTCTCACTAACGTACTAACAGCCAATGGATTCCAAAGAAAGAAGATTACACACCTAATCCAAAAAGAAACCCCAGCCAAAACCCAAGACAGAGAACAAGAGAACGGCAAAGCCCTCCTCCCATATATAAAAGGCACTACAGACAAAATTAGCAAGATCCTCCAAAAACACAACATCAAAACAGCATTCTGCACAAACAGAAAAATATCCACCATCCTAAGAAACCCCAAAGACAAAATCGATTAGAAAACCAAGGAGTATACGAAATCCCTGCACTGCCTGCCCTACCACATACATTGGACAAACTAACAGAAGAATAAGTGCACGCATTGAAGAACATAAGAACTCAATCAAAAAAGAAGAAACGACCTCTTCCCTGGTCCAACACCTCAAAGCCACAGGACATGAAATTGATTTTAAAAATACCAGAACTATCACCAAAACCGAACACTTCAACAGCAGAATAATCAGAGAAGCCATAGAGATAGAAAAACGCCCACACAGCATGAACAAATGAGATGACACCTCCCGCCTTCCAGCCATTTGGAAACCCGCCCTCATGAACAGGCAGTACCTAACATGAAGAAGGACACCAGACCCACACCCATGAGAGCCACACAAGATGCCACCACCACACTTCCATGTAGAAAACAGACTCCCACCCACTCAGAAGATGAGACACGACCATGGACCAGAAGCTGCACTGCAGCTGCATCACTACCCACTTCAAACCCCTCCGAGCCATACATGAAGCAAACGACACCCACTATGAAGATGCAGCACGACCACGAACTAGAAGCCAAACAGCAAGATCACAACTCACCAGCTCAAATCCCCCAGCAACTAAGACTAACCTGAGCACAACCAAGCCCCACCTGAACAGAACACGCCTCCAACCAATCAGAACACGGCTAACCCCCAACCAATCAGAACACAGCCAAACCCCTACCAATGAGAACACACCTCACCCAATCAGAACACAGCCAAGCCCCACCCAATCAAGTCCCACCCCCACTGGCAGTTAAAAGGAAGAAGCAGCTGCAATCTCACATTACTCTGAGAAGCACAGAGCCGGAGACAGAAGCCTGAAGATGATGAATGAGACTTCATCGAAGCGTTGCCTAGATACTTCGAATCTTACGTGGGAAAAACCCGAACAACCAAAGATCCACATATAAATACCCATGAGAACCTCAGAAAACAAATATTGCACCTCTACGGGAGGAAACCCACCATCTGACCAGGACTTATGAAAAACTTGAAGTCCAAAGAGCCTCCATTTTATGTGACCTCGCATTCCTATGCAACTGCCGAGATCAAAATTTAATTCCCACAAGCTTCCAATTGAAATTCCACACCAACACAGCAGCCACCAAACGCATCCTTAAAAGAACAGAACTGGCCCTAATTAGAAATGAACTTCACACAAAAAGGTTTCTCCTAGACCAAATCAACAAAGATCTCCTCACACTCCACCTCAGACTCAGCAACAAGATTCACCCTCTACTTTGGGACAAATCCAAACAACTCGCTGTCTGGAGAGCCGAAACACAGACCACCCTCAAGACAGACACACACACCAACAAACTCAGGAAACTACAACAACGCCAGAAACCAACTCCTCCCCCCACAGCCACACATGAAACAAACAGTGCACAACATCTCAGACAAGATCCTCACTGAAGCTGAAACCAAGGTCCTTTCAAAAGGATTCAACTCTGCTGTCGCTCCCAAACACATCCCCACAGAAACCATCATATGCGGAGTTGAAACCAGCCTGACCAAAACCAACCCTGATGATGCTAACAAAATCAGACTCAAAATCACCAACATCCTCTGCACTAGCAAACCACCCAAAAAGCAACTTATCCAAAGAAGAACAAACTGCACTACTTAATCTGAAAGAAGACACCAGCATAATAATCCTACCAGCAGACAAGGGCAACAGCCGACAGTGGTAATGAACACATCTGACTACCAAACCAAGTTAACCAACCTACTCCAAGACCCCACATACAAACCCCTAAAGACAGACCCCACCACCTACCTAGAAAAAACTACCAAATCCAAAATAAAAGCCTCCCCATCAGTGAAGAAATCCAGCAAAGAATCATACCCAGAGAGAAATCATCCAGATGCCCCAAGCTTTATGGTCTCCCCAAAATACACAAAGAAGGAACCCCACTCAGACCAATAGTCAGCTCCATAGGCTCACCTCTACAAAACCTAGCCAAATTTCTCGCCAAACAACTACAACCCTATGCAGAATCCATCAACTCACACGTAAGAAACTCATTCCAGTTCATCGAGATCATAAAGAAACAAAACTTACAACCTAGCGACCTACTAGTAAGCTTCGATGTCATATCCCTCTTCACCCAAGTGCCAATAAAAGAAGCCTTGACAGCCATCCAAAACAAATACAACCCCCAAGCACATCCTAGATCTAACCAACCACTGCCTATCCAATACATACTTCACCTACAATGGACAAAAAATACAAACAAATAGAAGGAGCACCCATGGGATCACCCCTCTCACCTGTCATCGCAAACCTCTACATGGAACACTTTGAAACACAAGCTCTAGAAAAATACGACCACAAACCCAAACTCTGGCTCAGATACGTAGATGACACCTTCATAATCTGGCCACACGGGAAAGAAAAACTGAACAACTTCCTCACACACCTCAACAGCCTACACCCCAAAATACAATTCACCATGGAAACAGAAGCCAACAACCAACTTCCTTCCTAGATGTCTTGGTATACAAAAGATCCAATGGCTCCCTAGGACACACCATCTACCAGAAGAAAACACATACTAACCGCTATCTACATGCACTCTCACACCACCACCCAGCACGGATCAATTCTGTGGCGAGACACTCATCTCCAGAACAAAATGCTTAGCGATGAACAACACCAAAAAACCGAACTACACACTCTCACCAACGTACTTACAGCCAATGGATTCAAAAGAAAGAAGATTACACACCTAATCCAAAAAGAAACCCCAACCAAAATCCAAGACAGAGAACAAGAAAACGGCAAAGCCCTCTTCCCATATATAAAAGGCACTACAGACAAAATTAGCAAGATCCTCCAAAAACACAACATCAAAACAGCATTCTGCACAAACAGAAAAATATCCACCATCCTAAGAAACCCCAAAGACAAAATCGAATTAGAAAACCAAGGAGTATACGAAATCCCCTGCACTGCCTGCCCTACCACATACATTGGACAAACTAACAGAAGAATAAGTGCACGCATTGAAGAACATAAGAACTCAATCAAAAAGAAGAAACGACCTCTTCCCTGGTCCAACACCTCAAAGCCACAGGACATGAAATTGATTTTAAAAATACCAGAACTATTGCCAAAACCGAACACTTCAACAGCAGAATAATCAGAGAAGCCATAGAGATGAAAAACGCCCACACAGCATGAACAAGCGAGATGACACCTCCCGCCTTCCAGCCATTTGGAAACCCGCCCTCATGAACAGGCGAGTACCTAACATGAAGAAGGACACCAGACCCACACCCATGAGAGGAGCACACAGATGCCACCACCACACTTCCATGTAGAAAACAGACTCCACCCACTCAGAAGATGAGACACGACCATGGACCAGAAGCTGCACTGCAGCTGCATCACTACCCACTTCAAACCCCTCCGAGCCATACATGAAGCAAACCGACACCCACTATGAAGATGCAGCACGACCACGAACTAGAAGCCAAACAGCAAGATCACAACTCACCAGCTCAAATCCCCAGCAACTAAGACTAACCTGAGCACAACCAAGCCCCCACCTGAACAGAACACGCCTCCAACCAATCAGAACACGGCTAACCCCCAACCAATCAGAACACAGCCAAACCCCCTACCAATGAGAACACACCCCCACCCAATCAGAACACAGCCAAGCCCCACCCAATCAAGTCCCACCCCACTGGCAGTTAAAAGGAGGAAGCAGCTGCAATCTCACATTACTCTGAGAAGCACAGAGCCGGAGACAGAAGCCTGAAGATGATGAATGAGACTTCATCGAAATGTTGCCTAGATACTTGAATCTTACGCGGGAGAAAACCCGAACAACCAAAGATCCACATACAAATACCATGAGAACCTCAGAAAATTATATATATATATATATATATATATATATATATATATATATATATATATATATATATATATGTGTGTGTGTGTGTGTGTGTGTGTGTGTGTGTGTGTGTGTGTGTGTATTATCTCCTGTTAATGGCTTTTCAAAAATTATACATAATTGGGATTATTAAATCTAAGTAACTAAATGATTGAAATTGTAATATCTAATAATTTTAATTAGAAATTGGGAGATGAATAAAGCTATGTTAATATTTATGTATATTGTACATACATACATGTATACATATATACATGCATGCATACATACTATATATATATATATGTGTGTGTGTGTGTGTGTGTGTATGTATATATATATATATATATATATATATATATATATATATATATATATATATATATATATATATATTACATTTTGTCTAGTTTATAGCAAAGAAACAAACATTCCCCTCCCATCCCCCCAAAATACCTTTGGGTATACTTAAGTCTAGAATAGGTTTTGTTCCCAGGTTATACATTAGTTGCTTAAGTGTTTTGAAATAAATATTTTTTTAGTGGAATTAAAACCAAAACCCTAATCAGTATTCAGAAATCCTAAAGGGAAATTAAAGACTGTTGGTATTTTAACCCTTTTTTTGTCCAGGAAGCGTGAGATTATTTCTACAACAAAACAGATTCTAATAAAAGGTTATTAATATTATGTGTGATGTTTTTAAAAAAGTATGAGAGATGTAGAGTTGTCGTTCCTTTCATCAAACACTAACAAACAAAGCCACTCTTGCATATTATTCCCATTTATCAACATTTCAAATAACATTATATGCACTTTATATTTTGGGAACTTGATAAATTTACATAGTTACATAGTTGTAGCTTCCCTCAAATATGTTACAAATAATAAATTGCTATAATCAAATCTAATTTCTGGAAAATCCTGTGGGAATAGAAAACAAAAAAAACATGTATTGTTAAAAATGATAAATAGCCCAGAGGATGAATTAAAAAATTAAATTTGCATGGTCCATGATTACAAATCCTAGCAGTATATAAGATTCTATAGATTTCTGTTGACCTTTACATTTCATAGGAGAGAGAGAGAGAGAGAGAGGGGGAGCGAGGGAGGGAGGCAGGCAGGCAGGGAGGCAGGGAGGCAGGCTGGATGGATGGATGGAAAAGAAGGAAGAAGGAAGGAAGGAAGGAAGGAAGGAAGGAAGGAAGGAAGGAAGGAAGGAAGGAAGGAAGGAAGGAAGGAAGGAGGGAAGCCTATAGTACAAAATATTTTGAGGAAAGATCCATTTACCCTTTGGAAGCTGATATAGACACTTATCTAAAAGTGCATTAGATTAGCTTCACTATGAAAAGCATGCTGCTGTCCAAAATAAATCTTAAGCAAATAATACGTTATATTTTACTACTTAGAAATGGGTATTGTTGGAATATCTACAAATTCTGGTAACTACAGAAAAATCTGAAGAGCAGATTATACTTTGTTTAAACTGTAATTTTGTAGTACTCAGTAATTATATGCTGCTAAATCAGATTTGTATAAATTCTCATGAAATCTGCATGTCTGATCTGGGTTTCAATTATTCTGGCATCAAGCATTTGATGTCTTGAAAAAGCAAAGACGTCTGGATGTAGACTCTTGCCTGGCACTTACCAATAACATTTTCTTTGCATTTGCACTGGCCTGAATTTTGGTGACAGGTAGTATCTCCATCAACTGTCCCAGAGGCATTACAGCTGCAGGGGCTGCAGCCATCAGGGTTGAACTCTTGCAGATTGTAGAATCCTTCCTGGCATTGATTGCATTGTCTACCAGACACATGTCTTTTGCAATTACATTTTCCTCCAATCTAAAAAAAGATACAAAAAGTGTGGTCAAATGTTGAGTGCACTTTTCCTCCCTTGCCTTGTACATACTTAGTAGTGAAATGAGTGTATTAGTAGGTTAGATAATCATCAGATTAAAAATCTGAACAAAAATTCCTAGTGCCTCCTCCTCCCATCCTGTAGTAGAAGTAAACACAATTAATACAATCCAAGCTCCATATCAACCTGCTGAGAAAACCACATCTTCAGGATCTTCCAGAAAAGTACAAATAGTCCTCAACCTATGACCATAATTGAGCCCAAAATTTTCTGTTGTTAAATGAAACATTTGTAAAGTGAATGTTGCCCCATTTTACAACCTTTCTTGACACGGCTGTTATGTGAATCACCACAGTTGATAAATTAGTAACATGGTTGTTAAGTGAATCTGGCTTCCTCATTGATGTTTGTCAAAAGGTTGCAAAAGGTTACATGTCCTTTGGACACAGCAATGGTCATAAGGTCATGCTAAGCATCTGAATTTTGATCCCATGAATATGGGGATGCTACAAAGATCGTATGTGTGAAAAAAGGTCATAAGTCACCTTTTTCAGTGCTGTTGTACATACAATGCTCATATTTACCAAGCACATTTATTGAAAATTTATTGGAATTGCATCCTGGATTATGAGTATCTTTCTTAAAAAATATCCCCCTGAAATACATCTTTCAGAACACAGTTGTGAATAAAGTGCTTTTATAATAAAAGAAGTATGATTTTCTCTAAACTGAAGGGTTTTCTTTTTAAAAAACAATCTATAAAGATAAAACCCATATACTTATTCTCTTCTGGAATTTTGTATCTTCGTTTAGGCTAAATGACATATAACTGGTTCTTTACAAAAAAGCATTGATGAACTGCTCAGAATGGTAAATTATGCAGCAAAAGTGTATTCTGAGCCATTTAAACACACTTTCTTGAAAATTATCCTTGTGACGTGACAATTAATTTTCATGAGCCAGGACCTTATTCCTTACGATTCCATCTTCCACGGGTCAGCCTTGGAAACACTTCCTTCAATAATGCCTTTCTATCTCATGTAATTCATTTCTGCCCATTTTCTCCAGACTTATTAATCTATTTTTAATGCCTCTTAATCATTCTGCTCTATCTTGGTTTTACTGCTACAGTCTATTTATGCCTTATTGAGCTGTACAGACCAGCCCATTTTTCCTTATTTTCTTTTTTATATCATCTTGGTGTTTCACCTAATTTCTCACTCTTGCTGAGCTTCAGTTTTAAAATTAAACAAAAGAAAAAGAAGAAAACCGTGTATTACCTGCAATTAGAACAACTTAACAGTCAGCTATTAGCAATGTGGAATAATCAGCAATTTCAGAAGTAGCATTGGCTTTATTTATTTAAAACATTTATATAGTCACCCATTTTATGTCACATTCTGGGTGTCTCCCATAAAAATATATATAAATTTGATTGAAACCCTAAACATTAAAAGCAAAACCCTAGTGCCCAATCAAGCTTCCCACATGCAATCATCTCATCCTAGAGGGATAAGCCAGATCTCCAGTGCTTTCATGGAAGGCTAGGAGGATAGAAGCCTGCTGAACTTCAGGAGGAAGAGCATTCCCTAGGACAGGGCTTCCACAGAAAGGCATTCTTAATAAGGTGGCAGTATTTAAGGGAAGGGACTAGGAGCATGCTCAGCCTATCTAACCTGGTAGAATGAGGAGATGACTTTAGCTAAAGACAGTCCTGAAGACAAATCTGGCTGTATGCCATATCATGGTTAAAGGTGATAAACACCACCTTGAATTGGAAAAAAAAAAGGAAGGCAGTGCAGCTGACACAAGAGAGGTGTTATATGGATAAACCTAGGGGTACTCATCACTGTGTGTGTCTGACTAATTGAAGTTTCCATGTGGCCTTCAAAGACAGCCCCTTATAAGTGCATTTCAGTCATCCAAATGGGAAGACACCATGGCATGAGTGCAAGGATTTATTTCCCATCTATTTAATTTTTGTACATCCTGTGATATTCAATTGCTTCTGGAAAGATTTTATGATCTTAGCCTAACAGACATCTTTATGAGGAACACAAAATCAGACTCATTACTTAAGGTTAATGTCAGCAATGTTGTATTTCACATTGCTGGCTTAGGATAAAGGATTGTAAAAGCAATGAGCTTTTCATGGATAAATGAGCCCTGGTGGCGTGGTGGTTAGAATGCAGTATTGCAGGTTACTTCTGCTGTCTGCCGGCTGCTTGCAATTTGGCAGTTCAAATCTCACCAGGCTTCATCCTTCCAAGGTTGGTAAAATGAGGACCCAGATTGTAAAGCTCTGTGAAGTGGTATATAAGTACTATTGCTATATCAAAACTTCTATTTTCATGGTTTTTTGAACAATCAAAGATACCAGTTAAAGACCGTTCTCAGTGAATAGAAAAACATACATAATGCGAAAGAAAAAGGAATATATCAGAATATTCCAAGGCAAGTTATTTTTCATCACTGCCCTGGTGTACCAAAATGTGTTAAGGAACCAATTTTCAACCAACTTTCCATATAGCTGTCTTGCCCTTTGAAAGAGATGGGTTGATCAATATATTATGTTGCTTACCTGCAAATGAAAATCAAGAGTTTAAAGTCATTGGTAACTTTTTTATATGAAATTAGTCTTTTTAATTATGGTAAATAAAATAATATATAGGAAGAAACAGGTTTTTTTCCCTTTCTTAATATATTTCAAAGCCAAATTATAAAAACTATGAGATAAAGTCACTGATGAACTGACAGTATAAGGTAACTTTCTATTAGAAAAGTTCATACACAATGAGCAACATAGGATGCCAGCAATTTTCCTTCTCAAAATAAATGCGGTTTCCTAACTTTTTTTCAGGTACTGATTTTTAATGTATTCCATCAACAACCCCTTTTCTAATATACAGCCCAATATTTATGGTTCATCAAAAACAGTCTTTCCTGAACTGTACATTCTTTTCTCAAAAGGAATCTGACAATCAGTTTTCCTATATCCATGGGATGAACTAAGGAAAGTGGGAGTGGATCATCTGTTTCATTCTTTTATAGATAATATTTGAGTGCAATCTTGTAAACACTTATGCAGGTAGGAGCTTCTCTGAAAACAGTAGGACTTACTAAGGGCAACATGTTTTCAGGCAACCTATTTGTCTTGGCAGGGTATCAGTCCTTTTAGGTAGGGTAAGTCAGGAAAGTAACTCCACTAGGATTTTCAGAACTCTATTACTTCAAGTTATAATATAGAATGTTGACAACCTGATAGAGTCTATTTCTCTGTCTGTCTGTTTGTCTGTCTCTGTCTGTCCCTCCCTTCCTTTCTCAGGGCTAAACTGGTATTTATATAACCACCTTTACATCCCTTCTTACAAGAAAGTTCCATATTTCACTAAAGGTTGAGATGAAGACTACAATTATCATAGTATCTCTAACATGGTTCATAAATTCTTTGAATACTGTTATTCCATTTTCACCTTTAAAAATTTGGCAAAGCAGAAATATTGAAATCTAAAATAGTAAAAGAAATTCCCAAGAACTTGGTGAACCCCTCTTCATTTTTTTCCCAATCTTGATAATGGGAATTAGTGTCAATGGCAGCCACTTTAAAGTTAACTTGAGGACAAAGCTACTTACCTTATTGCAAAAACAACTACCATTTTTGGTGCCTGCTGAGTAACATTCACAGGGTTTACAAACATCCAAAGCTGAGAGATCCGCATCTATATGCCGATAGAAGAAATCATTACACAACTCACAATTTCTTCCTGCAAAAAAGAAAAGGTTACGCAATGTAGCTTCCAATTCATGAAAATTAGCTGTATAATTCAAAATTAAATACAATTCCCTTGAGAGAATTATGTAATTTTCAGGACGTCCATTTTAATGCACCTTTCATCTCTACCTGCCAATTTAGTGATCCAAAGCATATGAAACAATGAACCTGTTACAAACTGTGTTTTACTCCATTAAACTTCCATCTGTTACATAACATGACACTCCTATGAAACTAGGCTGTTTGATACCTATTTTTTAAAATTGGAAATTATTCATAAACTTAGCTCCTAGGAACAAAAGCCAAGAATATTGAAAGTTCTAAAAAATACCATAGTGCAAAAATGATGATTTAAGCAAGGACATGTTTTCGTGTTTTATAAATGTTCAGCATGAAACAAAATCAGAATCCAATTATAGGAAATTAGAGAATTCTACTGGTGTTGTCCTGTCCTTAAAATAATTCATAGGATCAGAGCCACTTCTGCAAATTCAAGGATCCCTTCACATGAAGAACAGCAGGTCAGAACACACTAAAGCCAACAAAACTGCTTTACAAATTAGTTTGTTCTAGCAGAATGTATACTGCTGGAGAGTATCTATTGTTCTGAGTTACACATAGGATTTTTTCCTCATAGTACACTGAGATTAAAAAGAATAGTATTTATTTTTAAGTGACACAGAAGTGCAATATATCCCTAAATTACTGTCTAATCTCACCTAGTTATCCCATTATAATTTAATTAGGTTTTGTATTTTTTGAACACATATCATCTGAACAATCAGAGCAACAAGGTCCTATTAAAAGGAGAATTTGTGGGAAATCACAAATACCACAACATATTATTCTTTCCCCTTTATTGGAATGAGCGTGCCTTCTTTAAAGTGGTGTCTCCTGATTCAAAGCAAAGTCATGTTGTGATGACTTCTGATAGCAACTCCATGTTCTTTATTTCCTTGACAACCATCATACAAGTATTATGACTTATTTAAATTATTAAATTAAATTATACTTCATTACTTGTTTTCCATTTATGATGTTTTCTCTGAAGGAATTCTTTAAATTTCAATCAGTTCAGTGCTGGACAAATTTGGGATCTTGTCTATACAAAACATTTTTTTACATATATTATGTATTGTATAATGTGACAAATACATTGATCTTTCAATGGTGAATATAAACATTACAAATAACACACATGCATGTAAATCAGGTATAAGACTTAGTGATACAGGCTCCACCTTATTTTGTGTCTAGATATTTCCAACAGACTTATAACTTTTTAGTGCATAATTTTTTACTTCTTTCTGTAATGCATGGATTTATACAATAAAAGGTTGGGTTGGGTGGAAATAATTCACCTCATAGAGTTCTACATTTTAAATATCCACCTCTAATTAATGATACTTTAGAGGAACCAACCACAAAGCTTCTGCATATGCCCCTGCAAATATAAGTGCCTTCATTTGGTTGTGATAATTACCTGAGGTGTTATGTTGACAATTATCGCAGACTCCACCACCACCTCTATAATATTCGTTAGGAAAGTAATCTATTGTTCTGTTGTAATGACAGCTTACAGCATGGTTAAAACATTGACAAGGTTTGCAATTATAAGCATGAACTTGATCTCCTGGATGGAATGGCTTGTCATTATACAGTGGCTGACAGTGATCACACTGAAATAAAGAATTAGTCAGAAATGATTGTATAGAATAGATATATGAATACAAATGCCATGCACCCCTTGTTACATATTGACCTGTCTATCATTATTTTTTAGAGACATGAGAAAAGAAAAGATGTAAAATCATTTTTTAAAAAATGTGCTCTACAAATTATTTACAGGTAGTCCTCGAGATATGATCATAGTAGAACATGCCCTTGAAATTGTATGTTGCAACAACTGCTAAATTGTTTCACCTAACAATTCTCCCATTCCTGCTCCTAGCAATTGTTAAACAAATGTGTACATCAGATTACTGTGGAACATGGCATGACTCAGAGGTGTGTGGGGGATACCTAGCATAGGCACAGGCCTGCCAGCCCTGGCCCTCCCAAGGCCTCCCTGCACCCTTAGTCACCCTCTGCTTTCTGCCCCTTAGGTCCTCACAGCCCTTTCCCCATTCCCACCAGGTATTCCCCAATTCAAATGTATTCTTAAAATAAGCTTTATCTTACTTGCAAATCTCAGCATTTTTTCTTATTTAGGGTTCTCAATAGCAGAACCACATCTGGTTGAAGCAACCTTAACCACTAAGCCATCTGAATACTAAGCACAGGATTACTTGAAAACTATCGGTGTTTGCCTAGAATTCTGAAACACAGAATGAGCTATAAAATGTATAACTGCTGCTGTTTGAATATTTAATGTTTGTAGCTGTATAATTTATTTTTTTAAAAAAAATCAGGGCATATGATCTTCCTGCTTAGCTCTCAGAATCTGGTAAATATTGTTATAGGAATATCTCTGCAGAACAACTATTTCCGTTCTTTAGACACTCCTCTTCTTCTTCTTCTTCTTCTTCTTCTTCTTCCTCTTCCTCCTCTTCTTCTTCTTCTTCTTCTTCTTCTTCTTCTTCTTCTTCTTCTTCTTCTTCTTCTTCTTCTTCTTCTTCTTCTTCTTCTTCTTCTTCCTCCTCCTCCTCCTCCTCCTCCTCCTCCTCCTCCTCCTCCTCCTCCTCCTCCTCCTCTATTGTTTCCTCAACTTCCAAGTTTCGTGGCAAATCATGAGTCTTAGTACATAAGCTTGTGTGGTTAGAGTGCAGTACTGAGGCTACTTCTGCAGACTGCTGGCTGCCTACAATTTGGCAGTTCAAATCTCATCAGGCTCAAGGTTGACTCAGTTTTCCATCCTTCTGAGGTTAGTAATATGAGGACCCAAATAATATGCTGACTCTGTAAACTGCTTAGAGAGGACTGTAAAGCACTGTGAAATGGAACATAAGTCTAAGTGCTATTGCTATTGTGTATTCACATTCTTCTCACATCCCAAAACAGTTTGCTGCCATGATAGAATGTATGTACATTCTGATAGATGTACATACCAGTGTATGCACAAAAAGAGACATAAACTCCTTAATCACATACAGACACTTTAGGTAAACACTGTCTCCAATGTAACTAAGAATATGAAATGCTACTTATTTCAAAAAAGGCAAACAACAGTTCATATATCTCCAAAGTAGCTGTTTTATTAAATCAGAAGAAACACAACCAACATAGAGATGGGATTATTTGGGTGGGTATTAAAGTCTTCCTCATCGAGTTTTGATTAAATGGCTTTTTTAGTAGACAAACATCAATGGTAAACAGAAATCTCACTTGTATAACATAGGAGAAATCCTATTCCTTCCATCCATCACCTTGATAATATTCCTGGAAAGAAGCTTTAAATTTGCTCCCTCCTAATATCAAGATTAGGTTATTCAATATAGAGATCTATCTGAAACTAAATGTAACAGTACACAGTACACAAAGCTTCACAGATAATCGCCAAGAATAAACTAATCTGTGTTTAATAGGGCATGCTGAGAACAAATTACTTCACTAATAAGCCAGAATTTCACTATTCTCTTGGTTTGTAGACATTCAAGAATGTCAGGAGATGAAACTTAGTATTCCATTCCAAGAAGCAATCCAAGAACTTAGTTTGTTTCAAAAAGCCTATATATAAATGTAACCTCAGTTAATAGACGTTGGAAAAAGAAAACTAGGCAGCATCTTGTTTGCATATTCAGTTTTGAAAAAAAAAATCCAAATTAACCAAGGATCATTGTACAATCTTTTATCGAATTGCTTTAATTAAATTATCAGAGTTTAGACAGAGTGAACTATTCTAAAAGTCCAAACTACTAGAATTAATTTATGTACACAGGGTATGAAATTCATATTTAATTCCTTCAAGGCCATGGGAATTCAGTCAGCCATTTTAAATAAGACAGAAAGAACCTTTCCTGTTAGTCATTATACAGATTCAAGTCAGCTACATAGAATGCTAGTATATTTATTTAGTGATTGTACTTTTCTCTAACCTATATAAGAGCATCTTTAATTTCCTGTCACTACTGCAGCTTTCTCGTTTTGAGGAAACTTTGACAACTTCAATTTTAATTGGCTATTTGAAATGAAGATCTGATGGCTTTTCATCAACTGTGCAAAGTAAATTGCATTCCTGTGGGACCATTTTTTTTTTTACTAAAACAATGGCTCCTCTACAATTCTGTGCTCTGGTAGATTGCCTGAGAATGCAGTGTTTCAATATTCAAGACTGCACCTTCCTATTTCAGTAAATACTTTCCACAAATTATTTTAGAAATCTAGGATCTATGGCCTGTGAAATTAAATCAGTTTGCCAAGGATGAGTTCTTGGAGAAACCCATCATTATCACAACAATCTCAAAAAAATATTCAAAAATTTTCATCTTATAAAATTCCTGATATAATCTAGATTGGCCTTTGCTGTATGTCAGAAATGGTTTGGACAATCCATTTAAAGAAATTTATTTTCATTCAGGCATACCTTTGTTTTGACAACCACATCTAAAGCATTTTGTTTCATTCAATATCATTTGAAAAAGATACACCTACATATTGTATCATCAGAAAGAAAAAAAATAACTTTGTATATACATATAGTACTCTTTTGTACATATGAAACTCTCATTAAATTGTTAGGCTAAGCAGTTTTTGCTATTTATATAAAAATGACTAGTTTATTAATAAACACTTAAATTATGCATGTCACAATATCCATGGTTATAGATATAGCAGAAAATACAGATATGGAAACAGAAATTAAATAGTCCTAACAGAAATTAAATATAGCATGGATATAGTTGTCATCAAAAATCTTAAACTGCATTTTTATTTGAAGAGAATAGTAAATTAACTGTTTAACAAAACAGTCTATATTTTGGCCCAGTCTTCCTTACCCCTTTGTCTCTAATAATCTATAATATTAATAATCAGTTGGATTTGTGAAGTTCTACTCTCAAAAATCCTCAACCAGCATGCTGGAAATTATGGAACTGAAACTTATATAATTGATGTATGGTAATTAACTTTACATTTGGTCCATGTATAGCTAAAAAAACAATAAGCCAAGCATCTCAACACACATTTGACTGTAAAATTTCTTAAAGCATGTAATTAAAATAGAAATAAATTGTCTGCTTAAAACAGAGAAAAATATATTTTCATAAAAGTCTTCATGGTCTGAACTCAAACTTGTATAGAATGGAACTTGAAGAACTGACATGACTTTACAGATTAAAAATTATTTTTTCATATTTACACTTATTTTAATTCTCAGCCAAAATCTGCTCTAAAACTTGCAAATTGCTTAGGATTAGGCTAAATCCTAACAAAATAGAATGCTTAAACCAGAAACAATGTCACCATAATACACTGAATTTGGCCTTGAAAGGAAAACATTATTGTCTGGAGATTCTTCTGCATATAGCAAGGGAGGTTATAGCTATGAGAACCTTTGCCCAGTTTCATCTGATGTACCAATTATTATATATTCTTGCTTGGAATGTGATGCCTGGGTGATTGTAACTCCTGCCTTTTGCTAGTGTTTGGATTTACCGTAACTTTATGAATTTGGGATTACCTTTAAAGACTACTTGAAAACTCCAGTTGTTACAAAATCTAGCAAACCTATTTGCTGAGGGAAGCAGCCATTTCAGCCATTTCACATAACTTATGTGTGTTTCCAGGTGTTTTTCAAAGCACCGTTATGGTTTGTATGCTTGGTATCTGCAGGACCATTTTCTGTCAGTAGAGAAGGGTGTCAAATCCACGGCCCATGGGCTGGATGCATCACACACTGGCCACCTCCACCCCATTTTAGTGAAGGAAGAAAAGTCGTGATACATCACATGATGACGTGATGCCATGAGGCTGACACCCTTGTGGGCAAAAGCTGAGAAGGTAGGTCCTAAGGAAGCTCAGGAGGTAGGGATTCAATAACAAGCCTTTTCAGTGTCTGCCCCAATCTTAGGGAATGGCATGTCCCCACCCAAGATCAGAATTGGTCCCTCACTATTGAGATGTGGACAGGTGCCAAAATGTTGGGGCATATAATGCCATGTACTGGAATGGCTGACAATTATTTATGTCTGTTTTTATTTTGTACAATTTTATTTTATTTAATGAATCAGTTTACTGATCATATTAATCTCTCTATATTTATGACTCATATATATGCTATATACCCACATGCAGAGACACTTATGTATTTATATGTATTCAGGAATGTAGATAAGAAATCATTCAAGTCCTAAAAGCTTAGAATAGTGCTACATATTTCAAAAATGGTTAGGAAATGGTCTGAAATATATAAACTGTAATCTTCAATAACATAATGCATTTTGTTTTAATTATCAGGACCAATACTGCATGCATTCTTTTTACTATGAAAGAAGGATTATTTAAGCTTTTTAAGTACAGCCACAGTAGATTAACAGTGATTAGAACTGCAATAACTGTGGGAATCACCCAAAAGAATGACTCCAAACAGAAAATGGTAGGGCACTAATTTAACTTGCTTTCACACAGAATCACGGGTCTCGCCATAGTACCTGATGAACTGCAGATCATATTAAATATTTATAATTAACTCTGATAAAAGTGCCACTTCACGATACCTTTTCTAATTAAAAAGACAGCATCAACTTGCATTTCTAAAAGACTTCTTTAGAAAAAAATCATTTTTGTGATAGACCATCATCGTAGCAACATTTTACAAGTTAGAAGAATCAAGCTCATTTTTAGAAGTTTTAGCAGTCTTTTAAAAACTAATATAAAACAGTCCAAGCCAAAAACTTGTTATAACTTCCTTCAATCTTTTCTGCATGTACACCTGCAAGCTTTTCACTCCTTTTTCAAACTATTTGGTGTAATTATCCTGTTAAATGCCCTCTCACAAATCCACTGGAACTGTGTGACCATTATACTGGAATAGTGTGACCAAGTTGCTAAAAGCTGGCCACAATGTGTGACAAAGTCTAAAAATGGGAGATGAAATTAGGTTTACCAAGCTTAAAAAGGTATGTGCTTTTTCTACAAAAATATCACTCTATTGTGTTTTGGCACTTCCAACATGCTGGAAAGTGGCAACTTATGCTTTACCCAAAAAGGACAAAATATTCACAATGTGTCATATATTTGAATATATTCTGCTGCATAGATCTATAAATTTTTAGAAAGAATTGTTACAATTTAAGTAGGAATATAACGTGGCTCAAGATAGAGAAGATATAATTAGATAGTTTAAACTGCAGCTGCTGTTGAAGCACTGCTCCAAAGTTTCAGTTCTCTCTTTCTATGATTGCACTTGGATTGGCCAATTGTTAAAATACAAAAAATATCCTCTAAGGATTTATTGTAGTAAACAAAGTCAACAACAAAAAAAACTATTCCACATAACCAAATTATGGAAGGAAATGCATAATAGTTATATTACTGTATATTAAGAACCCCCAACTTTTGGGTGCACAGATAAATGTTAATAAAGCATAATGTCATAACTATACTTACTGAATTAATTTGGCAATCCATCAAATTTGAAAATTACTCCCATATGTAAACAATTGCTATCTTTCTCTCTCTCCTGCCTTACCACAAACAATTCCTCTTCAAGCAATACCTTTGAACATACAACCAAGCAGCTTTTCAACTTTGTAAAGTTATGCTGTGTTGTCAATAAGTGGTTAGTTATCCAAAGATATGGGATGATTGTCTAAAGACAATAAGGATTGTATTCATAAAGACTGGTTTGCCAGACACATCCCAAACATGGATGCTCATCAATATTTCTGCATTGAGCACAAAGTCTGAGTTCATGTGAGCATATTATCAGAAGAGATCTACACAAGAGACCTGAAAGAAAAATAGGGAAATCACTGGATCTGCCAAACAGACCTACAGTATCCAAAATCACTGTGAAAAAGGCCTCACATGGGCCATCCATGGTCCTTCCCCAGAAAAATGGGTACTTCCCCCAATATTAAACTTTTTTCAGAATCCCTACCTATATAGGCCACCATGCATCGTCATCTCTCATATTACCTTTTTTAATGGAAAGTTGTGCAATCTAGATTGATTTTGGCTGTAAAAGTGATTTTTTTTTAAAAAAAAAACTGTTATATTGCATTCATCTTTATGATTATGCTTTCTATTCATCAATAGAATCTTCTATCTTTCAGCCATTAAGCCTTGGCTTCATTTCTGACTCCCTGGTTTTGCCAGCTACATTCAACAAGGTCACTTTTGATAATGAAGTCTTTATAAAAACACATGCCTTTTGCTTTGGTTCCTTAGTTCAGAGTTCCCCAACCTTTTCAGCTTTGTGGATTGGCGGTGGGGAGGGGTTGGTTCCACGTGCTACAGGCAAGTACATGCACACTCCTTTGCATGACCAATAGGCATGCTCACCCACCACTCATGCAAATGGACCATGTGTGCACATGCTCACCCACTGCTCGCGTAAATGGGGATATGCATAAATGTGCTCACCTGCCACTTCTGCGGTCCACTTCTGAAAGGCTCAATGCCAGGCATTGTGCTGTGGCCTGGGGATTGGAGAGCCCCTTAACTAAATTAGCAATTAATATAATACAAATATTCTCCTTTCCCTTGGGTATTAGCAACCTTTTCTCTAGTCTTGCAATTGCTCCATTTTGATCTGCTCTTTTATCCAGAACCTCAGAGTCAAAATCATTTCACTCTTCATTATTCATATCTTGGTAGAGTTTTTACTGCAATTCATCACTGATTTTAGAGATGGCTTGCCTTGCCTTCTCTGCTTTGTGGGTTAATAATCTGAAGATATGAGTAGTTTAGTAGACCAATCCAGGGATGCGATTCTGCCAGTTTGGACCGGTTTGGGCGAACTGGTACTTCCAGCAATCAGTTGGCTCTGCCCACCTGCTCAGGCCCTAGTCCGTCCTTTATTTCCATGTTTTGCAGCTCACCT
The DNA here is from genome assembly GCF_049901715.1 of Pseudonaja textilis. Taxonomy (NCBI): domain Eukaryota; kingdom Metazoa; phylum Chordata; class Lepidosauria; order Squamata; family Elapidae; genus Pseudonaja; species Pseudonaja textilis. The sequence goes on from NC_141990.1 coordinate 48,279,245, forward strand.
GATTCATGCGGCACAGTGGATTCCCCCCATCAGCTGTTTTACTCACTGAGGCTCAGTAGAAGGTAAGTTTTAGAGCTGAAAATGGGCAGTTTTCAAATGCTGCTCACATGCACAAAGTATGCGCTCACCAAATCGGTTGTTACACCAATTGAATCCCACTCCTTGTATCTATTCCAGTGAATTATATTCATTCAAGTACTGCAAGAACAAGAATCCCACCTGGCAGTAAACTACACTGCTCAAAAGAATAAAGGGAACACTTAAACAACACAATGCAACTCCAAGTCAATTACACTTCTGTGAAATCAAACTGTCCACTTAGGTAGCAACACTGATTGACAATCAATTTCACATGCTGTTGTGCAAATGGAAGAGACAACAGATGGAAAGCATAGGCAGTTAGCAAGACATCCCCAATAAAGGAGCGGTTCTGCAGGTGGTGACCACAGACCACTTCTCAGTTCCTATGCTTTCTGGCTGATGGTTTGGTCACTTTTGAATGCTGGCAGTGCTTTCACTCTAGTGGCAGCATGAGACGGAGTCTACAACCCACACAAGTGGCTCAGGTAGTGCAGCTCATCTAGGATGGCACATCAACGCGAGCTGTGGCAAGAAGGTTTGCTGTGTCTGTCAGCGTAGTGTCCAGAGCATGGAGGTGCTACCAGGAGACAGGCCAGTACATCAGAAGATGTGGAGGAGGCCGTGGGAGGGCAACAACCCAGCATCAGGACCGCTACCTCCGCCTTTGTGCAAGGAGGGACAGGAGGAGCACTGCCAGAGCCCTGCAAAATGACCTTCAGTGGGCCACAAATGTGCATGTGACTGCTCAAACGGTCAGAAACAGACTCCATGAGGGTGGTATAAAGGCCCAACGTCCACAGGTGGGGGTTATGCTTACAGCCCAACACCGTGCAGGATGTTTGGCATTTGCCAGAGAACACCAAGATTGGCAAATTCACCACTGGTGCCCTGTGCTCTTCACAGATGAAAGCAGGTTCACACTGAGCACATGTGACAGACATGACAGGGTCTGGAGATGCCATGGAGAATGTTTTGCTGCCTGCAACATCCTCCAGCATGACTGGTTTGGCAGTGGGTCAGTAATGGTGTGGGGTGGCATTTCTTTAGGGGGCCGCACAGCCCTCTATGTATTCACCAGAGGTAGCCTAACTGCTATTAGGTACCGAGATGAGATCCTCAGACCCCTTGTGAGACCATGACCATATGCTGGTGTGGTTGGCCCTGGGTTCCTCCTAATGCACGACAATGCTAGACCTCATGTGGCTGGAGTGTGTCAGTAGTTCCTTCAAGATGAAGGCATTGATGCTATGACTGGCCTGCCCGTTCCCCAGACCTGAATTCCATTGAGCACATCTGGGACATCATGTTTCATTCCATCCACCAACGCCAGATTGCACCACAGACTGTCCAGGAGTTGGGGAATACTTTAGTCCAGGTATGGGAGGAGATCCCCCAGGAGACCATCCATCACCTCATCAGGAGCATGCCCAGGCATTGTAGGGAGGTCATACAGGCACGTGGAGGTCACACACACTACTCAGCCTCATTTTGACTTGTTTTAAGGAAATTACATCAACGTTGGATTAGCCTGTAGTGTTTTTTTCCACTTTAATTTTGAGTGTACCTCCACATCCAGACCTCCATGGGTTGATAAATTTGATTTCCATTGATAATTTTTGTGTGATTTTGTTGTCAGCACATTCAACTATGTAACGAACAAAGTATTTAATAAGAATATTTCATTCATTCAGATCTAGGACATCTTATTTTTGTGTTCCCTTTTGAGCAGTGTATAAATGGATGAATCTCACTGGATGACTATACTGCTTTAAGGGAATAATTGCACTTATACTCTCTTGCGCTAATCTATGTGAATTTTAGTATCCTTTAGAACAGGAGAACAATAAGACACATCCTTAAGTGCTCTCCCTAGTCAAAGTCTTCTTTTCTCATAGAAAAAGAATTTACTGTAAATAAGTTTGTACCGGAATTGACTAGTACACATAAGATGTAATTACTTGGTAAACTCAAAGTACTACTTGTGTAATTGTTGCTATCTCGAATAGAGCTCCTAATAAAGATCATAAACTAATGTTTGGCACTCATATCCAATTAACATTAATTTTCTTACAGTTCTCACCCTTCAAGCACCCCCTGCCCTTTCCATACTTTAAAATATTTGCTTTTGATTAAATGGTTTTGAATTCTGTTCTAACAAATGCTTCATTTTTCTTCAATTACAGTAATATTTGGTTAAGTAGTTGTACCTTTACTATTCAAAACAACTTAAATTTCTACTCTCATCACTGAATGGGACAAGATCTGTGTTCAAATGCCATGCTTGAAGTTGTACATTCAGACAAATGTATATGTTAAATAACATATAGTGTGTTAATTTCTGTCCACAAACTTTATGGAGTCATAGTAATTCTCCTGAAGCATTTTTTTTCACCAAATATTTTAAAAAAATAAAGATAAACATTTTAATTACTGGAATGCAGGTTGCCTTTATAAAAACATAAAGGTTTTCCTTAAATTATATCTTTTTTAAACAAAGTTCTTCCCTCTTCTGAACCACTTGGGCAACAATGCCAAAGATGATACTTTTTTAATTTCCCATTTTTTGATCAGTATCTGGAAAGCTTCCTGCTGATTGTGGAACTCATTAATGGATTATCTAAAGTGGCAAGAAGCTAAATGGAATTGAAATCCAAAAAGCATCATTAATTCTCTCACAAGATCCTAAATCTAAACCTCAGAAGATGTTGAAAATTGGGATTTGAGGTGAAGCACAAATTGGAATAAAACTTACATTGTTGCCTTCTGTGTAACTCTCCGCGGAACAGAGACATTTGTAAGGATTATGACTTGTGTCACAATGATCAGCATGGCCAAAGCAATTACATCTGTAAAACAATAAAGCTTTTGATAAAAAAAAAAGCAAAACTGACTAGGAATTCCAGAACTTGCAGTACCAATGTACCTGGAGGGCAACATGTTGGATAAGGTTGATATATAATTTGAAAGGGCACCTTCCAGTTATTGTTTTTACATTGAAATGAATGTAACTGTCTGCTTCTGTTAAAGATAACCATCTCAGAAAAGGCTCAATTAAGTGTAGGAACTATTCCATGTCTCTCTTGATTCAGCATTTATAAATGTCAAATATGGGCTGCTTTCAAAGGGAGTAAACTGACAGGACATCTTGCAGACCAACTATTAACTGATCAAATGCACATTATGTGTTTTCATTATATACTGTATAGATGCAAAATCATAATTATTAATTAGAGTTAACACCTGTATTTTCAACATTAACCCTTGCATCTGTAATTCCACAATTTCTTAAAACACATTATTTGCTTCTATTTATTTTCACAGTTTTTGACAAAATGTTCACTTTTCAAGTTACATCTTCATGGAACAAGACCTGGAGGTAATAATAATTTTAATTATAGCTCTGTATTTTCCATTGGTGCCAAATTCCAAGTAAGGCATACAGCTGGTAATGATATATACGAATATAACTCAACTAATAGCACAAATGCCAATGTATTTTATTTACTTACTGCAACAAATTGTAGAAGGGAAACACCTGACAGCTAAAGGTAAATATAGGCTTTCATCCTACAATGAAAAATCCTTAAAATAGATTAAATTATGTTTAATGATGTATTTCAAGATAAATAGATAATTTAATCCTTGCTAATGTGACACAAACAACGTGATGTCTCCATCTGCACTGTTATCTGGATATATAAGTATATCATGGAACAAACTATCCAGTTTGAGTAAATGGGAAAAGCTATTGGGAAAATCAATTATTATTGTTTACTTGCTAACTATACATTGGCCTCTCATCCGCTGTTTGTGTTTATATTGTACAGTCCTAATAAAATTTGTCATGCTTATGTTCCAAAGAGATTAACTTATATTTAACTGCATCTTTCAACTGGATTTCAGTAGGGTTTAAGAACAACTCATTATATGGATTACTTGTTGAAACTATTCTTCTATTGCCAATATCCCCAAAATCCTACTGAAAATGTGCACATATAAAGACATTTCATTTACAGAACAAATTCACTTATTTGAAAAATAGCATCTTAGCTTCTCCATAATTCAAACAGTTAAAATAATTAAAAGAAATATTGTAATGAAATTATAATGAATACTATATTCAAATAATAATAGATACAATTTGCTTCCTAAGGAAGTCTGGAGTGCTGTATTTTTGTCTAAAACATAAATTCCCAAGTGATTTAAAAAAATAGCACATTTTTCACTAGAGACCAGCCATTACTTAATTTGCATTTTATTTACAGGGTGCAATTATGCCTTCAACTAGACTTGTGACTTACCATGCACAATAAAGCTGTCAGTCATAGATAATATAACATTTTTTTGCTGACAGAAGCCTCATTTTTAAGAAGAAAAACTAGCCAAGACAAAGAATTTTGTTCATTACTAAATCCATTACATCTGCCACAGATGAGACACCATAATAAAAATTGAAAATATGGTAGATGATCCACTTTCAATCAGACATACCTCTCCATATGAATGATCAAAACCAAAATTTAAGCATTATTGATAAATGAAATAATATTAAAGATGGAAACTAGTCAAGCTATTTTAGATTTGAAATCAGTGCTGGAGTGCTATATTATATAAGGCAGAACGGTGCTTAAAATCTGAAAGTGAAAAAGATGTTTCAGAGTTGTTTGCAGTTCCTTATACAGGCATATTTTTTCCTGAGATTTTGTGACAATTGAGGATGGCGGTACTTACTCCCAGGAAAAGAAGTGACTGCTTTCAAGATATCCCTACTTGTTGCAAAGATTTTTTTAAAACTTTGTGTCCAAAGCACTGCACGGCCATAATACTACATTCTCATTTATAATACCATGGTGATCTTTTATCCCAAAACTTAATTTTTAATAGGAACATCACACAACTCACCTTCCACTGATTGTAATTTCATCAATTCCATAGTATCTATGTCCAAAATTAACCCAGGGCATAGTAGTGTGATACTGGCCAAATAGATGAATCTTAATTTTTGTGACTTTGACAAACTCTTGAAGTGATGGTGTATTGTAAAAATCATTATATCCTGGGCGATGATTTGGTTCCGGAGTAAGAATACTGAAAGTAATATTTCCATGGGAATATGGAGGATGGCTATTGAAACATAGAAAAAAAAAAAGAATGTCCCAATGTTTTCAGGGTTTTGAGAAATTGTATGGTTGTTTAAATGGAACAATTTTAGCCATGGGGAAAAAAGGAACCTGGTATAATTTCCAAGCACTAGAATGGAGGCATCATACTTATTTAAAATGATATGAATCCTTGTTTCAGATTACAAACCCTTCCAAGATAGAATTTACAATATAATAACAAACAAACAATAGTCAAAACTAGTGAAAATAAAACAACTGGCTTTTTAAATACTAATTTTAAAAACATTCTGTCCTGAATGATTTAAGTGAAGTCCACAGCAATGTGAGTCTTTAGGGTCTTGACAACTTACTTCTCCTAACGCATTCCAGAAGTAAGAAGCAACAACCTCTATCCCCTTGTGTCAACCAATCTGAGTAGCTTCGGAGAAAATCCTATTACTGATCTTAGAGATCTGATTGTTACGATGTTAAAAGCAGAAATGACTTCAAATAAGTTTCTCTCAAATTGGTTAAAGGTTAAACATATTTTAAATATAGCTTGGAAACATGGTACAGCTGGCGCAACACAGGTATCCCATAAACTAACTGTTTTCCTCCCAGCAGCATCCAGATGGTTGCATTCTACACTAACCAAAGTTTCTGAATAATCATTAATAGCAGGCCCATAGTGTATTATTGTCATTTTCACTGGATGTCACTTGTGCTCACATAACTGGGCCAACTTCTAATTACTCCAGATAGAATCATAACTGATGTACCAGCTTAAAAATTATGTGGACCACTACTGCTCCTAAGTTTCTTTAATAAAAGACAAGTTCAGAATTCTCAAAGACAAGTTCAGAATTCCCATGATCATTTACCAGAAATGCAAGTTCATATAACAATTTTGTAAATCTTCATCCTGAACTGTTGGTTTTACTATCCCCAGTCTACCTTCCTATTATTATTAACTTTTAACTGAATTGTTCATATGCATTCCAAAACTCCATTGCATTCAGGAGACCTAAGTGAAAGTGGAATTTGAGCTGCATCCTGATGGGACTTCATTCAAAACGTATCATGGAGCTATAATTTTGTGATTCATAACAAAAATACAACTGACACTTAGTTAATCCACTAAGTGGATCTAGTTTTTTTTAAATAGTTCTCTAAATACTTCAGGGAAAAACAGCAATTCTTTCTCTGACTTCTTTTTTTTTTTTATTGGGGTCATGCAAATATTGTAACAGTATATTCTTACAAAACTGCATTCAACCCAAACTAGTTTCTGTTCCTTTCTTAAAAGGGTATAATTCCTATGCAAAATAAACTCTGCCATCCCATTTGGATGTGTGTTTGTGTATGTGTGTGTGTGTACGCATGGGTATTTATATGTATGGTATTCAGCTTTGTTCGGGTATTTTCCCACGTCTTTATAGTATCTATTTTCCATTCTATTGTGATATCTACAGGTATCTGGTTCTTCAGATCACCACTTACTCCAAGAAGAAGTGAGGACAAATGAGCAGACTTAGCACTGGCTAGTCAAAACCAGATATAAAACATATGCCAGAAAAAATTATAAATAAACATAAAAATGACTGATTTCCATATATATTAAAATTATTTTACTTGTACTAAAATAATTCTATCTAGACTTGGGAAGGTTATGCATAAATAATTCAGATCCGTTTCTTGTGATTTAATTCACAATTAGGATGTAAATCCCTACAATCAACTTTGGCTCTTGGTGACCTCTTGGGTGTGTCCTATATGGAATCGTTTTGCCATCTATTGCAATAAAATATGAAGACCTTTCTTAGACTTAAAATAACTTTCTTCTTAGGAGATATGAAAATGGATGGAAACTGAAGTGCATTCCTATTCTTTAGTGAATAGTTCCCTACTATAATTTGTTTGCAGATAAACACAACATAGATTTTATTTAAAACCCAAATAGCAATATATGGTAAATGTGCAAAGCATTTTTTTTAATATATATTTTTCCCTGATCAGCAAGTATTTAAATCTAGGAGAACAAGTCAGATATTCTGTCAATTTTAGCTTTAAAATCACAATGATAACTCATTTCCTACCAGCTAATTCTCAAATGTACATGTGTTTTGGGGGTCTTTTTTTTCCAATTAGGTGTAATTTCCCTATGCAGCATCTTTTACATGTATCACTTTGTAGTATTGTTTATGTCATGTAATTGAAGGAAAGCACTGTTCCATTGTAAAACATTTCTACTGTAGCACCATTTCACACATTAACACTTGCACTTTTTTGAAGATGCACTATTGCATAAGCTGGATTGTTTTTAATATACTTTTGACTATACCCCAAAATATTACCTTTTGCTGAGCTAGTTAATGCTTATAATTTTTGCTTCTTTCCATCCCTTTGAATAGTATGAAAACCAGCTATGTTTTGCTGAATATGAATGCACTTTCAGCAACCTCTTACTCTTCTCCTGTATTGTAATGAAGATGTGTGGAAGTCCAGAGAAAATGCTGACACTTTTAATAGCCTACCTGCCAGTATTGAAAGGAATGGGAAGGGAGAGGCAAACAAACAGCAATTGTACCTGGTGGATTGGCCCCTGATGGGTTTTCAGACAAGTGTTACACATTCCTGATGCTGAGTGTTTTCTAAAATGTCCTAAGAGTTTGTGCAATTAGAGAGTTATAGCTAACAGCAGACTTTAAGGGGAAAAAGCAAGAAAGAAAAGCTATATTATTTACTTATGCAAAGCAACTGTCTAGAACAGTATGTAGCTGCAGAGATGTTTCTTTAGGCTATGTTAATCATTCACAATTCTCAAAGGTGAAGAGATGCGCTTACCAAGCTAAAGAAAGACAAATACTATGCAGTTTTTGTGAAAATCACTCTTTCACTACCTTCACTTTTTTTGACAATACAGTAAGTACCAAGTAAGTAAATACCTTTTCCCCATCTTGTAAGTTTTTCTGGTCTCTAAAACTATCCACCTTTAAAGACTTCTCACAATCAAGTTTTCAGTTTATTTACTAAAATATATGTATTGATCTGTTGGAATCCAGCAAGTGCCATTTGGCCTTTATAATAATTTCTGTAATATTATTAATAGTCACTATTAAACCTCTTATATATTCATTCATCTCCTTAGTATTTTTTTAATGAAAGGCATACTTTCAGAAAACTTAAAAGTTGTTATCAGATCATCTTAATGATCTGTTTCAGTTGAGGTAGGAAACTACTACTTTGGGTAGTATGCTGAAGATCAAATTCAAAGAGTGGGACTAAGAAATGAACAGGTACAATCAGGTGAAAAATACCCTACATATTAATACAGATAGACCTTGCTTACTAACTACCTTGTGCAATGACCATTTGAAGTTACGATAGTGCTGAAAAAATAACTCAAGGCACACATTTACAACTTTTACAGTTCCTCAGTCATGTGATCACCATTGGAGTCAGCATGCACTGTCCTATGGCTGACCTAATGTTTTTCTCATCTTCAGTTCCTTACAGATCAGAGAGATCAGAGAGGAAGGGATTATATGAGAATAAGCAGCACACAATGACAAAATGCATCAAAAACAACAGACCCAAATGCAATAGGCAAATAGCCAGAGTATTTTTTACAGTCTGTCAACTTACTCTCCTGTAATTTCTTTCTGCTTGTAGGGGAAGAAGTGAAATAAACAGGACAGGAATAGGAGAGTTTGCCTAAAGGTATTGCTTCTTTTTTTCTCTCCCCTCTCCTACTTGTTTAAGCAATTTTTCTAGTTTGCAGGGATGGCGAAAACAATTGATGTTACATGTGTGTGTGTTTGTGTGTGTGTGTATGTGTATTGGTGCATGTGTTTGGAATTTGGAAAGAAGAACACTCTGCTTTCAATAGTTTGCTACGAAAAGATAGTTGTGTGCCTGTGTCTCACCCTAATCAAGGTGGAATTTTATGGCCAAAGTAGAATTGTAATTTTCATTTTCTCTGGTCAAGAGTTGCATTCTTTGCCAAGATCAGGCAATACAAACCTTGGAAGCATTCTTGAAAGTAATTTATGACTCAAACACTTTAGCACCTAATTTGCAAATAAGCACACTGAAGGAGGACTTAATTGTGAGCTGCTGCCACTGCTCCTATGAGAGTCAAAATATTCTAGTCCAGCAGAGAAAATTATGTAAGGTATTGGTCAAAAAAGAGGTTCAGAAATATGGTTTCTAAACTTCTTCAAAACAATTTTGTGGGAGATTTCACACAATTGCTATAGCAGGGCTAGTCAATAATTTTATTTATATATTTTTATTTATTTTGGAATCACCTATCTCTCTCACAGAAGAACTTTTGATGCTATAAAATAAACACTAAAATATAAACACAGTATATCAAAGTTAAGATTTAAAAAGAAGCAAGAATGATTAAAAACAATGCTATCAGTTAATTAAAAGATGAAGAATGGGCTTGCTTCTTTGTGATCCCCAGGCAAGAGCCATGATTTCACACCTTTTCAGAAGGCCCGCCTCTGGGGGGAGAATATTTCAATGGTAGGGGGCTTCGTTTCTGGACCTTGACAGAATTGTTTAACTGACAGGACCTGCAATATACCTTTCCTACCTGATATAATGGGACAAAGACAGTTCTGTAAGTAGCCAGATCCTAGCCGTATAAGGCTAATAATGAAATACTTAATTAACAAAACAGCTGAGGTTTCTCTCCCTGCTAATAATAATAATAATAATAATAATAATAATAATAATAATAATAATAAAAATAAAAGTCAGTCTCTCAGATGTGCTTAATTTTCCCATTCTACTTTTTGTAAAACACACACACATTTATTTATTTGTTTGTTTGTTTATTGGGAGCTGAATAGACTTTCAAGTTTCGTTGTGGCTTCTCATCTTTTTTACGTTCTAAAAATACTACGTGAAAAAAAATGAAACCAAGTGGGACAAGAAGCCATATGGGAAAAAGAAAAGCACCTCCTTGCTTATTGGTGTCCAGTGCACTATGTTGTCTGTGCAAATATGAGATGTAACTTAATTCAATATAAGCTTGTTCATACCTAGCCACCTGTAGACAGTTTACAGAATCTGGATATTGCAGTGATCCGTTATTCTCCATTCCAACCACACTACAATCCCTTGCAAAATATTGCCAGTCTTCCCAACCAATGGAGGGGTGCTTTTTTCTTTGTATTCGGATTGCTTCAGGCTGAGGGCTGAAGAACTGGATTATAACATAAAACACCTGCAATGAACAGTAAAATGATAATTAATATGGAAGACTTATGCAGAATCAGAACATTTAAAGAAATCTTTAAGGTCCAACCCACTGCTCAATGTAAAATCTCCTAAAAGTATATCTGATCTAACCTTTTCCTCTGTGTTGTAGGACCTCATGCGAAAGAGAAGTCAACACATCACATGGCAGCCTGTTTCCACTGCCAATTCTTCCTGACATCTCTCCTAAAGCTACTTCCTTGTAATTTTAATTTACTGGTCCTGGTCCCCAGACCAGCAGAAAATAAAGCCAGTCCCTTTTCTGTGTGATATACCTTCAGGTATTTAAAGATTATAATTCTCTCCTCTCAGGTATGTTGTCTCTGAACTAAACATACCCATTAAATGTTCCTCACAGAGCTCGATTTCCACACACCTCACCTACCAAGGTTAGCTCTCCTTGGTATCTTTTTTCTTAAATTTCTTTAATCAGTTATTGTTCTTTCCAAACATTAACAGTAACTTCACATTTGCACTTACTGCAAATGTTGACTTTTATATTCTTTTATCTTAGTAACAAAGATTCAAGTCATAATTACAAAAATATGACTTTAAAAAAAATAGCTGTTCAAAATGTAATAATATATATTAAATTATGAAAAAACATTCCATTATTCCATTTAGAGAAAAAAAGAAATCCAAATAACAGAACTCCAAACTTTTTTTGAAGGGGGTGGGGGATTAACCTTTCTGACAATGCAAACATTTAAATAAATGAGTCTGGAAAACCAAGAAAACATTCTGGACGGGGACAGACAGACAGACAGACACACACACACACACACACACACACACACCTAAGTTTGGATGATGTCATCAGTTTTGTAAAAGAAAGATTCAGCAGCACTAATCATAAAGCAACATGTCTTTTACTATCCTGAAAAAATATATTTCCACAGCATTCAACTCAGACAGCCTGGATTCAGGTGACAATTGCACTAATAGAAGAACATATATAATTTTATAAGCTGTTTTTGTTTACTGAACTATGCTACAATCTATGTATTAATGGGAAAATCAGAACTTTGACCATAGGAAATAGAAATAAAGTACCATTATAAATATTTTTGTTGTTACCATATGTATCAAATATAATAACATTATGTTATTCATAATGTATTCCTTAAACAACTTTATAACCAGAAGGAGCTCTTCTGGAAAAGAAAAGATTACAAAAGTTCTAATAAAACAAGCAAAAATCATAGGCTATCATAGAAAAACTTTCCTAAAGTTAACAACCAACAAAGGATACAAATGAAAGTAATACTAAAGCAAGAGGTTCCTCACCTGTCTTTCTCCACATAATTCTACTCATATGTTCAATTATCATAAGTGAACTCTAATGCTTTATATTCTTGAGCATTTATTATACCCTATGCTAGGGGTGTCAAACTGGTGGCCTGCATACTGGATGCATCACATGTAGGCCATGCCCTCCCAGCTCCGCAAAGGGAAAAAATATTGCAAAACATCATGTGACAATAACATGACACGGCGAGTTTGACACCCATGCCCTGTGCTATTACTCTGTGCTCAGTGTCCCTTCTTCCATAATAATTGGTTTCTTATTATTAAAATAGAAGAAGTATTCATATTTTACAAGTCACAATCTAGTATGCCTTGTTTTACAAAGCAAAAAATCCAATGGATTCCCATAACAAAAACTAAACATTCAAGATTCTAAAATGCATGCTACTTTTTGACAAAGCAGTTCCTATTTCTAAAGCAAAGTACCCTAAACCAGATTTTTCTTCATCCAGGACAGAAGCCTCTTGTAGACTTTGGAACGACACACTGATATTTTGAGGTCATACAAAGATTTTTTTGTCAAAGCAAAAAACATTGTCTTATTCGCTGTTCTAAAATGCAACGGATCCAATATACATTTTTGTACCTTATCCATCATTACAAGATTTCTAAGCTATGTTTGGAAAAAACCAGAATTCTTTATATTTATCATACCACTTTAATGAACTTTTAGACAGGCTTCCATGAATTATTGGTTGTTTACCAGTACCAATCTGCTATGCAACACTTAATAGCCATATGTCAAGCATCAAGGTTGCATCCCTTGAAATCCAAGTGTGCACATAAGAATTTCCCAGAATTGTGAGATAGGAATTCCTGAATGCACAGAAAATCTTCAAAAAGCTAAAAGTGTTAAAAAATAATAATTTAGAATATCTAAAAATCATATGAATTCCTGAAATATTACATTTAAAGAATAGGAGACAAAGTACATGAAAAAGGTATATATTTACTTTTTGTCTCTTTGACTCCTGGTGACTATGCAGACAAGTCCATACAATTTTCTTGCTAACATATTTCAAAAATTGTTTGCCACTACAACAGTTTCAACTTATAACAGTTCATTTAGTGACCATTCAAAGTTACAACAGCAATGAAAAAAATGACTTATGACTGTTTTTTACACTTACAACCATGGCAGTCACATGACCCCATGGTCATGTGAACAAAATTCAGATGCTTGGCATCTGGTTCATGTTTATGATGGTTGCAGGTTCTGGAGTCATGTGATCACCTTTTGCGATCTTCTGCCAAGGGAAGTCAATGGAGAAGCCAGATTCACTTAACAACCATATTACTAACTGCAGAGATTTACCTAACATGAATAAATCTATGGCAAGAAAGGCAGTAAAGGGGAAAAAACTCACTTGACAAATGTCTCACTTAGTATCAGAATAATTGGGCTCAACTGTGGTTGTAAGTCAAGTACTACTTGTATTTTCTTCCTAGGCTGGCACAAGTCTCTACTTGGCTTTGTTCATAAAGCAAGATTAAAACTCATGGTGTGTGGTTCCTAGCCCAGTGACTTTAATTACTACACCAAACTGCTTGTCGTGTTTATCTCCCCTCAAGAGAAACCAGCTGATAACAAAATAATTAACCCACGTATATTGATCCTTATTTATCCTTATTACATTTGGAATATGCTTGAATTTCTGTTAATTAATGAAAACAGGAAACAAGAAAGGAGAGAACTTTAAACTTACCTGGTACTGTCCATTTTCTAAGTCAATGGTGATGGTTACTCCATGACGTAGATGTTCAGTGGTGTTAAATATAGATGAAATCCACGTAGTCCCAATATCATTATCATTGATATAGCTTAAAGGGTGAGCTTCAGGGTTTAGTCTGAGCACTCTGTCATTCGTTGTGTCATCTGCACCATTAGGAATGCAATACCTCTGAACCAAAGGATGTACCCTTGGGTGACTTCCAGGACAGCGACATTCTGATTGAATATGAAGTTGAGGAATTTTTCCAGACCATACTTCAAAAATGTCTCTAAAATAATAGAAATAAATAAGAAATCAGTAAGGCACATCACAAAGAAATGAGAAAGGGTGGTTTTTAAATGCCTAGGTACAAGATTATGCACAAATGTCCTATGCAAGGACTTGCAGATAAAAACCATCAGACTGGTAGGCACAAAAAACACAGACTTCTCAATTATGGCCCAATTTTTACAGAAGGATTTTCTAACGGAAGGTGATTGACCTCCTTTCTAACTGTTTTCAAACAGGCTTTAAAGAGCTGCTTTTAGCTGAAAAGCAGAGGTAATTCTCAGTTAATGATAGTAATGGGAACCAGAATTTCCTTTGTTAAGCAATGTGATTGTGAAACTCAATGTCACATAACTGCAACTCTTAGCAATGGCAATGTGGGCCCTCCCCATTATTATCAATAAGTGAGGAAGGTAGATGGTCAAGCAAGTCCCAAGTAGTTCACAATCAGGCCAGCACATAGGTGAAAGGGTACAGGTGTGGTGATGCCAAATAGGGGAAGATGTCCAAGCAGCTTGTAAGGCATGATGTGATCCCGATGGGGAGTGGCTGCTGGCAGGCAGGGGAAAGTGCAAATGACTTACTGGACCAACTTAAGACTTTCCCTGCCAGATTTTGCTTGTGGGAAGCCACAGTGAAGATTGCAAATGGCAATAAGATCACCGCAAGATTATACAGCTGTCATAAGTATAAAACAGTTGCCAAGCATCCAGATTACTATTGTGTAACTGCAGAGGTGCTACGACAGCTGGAACTTTGGACCCTGGTCATAAATCTCATTTTTCAGTGCTACTTTAATGGCGTTAAGCATGGACTACCTGAAAATTCAGCATTATTAATCATTTTAACTTTAGTTTAATTGTCCTTTATTGTATTTCTTGGTTTTCCCTGAAAAATAAATTGGGATTTATTTTCATTCACTCAACTGTATTTTAGATTTATTTCTTATTAAGTTATTAGTTTATTTATGCACTTTTAATGAAACTTTTTTGACATGTTTCATTATCTAAAGAGCAGTATAGACAAATTGAAATCACCAGTATCTAAAATATATTAACATAGGCAGTTCTAACAAATTTGTGAATTAAAAAGATTATAAATAGGAAAGGAGATATTTTTTGTTGCAATGAATCACTAATTGCTGGATTTTGAAAAATTAATATTTTTAATAATACAATACCACAATATTGGCACACAAAATAACCCTTCAAAGGCACTTCAAACATATATTATTTTTATGCTATATGATCTTCAAAGCTCCACACCACAGTATTATGGAAAATGCTTTGTATGTCTACTATACATGCAGATATCTATTTAATCTAACCTATTTATTTTGCTTAAAAATGTAGCATTTTTGACTGAAAGGGAAGGAACGACTATAACACAAGTTCTGAAGGCAAATATAGGTTTTCCATGTTCTACAACAGTTGAGAGTGTTTACAGTGTTTCAGTGTGAATGTTTTACATGAGAATTAGGAAGATGCCATAAAGAAATCAGTTATGCTTTAGGAAACTCTCACAACATATGGATATTATGTGATTGGTGTACAGGGGCTTTTATTTGTTTAATTTCTTGCTTAATATCTTGAAAGTACAACTGCTTGAATCCATGCAACCAATTAAAAGCCTTCTTTGCATTCAGGTTGCATGAAGGTACAGTTACACATCCAATGACTTTAAAAAGCCCAAGAAACCACATTATCATAGTTACATCATTTTTATCTTGATAATTGCATTTTTAAGTTTTGTAAAATTGAGAAAGTCCCTACCTGTTTGTAAGGGCCATTTGGTACAATCTGAAATCTTGCATCTTCCCAACAAATTGCTCTGAACCTGCAAAAATACATTATAAATAAATAATCCGGTTCCATCAACCAGAAAACAACTCTGTGCTGCTTGAGGAAATCTTAAATTCAGCACACAGAGCTCTCTCTTGCACAATTACCTTTTTTGAATGAAACCATCTTGGTTCCGGACAAAACTATGGAGGGCAGTAACTTAATTCTTTTGATTAAAATGATTTATAATAACTTTATGGGAACATTTTGTACCTATCCCTTATCTGATTACAGAGGTGGCAGAAAAACTGGCTCATTAGACAGAAGTAATGAGCCAGTCCATGTGCCATCTCTAATTAGAGAAGAGATATACTGGAGACAACTGTAGCTCTCACTTTACGTGGTAAAGATTAAAGGTTTATTTTTTAAAGATTTCTTTCTGCCTTGCATAAGTGTGTGTCTGTATCTGATATTCAAAATAACAGTGCCAAACACAAGCACTTTGAAAGGAGAAAACTTTCAAGTTTTGATATATAGGAGCTCAGTGGTTTTTGAGAATAAATCAAACTTTCTTCAGGTCAGATGCAGATATATTTAGGACTCCGCTCCAAATTACACTTTGTTCTGGATCAGTGATACTCAGCCTTAATAAATCTGCCGAACCAATTCATCACCAAACAGAATTTCAGGGAGCTGCAAAATCACTGAAACCTTATATTGACAGCTATGGTCAGAAAATGGCGGGGCAGGAGGGGGGATCAATTTCCTCATCACCAAATATTCACTCCAGATTACTTCAATACATGGGTATTTCCGAGACATGTTTTTTCCCCCTTTACTCCTTTTCCTTAGCTTACTAAATGAAACTTTCCCAAAAGTTTTAATATTGTGTTTTTAACTGACAAAGGAACTTACATTTCTTATTGCAGAAACAGAAAAAAACAGTTTATGTTCCAAACACTTGAGGGAGAAGATGAATAAGGGTCTAGGTCTTAGATGGCCAAAATCAGTAAAATCACATATGTGACAATAGCAATAGCGCTTAGATTTATATTCTGCTTCACAGTGCTTCACAGCCCTCTTTAAGTGGTTTACAACATCAGCATTGTCTCCAACAATCTGGGTCCTCATTTTCCCAATCTCAGAAGGATGGATGAGTCAACCTTGAGCAGGTCAGGATTGAATTCTGGCTGTGGACAGAGTTAGCCTGCAATACTGCATTTTAACCACTGTGTCACCAAGACAAGATTTTGTTTCCATAATCTAATATTTATCTTCTAAAAACTTGTAATTCTAACCTGATCACATGTAAAGAGCACATTAGAATTCAAAAATAATTCAGTTTTGGCTTTCAAACAATGAAATCTTTATCCATAGAAAGAAGGCATGATTGTTTTATTCACTCTTGTCCTTAAGTCAGACATCCAAGCAGCTCTTCAAATAGATTCTTGATAGTCTTGAGCAAGCTCTACTTTCTCCTGGTGGAGTAAGTACTGAGCTAATATTACCATGCTATTGATGGCTACTAATGGGAAAAATGAGGGCCAATTTGATGTAGTGGTTAAGGCATCAGCCTAGAAACCAGGAGACTGTGAATTCTAGCCCTGATGTGGACATGAAGCCAGCTGGGTAATTAAGCCAATCACACTCTCTCAGCCCTAGGAAGGAAGAAATGGCCAACAGCTTCTGAAAAACCTTGCCAAGAAATGCAAAAAAAAAAAAAGGTGGGGGGGTAGTTTAACCAATTATAGTTATATTAAAGTAACATTATAAACAGAGCACTTGTATGTGGTAATATATTTTATTCTGTGGGTCCTTGTATAGCTTTGCATAGATCTAGGGACTAAAAATGCCTCTGGTGGGGGGCATTTCCGCCTGCTATGGGTGTTTTTGTCCTGTTAGGACCTCCGAAGCTTAGAGGACCAGATATGTCGGTGAAAGGTCATAGTATATAGCTGAGCCATTCCCATGGGAATAGCTGAGCCATTCCCATGGGAATTTCCGCAGATGTATATTCTCATCCTGTTTATTCTCTTCCTATATATCCTGTGGAAATAACATCCTGTTGAGGTCACTTGTTTTCTGTATGTGCATTTTGTTCTCAATAAAAGCTGGTACCTGGGTCTACTCGGGCTGGCATAAGCTCAGACGTTTTCCCTGCGTCTCATTTTCAAATGTCAGACCACCACAAGTGGTGACCCGACGTGATAGCTTTGAAAAGCTATACGTTTCCCGCATCCTATACTCATCGTCGTGGACGTCGACTGGGCCCTCATCTTCTTCGCTGGACGGAGATAGATTCTTTTCGTGAGTATGGGGGAGATTTCTCGAAAGCTCAGACAAAGCACCTTAGGGAAATGAGAGAAATCACTGGGAATAGGTTTAAGTTTGGAGTTCATAGTAGAGGACATGCAGTAGGAAAGAAAGAAATTGAGGACTTATTACAGTATGTTTGGAAACATATTCCGTGTTATCCAGAGGGAGGTAGTATTAAAGTAGAGTCCTGGAGAAAGATAGGGAAATTTTTGCACGAGGAGCCTCGTGCCCCTTCTTCAATTTTGTTAACCTGGAGGGTGGTTATGGATGCATTAGCTACTCATGAACAACCGCTCCTAGCACCCCTGAAGAAGGTTTGCCGCCTTACCATGCGGTACGTATATTGCCACCGACAGCACCTCCAGATAAATCCAGAGGACTGTCAGGCGCTGAAAATACTTTGTCAGAAGAGAAGAGTTTGCCTTTAAGAGTTCAAGTAGATGCAGTTACTGCAGCTATTCAGGAAGCAACAAATAGAGGGGAATTATCAGGAGATGATTTGGTAGAATTTGGAGTGGAGATTCAACTTAATCCAATAGAAATTGGTGTAGATGCTGCTTTAAATCCACAGAGAGTATGGAAGCCTCTGCCTCTCAGTGTTTTAAAGGAAATTAAGCAAGCAGTAAAAGAATATGGAGTTAGATCGCCATTTGCTCAGGCATTGCTAGAAGCAGTCGGTTATGGAAATAAAATGATTCCAGCTGACTGGAAAGCTCTGTTAAATATGATTCTAACCCCAGCTCAATTTTTGGTGTTAGATCAGAAATGGAGACAGCTGGCAGTTCAGAGGGGAACAGCAAATGTTACTGCAGATCAGCTTTATGGAGCTGGTGATTTTACAACAGTGGAACGACAGCGAGATGGAATGCCAGAAGAGGGATTCGTTCTTCTCCCACAGTTAATTTTACAAGCCCTGGGGTTCTCCCTGACGGCGAAGGTGGTGAGAAGACCTTTACTAACATCAAACAAGGGAACAATGAACCCTATGAAAATTTCATTAGCAGATTGAAATTGGCTATTGAAAGGCAAATTGACAATCAATTTGCCCGAAATGAATTGCTTTTGAAATTAGCAGTAGAACAGGCAAACGCAGACTGTAAAAGATCCTGAATCCGCTTATCGCGAGCGGAGAGCGAGAGATCGCAGATTTGATAAACGCATGTAGAAATGTGGGGAGTCAGACTTTTAACATGGAAACTTTAGCTCTGGCTCTGCAGGCAGGAAATGCTAAAAAGGAACTTGTTTCAATTGTGGGAAGCCTGGACATTTTAAAGCGCAATGTCGGGCTCCTGGAGGGGGTCAGAGTCAGCAAAAAGGAGATTATTAGGACAGGGTGTTCGTCCTAAATCAGTGTGCCCGAAATGTAAGAAAGGATACCATTGGGCAAATCAGTGCAGACTTCATTCTGAAGGAAAAAACTAGGAAGCGGGGATCAGGGCATTCTCCCTACTCTAAAGAGTGAAGTAATGTCCGAAGGGTTGGAGCCACCAGAGAGAGATAGGAATCAAATATGGTCACCAGCTACAAAAGGTTCAGCAGGAATTGATCTTCCATTAGCTGAGGATTTGGAATTGGGATATCCACATGTAGTTTGTTTAGGGTCAACGGTTTCTATGGACCGTTGCCTCCGGCTTCTGTGGGTCTTCTTCTTCCTAGATCATCGGCTCATAAGCGTAAATTGTTTGTGGTTCCTGGGGTCATTGATTCAGATTATGAGGGTCAGATCAAAATTCAAGTTCATTCACCTGTTCCTCAATCTTTGAAAAAGGGGATTGTTTTGCACAGCTTTTAGTTTTACCATATCTGTCTTTGGGGGAATCAGATAGAATTCGCCAGGGTGGATTTGGATCTACAGATATGTTTAGTGAGTCTAGTGTGTTTTCCATCATGCAAAATGTCAAGGCTGATCAGAAACCAAAATTAACTCTTTTGGTTGAAGGCAGACAGTTTATTGGATTGCTGGACACTGGAGCAGATGTTTCGGTGATTAGCGAAAGTGAATGGCCTAGGGAGTGGCCGACAGATCCTACACCGTCTGTTCGAGGAGTCGGAGGACTTCAAGACGCACGGGTTAGTAGGAGGATTCTTTCTGCCAAAACAAAGCAGGGAAGTGCTATTGCACATTTCCAACCGATTGTTTTGCGCCTTCACATTAACTTGTGGGGCAGGGATTTGATGCAACAGTTTGATACAACAGTTGTCATTCATGATGACTGAACACCCACCTGTGGAGTTATTAAAATTACAGTTACTCCAGCAAGAGCCAGTGTGGATAGATCAATGGCCTTTGACTAGTGAGAAATTAGTCCATTTACATGAATTGGTTCAACAACAATTGGAAAAGGGACATATAGTGCCTACCACTAGTCCTTATAATTCTCCAGTCTTTGTTATCAAGAAGAAATCTGGGAAATTCAGATTTTTACATGATTTGAGAAGCATAAATTCAATTTTAAAGCCTATGGGCCCACTGCAGTGTGGGACACCTAATCCTAATTTAATACCTGATGGATGGAATATAAGAGTGTTAGATTTGCAAGATGCTTTCTTCTCCATTCCTCTGCACCCTGAAGATGTAGATTTGTTTGCTTTTACTATTTTGAGTATAAATCAGGGGCAGCCCACTAAGCGATATGCATGGACTGTCCTTCCACAGGGAATGTTAAATAGTCCTACCATGTGTCAAATGTTTGTAGATTGGGCTTTGCAACCTTTCCGGAATAAATTCCCGATTGGAAGGTTTATCATTACATGGATGATATTTTAATAGCTGCTAATATTTCTGATGCTGCAATGGATTCTGCTGTCATTCTTTTAACTGCTATACTGAAGGAGAAAGGGCTGATAGTCAGCCTGAGAAATTGCAAAAGGAATATCCTTTTGCCTATCTAGGTCATAAATTATTCTTGAGTCACATTACACCTCTGAAATTGGAATTTATTCTTCCTGATCCTTTAACTTTGGTAGGTTTACAACAATTTTTGGGTCATATAAATTGGATCAGGCCGTATTTGGGTTTAACTACTCTTCAATTAAGTCCTTTGTTTCAAGCTTTGGCTAGTGCTAAGCAAGCATCTGACATAATAACCCTGAATAAAGAACAGAAGGGGATTTTGTCATTGATTGAGCAAGCTTTGAGTCGTAGGTGGACAGATAGATGTTTGCCAGATTGTCCATTATCAGTGATTTTAATCTCAGAACGAAGAGCTACTGCATTGATAGTTCAGGTAAAAGAAAAAACAGCTTTAAGGATTCTGGAATGGATTCATTTGTCTCATACACCATCGAAATCCATAAATTGTATCACAGAACAGCTCGCTGATATTTTTAATCGTGCTCGTCAGCGCTGCAAGGCTATTGCTGGTATGGAACCAGTAACATGTTATGTTCCTTTTGCTTTAGCTACCTGGGAACAAATGATTTGCAATAGTGAGTTTTTGCAAGTTTTGGTAGATTCTTGGCCAGGAAGTTTTCTTGTCATCCTCCAGCCGATCCTAGGTTATCTTTGTATAAATCAGTTAGAATTAATCTAGCAAATCTTTTTGTGACTCAGCCTATATCAGATGCCCCTACAATCTTTACTGATGGAGGGAAAGTTTTTGGTGCTTGTGTTTGGAAAGATAAATCTGGAATTTGGCATACAAAAGTGACATCAGAGCAGAAGTCTGCCCAGCAGGCAGAACTTGCTGCTGTGGTTTTGGCTTTTCAAAATTTTCAAAATCAGGATTTTAATCTAATAGTGGATTCTTTGTACGTATATAACTTGTTACCCTTTGTAGCAGGTTCTTATTTGTCTCCTGGAATATCACCTAATATTCTACGTTTGCTTTTGTTGTTGCAAGGATGTTTGGAGCAGCGTGTGAATGTGTGTTTTGTTGCCCATATTCGTAGCCATAGTAATTTACCTGGAATTTTATCACAAGGCAATGCCAAAGCTGACAGTGCTGTAACTTCAGTTCTCACTGTCCAGCCATGGGACAGCCATAGTTATTTTCATCAAAATGCTAAAGCATTGGCACATCAATTCAAGCTTACTGCTGCAGAAGCTGCTGCCATAATTCAGCAATGTCCAACTTGTTCAAAACAGGGCACGGCTATTCCTATGGGAGTCAACCCCAGGGGTTGAAACCTTCAATGATTTGGCAAATGGATGTTACTCAGTATCCATCATTTGCACCTTGGAAGTATATACATGTGACTGTGGATACTTATTCAGGATTCCTAATGGCTACTCCTCAAAGAGGTGAAGCGGTTAAACATGTCATCAATCATTGCATTAAGACATTTTCAGTTGCTGGTACGCCTCAAACTTTAAAAACAGACAATGGTGCAGCTTATCGGAGCACAGTCTTTGATCAGTTTTGCAAACAGTGGTCTGTGGAACATAAATTTGGAATTCCATACAATTCCACAGGACAGGCTATTGTGGAGCGTTATAATGGCACGCTCAAGAACATGTTAGCTAAATTAAATAAAAAAGGAGGGAAGCTCCTGGGGCTTCCGGCAATTCAAGATCAATTAAATCTAGCCTTGTATACTTAAAATTTTTAAATTTGTCTGGTAACCCCCCTGCGAGTGCGGCCAGCAGGCATTTTTCTTCTCCTTCTACAGATGCAGTGAGGCCTCGAGTGTTGGTGCGATTCCTTCCGGATCCGGCATGGGTTCCCGCTGAGCTGATTACGTGGGGACGTGGTTATGCAGCAGTAGAACATCTTGGTCAAATTCGTTGGGTTCCTGGTCGATGTATTCGGCCTGATCATTCAGGCGTCTTCGCAGGTGCCAGTGAGGGAGGTTCCTGATTCTCAGGATGGCGTTTCCGTGGTTCCTGATTCTCTTGATGCCGGCAGTCCAGGCGTGGCGCTGTGAAGGCTGGGAAAAGATGACTGCTTATCTGAGATTGCCAACTTGTATGCAGCAGGTTCCTTTGGGGAATCAGACTAAATTAATCTGCAAACAGCGGCATCCTTTGACTTTTCCAGCATATTGGTCCTGGCATAAGGGTCAAGACATTCTTTACTCGGGACCTGATAAGGATATTATATCTTCAGCCTGTGCTACAACTCTGATCCTGTTTAATGTTTCTGTTTCAGACTATGGACAATATAGATGTCAATTGGAGTTACCTAAGTTACCTTACACAGACTCTCTTTCCATTCGTCTTATGCCTCCACGGACTCTAATACGGAGGCGGAGAACTGCTATTATCTCAAAAACTAGAGACCTTGGTGATAATTTATGGAAAGAAAATTCCTACATCAAGGACATTCGGATGGCAGCTAAGGGTTTAAATGTAACTAATTGTTGGCTTTGTATGCATGTGCCTGGGTCTGGGAAAGGTGGAGTTTTGTTACATGGTGTTCCTTTGAATGAGCGAACCAGTGCTAATTTTGATTATAATGATTTTAAACATTGGCTTTACTGGGGTCCAGACCCGAAAAGTGGAATCAAACATTATTCACAACAAAGGTAACTTTCACTACCAAAGCATCGGTTTGTTATTACGCCCCCTGTGGGGACTCAATCTATTTTGCTGGGAAATACTACACCCTGTAAGAAGGTGATTCCTTTGGAAGGAGGATGTATGAAATGTGTAAAAAGCATTACTAGTAAGAGCAACTGCATAAATCGGACATCTTCTACGTTATCCAAGGCTTTGAAAGTTTCCCGTGACTGTTGTGTAAATCGGACAACCACTAAGAGGCCTGACATTGGTCACGGGCATATGTTCTCTGTACTTGGATGTGGCTAATGTGGGGTTGGGAAAGTCAGGCCTCCAATAATATCTATCATAAGCATTTAAAATACTTTCCTCTTCCGGATGGGTTATGGCTGCTATGTGGGGATACTGCTTATCAACAATGGCCAAAGGATTGGTCTGGGGTGTGTACGATTGGGCATGTCATCCCAGTAATATATAAGTTAGACCAACTGCCCAAGGCCGGATTCGTAACAGGAGGGAGGTGGATTCGGGTCTCACCACGGGAGGGTGGTGGTTAACTCAACTTTCCAGGGCGGCATTACCACCTTTGGGAGTGGCTATGAATTATCGGGATCTGCATATTTTAAATAATTTCACTGTTGCTATGTTTAATAATACTGTTAAGAGCATTAAGATGTTAAATGAAGAAGTGTCTGAAATTCGCCAAATTACTTTACAAAATCGTTATGCTTTAGACATAATATTAGCTGCTAAAGGAGGAGTTTGTGCTTTAATTCATTCACATTGTTGTATTTTTATACATAATTATGAGCCTAACATTACAAAAACTGTTCACGATATGGAAGACCGCATAGCTGAACATGAAGCAGGAAAAGATGGCTTTGATAAGTCACCTTGGGCTTTGCTATGGGATTGGCTTCCTGACAGCTCATGGTTACGTTCATTGCTTCAATTAGTTGTGACAATTGTTATTATACTTATTATGTTATGTTGCTGTATTCAATGTATTCCTAATCTATTTCAAATGTGTACCTCAGCTTTTCAACGTATGGGACCAAGTCGCGAAAGTCGCAAAGGAACTGTGTATTATGCCACTAAAACACCCCCTATCTTTGAATAAATAAAAAAGGAGGGAATGTGGTAATATATTTTATTCTGTGGGTCCTTGTATAGCTTTGCATAGATCTAGGGACTAAAAATGCCTCTGGTGGGGGGGGCATTTCCGCCTGCTATGGGTGTTTTTGTCCTGTTAGGACCTGCGAAGCTTAGAGGACCAGATATGTCGGTGAAAGGTCATAGTATATAGCTGAGCCATTCCCATGGGAATAGCTGAGCCATTCCCATGGGAATTTCCGCAGATGTATATTCTCATCCTGTTTATTCTCTTCCTATATATCCTGTGGAAATAACATCCTGTTGAGGTCACTTGTTTTCTGTATGTGCATTTTGTTCTCAATAAAAGCTGGTACCTGGGTCTACTCGGGGCTGGCATAAGCTCAGACGTTTTCCCTGCGTCTCATTTTCAAATGTCAGACCACCACACTTGTAACATATGCAGTGAGTAAAATGCATGATTATGATTACAATGAATGTGACTTGAAATTTTTTTGACTAATTAATTTTTTAATCTCAATATTGCTAGTTGGTATGAGTGAAAATTTTCCTTTTTTTCATCCAACATATCATTTTTTGTCCAATTTGAACAATTGTTTTGCACAGGATGAGGTGTTCGGAATTGTTCTGACTGATTGCCTCTTTCCCAAGGTATTATCAGCTAGCCCTCAGGTAGTCAAAACTAGGAAACGATCATACATAGTAATTTGTTTAGGATTATTCATAACAGCACTTCTAAATTACTGTTCCAGCCTCTATGAAACAGAGCTAGAAAAGATAACTAAAGCATAAGTAAAGCAACTATAGAATATATCTATATTTTTTTGGTTTTTCTGTTGTTTTTTGTTTTCTCAAATTTTGTTCTATTGTACTTTACTAATTTATTTGATTCTTTTTGTTTATTTTATTGTTTTTTTATTTTTTCTTTTAAATATGGTTTTACATTGTGTAAGCTGCCTCGAGTCACCATGGGCGAATAGGCTGCAATATAAAATAAATAAATAAAATAAATATCTACAGAAAAAAATGTGAGCCAAAATAAACACTAAAATTAATAAAGTCTTGTCTCATACACCAGCTTTTAACAGTGATTCAAAAGAAGAAAGTGTACAAAATTGACATGGCAATACTAAGATATAGTAGAATAGAAGACAAAGAATGAAAGAAGATAAAAAGTATCAAGTTCTGAAATAAGAAATAATGAAAAACTGTTATTACAAATTATTTTATATCAGTTTCTTTTTATTCTTTTCTACTTTATCCAAGCTGCATTCTTGATGTATTTGAAGGCCAACAACAGCTAAAGAACTGGCAGCTGCAATTTCACACTATTGTCCACACTCTGGATAGGAAGACCATCAAAATAAAGACAACCAAATCATGGCCTTCATCCAAGTAGTGACATTGGCAGACTCTACTTACCAAGGTGGGTGTGGAATATCTGGAAGAACTACTGGGACCACTAAATAGATAAAAGTCATACAAAATGAAAATGCTAAAGTGCTCTGGGATTTTAGCATCTGAACAGACAATAAACATCCACATATTGGAACACCCAGAATTAGCAAATGTTGATAAGAAAGACAAAGAGCTGGATGGTGGACATTGCAGTATCTGGAAATAGCAGAATAGAAGAGAAACAATGCAGGGGGGATCACAAAAGACAAAAATCTGCAAATAGAAGTAGAACAACTGTGGCAAGTTTGCTTTGCAAGAAGGAAAAGACAGACCCAATAGTAAAAGGCTGTTTGGATATAATCCCAAAACCTTTGGGGCACCATTTGAACACCATTGGCATTGACAAAATTACCACCACTCAATTATAAAAGGCAGCTACCTGGAACATTTTACAACAATATCTTTAATACCATCAAACATCCACATCTGCCTATCCCAGGTCTATGGGAAGGGCTCGATAGATGGATAAAAGTGTGAAATCTACTCTAAATATCTGGTTAACTATGAGATGAAGTATAATAATAATAATAATGCTGTTGAATATTGCATTGCCATCCAATCTATTTTTTAGTTATTATTATAAGTCTATCCATTCAAGACTTTCCATCAAAATCACTCACCATTTAAATTTTGCCCAATTCTCCATTCACCATCAATAGAGGGATCTGCTATTAGCCCTGTGAGAATTCTGGAATCAAAGGCTGTATCATCATCTTCCAAACCATTTATAAAGAAACTAATTCTGTTGTGATGAACCTATAAATTGACGCATGGAAGAGAAAGTCCTATTAAAAACAATAATCCTACAAGTCTCTGTCAAATTAGCTTGGAATCTACTTTACCAACAGTTTCAGTACAATCAAGTAAAGAACTACAATTTGTATTTACTGTATTAACCACTAGAAAAAATTAAATTCATGTGTGAAAACAGAAAGAAGCCTCAAAAGTTCAAAATCATGTAAAATTAATAAATATTTTAATTCCAAGAATTTCACATATAATATTAATAATGTTTGGCACTAGTGTGATGTGGTCATCTCTGTACATACAGTATATCTATTGGTCTTTTGATGATAACATTAAAAATCTATGAAACAATATTTATTACATTTACATAGCTACACATCTCATTGAAATGTGACCATGCAGCATACAATAAAAATATTCATAAAGTCAAAATATTAAAACAAGTACAATTAACAAACATCAACAATATTATTAGTAACAAGTTGGCTGAGAAAATTTAGGCAAAATCACATTTTATGGGTGAATCTGGATTGAGATCCTTATGGAAACGTGTACTGTGCTTTGTACAGAAAGCATTAAGATGCAACATTAGAATATGTCTAGTTCTTACTCAAGAATCTGAAAGTACTGCCAATTTTGTTAAAACAAACAAACTAGAGTAAAACAAAGAAACAGATCATGGTGAATTGAAAGGAATTGTGAATAATCTTTCAATGTTGTACACACAGGAAACACTTAATTTAAAATAACTGAATTTTAGCCATATATTACCTAAGACAGTAGGTACTTTCTAGCACTTTGCTGGGAAGTCATGGTAAAGGGCACATTAACTCTTAATACAGTACTTAATGCAGTTTAAAATATAGCAATCTCCTTTAAAGTCATTTCAGAATTTAGAAAACACAGTCTGATATACAATTTTAAAAGGACCTAGTAAACAGGAAAACAATGGAAACTGCAATATCTGCACTTTCTCTTACATTCTGTAGCCATCTATTTCTATATTTTTGGTACTTCTGATTTTCTCTAAATCAGTTTTTTTTTATTGCAGAACAAGCAAAACAATGAACACATTTTTCCCAATGAAGATAGTAATCTCTTGAACCAATGTTCACACATAGCAATTACATTCTACATTCTACAAGTCTGTGGTGTTCATCAGATAATATGTGTTCTAGCTCAATTTGTGTTAGCCATATTTGGCTATGCAATGTAAAGGATCTAAACAGGAATAAAATATTTCCCAACTAATAATATAAATATTAGAAGTCTCTCAACTAAATTTTGCTCAATATAGCATTATATATTTGCCAATGCTTTCAGGAATTCACAACCAAGCTTGACTCCAATTCCACTAATTATTTTTATCAAGACTCCTGAGATTCCCATGTTCTCCCTGCAAGATTAGCTACAAGTTTCTCTTTTCAGAAATGTTGTTCATTTTCCATTTTAGAATTTTCATTAGAATTTTGGGTACTTTGTTTTTTCAGTTACCATGTTCTATTAATCTTTTTTTTCCACTAGAAAACCCAACTTATGTTCAAATTCACTTTCAAGAAATCCTTATAATAGTTTCAATCTAATATAACATTATTACCTAATTTGGAATTGAGATGTGTTTTATGCAGGAAGAGTAAAGAGATTATTTACAAATATGATATTGCCATGATATGTGATATGAAAGGATAAGTGCTGTCTTAATTATGGAAGTAAAGAATGATACTGTTTTAGTATATCATATTAACAGTTCCTAGATCTCTCTAACCCTAACTGGAACTCTATTGTTAATAAACAATAAGTTGATAACTAGGCCCCAATTTTTATGTAAATTGGGGAAAATAAATTAATGAAGAGGACTACTGCATATTTCATGCCTCAAGGGGAGAAATCAGAGCATATCCCATACAACTTCTTACATTAAGGGAACCAGTGAGGATTTAAAAAAAATCATAGTGAAAAGATTAGATGAATGTCATAAAATTACTACTGAAAAAATTAGATGATTTAGTGTTAAAAGCAATTCCAGAGACACCATCACTCTTATAAAGTTGCCCATGGGGCCTACAAAAATCTTCCTTTAAATTGAGTTGACTCCAGGAGATACATTGATTGGCAACATACATAAGTGATTTACTACTGCCATCTTCTGGGATGTGTTTTGACTTTCCATGTAGGCTACAAGCTACATTCCCTAGTGGCTTCCCATCCAAGTACAGATTAGATCTGATCCTACTTTATTTTTGTTAGATAAGCCAAATTCAGCTAAGTGCCACCAACAAGCTAGATCTAAATTCAAGACAACTACTGCTTCCTTTCTTCCTGTTTTCTATTTCATATTATACTGTAAGCTCTTCCGGGCAGATTTTTATTCTTTTGCATCTAGTAATGTATTGTTCATTAAAATATTAGTGTTATGTGTGTGTATAATTATCTCTCTGTGTGTCTCTTTGTGTCTCCGTCTATCTCTGTGTGTGTGTATGTGTGTATGTGTGTGTGTATCTATGTATGTATGTATATGTGTATATAGAGAGGGGAGAATACAAACACACATATATTATTTTATACACACACACACACACACACACACACACACACACACACACACACATATATATATATATACACACACATACATACATACATACATACACACTGCTCAACAAAATAAATGGAACACAAAAATAAGACATCCTAGATCTGAATGAATGAAATATTCATTCATACTTTGAATGAATACTTTGTTCATTGTAGTTTTTTTATTAGCACATTTGTTGAATGGAGGTCTGGATTTGGAATTACACTCAAAATTAAAGTGGAAAAAACATTACAGGCTGATCCAACGTTGATGTAATGTCCTTAAAACAAGTCAAAATGAGGCTCAGTAGTGTGTGTGGCCTCCACGTGCCTGTATGACCTCCCTACAACACCTGGGTATGCTCCTGATGAGGTGGAGGATGGTCTCCTGAGGGACCTCCTCCCACACCTGGACTAAAGCATCCCACAACTCCTGGACAAGCTGTGGTGCAACATGGCGTTGGTGGATGGTGCGAGACATGATGTCCCAGATGTGCTCAATTGGATTAAGGTCTGGGGAATGGGCAGGCCAGTCCATAACATCAATGCCTTCTTCTTGCAGGAACTACTGACACACTCCAGCCACATGAGGGCTACCATTGTCTTGCATTAGGAGGAACCCAGGGCCAACCACACCAGCATATAGTCTCACAAGGGGTCTGAGGATCTCATCTTGGTACCAATGGCCGTCCATCTTGGTACCAATGGCCTACCCCTGGTGAGCACGTGGAGGGCTGTACAACCCCCTAAAGAAATGCCACTCCACACCATTATGACCCACTGCCAAACCGGTCATGCTGGAGGATGTTACAGGCAGCAGAACATTCTCCACAGCATCTCCAGACCCTGTCACGTCTGTCACATGTGCTCAGTGTGAACCTGCTTTCATCTGTGAAGAGCACAGGGCGCCAGTGGTAAATTTGCCAATCTTGGTGTTCTCTGGAAAATGCCAAACGTACTGCATGGTGTTGGGCTGTAAGCACAACCCCCACCTGTAGACATCGGGCCCTCATATCCCCCACATGGAGTCTGTTTCTGACCATTTGAGTAGTCACATGCACATTTGTGGCCCGCTGGAGGTCATTTTGCAGGGCTCTGGCAGTGCTCCTCCTGTCCCTTCTTGCACAAAGGCAGAGGTAGTGGTCCTGATGCTGGGTTGTTGCCCTCCTACAGCCTCCTCCATGTCTCATGATATACTGGCCTGTCTCCTGGTAGCGCCTCCATGCTCTGGACACTATGCTGACAGACACAGCAAACCTTCTTGCCACAGCTCGCATTGATGTGGCATCCTGGATGAACTGCACTACCTGAGCCACTTGTGTGGGTTGTAGACTCCGTCTCATGCTACCACTAGAGTGAAAGCACCGCCAGCGTTCAAAAGTGACCAAACCATCAGCCAGAAAACATAGGAACTGAGAAGTGGTCTGTGGTCACCACCTGCAGAACTACTCCTTTATTGGGGATGTCTTCCTAACTGCCTTTGCTTTCTACCTGTTATCTATTCCATTTGCACAACAGCATGTGAAATTGATTGTCAATCAGTGTCAATCGATATGTATATATCCATGTTATATATGTGTGTGTGTGTGTGTTTTCTGAGGTTCTCGCGGGTATTAGTATGTGGATCTTTGGTTATTCGGGTTTTCTCCTGCGTAAGATTGGAAGTATCTAGGCAACGTTTCGATGAAGTCTCATCATCATCTGGCTTTTCTTGCTCTGTGCTCTCAGAGTGAATTCACTCTGAGAAGCACAGAGCCGAAGACACAAGCCTGAAGATGATGAATGAGACTTCATCGAAACGTTGCCTAGATACTTCCAATCTTACGCAGGAAAACCCAAAACCATATATATATATATATATATATATATATATATATATATATATATATATATATATATATATATATATATATATATATATATATATATGTTTTCTGAGGTTCTCGGGTATTTGTATGTGGATCTTTGGTTGTTCGGGTTTTCTCCCGCGTAAGATTCAAAGTATCTAGGTATAAGTATCAAAGTATATATATGTGTGTGTGTGTGTGTGTGTGTGTATGTATGTATATGTATATGTATATGTATATGTATATATATAGTATTCAGCTTTGTTCGGGTGTTTTCCCACATCGTTATAGTTGTGCTTTTAAAGTTGTAGCAATACAGAAGCCTGATGATGGCAGATGACGTGGGAAAATACCCGAACAAAGCTGAATACCATACATATAAGTACCCCGAAAACTTAAGAATATATATATATATATATATATATATATATATATATATATATATATATATATATATAATTTTTATGCAAGTAAATTTCAGTACACAGTATTCTTCAAGTTAGCAAACAATGTTCACATGCTGCTTTCCACAGCTGATTACTCAGTATTTACTCCAGATATACAATGAATGTGTTTCTTCACAATCACATTCTGAAGTTTACCAACAGGCTACTGGACAGCTGGATGTGTCTTCTGACATGCACCATGATTAAACCTGAACTGGCCAATAATTTGGATGCAACGATATGGATGGATCACTTCTTCTGTTTAATAACTCTTGAAAAACAATCATATGTAATAAACCTTTTGTCCTTTACTGATGTACAGCTTGTTCTAAGTAACTAGGTGGAGACTTTAAAGAGAGATTTTGTTGCTTTGGCTGTTGTTCCTACTGTTGCTCCTGCCAGTTTGTAGAAATCTATTTCCATTTTGCATAAACAAGTACTCGTGAGTTTAAAGGGATGACTTGTCTTTTCAAATAGATGCTGAGAAAATCTAGAGTATTTTAATCTGCCTTGATATCCACTCTAATCAAATCAAATGGGACCAAAATAATTGCATCCTAGAAGCACTGAATGTGTGAGAAGAAACAAAAAGGTTATGAAAAGGCAGAATAATGCAGTGCAAAAGCAAAAGTGAAGCTTTGCAAAATTCATATGGAAAATCAGGACACAAGCGTTCAGTAGTGCCATTCTATTGTCAATACAGCTGCACACATTTCTGACCAATATAAAAAGCTACAGTTATCTACACATTTACCCAGAATTGTTATCATTAATGATTCAGGCAGCCTAGACTATACTAAAATTTTAAGGAAGAGACGATGAAATGAATAGAAATTGATGTTTATTATGAAAATTTGCTTTCCTGAATAAATAGAATATATATATAGGTCCTTATTATAAAAATTTGAAAATTCTTATTATTTCCAGAGGTAGTCAATATTGTGTGGGTTTGAGAAAAAAAATGAATTTATTACTTTTCCAGTGAAAAATCTGATCTGTAATTATCATAATGACTAGCAGTATAGTTTGGTTCAAAAAAGTTTTCACATATGAAAATGAAAGAACATTATCCAATATTCTTCATTATTTTTATTAATTAACACAGTTTCTTAAAATGTGGTCCCTCTTGAGGGACCCCAAGATCCTTTCAGGGTCCACAAAATCAATATTGTTTGTCCAATATTTACAACACACACACACACACACACACACACACACACACACACACAAAACAAAACAAAATAAAATAAAATGTCTTTGGGGATCAAAGTGGATATTACTTGCTATGTTTTTCTTTTTTCCAGCTCAACATTTTTTTATAGCCTGTTACTGTCTTTTGCTGCTTGACTGTTATCATTATAAAAGATACAGGCTTTTTCTACTTTGTTATTTGTAGCATTATCTCATGTTTTACATCTTTGCACACAACACGCAGGCAACATGAAATACAACTAGTGGAAAGTTCTCAGTGGTATTAATGCATAAAAAAGAATGTGGTTCCATCTTCACTGTCTTTACCCAGCCAAAAGCTGATGAACAGCCAATTTTCCTTTATCACATTAGCACAGCCATGAGGGAAACGCATTTGTTCTAGTCAGCTACACTAAAGATACTATTACCAATCTAACATATACATGTTTTATATCAGCAGTATTCTCGGAGTATGAGAGAGCCAACAATATATTAACACTAGCATGACAGTTTATTTAAGAAAAGAAAATTGTCTCTGTAGAGGGACAGAAGTTAGAAATGTATGGCTAAAGCTCCGTGTCACTGGCCTAATAAAGGTAATAATTCTTCAGCTTTCTTTATAGCAGGTAACAGTCCAGTGACAGTCCTGTCATATCATTCAAATAAAAACGTTGTCTTTTACAAGTTTAAGTGCACCTTTATTTTTAAGTCAGAAATGAAAGCTGCCTTATATTAACTTTCCTTGGTAGACAGATTTGTGCTTTGGGTTGAGGATTAGCTTGCTTATCTCTATTAAAGGGCTAATTACAGTAAGAGTGAATAACATCCCACAGTATCTCCTATCAGGCTTTCTTTTTAATACTGAATCAAGTATTTATAGGGACGAAGCAAAAAAAATGGTTTGAGTGGCCCAAAATATTATATTATGTTAAAACCAAGGATTATTAGTTTGTTTTCCGTCTGCACTAACTGGCCTTTTTATTATTTTATATTTACATTTATATTATCAGTATGGAAGGGTTATTGATCGTCAGTGAGTTCTGATCCTCAAAGGGTGATGGGACTCCATTTTTCAAAGGACAAGAGCCACCAGGTTGTAATGCGATCTAGGAAAAGGCCTGTAATACTTTTTTGTCTATTAGTTTGATTTAAAATTAAAATAGGCACGCTAAGCCAATTTTCCTATGTTCTTTGGCACAGAATTATTGGGTAACTGCTCCGATGTTGTTTTGTAATTTGCTAATTTTTGACAGCATCATTTTGTTGGATTCAACATGTAAACAGTAGACAGATGGTATGTACAGTCCAT
The DNA here is from genome assembly GCF_049901715.1 of Pseudonaja textilis. Lineage (NCBI taxonomy): Eukaryota > Metazoa > Chordata > Lepidosauria > Squamata > Elapidae > Pseudonaja > Pseudonaja textilis. The sequence continues at coordinate 48,313,229 of NC_141990.1, forward strand.
AGTCTATGAGGTGCTTTCTGCATCTCATCAGGTATCTCAAAAGATGAACTTGAATCAAAAGACACCACAAAGTTGAATCTTGGAAGGCTCTTCCATCCTCATTCATATACCAGTGGGCAACTGTTCATGCTTTGGTATGTTTCAGAACATTATACAATCAGGGCTTCATAACCTTAAAAATACAATATCCTTCCATTTCCAATGCCTTCCATTTCCAGTATTAATTTGTGAATACCAGGATTAAAAGGAGCTGCACTTTTCATACCTTGTGTAAAGAAGTAAAGCAAAAGTAAACCAACAATCAGTCCATGGAATACCTATGTTCTTTTCTGGATTATAAAATAGATGATGTGACCATAAACTGGTGTGCTAAGAATATTTAAGCTCCACTTAAACCGTTGGTCTAGTTGATCGTGGATAAAAATCTGTCAAATCTGTGCAAGGATTGATTCCATTTTTGGACACAATCTGCTCCAGTGGACCATCTAAAACATTTGTATGAACCAGTTTCCTTGCTTACGGATTAAAGAAATGGATAAAACTCTTGAATCTCTTGAATATTATTAAATGCCTTTCAGATCCTTCGTAATTTAGTTTATAAGATTCTTTCTTCAAGAACTAAAACATTTCAATGAGTTCTTAGATTATTAAGATTTTTTTTTTACACAAGATGTTACCCACAAACCTAAAAGCCATTATCATGAACGCTTACTTAAGAAGCCATCTCTGTGTCCAAGTTCAACAGCTATTGCAGTTCTGGAAACTCTTGGAGGAAATGGTTCTTTTATACCAATGCAAATTCATTTTTGGACATTCTAATGGATCATCTGTAATTATAGAGATAGGGAAACTTGGACCAGCTTGGAGAAGGCCAATGAACATGATACAGGAAGACATTCATAAGACATAAAAATAGAAAATGAAGGAGTTATATATGTTTAGCCTTTAGAAAAGAAAGCTAGGAGATGTGGCAGTAATCTTCAAATATCTGAAAGATTAATTGACAAAAGCTGTTCATGTTTGTATCAAAACACAGGTGACAAATAATGAGTTTAATTTATAAGAAGACAAATTTCAATTACATGTTAGAAAAAAGAGTCCTAACTAATGGATCAATTTGACAGTCAAAGCAGTTTCCCAAAGAAGTACTGTGTTTTCTGTCATTGGAAATAATCAAGACAAAAATGAACAGACATCTTTCTAAAATGCATTAATCTGGATTCCTGCATTAAGTAGGGGGCTGGAACTGATATCTTAAATACACTATACTTACTTCAACTATAATGATTCTGATTCTACAACCTTTTGGATATCTGTCTATCTATCTATCTATCTATCTATCTATCTATCTATCTATCTATCTATCTATCATCTATTTATCTACAGGTGAAACTCGAAAAATTAGAATATCATGCAAAAGTTCATTTATTTCAGTAATGCAACTTAAAAGGTGAAACTAATATATGAGATAGACTCATTACATGCAAAACAAGATAGTTCAAGCTGTGATTGTGATGATTATGGCTTACAGCTCATGAAAACCCCAAATCCACAATCTCAGAAAATTAGAATATTACATGAAATCAATAAAACAAGGATTGTACATAGAACAATATCAGACCTCTGAAAAGTATAAGCATGCATATGTACTCAGTACTTGATTTGGGCCCCTTTTGCAGCAATTACTGCCTCAATGCGGCATGGCATGGAAGCTATCAGCCTGTGGCACGGCTGAAGTGTTATGGAAGACAAGGATGCTTCAATAGCGGCCTTCAGCTCTTCTGCATTGTTCGGTCTCATGTCTCTCATCTTTCTCTTGGCAATGCCCCATAGATTCTCTATGGGGTTCAGGTCAGGTGAGTTTGCTGGCCAATCAAGCATAGTAATCCCACGGTCATTGAACCAGGTTTTGGTGCTTTTGGCAGTGCGGGCAAGTGCCAAGTCCTGCTGGAAAATGAAGTCAGCATGCCCATAAAGCTCATCTGTGGAACGAAGCATAAAGTGCTCCAAAATCTCCTGGTAGATGGCTGCATTGACCCTGGACTTAATGAAGCACAGTGGACCAACACCAGCAGATGACATGGCTCCCCAAATCAACAAAAGACTGTGGAAACTTCAACGGGACTTCAAGCATCTTGCAGTGTGTGCCTCTCCATTCTTCCTCCAGACTCTGGGTCCTTGGTTCCAAATGAGATGCAAAAGTTGCTCTCATCAGAAAAGAGGACTTTGGACCTGAGTAACAGACTAGTTCTGTTTTTCTTTAGCCCAGGTAAGACATTTCTGACATGGTTTGTTGTTCAGGAGCGGCTTGACAAGAGAAATACAACATTTGAGGCCCATGTCCGGGATCTGTCTATGTGTGGTAGCTCTTGATGTACTGACTCCAGCCTCAGTCTTGTGAAAGTCCCAACTCTTTTGAAAGGCCTTTTCCTGACAATCCTCTCCAGGCTGCAGTCATCCTTGCTGCTTGTGCACCTTTTTCTCCCACACTTTTCCTTACGTATAACTTTCTATTAATGTGCTTTGATACAGCACTTTGGGAACATCCAACTTCTTTTGCCTTATATTAGTTGCAATTATCTCATATATTAGTTTCACCTTTTAAGTTGCATTACTGAAATAAATGAACTTTTGCATGATGTTCTAATTTTTTGAGTTTCACCGGTATATGTGTGTATACATATACATATATATGGGCGTGTACACACACACACACACACATATAAACATTATGGTAGAAGGATGAATTTTTAAATTATTCCTGCATACGTCATTTAACATCATGATAGAATTATTCTTGCATGACTGATGGCAACTTTGCACCCCTAGCATTTACCTTCAAAGAACTTTAGCCAAGAAGCTATCAATTACTTTTATATTATAAATGAGGTCATATAATATGTGCACAGCTAAGTTATGGAATATATTCATCTCAGATTTATTTCATTTTAGCTAGAGAAAGGAATGCAATAAAGTGTTACTAAATTTTACCACCATTATTTTGGTTTGGCTTTGATGCCCGACTGAGTATGACTAGATGCCCGACTGTTTCGCTTCTAGAAACATCAAAATATCTCTTGAATGATAATTTGGAGATGGATTCACTTCATGCTAATATGTAAAATTCATTTAATTTAATGACAAATATCTCAAAATAAATAGTTATGAATTCTTGTTCATTTTAGGCTTTATTGAAAAGTCAGTGGCCATATTGTTGATAGTGTCTTTCACATATTAAAAGAACAAAGCAATCAAGAGACTCACATTTAGTAATATATTGTAGAATTCTTGAACAATGTAGATCTCTTTAAAAAACTGGCTTCCAAAATCAGTTTTGCTTCATCCAGAAAGCTAATATTTCAGTACAAAAATAATATTTCAATAATTTTCATTTTCTACAATCTGTATCTATATAATTATGAACAGATTACCTTCATGAACCCAGGTAGTTAAAGCTAGTTAAAAATAATAAATTCCAGTCAAATGTTAATATTTAGAGATAATGAAGGCTAAAATAAAACATGTCATCCTTGAATGTTTTGATTATAGAGCCATTACTAATTTCTCATCACCTCTATTACCTATGGTATTTTCTTGCATCTATTGTCATCAAAAACATTCTTGATTTGTTGTCTGTATTAAGCCATTCAAGGAAGCCATAGACCTGTCATTTTGGTCATAACCTTAATCTGTTTTCTCACCTTGGAATTAATGTACTGTCTATTCATGTAGACTGAGTTTATTCAGAAACTGAAGTATTGGGCTGAAGAGAAAAAAATGGACAAGACAGGGGTAAGGATACAGCACAAAGGTCTTTTTAAAAAATAATTCTACTAATATGGATTATATAAACCACATAAAATGACATTCATAGGAAAGCCTATTAAGAATGCTTGATTACATATTATTTATAAATTATATCTCCTATCTTTTTATTGTTAAAATTTATTAAGCTTTAGTTTATTATAGTTGTGGGTTACCAATATATATTTCAATGCTTTGATGAGTTTAAGATCAATCTACATACATCTTCCTCCAATGGTGCATGCATAAAACATACATATGGAGTATTATGCTGATTTTAGAAAACTGCAGACTGATATTGAGTTGATTGATGTTGATCCTATGAATTTGATGTGCAGGGAAAATATATTTCACAAAATGCATTGATTCTTATTTATTCTTGTATTTTTTACTTAGTAAATTGTGTATTATGAAATCCAACATGACTATGAGATTTCTAGTTATCACTAAAACTATGTGTTTAGCTAATAGCACAAAGGGGAAAAAGGTATAATTTAAAACGGATCCAAACATCCTCAGGTAGAGACAGAGAGGACAGTCTAAAAGATATATACACTGCTCAAAAAATAAAGGGAACACAAAAATAAGACATCCTAGATCTGAATCATCGAAATATTCTTATTAAATACTTTGTTCATTACATAGTTGAATGTTCTGACAACAAAATCACACAAAAATTATCAATGGAAATCAAATTTAGCAACCCATGGAGGTCTGGATTTGGAGTTACACTCAAAATTAAAGTGGAAAAAAACACTACAGGCTAATCCAACTTTGATGTAATGTCCTTAAAACAAGCCAAAATGAGGCCAGTAGTGTGTGTGGCCTCCATGTGCCTGTATGACCTCCCTACAATGCCTGAGCATGCTCCTGATGAGGTGGAGGATGGTCTCCTGAGGGATCTCCTCCCACACCTGGACTAAACCATCCCCCAACTCCTGGACAGTCTGTGGTGCAATGTGGCATTGGTGGATGGAGCAAGACATGATGTCCCAGATGTGCTCAATTGGATTCAGGTCTGGGGAATGGGTGGGCCAGTCCATAGCTTCAATGCCTTCATCTTGCAGGAACTGCTGACACATTCCAGCCACATGAGGTCTAGCATTGTCTTGCCTTAGGAGGAACCCAGGGCCAACCGCACCAGAGTATGGTCTCACAAGAGGTCTGAGGATCTCATCTCGGCACCTAATGGCTGTCAGGCTACCTCTGGCGAGCACATGGAGGGCGGAGCAGCCCCCTAAAGAAATGCCACCCAACACCATTACTGACCCACTGCCAAACCGGTCATGCTGGAGGATGTTGCAGGCAGCAGAACATTCTCCATGGTGTCTCCAGACCCTGTCACATCTGTCAGATGTGCTCAGTGTGAACCTGCTTTCATCTGTGAAGAGCACAGGGCACCAGTGGCGAATTTGCCAATCTTGGTGTTCTCTGAAAAATGCCAAACGTCCTGCATGGTGTTGGGCTGTAAGAACAACCCCCACCTGTGGATGTCAGGCCCACATACCACCCTCATGGAGTCTGTTTCTGACCATTTGAGCAGTCACATGCACATTTGTGGCCCGCTGAAGGTCATTTTGCAGTGCTCTGGCAGTGCTCCTCCTATCCCTCCTTGCACAAAGGCAGAGGTAGTGGTCCTGATGCTGGGTTGTTGCCCTCCTACAGCCTCCTCCATGTCTCATGATATACTGGCCTGTCTCCTGGTAGTGCCTCCATGCTCTGGACACTACGCTGACAGACACAGCAAACCTTCTTGCCACAGCTCGCATTGATGTGGCATCCTGATGAGCTGCACTACCTGAGCCACTTGTGTGGGTTGTAGACTCCGTCTCATGCTACCACTAGAGTGAAAGCACCGCCAGCGTTCAAAAGTGACCAAACCATCAGCCAGACAGCATAGGAACTGAGAAGTGGTCTGTGGTCACCACCTGCAGAACCACTCCTTTATTGGGGATGTCTTGCTAATTGCCTATGCTTTCTACCCGTTGTCTATTCCATTTGCACAACAGCATGTGAAATTGATTGTCAATCAGTGTTGCTACCTAAGTGGACAGTTTGATTTCACAGAAGTGTGATTGACTTGGAGTTACATTGTGTTATTTAAGTGTTCCTTTTATTTTTTTGAGCAGTGTATATCTTCTGAATTGTGAAGACTAGCTTCTGTCTTACCCACATTAAATAATTAAACATATTTTTAATTTATATATATTTAATTTATCTATCTACACATCACTATATGTGTGTGTGTGTGTGTGTGTGTGTGTGTGTGTATGATGGATGGATGGATAAATAGATACAGGTAAAACTCAAAAAATTAGAATATCATACAAAAGTTCATTTATTTCAGTAATGCAACTTAAAAGGTGAACCTAATGTATGAGATAGACTCATTACATGCAAAGCAAGATAGTTCAAGCTGTGATTTGTCATAATTGTGATAAGTATGGCTTACAGCTCATGAAAACCCCAAATCCACAATCTCAGAAAATTAGAATATTGTGAAAAGGTTCAATATTCTAGGCTCAAAATGTCCCACTCTAATCAGCTAATGAAGCCATAACACCTGCAAAGGATTCCTCAGCCTTTAAATAGTCTCTCAGTCTGGTTCAGTAAGAATCACAATCATGGGAAAGACTGCTGACCTGATAGTTGTGCAGAAAACCATCATTGACACCCTCCATAAGGAGGGAAAGCCTCAAAAGGCAACTTGCACAAAGAAGAACTAATGGCGCTGCAAGCCCTAAAAAAGGATAGCAGCATAATCATACTTCCAGCAGACAAAGGGAATGCCATACTAGTAATGGATAGAAAAGACTATGAAACAAAATTGACAGACCTACTCCAAGACTCCACATACAAACCCATAAACACGGACCCAACCACATATATGGAAAAATTAACCAAGAAAAAAATTATAACCAGACACATGAGCAAAGAGATCCAACAGATGATCATCCCAAGAGAAAAATCTTCCAGAAGCCCCAAAATATACGGCCTCCCAAAAATACACAAAGAAGGCATACCTCTCAGACCTATAGTCAGCTCCAGAGGAACACCAGTACAAAACCTAGCTAAACACTTCGCAAAACAGCTACAGCCCCATGCTAAAACAGCAGCTTCACCCGTACAAAACTCATACCACTTCTTGGAAATGATCAAAGATCTACACATGGAACAAGAAGATCTGCTTGTAAATTTCAACGTGGTTTCACTATTCACTCAAGTCCCGATAAAAGAAACTCTTGAAATCATCAAAAATAAATACCAACCAGCTAAACACCTCATGGAACTAACAGAACACTGCTTAACCAACACATGTTTCATATACAAAGGACAAAGATAAAAGCAAATTGAAGGAGCCCCTACGGGATCACCACCGTCACCCGTCATTGCAAACCTGTTCATGGAAGAATTTGAATCCAGAGCCCTGGCTAATGCCACCCACAAACCCAAACTATGGTTAAGATACATCAATGACACATTTGTGATTTGGCCCCATGGAAAAGAAAACCTAAACAATTTCCTAACACACCTAAACAGCACACACCCCAAAATCAAGTTCACCATGGAAACAGAAACAAACAAACAACTACCATTCCTAGATGTACTATTCTACAAAAAACAGATGGCACACTAGGATACACCATATACCAGAAGAAAACACACACCAACTGCTACGTCAACACCCAATCCCACCACCACCCAGCACAGATAAACTCTGTGGCCAAAACACTAATCACCAGAACCAAACGCCTGGCAGACAAGACACACATAAAGACTGAACTATGCACCCTGACTAAAGTACTGACAGCCAATGGCTTCCACAAAAGCAAAATCACTGGCTTGATCCACAAAAACACACTGAGACATAATGGAGACCTAGAAGATGAACAGACCTATGGAACAGCTGTCCTGCCCTACATAAGAGGTACTACAGACAAAATCAGTAAGATACTACACAGGCATCACATCAAGACTGCCTTCAAAACAGACAGAAAAATAGCAGCCATCCTTAGAAACCCCAAAGATAAAATTGACCTGGAAAACCAAGGCATATACGAAGTCCCCTGTGCATCATACACTGGACAGACCAATAGAAAAATAAGTACCCGCTTGGAGGAACACAAAAATGCAGTAAAAAAGCTGGAACACACTTCCTCACTAGTCCAACACATGAAAGCCACAGGACATAGCATCGACTTCAATGGCACCAAAACTCTAGCCACTATAGAAAACCCCAGCCACAGAATCATCAGAGAAGCCATAGAGATTGAAAAAAGACCTGAAAGCATGAATAGAAGAGATGATTCCACCAGACTGTCAATTATTTGGAAGCCTGCACTCACAAACAAAAAAATCTCCACACCACTAGCCAGGCAAACACCTGAGCAGAAACAGATCCCCCCTGATACCTCCAGCTCAAACACACCCCAACCAGGCACCCAGATGAAACCTAGCTTCCTAATAAATGATAGCCGTCCATTTACTCGGAGCCAAGCTGCACTGAAGGCCTCCAATATAGGAACACAATGTTGCCAGCCAATCAAGACACAAAAAGAGCCACAAAACAGACAGAAGATATTAGAAACACCAATCAAGCAGAACACAGCAAACTCCAGACCAAGACTCCCAACCAATCAGGATGAAGAAAAAACCATTCTGGCACAGCAGTAGGCTGCCCCAAATTTAAAACTGAAACAACTGTAAAAGTCTGACTCACAGACGAACACAATACAGAAGCCTGATGATGGCAGATGAGATTCTGCCAAAATGTTGCTACAACTTTAAAAGCACAACTACAATGACGTGGGAAAATACCCGAACAAAGCTGAATACCATACATACATACATACATACATACATACATACATACATACATACACACATACACATACACATACACATACATATATATACATATATATACTGTACCTACATTATATATATATTATATTCATATCATATCCATATCCATATCCATATCCATATCCATCCATCCATCCATCCATCCATACATACATACATACATAGTCTACATGTGTATGCTCATGAAAACCACCGAATCCCTAATTATAGAAAAAGCAAGGGGAGACTTTAAAACTACAGAAAAAATAACTTATGTACCAAAGAAAAGAGGTTAAATGCAGTAAGTACAATACTATTGGATCTCCTCTTCCTTGAGGCTTTGCTTTAGACGTGCAATGGTTAATTACATCAAAGGATAAGAACTCAATGGTTATGGGTCAATGAACCGTGTAGGGGTTAATAAGGCAGTGGTCACAGGTAAAAATGAGTTTGCTGATATCGTAATCTCTCATTCCAGTATTATAAATAGTAATGGTTTTCTCCCAGTGAGGGCAGGAGAGTTTTTATTAGAAAACCCGTATGAATACATGCAGGGGAAAAGGGCAATTATCTTGTTTCTTTTTTTTCTGTTTCTTTTGGAAAGAATTCTTCAGAAATATAAAGCCTTTTTTGAATACAATGGTATACATTAAGATAGGCTTATTTTTCCTGATCTTTAACTGTGAAGATATTTTCTAACTTTAAAGTGAGAAAAGTAGGGTGTATTTCCCAGTTAATTTATAAGAAGGAGGGAGACATCGTAAGGTTAGGAGGAGAACAAGAATAGTAAGAGTAAAGGTCCAGTTCAAGAAATTTTGTTGGTTGCCCACTTTATTTTCTATGCAAATTAATTTTGGAAAAATGCCAACTTAATATGGTATAAAGAGGCCTGATTGGATCAGAAAGACCTACATTATCATTTTCTATCCATTTGAGATTTCCTGACTAAAGTGAATATCCATACATATTTATTCTTCATCACAAACAGGAAACATCATCTGCCTCAAGTGCTTACAACAAATACATCTGGAAAAAAGCATGATAATGCACAATTTGTAAAAAAATGAAAACAGTGGTCTGTCTATCAAGGTATCCACTTGAGCTTGTTGGTTGTTGTCAGTTGCGAAGTCGTGTTTGACCCATTGCAACCCCATGGACAATGTTCTTCCAGAAATTTCACACCTAACAGCATTTGTCATCTATTCTTACATTTACAATTCTATTTTCTTGGATGTACATTTCAATAATCTTTCTTCCCTATGAATACACCAAGTTCTCTATTAACTGAATGTAACTACCAACATAAATCAAGTATTTCAATTCAAAGTGTTATGGAGAATCTGTCTGCAAATATTTGCTGTACTAGTCAATGGCTCTGTAAAAAAGCCTTTTCCTAGGATCACATGATAACTGCAATCCCAGAAAAGGGTTCATTTGAGTGAGTAGCAACACAATAAAATCACAGGCATTTCATTAAGGCCTTCTGAACATCAACATGCATTTTCCTGGGAGACAAAGCATCTACCATAAGAAATCAGGAAAAGATACAACTTTAAATTTAAGTAGATACATATTTTTGGTCCTCAATATACAGTATATGGCAATTCAATTTGAATGCAATTCAGTTGCAAAAGTTTAAATATCACTTCAAAAGATGGCATACAAGAAATAGTTAAACTAACACATTTTAAAATAAAGACAAAATATAATGGATTAAAAGGCCTCAAGATGACAAGTTGCCGGAGGCACACATACAGGAAGTAGCAAATGAAAATCCAGATTTTCCAACATTTTCTATTTCAGCACACAGTGCTTTCCTTATAGTGAACCATTTAAACAACCTTAAGTGTGAGAAGATGATTATGATGTATCATCATGATTCATCTACAGTTTATGACTCACAGTTGTTTCTAAGACAATAAATGAATCTGAAAAAGACATTCTTCTCCATTCCCTATGTTTAGAACAGCATGAAATATTTGAATACCAGTGAATTAATGTTAGTATAGTGCATTCCCTCTAGCTTATAATGCATGTGCAGCATATCCCAAGGTTTAGTCTAACATAAAGATCTAATTTATATGGCTGCTACTATACAATTTTCTGTATATCGTTATCTTCTTGTGTGGCATGCCCAGTTTGAATGCATGTATATGTACTGTATAATATATAAGTATTTAAGCATTTTCTGCATTTTAATATTTGATTTAGAATGAAAATGCAAAACACAAAGGAACCTTTCAGATCTAAAGCTTGGCAAGAGATAATGAATTTATATAGCAAATACAGGAGAACAAGAAACATGTCACCTTAACATGAAAGTGCTTCTCTGAATATGTCACAAGGAATTTATCTGGGGTCTTGTTCTTGACAAGACAGAAAAAGATGCAAATACCATGTTAACAGAGCAAAAATCAAAGAATGACGTCCAGGAGGACAAGCTTGCTCAGATAATTTATCTACATAATATTTGACAGAGTAATGGCAACATCTAAGCTAGTAACAAAATTGCTGATGAGTCTGCTGACTATGGTCCTGTTTTAACTAGTAATCTGTCTTTCATACCCTCTGATCTTTATGTATTCAGTAAGGAACTAAAAATAGATTTAGATAATGTTAGTAGAGGTGATGAATGAGCAGACTAAATCCAGAAAACTAAGGATGCAATAAACTTTACTGGTCAACTTTATCTTAGAGGAAAAACAAACTTAAAAGATACAAAATAACATAAACCCAACATTAATATAAAAAAGGTCAGATTTGACAAAGGACAAAAGCATGTATATAACTCATATACTGTAAAGTATGTGTGGCATTTTTTATTTATTTATTTATTTGATTTGTCAATCGCTTACAAGATAATAGGTATAATTATATACATAGTTATGAATACATGAAATGGGTACATATAAGAAAAATAAAATAATAGGACAGGGACGGTAGGCACGTTGGTGCGCTTATGCACGCCCCCTACAGACCTCTTAGGAAAGGGGTGAGGTCAATAATAGACAGTCTAAGGTTAAAGTTTTTGCGGTTTGGGGAAGAAACCACAGAGTCAGGCAGAGTATTCCAGACATTGACCACTCTGTTGCTGAAGTCATATTTCCTGCAATCAAGTTTGGTGTGGTTAACCTTGAGTTTGTATCTATTGTGTGCTCTTGTGTTGTTATGGTTGAAGCTGAAGTATTCATTGACAGGTAAGTCATTGCAATGTATGATTTTATATACCATACTTAGATCAGACCGAAGATGGCTTAATTCAAGGTTTTCTAGGTCTAGAATTTCAAGTCTGGCGGCATAAGGTATTCTACAACAAGTAGAAGAGTGGAGAAATCTTCTTGTGAAAAATTTCTGGACTTTCTCAACTGTGCTAATATCAGATACGTAATGTGGGTTCCAGACTGATGAGCTGTATTCGAGTATTGGTCTAGCAAATGTTTTGTATGCTCTTATTAGTAATGTGATATTACCAGAGAAAAAGCTATGTAGGATTAGTTAACAACTCTTAATGCCTTTTTGGCTATGTAGTTACAGTAGGCTCTAGCACTTAGATCATTAGAGATGAGTATTCCAAGGTCCTTTACAGAGCTTGGATCATCAACAAGGTCTTGACTATTCAGCTTGTATTTTATTTTCTGATTTTTTTTGCCAATATGTAAGACAGAGCATTTATTTGTTGAGATTTGAAGTTGCCATTTGTTTGACCATTCTGATACATAGTCAAGATCTTTTTGAAGGGTAGCAGTATTGTCTGTGGTATGGAACAGCTTTATATCATCAGTGAAAAGAATGCAGTTGCTCTTAATATGATCACAGATGTCATTTATGTAGAGTATGAAGAGAGCTGGTCCTAGAACACTGTCTTGGCGGACACCACTGACAGGTACAGATTTTGATAGGACACTCCCAATTTTGACCATTTGTTGTCTGTTTGACAGGAATGCTTCTATCCAGTTATGCAGTTGTCCAGAGATACCATAAGATTTTAGTTTTAGGAGTAGTTTGTTGTGTACCACTGAATCAAAAGCTTTACAGAAGTCTATGTAGATTGCATCTATTGTTTTGCCCTGATCGAGTTGTGTAGTCCATATGTTTTTGCAGTGTAAGAGTTGTAGATTACAGGACAGTTTTTTTCTGAAACCAAATTGTTTATTGGAGAGTAGATCATTTGTCTCTAAGTGGAGGATAATGGATTGGTTAATAATTGATTCCATGACTTTACAGGTGACGCAGCATAAGGAGATTGGTCTGTAATTTTCAACTAGGCTGGGGTCTCCCTTTTTGAAGATGGGGATGACCATGGTTTGTGACCATAGGTTAGGCAAGGAGCTGGTCCTGAAAGATTTTTTCAAAGATTATGCTTAGAGGTTATGCTATGGCAGTGGATAGTTTTTTTAAGAAGTAGGCACATATTCCGCCTGGTCCAATAGATAGAGATGGTTTTAGATTGTGTAGTGCTTTTCCAACATTGTCTTCTGTAAAATCGATATGTATTAGATCATTGTAGTTTTCTATGGTTCGGCTAGGAAATACTGGGCATGATCCACTGCTGTTTACAAATACTGAGCCAAATAATGTGTTAAAGATGTTGGCTTTAATGGTGTCGTCATTGCAGTCTTTACCATTAGATCCTATCAGGGGTGGGATGGACCCTGAGTCTTTTAGTTTGTTGTTTACAAAATTGTAAAAAGTGCAGGTGGAATTGGTACGTAGAAGGTTTTCCTCTTGTTTAATGTGATAATTGGTGCATTCAGTCTTTATCTGGTGGCATAAATTTTTGTATTGGCTTTTGAAATTGGCAACGTGACCAGATTTGTTTTTCCGCCAGAGTGATCTCTTTTTGGATTGAAGTTTCCTTGTTGTTATGGGTAATCTGTTTTTTTTTTGTTTTGTTTTGGGAGTTGTTGTTGGTACATATAGTTTGATGACTCTTTTGACTTCAAGTAAAAATATGTTGTAATGATCTTCAACAGTATTGCACCCAGTGAATAGAGATTGCCAATCAAGGGATGAGAGATTGTTGTCTATAAGATCATAGTTGCCTTTTTTGAAGTTATAATTGGGAATTACATCATTGTGATGATTTTTGTGTGGGCGAATGTTAAGACAAAAGTCAATCATATTGTGGTCACTGTTGGAAAAGGGTTCTTTAGTTTGTATTCCATAAATTAAATTCAAACTATTGCAGAAGATGAGATCGAGGCAGTTGTTTAGTATTGTTGGTTACTAATTGTTCCAGACCCAGATTTGTAACAGCATTGTAGAAGATTGTGTGTATGGGTTCAGTTGGATATTCATTTAGGGTCCAGTCAATATGAGGTAGATTGAAGTCACCAAGAAAGATCTAAGACTGAGTAAGAAAAGTTAGCATGTTCTATGCTGCATTGGGTTGCTGAACAGGGGGTCCTAATTAAATCTAATACTATATAAAATAGGTTAGGACAATTTTAGGTGCTAAAAGAATAACTAACCCTTCAATATGAGTCAGATTCCACCAACAGTCTAATGCACAAAATGGCTGCATTGACTGTATGATACAGAGAATATTATGGCTTGAGTTCTAGGAAAGTTACATTTGTAAGTATATGGCAGGAAGTTTTAGACATGTTTTTTGGTCTAAGGTTCCTGAAAATCCCTAAAGAAGTTGAGGGGTAGAGTTAATTATTTAATTTTCAAGAGGTTTTGCACAGCCCTCAAGACAGATTTAGGATTTGTTCAGGCCTATATCAAGATGTCAATCATACCCAACTCATTAAATATAAAGTAGTCTATTAATTTGGTAAAATACTTCTTCTATGATTTGTGCAGAATAGCTTATATTTGCAATAATTCTAAAAATACTTTATTTTCAATGGAAATTATTGGGAAAAAAAATCTCCATATATCCTCAAGGATGCCGTCAGGTTTAAGCCCAAAGTTACCACAGTGAGATCCAGTAGAGTCCAGTTCTTTATTTGATTACACCTAATAGTCAGAATCTTGCCAGCTACTGCTATAACCTTTTAACTGGATAGATATAGCCAGGAAATTTCAGGATATGGTTATGCTAAATCTTTTTCTCCCTCCCACCATTGAGTTCAGGATTGTGCAGTCTCTCATCTTGATCCCCTATCTGGAATACGATGCCTCCTTCCTGGGAAGGCATGGTCCTACAGCAGTCATTTTACCCCTTCTTCAGGTGCACATTCCATCACTGTGCCCCAAGACCACATTGACTGATGCCAGCACTTCCCACTAATTTGAAAATTTGCAGTTTTAAAATGATTTGGAAAGAAGGGTGTTGTTGGGGGTCTCTAAGCTTTGCCGCCCTAAGCTACTTAGTCTTCACCTAAAGGTGCTTCTGAATGCCTACTTTTACCAGGGATTTTTCAAATAAAATCTTTCCCGAGGAAAAAGACATTTTCCAAGGGCTGTATATTGGTCATAGCATTACCCTTTTCAGCCATAGGTGAGTTCTTTGGAGGCAAGGAAGGAGTTGGCAGCAATAAGAAGCACTTAGTAATTCAACCTAACTATATGTCTATAACTATTGCTTTTTAAAGCATTTTGAATACACACGGAAAAAAAAACCTTTTAGGACAAGTGGAAGGATATATTTTTCTTGAATTAATTATCATATAGAATTAATCATATACAATAATTGCTTTCAAAGTACAAAAAGTAGTTAAGAATTATAATTCAATTTACATTTAAGAAAATCATGATGTGACTGCGCTTCTCTTACCAGCTATAAAAAATGTTTTTAACTGCAGCACTGAAAAGTCTTTTTCAGTATACCTTCCTTTTCAATCCTTCTAACTCCTCTAATCTCAATTAAAAACTGTTTTTATTAAGTTGCTGTACTTTTTTATTTGAGGTATCCTTAAAAAAATAGAAAAGTTTAGGAAGACAGTCTGGACTATTTGTGTTCAAAAATGTTCTTTTTTAAAAGTAAAGAACATAACATTTATTTAAATTATTAGTCTATTTTATGATGGACAGCATATAATGAAATACCTGAGGTCAATTTTTTTATGAGTTCTTCATACTGCTCATCAACTCTTTTCAATTTTGTATTTTTGTACTATTCTTTGTTTACAGATTTATTATTTTGCATTTTGGGAGAAGAAAGTTACCTAGCTCTAAAACTAAGCTTTTAATTTATTAGCAAAATCATATTATGATGGTACTCCATGTAAAATAGATGCTAGACTGAAATTCCTGTCCCAAATACATTTTAATGTGGGCATCCCCTTGTAGTCTTTGGTAAGTAAAAATAAGACATGAAATAAACATTAGGCATCAACTCTTAAGCTCTCTGTCATGAGTATACCAAGGCTTCTAACCACAGAGTTCAGCTGAAGGTAACTATCTGTCAAATGTAATCTGTGAAAGTGAATATGCTTAAGCTTGTGCTATGAATCAACCAAAATTGCTTTGGTCTTATTGACATTCCACTGCAACAAGCTGCAACTTCCTGAGCCCAACAACACCAAGAGAGCTTCTGTGACAGAAAGCTTAAAATATAGAGGCAACTAACATCACAATGGACATGGTGCTAAACTTTATGATCCTTCCAAGCTTCAGCAGAAATTGGTCAGTCAGTCATCAAGTAGAATGGAGGGCCAGAAGTCTTTGTTATACTGTGTAGCCTTCAGTGAATCTCCACGGTTAATAAATCATCAGAACTATTATCAAGGAGTACAAATATGATTGACAGATAAAGGCCACTTGAAGCCACCATATTCTCACCTACTTGTTTCCTGGAATTGTTGAGGGGAGGGGTGAAACAACTTTCCACCAAGATGGTTTATCAGTCATTGACTGGGATTTGCCAAATGTTGAATATTTTGTCAAAAATGAAAAATGTTTGGCTAAATGTTTGGACTTCTGTGGTTAAGCAAAATCTTACTTGATTTGGTATGTTAGTGTGTTGGACTAGAACTTGAGAAAGCTGAATTCAAGTCAATTCTTAGCTATGGAAATTCATCTTGTGTCAGTCATCTTGCATTAATCACTCTGTCTTAGCCCAAAATTACCTACAGATTCTTGATATAGGGGGATAAAATCAGGAGAGACAATCATATAAATTACTCTGAGCTCTGGAAAAAATGAGTAAGAAGAATATGAGAAACGGTTGTAGGGAGGAATGGATGAACCAATTTTGCTAATATAATTGCAACCCCCCCCCCTTTTTTTTTGCATTATACAAGGTATACCAAAAGATAGGCTCAAAAACCATAGTATTTATTTTTATTGTTTTTTTTTCAGAAAAAAAATGTTATTAGGAATCTTCAAAGGCCATGCATCAAATAGTAAGTGACTAGAAGAAAATGGCAACCCAATTGGAACATTTATCTATGCTGATCAACAGTATTTGAAGAATTTGCCAACAGAAATGTACAAATGCCTAAAAACTTTTTATTTATTTTGCATTATTCTTTCATTACTTAAAACTTACTTTAAGACCCTATCAGATAAATCTACCAAGTTTGAAGTCATTCCTAGAGACTCAATGTTCTGAGGCAGATGTTTACTAAGAAAGATCTTCATGATTATATGACATTATCAGATATGGTTTTGAATCAGCACAAACTGAACCGAGATCCTGCTAATCAGTCAACAGCACTGCCTGGCACTTTTGCACTAAGCTCTGACATTCTCTTGCTGCAGAAGAAAGTGCCCAGGGACACTGTCTGATTAATGGTGGGGGCTCAATTTGCTTCCAGTGGGGATTTGGATAATTCCCAAGCTCCCTAAAGCAGGACTTACCAAAGTGTGAAGTGTACCTCCCTTAGGGAGGTAAAGACAAGAGTCCAAGAAAGTGTAAAGAACCTTTTAGTTATAGTGTTACAATAAATCCACCTTTCCCTCATTTGGTTTTTAGAATTTTTTTTAGGGGAAGCGTGTATATTAAAGTTACACTAAAAGGAGGTGTGATGGCAAAAAGTTTAGGAATCTCTGCCCTAAAGCCTTTGGGGGAATAGCCTGAATTTGCTGACTTTTTTCATGACTAGCTTTTAAAATCTGGTAAAGGGTTTTGAATAGTTTTATTGCAGGGATGTTTATACTGCTCCTCTATTTTTAACATTTTATTGTTGCTATTTTATTTTATATTTCCCTGGGAAATATAATGGCCTAAAGAGCAAGTCACAATATGTTATTAAACAACAACAACAACAAAAATTCCAGAAGGCTTTTTCAAAAGCATCTACCTTTTCAACTTCACTAATGTTACAGCAACCATTATTCCAGGATTTTTCCTAGACCACAGAACGTACGATATAGAAATGTTCATAACAATTGTCGTTTCTACCAAAAGAGGAAAAACAAATTGAGAAGTTCAAATGAGGAAGAAGGGGTTAACTGTTGATTCTCAATACTATGCAATCATTATTTTGAGAATTTTATACAAATTTGACTCCACTTGCACACACCCCTGCTCCCTTTCCACAATGTGAGCACGTGAGTTATAACTTATGTTCTGGTTTAAATCCTGAATTTACATGTTTTCATTTCTGAAATTATCCTGCCCTAAGGAAACAATCCTTATGCTGTTTTTATGGAACCTGAAATCTCTCTTTGAAACACGTACTTTAACTGGATAAATGTATTCTCTATTCCAGAAAAGATCAGGAGTCAGCATTCCACTGTTCAGAATGTTGCTCATTATGCTAAAACACGGCTTCTAATTTGTTCCAATAAATATCTTGATGTCTTGATAATGGGAAGATAGATACTGAAAATAAATGTCTATAAATATTCTTATGTACAATTGACAACAGTCTCATTTTTCCCCTCATGGTAATTTGCAGTCTACTCTGAGTTTCTCAAAATTCCAATGTTTTCTTTCTCACTCCATGTTTTAAGTGTTAGGCTTCTCCACAACATCATCAAGATGTACAATTGTGAAAATATTTAGAAACTAGGTGGGAAAAGGCAAATGAGTTGGTTGCTGGAGCAAAGTCTTTCTTCCATAGATTTATTACTTAAAACGCATTTGGTCTGAGAATAATCCATTGACATTTTTAAATTTCTTTACTTTTTAACCACACCCTATGGACTTTCCTGCCCATCTGCATCCTTTGCAAATATCTTTGTGATTATCTGAGAGGAAAAGCATTCAGTGTTTGATTGATCTGTTCACCTCATTTTTGTATCCTTTTATTATCTGACCTCATGGAAAGAATTTGATGGTATCAGTAATAGAGATACAACCAGGAGGTTATCTAGCAATTCCTTAGTCTCAAAGCTGTTGGGGGTGGGGGAGGAGAGGCTCAGAAAAAGTTGAGAGGGAAAGAGGAAAATAGAGATGTGTCTCCTAACCTTTCCCTCTGAGGATTTGCCCACTTCTCTGCAAAGCTAGGGCAGAGGCATTAGACAGAAAAAGAAACCTCATCAGGGGATCAGAGTGACAGAACTGTCATAAAACAGAGGATCCAGAGAGGATAAAAGAGGATTGGTAAAGAAGAGTAAGGGGGAAAGGCAGAAGAATAGGGTCGGGAAGAGCAAGTTATCTCTTTCCCTTTCTTTCTTTTGCCTCAGGCCCATATCGGCTTTTCCCTTTTTTTGACTTAACTGGGATGAATTTTAATTGCAGTTTCTTGGCACATTTCATAGGCTGTATATTTTCCACTTGTGTGGAGTGGATTTCCCATTCATCACAGGATTGCAAACAAAATCCCCAGTGCATTTTAGCTTTATCTTTCAAAGTTAGCTTTGCTTTAAATAAAATCAATAACTTTTGAACCATTTTGACTGTCTATTACATACTCCCACATATGTTTCAAATATAATGCTTACATGGTTGCTTGATCCTACCTGTTCACCATATCAATATACAAATTCTGGTGGGTAAATACAGTTCACATAGCAATCTTCAGTTCATGCTGTTTTGGGGAATATGGGCATTTGTTTTAGAAATGAGAACAAACAAACCACATACTAACATTTGGTAGTTTCTTCTTTTAAAAGCTCAATATTTCACATATTCACTGGTTAATCCCTTACCTCTTCAAATCCTCTCTTTATCCCTCCAGTGATCAAAGTCCTTGACTATTTCTTTGACTAAACAGCAACATTCAATATAACCCAACTAATTTGTATTGCCCTCAACATCTACAAAAACTCAGCTGAATCAGTCAAAGTGTTTACAAGAGAATTTCACTTTTTTTTAGTAACTGCTGCAAATTCAGTATCATCTTTCACCAATATTACTATAGTTCTTCCAGCTTTATATTGGTTCCCTTCCTGCACTAAAACTCTTTCTCTATCTTGGCATTTTAAATCCTCTTTCATTTTCTTGGTTGTCTCTCTTATTCCAATAATATCTTTCTTATCCTTGAAAACACGTCACTCCAATTCAGCAGTCTTATTACATATGCTCCTAGCATTTGTCTAAAAGATATTTTAGCTTTTCTCTTTGCCCTCCTTTACTTTTCTGCCTCACTATCTCCTACAATGCTAATCCCTTCTCTATGGAAAATGGTGTTCCTTCGATCCAAGACTTTCCTTTTTTCTTTTGCACAGAGGGCCACTGGTTCAACCTGAATCCCTCAAAGAACTACATAAATTAAAAGAAAAGAAGAAACCAGTGATGGGACTTCACTGAGCAATCTGAAGCAATTAATGTGATGTCGAAGAATTAGCAGATATTCATAAATTTAACCACATTTGGAGAAAGATCAGGGGAAAAAAAACCAAAATATGGTCTGCCCCTGAAATTGCCTCAGCTATTTCAGTTAATCTAAGAGGTTCTTTATGAACAACTTGCAAAGATCTATTCAATGCAGAGGAATATTTCAAAAATAACAAAACAATGTGTACTATGAATAAGAACCTTATTAATCTCTAATGGCATTTAATTTAGTCTCAAACAAACCCAGTTTTCTAGAGGGTTAAATTAATTCTACCCAAATCAGGCCTGTCATGGGAACATCTTAAATTAGTCCACTGACCTCTGGAAAAAAAGAATTGGAGAAAAAACAGTGGCTGAAAATGCAAGCCTCTTGATTATTAAACCCACTGATAAAGCATCAGGAGTGGAGATTTCCCCCCACACACACACTAACTGGCCACCATGGTTAATCCTGGCCCATACTACTGGCTGGCCAATGTTAAAAGGTCTAACATTGTCATGAGCTCTCCAGGAATAATTGGGGAATAGGAATCTAATATTCCTGAAATTGTGATTTAAGAACCAATTACTATAATTTTGGTAGAACTATTTGTAGGAGATGTGATCTGGTGGCATGTTGTTGGGTACAGCACATCATCAGGATAAGTCCTACAATATTATTTCATCCAATTAAGGTAATATATGATTTGGTGACTTTAATCTGTTGCAGGATTTATTATTGGGCTGTATAAAGCCTGCAGTATTTAGTTACTCTAGTTTTCAAAATAAATCTTTGCGTACTAATTGGTGAAGGATGCAGGTCTTGAATACATATATATCCCTAAAGAACTGAATTTAAATATTTTTCTACTATATCACTTTAAAATTATTTTGTGATTTTAGATCTACATAATACCCACAACTACCCAATGCAAAAATAATGTGACTTCTTTGCCATAGAGGATACTATAGAAATTGCCCAGTACCTACTTTCTGTCACTGTGACTCTAAAAGAAATTCTATGCTCTGACCACTTCTGTTCATTTATCTACTTTACATTATTTTCTCTATATGACTTGTGTTTAGGCTGCATTTATGAATATAGAGTATGAAGTTATTTTGAAGCTACAAGCTATTTAACTGTTATTGATTTTTAAAATATCTTTGTGATATTATTTATTATTATAACATTTTTATCCTGCCTTTTTATATATTTAACTCAAGTTGATGAACATAAGTAATACTCCTGCTACCTATTTTCCCCACATCATTATTAACTGAGCTGGGTCAAGAGAGATAATGACTGGGCCAAAGTCACCCAGTCAGTTTTCATGCCCAAGGTTGGCCTGATTTCTAGGTCAACACTTCCTCCACAACATCAAACTAATATCTTTTGGATAATTAGATAGATGAGACAGATACACAGCTAGTATATATAGATCATTGATCCAATTCCTAAAGTCCTATCTGTGGTTTACAGACTATGTTCCAAGAAATACACACCAAGTTTAATAGGAATAATAATAAGCGACAAGAAGCTAGTGATAAGCTTCTCTGCAAGATTGAATTAAACGTTTTCTATTTACTTCTTGCTTTAGATCATATTCTGGGTTCAAAAGTGGCCTGTTTGGTGCTATCCATTAACTGCTTCTAGTATACAGTAAAGTGAATAAATAAGTAAACTCTGTGGTTTCTTCCCCAAACCCCAAAAACTTTAATCTTAGACTATCTACTGTTGACCTCACTCCCATTACTAAGAGGTCTGTAAGAGGCTGTGCATAAGTGCACCAATATGCCTACCTTTCCTGTCTTAATGTTCCTTTTTATTTGTATCCATTTCATGAATTTATAATTATGTTTATACTTATACATGTTATCAATTACATGCTGGACAAATACAATAAATAAATAAATAAATAAAACAGTGGGTGAGAAAACCAATTTTAAAATGTAAATTCCAAAATAAGTGAAACACATGGCTTAGATCAAAGCTATTTAAAGCATGAGTCATTTCCCTACTGTCTACCCAACATACTCTGTTTATTAGTGGTCTGTTTTTTATTGGTCCTAGGCTAGCTTTGATGTCAACAACAAATTTAAGTTTTCTTCATGGTACAGGCTTATAAAGTAGAATAAACTGCCACTGTAGTTGAAGCAAGGCCCCTGCTTACTGCTTACTAAATTTAAAATCAGAGCGAAAACATATTTATTTTCAATGACCTTGTAAAACCACTGTTTTAGCTTTTGTGTTCTGTACCACTTACATTTTAATGCTTTCGCTATTTGTCAGCCATTAAGCAAATGAATGGCAAACACATAGTCCTTGTTATGTCACTTAACAACTGTTTGAAGTTAGATGGACTTACAAAAATTTATTTATGACTTGTCCTCTAAGTTATAACTGTAGCACGATCCCTACCATCACACATTCACATTTCAGGTGCTTGGCAACAGGCTCGCATTTACCACTGGTCTCCCTTGGTCACATGACTGTGTTTTGCAATATTTTTTGTTGGGAAAATGGGAAACACCCATTGGATAAAATGGGTTTGCCCTCACTAGTATGTGGTTCATTTAATGATCATGGCAAATCACTTAACAACCATCATAAAAACTGTAGTGAAATTGAGTCTGGGGAGGGGAGGGGAGAGGAGAGGAGAGGAGAGGAGAGGAGAAGAGAAGAGAAGAGAAGAGAAGAGAAGAGAAGAGAAGAGAAGAGAAGAGAAGAGAAGAGAGAAGGGAAAGGAAGGGAAGGGAAGGGAAGGGAAGGGAAAAAGCAGAGCAGAGAAGAGCAGAGAAGAGAAGAGAAAGAGGAGAGGAGAGGAGAGAAGAGGAGAAGAGAAGAGAAGAACAGAGAAGAGAAAGAGAAGAGAAAGAGAAAGAGAAAGAGAAAAGAGCATAGAAGAGAAGATCAGAGAAGAGAAAGAAAAGAGCAGAGCAGAGAAGAGAAGAGGAGAAGAGGAGAGGAGAAGAGGAGAGAAAAAAAATAAACACATATGAATGTATAATCAGAAATCTACTGAGGTGAGAACTTACTTTTAATGTTTGCCACAGTGAATATTTTCTATTATGGTCTAATTGACCATCTCACTGATTATTTATAAGACAATATTTTAGAACAAATTAAAAAACACTTGATTCTAACACAGATCCTTGAAGTAGTGTGCTTCTTATTTTTCTCCATTGAGAAAGTTGTTCATTAATTGCTATTCTTTGCTTTCTATTTTTAATTAGTTCACAATCTATGGAAGGACAGGTCCTCCTTTCCCATGATCACAACGGTTGCTCAGGAGTCTTTGATAAAAATGCAGTTATAGAGAAATCCTTGATGGCAAGTTTTGTGAGCCTGAGACTGCAGTTCTTCCTTTTCAATCCATACTTGTAATGAAGATGTAAATGTTTTGTTCTGTATGCTTGAAATTGTCATGCGCTTGTCATTAAGCATAAAATACAGAGTCCCCAAAACATTCCAGAGAAGAAGGAAAAAGAAGAATTTACCAATTGGAAAGGATAAGTTTTCTCTTGATAGTCAAACAGTTATGATGTAAAGTGGTCTCATTAAATCATAAGTACTTTAACCTTTTCTTGAAAGAACTAGAAGATTTAAAGATTTATAAAGAAATGTTGCCCAAACTAAAACAAAGGCTCATATCTGACATGTATTGAAATGATAATGCTGATTTCAATAGGCATTCTAAGAGCATTTATCTCCCAAAGGGGTAATTGAAATCCAGTTACCTCTTTACATTTTGCATTTAAACTTCCTTTCTAAGGCTTTTAATGTGGCACTGCCAAAACATGGCAAAGTTATGCAAATGTGATTGAGCAAAATAAAAGCTAATATGAATATTATTAACTAATTAGTGTTACTGAATATGTAATAAGACATTCCCAAGTGGCAGTTCTATAGATGATCCATTTCACTCTAGTTTTGGTAGAAGTGCAAATGACAACATAGATCTGTTAAGACTCTTCAAAGTTCATGATTCCTTTATTCATTTATGAAGGGAAATATATAAACAAACATTAGGAAAACAGCAAAATAATCTAATTTTACATGATATCCACTACTAACACAGTAGGGCTATGTGATGCTTTAGATTTTTAGATTCCAAAAAAGTGCTTTGGAGAACATAGCAACTTGAAAAGTAGAATTTTTCTGCAACCCTTTAAAACAAATGAATTGATAAAGCTGCTTTAAAGAGATATAGATGGGTGCTGCATCTGTTCTGAAGCATCTTTCTGGAAGCTAGTCTGAAGCACCACATGGCCCTTATGTATCATTGTAATCCCATATTCCTTGCATAGAATGTCCTATCCCCTCTTTAGTTTTTACCTTATATCTAGTTAATAAATTCTATAGAACCTTTAGATCTAAGCCCTTATGCTAATTTTAGACCCTCTAGGTTCATGGTGGAGCTGCTGAATACTACTACTTCATGGCATGTGCTCATAGTACCAGTACAGAGGTCAGCTTTCAATTTTATGTGCTATTATGTCAGCCCCAAAGGAGACACTAACTCACTGAGTATGACACTAATGATTGATTATGAGTTATATGTAGCTGTGTCCTTCGGCCAGAGGAATAGTTTCATTATTTTGAACATCTAAAAGCCATCTAGGATGCCCAACATTCTGTACACAAGCTTTTCTTCCCCCTAACAAATGACATTTGGAATCTGAAAAGTACTGAAGTTTAGGTATGTGCTGTTAATGCAAATGGCATTTTGAGTGGTGGCTATTACACACGATAGTACTGATCTCTTACTTGTTAGGTATTTTAATCCAGGAACTTTATTTCTTCTCATTCAACCTAGAACTTTTTTTTAATAAGGCAAATGCTATGTTCAGCACAGCTAAGTATCTTGTGAAATATTTCAATACCTATTTTTACTGCTATGCTTGCTTGCTTTACAATCCCGTGATGGATATTATATGCAGGAATGAACACTGGTCATTGTTAAAACTCTGTTAGGGAATGCAGTTTGAAATAAAAAATGTATCATCCTTTGTCCCCCCACTTTATCATAATATTTTAAGTTAAATTCTACCACTTTAACATTTGTTCAGAGGTGCCCCTCTCATATAATATAAGACTTTAATACTGATGCTAAAGGTTATTTATTTATTTAACTCACCTGCACGCTAAGATGATTCCATTTCTTCACCAGAATTCTCCCCGGTGTCATTACTTTTATCGGTAGCTGCAGCCCATTTATAGTGCGATAATAAAACACTGTCTCTTTCTCAGAAATTGTAAGCTTGAACACAGTCTGCCCATGAACAGTTTTCTCCACTATACACCTTTGGAAACAATAAAGAAAACAACACTGAGGGTGAACTTCAGAAAGAGCAGTTGATCACTAGAGAAATTGGGAGGGGGAGTAGCGATGCAGGTATGAGTAACCAGGTATTTATAAAGCAGGAATTACATTTAATAGAATTAAAGTCAAATAAGTTATCATGGAAAGTTTCTGCTGGAGTCTTTTAAGCCTCTGTTTGGGGCTCTTTCTCTTCATTAAATTTATATAAATAACCTGGATTTGCAAGAGGTAGATGCCAATAAGCAAGACAAAATTAAGTTTCAATGGGTCAAAACCAAAGGTGGTATTCACCAGGTTCTGACCAGTTCTGGAGAACCAGTAGTGGAAATTTTGAGTAGTTCGGAGAACTGGTAAATGCCACCTCTGACTGGAGATTTTACAATATCCTTCCCCTGCCACGCCCACCAAGCCATGCCCACAGAACCAGTAGTAAAAAAAATTTGAATCCCACCACTGGTCAAAATTAATAAGATGATATTTTCAACAGAGATCTTTATAACTTAATGGCTAGAGTACCACAAATTAATAATAAATATCCCTGTATAAGCAGGACTAGATGTTTCAGGATATCACATGTGCTAAAAAAAGCTAATGCAATCCATCATTCAGTTAACAGAAGCATAATATCTGGACCACTGGAAGCAACACTGTACTTCTGGTACAATTTAAGGTTAGTGATACATTTGGATATCTGCACAGAATGGTAATCAGTACACTGAGAATTAATGGCAAAAAATTCTAATATGAACAAAGGAGCTAAATATTTTCAGGGTTCAGTGCAGAGTTTTAAAAAATCAATATAGCAGCCCTGATGGTGCAATTGAATTTCCATTTGTTTTGTTTTTTTAATGTATATTACACATATCCTTGGTATGTTTAGTCTGGAGAACATAAAGGATAAGCAAAATAATAACCTTCCAAATTCTGGAATACTGGCATTCATAAGACAGTCTAGCATTCATTTTGCTACTCTTTAGAATCAACGATGAAAATTGCAATCAAGCACATCAGAAGAAACTTCCTCATTAAAAAAATGTGTGTCAGTGGACACGTTGCTTTGAGAAATATTTTTTCTTTGTTTTAGAACTTTAAGCAGAATTTAGATAACCATATGTCAAGAATTTTGTAGTGGTAGCCTATACTTCTTCTTGGTCATAGAACTGGTTTAGGTTAAAACCACTTGAACTCCATGTTGATAATTAAGAAAGGTGATTTGTGAGCTGTGGGAAGACATGGCTTCCTGCAGAAGCCCAGCATTGCTGAGGGTAAGTGTAGGCTATACAAGAAAAGACATAATATTTCATTCAGGCCCCACCAAAGATACTTAGCTGTTTCAGGTGAATAAGAAAATTATTTCCATCCCATTTCTATACAGCAATAGCACTTATATACTGCTTCACAATTCTCTACAGCCCTCTCTAAGTGTTTTTCAGAGTTAGCATATTTTCCGTAACAATCTTGGTCCTCATTTTACTGACCTCAGAAGGTTGAGCTCTGACTCAGACCTTGGTCCTCATTTTACTGACCTCAGGAAGGCTGACTGACTACAGAATTTTACTTCAATATTGATGATGAGATGCTATTCTGAATCAAAATGTTACCTTAAAGGGAGGGGAGCAGCATTGGACAATTTATGTAGCACTATTCAGTTTTGTTACTTAATAAACTGCAGCTACTGTTTTTCAACAACTGTTGCATGAAGTCACTACCTCACTGTGCCATTTAATAAATAAGACAATGGCCACATGAATGTATCCTAATGTGTGCTAAAGTTGGTAATTAATACTGATAATTTGACAATTATCAAACTGATACCACCACATCCAATATTGCACAAACAGGCTTTTCTTTATTCAGGCTTTCCATTTGCCTATTTGAATCATGCTGGCACAGTGGTTAAAGTACAGTATTGCAGGCTAACTGCTCACTGCCAAAGTTTAATCCTGACCAGCTCAAGATTGACTCAACCTTCCATCCTTCTGAGGTTGGTAAAACGAGGATCCAGATTGTTGGGGGCAATAGGCTGACTCTGTAAACCACTTAGCAAGGACTGTAAAGCACTGCAAAGTAGTATATAATTCTAAGTGCTATTACTATTTCCCTTGCATGCCCTAAAATTGTCTTCCAAACGGTGAGCCAGTCTTCCATGGAAGATATTCATTCCCCTTGTAAGAATACACAAAAGGACAAAATCTTTGCATTTGAGCAAGATCAGCTAATAAATGTAACTAGATTCCATCCTTTATATTACAATGCTACACAAGCAAACAATAAAACATTTATTCATAAAATGTTCCAACTTTTCTAAAATATTACATTAGTTCAAGGTTAAAGGGCATAACAAAGAGAACTTTGTTGTTTTCCCACTGGAGTCCTGTGCTACTGTTTTCAGTTAACAAGAGTCACGATTCTTATCCAGAAACTGGTTTGTCATTAACTCACTTTTAATCAGACAAGATAAATGAAGTTTGACCATTATTCTCTTTCAGTAATGATTCTGATCCCATCAATTATTTGTCAACAGAATTTTAAGTGAACTATGCAATCTGCAATGTTGCTAAAAATGCATTTCTTAACATACTGCTGATTCTGCCTGCTTGTAAACATGTTGGTTTTTCAATATCAAATATTTGTCAAGGCACAGCCAAGAAGGAAAATATTTAGGAACTGGATTTATTCAGTTCCTGGATAAACAATAATTGGATAATCCAAAGTTTATTAATTTTGCTTATCTAAAAACAAATATCTCCATATGTGGACCCCAACAAGTATCCTGCCTTTAACAGAGGATGTGACCCTGATGTATAATACTTTAAAATCCATAAAGTTTTCACAAATGTGTGATTTACAACTAATTTCCCATCTGGTGAAAGTATGTCAATCTTGACATAACATAACTATAACAATGACAATAAACCTTTCAAAAAAAGGTTTGACTCCATATCAAAGTATGATAGGAAAGGGAATATCTTCCTACCATATTAAGACATGTATTATTGCCCTAGTCTGCTTTTTCTTTAAAGTGAAAAAAATCCATTCTGTTCAATTATTGTTCCAAGCACTAATTATCATTCAAATCCAGGTTGGCATCTTTTAATTATATGAATGTATCCATCCATATTTTATAGTTCAAGAGAAATTCTAAGATTAATAACTAGGTCTACTAGAATGTCTCTGTCCTATCGAAGTCCAGCCATTGTTATAATGATGAAGGTAAAAACCACATTGATTGATTCTTTTCACTCTGGCCATCCATACTTCCATTTTAATTCTTAACACTTGTGGAACACTTATGACAGAAGGCAGTGGTAGTGGAGGCTTCATGAGTACAATACTGCAATTATTTTCATGAAAGAGTACCATACATAAATTCAATGCCTTCCATGGACCACTGAATTATACTTATTGCCTTCCATCCTTCCCTCCCACCTTCCTTCCATCCTCTCCCTTCTCTGATCTCAGCAAATTACTCTGGGCATGGAACAATCTTAAAAATAAAAGTAATGAAATGACAATTACAAAAAACTGAAATACATAGCCTAGAGACATACATCAGTAACTAACACAACCAGGGGATGGATCCCTTCACAGATGTGAGACCACAGGTTTGAACACAAAGCTAGGTATTTAGGGCCTTACAAAAGGCCAGCATGGTTGGGAACAACTTGCTCTCTGGAAGGACAATGTTCTATTACTATGGTAGAAAAGACTTGTCTTCTGACCCATTGGGATCAACATTTCTTAGTCTGAAGGACTTGGAACATGTAAGTTCTGATGGACTAGAGGTAGAAACAGCTTAAGGAACAAGATGGATCCTTAAGTTCTCAGGTCCTATGCCATGGAAATACTTGAAAGATGACAACCGGCACCTTGAATTTCATCCAGAAGCACACTGGCAACCAGTGCTGCTCATGTATGTCATATATGTCATTTACTACCCATGATGCTGCATTTTGCATCAGTTGGAGCTTTTGAATACTCTTCAAGGACAGACCCTCGTACAGTGCATTAAAGTAGTCTAGATGGAAAGTCACAAGTGCATGAATCAAGTCCTGTGTCACCCCCAAAATTTGATGCCATAGTATGAATCATTTCCAATCATCAATGTTGATTGGAACCAGCCCTAAAGGAAAGAAGAGCAACAGCACAACATAGTTCCACCTAGCCTTCCAGAGTCAGTCCAAAGTGATACTATAATTATTAGTATTGAAAGCTGCTGAGAGGTCAAGGACAGTAAAGATGAATGAACAACCCTCATTCCACTTTCATCAAATTAATAAACATCCTGATCACATATCCAAGCCTGAATCCTAACTGAAAGGGATCCATATAATGTGTTAATCCAGAAGCCTCTGAAAATGCAGTAAGACCACCACATTCTCCATAACGTTTCCCAAAACAGGAAGTGCAGAGAATGGATGAGAATTGTCCAGACTACTTGATCAAGCAATGGATCCTTGAGAACAGAGTGCACTTTTGCCTCTTTAAGGGCCAGCAGGACTATCCCCTTCCTTTATATGGTTAATTACTTTAAATACTCCATTAATTTCTCTGTTTCTATATTGCTTTAAGATCAGAACATCAATATATCAAATATGTAAATAAGTGTTCCATGTGAAAGATGTAGAAACTTAACAATTCCCTAGCCCTAGGAAATGCCTCCTATTTATTGAATTTAGTCTCTTTGCTAACCATTGGGTTGTTGAATCATTGAATTCTATGGCAAGTATAGGGACTTGGTAAATACATACTCCCCAAAACTCTCTTAAAGAGATATTTGGAATGTGTATTACTGCTGTTCACATTCTCTCTCCCTCCCTCCCTCCCTCCCTCTCTATATATGGTAATGGCTTCACAGTACTCCACAAGGGGGCTCCCTCTGATTTGCAACACTGTGTGAGAGAACTACTACATCAAAGGTGGTATTCAACAGGTTCTGACCAGTTCTGGAGAACTGATAGTGGAAATTTTGAATAGTTCGGAGAACCAGCAAACACCACCTCTGACTGGTTCCGATCCCCATCTATTCTCTGTCTCCTGAGACAGATCGGCTGGGTTTTCTTTTGTTGCCCCGCACAGGAGAATAGAGCTGGAAAGCAGGTTGGTGGGGTGGGGAGGGAATGGGATTCAAGCCAAGAAATTGCTCAGCTCCTTCTACCTAAATCACCAAGAAAAAAAATGGGGTTGTTCAAGCTGGATGTTACAGAATTTATCTCCCTCTCACTAACCAGCTGCAGGGTAAAACAACAGTTTTTGTCCTATAAGTCCTCAACAATCAACAAGTACTCTAAATGATTTTTTTTAAAAACACTCATTGAAGTCTTTTATACCTAAGCTTGAAAAACATTCATATACAGTTCAGTTTTCTCCCAATAAATCAATCATGCAAAAGAGACAGCCATGGCTCTGAGACTCAATGTGGACCCCTGCAAACACCTAGATCAGCTGGCACAGATTCTTCATTCTCATTTCTGCTTCAGTCTTCCATTCACCACCACCAGCAACAGCCATTTACAGGGCACTTTCACACATATCCATATAGAGTTTACTTGGTTTACAATCAACAAGAGGATAACAAAATAGCACATTTACAGTGGCACAATGGTTAGAGTGCAGTACTTCAGGCTACTTCTGCTGACTGCTGGCTGACTGCAATTTGGCAGTTCAAATCTTAGCAGGCTCAAGGTTGACTCAGCCTTCCATCCTTCTGAGGTGGGTAAAATGAGGACCCAAATTGTTGGGGGCAATATGCTGACTCTGTAAACTGCTTACAGACGGCTCTAAAGCACTGTAAAGCAGTATATAAGTCCAAGTGCTATTGCTATTATACTTTTCAGACACTTGTAGACCTACGAATACATTAAATGATATAAAATCATTAAACAAGTTTATAAAGATACAAGGGAACATCAAATGGCAATAATGATAAAGCAGAACTAGGCAACCCTTTTGAAAATTGGGATGACTTGTTAGCTAAGAAAAAAAAGTCTTCAGCTGTTCTACTGTATTTGCTAATAAAGAGCATTAACTCAAGTAGAAAGAATAGCACAAAAAAATCTCTGAGACTGATACTATTA
Organism: Pseudonaja textilis; assembly: GCF_049901715.1. Classification (NCBI taxonomy): domain Eukaryota; kingdom Metazoa; phylum Chordata; class Lepidosauria; order Squamata; family Elapidae; genus Pseudonaja; species Pseudonaja textilis. The sequence goes on from NC_141990.1 coordinate 48,344,875, forward strand.
CCCACAATGAGCAGGTACATGGTCATCCTTGCCTGGAAATATTATTAAATCTTATCTCTAGCAATGAAGGCAGAAGAACATCATAATGTAAGGAATGTAAGGATTCTCTTGTGAATTTCATATATGTTATTGACTAGGTAAGTACTTTGGGAAAGAGCTTCAAAACATTTACTACACAAAGTGGAGAAAAATCTTATGAATATTGTTATCAAGAGTGTACTGCTTCAGCAATGTCAGGGCTTTTTTGAGGCAAATCAAGGTCAAATATTGAGCTAATAAAAATCTTACATCCCAATCTATACCCGTCTTCCATTGTGACAAACAATTATCCCCTAAATACAGACAGCTAGTTTACTAGTGAAGGCATTAAAATAGGAATGAGAAAATGTGGCAGAATTTTGGAGACAATGATTACTTCTGTTTTGTCATACTAGACAAATCTTTCCTTTTTACAAGGAAAAGCCCCAGAGTGTTCACATTAGTTCCATTGCATTGTACAGAAGATATACTCACCACATAACAGAACTGAAGTTGGCCTTATAGTCAGAGGTGGTATTCAGCAGGTTCTGACCAGTTCTGGAGAACTGATAGCAGAAATTTTGTGCAAATACCATCTCTGACTTGAGATTTTACAGTATCCTTCCCCTGCCACGCCCACCAAGCCACACCCACAGAACCGGTAGTAAAAAAATTTAAATCCCACCACTACTTGTGGTCAACAATAAGTGAAACGCATGTTTGTCATGGCTATACCAGACAATTAATATTAAAGTTCAAAAACATCCTTGCTGAATCATTTTTTGAATAGGATTGAATATAGTCCTACGGCGCTATAAAGAACCAACGAAGTCTTAATCAACAAAAGCGTTTATCAATCAATGGAGAAAGAACCTAATTTTTTTCCTTAGTCTATGTCTAGAGATTCACTCTAAAAGCTGGCTTTAATAATAATAAAAACCCCATCCTTCCTTACAAAATGCATACAGGTAGGAACACAAGCATGCAAACTGAAACATAGGCCTCTGTCAATGAGACAAAGTGGGCACCTAATCTTTCTACTATCCATGATCACAGAGCAACAGTTAAAACATTTCCACATCTACACTGTCAGTGGATGGATAGCTATTTCTAATTCGCTAGAAGGAAGCAACCCATACAAAGATAATCACTTTAATCTATTACTGCACCCCAGACATCACTCACCAGAATACATGAGACATCCCAAATCTTATTCTATCATGCCCCATATTACTAGAGGACAACTTCTGGACTTAGTCATAATAAAGCAGCCTGCCCATTCCACCTAGCCCATGTTGCACAAAATGTCCCCTCACATCCACATTCCAAAACATAACACAAAGGGATGATTACTTATTTTATCAAACTTCTCAACAGTAAATAGATGTGACAGTGTCCTATTTTATGTAATGAATAAATTAATGATAAAGAACACCATATTCCTAGATTACAGGAAAGATGAATAGAGTTGTAACAACACTAAATAATAATGTAGAAGGCAAAAGCTCAAAATAATCAATAATCAAAATAATCAGTCAAAGATGGTTATTGTGCACAACTGAGAATATTGATCTCATATCTATATTCCATTATATTTAGCTGGCTTCTATATGGTTAGGTGAAGGATTTCCATGGCCAAATTATATCTATTCTCAGTCTGTCCCAAAAAAGCTTTTTCAAGAAGCAACCTGACTTTCTTGTTTTCCTTTGAAGATGTTTTGCTTCTCATCCAAGAGCAAGCTTCTTCTTGGATGAGAAGCGAAACATCTTCAAAGCAAAACAAAACAAGAAAGTCCAGTTGCCTCTTGAAAAAGCATCTTTGGGACAACCATGACCTGAATGACCAAAAATCTCTATAGATATTCTGTGTCTGTTCACAGAAAAATTTCCCATCTGCTATAATGGACATTTCCACCTGCCACAATGAATGCAGCAGGCAAAACCTCAACATCATAAATGCCCAGCATGGAAGAGGGGGAGAGAAGATGGTCCCCATAGACTTCTAGATGTAATCAGCTGTTCAAATCACCAAATCATCAAAAATTTTGACTGAGGCAGGTGTTACCTGGATTAAGCTACTATAAGTGAGCTTCCATGGCTACCTGTTGACTAATTAGTTCTCCTTCATCCAACACCATACCTGCTATTTAAAATAGAAATGATAACGATAGTTCACAAATAAAGTTTGGTAATTAGCATGAGAAATGACAGCAGGCATGTAGTGTAATCAAACATCCACAATCCACAAATGTTGCCGAAACAGTCCAGTAAACCTGTACCAAGAAGTATTTCTAAGATTACATTAAAAACAGTGTTGTAACATTAGTGTGCCATTCGCTTTATATGACCTCGAAAGAAATTATGTCTATTATCATGTCTGATTTTACTGGTTGACTAACCATCTGCCAGCTACTTACATTACACCTTCTTTCTCGGGTTTCAACCATACAGATAAAGTAAATGAAACAGTAAGCTTCCGAGGATGAGGAGTGGAAAAACAATCCTTTTCACCATGAAAAATAATACTTGTGTTGCTAAAAGATCCAGGAGGCACATCATTTTGATCTTGCTGGATAACATTGCCCAGGCCTTCTGAGAGAATGGCAGCATAAGAAGCAGGAGATGATCTATACGGACACTTCTGAATGCAAAATTGCCGGATACAGAAGTTAATACTTTCAACCACAGCTGAACTTTGACAAAAAGTACTCCTTTCTGGCAGTCCACAGGTCGCTTGGGATGGCACAATGGAAATGTTCTTGAAAGCACCCACATTTTCAAGACTTGGGAAATGTCCCTGGGAACTGGCGAGAGGTAAGGTTGTATAATAAACGGTGATGGATGTTTCAATGGCATGAAGCAGGAAACCACAGTGCAGAACCAGGCAAATCATGTTTATAGGCAGGCTGCTTCTTGATAAGGCACCTTAAATAAATAATGACCGCTGCATCAGTGGAAATGGCCTTGGGCAGCTAGTTGAGAGATGATGCAGCATTTCTCCTTAATTTGAAATCCTGGCAGTGCTGAATTTCTTAAGTTGAGTGACAGATACTTGGAGCATGGTAATATCTAGAAATAATACAAAAAATATTTAAAGGGAATCGGTGCTTTATACCATATACAGATATACATACAATTCAGGCCACACTGACCTAGATCTGTTAGGGAAGGAAAACCAACTGAAACTGAAAAGACACTTGCAAATCTTGATATATTCACTACAATGGTATATCTCTTGACTTATACTGTATGGCAATAACACCATGTAAATGAGGTGGCATGGCTGTCTGAGACAAACAGAGAGCATACAACATCCTTATTTACCAATGCAGCAGGACTGTTTTAAGAGAGATGATAGAATATTTTTGAACTGAAATTTTCCATGAATATCTGAAACAACTTCACATTCTGCTGTACATTAAAAACTCTTCTGATTCCAGCTGTAGAGCTACTAAAACCCACTTAGTTACTGCATAATTGCAACTTTATCAGTTCTGCATCTGAAATATGCAGACACTTCAGATATACAGTATTTAATCATTGGTTTTATGCTGCGACAAGCAAAGCACCTAGCAATCTATTTATAAATGTGTACCTAATCCATTTAAAAAAGATACTCAAAACGTTAAAGGTAGAAACATACAACTTTAAATTTGCAAAGCATTTTGTGTCTTACCCCAATTGTCCATTTCACGCAGCTCCTTTTAGCCCTTAGCAAAGCTGATTAAACCGTATCACCATCTGTCCTGTTTGACTGTCTTCCTAGTAAAACTCTGCTCTTTTCTGACATTGAAGATAGAGCCTATGTCTGATGTACAGGTAAAGTGAATGCCACATCACTGTAAACGATAAGTACCTTTTACTTGTTATTTAACTGAGGAGACAGACTACTCAAATGTTCAGGTTAATAACTGGCTCATATGTCAAGAAGGCTAGGTTTGGTTACCTGGCAACTCCAGTAATTCCTTTCAGCTGGCTTGATAGGACAGAGTAGAAGCAACACTTGTGTACAGGTGAAGGTCAGGCTATAAGCACTTTAAGTCGGATGCCGGAAAACTGTCTGCTTATTTCTGACTCTATAACAACAGGGGAAAATGGCTGAAGTCCCCATTTGAAGGCAGCAGCCTCCTTGGTTGTTTGGCAATGTGTTTCAACATTTTTTAATCACTTTCATAGATAGATGGGAGGAAGACGAGCAGTGGAAAACTGCTAGATTCAAAGGGTAAAATATTTAATAAAGTCATGGACAGGACGTGAACAACTAATAGGCTCTTAAGCTCCTTCCTTGCCCTCAGGGGTTTCTGATTTCCATGTCATATGTCTTGCTTTGGAATAAGAGAGCCATCAAACTGATAAGCAAGGCTTCCTTATCAGGGAATTTCTCAATATTTTCACCTGTGGTAGTGAAATAAATAATTATTATTCATGATTTGCAAATGTATTTGTGGTATTTGAAATTAAATACATTTCTTTGTCTCTCAAATACTAGAAAGAGCACCGCTTATGAATAATTGGAAATGTCGGAACCAACTCAAGGCATGCCACAATGGCTTCTCTCTCTTCTAAGGCAGGAAAACGGTAATGTTCAAATAACAACAACAGAATGATGGAAACATAATCAAAGCCATCAATTTGCAGGCAGTAGCAATTATTTGGTACACTGCAAGAATGGTCACTGGCATTCAAATGGATGGTAATAAAATTTTCAAGCTATCTCCATGGAGAAGTCTAGTGCAGGGGTCCCCAACACCTGATCTCTGGACTGGCACTGGGCTGGGACATGCCAGCAACTGGGCCACACAAACAAGAAAAGCCTCATCTGGGGGATGCATGTAGCACACAAAACCATCCCCACTCTGGTCCGCAGAAAAAACTTTCTCCATAGAACCAGTCCCTGATGCCCCAAAGGTTGGGGGCCTCTGGTCTAGTGAGTTGTTGTTGTTTTTTTGCTATTTATAATTAATTTAGGGCAGGGGTGTCAAACTCGTGTCCCATGGGCCAAATGTGTCATATGCTGGCCCCGCCTCTGCCCGGTTTAGTGAAGGGGGAAAAAGTCCCAATCTGTCATGTAATGCTGCCATGACAATGCAAGTTTAACACCCCTGATTTAGGGTAAACACGCAAAGAGGCAAGTTATTAAAATAAATTTCTAATTGAGGAAATGGGCTTTCAAATAGTAAAAGAGGCTCAATATAAATCAATGCACAATCCATTTGAATATTTTTTTCCTGTGGGGTCTGACCTAGAAAACTGCAGAAGAATTAGATCCATGATGGTGAACCTATGGCATGCATGCTGGAAGTGGCATGCAGAGCATGAGAGCTGTCACCCAGAACTGATCATTGCACATGCGTGCGCCCACTGCCAGCCAGCTGATTGTCAGGTATCTGCTGTGCATGCACGGGGGAGACACATGCATGGGAAATGCATGTGCATGCACAGGGGGTGGAGTGCGCATAGGAAGTCATGCATGAATGCACAGGGGGCCTGCATGCACATGCACGGGGGGGAGTCACACAGGCATTCCATTATGGGTGCATGCATGCATGCATGTGTGTGCGCACTTTTGGCATGAGACGATGAAATGGTTAGCCATCACTGAGTTAAATAGAGCGCTAAAACAAAATCACATCTAAGCAAATTTTCAGTTGTCAAGAATACAACCAACAAGATAAGAAACTGAACATTTTGACCAAACCTTGTAAACTTTTCTTCTGAAGATGTATTGCCAATAACAAAGACATTTCTAAGATTCTATAAACCTAGGTAGTTTATAGAAAGAGTTTACTACACTCAGCAGTGTGTTTGGGGTATTGCATTCATGCTTGAGATGATGTTTCACATTTCAATATATGGATAATACATGTTATTAGATAATGCACTGCTTCAATCAAGACATTGTAGCATAATGAAGAATTATTTTGGTTTGTATTTTGCTATTGTCATCTGGGATTTCCACTCCCCTCCCCCAATTTCCCTATCTAGTATATGTTCCATAGATTTCCATAGTCTCCTATTGAAGAACCAATCAGTCCAACACTGATATATTTATGGACTACAGCCCAGAGTGGTTACTGGTTACCAGTTACTTCAACTTATGATCAGCTGTTTAGCAAACATTCAAAGTTATGACACACTTTCTGGGAGCACTTAAGACCCAGATTCAAAATTCTGACAGCTTCTCCCACCCCACAGTCATGTGCCTGAATTTTGGGTTGTGTGTCCATGTTTTACAATGGTTTTGTTGAAAGCCAGAATTTACTTCTAGTTTTTGGCAAAACTGGCCCATAGCAAAATATTCATATAATTAATAAACCCTTAATGAGCACTGCAAAAAAGGTTGTAGAATTGGGTTGGTCACAAGGGTGATTATATTTATGACTGTCATGAGTTAAGACCATGATCTGCAGGCTGCATTACAGTCATAACTGAAGGACTACCTGCAGTTGCTGCCATCTAACTAATCTAGATTAACCTAACCGTGTATTTTTAGCACTCCATTTTAATTAATATTTGATTTGATTTGTCAATCGCTTGCAAGATAATAGGTATAAGTATAAACATAGGTATGAATATATGAAATGGATACATATAAGAAAAAAATAAAAAGAAACAATAGGACAGGAACAGTAGGCACGTTGGTGCACTTATGCACGCCCCCTACAGACCTCTTAGGAAAGGGGTGAGGTCAATAGTAGACAGTCTAAGGTTAAAGTTTTTGGGGTTTGAGGAAGAAACCACAGAGTCAGGTAGAGTATTTCAGACACTGACCACTCTGTTGCTGAAGTCATATTTCCTGCAATCAAGTTTGGTGCGGTTAACCTTGAGTTTGTATCTATTGTGTGCTCTTGTATTGTTATGGTTGAAGCTGAAGTATTCATTGACAGTAGGACATTGCAATGTATGATTTTATATACTATGCTTAGATCAGACCGAAAGTGGCATAGTTCTAGGTTTTCTAGGTCTAGAATTTCAAGTCTGGTGGCATAAGGTATTCTGCAATGATTAGAAGAGTGGAGAACTCTTCTTGTGAAATATTTCTGGACTTTCTCAACTGTGTTAATATCAGATACATAATGCGGGTTCCAGACTGATGAGCTGTATTCGAGTATTGGTCTAGCAAATGTTTTGTATGCTCTCATTAGTAATGTGATATTACCAGAGAAAAAGCTATGTAGGATTAGGTTAACAACTCTTAATGCCTTTTTGGCTATGTAGTTACAGTGGGCTCTAGCACTTAGATCATTAGAGATGAGAACTCCAAGGTCCTTGACAGAGTTTGGATCATCAAGGTCTTCACTATTCAGCTTGTATTTTATTTTCTGATTTTTTTTGACAATATGTAAGACAGAGCATTTATTTGTTGAGATTTGAAGTTGCCATTTGTTTGACCATTCTGATACATAGTTGAAGTCTTTTTGAAAGGTAGCAGTATTGTCTGTGGTATTGAATAGCTTTACATCATCAGCGAAGAGAATGCAGTTGCTCTTAATATGATCACAGAGATTATTTATGTAGAGTATGAAGAGAGTTGGTCCTAGAACATTGCCTTGGGGGACACCACTGTTGATAGGTACAGAATTTGATAGGATGCTCCCAATTTTGACTATTTGTTGTCTGTTTGACAGGAATGCTTCTAGCCAGTTATGCAGTTGTCCTTTTTTTTTTTTTTTTGGTGGGGGGGGGGAGACCACTTTAGAAAAATAAACTTAAGAGTAGATAATTTCATTTTATTTGATAATGGAAACATTGACTCAATGTATAGCTTTTTTGGAAAAAGTCCTATGAAACTTTGGGAAAAGAAATAAAAACTAAAAGTATCCATATCAAACCTCATATATAAGTTATAAACTTCTAATTATTCTACCTTGCTGTTATCTGTAGATTAAAATGTTGCAGAGAAAAATAACTAAGATTATTACAAGATAACATCTCATCTAGGAAACAAAATTATTGCCCTTGGGACCTTTTAACTTGGAAAAAGAGGAGAAAGCAGAGAGGTATGTAAATATATTTGATGTGAAGGATATACCTAAGTTATTTTATCATTATCATTCAATTAAAGTAAATGATTTACAAATTCAAAGCAAACAAACAATATTTTTATGCACCAAATTTAACGGTCAAGCAGATTTCTCCATCACTGTATGTCAGAGAACATATGTATCTGTTGTTTGGGGACATTTGCATAGGTGTTCCATTTATATTTCTGCTAATGTAACATTCTGGCAAGGGGGCACTCAAACACAAAACAGGAAGTTGGACCAATAACATGCAGTTGTGATTTGAGAGGTGTGCACCTTGACCCATCTGCAGCCATCTGCAACCTATGTTTACCCATCAACCCCATCGGAGCCTAGGTATGCAGTGACACCTACAGGCACTTGCAGGCAACTCTAAATCAGCCTTCATATTATGATTTCCTTCAGCCACCATTAGAGAGCTTTAAAGTGAATTATATAAATAATTGGGAAAATGCTCTAGATCAGGGGTGTCAAATTCATGTCATGGTGGCATCACATGATGTAGCATGACTTCCCCCCACCCTTCAATAAACCGGGCATGGTTGCGGCCAGCGTGTGACACATTTGGCCTGCTGGTTGGGAGTTTGACAGCCCTGCTCTAGGTCGTAAAGCTGTTGTTTACTATTTTAATATATTCTTTCTAATGTCAGAGTCAAAATGTTTCTGATCAGCAGCTGTTAAGGGGCATAAGAATTTTCATATCCTGCTCTGGATTTTCAACTAGAATGGGACTGTCTGCTGGCCTACATAAGCCTCTGACAGATCCAACCAAACTCTATACATTTTCTTATGAATTTCTTCTATGGACTGGAGTTCCTTGGACAGTTACTTAGAAGTTATGAATGGATTTCTCTGCTCCTAGTCAGAATCCTGATGGACGATCAAGTACTGCATCACAAAATTTTCCTTCTCCATAGCCAATCTAATGGATGTCTTGCCTTAGAAATTAAAGAATTATACATTCCCGATGGCTCTCATTACCCATATAATTGCTCAGTAACATAAGTAATAAGTTATATCTACAGTATGATAGATCCTTAAAAGGGGTAGCTAATAAACATTGCAATTTTCTTGGCAAACATTTTTTGCTTGGTATGAGTTCTTGGGCATAATTGATTTTCTTGAAGGCAACAAAAATTTTCAAAATGACAGCGGAAGCCCTCTTTCATTAAATTTATTTAAGCAAATCTGTAATACATTAAGCAGGTATTGACTAAATGACCTCTAAATGTGCTTAAGTCTATGATTGTATAACAAGAGTCCTTGTTTCTAAGGATACTTGAAAAAAATGATGTGGAGGGACTCTCTGGTAATTTCAAGTAATACAATCAATTTTAGCAGTAAATTGGACAAACGACCATCTTGTCCTGAGCTACTGAGAAAAGCCTATGAGCCAAGATCATCCTGGGAAGAGCAGGTTATTTGCAAAGTATTACCAAAAGTGAAAGATGGGAGAAAAATTGGAGGGAGCAGGGAATAAGAGCTTCCTTCTCCCTTTGACTGTATTTTTCCATTCCAGTCACTCTTCAGCTCTGTCAAAAAAGTTTGAGATGAAATGAAATGAGATGATTGGGTGGCAATACTGTTTTTTTTTTAAAAAAAATAGATTTAAAACTGAACACCTCAATTCATAATTGATCCTTCTATCCAGCAATTTGGCTTTGCATACTGTTCACCAAATTTTAGCTCTTTCCAAAATCTCAATAATGTGTTTACTATTCAGAGTTTATTGCACTATTTTACATATAGGAATAGATTGTTGTAAATGCCGAAGCAGTGACCTTCAACATTCATGCTATCCTTCCTACTAACCCAAGTCTTATAGTAGCATTTCTTCTTTGTTATTTTATTCCTAAGAAGTTACTTAGTAAAACATGTTGGATTAATTCCAATGAATCTTCCAGTAAAATTCTGGAAACATTGATGCTAAAAAATAAAACTTCTATATATGTCCATTTTAAATAGTTGGAGAAGAAACTGGGTACTGACAACACAGAAATTAATAATAACTTGTACTAAAAAGGAAGGAAATTCAGTATAAATGAAGGAGATAAGTATAAGGAAAGGGTTTCTTAAAAAGCATAAGGTAGCAGTAGCATAAAAAAACTTAATGGCTCTTTTAAGAACTTTTAATAGCTCCGAAAATTCTGTTCAGTACACACAGCATCTTTCAGCACCAGCGTATCCTTTGTAACTAAAGAAGCGAACTAAAGCTTTTTTTGAAACTACATGATCTTGAAGAACCTCTAATAAAGCACAGAATTTCTTTCCATTATTGCACAAGGACAAATTGTGAAAAATCTCCATGTAACTAATCCTAAAGTAGACTGGTTGGACAATAGTTGGATTTTCCCTAGTCTGTCACACAAATTGGATTTGTGTGTGTTTCTTTTGCCAGTTTATATTTCTTAATCTGTTCAAGAGACTAATTTTGTTTGCTTGAGACCAACAATTCAAAATCAAAGCCTATGGGTTTAAAGTTGGGTATTGAATCATAGATACCCCTTATTTTTTATTCTATCCAAATTCAGTTTTATATTATAGTTACATCACTTAATTTGGCTAGCGATCTAGATGGAAAAATTACTAGAAAAGTAAAAAACCCTTGTCTAACTTGTGGGTTGGCACTACTACTAATACTACTACTGTTCAGCTTTTCCTGGCAATTTTCAAAAATGTGTGGATTTAAAGAAGCAACCAGCATACATCTCCTACAAAATGCCCTTGTTGATCACAAAAGTGTTTTATTAAATGCATCTGAACGACACAAAGCATTCTCTAATTCAGGGCTGTCAAACTTGTGGCCTGCAGGCTAGATATGTCATGTGCTGGCCACACCCATGTCTGGTTTAGCAAAGGGGAGGAAGTTGCCATACATCATGTGATGCCACTGTGTCAAGTTTGACACCCCTGCTTAATTGTTCCCCCATCTTTTCCCTTTACAAGGTGCAATAATCCAGTTGCCAATACAGCTTGGGACGAAAACTAAATCTAATATTTCACAAATGGAGTGGCCATATCAAAAAGACTTTTCCTTGGGATAAAAGGGGGAACACCCACATTGTATTCCGATTAGTGGCTTGTATAAGAAAGTCACATTGGTATAGCAGCTTATTTGCAGAGAAGGTGGAGAAAATATTAATCACCTATAAATGATTTCCTGGCTTCTTCAACAAATTAGACTAAATTAAAAATATAATTAAGAATTATATATTAAGAATTAAGTCCAGATGCAGGCATAATGTTAGCCTCATAGGGATATTTCCAGAAAGTGACGTGATAAGATTACCAGTTTTATTTTAATCAAGAAATAGAAAAATCTTGCCCAGGTAACTATAAAAATATACCAATCTGACTCAATTCAGCATGGGATGGGAGAAAAAGCTGGATATAATCTATTTTATTCCAATATAGTAATCATATAAATGGGATGAAATTTGGGGGGAAATTTATGAAAACTGAAATCTCTGTCCAATTTCACAGAAATTTATATATTTCAAGGTTCAACTCCTTAATTTTTAAGAAGCCTTTAATTGTGTTAGATTGTGATAAAATCTGGAGCAATTGTAACATTTTCATCATGAACCCCTCTACCAAATTTCAAACATTAAATAACCTAAGTGATTAAGTTAGAGTACATTCAATGATGAAGTCAAATCACAAAACTAGAAGAGTTTACAAAACTGTCAACCAACCATTCAAGACATGTGACTAAGCAATAGTGAGATGAATCAAATGGTAATCTTTCAATCCCAGAGAACTCTCTACCTTCCAAGATGCTGCATTAACAGCAACCAATCGTGATAATATCATAAGAGTCATTTTCATATTAAGACAGAGTTCTTGATAAGTCAAACCAATATTATTCTTTCTTCCTTCCAGAGCAATTTTTTTCATACAGATTGATCAGTAAACCCGCTTTCACTTCTGTTCCATGAATATTTATTCTTTCTAGAGAAGTATGAAAACACAAGTATATTAATTGCAACAAGAAACAATATTTTCAAACAATTAAGTGAACTTCATCAAGTTATAGCCATTCCTGTTTCTGTCTTCCATCCCCCCACTTCTTACAGTGGTGTATCATGCAATAGAAGAGAAGAACTGGCTATTAAATCCAGGCAGCCAATCATCTACCTCCTTGTGATTCCAATGAGTGCAAGATGGCCATTGCCTAAAGTTGTGGATTCTGCAGAAACTACAAGATTCAGTATCCAATCCAGTTCCAGATTTCAGGCATATATTGTTGAACAGGGAAAGAAAAACACTATGTTAGTGTCTCCTTGTTTCTCTTTTGCAGTATGTAAGGAGTAGAATGACCAATCTGCAGCAGAACCTGTGCTCAGAAGGAATGTCTTGAATTTGGCCCTAAGGAGAGAGGAAAATGTAATTCAACTCTGCAAATTCTTCTTCCAAGGATTGAAAAAATACAGTAGTGGGATCTTTTGCAAACAGTTGGAAGATAAAGGTCAGTGAAAAATGTTAGCTGGTGAATTGAACATAAATATTCTTCATCATTCAGCTATGAAGAATACCAACACTTATTTCTTAGTGTTTCTTACAGAATGTTGAATGGTCTGAGAGTGGAAACCTGCTAGAACAATGTGGAAGATAAAAAACAGATGCCAGATGGGAGACTAAAGAAATGCCTGAGGTCAACATGTAAGAACATGAGGAAATCTGAAGGCCAATATGTGCAAACATTCTGGTAGATGAAGTAAAGGGCATAATCCACACAATGAGATAATGCATCCTTTTCATGTAATTAAAAATATATATCTTCATTTAAAATTTCAAAAATACAGTCAGCATAAGCTCCAATATTAATAGGGTGAGCAAATATTATTATCCTATTTAATCACAAGTGATTTAATGACCCTTATCTGATTATACAGCCATCACAAGCAACACTGTTAAAATAAATAAATAGAACATTAAAAGGTTTTTATCCGGTAAGCTGCTTGAATATATACAAATTAAATAGTACGAAGAGGTGAGGGGGAGGTGGGATTCATCAATTTTAATGGTATCTAAACATTTAAAATCATGACGGGTGTGTGCATCACACTGACCAGTGTTAATAATAAGTAGGTCTCAAGCTGCTTCCAGTAACAACTGAGGGAAAATACCCATTGTGCATCAGGAAATGTATTTGTCTCTGACATATGTGCCTATCAGTCTTACCCACACTATATTGCTCTCTGACATTCTGCATTGTTTCCATCAACTCATCAAAATAAAGGTGAATGTATTCAATGATTACTGTAGGCTATCAAGAGGATACATTACAGAACACTGGTGTCCTGTTTACTAAGTGCTATGCCAAATCAGTCCAGCACCAATTTAGTTTAACATCCTCTTGGACAGGATTCCCTCTTTGAGGTAAGATGCCCAATCCTAAAGGATGGAAACTACCCAATCCTGTAGCCTTGGGGAGATTGCCCAGAGGAATGGTGTAAACTAAATTACCATGTGCAGTTCTATGGTTTCAGAAATACAAGCTGAATAGTCAAGACTTTGTTGATGATCCAAACTCTGTCAAGGACCTTGGAGTACTCATCTCTAATGATCTAAGTGCTAGAGCCCACTGTAACTTACATAGCCAAAAAGGCGTTAAGAGTTGTTAACCTAATCCTACATAACTTTTTCTCTGGTAATATCATATTACTAATGAGAGCATACAAAACATTTGCTAGACCAATACTTGAATACAGCTCATCAGTCTGGAACCCGCATTATGTATCTGATATTAGCACAGTTGAGAAAGTCCAGAAATATTTCACAAGAAGAGTTCTCTACTCCTCTACCCATTGTAGAATACCTTATGCCACCAGACTTGAAATTCTAGACCTAGAAAACTTAGAACTTCAGTCTGATCTAAGTATAGGATATAAAATTATACATTGCAATGTCCTACCTGTCAATGAATACTTCAGCTTCAATCATAACAACACAAGAGCACATAATAGATACAAACTCAAGGTTAACCACACCAAACTTGATTGCAGGAAATACGACTTCAGCAACAGAGTGGTCAATGTCTAGAATACTCTACCTGACTCTGTGGTTTCTTCTCCAAACCCCCAAAACTTTAACCTCAGATTGTCTACTATTGACCTCACCCCTTTCCTAAGAGGTCTGTATGGGACGTGCATAAGTGCACCAACATGCCTACCGTCCCTGTCCTATTGTTTCTTTTTTTTATTTTTCTTATATGTGTCCATTTCATGTATCCATGTATAACTATGTTTATACTTATACCTGTTACCTTATAATTGCTTGACAAAATAAATAAATAAATAAATCTGGTGACATCCCTGGTTCTCTATGTTTCATATTATTATTTGTAGAAAAAAGCAATTTATTCCTCTGCCCTCTCTCTTATAGATGTGTGGTTGCAGCTTTGTTTAAAAATTAAACTAAGAAAGGATTTCAGGGGTAAACAATAGACTGAGGGCATGCACCTGCACAGTATATGCACAGACTTACTCAATGCTAAAAAGAGGTAGCTCATATCAGGAACTCAGTGACAAATTGCACATAAAGTATCAAGGATTTCAAGAGTATTTTGCCAAGTCCCCCTCAATGGGTCAACACCACAAATGTTGTGCAGGTGCCAGGGTTCCAACTTATATAATGAAAACTTTAAAAACTTTAAGTACCAATACTTGCAAGAACTGTCCTTTTGCTATTTTCTGCTTTCTCTTCCTTAAACAAGCCTAACAAGATATAAACTGCTGCCCTGAAGCCTGGGTAAGAAAGAGCCTTTGTCCAAAAGGAAAACTGGGCTATTCTTTAAGATATGCTGTTTTTAATAAATGCGAATTAGCAAAACATGAGCTCTTGAACCATCTTTGGCCTTCAACTTGCTGGAGAATCTGAACTTTCCACTACCAATTTGCCAGGAGTTAACATTCCATAGTTTTAAGAAGAAAAGTTGAATTTACAAGCTATCTGGACTCATCAAGACACATAAACAATACATTGTAAAATGTATTACAAACAGGAGAAATGGATATAAAGATTGTACCTTTTAAGACTTCATCTCATCCCATCTATCCTCTCACCATTAGATAAAAAAGAATTAATAAGGTTCCACTACCTTTGAGTCAGCTCAAGCACTGTGTTAAGTTTTAAAATGTTTTACTTTGTTTTGCTTTAGTCACTTCTGTCCTCCTAGCCATGTATTATTTATTTCATATGTAGCTTGGCTTTCTATTTAAGTTAGGTATGATAGAAAATCCAGATTAGAATCTTAATGCTACAGTAGCACAACTGCTGTACTTTTTAATTTGAAATATAATTACTGTATGCTTGTACCTTGCAGAAAAGGTACCTTGCAGAAAACTCTGTGAATCTAGCCACTGTCTGCTTTGTAATCTGAATCCAGCAAGTGCTTATTTTTTAAAAAAATTGACACTTTTTAAAACACTTTAAAGTCATTTTAACACTTCATAACTGTTCTTTACAGACAGAAGAGCACAGACTTTTCTAGTTCTAATATTGCCTCATGAATGCTTGTTCAAGTATGTATGTGTTTAGGGAAAATATAAATGTCAAGTAGACCTTTAGAATAATAGCTACCATACTGGTAATGTACAAATCACTTTTAACAGGCACTATTACTATGGTAAAGAGAAGCTTGCTAACTGCTCTTTAATTAAGTACATTAAATGACCTTAAGGGGGATTAGTAGACTTGTCTGATAATCAATAAGCATGGCACGATTGCTGTCCCATAAACTGGGGCTGGAGAACACAATTAATCTGTGCAGATTAGTTCTCCCTGGTATGCTTTCTTTGTTGAAGATTGGTTCGGAATTGCTACGGTGCAACTCATTCATCAGAACTGCAACGAAGTCTTTTGCAAGTGTGGATTCCCATTTTTCACTTGCGGTGGCAAAACAATATCGCAGCTCAGGAACAAAGACAAAAGCGATTTCGCAGGATGTCTCGCAAAGCCATGAAACCTCATTGCCATTGGCTAGGCTTTTATAGACAATTCCCACCCACCCCCACCCAAAAATTAAGGGTGGCAGCCAATCAATTCACAGTAGTTTGCGCAGATTCTTCTCAGGTTTGTGTATCATTGGTCACAAAATAGCATTTAATGTTTTTCTCTCTCCAAATCAATAGCTCAAATACTGACCAGTAGATTTAGTAGATCCAGGTGGCTTACAATGCTAGTAGCTCATTTTCTTCTTCGCAAATGGAAACTTGCAAAAAAGCAATACAATCTATTCACCGTGCTTTAATCCCGTCTGTCTAATTCTACACTGGTCCTCCTTTAGTGACATACCAGCTTTTAAAAATAAATAAATAAATAAACGATAAATATAAAATCTCAGCCTTTTTAAAAAAAATTCTTACATTTCGAGCCCGCACGACTCCCCAAAGACTTTGAGCGGCTTACAAATTGAAAGTTACCCACAATGCCACGTCACTCCGAGTATTTAGCCTGTCTCTGCGACGTCTTATTCTCCACACTGTGCTCCGCTTACTCAAGCTAGAGCACGCGGTGGAAATATATGTGTCCTTCGACTTAATCCACCTTCGCCACCAAAGACGAAGAGCATTTATTTATGCTGCCCAAACGAGGCGCTTTACGAAACCTTACTGTGCTCTTAAAATCCGGAAAACCTCCGGACTGTCATAATTATCTACTGACAGTTACCGCAGATGTATGACTTATCCACTTCAGCCAAGTCCTTGAAGGATAGCCAGCCTGAAGTACCCAGCACACTAAAAATTCCTTCCCGCGTTTCCTTAACGGGGCAATTATTCAATTACTTAATTAGTACGTTTAGCTCCGCCTCTGGTTTCAGGAAGAGGATCCCTTTTCTTTATCTATTTGCAGCTAGAAAACAGGCCGACCGTTCCTCTGAAGTTTGGGAAGGGGAAAAAAAAAGAAGTGGGAAAAGTTTCCGGTCCCCACCGGATACCACTTCAGCTGGTGGAATGAAAATCTCTTCTCTGCTTGGCTCCTTTACCTTGCCTATATATCTTACAGGAAGGAATAAAGGCACCAAATAAGAGTTCAGGAAAAAAAAAATTTTTTTTTCCATGAGTTTTTCAAATTGCTAAGCAACTCGAAAACTCTGGAAAAAGCCGAATTATTGGCAGATTTCTTACTGTTTTTCAACCTCTTTTTATCCAGGAAGAGTCTCTAAGCAGAGGTTTTGCTGAGCAAAAATTATGTTTTCTTAAAGTGCACAATGTTGAAAATGAGTGGGACCTCATTCTCAAGGTAGTCCCCCTTTCTTGCAATAATGTTGCATTATTCTAGCTGTTCTCTTGTTACTTTTGCTGCATTGTTCCTAATAGGTAGCGATCCCATATTAGACCCCCGCAATGCCTGCATCCCACTGCTAGTGATGGATAATTTATGCCGACTTGTATCATTTTGAGGAAACTACAAAAATAATGGAAGGAAAGAAAATGAAACCATTATAACAATATACACAACACTAAATATTGACATTAGTTTTAATTTTCTGGTTGTTTTGGTTTTTGTATTCATGCAATACGGCTCTGTCTTTATGCCCCTTATGTTCTTGTGAAAAGGTTTTGTGGTTATAGTACTTTACTTTTGCCTTTTCACAGTTGGAACAGGAGGGTTTTTTCTCTTCAGTTTTCATATTCTAAGATCCCATTTGTATTCAGTATGTATGTTACAAATGTCTCCCTCAACATATTATTTAGAGGTAGGCACATTTGATCTTTTTTTTTTATAGGAAATGGATTCTCTCTTTCTATCCCCCCTCCCCCCTCTCTCTCTTGCAAGGAGGGATTATAATGATAATTATTAAAGTTGTATGCTGCCAATTCTCAAAAAGGAAGAAACAATAAAACCAATAACATATAAAAATAAAAGATGTACACTGAAATGAAGGGTCTCAATCTCCCTTGCTAAAGGCCTAGGATGGAGAACCAGGTCTTTTTAGCTCTTCTGAACAACAGCAAAGTCAGGATCTTAAGTTGCTGATACAGAGAAGGGTTGCTTGTGAAGTTCTGCTTAGAGATGTTACTTAACCAAAGGAACCCAAAGGGTGCCAACCTTGCAGGACTGAATTCATGAGGCAGATGCTATGGGAGATAGGAGAAAAGGGATGGCAGAATATCCACTAATTGCTACCTTAAATTATTCCACATTAAATTATGTGTGAGAAGCCATACTGTCTAGCTTCATATAGAGGCAATTCTATGCGTTTGATTAATAATACTTCATGTTGGTCTACTTCTCTTCCAATGCAGGAACAAAATATAAGTACTGTGAGGGACAGTTCTTAACCTAGGAAACGTTTGTTGTATTTTCACCTATTTTAAGGAGATGTTATTATGGCCCTTCCCCAAACTTGGTGCCCTACATTTAATAGTATGTTTCAGACCTTGCACCTGCACAATACATCCCAGTTATTTATTAAAGCAATCATTTTTTCAGGCTTTGATTCAAGCCTGAAAAATAAAAAAGATGTAACTATGTTAAAGTCAATGAGATACTTAAAGTAGCCACCTCTTGTTATTTCCTTTTTTTCAGGCTGATATGGATACTGAAAAAGATTTTAATGAAAGACAAAAGTTGTAGTTGTGCAACCTTTAAATGAATTTTCCAAATATTTGTTGAAGATCTACTAACCATAAATGTTTACATCAGTTAAGGATTTTTGCACCAATAGATCTGATTACTACTTTTCATATAAATGGCATTTAACAGTAAAAAATGTTCCTGAAGCTCATATTTTTTTAAATTGTTCCTTTGCAAATTGGTAGGGGGTTTATGGTCTATTTAATTCTCCTTCCATGAATTTCCTTTTTCCAGAAGTCCTTCACATCATAGATAGTGCCAAAGATGCTGTGAAAAATAATCAGAGCACACGGTAAAATGATTTGGACAGTGCTGGGAGTGAGAGTTCAATGTTCTTCCTGTTAAACTGATTCCTATTCATTTCTCTCTCCCCCTCCATTATTAGTACAATTAGGAAAACCAATAAATTATCCCCACAGGACTCTCCAGAAGATAGTTAAATTGTAGAGTGACTTGTTGGTGATATATTAGCTATAGAACAAATCATTGTTGCCAGGATAGCATTTATAGGGACCATCAGTTAAAAGAGATTTTTCTATTTCCAACACTTTGCCATATCTAAGAATATGGACAAGCTGTTGGAAGTTATATAGGACAATGTCTAGATGGAAAGTTACTATACTTAAGATGCCTTATTTAATGACTGATGGAAAAGATTCTTCAAGTTCAAAACAATTACTATTTTTTTTCTTGATGCTTTGGTAATTATGGTCCAACATTGGTTTGTAAGAGGAGCAAGAGTGAGATAGCTTCTCAGATTCTGAAAATCTATGAAAACTGAATATTGACATTGTTGGAATCAGAATGGGCCACTTTACATTAGAGCAACATCAGTTTTATTTCATATAAGAAAATGATAGAAAAAATTAGTTTGCACTCACAACAAAGCAGTAGGGATTGATTAAATATAGAAGAACTGTTTAGAATCTTACAAGATGCGATAAATACTACTTGTTTGTGGTATATGAAAAACACAATAATGGCTAAGGAACTAGAAAAAATATTTTTTTAAAAAACGCAGTGCTAAAGTTTATTTAATCTACCAAGAATTCAACTTCCTAGGAAAAGACCACATAAGACTTGCAGATTTCAACAATGCCTGAAACAACAAATGTGGAACTGAGAAAAGTCAGAGGTACACTAGAGAAGAGAAGATTAGATAAGTTGATGATAGGTGGAAGTGAGGAAGACAGAGAAGAAACTGAAGTGGTGAATTCACATAATAGTATCTGTAGCCATGAAATAGGAATCTGCAGATTGGGAGAAAGCCTATAAAAGATCCAGACAAACTATTAAAATGCAGGGACAGCATATTGTCAAGAAAAGTACATATTGCCAAGACTATATTTTTTCAGTTGTAACATGTAACTGAAAACTGGGTCATCAGAAAGGCTGAATGAAAGAGTGATGTCTTTGAATTGCAATGCTGGAGCAAACTGTTGAAAGCATCCAGTGGTAGGATTCAAAATTGTGTACTACTGGTTCTGTGGGTGTGGCTTGGTGGGCCTGCAGGGGAAAGATACAGTAAAATCTCCAGTCAGAGGTGGTATTTGCTGGTTCTCCGGACTACTCAAAATTTCTGCTACCGGTTCTCCAGAACTGGTCAGAACCTGCTGAATACCACCTCTGAAAGCATCATAGATTTCAAAAACAAGAAATCACTACTAAGGAAATAAAATCAAATTGCTGATTATAAACATACCTAAAAGTGTTTATTTGAATCTTAAAACACATCTAAACAAATTTAAAATTCTTTAAAATTCTTAATATATATTGTAAAAGCAAGAGTCTTGGGCAGGGGTATCAAAGCTGTGGACCAGATGCATCCCACGCTGGCCATGCCCACCCCCAGTTTAGCAAAGGGGAAAAAAGTCACAATGATGATGATGTGAGGATGTGAGTTTGACATTCTGGTCTTGGGCATAGTCCTTGTGTTTTGGCAAATCAGACAGACAGAAAAGAGACCAACATAAATCTAAAGTGGCTAAATGTCTATGGAGATTCTCAGTCATTCAGTTCATGGTTCTTCCAAAGATGCTTTTTAAGAAACAACTGAATTTTCTTTGTTTTTCCTTAAGACGTTTCGCTTCTCATATAAGAAACTGCTTTAGCTGAAGAAGCTTCTTGGATGAGAAGCAAAACATCTTCAAGGACAAATGAAGTCCAGTTGCCTCTTAAAAAGCACTTTGGGACAAGGTGGCTAAATACAGACCTTGTTGACACTGATGAAACAGGCATGAATAAAGAACTCAAAGGAGGAGATAATCTCAGGTAGATTTCCCCTAGTGACTTTTGGAGATAGATGCTCCTCAGAATGAGAATTATGTTATATCCTACTGTGTTGAGAATATGATTGTATGAGTGATAAGTGCTTGTTTCCTGGCTGGGCAGAAAGCTTTCAGAGTAAAGAGGGGAAATCAGTGGTCGGATTCAAAACATTTTACTACCAGTTCTGTGGATGTGGTTTGGTGGGTGTGGCATTGTTTGGTGGGCGTTGCTTAGTGGGCATGGCACAGGAAGGATACTGCAAAATCGCCATTCCCTCCCACCCCACTAACCTGCTTTCCAGCTCCATTCTCCTGTGCAGGGCAACAAAAGAAGAGCCAGACGCTCAGCTGGGACTCAGGAGGCAGAGAATAGATGGGGGCGGGGCCAGTCAGAGGTGGTATTTGCCAGTTCTCTGAACTAATCAAAATTTCCACTACTGGTTCTCCAGACTTGTTCAGAACCTGCTGAATACCACCTTGGGGGGAAAATGCAGGAAAGTCTTGAACCTCCAAAACAGGACAACAAAGACTATATTTGTAGCCAAAGGGTTTGACAGGATGAAACAAAAAAACAGAGGAGAAAAGTAATGAAACAATCCACAGAGGCACGCACCAAATTACATCATTTACTGGCAGATCCATGTGGCTTCATTTATATCTCATTTTTCTCTAGCACAATATACCAAAAGATGGCCATATTGTTGTTTGATGGTATAGTTCCCCAGGAAGTAACAACCAAATATTGTATTTTTCTGCATCTCATGCTGCCTCATTTTTATGGCACAATTAATTATTTCCTTGACTCTCATTTACAGGAACCGAAAGAGTCCCGAAGCTTTCAGACCACGTTCGTATTTGCTCAATCCCATAACCATCCTATTCCTACAGCTGTGATTTCTGTTAATAAAGAATATTTAAAAACTGGCCAGGAATCTTAAATTTGCAAAATTGCTGTTTATTTCAAAGATACTCTGGAGAAATAATAATGCAGTTCCTTTCCCGGTTTAATTTAAACAGGAACAGGCAAAACAAATCTCGGTGGAGGGCATTCAACAATAATAAAATATTTCTCCCAGCGGGTGAGCTGGTAGCAATTCTATTGCTGCCATCAAAGACCACGTTGAAGCAGGTCATTACCATCATAACAAGCCTTTGGACCAACTGGCATGGACATGCAACATTGAGCCCCTGATGGGCACATTATTTCAGACCTTTAACTTCACCAGGAACAAGACAAATCATCTAGGGAAAAGGAGGATTATGTTTTAAAGTTCTTTTCCTTCTTTCTCTCCGCCTTCCTAACCCAGTGTAGCATAATAATAAGAAGCCCCGTGTAATCAATCGGCTGCTACTTGCGAGATTGCTCCCTCTCTCTCTGTTTCTACACATGCACGAAAGCACACACACACACACACACACACACAGTATTCGCACATTATGGAAACCACAGTTCTGAAGCTTAATAAAGATAGTAATTCTCGTGGATCAGTTTGAAACTTGTAGGAAAGCAAACACAAATAAGAATGAAATCAGAAAGCAGGCAAATAATGTGATTATTTTTTCATTTAGATTTCTGAGGAAATTTAAACAGTGAAATGTACCGATGCTGAATGAATTCAAATTTTTATTAAATGTGAGACAGTTATTTGATTCCTGCTATATGCTTGAAGTGGGTTCTCAGGGCTTATTTTCCATATTATATTAACACATCATCCAAATAACTTTTAATAAATTGCTTTTTAACAGATAGATTTGGATTTTTATTTGAATTTTACGTTTGAATTTTTATTATAGCCCATATGAAATTCTCTACTAAAATGTTTGGCTAGTTTTTGTGGATTAAAGAAAATCTCTCTCTCTCCCTCCCTCTCTCCCTCTCCCCCCCACCCCTTTCTCTGTGTGCAAACAAATTCTCCAACCAACACTTCCAATTTTCTTCTAGAATATTTTCTTCCATGTCGGACAAACCAACAATATTTCATTCCGTTACTAAACAATGAGAACAGCTTTATTGCCAGCATTTATAAATTGCCCCATTACTTTTACCAATTTTGAGGGGATTGGGGATTTTAATTTTACTTAAAACTAGTTCAACTATTTCTATACAATAAGACAGGTGGTTAAAAAGGTAAATGTTTATATCTGGGATATTTTCTATGGCAAAATATGTAAAGAAGCACAGTGAAATAAAAACTACCAGTCTTTCTACTAAATTTAATAAGTCTAAGAGTTGGAAGCTGCAATCTTTTTACTATTTTTTTTCCAGAAGAGTCCTTGATTAAATTTAGTGGAATGTACTTGAGTATAGACATTTATAGATTGGGATGTAGGTCTTGATTTTGAAACTGTATTTCTTTGAAGTAGCATGTGCATGAAATATATCAAGGATCCCTACAACCTGGAAAATTAAATGATGAGGATGATATGATGAGGATGAGGATGCATTGGCTGCCCAACCCCAGTGACCTTTGTGGAGCTTTATCCAAATGCGGCTTTTCTGTGGCTATGTCAGCATTATCCAAGTAATACTGCTGGTGAGAGGATTTTCTATAATCAACGTTTTTCATAGCTGTGACTACATAGATGTAGTCAGTCTGGTACTTTGGAGCAACATCAAGCTGCACAGCTTCTAGTTATTGTTCCTAAGTTGTTATGCATGGCGGGTGGGGGCAGAGAGAGTCTTTTTTCTGTCAGTATATCTCTGCACAGAGCAGAATATTAGTCTTTTCTCCTTTATTGAGATCTGGGGTATTAAAGAAAGCAGCCTTTAGTAATCTGCTCCATATCAATGGCAACACACTGCAAATCTGTACCATTGCATAGTTTCAGTGAAAGAAGGAATGTCACAGCTCTAAGTCTGCTTTTCACTTGGGTAAAGAATATCTCTCATGATACTTACTTTAATAAGCTTATATACGTTTTTAAAATTGGTTTTAATATTAAAACCACAGTCACATAAAATTACAGAAGAAAATTAAATGACATTGTAGAAAGCTACCATAGTTTAGCAGCACAAATGTATATAATCCAATGTTCACTTTATCTTGGAGTTTTCTTGAATCCTATAAATTGCTTTGTAGCTGATATGAAAAAAGAAGGTTGGATGGTAATATTTGTAAGAGTTTCAGATCCTGCTTGAAAACAGTCAGTTTTGGAATGTTGGTTTTACTTTAACATTTCTGGCTGTTATATCCAGAGCTCAGAAATTAGGGATGCATACTGTCTACACCTACATAGATTATATCAAAGGCAACTTATTTCTGTGTTATATTCTACTGAGAGAAACTTAGAACTCATTTAATGTTCATAATGGGGTACTCACATAAGCAGCAGGTGACAGTATATTTTTAAAAACAAAGAAACTCAAACATAACCTGGAGTCATAATGACCAAATAAATGGCAATACTCTGGATATTTAAGCCCTCATTTTGAAAACTTGGTGTCATAGAAAGAAAAAATGGGTCTCTACTGTTTTATTTGCACATTCCACTATTCACTATATTTTCCTATAGGAATAGTTTTTTTCACTTGTAAAAGTGCAGATACCATTCCTAAATTGCCAAATAAGTTTAGCTTAAAAACTAATATAAATAAGGTAGATATTCCCTCCAAGGTTGTATTATGGGAATTGAAATATGAATCCTATTTTACTACTCCCAAACGCAAAGCTATATGCTGGTGAAAAATGGAACATTAGAAGTATAATAGAAAGTCTGTAACACTTCAATTTAAAGCAAAAAAAAAAAACCACCAAACAAAACAAAACAGCAGGACAATACTTGCACACTTGATACTAGATTTATTTTGAATCAATTCAAGTGCTCTTATTGCCTGTTTCCATGTCAACAAATAACAGATAATCAGAGTTGGAAGGGATCTTGTAGGTCATCTAGTCCAACCCCTGCCCAAGCGGGAGACCCAACACTATTTCTGACAAAGGGCAGTCCAATCTCTTCTTGAAAGTCTCAAGTGATGGTGCTCCCACAACTTCCGAGGGCAAGCTGTTCCATTGGTTGATTGTTCTCACTGTCAGAAAGTTTCTCCTTATTTCCAGGTTAAATCTCTCCTTCAGTTTCCATCCATTGTCTGGCCTATAGGCACTTTAGAAAATAACTTGACCCCTTCCTCCCTGTGGCAGCCCCTCAAATATTGGAAGACCGCTATCATATCTCCCCTGGTCCTTCTCTTTACTAGACTAGCCAAGCCCAGTTCCTGCAACTGTTCATCGTATGTTTTAGCTTCCAGTCCACTAATCATCCTGGTTGCTCTTCTCTGTACTTTTTCTAGAGTCTCAACATCTTTTTTATAATGTGATGAACAAAACTGGAAGCAGTACTCTAGGTGTGATCTTATTAAGGCTTTATCGAGTGGTATTAGTACCTCCCTTGATCTTGATTGTATCCCTCTGTTAATACAATTTAGGATTGCATTAATTTTTTTGGCTGCTGCTGCACACTGCTGGCTCATATTTAGCTGGTTGTCCACTAAGACTCCAAGATCCCTCTCACAGTTACTGCTATTGAGCCTGATTTCACCCAGTCTATATGTGTACTTTTGGTTTTTCTTGCCTAAGTGCAGGACCTTACTTTTCTCTATGTTGAATTTGATTTTGTTAGATAGGGCCCAGTGTTCTAGTCTGTCAAGATCCATCTGGATCTTGAGCCTATCTTCTTGGGTGTTAGCTATTCCTGCCAGCTTAGTATAATCTGCAAATTTGGTAAGTTCCCCTTCTAGTCCCTCATCTAAGTTGTTAATGAAGATATTGAAGAGTACTGGGCCTAAGATGGAACCTTGTGGCATCCCATAGCTTCCCTCCATGTAGACTTAGATCCATTTAGGACTACTCGTTAAGTACAATTTATCAGCCGCTTGAGAGTCCATTTAGTGGTGGTGCTATCTATTCCACTTTTTTCTAGCTTACTAAGAAGTAGATTGTGGTCTACTTTGTCGAATGACTTTCTGAAATCTATTATGTCCACAGTATTTTGCTGGTCTACTAATTTCGTCAATATGTTGAAGATTGAAATAAGATTGGTTTGGCATGGTCTGTTCTTAATAAACCCGTGCTGACTGCTAGTTATTACTTTACTTGTTTCTAGATGTTGGCAGATCTGTTTTTTTTATTATCTTTTCCAGTATCTTCCCAGGTATTGATGTTAGGCTGATTGGTCTATGTTAATTATACATACTATTTCTTTGATCATGTTCTTGACTGACTTGATACTCAATGACACTGGCTGTCTGATTCTAAAATTTATGTTGCTCATCCAATTTTATGAAATATACTGACATGTAATTTGTATATTTTATTCCCTGTAGAGGCATTATTGGTAGCATTCTGCTGTTGTGTAGAACTTTTCTATTTAAGCCAAGGATAGGTTTTAGGTATTAGTGGGTAGAATTGGCTATTTTCTGTGTTTCTCCTTTAATCTCACTCTTCACATTCACATTTCTATTCAATATTTTTGTTGTGAATTTTAAAATTCTGTTCTGTATTTTGGGCACAATTCACTAAAAAAAGCAAGATAGAAATACATTAAAATACCTTCTTGGCTCAACAATTATTTATTAAGTTAGAGGGATATTAAAGGAAATACAAGATGCCATGAAAGTGGTTTAATATGGTCAACCTTGGAAAAAAATGATATAAAATTGGTCATTAAAATTGGAAAAGTGCCAGCAACTGTGAATGTATGCTGTTTCATTTAATTTAGCAGCACCTGGAAATTAAAAGTGATATTTTTTCTCTAGATAAAATTTATTTCAAAATACAAAACTACATGGATTTTATTATGCTATCTCTTTGATTTATATATTGATAATTTAACTCAGTTTTGTTTCACAATTATTTTATACTGCATAGATAATAATTGTGTTTTGTCTTGAAGACAAATGCAGCACTGAATTTGAATAGAGGGCTGTAGTAGCTTCTTATCAGTACAGTTACATGAAAGATGTAATTTTCTTATTTACCAGTTAATAATGCCAAACTTAATATTATATCCACATAAATCCAACTACTGCTAAAGATGAAACACAGCAGCAACTTTCCTGCTTTATTATATAAGGGAGAATTATATATAATATACAATTTAAATGAATATATCGATATCATGAGCTAATTTATGATTGGTAACAATTCTCAATAGTGTAAGAGACACAGGGAGAGGTGATTGTCCTTAGGAACATACTAAGTGTTTAGAAAATACATGTCATTGAAAATGACAAAGTTGTTGAATAAAGGCAGCGGTGCTATATTAGCAGAACAGGGCTCAAACCTTTAAAATTGTATGATGATTCCAGAACTTTTCAGAAGCAGATTATGACTCTGTTGAAAAAATTACAACCTTTCTGATCAAGTATGCCATTTTCTATCCTGATACTTTTAATTTTAAACTCTTCTTCTGATCCTGGAGAAGTGCTAGTGATGATTAATAGTTGCCTATATTAGCTATCTTCAAACTCTAAGCAGTCTTACAATACCTTTATGAGTGGAATGAATTCAGCTGTTGATGAAATTGTAGATGGTAATAGAATCTTAAAATTGTGAAAAGTTTAACTTCTATGCTAGAAAGATATTGATTTTCAGTAATGTGGTTTAAATGTGGAGATGTTTTAAGATTAAGCAAGTGCTTGTCAGAATGAATTTTGTGCTAGTTTGAATATTTAAGTTCATGCAAAATGACTATACCACATCAAAATTCATTTTGGCAAGTCTTTAAACAGCATAGGGCTACATTAACTTAGGGGTGTACAGTTTACCACTTTTCTAAAGGTGGGGCTTACTGATTTAATTTCTTCATATAAAAAAAATCAAAAGAAAACAAAATCCACAACACAAAAAATTAAAAGCAATTAAAAGTGGAAGCTTGTTTAATATTGCTCTACCATCATCCTGAAAGGCATAATAATTTGAGTTACACATCTGAACTGATTGGAGTTACAGAACCATTATCTCCTTTTTTGCATTTAACAATATATACAATATAAAATAAATACATTTACACAAATGGACATTGTTTGGAGCACACATTATGATACACATCACAAAAATATACAGTTGATTGCTTTACAGATGTGAAGCCCATCTACAGCTTTAAACATGATTTTTTTTTTCATTTGTGTTTTTACTACTGGTTATTATGCAACTCCTGGATTATAATAAATAGCTTAGTTCGGTTTTCCCCTTCTTTTTGAGATCTTTGCACAATAAGACTGCCATAAAGTGTTTTCCTAGGCAGGTAAACAGAGACGTTTAAATAATTAAAATACAATTACTAACACCCATTTTCTCTTCTATAAGAAAAATAGCAGTTTTACTTTTTTTTTTAAATATTTTTTATGTTAGCATTTAAATGCAAAATAGTGGAATAAATACAACAATCTGATTTGATTGAATCAAATGTGCAACTTCCAGGAGTCACACAATCATATTGCTTTAAATAAGAGAGAAAGAAAAAGAAAACAGTAGCCCAGGCTACAATCCATCTGGAATGTCTGCTGCACATTGAATTGAATGGACAAACTGGATGAGAGCTGCCACCGCACCCTTTCATTTCAATTGCTTGTGCAGGAGAAATGCTCTATGGATGTTATGCCCTGAAATGAAACATGTTATACTAAAACATACACCTCTTGAAATTCTTCCCCAGTTCTTCACTTTGAATAAGTGGTTGTGGATGTTTATTTCAGCAAAGTTTAAGAAGAACATTATTTTAATGCCTGTGCAGTGTATCTATGTTTCAGTTAACATTTGTACAGCCACGACATATTTGTTCATTGCAGCTCTAAAAATTATTGGGAAAAAAAATCAAATTAAAAATTACACTGTGTTCCTTTAATGTATTTCATTTCCTCTTAAGTCTTGGTAGATTTGTCCTTCTTTCTGAATACGATAAGGGGTTATTAACCCTACAACCCAAGTTCCTCAGTGTGATCCAGTGAAAACAATATTTATATTAGATATTTATATATACATATATAATGTAGGTAACACTTGCAACTTAAACCCTGCACAAATTTTCTGGAAAATAATTATCTTCAACTCTTACATATATATATAAATAATTTTATAGAATCACGTTTTTTCTTGCCCCCCCACACACCCAGGAGTTGTATGGTTTTACCATATTTCAAAAGGGAATTCCAATTTCCAAACTCCTATCACACCGTGAATTTCAAGATATTTGGCCAACTGAATGAACTGCTAATGACAATTTATCTAGGATCACATAACAGTCACTTCTCTACTGAGAAAAACACAATCTACAAGAAAATTCCCATATAGCTAATGAAAGATACACAGTTTTTCTAGCACAAGGTTGCTGCAGTGTTAACTGCAGTATTTTGTTTAAAGCACACAAGTAGCGATACTTTTGGAAACATGTCTGCGTTAAAAAAAAAAAGACTCAGCAACGACACAGAGCAAGTTAATAACTTGGGAGAGATGAAAGCTATATTTACAGCATTTAAAAATTAGACTTACCTATAATTTTGCAATATTCAAAGTTTATTTCTAAGCTATACATATTCTATATTAAACTGTTACAGAAATTATCCCTTGTTTTGAAAATATTTCAATGTGACATTTGTCCGTAATGAGTACTTGGTTGGATTTTGTTTTTCAGTTTCTTAATTATTACTATGAAGAACTTTAGTTACCAGAAGGAATAGAATATACTACTGTAGTCTCCTGAGGAAATTTACATCCAATATTGTCTCTAATTCTACCCTGTGTCTATAAGCACACGCCACAAGAATCCAAACACCACAAGAACAAGACAACAGTCCTTGAATGCAACTTAAAAAGTTCCAAAAAGCACAGCAAACATGAAACATTGAGAAGCTGAACTACTTTTCTTTTGTTGGTTAGGAATACAATTTAATTACATTTGTGTACATAGAATAGGTTGTTCATATAGCACAGAGAGCAGCTACTAACACTGGTGCATTGGCATAGCATTGGAAGGAGATTCCTGTTCCCAGGTTTTTTTAGTGACTGTACTTTGGGTGGGTGGGTGGGCATCTAATTAATTTAAATATTAGATTATACCTCTTAGCAGTCTTGAAATTGACCAGCTTTCATGTCCTGACAATAATGGCTGAAAAAGTAGGTATACCAGTTAGGCTGTCTGTTTTAAAAATGGCATTTCTACAGTTATATAAAATATAAAGTTTTATAAATTGATAAATAATGTGTACAAGTGCTAAGTCCTAGAGGTTGATCAGAGGCTAACTACTCTGATTTTTTTTCCCTTATTGCTAGACGGAGTAGGGTGGACTTTATGCAGAAGTCCCAGTTTTGTAAATGATAGGCCACCTTATAGAGTAACATAGAATCTCATGGCATAATTATGCTTGGCCATACAGAAGCACTTACTAACTCCTTTTTTAAATTCCTATTTGACATGACATATATAAACTATTTGGAAATGTAGGTGTAATCTGATTTGTTGGTTTCACTTGGTTACATAGAAACTGGAGGTCATGCAAAGAAATGGGATGTCCTAGACCAAACTGGCACACAACATAAATTGCATCCGTGATAATATGCACCTTCCCTTCAACTATTGCTTGATTAAGATAAATCCCCACATTAAGAAATGGCTGAAACGCGGTAAAGCTGGTAGAAAAAAAATATTCCATTAGTAAGAAGAACTAAAACATTTTTTTTTAAAAAAAATCTTCCTGCAGGATTTATTTGTCCTTAATTAAATGTTCATAATTGTTCACGCCAGCACACAAAAAAGCAGTATTTATCTTTCTTTTCTTTAGTATTGCATGAATGAATAAAGCTCAAACTATTCCCTGAAAAAGTTATATTGTAGCTAACCTAAGAAATAGCTGGAAGACTTGAAAAAACAATGAAGGAATCAAATGGCTGTAACTGATCAAGATGGAAATGCAATGATAAGGAAGAGCCAAAATGTTGCCGTAGAAGTTGTCTAATTAGCGGCTGCTCTTGTGAAACATAATACTGCATTCAGTCAGTTCACTGTGTTGTACTGTACTGTTAGTTATGATGCTTCGCTTTTGATTCCTCTGTCATTGGGGTATGGTGATTCCCAAGAAGTCCACTGGCATATATCATATATATACCATATATACCATACACACACACACATATATATATACATATACATATACATGTATATGTGTGTGTGTGTGTGTGTGTGTGTGTGTGTGTATATATATATATATATATATATATATATATATATATATATATATATACATATATATTTCAGCAGCAAAAGGGGAAAAATTACAAATAAATGAAAACTAATAACATTAAAACAATAGAGAAATGAAGGAGAACCTCATCAAATAAGACCAAGACTAAAAAGAGATGCTGCTACTCATTCTTGCTGCTTAATGATCAGTGCAGTCAGTTTCATTGCCTTAAAGTAACGCTAAAGGTTCTTTGCCACAGTTTTCCCATTCGGTTGTCCCTCTGGTTATGGTTTCAGCATACCCAACTGAAAGGACCCAAAATGTTGAGGTCAGACCTTGGCCTCCAGCATTTCCAAAAATAGTTTGTGCATGGGGACTTTGCCTTCCAATTTAATATTGTAGAAATGCTGCACAGCCTTGGTGGAGGTTTGCCTAAGTAACGGCAGAGTCATCAGCATTTTGCCGGCCCGACGTGGATCTTCCATGTGCTGTCCGGCTTCATAATCCTGCAGTGCCTCATGTAAGACGTCTTGAAGTTTTTGGACAGCTTCAACATCTTCTATATGCATAGAGTCTACAAAACAAACAAGAGTTATAGCAGGTTATCATGCCAGAAAGAAGGATTACAGTGCCAGAACTCTTTTCTATTACCTGAATTGTATAACCTCACTTTCAAAAAGCTGTAATTTACATGGATTTAACTACCATTTGCTGAGCTCTTTTACATATGCAAATTAAATAAACAACATATTACCATATTCACCTTCTAAGAAAGAAGTTTGGTATAGTTACAATCATATGCTTACTGCTTTATTATATATATCTTGTTTATTTAACTTAAGATATAACTTTGAAATCTGCAGGGATAGTTTTAAAAAAGTATTTCAGAGAAATGCAGAAGGCTCAGAACAGTAGAACGGTTTTTCACAAGTATATTTCCAAGAAATTATAACTACAGTTCTCATGTTGGCTGGGAATTCTAGGAGTTGCAATCCATCATGCCTGGAGAGTCTATTGTCTAGGGAATATTATATGAAAGCTTGCCTTCAGAAGTGGTGGGTGCTGCATCACTGATGGCTTTTGAAAAGAGACTGGACAACCATTTTTCTGAAATAATATAGTATCTCTTGCTCAAGCAGGGGATTGGGCTAGAAGGTCTCAGAGGTCCTTTCCAACTCCATCATTCTATGTTCTATCATCTAACTCTTTGGGCATAGGAACCTGCAAGCAAGTGGTCTTAAAAATATCTATGGAACTTTGAACTAAAACCCATATCCCTTGTGGCCATATTGGAGGTTCTATTAAAAATTATATAATCAAAATTACTTCATTAGAGCTTTCTAACAGAATTAAGAAATTAAAAATTAAATGGGTTGCACATAATAGTGTCTTATGGGGATTCTGTGCATTTAATAATTAATCTGTAACCATTACTTTTAAAATTTAAAAAGGTATTTAACAATTTAATGTTAAAAGTTCTGACCCAGAACAGGAAAGACTACAATTAGGATAAGCCTTGTTATATATTAGAAACTCCTGGAAAGGAGGGAATAAATCACTATTTCTTACAACAGAGAGAATGCTATTTAACTTCTTCATAAATGATCTTGAGTTAGAAGGTCAATGGTGAAGTAGCTAAGTTTGCTGATGGCACCAAAATACTCAGGATGGATTAGAAATCAGAAAAGCTCACACAAAGTAATATCTAAACTTGGTGAATAGGCAGCAAAATGGCAATTAACTTTCAACCTAAGGGTAAAATGATGGCCACTGAGATTAAATAAAAAGACTAGGAAAAACTGACACAGTAGGATTTCAGATTGCCACATATCAATTTTCACCTAATGTGGATAATTAATAAATATGTTTGACCTGGAGGTGGAAAAGGTAGGATGAAAGTTTATTGAATTTGCAGATGAATTTGATAGCTTGAATAACATCCCACTTCTAATTCTATGAATCTCTAAGAACTTCATGCAATAAGTAATTAATTCATGGAATTTGCTGCTAGATGTGATTATGGGATTAAAACTGATTCAGTGACCAAGTCATAATAACCATACAGAATCTTTGCAGTATATCAAGTTGTTACAGAATATCAGTTTTTGGATACAACCAAGACAGTGAAATAACAGCTGGCTATGCTGAAAAATATAATGTAAAACAGTGGTCCCCAACCTTTTTTGTACCAGGGACCAGTTTCACACAGAAACACTTTTTCAAGGACCAGCGGGGGCACTTTTTCAAGGAGCGGGGGAGGAGTCCAAGTTTGGTGGTTTGCTTGCAGACGTTTCATTACCTGACTAGATAACATCTGATGTTGTTACCTAGTTGGGTAATAAAACGTCTGCCAGCAAACCACCAAGTTCAGGGAGCGCCAATGCCTCCTCATTGCAACCCTGAGCAACAGATATTCTCTTCTATTGGGACATTTAAAATGGAGGGTTTCAGCTGCAGATTCAAGAAGTGCGCTGGGCTGAGGAGCGCCTTCAAAACTGAGCGCTGGGCGGCAGCGGCCCGCGGTTGTCTCCGTGGCTCAGGAAAAGTCCCTGCAGGATGGCTGAGAAGTCCCGCCTCTCAGCCCTGCCTCCCTCAGCCTCATCCCTCAGGTGTCTCCCTCCCTCCCTGCCTCAGCCTTATCCCTCAGGTGTCTGCCAAGTTCCTCTCTCAGTCGCTCTCTCGCTCCTCCACCAGCCCAGGAAGAAACTGCTTCAAAGAAGCTGGCAGGGTGGCTTTTCCTGTTGGTGCAGCTCCTCCGAAGCGCCCATTCACCCCCACCCCACCGCCCGCAGTTCAATCCAATGCTCCGTTCTGCCTGCCTGCCTTCGTTTCTGGTTGTTTCAGAGCAGCTTCGGCTGAGTAAGAGGCAAATAGTTATTATTCTCAGCCAAAGCTACTCCAAAACAACCAGAAACGAAGGCAGGCAGGCAGAACGGAGCACTGGATTGAACTGTGGGCGGCGGGGTGGGGGTGAACGGGCACTTCGGAGGAGCTGTGCCAACAGGAAAAGCCACCCTGCTGGCTTCTTTGAAGCAGTTTCTTCCTGGGCTGGTGGAGGAGCGAGAGTGACTGAGAGAGGAATGAGGCGGGAGGAAACCGAAGCCGCTGAACCGGAGAGCAGGACAGGCTTTGGTTGCTTCCTCCCTCCCCTTCTTTCATTTGTGTCCTGATTCCAGCAGCATTCACCGAAGGGGAAGAAAGCCGCTATTTTTATTTTATTTTTATTTTCTTTGCGGCCTGGTACAAAATATTCCACGGACCGGTACTGGTCCGCGGCCCGGTGGTTGGGGACCCCTGATGTAAAAGACTCTTTTACAAGAGACATCAAATGTGATAAGGCATTTTTTTCCAAGTAGTTTATTTTACTGGCTGTGTGTTATGATAAGAATAGTTCAAAAATAGCCATGTGGTGTGGCGGTTAAGGTACTCTGTCCATCTGCAGGACCCATTTATTTGGCATCATCATCCAGTCCACTTCAGCCTTTAGAGCGCCTCAGAAATTTAAGGATTTTATGAAACTCCTTACATTCCACACAGAATATGTATGAAAGATCTGCCATATTCACCACTAGAGATGTCCCAAATATTTAAATTTTAAGCCATTCTGTGGGATGAGAATCCAGAAAATACTTCCTGAGTGGAATATATAGAATAGAAGATTCTATGGAGAGGACAATCAGCAACATGTCCGGGACTTAAACCATTTATACCTTTATCAGTCCACTTTATTAGCATCACTTTAAATTGGGCCCAGAAATGAATAACTAGCACAGGTACTGAAGCACTGTTGTAAATCCTTCTAAAATGGCTGTCCTATATCAGGAAGCAAGCAAGCTGACACATTCTGTAGTAGGTGAAGTTTTTGAGTCATCTTTAAATGCAGCCGCAAGTAGAACACATTGCAATAATCTAGTTTGGAGCTAATGAGGACAAAAGTTACAGCCGTGGTCCTTTGCACCAAAAATAGCCAAAACAGGTCAAAGGCTCCTATAATACCAGGAGAAGCCATGTATCCTGCTGAAACCCCAGACTGTGGGCCTGTTCCTTCATGGAAAGTTTAACCTCATTAGAGCTAATACTGGTGTCAGTGTTCCAGAAAACCTCCATTCCAATCAGTAACTCCAAGACAAGCATAATCTCAAAAGTACGTTTATTAGAATAACACCTGGCACATCTGTGGAATCTTGAAACTAAAAATTTTCTGGACTTCCTACAATGTCCCAAACTACAATCCATTTCCTTTTTGCCATCATCACATCACCTGGACCAATCATGATCCATCCAAGAGTAAGATCCTTTTTCCTTCCTGCACCACACTTAACCTTGAACTAACAAAATAATTTTATTTTGTCTACTTAGAACTATTCAATTGAAATCACCCACTTTCTCAGGCTATGTGGCAGCATGGAATATGGCTTCCAAAGCTGTCAACTGGTATTAACAATCAATTTAAAAACAAACAAACAACCAAAAACAAAGAAACAAAAAACCCTATACATTTGGCTTCCTGGAATTCAGTATAAATTGGTTTTGTCCCATCCAATCTCTTATAATCTCCAAACACCAGGTAAGAGTAACTGAAGCATTTTCAGTACATTTATAGGTACAACTGGGCATGGTATCTTTTCATGATCTGTTGGATGATCTCTGTGAGTAGTTTCATGATCTTTCCCAATGATTTAGATGCTAAAGGACATGGGAGGGTGGGTGGGGAGAGATTGTGTTCTCTGACACCACATAGATGGAGTTGCAAAGGACCCGAATGTTTTCCCTCTATGATTACCAAATAAAATCACCTGCTTAAAAATAACAACCCTCCCATCCCTTACAGGTAGTCCTGAAGGATGCCATGGTTGATATTACCTTTAATAGGACTTGGAAGGACGTATTTCTCACAACTAGGTTGCCCTCAAAAATGTTATCCACTATAGAGACCAATCCTGTTTCTATCTATAATCAAGTAATCTGACTAAAATGGGTTGCAATACTTTGTCCAATTCAAGTTTCTATGTAATTGGTATTCCCACTGCCTAAAATCTTTTCAAATAGAAAGACTAAAATTCAGATGGAAATTATTCAATACAGCCAGATCCAAGCTTTCTTAATCTCAGATTAAGTTGGGATTAAGAGTCGCTTTCAGAGGCATTTGAGATTAAATCACAGCTGATTACTCAAACAATTATTTGCATTAGAAAATAGTGTATATATACATATGTGTGAACAGGCTGCATCTCAAGAATCACAGAAAGTTCAGTATAATTGACAATGATCCTTTTCTTGGCTGCTTATTCTGAATGGAATGATCTATC
Organism: Pseudonaja textilis; assembly: GCF_049901715.1. Taxonomy (NCBI): domain Eukaryota; kingdom Metazoa; phylum Chordata; class Lepidosauria; order Squamata; family Elapidae; genus Pseudonaja; species Pseudonaja textilis. The sequence continues at coordinate 48,381,251 of NC_141990.1, forward strand.
CTGTTCTATTCTAATGACATCTTATAAGCAAACACAGAGGCAAGGACGAGCAAAAGATTGTGGTCACATCACAGTCACAGTAGCAGTTCAGTGTAAAAACTAAAGAGAAAAAGCAGGAACTGGAGACAGTGTAAATACTGCAAATAAAAACAGGGCAATGAAATTAAGCAACAGTAGCAGACTGTGAGGAACTATCATGTCAAAGATCTAAGAGTTTAGACATGAAGAAGTTTATACAAGAGTTGGGCAATTAGGAAACGTTAGGGTTATTATAGTTGCAGCTCAGCATTGGTCTGTCCCAACTAAAGACAAGCAATGATGGATTTACAAGAGCAGCATACATTATATTATACTGGCCAGTATTGTTAATAATTGGACTCACTGGAGAAGAGCCTAATGCTGGGAGCGAATGAGGGCAAAAGAAGAAGGGGATGACAGAGAATGAGGTAGCTGGATAGAGTCACTGAAGCAGTCGACATGTGCTTAAATGGATTCCAGGGGATGGTAGAGGACAAGAAGGCCCGAAGGAACGTTGTCCATGGGGTCACGATGGGTTGGACACGACTTCACAACAACAACAACAACAACAACAACAACAACAACAACAACAATATTGTTAATAACCCTCACTATGGTCCATCAAAATTATCCTTTGAACTGTGTCTCAGACTGCTGCTACATACATATAAGGAAAGCTCTAAAGTGGTCATTGAATAGTTTATTCACATAAGAGTCATAAACAAAACTTGTTACTTGTTAGAGATGGGTAAAACCAATGCAACTGATTGTTAAAAAGTCCCCAGTGTGTCTATGCTTGTAGTAATATGGGGGGAAGCACTTTTCTAGAGCTTGAATCAAAGCAACCTAAATCTAGAGAGAGGTAGCTTGTTTAGATCAGGGGTCCCCAATCCCAAGTCCGTGGCCTGGTACCATGCTGTAGCCAGTTTGGAACCGGGCCATAGAAACATGTTCATGACCTCCATTTGTGCAAGTGGCATGCATGCATGTGTTGCCACTTACATAAAACTATTCCTCCCCCGCCCTGCCGGCAGGTTTGGCAAGCCAGAAAGTTTGGGACCACTGGCTTAGATTTTCTTAGTCCAGTGCCACTAGCTAGCCTCTTCAATGTTTGCCTGTATTATAACTGTTCACTCCATCTCCATATCCCCTCTTCTGCAGATATTGAGTCTTTAAATTATTTTCCCACCTCCTTACTCCAGGTAAACTTACAGCATTCCAAGATGTTGCTTTCATAAAAACCCAAAGCCTCTCCTTTTTAATGTTCCAGTAAGGAGCAGCATTTTAAAGGGTTCAGTCAGTAGGGAAAGATACTACAGATTAGGTGAGCAGAAAGAGTTAGAAATTCCGTGGCAGTTCAGCTGATTGGGACACAAAGTCTTTTAAAAAGCCTCTAGCCTAAAAGTACAAATGTCTGCTTCTTGATGAAATAATTAAAAGCAAACAAACCTGTGAACCTACAGTCTTCCATTTGGCACTTCCCAATCAATACTTGGGAACACTTAGTAAAAGCACTGCGACAGAGAGAACACCTTTTCTTACACAGCAGAGTTCACCTGCCTGAAGTAATTGCTCCATACATGCTTTAGAAAATATTCAGAGATATCCCACCCCCCTCCACTCTCTCTTTCTGTGAGCAAGCAGAGCACTCACTGATGCATTGGGACTTCTTTTTCCATTTAGCATTTTAAGTACCTAATTAGAAACCTGACATATGAACCAAAGAACACACCAAGTTGTTTTAGGTTATACAAAACCATCAATTATGATTATTACCAATGATATATTAAGAGTATCAGGTGATGGTTTTTGCTAATGTCTTCCCTTTTATCAAAATAAGATTAGTTGGAGATGGTATGAGATAGAATGTTTATTTCTGAGTCTCAGAAACATAATAGGAATTCCTTTTTGGGGAGAAAACATGAAAGAGCAGCAAGATTTTGGTTTTTTCCTGAATCCAGGACTTTCAATATTCTGTTCACTGCAACTTATTTCTTGGATACCCTAGATTTCCTCTCAATTCCATAATTGAAAATCTGGGTTCAGGATAAGGGAAACCATTAGAATAACAGCTGCACCTCTTTATATTCTGAATCAGAGCTAAATTCTGTCTTTTCAGATATCCCTTAGTTCTTTTTTCAATCTTTTTATTTCAAGTTCCTATGAATTGGGGCTCTAATACTGGTGATGTTTGTTCACTTTATCTTGTTTTATCTGTTTACGCATGGTACAATACAGAGGAAGGGGAGGCAGGAAGGTTACTGTTAAATCAGTTCACTGATTTAGAGCACAAAAGAGCATTAATTATTATTGAATCAAGCCAGATGTTTATGCAAAGCTGATGATTTTAGTGAATGTCATTTTAAATCTCTGCAGGTCAGAGTAAAATACTCTCTCAGTCATTTCCAAATGTGCAAAGGTTTGCTGTCATTCAAAATGCTTTTAAAATGTGTATTTTTATACAAACTGTGCATGGTTTCTGACTTATCTATTTTATCAGTAAAAATAAGGAATTATGACAATTATATGAACATCTCATCATGATTTATAACTTTAATTTGGAGAAGGCTTATCCAAATAAGATGAGAATCTGAGATGACCACTAGAATGTGTATTATGGCAACAGCTGCTGACACCTAGGGCAATTGATTAAGGCATTTATATTTCTTATGGATATTTTTTATTCTTCATTTTTGTTTGTTTTTCAATTAAAACACTAATTAAAATGCAAAATGCTAGGTCCCATTCTGAAGACAAATCAGAAAGTACAACTTCATTGTTGAAAACAATTTTCCTCCTATCAATCTGAAGATTCATGTGTCAATATTGTAGATGAACTGTTAATTACAAAATCAATTAAAAAATTATTTCTAAAAACAGTCACGCATCCTGGCTCTCGTGGGGACAATTTGGGCAGAAGGCCTCATCTCACTAGGACCGCACCGAATCACAAGTCGTCATCCACAAGTAAGCAAAAGCAATCTGGTTTTTCATTTTTCAGCCCGGCTGAGCCCAGCCTGAGATTGATCGTCACATATGGCCCCAGAAAACAAACTGTCAATACGTTGAAAGCTGCAGAATTTGAACAAATAGCCATCCGCCCATTCAAGCCACTCATTGCATCCCATTTAACAGATTTTATTGACAGTTTCCTTCTTGTAATTAAAGGGAAAACTACTGGCCAGCAACCAAGATAAAGTTCAAAGATAGGGTCAAAACAAAAGCAGATGGAGGGGCACGGTGTGACTGTCAATGGTACATAGCATCAGAGCATGTTATCGACACACAGGTATCTAATGATCGGCACATCATTACAGAGGGATCTATCATGAACTTTATGCAAATGCTAAGAGGGACTTAAGACCACAATAAAATGTTAGAGAGGCACAAAGGAAAAAACAACAAAGAACAAACGATTTTTCACTTATCAAACACTGGCTCACGGCTTCAGCACTTTTGAGTTCAAATGCAGAGAAGAATCCTTTCTTGAATTCTTAGCCCCCTTCTGCACAAGTTACATTAGGCATTTAACCAACTAGCATAAAACAGTCAAATCTATATAGTTTCTACAAGGTTAAAAAAAATGACTTGCTCTCTTTCCTAATGAAACCAGAGTTCACCTTCGGTATTGAGTTCATGGCATTTAGTAGCTAGATTGAAGTAGATCCTATATTGCATTTAGTCATGGGCCCTTCCATTCTATTGGGCTTTAGCAGACTGATTAGACTTATCTGGATTATGAAATGGATTTAAACAGAATGACATTTATGTTTATTGAAAAGCATCTTTGCTGTTAATACTGCCTGAATTTTATGGCATCTTTTAACCAAATTGGAAACTCAGTATAACAAATATTTATAATCATAAATCCTCCCTTAATTTGAACTACCTTGTTTCTAGCCATTCAGCCCTATTCTGCCATAATATGATTAAGAGTTTCTTATTCTTAGTTGTATTTAGAAACTGTCATGCAGAAGGTATTAAAGGAAGGGGGAAAATGACATGAGCCATCATGCCAATTTGCCAACCTGAATTAGCAAGCGCGATAGCTTTGAGGGTGACAAACTCTTCTTTCTCCAGCTTCATGCTCTTGTATTTTTTTACCAGTTGCAGGATGGCATTGTTGAGGTCAAGAAGGCCTGCTAATTTAGACTGGTCTTCATCCATAATATAGTCTTCAGCATAGACAAGCTCATCCTCAAAGGAAAGTGATCGGTACACTACTCCCAGAATTAAAATCTCCATCCAAGCACTCTGCAGAAGGCTCATCTGGTCAGCAAGCGATAAAGTGGAAAATCCTAAACCGGGAAGGAAAGTACACAGAAACATAATTAAAATTGTACTGGACCTTCATAATTCTGCATTATAACTTTACCCTTGTGCTTGTTTTTATTATGTAAGTCAGCAACGTGTATTTACAGATTCTTCCCTCTCAGATCGCTCCTATCAACAGACATAAAATAGTTAAAACAAAAGCACTTCAGATAAAAGCAATTCAGAATATTTTAGGCTTGTTGTAATTTTAAGCCTGTTGTATTTTATACAGTATTTAAGAATGCATTTCCTCAAATAAATTATCGAGACATGTTACCCACATTCAGTAGCATCTAATGTGGCCTATATCAAATCTGGAAACAATAATTGCCATGGCTGTAAGCAAAAGAATAAAAGGTATGACAGCGCCTGTAATCTTATCTACACTGTTACTTACCACAGAATTAGCCTCACTGAATTCAGTTACTTCTGCATAGGCTTCATACCATATTTTAAAGATTTCAAGGTCTCCTTTAAAGGCAAAGTGTGTTTTTAAACAAAAATGGGAAAATCATTTTAAAGGAGAGGTAATTTGATACCTTAATAGAATTAAGTGATGATCACAACAACCAAGCAAAGTGCTTTTTGAACTTCAACCTCAGTAAGACCTATCCTTTCCAGAAAAGACGCTAATTACTTCTATAATAGCTTCTCCCTCCACCACACTGCTCAAATAACAGAATTAAAGTGCCAAGTGAATAGTAATCACACCATCACTTTGAAAGAGAAAGAGAGAGAGAGAGAGAGAGAGAGAAAATATATAATAACGCTTCTTAATGAATTTAGGTTTTTGCTTTTGTTTCACTATCTTTCCTTTCCTTTTTAATAGGATCACTAAGGGCAAAGCTCTATAGCCATACCTTTTCAGACACCTATTTACGGTAGCTGTTAATTTATTATCTCTGCCTCACAAAGCTCCTATCACAGGAGGTCCCAGTGAAGGAGAGATTTCCTGGCCTATCCATGAAATATCGTACTTTGCCAGTTGGCACCTGCAACCACCCAGGAGTTAATAAAATCATCAAAAGGGATTAGTCAAGCTTTTCTTAAGGGGGTGGGGTGGGACTTAAGACACGTCTAAAGCTCTCTGTGTGCGACTTATGGAACTGCTGACATGCGCATTGACAGGGATCTCACAGAAAGAACAGGCCTTGGTTGTTGCTGCTCATTTATCTTAAAACACACATAATTTTGCCAAAACACTGTGGTGAAAACAAGAGGTACAAGAATTAGACATCAATTTAGATTCAGCCTGCTGCAAAACTTAGAACCAAATGCCTTCCAATTAAAAGAAATCAAAAGTCTCTCCAGGCCAGGAGACATGCTTTAAAAGTGAGGGACTTTATTGAAACACCGCCTCCATTCCTTTTCATTATTTCTTATTTCTTATTTACATTTCCCATACTGTATTCTGTTCTTTATTTATAAGAGGGCACGTGTCATGTCCCCAAAAGGAGATCAACCACATCAAAGCCAAGCTCTTTGAAAAATGACAAGGGGCTAGCCCCACGCTTCTTATGGGAAATGGAAGGAAATGAAACAGAAATAATAATTTGAAAGGGTCTTAAAATGGAAGGCCTATTTGCAATTAGCTCCAGCCTCTCTCTCAAGAAGCAGATGGACAGAGAACGTTGCCTGCAGCAGTGTCCTGTGTGACAGGCCCATTCTCCCTCCCAGACACTGCTGTTAGTAAATAGATTTACACATTCTCCAATCTCCACACATCTTTCTGCCGAATAATTAAAAGCAGGGATGATTAGTTTATTGAGTGGAAGGAGGAACTTTTTTATTGAGGTCCGTCCATGATTTTTATCAGGGCCAGCACTTTTACGGTTGTCATGAGGGTGCAGGCATCCAATTTTTCTTATCTGCCTGATTAATACAAACGCTGTTTCAGGACGCATTAATTAACAGATACAAATCTACGTTCTCATGGAAGGATCAATAAAGAGAAGAAAAGAGGCATCAATGTGAATTTAGTGCTGATGATGGAGAAGGCACTCTATTGACATATACGTGCATGGAAACTTTAAACTCAGGAGAGTCCTTTGTCCCTACGATTTACAAAGTAACAGTGCTTTTTAACTATAACCATGTTTCACACACTTCAGGGGCATTTAATTAAGCAGATAAATAAATAAAAAAGCTATAAAATCTCTAAAGAGGTTTCAATTTCAATCATTTTCCTTTCTATTCCTTCCAAAGCTTCTCCACTTTCTTGCTTTTTATTTATATGCTAATTTGTGCATTTTACTTTTTTTTTTTAATTTAAATTACAGTGGGCTTTGCTAGCAATTACAGTAGCTAACAGGCATTAAAACATTAAAAAGAACCCTCCAATGCTAACTCCATTTCTTTATGAAGGGATATTTGGTCAGACTTTAAAAAAAAGTGTAAATGGCTTCTCATTTTTTCAGTTTTTCATATTTCTACACAATTCCCCAGGACAGCTTTTTCCTCCTGCAGGAAATACGTTTCCCCTAATTGTGAATAAAACATTTTGTTTATGACAATAGATAATACACAGGTGTGCACACATGTGCAGTTTCTTCCTTTTTCATAAAAGGAAATAAAAGGCAGGAGACAGAATTGTGGAAATGTGGGATTTTTAGGCCATATTCTTTAAGTATGTTTAGTAAAATCATATTTTATTACTAGGCATTCAATATAAACCTTTATTCTTGATGGTGGTGGTAATAGAAGGGAGATTTTTTTAAAATGCCAGAGCTGTTGTAGCTATATTTGTGTTTTAATTAATAAAATGAAACTTAAAACATTTTTTCTGTTGTTTAGAAAAGCAATCAAGAACCACAACAATTTGGTAACATAAACTACTGTTACTGAAAGTAAAAAGGCCTGCAGAATAAACCAAAGTGAGGGTTCATTTAAATATGCTGCACTCTGTGAAAAAATAACCAGCCATTGAAATAAACCACTGTACAATAGGGGGGGAAACCAGACATCCATATTTTCATAAAAAGTGATCTTTTAAAACTGTACATAAAATCTCCAAACGCTATATGAACCCATTTCCCATTCCTACTTAACATTTTCCAGCCACACAGCCCTGAGCTCTTCCCAAATCTAGAAGATAGTGCTTTACTAGTGTTACCCTGAATTTAGAATTTTGTCACACTCGGTCTCTTAATCCCTAGCATTTGACAAGTCATAATTTTAAAATGTTCAACTATATTACGGCTTTAAAAAAATACATTTCAATACACGGGGGAGCATTTCCCTCCCCCCCAGTGCAGACCAATTCCATGCATGCTGCTGACAACTTTGATCCCTCTTCATCTCTCTCTTCATGTCAGTGCCATTTAATGTATCTCAGGCATTTTGCTAGCAGAATGGCTCTGTACCTTGACCTGCAGTTAAATAGCATGTTTATTTGCGAGACAGTGTGCTCCGAGTAAACCAGATGACAGTTTGGAATAACATCATTTGGAAGGATTGAAAAGCTTCTCAAGAATCAGGTAGCCAGAGGTCATAGGCTGGAAGGAAGCATGTGCTGTGCCAACCCCTCCTGCCATCTTCTACTTGAAGCTCATATATTTGATGGTGATGCCATGGGCACTTGTCAAGACAACCCAGCCCTTTTACCCATTCTTTTTCTAGCTTACTTTCTACCCCTTCCTTCCCCCACTCCAAATCCCCCACCATCTCTCTTTTAGTCTGGCAAACTGATGCTCTTTGCAGTCAACTTAGAAAAAAGGCTAAGCATTTGAAAGTGTGAAGGGCAAAAAATATCTGACGGCTAGTCTTCAAAAATACACTTCCATTTCACAAAGCATAAATGTTTGTTTCCCAAGTCCAGTGTTGACAGAAATAGGCTGCAGTGCAGGCATAAGAAGTTAACCCCTACAAGGCATTTTCTTCCATTTTAACGATGCTGAATGCAAACCACTATCATTCCATGAGGTTTCTTGTAAATAGCCATAAAACAAGGGCAATGATTTGTGACTATCTCTCGCCTCTCCCATCTACCTCTCTTCCTCCGTAGATTGCACTGTTGCTATAAATAGAGAGTTTTGAACAAAAAAGGACCTTCCACTTTGTTGGTAATTAGAACATAATGAGTCTCCGTTATCACAAAGTATGCATGGGGGGGGGGAGGCAAGTTAGCAACTTGCCTGATTCTTTCCTTCTGTCTTTATTTCCCTATATTCGTAAAGCATTATAAGAAAATAAAATATACCGGGTAGATGGAAACAAAGCCCTTGATGTTTTTACCATATAAACCCTTCACAATAATCTGTCTAGTGAAATTAATTCTTCAGCTGCTGTGTGTTTGTGTGTCTATATACTACATATTCTTTTAAAACAGACTGTTTTGTCCACTTGCTTTTCATTTGCTTCTTGCATAGCAAGAACTAAGATAACAAGCCTAAATCATTATCATTCCCAAAGACACTCTTCTACAGTCTGTTTAGGATTTTATAGACACTAGAGGCATATTTGTGGTTTATCTACAGTACCCTTAGTATGCCATTTTTTAAAAAAACAATTATACTGTTACAAGAGCACTGGCAAAATATTATGGTATCAACAATTGGAAAGGAATGCCAGTTGCTGTATTCTCTGCCTTTGTCTCTGATCCTTTCCATTTATTTGAATTCTTTTGTTCCATTCTGGAAATAAAATACACTACAAGCATCTAATACCTATTGGTCACAGTCCAAATCCTCAAAGCGTGCAGAGAATTCCTGCTTTTTTATGTGAGAGAAAATGCTCTGCATGAGCACAAATTTGTATTGTGTGCACCACATATTTGTCTATTAACAGAATAGGTCTATGTCAATTATAATGGTAGGTGCCATTTAGATATTTTAAATGATAACTTTAACCAGTTATATTTTGTCTTGTTTTTTTTCCATAGGAAATACAAGGATTAAAAAAAATCATTTAAATAACAAGAGAACAAGTTACTTCAATTCTCTAAATAAAAAAAAATCTAACAGAATCATGCTATCTAGACAGTGTTGTATATTATTTAATTTTCCCAAATGTGTTTAAAAAAGTAGAAGTTTTCTGTCCAGAAGTTTTGCTTTGATACGCTATTGACCTGGAAACAATGCAAAGAGTATCTAAGCGGTAGAAAATCAGGAACCTGGTAAGCACCTTTTATGGCAAACAAATTGTATTAAATGACATAGCTTCTGTGAGCTGTAGCTCACTTCATCAAACGTATAGCCTAGAGGTTCCGTTTCAATTTGGAGCTTTCCTGACCTGTTTCTATCAAACTATAATATTTATAAAAAGAAATGAGATTTTAGATAAAATGATATAGAAGAGACATATGAGATTCATTTATTTATAAATAGATGTTTGAAATTGGGTCACCAATGATTGTCCCAAAAGAAGCTGTTAGAATTGAAAATATTTATGTTATCACTTCTTCTAACTCAGTCACTGAAATAATTATGAAACGATTTGTTCTGAGGAGTTCTGTGATTATGTTTCATGAGCTGCATCAGCTAGCTATGTTATGCCTAGAAATGTATTTATTTTGTGGAAAGTAGCAATGAGTTAATCCTTTATATCCTTGGTTCAGCCACCTTGTATTCAGGAGGGACATCATGAAACTTTATTAACTTTTTAAGTACAAAATTCTAGCTATACAAGAATGGTCCGCTCCTTCAGAGCTCTCAACATTGACAATTTCATCTTCATGTGTCCAAAATGCATATATATACACGCACACATTTCACAAAGTATCAGCCAGCTTTCATACTTACAATAGTATGTGATTTTGTATATGTAACATGGTATAATATTTAATGTAACATGCATAATATTATATACAGCCAGGCACAGAATATTGCTCTATTAACAGATTCTAAAATCTCTTTGTATAGGCAGGATCCATTTATATGTCAATCACTATTTGATAAGTAAAAAACTTATCAAAAACCTACAGACAATTATTATTTAGTAGCTATTTACCTAATAGTCACTTCTGCATTCTGAAAGTATATCAAAATTAATTGAAAGATAAAGGGATAGTTTTCTTCTACAATGTTGTAGTCCAGGGCTCTGGATAGGATTGCACCTATGCAGCCTCTCTTAACTCAACCCTTCTGACTCTCCCAATGGTTCATGGAGCAGTTGTAGGTCTTAAAAGGGGTTAACAGATGCCTAGAGCCCCGCTAAAGGAAAATTAAGGAGGACTCCACCCAGATACAACTTAGAGCCACTATTAAGGTCTATCTTGTGGTGGTAAAGGGAGAAAATAGCATTATTTATCTGCTTTTATTGCATTTACAGAGTGTTGCCTCACAACTCTGTTCTGGGTCACTGGGTCCCTTCTGGGAAAGGAGAGCTTACCTGACCATCTTCGGAGTCACACAGTGGAATCTGCTGAACACCTATTGGACACAGATTTGTTTCCAGCTGGAACCCACACATGGTACAAGTCCATGTGAGAAGCCCATAGAATGGTCTTGCCGTTATCTGGGAACAGTTTGATCCTGTTGAAATGGACAGGGTCCTTGATGCTATCAGTGTGACCATTTGTCAATTAGATCCTTATCCTACTTGGTTGGTAAGAACTTCCAGGATGTTGACTAGCAGGTGGATTCAAACAGTGATAAATTCCTCACCCCGCAGGGGACATTCCTCTGGCCTTTTAAGGAGACCCTGGTTTTGCACCTCTTAAAAAAGCATATCTTGACCCACCTGCATTGACAACTTTCATTAAGTTTTCCATTTCCCATCTTAGGTGTTTGCCTGGCAGCTTCAGAGGGCACTGGATGGAATGGCTTATCTGGACTCCTTTCCAGTCAGGATTCAGGCCGGTTAAGGGATAGAAATGACACTGATCACACTTGTTGAAGATCTTTGGCAAGAGCAGGATATGAATAGTGCAACCATCCTTGCTCTTCTTAATCACCCAGAAGTTTTCAATACCATCCACCACAGTGCCGTTTTGGGTAGGCTACCAGTTTGTTTTCATCCAACAAACCCAGCATTTTAACCACTGAGCCACCAAGCTGTCTTTTGAAGTTGTAGTATGATATACAAAATAAATTCTGTCCTCTACATTTATCTTTCAGGAAGCACATGATAGAATTGTATAAAGCTTCAAAAAATTCTCAAAATGTTTTCATGAAGAATCCATTCAAAGCAAAATCCTTCTACCAAAATCACCATTATGCTGCTTAATTTCAGGGTCTGATCCTTCCAGTTTGTTGCTAGAAGCATCAGAGCAGGCTCATAGTATTTAGACTTCACACTGCAGAATTCTTCTAATTATTACAATTATCAGACAAGGCTGTAAGATGATGAAACATACTTTACCAACAAGAATATTGATCATATTTGTTGTGTCATATCTTTGCCATTATATCACCTCCGAGGTATGATACCACTGTTGAAACACAACCAAAGCCATCAACATGACCAAGAGATTAAATACACTACACTATAACAAATTGAGAGCATAACAAACCAAGATCACTAACACTGTTGCAGAAGATGTTTGCTGGACCTTTGTGATTTCTAGGAAAATCACAGCTTTGGGAGATGAAGAAAGTAGGGATTTGGTTACTGGATCTATTGATTAACGAATGTGTCCTCAGTTCAGAGACATGATCAAACTGTTTGCCTTTGGGACGAGTGGTAAGAACACTCATGGGAAAGGCAGTGACTAGCATTGGTCCAAGTTCATTTGGAAAACTCTGGGCTCTGACAGGACTCAACTGAGCAGTGAAGACAGATTTCCTGAAAGATTTAAAATGTGGAGAACACAAATACAAATACCTGCAAATAGAAATAGAATAACTGTGGCAAAGCAAGCAAAGATGTATCAATAATGATAGACATCTTAGCTGCAATCTCAAAATATCTGGGAGCATCACTTGAACATCATTGGCAATGACAAAATCACCACCAATCAATTGCAAAAAGTTAGCTTTACTCAGAATAGCTTACCTCCTGCAAGTATACCTTTAATACCATCAAACATCAGCCTTGATAAGGATTCCATAGACAAGTAAAAATGTCATATCCAGTTTAAACAACTAATTGACTATGTGAGGAATCATAACAAATAAAAACCATTAGAAGAATTATTTAGATTGGGAAATAATTTATATAAACCTTGATTGTACCAAGGTTACCGTCATCTCAATATAGGTTTATGCAAAGAATTATGAAAAGAATTCGTCCTTTCTTGCACAACTGACCAGCTATTTCACTACTCTTTTAAGATGAAGCTCTCCAAACATGAAGCTCAATTTCTTCAAAATGCTTTGACTTAAATGAGTGATTAATTAGGCATTGCCAACAAAGCTACACACCTATCTACTTAAAAGATCAACAACGCAATATAGTAATGTTAAAAGAGTGAACTTTAGTGTAATATACAGGGTCCCCCCCCCCCATCATTATGGGATGAGATGTTCTAATGATCAAGCCCTAACTACTTCTCAGTAAATAAACAGGGGAGGGGGGATCTCCATGAAAGGGATGGATTTTTATAACAATACAAAGAATTATTCTGTAAAAATGGTGAACTATGCCAGGACCAATTTCAGGCAAAATGGATTATTCCTAGAATTCTCTATTTCAGTTTTAAAGAAAGTTGGATGGTCTTTGTAAAGTTCTAGCAGAACGTGGAGAAATACGATTACCATTACCATCATTTCCTTGTCTATAATACATAAAGGCAGAATGGCTGAGAAATTTGCTTGGTAGTTATGTTCTTAAAACATCCAATAGAAATGTGAACCAGAAGATACCAATATACTGAAATATCACTTTTCCAAAGCTTGTGATTCAAACAAGAATTGAAAAAGTGCAAAATAAATTATTCATTTAAGAAGGTATGTTCTTAAAAAAGATGAATATTAGGGAAAGAAAAATTAGATGATAGGATTTGAATAGCTTTTTAGAACCACACAAGACACCCAGTCATTAACTCTGGAATCAATTGCCTACTGAGCATGTACCAAGTGTAACGTCTGAGCAGATGAAACATAAACACTCTCTCAAATTCAGGTTTTTTTCTGTGATTTCTTGGCACATCCATGTAGGGTTTTTAAAGCAACAAAACAAAAGCAGTTCACCATTGCCTCTTCTGAAAAAGTCCCATCCTCCCGCCAGCTTCTCAGTCTAACTTAGATCCTGGGATTCACTAGTGATCTCCAAGTAGCAACAGCTCAGTCTTAGTTGGTATCTGCCAGACAGCTGACACCTGCCATAGTTTGAACATAGTAATTCTACATTAATTTTAATTGAACCAAGCTTTATTTAAAAGACCAAATCTGATAGATTCCATTTGCAAGTGAGTATAGAATTTGTAGTTCATCATAACATTCAGTGCACATGCTTTCAAATTGGAGATTTGGAAAAAGGCATTTGCTCCTGAGCCTTTTCAAAATCTCTCCATAATCCCAGGTAGTGGAGCATTAGCTGGGCCAAATTATTTTGTGGTTTTAAGTGGAATCTAAAGGACATTTGTCATCTCCTAGGCTTTCTACATAAATAAAGTTAAACTCCTGATTCAGACACTGAATCCTAACCATATATTTATCTGGGGAAAAAGAGGCACCAATTATTTGGGATTATGAATATTAATATTACATGGAGGCTTTTGATCATTTCATTCAGGACATAAATGTTATAGTAAAACCCTTTATCTCAAATATATTTCACACAGAGTTTAAAAGTCCAATTGTGTCATGGTCTATTTTTTATAATCTAAAAACATGGTTTATATCCCTTTTTATTTAAATTGTACCTTTATGGGTCCTTTCATCTTTCTTTATATGTAGGTTCATAGAAAATATAAATGGTTTCTAACAGAGACCAAGAAAACTTCTGACCATAAACACCTTTCCAACAAGCCCCACAGCAAGTGCAATAAAAGAGATGGAGAAACCCAAGGCTTTTATCGCCACACGATTTTCATCTCCCTGAAACAAGAGCAGAGAGCTCGTATGGCAATGAAAATGCATTCGCACCGCACATCCTTCTCATTCCATTAAGAACAATGGATTCTCACTAAGCTAACGTCCACTTGTCAGAAATATCTGCAACAGTGAATTCAGGCAGCAGGACTAAGTAAGGAAGATTCACAGCAATTTAAAAACAGCAAATTAGACATTTACGAACAGGTAAGATGCTTGGCTAGCATGATCTCTCACTCTGGCTGTACAAAAAGGTGTTAATGTAATTTAAATTCCAGTTACATATATTTCAGTGGACACACAAACACAAACCTTCTATTAAGACTTACATAACAAACTTCAGTAAGAACAACTTGGAGAACAATTTGAGTGTTAGGGAGAAAAGGACAAGGAGGTGCCCCAAATATGCAGCATTCAAAGTTCATATCGATATATTAAAAGTTGGATAGGATAGCTTCATGCCTAAGTCCAGCTGCTGAGGTCCTTTGGGTCCTCAAATAGCATAAAAGCAATTTTAAAAAGTCTATTGACATTATTTGCTTTTATAAAGAAGCTGATTAGGAAAGGGGGGAATTACTTCTTCCCCTTCTCTTCAGAAAGGAAGATCTCAGGCTAAATATCCCTGTTGTTCTATTACAATGGTGCCTATAAACTTAAAAGTGCAATAACTCCTAAAATACCACTGTCTTTTTGTAATTTAAACTGGACTATTTTTAATAGTGCCCTGCTAAGTGGAAATTTCCCCTACCCAGTTTGGCTGATTTAGATAGTAGCCAGGGCTGATCCTGATAAATACATCAATGGAGAACTGGGACTGGGAAAATCTGGGTTTGTGGGCTGCAATTGAAAGTTGGAGTAGGGGGACCAATTTTGCTATTGGGTCTGCATGGAGGTATCTATATAAGTCACCATGAATGGAGTATGAGTTAATTCATTTCATTGCAGTATTTTCTAAGTGCTTAAGACTAAAAATTGAACAGTACTTTAACAGAATTATTATCTGAGAATAGATTTGAATTTATTAATCTCTGAGTCAGGAATTCATAGGGAACGCTTGTTGCAAAAATAAGATAGGGTGGTACTATGAGCAATTGGCTTTAGAAGATTCGTGTTATCCTGTCTTCTATTCAGAACAGGGTTCCTTCAAGGGATCTAAGTTTTAATTTTAATAAGATTAAATCCCATTATTTAAAAGAATTAGTCTTCAAAAAAGTAGAAAACAATGTTCAATATAGGTATAGTAGAAGTATACTTATATTAGCTAAGTTGCCAAGAAAAAAAAAGGAAAATGTTTTTGTTTCCAAGAAACAAAAGCAAATGTTAGGATTGGCTGATGAGCATGCTAAACCCATGCTAGGTAAATGGGCCACTTTTCAGGCATGGTCTTTCTCCTGGTCCTCTCTACCTCATTTTCCCTGCTCCATTTGCTGTCTCCTTGGTAGAGGCCCACTGGTGACAGATATCTCCAGTAGAATTCAGAGACAGATACTAGATTGTCTAATTTATTGATTATTTAGTGACACAACATTATCTTGTGATTATGGGTAGAAGATCTGCCTTACGTTTCCATGCAATACATCACAATATCTAGATAGCATTTTTCTGTGGCTGGATTTCTGCTCATTTGTATATATTGGCATAAAACAGATCCTCATATGTTTAAAGACAAACATCCTTACTTATTCTAAATGTTCTGGCCAACTCCCCCACCCCTTCCCTCACTAGATGAAGGAATAGGAAGATGGAAATAAAGAATGGGACCAATTTTCATAAATTTCAACATCACGATTTAAACAACTTCATAGTTTGGAGATGTTAAAAAGCCACCTTACCAATAATCAGTATATGATTTGTGTTCTAAACTATAATACCATAAAAACCACTACCACCCCTTGATTCTAAGACAGCCCCATTCTAAACTGTTAAAATAATCTTAATGGACTGAGTTACTTTTGACCATTGACCCAAGGGAGGATTAAATTAAGCTTTTTTTTTGTTTACCTGGTTTTTTAAAAAATCTTCTAAGTATAAGCCTTTTTTTAAAAAAACAATAACAATAAACTCTAGATTTTCTAGGGACTATTTGGTAAACTTCACAGGAAGAAACGAGAAGGATCTTTCAAATAACGTAGGCTTTTTTTCAGTGATTTCAGGAAGACTAGGTTACATTTTTTTTTAAAAAAACCTGTTTAAATGTGGTGTAGAATTTCATCACTCAGCATCTGCATCTCTAATTTCAATACTGAGCTCTGGGCATCCCCTGTTGGAGACCAACCCTGTCTGACTTGTTAAGCTACTTGAGAAAGGAGAGTATCTGAAGTCTGCAACAGTTCAAGAAAAGAAAATGTGTGTATGTGTGTGCCTGTGTGTGAGTGTATGGAGGGGGGGAGCAGCCTGATTCTAATACACCTAATTAGCCATTGGCAGACTCTTAATTGCATACATTAGGATGATTCCATAGTGGAGATTAATTCTAAATATACCCAAGCAGCTGGTTAAGATGCCATGGATTACAGTGTGGACTGTACTTTTCCACTTAATTAGATATCAAAATTAAGCAGCAACAAGCATTTTGACATAACGGGGATCAAGCCGCCGCTCGGCATCCCAGAGCTGCACTAAAGTGACCGCTAAACAGAGCCGCACAGATGGAGAGATATTAAATGCCGCACTGGAAAGTAATTTCAAATAATAAAATATCAATATTTACATTTTAATTACCCCTACTGAGAGCCGCTCTGTCATTTTCACTATTGCCGACACAGCAAGGGGTAGTGGAATGACATTGCAGCTCTGACAGCAATGACTATTTTGTTTCCATTAAAGAATGACAAGTGTTTTAGAGGCAGTGACACCCAGTAGGTGAACAAGAATGACAACCAATCAGAAAATTCCTATTAAGGGAATAAAATGATTCGACAAAAGAACTTCAAGCAGCCAACTCCTCGATGAACCAAGCATTTAATCGGTTCTAAATTTTCTGGCAAAAGTTTGTAATTAAAAGGCACCCAAGGGAACCCTCAGCAGAGCACAAAATATTTAAAAAACATAACACATATTATGTGGAATCCATAACAAATCACCAAGAGGAGGAGGCAGGATTCTAGGCGTTGAGGAATGCAGATGGCTCTGTTTTGAAGCAGGAGAATTTCAATCTCAATAGTGCACTTCACAGGTTCTTCATTTGAGTTTCTTCAGTTTTATTACCACCTCGATAAGTTCCTTTCAGACTTGAGCCACAAATTGATTTTTCAAATGGTCACACAAGAAACCCATCAATATAAATGTGACGGGCTATAAGTTGTTTTAAATTATCATTTTTAACATTATCTGGACAGCACATATTTATTTCTTCATTTATTTTCATTTGCTGGTCTTTCCTCATGGCTCAGTTAAAATACAGCATTTTAATAAAATCAAATTCAAACCAATGATCTTCCCAGACTTCAGTGTCATCGTGTAGACAGAAATAGTGTTTGGCATCATTCTACTCTTCTTTATCACACCTACCAGGAATAAGATTTAAGCTTGCAACAAAGGACAGAAATATCAGCTGAAGACCTCTGTAGGATGGCAGGGTAGGTCCCTTCAGGAGGTCAGATAAAGAGAAATAAGGCAGACAATAAGAATTATGGTACTTTATAGCTATGTTTTAATTCTTGGAGGAGGCTTGGGGAGGGTGAAAAACGGGCCTCTCCGAAGTTCAGGAAGGCTGGAAATAGGCCACTTTCCAGCTTCCAGAGAGCTTCCGGAACCCAGGCAGGGCAAAAACGCCCCACCCACCATGGTGCAGGAGGCTTGCTAGGCCACGCCCACCATGGCCACATTCACCGAGCAACTGGGCAGAGAAACCTTTGCTAAACGTTTTGAAGCCCACCCCTGGACAAAGGTGTGGACAAGCTCACCCTTGTAGATTAGCAACAAAGCCCCACAGCAATTTGCAGAACATAGCTGCGTTTCACTGATCCACCAAAGCTAAATAATAACTAACCCAGGCACAACCTAGATGGGAAACCACTAAAAAAAATAAATCCTAAGGCTCTTGACAAATCTGGAAGGTTGAAATAGTATTCCTAGATGAAAGAAATCCCTTCTGGCTTATTGCCAAGAAGACAACACACATATTAGTAAGACCACACCTGGAAATTTGCATCCAGTTTTGGAGACCACATTACAAAAAAGATGTTGAGACTTTGGAAAAAGTGCAGATACATGCAGAGCAACTAGGATGATTAAAGGCCTGGAAATTAAAACGTTTGCAGGAGTTGGTTACAGCCAGTCTAGAGAAAAGAAGGACTGGGGTTGACATGATAACAATATTCCAGTATTTGAGGGACTGCCACAAAATAAAGGAGGTCAACTTATTTTCCAAAACACCAGAAGGCAATACAACAAACAATGGATGAGAACTAATCAGAGAGAAGCAATCTGAAATTAAGGAAAAACTTCCTAACAGTGAGAACAATCAACCAATGGAATAACTTGCCTTCAGAAGTTGTGGGTGCTTCATCACTGGAAGTTTTTAAGAAGAGACTGGACTTGTCTAAATTGTACAGGGTCTCCTACTTGAGCAGGGGGTTAGACTAGAAGACCTTTAAGGTCCCTTCCAGCTCTATTCTCATTAGATCATCTTGAGGAAGTTTTTTTTTTCTTTAATGTCAAACCTTCCAAACTTCCACAGCTTAGTTAAAAAAAAACATATAGAAGAACATGTCTCTACTTCAAACTTTCAAAGTGTAAAATGTTTCCCCAATCTGTCACTCCTACAGGGATTGATGCCATACTTCCCAAGATCCCATTCACCACACTAGTTCACAGTTCAGAGAGTTGTGCCCCCAAAATATCTGCAGGGTAACAAGTTCAAGAAGGATGGAATAGAAATTTTTAATAATGGTTCAATAAAATATAGTGCATAATTATACAATTTTCCCATACTGTGTAATGCCTTAGGTAATATTAATGCAACTGAGTTACAAGTGTGACAAATTACCAGGCAAGACACGCAGTTAAGATTCCAGTCTAACAGGGTGGAGGGAGAAACTTGCTGACATTTGCTTTGATAATTTTCAAACAATGAATATAACTTAATCTGAAGAGTAATTCATGGATGCTAGTTCCCTACAAAGTTAGTTACCTAACTATTTTTTTCACTCATTCTACTTCATGGAAACTGTGCTCAGGAAGTGCTTCAAAACGACCCTTAACGCTTTTAGAATTAGACATTCCCCCTTCGCTGTGTTTTCAGCCACCAGCACCTTTAATTTCTGAAAGAGCCACGGTTGAAAATCTTAATTAATTGTTCCATACTGCTTCAGGATCATTATGCAATGTAATAAAGGCTGTGTAATTATGAAATTTTACAGCCATTACCAAGGCTGATGGCTCGTATTTCATCCTCAGCTGGACCCAATGGCTTTTAGCCACTCAGCTTTTCTTTGATGTACTTAAGACAGATCTATCAGGCCCAAACAAAATCCAAGGCAAGGCAACTATAATAGCTACCTATGGATGAAGCCACACATAAACATAAACTATAAATCTACACACAAATGCTTCAAGATGACAGAAGGCAGAGAATGCAGTATGTACTTGGAAAAGATTTCCAAAACCATGAATTCAACCTTTTTTCTTCCTTTTTTAGTCATTGTAAAATGACTTGGAGTTCTGACACTGTGAATTCCTCCGAAAGTTCTCTAGAGTTAAGTGAGGTGGGAGGCAAATGAACAATTATTTGGATATATTTCTGATGGGGGCTTCCTCATATAACAGAATAATAAAGTTAGAATGGACCTTGGAGGTCTTCTGCTCCAAGAAGGAAATGATGTATTTTATTTTATTTATTTATTTTAGAAAATTTATGTAACCACCTACTCACTCACAGCGACTCTAGGTGGTTTATAAACATTTGGTCTGTAAGCTCTAGGCAGCTTACATATCATTTCAGACAAATGATGGTCCAATATCTTCAGTATATATACGTATAAATATGTACTGTATGTACTAACTTTAAAAGACCTGAAAACCTATACACAATGGAGAATACAAAAGCCAATAGAAATAAACAATAACATAACTAGCCTTTGTAACTTAGAGCATTTCCATATTTCTTGCTGGCTAAGTGTGGTAAAATATGGCATGAGACAAGGCTATAAAGGCCACTCAGGAGTAGGTTGCTTTGATGAGGATTACAGAGAATGGAAAATGAGCTAAACAGCTAAAGCCAGATCACTAAAACTCGTTCATTCATTTCAAATTATATATGAGGCTATTCCAATGTAACCAATGTTCATCAGACAAGTCAGGTACTGCACATACTCAGAAGTGGATTGCCTTTGAACAGCTTAGATGGTTACGGGGAAATGACCTTTTCTGAGGCTTTTAAATTGACAGTTTTTATTAGAGCTATCATTGATAAATAAATGATTTAGTACCTTCCTTTGCTATGAAAACTGCCAATACCGCAGACAGACCAACTCCAGGTTATATTCTCTGTTATGTCAATACTGGATGAGTCCAAAAACCTTTGGAAAAACAACTTTTTTTTGACCAATCAAAATTGGGTTACATTTACCAATCATTCATCAAATGCCTTCCAAAGACATCTTGAAACTTTCCTCTCTTAGAAGAAAGCATATGGGCTTCAGTTTTGTTTAAGGACTTAAATGTTTCTTGTGGATTTTCTTTTATTGTACATATTCTGATCTAATTATCCTGGTCAAGCCAAATCTCCTTCCTAGCTATCAGAACAAAATGACAACACTAACAGTTTAACAGCTCCTGCTACTAAATACTTGTAAATAGAAGTAAGTATTGCACTGTTTATTATTATGTATTACCAAATCAGTTCAATGTATTATTTGGAAGTTAATGGATAAAGTATCCTAGAAAAATATTTTTGATATATTACAGTTACTATAAAGCTTTGACAATCAGTATATTATTTTTAACATCAAAATCATTATATCTTGTTATAGACATTAACACTAACTGAATGGCTTTGGGAATTTAGCAGCACCAGTTATCTCTCTACATATCTCTTGCCAAATCAATCTTTATAGTTTCTTTTCATTTTATTTTGATTAATGATGGCATTAATGATTTTCCTATTAACATAAGGCCAAAATATCCCACAAAGATTTTTCTGATCTCCATGAGATGATAGTTGATCATCTGTTATCTTTTTTGTGTGATGACTGACCATAATAGAGATAAAATGATAACTTGTGAGTAGAATAGGCAGATGGGGAGTGATTTTTAAGCTGGCAGCCCTATTGGAGTACACACCCACATTCTAGCTCAATATATTTCTTTGCCCATATCTCACTTTTCTGTAATGGTTCCCACATATCTTAAAACTAGTGCCTTCTATAGTTTGCTGCCCATTGTGCACACTCATCAATGACTCCATGAAAATTTACAAGAATTATTAAGACAAGCACAAATAAATAAATAAACAGGGAGGGTGGAGGTCTTTGATTTATATTCTTTGTCAATAAGGATGAACAGCAGGTCAAGTGTGTGCATATGTTTCCACAGCATTTCTTATTCCGCTATTACTAAACACATGAAAATTTGCATATGATTGTAAATCTTTTCCTCTCTATACCACTCTCCAGTAAATTACAGACTAGATTGCTGCAGATTCAAAACCTCAATGAAGTCATTTTAAAACATGCCTCAGTGATTATTCACTAATCCATTATTTACTGATACATATGAAAACATGTAAAATACCTTGATGTTAAGACTTTGAGTTGCAAAGAAACTTAGAAAATTTAGTAATTACCACAGACCTATGGAAAAAAACTATACTATTCAAGGCTCTATGCAATCATTGGGCTATATTTACACACAATATTTTCCTATGGGTTCTGTGGCCAAAGGAAGAATCTAGATAGAGAAAGCCTCACATTTGTCTTTCCTTCCTCCCACTCCTATTTAAACATGTGCCTTTCAGTCTGTATTGGCATGCTTGATTTCAAAATATGAGATTTTAGAAGGATTTAGAAGTTTGACATGAAAAGGCATGGCAAATATTGAGCCGTTTACTTGTTTTTTGGTCTACCGGGCATTGCAGTGGTTTGACCAAGCACACTGAAAAAAATTGTAATCCTTCCCATTAAATATTAAAATACATGTGACAAGTTAGAACCACAGTTTATCATTTAATCCTGGCAAATTTTGACCATCGTATGCATATGACCTTATCGGTTTCAATATGATAAACCCATAATCAGTATAAGTAGAATCCTAGAATGTGATTTTGTTGTAAATTATTCTGAGATGCAGTTTGCTCTTGTATGACCCATATTATCTGAAACAAAATATATTTGTTTGGGGAAAACATTTCTTTGTTTATCAACATTGGTCAAATTGTATTATTTTGCTGATGCAGCCAATTGGGAGTTTGATTTAAACAGAGGCACACATGAATGATCCACAAATGAACAACTGTAGTTAACTGATGTGACATTTTACATAATCATGCTTTGGTTTTTATTCAAATAATTCTTTCTTAACATACACGAGGCCTTTATCACCTGTGGCATGAATCAGAAGTATTGTAATCACCATGAGCAAATATTCTTCTAACAAGCAAGGAAAGTTGTGCAGCAAACTAAATCTTGATCGAAATTATGTGTTCAGTATGTCTGATGCAGATGTCTGCAGCTCTTGTACCTCTTAAGCTTGTGTTAAGAATGTTTTACACATCTGATTTTATATATGAAATATGCCACAACTGAACTATTTCTAAAATATGCAGTGATTTCAAAGCTCCATACTCCTTCTCTCCATCAGCAAATCAGCAGTTTTTCAAAGATATCTGGATAACCTAGGAATATGACATTCACATTCACCACTGTGTTGAGATTCAGGGATTCTCTTTCTGGAGACAGCACAATTAATAAGAAAGATATGGTTCACTATCTTGGGTATTCTTCGAAGTGTTATTAATTAGGTAGAAAATGTTTCCCTCTGGGATACAGGAAGATACTTGCTACCATTATGGCCCAGGAACTACAGCACATTTACAGCAGCTAAGTTAACTGTTACTCATTGTAGCTTCCATTATCAACTTACCAAAGAGAAGTTCTGAAAGGTTTTTAGATTGTGATCTTTTTCACAATATTTTAATTGTGCTTTGTAATCTGCTAAATTAAAGAAGACCTCTGCTATCTTATGAGATCATGGACAAAATGCAGATTGTATCCATTTTAATCAAAAGAAGAGCTATTTTTTCTTCTTCTTTTATTAAACAGGGAATTCAGGACATGTAGTAGTGAAATCTAATGAGACCAATGATCCCTCTAGCGATTTTCCCCAAGCCTAGAATCTTCCAGTTGAGTACAGATATTGCTACAGGTAATCCTAAACTCACAACAGTTCATCTGTAACTGTTCAAAGTTACAGTGGAACTGAAAAAAGGGGACTTATGACCATTTTTCACACTTAAGACCACTATGGCATCTCCATGGTCACGTGATCAGAATTCAGAGGCTTGGCCACTGGTTCATATTTATGATCACTGCAGTGGCCCAGGCCCAGTTGGACAAGAAAAGTCAATTGCAGTAATTCACTGAACAACTGTGGCTTTATTAAAAAAAACTGTATGAACAGAAAAGTATATATATTTCTCTGTGCATATACAGTATTTGGCAAATGTGTGTGTATGTGTGTGTCTGTTCACGCATATGTGAGGCAGACTGAACATGTTTTTTTAAACTCATTTCAAAATAAGCTTGCAACAAAACTGACAAAAAGCAGTGCAACAGTGATATCTGACTATTTTTGACATCTTTGGAGTCATTCTGATCTTTCCAAAAGAAACATATTATACTAAAATTTTATTTATATCCCTTATATTTTATTTTAAAATGTTAAAAAATGCCTATTATTTGCCAGTGTACTTGGAATATCTCCTGAAGATTTAAAAAACAAACAAACAAACAGAAGGTATATATTATCTCTGTGAATAAAAATACCTTCAAATATCCGTTCTGGTCTGTTAAATAAATACATATTTATAAATAGCTTCTAAAATGTGTATTATTTACCCAGTGGAATGCAATGGCCCATTCCATGCCTATATACTTAAATACATAATTACCCAATGTTATAAAGCCATTATAATAGTATTCTGGGGGGGGGGGGGGAGGAAAGAAAAAAAAACAGTAGATGCCCATAAAAATGATTTTAACCTATTATTTTAATTTTTGCTTTAAAATTTATGAAATATTTGCATAATGATAGACCATCATTTCTAAGTTTTCAGGCTACAGCAACAAAAATCAGACTTAATATTTTCCATTATACAATGGCTGAATAGTTCCAATTTGACTTATTCAAGAACAAAGCTTTATCACAACTTCTTACCACAAAGATGTCAAAAAAAATGTTGAGTTGATATTTCTGAAAAGCAAGGGCTAAAATACATGTTAGAATGATTCACATTGCCCTACTTTTCACTACATCCTGACAAAATCAAGACTTTGGGTCACAGCAATGTGTCAAATTCTCCAGCACTATCTTCTGCTAAATCACCATCAGCTAGGAAGAAAGCCTGGCATATTTTGGTTGTGTTACTATGCAAATACAGTTCTCCCATTATGTGATAAAGCAGATAAATACAGCAGAAAGGATGGATATGAAATGAACGATGAGAAATGGGCTAGTGATTGAGCAATGATTGAGAAAAAAAATAGTAGAAACATTTTTGTATACTTCCTAGTGCTAATGCGAGCTATTAAGCACAGCACTCATTGATATGTAAATGTGAATCTTTATTTTGAAGACCAGATGATTAATTCATCCTGTATGATGATCATTGTATTTAAAGATACTATACCAAATGAACCATTTGGTTCTGTACATATTGTGCAGGAGCAGCATTATGATACTTCTTGCACAGTTGAACAGTATTTCTGAATTCCTGGAAACATGAGATTAGTATTCAAATGTATGTGTTTCTGCCATTTTTTTCCAATTAGGTTCTTTATTGATTTGATGAAAAAACAAATTAAACACACTGTGGTGGTATGTCAATTGGTTAGATAGTGAGCAAAAGGTTCAATCTCTGAGCTTTCTAACCACATGATTTTATCCTTTTTTTGAAACTATGTTTTTACAGATTATGAGAAATAAAAATGGAAATTCAAGATGCTTTTATAGTCTTAACTGAAGAATGTAACATGAGGTTCAATTACCTGAAAAAAATGCAGAGTGATGTGAAGTTTTGTTACAGTAGATTTTATTTATTTATTTATTTATTTATTTATTTATTAGATTTATGTAGCTGCCAATTTCTCAAAAAGTAACTCTGGGTAGCATACAACAATTGGATCAAACCACAAGTATATAAAAATCAACCATTACACCATATAAAAATCATCATTAAAAAAAGAAATATAAAAAATGTAAAATACAGGTGAAACTCGAAAAATTAGAATATTGTGCAAAAGTTCATTTATTTCAGTAATGCAACTTAAAAGGTGAAACTAATATATGAGATAGACTCATTACATGCAAAGCAAGATAGTTCAAGCCATGATTTGTCATAATTGTGATGATTATGGCTTACAGCTCATGAAAAACCCAAATCCACAATGTCAGAAAATTAGAATATTACATGCAATCAATAAAACAAGGATTGTACATAGAACAATATCAAACCTCTGAAAAGTATAAGTATGCATATGTATTCAGAACTTGGTTTGGGCCCCTTTTGCAGCAATTACTGCCTCAATGTGGCATGTCATGGAAGCTGTCAGCCTGTGGCACTGCTGAGGTGTTATGGAAGACCAGGATGCTTCAATAAGCAGCCTTGAGCTCTTCTGCATTGTTCGGTCTCATGTCTCTCATCTTTCTCTTGGCAATGCCCCATTGATTCTCTATGGGGTTCAGGTCAGGCAAGTGTGCTGGCCAATCAAGCACAGTAATCCCATGGTCATTGAACCAGGTTTTGGTGCTTTTGGCAGTGTGGGCAGGTGCCAAGTCCTGCTGGAAAATGAAGTCAGCATGCCCATAAAGCTTGTCTGCGGAAGGAAGCATGAAGTACTCCAAAATCTCCTGGTAAATGGCTGCATTGACCCTTGACTTAATGAAGCACAGTGGACCAACACCAGCAGATGACATGGCTCCCCAAATCAACACAGACTGTGGAAACTTCACACTGGACTTCAAGCATCTTTCAGTGTGTGACTCTCCATTCTTTCTCCATCTGTGTGTGGTAGCTCTTGATGCACTGACTCCAGCCTCAGTCCACTCCTTGTGAAAGTCCCCAACACTTTTGAATGGCCTTTTCCTGACAATCCTCTCCAGGCTGCGGTCATCCCTGCTGCTTGTGCACCTTTTTCTTCCATATGTTTTCCTTCCACATAACTTTCTATTAATGTGCTTTGATACAGCACTTTGGGAACATCTAGCTTCTTTTGCAATACCAAAGTTGGAGCTAACCTGACTTCAGAGGGGAGAATGTTCCATAAGATGGATGCACATCAAAGAAGGCTCTCCTAATGGGACCCTCCAAATATTAAATTGCTGGCAGACAGTACCAACAATATGTATTTTCTGCCAAATTCAATGGTGTAGACTGAAATAATCATGGAGAGACAGTCCCCCATGAAGGGCTTCAATGGTTAAAACCAGCACCTAACTGAACCTGAAAACAAATGGCAGCCAATTTAGCTTATGGAGCAGAGATGTAATATGTGCTGTTGTAGGAACACACATAACTGCCCGTGTCACTGTATCCTGACAGTTGAAGGTCCCATATATTCTTCAAGGGCAGCCCCATTTCGAGTGCATCACAATAGTGCAATATGAGAAAGACTAGGGCAGGATTGAGCAGAAATTCCCAATTCAAGAAAGGGGTGCAACTCCACACAAGATGAAGCTGTTCAAAGGTGCTCCTACCAAAATTGCCAGCTGTTCATCAAGCAGGACTTATTAGTCTAGAACCACTCTCACATTGTGCCATGGATTGGTCTGGGACCCTGCCATCCCATCTAGCACCAAAGAGAGCATGGTTGGCACTAAATCCCAGAACCACTCTGTCTTGCCAGGGATTGACCATGAACTCACTTTTCTGAAGAGCCCTAGTGGCACAGTAGTTAGAATGCATTATTGTAAGTTAACTCTGCCTTCACACCAGGAGAATTCAAACCTGACCAGCTCAAATTTGACTCAGTCTTCCAGCCTTCTGAGGTCAGTAAAATGAGGACCAAGATTGTTGGGGGAAATATGCTGACATTTGTAAGCCTAAGGAATGGTATATAATGCTATTGTTATTTGTATTCCAATTAAAGAAAAGACAGAAAGAAATATTTTTTCAAGGCAGCTTGAATGGTTTCTTCCCAAAAATGGATGAGTAGATTTATACAGATAATAAATATCCTTGCAGCCATCCAAAGATCAAAAGAAAGGCCATTAGCAGTCCTTCTATTAAAATGAAACTGTACTAATGCAATTTGAAGCCACCAAGTCTGGGGGTCAGGAGGTGTGGATGAACCTATATAATAGTTATGCTGATTTGTCCCTATTGAGTATGCTTTGACTGTTTATGCATGCATTGTTATTTCCTGATTATTATTTTTTTGCTTTTTTTAAAAAAATATTGTCAGATATCCAGTCCTGAATTTGAGATGGGCATACATATAAATTTAAATAAATAAATAAATAAATAAGAATACGTCCAGTGTTTCAAACGTTATGCATGTGGATATTGTTTTTCATATAGTTTAAATGGCTTGGAAGCAGAAATAATCCCGCCTGTGGCTGACAAGTAATTCTTCACACTGTTCCATAATCTACTTCATTGATACAACTGCTTTGCCAGGAAAACAAGGAAAACATCCTTGTGCCAAGAATGAATTACAAAACAAGGAAAAATTTCCTTATGCCAAGAGTGAATTACATGCAGCATTTGTGGAGCAGTTCACATTTTCATAGCTGCAAAGTCTATATTCTATGTCCCTGACATTTCCACTGGCTAAAGGACTCATTGGGATTTGGCTTCCTAAAGAAGTGAACCCTCCTACCATAGAAAACTTTTACCTAATTTACACTTAATTTATTTGGAAAATCAAATCAAAAGGCTGCTGGGCCCAAAATTACCCTGACTGTGGTTGCCGCTGCGAATGTTTTGGTTTTTTTTTGCAGTATTTTGCCAGCATGTAACCTACCACATATGTGTGTTATTTTTTTTTTTCCAAATGGGGGATGAGAACAGTGAATGGCATGACTGCAAAAGAATTGTATCAGTGGCTAGGAAAATGTACAAATAGAGGATTCAAACTTCAGATTGATTTATCAATTTCAACATATACTTTTCTGAAGGTCAAATATAGAAAAACCTAGTTTCAGTCCACTAATAATCTGTGCTGGGGATGTGTGATGCCCTCTCAAGGAATGATCCTAAGCATGGATTTCTAAGAGAATCCATCACAAAGCACTGTCTTTCTGGTTATATCACAGTTTCCCAATTGTTCACACTCTGGCTGACTGTTTCTATGTAGGCTCAGCTGCAATGCAATATCTTTTGTATAGTGCTAGATGTACGGAGAACCTAATTCTCAATTCCACTGAAGCAAATCAATATTTGTGGAGATAGGTGATATTTGAAATTGGGAAATATGATCAGGTAAACTTGAAAGTTAACAAGTCAAGCAAATAAATATGTAGCCAGAATGTAAAACTGGTGCTTCAATGTTTCTGAGGATGCTTGATTATTTCCAGATTAAAATATACCCCCCAAAAGTGATACTGTATTGTAGAAGAACTACATTCAGGGGATTGTCATACTTTGATAGAACAAAATTATAGACATGCACATTTTTAATTATTCACAAAATAATTCAACCTAAGACTAGGGCAAGAGTGTAAAAAAAAGCATTGACTGAAGAATGTAAATAAGTGTTGGCAATAACATGCTTCAAATCATAAACTCAAAAATTCTTAAAAGTTTACCAAGTAATTTTAAAACAGATAAGACAGGGAGTCTAGAAACAGCATGTGATATTAAAAAGACAGTTTAGGTTTTAGATAAAAATTATATCCATATGATTCTGTCTAGTGATGCACATTTCTCAGTTGGTTAATTAGTACTTATGAATAATTGAAAAATCCAGTGACAATGGATGCATGTATTGTTTCTCCAATGGCAATGAGATGGTTGTTGTAGACTCCAGTTACAATTCAGAAGAGAAAAATATTTATAGGTTTCTGGTTATATAAGCACTCACTTTCTGCTGTGTGTTTTGTTTGATAAAAGGGATGTTCTTTAGCTTGTTTGTTAAGCCATCGGAAACATAATCTAATCAGAGTAAATTTTATTTTAAAAAGTTAAAGTCTAGAAGATATACTTTGGCAATAAGATATATATTTTTCATCAAGGACACAGAGAACAGCAATCTATTCCTTTCTAAATGTTGCTGAACTGCAACTTCTCAAACTCGCAACCACATAATTAATAGTGTGAGATGCTGAAAGTTATACTTTACAAGTAGCTAATAGTGTCAATGGAGAGATATATATTTGGATACCAGGGTCCATGATTACATAGAAAGATGGAAAGAGCATCTTAGTTCTCAGGACCAATTTTTTCAAGAAATATTCTGATTTTTTTTTAAAAAACCAGTAAGTCAAAGAGTAGATTCAACAGAAAAGCTAATACCAGTTACAGAGAGCAGATCAAAGTGCAAGCAGGAAAGAAAATAGTTGGTAAAATCCACTGGAACAAGAAAGCAGAAAAATGATTGCAATAACATAGCAGCAGAAGTGAGGCTCTAATTCAATGGTAGAGTACATGCTTTGCATGCAGAAGATGTTTGTTTAGTGTTTAGCATCTCCAGAATGCCATTTACAGGTGAAGGATAAGGTACCTGCTTGGGAGTCTGAAAAACTGCTACCAATGAAAGAGAATAGTATGGAACTATATAAGCCTATGATCTGACTAAAGGAATGAAAATATGCAAAGACTATGACTTGAGAATCTTTGCCCTCTAGATATTAAATTACAAGCCCCATTATTGCTAGCCCCCATGGCCAAGAATCAGGAAAGGAAGGTGCTATTGTCCAATGATATCTGGAGGTTTCACATTCTTTATTTAGAAGCTGTTAATTAGAAAATTTGCTATTTGAAGAGGATTTGCTCTGAAATATATCTGAACAAAAGAATGACATTTTCCAGAACTTTGCCATCACCAGATTCCCTTCAGAAGTACTGTATGAATTAAGCTAATGTGGGAGATTTTCAAGTATTAGCAATTGCTCAAGTTTACTTTACTATTAACTCTATTTTACAATCATCTAGTTTGTACATAGAACAGAATGAGCCGGAGGGGAACTTAGAGGTCTTCTAGTCCAACCCCCTATTCAAGCAGGAGAACCTTTACCATGTACTTGTGTATTATCCCCCCATTTTCAGCTCATAAATAATATAAAAAGTACCTGTGGAAGAAGGCAATATATAACAACTCAAAAAATTCAGGAAATTCTTTTGGATATATGCCATTAAAATGTTGAACTCCCACACCAATCATTACATCTTATTTGTATCTTATTTGATGTAAGAGAAATCATATTACATATTGACTTATGTACATACAAAATAAATATCAAAGTTCATCACATGACAACCAAAAAAGTAGCTGAATTTACTTAATTTACCTTAAGGCAAATGTAAACACTGAATAAAAATAGACCATTTAATGGAAAGGCCCCACACACTCTAAGTAAGACAAAAGAGCTATTAATTAATTCTTAGGATGCACAAGAGGCAATCAATTATATCAAATCCCTGATCAATTAGAAAAGGGAAACAATTTGAATTTCTATATCTTTGGGATGGGGGAAGGATGATTCAATTAATATTAGGTCATCTACAGTTTTATTCTGTCTTCTTTATAAATAGCTATACGCTAAATAAGTCGTGAACAAAAGAGAAAATGTATTAGTTAAAAATCTTAATTATCTGGATACTTAAGGCAACACAAAATCACTTTTTGGCAAACATACCAAAACAGATGACATTACCATCTATCATTTTGCTTCAGAACAGCTGACACAAGTTTCTTGATTCAAAAAGTGTAACTAAATAGATTACTCTCTTCTAAATAAGAAATAAATAAAATAAGACTTTATCCTTTTTAAAAAAAAAAAAGGAATACAGAAATATATCTCTCTCTCTCTCTTTGTCTGTGAGCATGGTTGTGTATATGTTGTATTTATAGATATGTACGTATGTATGTATGTAGGCAATGGACACATACATGTTCATGATCCCAAGCCAATTTTCATGAAATAACATACCCATCAAACCCACGTCTCATTTCTTGATGCAAAAATGTCATTTTCTGGAAAGAGCTTGTAATTTTTTTTGTGCGTTCTCTTTCTCTCTTACACATACACATTAGAGAAAAAGACACGGAAAGCAGTGTCCATTTGAAGCTTGTCTATGAACTTTGCATGAACCGCCAGAAATAATGTAGTGTGATGACAAGCCAGTTATACCTTCCACTAAATTTGCTGTCTGGAATGAACTGAAATAGTGTTTGGTTTGTGTAATTACGTCCATCTATCTTTATATTCCAGCGGCATATCGCAAATTGAAAATACTAAAAATTGACTGTTGGTTCTGATATTTAATGATTGCCAAAGACAAGACAATGATTTATTGGTTACTTACTGATGTGACACATTTGCATCTTATTAGACAGAGATTACTATTCTTTAAAATGCGGATGAGGCCTGATCATGTCTGATGGATTGATTTGATTTGCAAATGTAATCAAACTAATAAGAGGGAAAAAATGAGCAATAATGCCTTGTTTTTCAACTGGCAATCACTCCCCTGCCAACAACCCTGATATCCCTGACTAAGCAGCCTTCACACAGTCTTCCTGTCTCCTCAAATAAACAAAGGGAAGCAAAGAGGCTGATAAGATGATAACAAGCCATCTACCCTAGAACAGACGCTCCAAAACTATACAGAGGCATTAAAAGAATTGTGTTTTGGAAAGGCATGGAAATAACTGCAAATGGCACAATTTTCTTAAACATGAAACCTACTAAGTAGAATTAAATCTCTACTTATATTTTAGAACAAAACCTAGGCTTCCTAGGTGCAGTCAGTAATTTTGGACAAAACAAACTGGTTAATCATATTCTTTCAATACCTTTTGGAAAAAAAAAAACTGTTGCTGTGAGGGGAATTGATAGGATTCGCATTCTCAAGCCTCAGTTAAGTTTGTATGTATGTGTATGGAGAGGACAGGGGTACATACAGGAAAGTAAACCTGCCATGTTGTTCACTATCTACCATTTCATAGATAGTATAGATGTATATGCTTGAGTTTAATTCTAAATGGTTTATAGAACTGATTGTAGGACATGTTTTAGCTGCCACTGTAGATCAAAGGAAAGGCCATTCTTAGATCAAATGAAAGGCCATTCTTAGCTTGGCAGGTTTACTTTCCAGTATGCATCACACAGAGAACAGCCCTAAGTGGTGAACAGTTAACAACAATTCCTTGTAAAGGTTAAGGTAATGCTGTCTTCTGTCTTCTTTTATGACATTTTTTTCAATTTCCAAGGCTAGCTTATTACCCTAAGTTATCTTGTATCCAAGTATTAATTAAGTCCAATCCTGTTGCTGTTAAAAGCACATCTTTGTTTTTTTAATCTGAAAAACATCCAAGGGTATGAGAAGGGTGGAGGAAAAGTCAGAGTGGTGTAGACATTAAAGTGCTGGACCAGGTTCAGATCTACTCCCTGCAATGATGTCTCAGAGCCATGAGGTTTTTGTAGTTTCCATTTTGTAGTCTAATCTGTTTTACATGGTTCTTGTTAACGGATTAAAATAAAGAAGACAGAACAATATGTTTGCCTTCTTGAGCCCTGGAGAAAACATAGGTATTAAGTGTTAAGAAATTAAAAAAGAAAAATAAACAATTAAGATAAGATGATAAATTCTGGAAAAACACTGAAGTGAAATTGGATTTGGAACTATTTCAAGTCACAACCTACTTGTGATAAATCATAAAAATGTGTTTACATTTTTTTTCCTAAAGAAATTTCAACAGTCTCTTAAATCTAGTTTATAGTGAAGCAAATTTTGGAGAATGACAATTCTAATCCCAGGATAACATCCTCTTTAATTTTTTTTAGCCTATCACAGATGGATCAATTTTCCGAAAAGAAGCTCAAAAGACAGCTTTTAGATGGAACCCTAACCCAGTTCCCCAAAATAACAGACCAATCAAGTGTCAGTTCTCATAAGGCTTTATCACTGAAAATCAACCCTTCCTTTCCTAGATTCTACCATGTACAAAATAAGACAAGGCAACCAGAGAGAGGAAAACCTTTTCTCTTACTTGCTGGATAACAGCAGGATGTAGGTAAATAAACAATTTAGAAGAATTCTAATTTTTATTACAAGAGAAGACCTAAGGATGATGGCAACCTCTTGCTTTTTTTTCTTTTCTTTCATTAATCCAAAGTGCTGCTAATTCCCATTTCCAGCAGCATTCAAAATACAAAGTAATGGCTTTTCTATGCCCCATAAAAAAAGGGGGTGCGGTGGCTCAGAGGCTAAGATGCTGAGCTTGTCGATCAGAAAAGTTGGCAGTTCGGCGGTTTGAATCCCAGAATGAGCTCCTGTTACTTGTCCCAGCATCTGCTTACCTAGCAGTTCGAAAGCATGTAAAAATGCAAGTAGAAAAATAGGGACCTCTTTGGTGGGAAGGTAACAGCATTCCATGTGCCTTCAGGGTTTAGACATGCCGGTCATGTGACCATGGAGATGTCTTCGGAAGTGCTGGCTCTTTGGGTTTGTAACAAAAATGAGCACTGCCTCCTAGAGCCAGAAACGACTAGCATGTATGTGCAAGGGAACCTTTACCTTTTATGTCCCATATAGGATCTCTGGAAACAATTGGGCTGTGTTATCCTCTTCCAGGATCATTAGATTCTACCATTCACAAGGTGCATAATAACAAGCATTCAGTTGTAAGTAACTTGCCATGCATGTCTTAGAATTAATAAAGTTTAATAAGATAAGACCACAACCATCCATGGCTCTATAACCATCCATGGTTTTCTTCACCTCACAATAAAACATTCCCTTGAAAAGCCTATTTATTTTTAATTTAATTTATTGAAGAAAGTGATGGTTAATAATTAAGGTAATAAATTGGAGGAGAGGGGATTTTGTAACAGGACTGGGAGGGAGAACTTGGAATAAATTAGCTGAAAATAAGTTGATTTCAAGTGAAATAGAAGAGGGCTGACACTCAATGAAAATATTATTTTGTGAAATTTAAAATTCATATGAAATGTTGGTTTTGGGCCAGTCATTTTCTCTCAGAGAAACCACCTCATAGGGTTGTTGTTGTGGGGAAAATAGAAGGAAGGAGCATTAAATATGTTTGCCACCTTGAGTAATTTATATCATTATAAAATTAAAGGTGGGTAGGATATAAATAAAATAAAAAACAATAAGTGTGTAGTGGCTCTCTCTTTTAGTAATGTATAAGTAATCAGTTATATCTCCCCCTTCCCTTACTTTGTGTAAGAGTGACTGATATTTCTGACAATTTCTTTCACAAAAGTTTCTGAGGTTTACCAACTAAAGGGAAGATATTAAAAAAAAGACACAAATTGAATGGAGAAATTTGTTCCTTCAGATTCGTAATTTAGTGCTAATTATCACATTTACAAGATATTCTCCATACATTGATTTCTGCATTTCAAGTCACTAAAGGAATTTATGTGTAGCTATCAATGTGCAAAGGATAATACTGACTATAAAAAATATTCCTATTTCTCTTGAAATTAAAAAAGTACTACTTTTGAAACTTGTTTGGACGTATTTGCATAAATTATGTCAATGCAAGAGTTAGAATACTGGTAGTCTTTGACTTACAACTGTTCATTTAGTGACCGTTCAAAGTTACAACAGCAGTGAAAAATGTGACTTAGACCATTTTCACAGTTAGCAGCCCCATGATCAGGGGTGGGATTCTACAGGTTCGCACCTATTCACTAGAACCAATTGTTAATATTCTAAGCAGTTCGGAGAACTGGTTGTTAAAAAAAATTACTGACCTAATCCTGTAAGGAAGGCTGGTGTTGCTTACAGAAACTGCCTCTCAGTTAACCCTTATTACATTCTTGGCAGGACTAGACTTCCTGTCTCAGGTAATTCTCTGGAGTTTTTCCCCCCTCCTTTGCTGGTACTTTGCTTGTGTGGAGTGACCATTCAAAGTTACAATGGCACTGAAAAAAGTGACTTATGACCATTTTTCACACTTACGACTGTTGCAGCATCCCCACAGTCAAGAGGCCAGGCGAGGAGATGCGTGCCTTGATGTGAGTGATATTGAGTTGGCCACATCCAGCCAATAACATGACCTCCAAGCTATGTCCACCCAGTCACATGACCACCAAGCCACACCCACTACCTAAGCCACGCCCACAGAACCAGTTGTTAAAAAATTTGAATCCCACCCCTGCCCCTGATCATATGAAAAGTTGTGTGGCAACTTTTTCATATTTGTGACTGTTGCTTTGTCACAAGGTTATGTGATCACCTTTTGCAACCTTCTGCCAAGGAAAGTCAATGGGGAAGCCAGATTCACTTAAAACTGTGTTAGTAACTTAACAACTGCAGTGATTCACTTAACAACTCCATCAATCAGAAGAGAGCTGCAAGGAATCTTGGAGGTTTTTTAGTCCAACCGCCTGCTCATGCAGGAAGCCCTATACCATTTCCAACAAGTGGCTCTCCAGTCTCTTCTTAAAGACCTCCAGTGATGGAGCATCCACAATGTCTGAAGGCAAGCTGTTCGACTGGTTAATTGTTCTCACTGTTAGAAAGTTTCTCCTTAATTCCAGGTTCCTTCTCTCCTTGATTAGTTTCCATCCATTGTTTCTTGTCTTGAGGTTGTAAAATAGGGCAAAACTCACTTATTAAATGTCTTACTTAACAACAGAAATTTTGGGCTCAATTGTAGCCATAAGTTGAGGACTACTACTTGTAATTTATTTTCACTGAGATGCACCTGGAAGCTACCTGGACTTCTGATTCAAAATATTTACACGTTTATAACTTGTAGACCCCACTTAATTGCTAAGGCCCTTTAATTTAAGTTACATATCTTTCAATAATAATAATGGCAGCTGTGCCCATATGTGTAGTATGCCCTACCCATTCTGTATCATTGTCTGCAGCCCTCAAATCCTGCACAACCTTAGCCACAAAAAGATTGGCTATCTTTGAATTAACAGTATGGTTATTCTTGTTAAACAAGAATGAGAATATGGTATGTCAGGTCTTGGAGAGTTTAACTTTTCTTTATTTGTAATAATATTTACATTTTACTACCAGGAATATGACATATGGTTGTGCTTTTCAATAAATCTAAATCACATTGAACAAGTTATCCCAGAACGTTTTAGGACTGCATTGTTTAGTGAGTTTTGTCCCTAACTTGCAAGAACAAAATTGAAAAGAGTAGTAAGTTTGTATATGCTACCAGCATTATGCTCTGTCAAAAACAAAGGTGACATGTTTATTATCACAGTGTTCTTATAATTAGCACTGGATGGTAAAATAAAAACAAATTATAATTGATAATAGATGAGATGGGGAGAATCAGGTGATAGGTAGGACTCTTTCATGGTAGGTTGGGAAATGTGTTTCAAACTGTAGGCCAAATACTGAATAGTCTTAGAAATTAGAAATAATTATTCTGAAAAGTTGCAATAATTTAATATATATTTCTTTATATAATTTACAGTTTGGGCTGCCTGATTCCCAAATTATACAATGAAAAGTGAGAGAGGGAATGCAAAAGAAGAGGGATAAATCATAAACAATTCAAAAGCAAACAAACAAAACCTTCCAACAGAAGCTCATCCAACAAATTTCAAATCCCAACCTTATAGCTGGTACTTAGAATTCAACAATTATTTTTTTTCAATATTTATTTTTATTTATTTGCTGGGCTAGGCTAGAGGTGTCATTCTTGTTCCCCTGATGGGCACCTGAGCTGTTAGAGTAGGATGCACCACTTTCTACATATATTGATGACCATATTTCAAGAAAAAGTAGAGTATGGGATGAAGAGAAAACTGAAATGAAATTCAATGATGAGAAAAATATACTTCTACATTCAGGCAAGAAAAAGCAAATGCAATGGTATAGAATAGGCAGTACCTGGCTCAAAAGTAGTAACCAAGAGAGGAATCTTGGAGTCCTAGTAAATAATCACTTAAATATGAGCCAGCAGTATGCTGCAGTTACCAAAAATGTCCAAGGCAGCATTAACAAAAGGATTCAAGGTCAAGCAAAGTGTTAATACCACTTTATAATGTCTTGGTAAGGCCATGGTTGGAATATTGTATTCAGTTTTGGTTTCCACAATACAAAAAAGATGTTGAGACTCTGGAAAGAGTGCAGAGAAGAGCAGCAAAGATGACCGGGGGACTGGAGGCTAAAACATATGAAGAACAGTTGCAGGAATTGGGTAAATTATATTCTAGTTTAATGAAATGAAGGACTAGTCACTCGGGGTGACATGATAGCAGTGTTCCAATATCTAAAGTACTACCACAAAAAAGAGGGGGTCAATCTATTTTCCAAAGTTCCTGGAGGCAATGCAAGAAGCAATGGATGGAAACTCAACAAGGAGAGAACCTTGATTAGAACCAAAACTGAATACAATTTTGTCAGTCTTTATTGTGTTGTTAGAAAAAAATAGGGTAACACAATTTTAGATGGGCATGGGGATGCAATTCTTACACATCAGATTATTAAACTCTGTGGTAGCACTTTCATGAAAGTTGACATAAGTATGTTTACATTTCCTAACCAGAAAATGTTGAATAGAAAGATGCTATAATTTTTGCTGAGAAGACTCATATAAAATACAAGAGTTCTGTGAGAGAAATGTTGGCAAGCTGAAATAAAATGCCAGTAGTTTTTTCCCCCTTGCTGGTAGAAGTATTCCAAAAGCAAATGAAAACTTGTGGGACTGACCTAAGACTAGATTACCACTTCTAACAAATCATATATTATTGTATTGATTAAATAAATGCAGGTCATTAGGTGAATAAAACTCAATAATTTTATCTGATACTATGACAACTAGATGTTAAAGAATCACAGTAATCAAAGTACTTAGTTTTTTCCTTAAATTTGCTTAGCGTGTTTCACACACTGCCTACTTAAAGCCCCATTTTCTTCTTGCTTATTAGCTTTCTGTTTTTTACTTTCTTGTACTTTGAAGTAAGAATTATTTGCTTATTAATTTATTTAGCAAACCTCAACTTCTATGTGGGCAAATTACTCTTCTAAAAGTAAATAAGGGATACCCTTTAAATCAAGATATATATAAAATTATAAATTGTATATATAAAATTTATATTGCCACCTATTTGCCCATGGCAACTTAGGGCAGCTTACAGAATGTAAAAAAAATATTAAAAATAAAAAATAAAAACTAACAAAAAGAATCAAATAAATTAATAAAGTACAATAGAACAAAATCTGGAAAATAAATAAATAAATACATACATACATACATAAATAAATACATAAATAAAATAAATAAAACACACCCGCCCAACTCCCACCTCCTGCCCCGACAACAGCAGATGACACAAGATAATAGTATTTGTATGTACTATATATAGCAGTAGTAGCCCTTAATAAAAAGTGTTATGGGCATCTAGAAGACTTGAAATTCAAGTAATTATTTTTTTATTTATTTATTTTGATTTGTCAATTGCTTACAAGATAATAGGTATAAGTATATACATAGTTATGAATACATGAAATGGGTACATATAAGAAAAATAAAAGAAACAATAGGACAGGGACGGTAGGCACGTTGGTGCGCTTATGCATGCCCCCTACAGACATCTTAGGAAAGGGGTGAGGTCAATAGTAGAAAGTCTAAGGTTAAAGTTTTTGGGGTTTGGGGAAGAAACCACAGAGTCAGGTAGAGTATTCCAGACATTGACCACTCTGTTGCTAAAGTCGTATTTCCTGCAATCAAGTTTGGTGCAGTTAACCTTGAGTTTATATCTATTGTGTGCTCTTGTGTTGTTATGGTTGAAGCTGAAGTATTCATTGATAGGTAGGATATTGCAATGTATGATTTTATATACCATACTTAGATCAGACTGAAAACAAAGTAATTCAAGGTCTAGAATTTCAAGCCTGGTGGCATAAGGTATTCTACAATGAGTAGAGGAGTGGAGAACTCTTCTTGTGAAATATTT
Source organism: Pseudonaja textilis (assembly GCF_049901715.1). Taxonomy (NCBI): domain Eukaryota; kingdom Metazoa; phylum Chordata; class Lepidosauria; order Squamata; family Elapidae; genus Pseudonaja; species Pseudonaja textilis. Next base: position 48,420,778 of record NC_141990.1, read on the forward strand.
CTGGACTTTCTCAACTGTGCTAATATCAGATACGTAATGTGGGTTCCAGACTGATGAGCTGTATTCGAGTATTGGTCTAGCAAATGTTTTGTATGCTCTAGTTAGTAGTGTGATATTACCAGAGAAAAAGCTATGTAGGATTAGGTTAACAACTCTTAATGCCTTTTTGGCTATGTAGTTACAGTGGGCTCTAGCACTTAGATCATTAGAGATGAGTATTCCAAGGTCCTTTACAGAGCTTGGATCATCAACAAGATCTTGACTATTCAGCTTGTATTTTATTTTCTGATTTTTTTTTGCCAATATGTAAGACAGAGCATATTATTTGTTGAGATTTGAAGTTGCCATTTGTTTGACCATTCTGATACATGGTCAAGATCTTTTTGAAGGGTAGCAGTATTGTCTGTGGTATTGAACAGCTTTACATCATTAATTAATAATTAATTCTATTACAATCTAAGTTAAATATCTAGGGACTTTACAGTATCCAGAAGAAAGTGGAAGGTCACTAAAATATTTAACTGGGTACTGGAAAATAGACAGTTTCATTCTGCTGACATAGTCAAGTAAGTATATATCTCTCATTCCTGCAATTAATGGTTGACTTGAGATATCAACCAGGGCTTTACCTAATTATGTTCTTTACCATTATGCTAACAGAAGTATACTAAGGAAAAAATGAGTGGATAGGACACTTTCTTTTCAAGCAGAAAGTACTGTATATAAGCCTTGTTATTTCTAGTTAAAAAGAATCAGGCAGTCTGTGATAGAAAAATACTTTTTCTGAAGACCCAAGGGAATTGCTGTCAGAAACTGTAGATAATAATGGGCTAAGTAGATAACAAATATTTTGATCTGATATAATCCTGCATTTTACAATTATATAGATGGGTTTCTGAATAGGTTTAGTTGAAAGGAACATATAGAGCAGGGGTGTCAAACCCTTGAGGGCTGCATCAAAGTTGTGCTTGACCTCAGGGACTCAGAGTGGGCATGGCCAGGGTGGGCATGACCAGCTCGACATTACTTGTGTCAGAGGGGCTTGTGGTGGCCCGAGTGCTCTGCCAGAGAAAACAGGCTCCCAAGCTTCATTTTGAGCTGTGATAGCCTCCTGCAACCCTCTATCAGAGAAAATGGAGCTTGGAAGGAGCCGCATGTGCCCTCCCAAGGTCCATTTTCACTGGAAGAGGCACCTGGGGACAGTCCTTTGCTGTTTCCAGGGCAGCCCCATGGGCCAGATCTAAGCACCCCATGGGATGGATCCGGCCCCTGGGCCTTGAGTTTGATACCCTGTAAATAGCAGAGAAAAGAGGGCAGGAAGTAAGAAGACAGTGCTTCTCTTCAAATCCTCTGTGTCCACTCAGTTGTTTTGTCTTTATACTACAGCACTGTCAGTACATATCCAAACTTAGATATAAATGTGCATCAAAATGCCTATTCCATTGAAAACAGTGTAGAGAAGTCTATCAACCACAAAATTCATTCATTATTTAGCTAGCAGTATCTCTGCTTTACTTCTAAGTTTTAGCTGATCTTCTTTGGCAGGAGAAGATGGTAAGCCAGAACCAAAAAATCAAGGAGAATGTATACCTGTGGTTGGAAGAAATGTTTCTGAAAGGGAAAAAAAACAGTAAAGGGAAGAAACTTGACTGCAAGATGTTGCTTTGCCTGTTCTTGTCATACAATTAAACCGATACTTAAAAATTGAAGCCTTACAAGAGTGTACTAGCAGAATGAAGAAGGGGTCAACTTATTTTCCAAATCAGCAGAAGACAAGATAAGAAACAATGGATGGAAACTAATCAAGGAGAGAAGCAACTTGGAATTAAGGAGAAACTTTCTAACATTGAGCACATTGTAGGTGCTTCATCATAGGAGGATTTTAAGAAGTGACTTGGAGAGCCACTTGTCTGAAATTGTAATTGCTTGAGCAGAGGGTTGGACTAGAAGAGTTTTAAGGTACCTTCCAGCTCTATCCTGATTGATTGATTGATTGAAGTCTGAAAGGCCTCCAGATGCAGGAATGGATGTAATTAGTACACAAACTGATCTGTGCAAAGGAGCTGTGAATCTAGAGCTCAGTCCCATCCTGAACTGCACCCTAGTCCCAATGGGGAAAAAGTGTATTTATACTGTATATAACACTGGATTAGTACTCCTCATTTTAACGTCAAACACAGTAAGTTGAAAGTCTGAAGGTGTATTGATTCTGGTTCATGCTAATGCAAAAATAGAGGAAGTTCTAAATATGTTTATAGTAATTTATCCTTATTTAAACCATGGCATGATCAATATTAAAACATCTGGAATAAAGACTGAGGTTGAGATTCTGAGACCTGATTCCATTCTTATATTCTATAAATGTCTTTACAAGATTTTTATTTTAACAGAAATAAAAGTTGGCTTGTTCACAAATTGATGTTCATCACATGATCGGAAGATCAAGTTGATGAATTGCATATTAATTTGAACAGGCAGTGGGACAGAACACACAATAGTATATTATCACTTGAAAACTGATGTCTTCCAAGAGCTGCTAGTGATCAATAATCAACTTTACATCATCTAGATGAACGAGCCACGTTTTGTCATTTAACTTTTATCCCACCAAAGCCAAGCTCTATTACAGTAAGAACTACCCAACCAAAACATTAAATATTTAATAGTATCATAAAACAAAATCTATCATCTATATAATCACATTTTAAAGGAAAAACAAAAACTAACATAGGCTTGTTTTTATCCTAACCTAGATGACATCTGCTTTATTTACAATTAATATTGTTTGGTATGGCTGAATGTCTGCTATCAGAATAAAATACAATTGTACAAAATTTAATATGTAGATTTTTTTTTTTTACTGTTGGCCACAAGAGCTAATGAATGAATCTCTACAATATATCTAATTTTAGAAACCAAGTTTCATTCTATTTGGATAGATACATTTTAAAGTTAGCCTTTGTTCTGGTTTTTCTTTAAGGAAACATGTGTCTCTTCTACGCTTCAGGTCTCCAGCTGCCCTGCAATTTATATCTCTCTTTCTTCTATTCTTTGTTTTTCAGCCATTTTCCCTGAATGTCAAAGTCAATTTAGTGCATTTCACTTTGCCGAATAAATCAGAGACGAAATCCTTGCTAAAAGTGAAAATTTGATTTGCTAAAAGGAGCTTAGGGCAACTATTAATCAATATATCCAGAGTGTCAAAGCTCAGGCCATGATAGGCATGCATTCATTTGGAGATTGGTTGAAGCAGATAAAGGGGGATACTGAGGGAGGGAGCAGTATAATCACCTCTCTCTCTCTCTCTCTCTTTCTCTCTCTCTCTGTGTATGTGTGTGTGTGAGAGAGAGAGACAGAATGAGAGAAATACAGAAGGAAATCACAGATGTCAATATATTGAGTAAAATAAAGAGAATATGAAAAGAGAAGAAATGATAGAAATATTGAAAAGCAAACAAAAATAATTTTTTTACAAACAATACATAATCATTTTGGTTGTACAAAAAATTATGAAGTATTAGAATACTGTAATTTGAAAAACATTCAATCTTTCCATGACAATCCTTTTGTAAAAACATCTGCAATAACAAATCATTAAAGATGACTATGTGGGTTTTTTTTACATTTTTTAAATCTATTTTTTATTATTATGTTTATATATATATTATTTATTATATTTTCATTGACAAAAACGGAACCAAGAGGAAGGAATCTCTAGCTATCAAACACCCCACACAAGTGCCTATACTTTTCAGCAATCACTTATTTGCAAAATCTGCTCCTGAAAATCATCTCTACCTAGGTCCATTGTACTGGAGGGCCATTCACATACTCTTATATTTCACTATACTTCTCAAATCTGATTTACAGATAATTAAATGTATTCTTAAAGCCTGATTTTAATATGAAATCTAGCTTATATGTCTTAAATTGACTGAAATTTCCAAAGACTTATACTTATGGACTAATTAAAATAGACATTTCAATGCATGATAGGTTCAGTGGGCATTGTTTAAAGCTAACTTCCCATTTAAAAACTAAATACAACAGTAAATCCCTATATTTAAAGTGTATACATATGGATGTTTCCCTATTTTAAAATGTAGATATATTTAAGCATCATTGCTTTATAAATTGCTGTATTTTCTCATCTGCACTGATTCAGCAATGCAGCACTGTTAAATATTGTCTATTTATTTAACTTAAAAGACGGTTTGAGTTTAGAAAGTCTAAATAAACACTGATTGGTGGCTAAAATTTCTTTCCAGTACAGGAAACCTATGCCAGCCTTGTTTGAGCATATCTAGATTATATACATGTATACATATACATATCCATATCCATATCCATATATGTGTGTGTGTGTGTGTGTGCGCGCATGTGTGTATTTTCTGAGGTTCTTGTGGGTATTTGTATGTGGATCTTTGGTTATTCGGGTTTTCTCCCACGTAAAGATTGGAAGTATCTAGGCAACGTTTAGATGAAGTCTCATTCATCATCTTCAGGCTTGTGTCTTCTGCTCTGTGCTTCTCAGAGTGATGTGAGCTTGCAGCTGCTTCTTCCTTTTAACTGCTGTGGGGGTGACTTGATTGGGTGGGGGCTTGGCTGTGTTCTGATTGGGTGGGGGGTGTTCTCGTTGGTTGAGGGTTTGGCTGTGTTCTGATTGGTTGTGGGGTTGGCCATGTTCTGATTGGCTGGAGGTGTGTTCTGTTCAGGTGGGGGCTTGGTTGTGCTCAGGTTAGTTTTAGTTGCTGGGGGATTTGAGTTGGTAAGCTGTGATCCTGCTGTTTGGCTTCGAGTTCGTGGTAGTGCCGCATCTTCATGGTGGGTGTCAGTTCGCTTCATGTATGGCTCAGAGGGGTTTGAAGTGGGTAGTGATACAGCTGCAGTGCGGCTTCTGATCTGTGGTTGTGTCTCATCTTCTTGATCTTGATGAATGAGACTTCATCAAAATGTTGCCTAGATACTTCCAATCTTACGCGGGAGAAAACCCGAATAACCAAAGATCCACATATTTTCTTAAGTTTTCGTGGGTACTTACATGTATGGCATTCGGCTTTGTTCGGGTATTTTCCCACGTCATTGTAGTTGTGCTTTTAAAGTTGTAGCAACGTTTCGGCAGAATCTCATCTGCTATCATCAGGCTTCTGGAAGCCTGATGATGGCAGATGAGATTCTGCTGAAATGTTGCCACAACTTTAAAAGCACAACTACTATGACGTGGGAAAATACCTGAACAAAGCAATCATATATATATATATATATATATATATATATATATATATATATATATATATATATATATATATATATTCAACAAATAATGAACTGAAGCAAGTTTGTGTCTGAAAGAGAATACATCCAGAGAATTATTTATGTCTTCAATACTGCATCATTAAATCTGTCCAGGAAGGCCTTATATTGTTCCTAAAATATCATGCTTGGTACTGAATGCATGAGGGAAAGAATAATATTCATTTGACATGTTTATATTAATTAAAACTAATTTTAAGGACTTACAAAGTCTTTGGTCCAGGCTGATGAGCTTTGTGTCTGCAGAATGACATGGAACATTTTGTCTCTTAAACTTCCTGTTATGCACATTTAAAGAGCTTAATATTTCCTGCCTCCATTTAGTGAAAGAAGAGCAATGCACATTTTTGCAGAATGCCAATGAGATAGTTGCATTACAGAAACATTGCCTAAGTGACTTTGAAAATGTGGTCAGACATCAGCAGAATCTCATTTAATGAATTTAAAAAAAGAGAGAAAACCTTTCATCTTTATAGATGTTCAAAAGCAACTGACTCCTGTAAACACAATGCACGATAAAATCACCCAATGCTTTCTGTATTCAAGTTAGATTCTATAAAACTATCACAAGTTTTTATTTAGGTCAGCTAATGCAGGAGTTCTCTCACTGGGAAAAAAAAAGTGGGGTGTGCGTAGTGCCTTCCTAAATACCTGTTGTATTTTACTAACCGAGTTACAGTACATAAAAATATTTTAATCTGACATAAAGGGCAACAATAGATCTGACTGCTGGGCTGATAATCTTCTTATCACCCTCTGCGAAACCTAGCTCTAATATTTGACAGTGTGAGTTTCCATTACTTTGCATCCCATTCTTTAAAGGCCAACAATGGAGAAAGAATGAAGTGGAGTTTGGAAGAACCTCCATATCTACATAAAAGAGATTAGAGGCGACAGCATTCCATTTTACAGCTCAATCATATTGTGTTAGCATGCGCTTATCCGAGCGCGGATGAAATTGAAAGAGAAATAAAAAAGAGTCAGTCAGATAGGAACCAGAACAGCGAGGCAAGAGCAATTTCCAAGGATATAAAAGGATGCTAATGGTAGGGCCCTGTCATTCTTAAAAAGGGCTATTAGGGCACCATCATCTGTTCTTCTGCCTTTACTCTCTTCTCAAGTCAAGAATTTCCTAATGCTATCATGATCATTCTCTTTTGCAAATAAGAAACGGTCATGTTTCACAGCAACCACTCTTTTTATTTCTTTGATTTATTAATGCAAGTAAGCTAATTCGGTTACTGATAAAGCCTATCCATTCATATATAAATGTTACATTTTTTTCTGCAGAAGAACAGAAAGGCTTATTGTACATGCAGGTTACAGAAGCACGAAACTATTAATGGAATTTATGGACATATTTAATAAGATCAAATAGTAAACTAAAAAGACTCATTCAAAATGTTCAGCACGATGTTCCAAACTTGAAAAGTATATTTTTATGGGATACAGATATTTTGTCTAAGTTCAAAATTTTAAAGTCAAAATCCTTTAGATAAAAGTAATTACAAATGACAGTCTATTATATACCTTCAGCTCCAATCTTATATCTTCCTATCTACAAAAAAGTTCTGTTGAACTTGATTTTTTTTAAAAAAAACATCATTATGTATAGAATGGAACAGATTCATTTTTATCATAAAAATTAACAATGTTAACTCAATAGCATATGCATACATATGCAGTGTATGCAATGTGCATTTGTAGCATACACACTTTAGGTACACCTAAGAATATATGTGTATACTTTTTGCCATGCTCTTAAAAAACCTTTACTTAAAAAACAAATGCAAATTTCTAAATAAATGATGAAAGAAGATGTTTTTGTAAAGTATCTGACTGTGAAACATTTTGAAAAATATATTACAGATAGAAGGCATCCAAACATAGTTGAATTATTTTGTTCTTTTGTTATGAAAAATAATCCGGCCAGCTTTTCATTATTTTTTTAATTTAAAAAAAAAAATACTAACAATTTTTGAAATAAAAATTTTAATTTCCAGCAAATGGCCATCATCCCTTGGTAATCCCATCAGCCCTTGGATTACTGTTAACTGGTCTGCTGTTTAAATATTCCACAATAGCTGGAAACTATTTCTGATTTTCAATCTGTAATTGAGAATGTCTAAACCAGTTAACAAATCACTGCCAACTGTAGGACTATGCTGTGGTTCTCTTCTTTCTTTGAGTTACTTTCTTCTATTCCTATAAGCAAATCTCAGCCCTGTATTGTATTTACAATATAAATAAAATTGATAAATACATTTTGCAGTCCCCAAAATGTGTTATTGACTAGCCTCTAGGGAGAATGCCTATTTATTGGTAAGACCGATGTAGGCATTGTCTAGAGTTGAAACTCAAGTTCACCTATTTAACTATCTTTGACTTAATCTGGGGTGCTTTATTAGCAACCAGTGTAAGACAAAGTAGCTAGTATAATACAGAGTGATGTTTAAATTAGTTTACAATTTGCTTGGGCTCATCTAGACCCACTCTGAACAAAGCCATTCAGAAATGTCAGCTGTGTTCCTAACCACTGTAACAAATTGTTGCCTGAACGCTGCACACCTAATGACTTCAAATTAGCTTCACTGCGATATTGCCTGACAGTTCGTTACGTCTGTTAGTAACATAGCTGGTGTATCATGACCAATAAATTGGTTTCAGTGTGGGCTGGGAAAGGGGCTTCCATCAATTTGATTAAAGAAATTACTGTAGCATTCAAAGCATAAAGACAAACTAGTTTAAGGAGACAGAAATAAGTTAACTGTACCAGAAAAAACATTGCTCATGATTCAAATGCTCGTTTATAAGCCATTGGTGAAGCAAACTCTGAACAAGTAAATTTCTGCAGCAAAGAAAACATGGAGTAGCTTAGGGCTGCTTCCATCCCACCGAATTAGGATTTAGATGTATATTAATAATTGTTTAGTATGGTTTCAGAAAATAATTAAAATAAGTGAGAATTCTATTTTATATTGTTTACATTTCAGTGGGAAGGGCAGTTAGCTAGATCAGCATTTAGATAGCCCTAAAGAGAAAACAAACAAACAAACAGAAAAGCATCAGAGATGAAGCTACACACAAAAGTATCAGTTATGTACTGAAAATGTAAGGATAAATGCAATTACCCTAAATGAGTGAAAACTATTTACATGTACATGTGGATTTTTCCTCTAACTAATTAAAGAATCACAGAATACAGCATGCATTTTCCCAGAGGAAATTTCTCATCCATGAGATATCCTTGATCAGAGAGCATGGGATGGACATCCTATGCTAAGTGTCTAGTCACAGTAAGCCATGTAACATGGAAAGCCATATAACTAGGTCATGTAGATAACAAAAGCATTAGTGTTACTATCTACATGACATTGTCTACATGTTCTGTCCCCAGAAATCAAATCAAAATTAGTAGATTAATTTTAAATTGTATCCAGTATATGGGAAACTTTTACTCCAGACAGGATTTTCTTTTCTTTACTTTTGATTTTTTTTTTCAAATATTAATAACACAAGTTCTTTCTTTTCCCCCAGTTTACATCTATGCTATCCCAAATGGTGTTTTTATGCTTTGGAACAGGTTTAAGTGGGTAATGCATATGGAAAGGGGAAAAAACCCACACCAATAGATGTAGTAATAAAAATAAAAAGCAATTTAGTTGTACTATAGTCACTTCACATCCTCAGTAGACAACAAAAATGCTAGCAATAAAATTCCAATAAAATTAAGTAATGTAACCCTTAACAAACATATTTTTATTCTATTTAAATTCATCTCATTCTTTCTGAAACAGAATGCTTGAAAAGTAGACCAAAGGAATATTACAACTTCCAACTAAAATATAGAATTCTGCTCCACAAATAAATAGCTAATAAAAAGATCTGAACAATTGGGGATTTTGCAAATCAAAGGATATGATGTTATTGCAAAAATTCTTACAGAAGCAGCATTACAGCAATTTTGATTACACCTTTGCACAAGGACAAAATCTTTGTAAGTAAACATACAGTTAAAACATATCAGTAAAACAGACCGTGCCCAATAAATTAAACCTGACATTAACAGTCAGTCCAGCTTATCTCCCAAACGCCTACCTGATTTTTAAATTAAATTAATTTTATTTTATTGCCTGCTTGCAGAAGGATAACAGAGAGGGAACTCAACTATGCTGCTTTGGCAGTTAGCTGCAAAACCTGATAGCAACCACCAAAAAAAGAGGGTCCCCTCTTACATTCCCTTTCCATGTGGGATGGTAGAACAAGAAAATGATCTAGTCTTTTATAGACCTAAAAAGCTGAAGCAGACTTATAATGGAAACCACAACCTTTTGGGTAGGAGTGGTTCTGAACCATTTAGGGTTCTGAATTGTGAACCCGCAGTGGACCAAAGGAACTCCTTGGCAACAAACCCAGTGAACAGACGATCTCTGGTTGGCTCCAAGCATGCTTTAAAATCAAGTTCACCAACAGTGCCCTCTGCTACTTAGTCTTGATCTACAAAAAGCCTTGAACCAGCTCTGAGTGTTAAGATGATTGCTCTGAAAGTGGGCTAGATTAGGGTTCTCCAACCTTGGCAACTTTAAGCCTGGCAGACTTCAACTCAGCTTTGCTGGCTAGGGAATTCTGGGAGTTGAAGTCTGCCAGGCTTAAAGTTGCCAAGGTTGAAGACCCTTGGCTAGATATCACATAAAGTTTCAAAAAAGTAAAAACTGCTTCACTATAGATTAAGTTTATCATAAAATTGAGGTTGCTTTTTCTCTTTAAAAAACAGTCTGAATAGATGGAAGTAGAGTGATATAGCTATTTTAGGGCACTGAGTGAAAGGCACACATCCAGCCTGCTATGGCATGAATAGGTATTTCATCTCCCGAATTTAAGATCTTTGAAAAGGGGAGAAAAAAAAAGGACAAGTCTGAAAACTGTCCAGTCTATTAATTTACTAAGCGGTTAAGGGAATGGAAAGCTATATAATGTCTATGCAGGCTTCTCAATACTCTAGTGGGAAAACGATATCCCAAATCAGAGCTGACGTATCAGCATGTGCATGTCCGTGTGTGGATGGGGTCTGTTTGCAAGAGACCCCATCCACAATTCCAGTGAAGGCAGTAAATGGAAAGAGGACATTTTTTCCTTACACATCAGTGGTGGGTTTCAAAATGGTTTACCACCAGTTTGGTGGGCGTGGCTTGGTAGATGCGCTTTGCATGCACACACACACACTTTGCACGCATGTGCACATACTTTGCATGTGCACGCATGTACATATGTTGTACCAATATATGAGCAGAACAGTTGTAACTAGCTTTATTGTCTTGCAAATGGTCGAAATAACATGATGGGATAAGCTGGAGGGAAACCTCATCCACTTTAATACTTCAACATTCAAGTGCACTTTTACTAGATGTTTCTTTAAAAAATACCATCAGTTAGTTAGATACCCCTAGATTCCCAATAAAACAGAAATACGGGATACCTTTGATGTCAAATTTACAATCCCATTTGTTGTAATAATTATTAAAAGAATATGCAAGCCAGGTTCAAGCCACTCTGAAATAGCAAAAGCATACATTGAACAATAATGTCATAAAAACGATAAAAATAGCATTTGAGTAAGATACACAGCATGTACCTGGAATATGTTTAGCCCATCCAATTATGACCACCAGTTCTCTGTCTGCCAAATCACAAAGTGTGGTGAGAGCCTTGATGTCACTGTCAGGCACAGTGGGATCAGGCATGGCATAGATCTTCTCTGGTTCAGCCACCAGCAAATGGGAGACAATCTTGTTATCTGTAAGACAGATAAAACATAGGTTACTCTGCATCTGTAACAACCACAACTGCTGCTGTAAAAGAAATGGGAATTTACTTCCTCCTTACATCAAGACATCTAGGTTCTTTGGTGGATAACAAGGTGAATAAGAGCCAACAACATAATGAAGTTGCAGCAAAAATAAATCCAGTCTGGAGAGTGGAGTTATGAAGATGGAAATTGTTGAAATTCTATGGATGAAACAAATAAATTGGGGCTTATGCAATAGGCCCATGATGGCAAACCTATGGCAAGTGAGCTGCAGGCAAACTTACCTCTCTGCGCATGTGAGCACCTCAGAGCTGATTTTTGGCCAGTTTGAGGCTTTTTTCGGCCTCCCAAAGGCTTGAGGAAGGCTTTTGCAGGCTTCTACAGGCTTTGTAGGCCAAAATCTAGCCCCGTTTTGTCACTTCCGGTATTTTCAGGAAGAAGTCTACAGAAGCTTTTCTCAAGCCTTTTGGCAGGCCGAAAAAGGCCTCAAACTGGCCAAAAATCAACTGTGAGGCACAGTGTAGGTAAGGGGGCAGCCGGGGGGATTGCGCACACATGTGTAGGGAACACGGGAGGCACATTGCCTTCTGGGTGCTGGCACGCAAGCGTGAGCGTGCAAGCGCGCACACAATTTTTGGTACAGGAGCCCAAAAAGGTTAGCCACCACTGTAATAGGCAGTCCTTCCACCCTCCTGTGCAAATGTATCCAACACTGCCCATCAGTCAGAGAGAAATGTTGCTTGTCAGCTAAAGCGACAGTTACAAGAAATAACTGAATTATTAAATTTGTGATGATTGCATTAAAAAAATCAGAATTCTTTACTGGAAGCTCATCCAAGAAAACATTTTGATCTAGGAAATGTTGCCACTGCATTAAGCTGGACCTAATAACACCTGCATTCAAGAAAATTAGTTTGTTTGGAACATTTGAAATAACAGGCTGTCTTCAACTTATAATCCAACATTGAGCCCAACATTTCCATTGCTAAGTGAAACATTTGTTAAGTAAATTTTGCCCCATTTTATGATCTTTCTTGCTACAGTTGTTAAGTGACCCATTTGTTGATAAGGGCTAGTTTCCAGATGTCTGGTAGGCAGGAGGTATTGTTCCATGTATTCATGTTAAGGGGGTGTTTCTCTATTTCGATGGCTTCCCTGATTATTTTCTTGTTGAAGTGTTCAGTATTGGAGATTAATTTTGTTTCCCCAAAATTAATTTCATGTCCTGTGGCTTTAAGGTGCCGGAAAAAGGGAGGAAGTATTTTCTTTTCTGACTGCGTTCTTGTGTTCTGCAATGCATGCATTTATTCTTCTGTTGGTTTGTCCAATGTATGTGGCTGGGCAATTGTTGCATGGTATTCATAAACTCCTTGGTTTTCTAGCTGGACCTTGTCTTTGGGGTTTCTTAGGATGTTGGGTATTTTTTGGCCAGTGCCGAAGGCTGTCCTGATATTGTGTTTGTGGAGAATTTTGCTGATTTTATCTGTGATGCATTTGATGTAGGGTAGGAGGGTGATACCCTTGTCCTGTTCTGTGTCTTGGTTTCTGGGGGGTGTCTCCTTTAGGATTAGGTTGGTAATTGTGTTTCTTTGGAATCTGTTGGAAATTAATACATTAGTGCGGATGTGTAATTCTGTTCTAAGGTGGTCTCTGTCAGCTAGGTGTTTGGTTCTGGAGATGAGGGTCTTGGCTATGTAGTTGATCTGTGCAGGGTGGTGATGGGATTGTGCATTTAAACAGCAGTTGGTGCGTGTTTTCTTCCGGTGGATGGTGTGTCCTAGGGAGACATTGGGTTTTTTGTAAATTAGGATGTCCAGGAAAGGAAGTTGGTTGTTGGCTTCTGTTTCCATGGTGAATTGTATTTTGGGGTGTAGGCTGTTGAGGTGTGTGAGGAAGTTGTTCAGTTTTTCTTTCCTGTGTGGCCAAATTAAAAAAGTAGCATCTATATATCTAAGCCAGAGTTTGTGTTTGTGTTTGGATTTGTCTAGAGCATTAGTTTCAAAGTGTTCCATGTATAGGTTAGTGATTATGGGTGAGAGGGGTGATCCCATAGGTGCTCCTTCTATCTGTTTGTATCTTTGTCCATTGTGGATGAAGTATGTGTTGGTTAGGCAGTGGTTGGTCAGATCTAGGATGTGCTTAGAGGCTTTATATTTGTTTTGGATGGCTCTCAAGGCTTCTTTGATAGGTACTGGGGTGAAGAAGGATATGACATCAAAGCTCATGTGTAGGTCACCGGGTTGTAGGTTTTGTTTCTTTATTGTTTCTATGAAGTGGAAAGAGTTTTGTATGTGTGAGGTGATGGATTCTGTGTAGGGCTGGAGTTGTTTGGCGAGAAATTTGGCAAGATTCTGTCGAGGTGAGCCTGTGGAGCTGACTATGGGTCTGAGTGGTGTTCCTTCTTGGTGTATCTTGGGGAGGCCATAGAGCTTAGGGCAGCTGGATGATTTTTCTCTGGGGATGATTCTTTGCTGGATCTCTTCACTGATGGGGGAGGCTTTTATTTTGGATTTGATGGTTTTTTCCAGGTAGGTGGTAGGGTCAGTATTCAGAGGTTTGTAAGTGGGGTCTTGGAGTAGGTTGGATAGTTTGGAATGGTAGTCCTATGTGTTCATCACGACCGTGGCATTGCCTTTGTCTGCTGGGAGAATGATTATGTTGTTGTGCTTTTTGTTCTTCTCTGTGTAAGTTACTTCTAGGTGGACTGCTGGAGCAGAGGACATTGGTGACTTCAAGTCTGATTTTATTGGCTACATCTGGGTTAATTTTGGTTAGACTAGCTTCAACTTCGGTGGGGATGCATTTGGGGGCGACTGCAAAGTTGAATCCCTTGGAAAGGACATTGGTTTCTGCTCTGGTGAGGGTTCTGTCTGATATGTTGTGTACTGTTTGTTTCATGCATTGTTGTGGGAGGGGGTTGGGCTTCTGGTGTTTCTCTAGTCTGTGGAGTTTGCTGGTGTGTGTGTCTGTCTTGTGGGAGGTTTCTGTTTCGGCTCCCCAGAGGGCTAGTTGTTTGGATTTGTCCCAGAGTGCTGGGTGGATTTTGTTGCTGAGTTTGAAGTGGAGAGTAAGTAGGTCCCTGTTGGTTTGGTCTAGTAGGAATCTTTTCCTGTGGAGTTCGTTTCTGATTAGGGATAATTCCATTCTTTTCAGGAACCTTTCTGAGGTTTTGGAATGGAATTTGAGTTGGAAGCATGTGGGGATCACTTTTTTGTCTTGGCAATTGCGTAGAAATATGAGGTCACATAAGATGGTAGATCTTCAGACTTCGAGTTTCTTGTAGGTCCTGGTCAGCTGGAAGGTTTCCTCCTCATAGAAGTACGATATTTGTTTTTGTAGATTTTCACGGGTACAGGTATGCAGGTCTTGGCATGTTCAGGTCTTTTCCCGTGAAAGATTGAGAGCATCTTGGCAACGTTTTGATGAGATCCCACTCGCCATCTTCAGGCTGGTGCTTTTGGCTTATGCTTGTGCAAGCAAAGCATGATTGGAGCTGCCATCTCCTGATATATACTGGTGGGGAGGTTGGCTGTGTTGTAATTTTTTGATTGGTTGATGGGGTTGATGTTTGCAGATTGGCTGGCTTTTTCGTAAGAACATGTGTGGCTGAGGTATTGGCTGTGTGTCTATCAGCCTCCTGTCTTGTAATGACCTGGTTAATGGGCTGTGTGATGACCTTCTAAGTTCTATTGTTTTGACATCCTGGGTCTTGTGCTGTAATCTCCTGGGTTGTTGGTTGTGTTGCAACATCTTGAGGTTTTGTGGTGTAACCTCCTGAGTTCTGTGATGTGATATCCTGAGCGGGTGGCTGTGATGTGATGTTTCGGGTTTTGGTTTGGCTCCAAGTCTGAGGCCTGGATATGTGTTCATGGCATGTGTCCATTTGCTTGGTTTGGGGGTCAGGGTGTGTGGCAGCTGGTGATGCAGCCATGGTCTGGTTTCTGGATGGTGGTTGTCTTTCGTCTATGGGATGGGTTTGGGTTTGAGTCTGGTGAGGGAGAATGGTGGTGGTGTCATGTGTTGTTTTGGGTTCGGTGTTAGTTTTCATGGTTGGGACTCCTTTGTTGATAAGGGCTAGTTTCCAGATGTCTGGTAGCTGGGAGGCATTGTCCCATTTATTCACCCATAGACGAAAGACAACCACATTTACATCCCAATTCTTCCTCATCATTCTCTCTTTTTTGCATCTTTTATCTCTTTTCTTATCTTCAACTAAAACTCTACCTCAATTCTTCTTTCAAATTGCCTGCCAAACTTCCAGTTTTAACAAATGCCACATGCCTGTCCCCAGTTGCTCTTTTTTTTTGTCTGCATTATCTGGCTCTAATCTCCTTTATCTGACTAGTATTCCATGGCTGCTGGACTCATTCAATCAATTCTTCCCATTCATTCAGCATCCCATATTTGATCAGGAAAAGATAATGGAAGTTTTATAATCATCATCCTTCAGGAATGTATGGCTAATTATGTGATCAGCTAACGTAAAAATTCATTTATCACCAGCTGTTATGTGGGGAAAAAAAACCAAGGGAGAGGTTCTTGATGGTACTTATATTAAGATGCCAGAAGTCCATAGTTTAACCTTTGGAATCTGATAATGGCTATCAATTCTAATACTTTCTGAAAGAAAATTTTAAAAATTAATAGAGTTTAAGTTTATCAGTAGGCATTAAAATGTACCTTTGCGAGCTGTTTGCCTTAGTCTGAATCACCAACTATAAATCTAAAATATTTGTTGCTAGCTAGCTAGTGGGAGAAGGCTGATGTCTTATTTCTGAACTTCCTAGATGAATTTTATTAGCCAGGAGTGTTCTTCTGTTCTTAGAGAAATCTGAATAAAACCATCATGGTACAACTTATAATATTCAGATCTTTTTAGACATTAAAGTTAAATGTAAAATTAAACCACTTTATTATGCCTTCGTAAGATCACACTTGTAATATTGAATCCAGTTTTGGTCACCACAATATAAAAAAGATTTTGAGACTCTAGAAAAAGTGCAGAGAAAATCAATAAAGATGATTAGGGGACAAAAAAACATGAAGAATGGTTGCAGGAATTGGGTATGTCCCATTTAATGAAAAGAAGGACTAGGGGTGACATGATAGTAGTGTTCCACTGCCACAAAGAAGAGAGGGTCAATCTATTCTGTAAAGCACCTGAAGACAGAATAAGAAGCAATGGATGGAAACTAATTAATGAGAGAAGCAACCTAGAACTAAGAAGAAAATCCCTGACAGTTAGAACAATTAATCAGTGGAACAGCCTGCCTCCAGAGATTCTGGGAGCTTCAACACTGGAGGTTTTTGAGAAGAGATTGAACAACAATTTGTCTGATATGGTATAGTGTTTCCTGATTGAGAAGAGGGTTGAACTAGAAGACCTCCAAGGTCCCTTCCAATTCTGTTATACTATTATTCATGTCATGCAAATATTTGATTTTAAAAGGAACACTGCAGTTTCTGGAAAGCTTTCTCATGGTGATATTTTGTAAAGATAAATTTTATACTTTTCAGCTTAAAGAGGAAAAGGGGAGAGAATATAACTTTATGAACATTTAAGATCCTCAGGAAAAAATATCAAATAAAACTCTTCTAAAAGTCATTGAAATACCTAAATTCATGTATGCACAATACTGGTTGAGCGGACATGCACATGATCTCCTGCTTGATCAAGTTGAGAACACCTGGGGGGAAAAGAAACTAATTTCTCTCACACTTTTAATTCTACTCTTTGAAATTTAAAAGTTTAAAACAAATATATTTAGATACGTATATAAATACCATGAATTGAAAACATTCACAGCTTGGTGACAATAAGGCACAATTGCTGATTGTGTTCAACATTGCACACTAACTGTGATCATCATCTTTATGTTTTTTATTAATTGGAAAGAAGCAAGTTAAGCAAAAGTGGCTTAGTTCTCCAACTATTTAACTGATTTAACCAACAACTTACATACATAGGTTTCCACCAGGTTCAGATTAACTATGTATAGAAATTGCAGCTCATTTTTTAAAAAGTGACAAAACTCATCCCAAAAAGGGTTTTTTTAAAAATGCTCTGTTGTGTAATTTATTCTGGAGTTCTGATCTATTTGTCTCCAGCATTTTACAAATGTGTATGTCAGAAAGGTGAAGTATGTCAGTCCTTTATAAAACAAATGCAAAAGCCAATTGCAAGGCATTGCATCAAACATGCTTTATTATTATTAATAAGGGCTTCTTTGAAATGACAAGAGGAATACTAAGCCTGTAATGCATCACTTGTGAATGCTGTTGATGTAGGGGAGGTAATGGAAAAGAGCTGTGTTAAAACTGAGGGTATATTCTACCTATTGCAGATCCTATACTCACATTAACAGAACAGGCAATTAAAAATGGTTTTAATCCTATTATTAAGAAACCCTAGGAGCTAAATGTTCTTATGTCCCAAAACTGCAGGAGGTCTGGCAACAAAATAAATATTCCACCCCACCCCCACCATACTATCATTTTCAAAATTGATTAAAGATGAATATTTATATGATTTACAGATAGTGGCATTTCAGCAGTTTCTGAAAACCAATAAAGAGTTTTCCAAAATTTTCAAAGTATTAAACTTTGATTTGAAAAATTTGTAGTGAGATGGGCAGCAAACAAATTTAATAAATAATAAATAAAAGCATATATACAAATAGATATATTTTTATTACTGTAGTTGATCGGCCTATTATCTAATATTGCTTTTTTAACAGTTTGACTTACTTTCTATTGGTGCGATGGCTCAGCAGTTAAGAAAGCTGTGATTTGCTCGAAAAGGATGATATGAATTTACAATCAAAGTCTAACAATGGTTTGATAGTAATATAATATGATATGAATAGCTGATTTACATAATAAAAATCTTAATTTAAATTTAGGAGAGAAAGACTGTTAATATTGTGCACAAGAGATATATACCAACCAACACACTGTATAATGGAAAGATGATTTTATTTGATGTTTTCTGTTTGTGTTTGTCTATGTTTGTTGTTAAAAATAAAAATTTCTTTAAAAAAAAAACACGCTGAGCTTACCAGCTGGAAAGCTGTCAGCCCAGGTTCGAGACCCGAGTGTCACACAAAGGATAAGCTCCCATCCTCACCCCAGCTCCTACCCACCCAGCAGTTTGAAAGGATGCAAATGCAAGTAGATAAATAAGTACCAGTTCAGTAGAAAAGTAACAGCACTCTTTGAGGGCCACATGGCCAGAGAAATGTCCTTGGACAGCACTAGGTCACTCAAACAGAGATGAGCACTGTCCCTTAAAGTCAGCAACAATTAGTGGAGTAAAATCTGCAGGGACTCCTTTACCTTTATCTACCTACCTTCCATAACAAAATTAGCAAAAAAAAATTAAAACTTGCCAGAATCCAGAAAATCTCTCTACTTATTTGATAAAGGCCATTTTACTGTTTCCTTGTTATATTTGCAAGAAGTTGATTCCCCTACAGTTGTGTTTCTATTCCATTGTGAAGTGGGGAGGGGAATCAGGAATCTCTTACATTATGTGAAAAGCTGTAAACTAGTTTATCTTCGTAGCAAATTAGAATTGTACTCATTACTTTCTTACATATAACACAACATACTGCTGCTCTGTTAATTCCAATGGACCTACAGAGAAGATATCATTTGAAATTAATAGGAGGTGTAAAAAAGGCTGGTAATATTCTTTAGACAGTGCCTGTTCATTACAGTATGCCTTTCTCAGGACTTCTCACTTCTGTATTGCTCTCTTTCAATCTCCTACATTTTCAATCCGGCAGCATTAACCAAAGTCTGTGCTAAATAGGCTTAATTGTGTGTGCATGGCCGAGCTGTCGGCAATTCAACTCAATGGCACAAGATAAAATAAATAAAAAGCTGGCAATCTGTGCATCCAGAAAAATCCAAACCTCTAATGAAATTAAACACTAGAGCTCATTGAATTTTATTGTATTATCAGAAAGTTTTTATTATAATGCGCAAAATCTGCTTAATGCAACTGTATATTGTATTTACAGAGGGGCAGAACAGCTTATGAGGACTGTGTGGAAGATGCCAGATTGGACAATTGAAAGTATAATCAGCATAATGATTTTTGGAAAGGCAAAATGAAACCATGCCATATGTTCACTTAAGCCTTAATTTTATGTAAAACTGGTTTGTTTTTCCTCTGACATCGCTAAAATGCCCTTTCACTTACAGTTCAGAACCTATTTATTTGCTTTCCAGGTCTCCATATGCCTCATGCGTATTGTACCCAGCAGAGTTCTGCACTGGGAAATGGCAGGTGAAAAACAAAGTACTGCCTTTTGACAAAACCAGGTTTGGACTTTCAGTGCAGCGTTTAAAGCCCTTTATTACATTTGTCTCAAATAGGGCATTTGTACCCCAATGGTTTATTCCACTGCTTAGTGGCAGCCAGCTCTCAAGTACCATATGAAATAATTTGTATTTATTGCCAATTCCTCTTTGTATAGAGTATGCAATTGATTTTTATACCATGGAGTGTAATTATATTTTCTTTAGGGAATTAGCATGGATGGATTTGTATAATTTGCAAAATCTTTAATTTTAGTTTATATCTTGCTTTTTAAGTACCATTTGGATGTAAGAAAACCCATACCTGTTTTAACTACACACATGAACAAACCCCACCTTAATATATTATATATTTGTAGCACACTGCTGTTTTATTGAAATACAGGTAATGTTTCAACCTTCTATTGCTATAAATTAATGAGGCTCCTAATGCATTTTCACTGACAGTTTGAGCAGTCAAATTCATCTAGTTAGTGAAAACTACAACATTTCATTCTTGTAAAATCTGAGACTAGAAGCTTCAATGAACTAATGATCCTAGCACAACCCATTTTATGTACCAGTGAAAATAAAGATCACCTGGAAGTGTAAAATTTGTATAGCATAAATTGGGCATTATCAAACTCTTACCCTCAAAGCATATTTTCTTCAGTTATTCTGAAAAAGGAACAAGGTGATAAAAATACTAGACAAAATCATTTATTCAAGACAGTATGCTGTTTTGTTTCTATTTCTTTGTGGGTTGATGACATCAAATCAATCTTCCTAGGTACTTACATGGCTTTTTGGCTGGCTGGACTAGTTGAGGATTCAGGTATGGACTATTTTCTGCATCTATTCTGCGCTTGTACTTCTGGCGACCACCACGTACTCTGTCTAAGCGCACTCCTAAACATGAAAAAAGAAAAGAAAGGAAGGTTCAATACAACTGAAATATTTTGTGCAATTATTTGAAAAATTTCAATAAATAAGCCAAAATTTCAGTTCACTCCCTATTAAACTACAGCCCTAATTCCCCACTTGAAAAGCACCAAAAGGGTCTGGATATATTGTAAACCTGGAATGTTCCTTGATTTTTTCAATGTGAAATGTCGGGAAAGTGCATCAATTTCCCTTTTGTCATCAGTCTTCCAACATTTCCCATTACTCCCTTTCTTGCTGCAGGATGTGTTCCTTATCTGCAAATTCTAAACCATGGTAGTGTTTGGGCATTTTTATTCTGTAGGTAGTTCTGCTTGTTCTTTAATCTTCCCACCGTGAAAAGAAGCACAGCACAAGCATAGGAGAATGGGGGTAGTTCCACTGGTGGTTTCTGTTTAGTTGTCTCATAATGGTTATGATACGAACAACAGAAAACTGTGACAACTTGGCTCTGAGAGTCTGGGAAATGTTGAAAGACTGATGACAATGTCTTTGGACAAGTACCCTTTTAGAATTGGCCACATTGCAATTCCCAAATATAGAACATTTCAAATAATAAAATAGCAATGAAATAATAGTTAAAATGGGCTAAAAAACTGTACTCCCAGAGCCTGGAAGAATGAGAACATCTTCAATGCCAGATATCTGTTTCTTGGGACAAAGCAACAGAAACATAAGCAGTGAAAAAGTCATCTGCTTTGGTTGCTGTTTACATCTCCTCAGATGCTGGACATCCAAAGCAGAGCTTCCACCAAGTCATGGGAAGATACAAACTGGGAATGTGATTTTTTTCAGGTACCATGGATCTGAGCAATATAGGACTTGAAAGGGTTTGAATCATCCTTGGAAACTGAAACTGGAAATTAGTTAATTTTGGTTCAGCTGTGCTATTTCAACACTGGCATTATAATATTTAAACTCTGCAATAGTCTTCAAAAAGAGCTCCATTGTAATAATCTTTCCTTAGTATTACCAGGATATAAATTGTAAATCTGTCCAGAGAAAACTATACCTAGTCTCATGATGCACTAATATAGAGTATGTAGGTCTTCAGTGGTAAAAGTGAAAGTATTTCAACCATGAATGTTTTTCCTCTTCAAAGAAAGAACAAAGTCTTCCTAAAAGAGTATAATCACACCTAAAAAAATTGTGTGTATGTGTGTGTGTGTGTGTGTGTGTGTGTGTGTCTGTTGTCATGTTTGCTATTTCTCTCACAGCTGAATAAGTCAAGAATTAAAAAGATTAATAAAACACTCTACAACTCTTTCTATAGATATAATAAGTGTTCTGTAGGAAGAGTTATAGTATCACAAGGAATGTCCTGATGTCAAGGAAAAGTAGTGGTGATGATACTCAAATGACATATACTAAGCATAATTCAAAACAGGGAGTCCAGTTGCAATTTAGCCCTGGTGAATGTCATTCTTGGAATTAATTCCATTGTACCATTCTGAAGAAATAAGATAAAGAGGAAATAAGTAAAGTTAGGCATTTCTGCCAACAGCAGTGTATAGCAGAATGAAGTTCAAATTTAATTCACAATTGACTCAATTTAGAAGAGATAGATTTTCTGTTTGTATGTCAGAAATAGTACAGAATAAAAATGATACTTTAAAATTATATCCAATATTTTGCAATAGCATTTCTAGGACCACAGAAGTGGCAAGTGACTAGCCCTGATGCTTGGAAAAACCAAGATGAAAGGCAAAAATTGCATCACTGATAAAGCAAGCTTGAACTTCTTAGAGGTCAAAAATTCAGTTAATCTTGATAAAATGATGTCCATTGGCTGGCAAGTAGAAATACCTGGACAACAAAAACAATTTCCTTCCCTGTTTTTATTAAACTCAAACAAAAATATCAATTTCAACACATTAAAAATATTTTTGTTTGTCAAAAAGTAATAATGAATAATATTGTACATCACCCAGGGTCACTTCCTGTGAGATGAGCAGACATATAAATTTGATTAATTAATGAATAAATTCAAAAATTTGACATAATGTTAAACAGGTCTGAAATTATTCAGCTCTGCAATGGTAAAACTAAATACAGGTAAAGCTAAGAAGCAATGAAGTTACAAAAAGTGCATATCTATCAGCAAGGCAATTTTTTTGGAAATAGAATCCTAAGTCATCAAAAAAGATAAAAGCTACTGATAATGTTAAAGGTTTCCTGCTCTACTGCTGAATTAACAATTAGAAAAAAGGAAGTTGGTTTCAGTCTCTTGATAGCTATCTGCAGTCTGAAGCATATTAGTAAGGGCAGTGTAAAAATGTGGAGTGTGTCCATGAATGTGCCTATGTACAAAATACAATGTTCAGAGGAGAAAGGCAACAATATTTTTGGAACAAGGAAAAGATACTCATAATTCAGAGAACAATGAAATTGAGTTCAAGACCTAACCACTTGGTTAAGCAACTTTTTAAGTGAAAGAAGATTTGATATAATACTGCAGATAACAATATGAAAATCAAATGTTCTTGGAAAAATAAGGCACAATACTGATCAGTTTACTGCATTTAATCGCAAAACTACAGTATGCCATGATATTTAGTTCCCTGAAATGGAGAAGATGCCTCTTCTTCATCCTGATCACATTTGTTTTATGAGGAGAGAAAGAGAACAAGATCTTTTAACACCCATGTTCTTATCTTAACAATATGTGTTGTGAACTTATTATAAGATATTGTATGTTTGTTTTAATTCTGCTTTCTATTTAGTTTCTTGAAATTTTGTATTATTCTTCATTGATTGTTATTAGCTTTCTGGAGTCCATATGCAAAATGAGTAGCCTTATACATTATCTAAAACAATGGAATATCTGGGGTGTTATTTTCAAGTTCCTAGTCTAGTGTTACAATGTTGGTATTTTCAGTGGTCTCTTATCCAAATATTAATCCCGTTCAACTCAATATCAGGCAAGTTCAGTAGTTTTTGCTACCTAGCTAAGTGCAAGTCTATATAGAAAAGTCAATGGGACTAACTGCAAAACCCTTCTTCAACCCCACTACTAGGAGAGTATCCATTTTCTAATTAAACACAAAGAGACAGCTTAGGGATGTTCACTAATGCAAAGGAACAAATGATGTGCGCTGTTAATATTGGCCTCCACAGACACCTGTAGGACCTGCTGTGTAAGGTGGTTACTTAACTCTTCCTAATGGAAGGGCTGTTCCTGCCAAGATAACTTGCTTGAAGCATGGATGGAAAAATAAGCAGGATAGATTTGATCTTAGAAGCCCTGACAAGGACCTTGGAACACATTGTGCATAAGTAACGATGCTTCTCATATGCACACTTTTCCTAACATTTCCAAAGGGATTACTATTCTACATAATTTCAAAAAGATGGGAGCACGTGAAGCTTGGCATTCTAATCTGTGCCATTTACAATACAAATTAGATCACAAGTAACAGGTGACATGATTTAATTGAATGTCTTCCATCTGCAATGCTGACAAAAGGTAAATGGAAATAAATGAGTCTGGCAAGGCAGCCCTTGAGCCTTATGATACCCAATATCTTTTTTAAAAGAAGAGTTATCTATAAAACTGATGCTGACAGGCCTCCAACATTTTATTCCTGGACAAGATTAAATGAATGTTTTAATATGAGGGAAAAAGGACAAATAACAACGTTGCCTTGAACATGGAGAATTGCCATTATCTCCTCTTTAATGTAATTAAAGGAAAGGCATTACTCATGAAATCAAATAAATCCTTTTATTATCCAGGAGACCAAACTTTATCAGGTCCAAAATTTACAACCACTGAATTATTAACAAGCAAGCACTAAGATTTCAGTTTTACACCCAGTTCTAATTACCCATTTACTTAGGATGATAAAGCATAGCTGGATTTGTCTCCAGAATTTCAGAACTATTTTGTATAGCTTGCCTGAATTCCATTGGTAAATATTTTTGCCACTACTGGCCAGCTGTTAAATTTATTTTTTTTAAAGTAAATATAAGCAACCATCTTAATTAATTGCTTTATACAGTAATCCAGTGCAATATTAAACTATGTTAAGAATCATCATAAATGTGACAGACCATTTCCCAACAGATACTTAACAAACCGCTTCACAAGGTTTTTGATGCTATAATGGATACATTCAGGGATTCCTGAATTCTAGGGCTGAAATTGGACTTTTTTTCCTGACCTACAAAATTATGTAGAAATAAGAATATTAACCCTAACTGTACAGAGTAATCAGCCTTTCACTTTCCAGATGTGATTTCAGACACTATTTATCAGAGCCTTTAGTTAATTCCAATTTAATTGGATGACGTAAAAAGAGATGTCAAGCTACCAATGGCCACTAGCCAGGATAGCTCATGATTAAGAAGTGGTACTGGACTCAAGTCTTGTTTATGACCACTGGAACAACAAAATGCTAAAATAATACAGCTGATCTAGCAAGGGTATTCTTATATTCTTAAATCCAAAGGCTGATGTAACTGCTCAAGAAAAACACAAAGCAGGATCTGAGTAAACAAGTAATGATAGAGTTGGTGTGGAATTGTTTCCTTCAGACAATCTAACTAGGGCTGTCAAACTCCCAGCCCATGGGCCAGATGCATCATGCTCACACCTGGTTTAGTGAAGGTTAAAAAAAGTCCCAATACGTCACATGACACTGCTGTGATGACATGAGTTTGACACCCCTGATCTAACTGGTCTGGGCATTTCTCTCTTCTTACAGAAGGCAAAATGGAAAAAGACAGGGATCATTTTTTCCTTAATGACTGATGCAAATAGCCGATTTCACATCTAAAACATTAAGCTTGACATGAACATTCAAGTTTTGATGTGATTTTTGAAATATTCTATTAAATCCTGGAGCCCAAGTAAGTAAAATAAGATGACAACACCCATAGTTATGCCTATGTTTTAAGGTTGATTATCAAAGTTGATGTGAGTCTCCCATGACCCCCACTGCTCTTTCTCTCAAAAAGGACATGGGTTCACTTGGAGGAGAATTTCTGTTCTCACCATCAGAAATACTTGCTTATGCTGTTGATATCCCAAGCTGACTTGTAAACATTTGAAAATATCTCCTTGTTAAGAATTCTCTGCTGGTACCAAAGTAGTACAGTATATTAGAAAGCATTTTAGCCTTTCTAGAAAGCTAGTCTCCTACACTGAGAAGGCATTTAAATGGAAGGGGTATAAAGGCAAGTAATTAATCATTTACCCATGTTCTGAAATGGTGATCATCAGTGAAGGACCATAATGTAATGAAGTTGTGTGCATATATTAACTAAGATGTGCCATGAAAGAATACTAGCTAGGCTCAAGAAGCTTTGCTAAGAGCCCATTCAACTGCATGTCCTTTACTTACACTATGATGAATCAACCAACTGCCAATGGATATTTGTCCAATCAGTGACCACAAATGAAAAGTGATACATAGTGTGAAATAAACCTTAATCTTAAGACGTTTTTTTGCTACAGTATTTAAACAGAACCTGACTTCTGTTCCTGACAGAAGCCAGGAAAAGCACTAGGGCCAAACAAGATAACTCCTTCTTGCTTAAAAGACTGTGCTTACTAATTGGCCCCCATCTTCACCTGAATCTTCAAATGTTCTACCATCATCCCAGTGCCAAAGAAGCCCTCCATCAAGGAACTGAATTACAGACCAGTTGCTCTAACATCTGTAGTTATGAAAATCTTTGAAAGGCTTATGCTGTCCCATCTGAAAATCATCATGGATCCGCTGTTAGATCCTATGCAGTTTGCATACCAAGCAAATAGATCGACAGATGATGCTGTTAACATGGCTCTGCATTACATCCTACAACACCTTGAATTTCCAAATACCTACGCAAGGGTCCTCTTTGTAGACTTCAGTTCAGCATTCAATACCATCATTTCAGACACTCTTCTATCATGTTTCTCCAACAATAATGCCTCCACCAATAGGAAGGCCCAGCATGTTTTATAGGCATAAAATCAAATTAAGCCCCTCCCCCCAAATTAAGGCCTATATTAAACATGCAAAATGGTGGGGAATGGCTGGGGGGGCTTGCCGTTAGGAAGTACTTTTGTTGCATACCCAGATATGGTGCTGCCTACGTTGACTTTGGCGTTGGTGGGGCACTCCATATCAGGAGACCTTCCTCCACTGTTGCTTGCCCTTCTCCCTTGCTGCCGTGGTGTTTAGAGCAATGCCATGGCGTTTGGTGCAGCCACGTGCAGCCAGGCAGGGCTCCTCCCTGCAACCAGAGCCCAGCGGAGACACTTGGCTTCAGGTGCTCCTGTCACCGCCTTCCCTTTGCCTTCAAAGGCAAAGCCAATTCTTTTAAAAATGACACCCTACTACTGATATGACAAAGCCTCCCCTGTCCAAGAGGGCAGCCCAACCCCATGTAGGGAGGCGCATCTACCTGGGCTGCAGCGCAGGATTAGCCCACCCCAGGAGAAGCACCCAGCTTCCATCCCTGCCTGGTGCTGGGCAGAGTGCGAAGAGCTTCACCTGGGGTGCCCAGTGCAGCTGACAGGTGGGCCCTCCTGCCCGGCGGCAGAGCTCTCACCAAGGGAGCGAGCACCTCCCCACTGGACCCTCTGCTCATCCCGTCAGGGCTGCGCCAGAGCCGTGCGGGCTGGGTAGAGCTGGGAAAGCAAGCCACGGGTGTGCGCCTGCCTGCCAAGTGAAAGAGCTGGGCTGACCCAAGCTTGGCTTCCTTCCCAAGTCGCTCCAGCCCGAACCCGAAGGGGCCACCGGGAGAGGCCGCCTGAGGCAGTGATAGCGCCCAACCTTCCATGGAAAGGGAGGCAAGGCAACGGCCTGCTCCATGTCCTCCTCTGATCTGAGCCCCACCGAGTCAGCACCTCTGCCTGATGCCCATTCTGCTGCAGCGTTTGGAGCTGCCAGTGCAGTTGGAGATGCATGGGGATGGGCTGGGTGAGGGGTGGAAAGGCCAGGAGGCTTCGGGCTCTCTCCTCCAGCCAGGGAAGCAGTGCTGCCATCACCTCGCCTCCCTGTCCATGGATGGGTGGGCGCTATCACTGCCTCGGGCAGCCTCTCCCAGTGGCCCCTTTGGGTTTGCCCTGGAGGGACTTGGGAAGGAAGCCAAGCTCAGGTTGGCCCGGCTCTTTTGCTTGGCAGGTGGGCGCACACTCGTGGCTCGCTTTCCTGGCTTTGCCCAGCCTGCACGGCTCTGGCGCAGCCCTGGCGAGATGAGCGGAGGATCTGGCAGGGAGGCACTTGCTGCCTTGGTGAGAGCTCTGCTGCTGGGAAGGAGGGTCCGCCTGTCAGCTGCACTGGGTGCCCCAGACGAAGCCCTTCGCACTCTGCCTGGCATCAGGCAGGGATGGCAGCTGGGTGCTTCTCCCGAGGTGGGCCAATCCTGTGCTGCGGCCCCAGGAGATTCACCTTCCCACATGGGGTTGGGCTGCCTTCTCGGGCAGGAGAGTCTTTGTTGTAGTAGGGTGTCATTTTTAAAATAATTGGCTTTACCTTCGAAGGCAAAGGGAAGGCAGCAACAGGAGCACCTGAAGCCACCTGTCTCTGCCGGGCTCCAGTTGCAGGGAGGAGCCCTGGCTGGCTGCACGTGGCTGCGCCAAATGCCATGGCATTGCGGCAGCAAGGGAGAAGGGAAAGGAACGGTGGCAGAAGGTCTCCCGGTATGAAGTGCCCCACCAACACCGAGGTCAACATCCAAGCTGTCACTGCCCCCACCACCCGAGGATGCAAGGGGGGGAATTAAGTCACCCCCAAAAAGACAGCCTAGCCATTTTTCGTGGGTCAAAAAAAAATACGGCCCGGCCTTATTTTGTGAGAAACACAGTTAGTAAATTAAACCAACTAGCGGAACCTGAACACACTAGTAAGTGGATCATAAGCTTCCTAATAGACAGGAAGCAGCAGGTGAAGCTAGGCGGAATCACATCTGATACCTGTACAATCATCACAGGAGCCCCCCAAGTCTGTGTGCTATCTCCACTTCTCTTCTCCCAATATACCAATGACTGCATCTCAAACGATCCATCTGTTAAAATACTGGTTTGCTGATGACACAACAGTCATTGGTCTCATTCGAGACAACGATGAATCTGCATACAGACAGGAGGTTATACAACTTGCCTCATGGTGTAACCAGAACAGTCTGGAACTGAACACACTCAAAACCATAGAAATGGTGGTAGACTTTAGAAGAAGCCTTCCCATACTACCACCTCTTACAATACTAGACAACACAGTATCAACAGTAGAGAGCTTCAAATTTCTAGGTTCTACTATATCACATGACCTAAAATGGACACCTAACATCAAAAATGTCATCAAAAAAGCACAACAAAGAATGTTCTTTCTGTGCCAATTCAGAAAGCTCAAACTGCCCAAGGAGCTGCTGATCCAGTTCTACAGAGGAATTATTGAGTCTATCATCTGCACCTCTATAACTGTCTGGTTTGGTTCTGCAACCCAACAGGGCAGACACAGACTTCAGAGGATAATTAGGACTGCAGAAAAAAAACAATTAGTACCCACCTGCCTTCAATTGAGGACCTGTATACTGCACGAGTCAAAAGAGGGCTGTGAAAATATTTACAGACCCCTCACATCCCGGACATAAACTGTTTCAACTCCTTCCCTCAAAACAACGCTATAGAGCACTGCACACCAGAACAACTAGACACAAGAATAGTTTTTTCCCAAAAGCCATCACTCTGCTAAGCAAATAATTCCCTCAACACTGTTCAACTATTTACAAAGTGTACATTACTTTTACTGTTAATCTTCTCATCACTCCTTATCACCCATCCCCTCCCACTTGTGATAGTAGGACTGTAACTTCATTGCTTGTATCTGTATGAGTTATATTGACTGTTTCCTAGTATGATTTGATTGTTGATTCTACCCTATGACTATGATTAAGTGTTGTACGTTATGATTCTTGATTCGTAATGAATGTACCTTTTCTTTATGTATACTGAGAATATTTACACCAAGACAAATTCCCTGTGTGTCCAATCACACTTGGCCAATAAAGTATTCTATTCTATTCTATTCTATTCTATTCTATTCTATTCTACTCTACTCTATTCTAAAATAAATATTTGCTTTTGAAAGAAGTATAAAAACTTCCTTCCTTCAGAACTATCAAGAACTCTAACATAGAAAAATCAAGAAAAATAATATAATAACCATTGAGATTATTTTGAAAGTCAAAACATTCCAAGCTATGATTTTTATTGGTGGGAAGAGGAGATAAGAAACCACAATACTAAAAATTAATTGATGTCATTTGAAGGACAAGACTAGGTCTTGATTTCAAATGACCTTAGAAAAGTCTTTCCATTGAAAAGAATCCAAGTGATAAGCTAGTGACACCTCAAAAGAAAGAAATCTAACAATTAAGTTCTGGACCATTTACTAGCAAGTCACAAGAGATATGAGGAGATCGAAATAAAATTCATTACAGTAATCCAACTGTGAAGTACTGATAGTATGAAATCAGGATCTCAGTATCAACTCTGAAAATAATATGCAGCTGAGCATTTTTTTTCATTTATGAGCTAGAAGCTTTGGAATGTATTCAGGGATCCAGAAAGTGGGGAGGGGGAAATCCTTGTGATTAACATGAGTAGAAGAGCACCAAATACATGCTCCCACTACAAAAGTTTAGGTTCAAAGCTCTGTCCAGAAAACAGCACTTACTGCACGTAGCAAAAATCTGCTACTGAATTGTCTGAGTGCATACATTTCAAGTAACATGTCTACTCTTTGAACATGTATTATATTTATGTACAGAAACCTTTTGAATTTATGGAAAGCCTAAAGTTTCTGTCTATATGGAGATCACAGCTTAACTGACTCATAAACTACTATTGGCCCTGTTTATTTATGTAGTAACTAGAACAGAGTTCAATTGCAGCCTTCCCCTTCCCAAAGGTTGGTTTAAGAAAAGGTAAGAAAAAGTAGAGATGGTAAAATCAAAGTATGAAGCACTGAATAGTATAATTATTCTCATAAAACTTTCATGGATTTGTGGACAACTACAAATATCTAGTAAAGACAGTCAGCAACTGAAATGATTTTAATTTGTTATATAATTTATTTATGTTTAACTTAGTTTTAATAAAGTACAAAAAATGCCAAGTGCCCACCAATTTGTTCTCAAACTAGGAAAATAAATATCATGTGTATACCAATTTGTTCTCAAGCCAGAAAATCAATATCACTCCACCAGCCAGGATAATGCAGCCATGGCCAACTGGAGCAAAAAATTCTTCATTGATCAGTGCACATAAAGGAGGGAAATGAGGCAGGACATCACAGTTTCCTTTGCCTTTCAATCCCTGCAGTTCCTTCATTAGGATTGGTCAGAAAGCTAAGGACAGGCGGTAGATTTACTCTTTCGTGAATAACCTGGTGGAATCCTTCCTGCATATTTCATTTGCACCTATAAGTAAAATGATGTCCCCACATGTCTATTGTTTGTTGCCCATTCAATATACAGTTCCATCAAGATCTATTTATATAAAATAGATAACTTATAACATTTCACTATTGTCATGACTCGTTTTATGGTACATCTACACGATCCAATATACAGATCCACCAAGATCTATTTATATATAAATAGAACTTGGTGAATCTGTATATTGGATCATGTAGATGTATTGTAAAATCAGTCATGACAATAGTGAAATTTTATACATGTGATATAGAATATGTGTGATATAAAATTTCACTATTGTCATGACTGGTTTTACAGTACATTTAAAAAAAGAATTACAGGACAGAAAAACAAAGCTAGAAGAAACATTACACACATCTATAGTCAAAGACAAGAAAAAAATAAAACAATTGCCAGAATTATTATCAGTTTAATAAAATAAGACTACCTCTAGTAGTAGCATTTACTTATAACTGAATAAATAAGTCAAAAGAATATGCAGTTTGCAATTTTGAGGCCTCTGACTTTATTGCTTTGAAATAATGCTTCAATCAACCCCCTCCTTAAATTTTAACTATGGCAATAAATGTTCATTTCATTTGCATAATATATTCTACATATTCCGAATTGTCATAACAAAAGATTAGGAAGGAAATCGATAGTTGTATGTTGAACTATCAAGTTTTATGTAATGAAATATATCTAACTTTACATGTATGAGAGATAGAAACAAGTCTTTAAATCAAGGACGTATACTCTCACAAAAATATGTTCTATCACACTATCTTTTTCCAGTTAACGTTAGAATGACACAATTAAAATTATTTTAACATTTGTAAGGCAGTATGACATAAGCAACTAGCTTTATATATAATAAAAATACATTTGACTCAGCACTTTAGTTCTATTATGTAATCATGAATCACAGATTTCATCTTATGAAGAAAAGAAAAAAAATCAATTAAGACAATAATAATGAGAACAGAAAGAACTGGAAAAAATAATGAAAAAATAGAGACCTGCAACTAAAAATAGAATGTCTATAAAAAGAGAAAGCAAAGCAATAATAATAGGTCCTTAGGTGCAATTGCAAAACATCTGGAATACCACTTAAACATCAGCATTATCAACATTATCATCAGTCAATTGCAAAGGACAGCTTTACTTGGAACAGCTTTGGAACTACAATACCTTTAATACCATCAAACAATAACATCTGCTTATCCCAGGTTTTAGGATAAAAATCCCAAATCTAGTCGAAATATCTGCATGACTATGCAATAAACTATAATAGCAATAGCACTTAGATCCATACACTGCTTTACAGTGCTTTACAACCAGTGATGGGATTCAAATATTTTTACTACTGGTTCTGGTACTTGCCGGTTCTCTGAACTACTCAAAATTTGGACTACTGGTTCTCCAGAACTGGTTAGAACCTGCTGAATACCACCTCTGTTTACAACCCTCTCTAAGTGGTTTACAGAGTTAGCATATTGCTCCCATCAATTTGGGTCCTCATTTTACCCACCTCAGAAGGATGGAAGGCTGAGTCAGCATTGAGCCTGGTGAGATTTGCCAAAAAAAGAGAGAAGCAATTCCTTTTCACTCTAAGTAAATTACAGTAACTAGGAGAAGAGGGAAGAGGGACAGTGGAGGGGCAGGAGGATAGAGGTGTGCATCACATCCCAAATGAAATGATTTCCCCTTCAATTTACTATTATTATTGTCTCTGTGAGTAGACTGATGTGTATCCTTTCTTTAGCTTGGATTTCTATGTTTTTTCAAGTCACAATTTGTATTTTTTGTTTTTAAATCCTAGCCAAACTCTAATGAAATCTTTTTTGATTTAATTAAGACAGAACTTTATCTATATGGGAGAGGAGTGTCTCTCACACACAAACACATCAACCAACATATTGTAAAAATGGGCCATTTGAAACTTGAAGCAAAGCCTGCTTGATGGCTATTGGAAAACCAGAGACAGTTATAAAAGCATTTTAGGTCTCAATTTGAATTTCATAGCAGCTTTGAAATTTATAAGTACCAGAGTGACAATTAGTTCTTTATTTTGTCCCTTACCAATAATTTAGAAGGCTTTGCTTTGTGAATGCACTCTTTCCAACACAAAAGAATTTTGGATTTTATATTGGCTTGAAAAAGGAAGATAAACCTTAATGAAGACTAAAATGCAGTAAAAGGAAGCGGGGGGAAAACTAGCCTCTTCCCCAACAAAATATAATCTACTCTAGCGAATGATTTTATATATATATATAAAATATAATATAATATAATATTATATATATATATATATATATATATATATATATATATATATATATATATATATATATATATATATATATATATATATATATATATCCATCCACCTTTATAGAGTGTCACCATTCCTTTTAAAACAGAAATTTTAGGCAAAATCTTCAATATATTTCTAATCATTTATTATTATTGCAATGAATATTTTAAAGAGCCTTTCAAAATGTATTGCTCCTGCATATTGATATGCTTTCTTTGAATGTTTAAACTGCCAGTAGCAATCTGTAATTAGCAATCCTATTCTCATGGTCTCTTAAATACATGTAGGAGAAATCAGGATCAAGGTAATGTGAAGACCTATAAAATGTCCAAACTCTAATCACTTATATAGAGTCTATATGTCTGTACAAAGATTAGATCAAAAACAGTTGGTGTAATACTGTCTTGACTTCTGCTTAGCAGTCTTGTGTTCTGCATGAGAGAAACAAAGAGATAGAAAACTATCTCATATAAAACCAAAGTACTGATTCTCATGGAATAGCAAAGGCTACCTAAAATTTCAGATAAAAGGTTTCTCAGTCATATTCAAGTTTTCTCCATATTCTGCACACAAAACTCATGTTATGACATTAAGCTATGGAGCCTTCGTAGTGATGATTGTCTTCCATTTCAGTTCAAATATATTCAGGAATTATGGATGCTTCTAAGCCTCACTCATACAGCAGGAAACCAGAATTTCCTGTTATAGCTCAACGAAATAAAACAAACACAAACAACCCTATTATTTGTTTTGACATTTACATATAAGCACATGCAGCAAAATTAATTGTTTCTGTTTTGCCAAATGGAAGACTGATCTTCAAGAAAAACAGCTTGCCTATTTTATCATTGTTCTCTCACATTACATAACTATTGGACTTACCCCTAAAGTCATAGGAAATTAAGAAGCTGAAAACTTTTGACTGGGGTGTTTATGAATTACAGTCTCTGCCTTACAGACATAAAACTCCAAGAGCATGTTCCTTCTGCTGATGGAAAAAAACTTCCAAGATTGGACTAAGTTGTAAGCCACACAGAGTTGCTCAAGATGGATGGCCATATAAATCTGTTAAATATATAAAGATTTGTTTAAAGTCTAAAATGCAAAGTGCTAGGGAAACAGGACAGATCACTTCTAATGCCAATTCTTCAGTGTAGTCTGGCTGCCAATGTCTCTACCCTTCAGTGTGACTGTGGTGCTCCTCAACAAAATATACATCACATTGTGTCCAAATGTCCATCAAAAACTTACATCGGCCTAATGTCTGATTTTTTTCAACCCTGTCTTAGAATGGCTGGGTGGACTGGATATTAACATTTGAACTACTATAAGTCCATGTATTTGCCATACACTAAATAAATAAGTAAAACTTCTAATGCCTCATTATATCTGCACAGAGCTTCCCAAAACAAATATTTCTGACTTCTTTCCACAACATAGACAGCCAGAACTGGAATTTACTGTGCTTTCAGTGATTTCCATAAAGGATTCTCTGACTTGAACCACAGGGTGAATGCATTGCTTTAACAAAATAAAACCGTGTTTAACAGCAGTTCTTGGTGAGCATAGCTTTCAGGCAACTAATCTGCTGACCATGGTCATTTAAATTTAAAGTCCTTAGTTTTGCCCTTTCTCTTTTGAACACCGTTGATTCCATGCCATATGGTGCCTCAGAGAACAAGCACAAGTATGATTATGTAATGCCACCCTTACTTTTTCTTCTATATATTTATATGCAGTCCACTTTTTTTTTATTCCGTACATCCCCCAGGGTCAGTAGGATCACTGAGAAAGCCAGACTCAGAACAACACAAAACATGATTACTCTTCTAGTTTCCCCTAAATGCTCTAGGTAGCCGTCACTTTATCCTGTATACACCACATTCCATTACTGCCCAACCTAATAAAGACTTCTGTCACTGCAATAGCTTTTCATCTTCAGGGCTCCTTTCTCTACTCCTGATAATGCTGCCAACTCCACTCTCTGTAAATGAGCTCATGCGAACACTTAATTTTCAGCTTGTGAAAACAAACAGGCCACTGTTCAGTGCCAGAGCTTGAGGGGGTAATGTTTTGTCTTCAAAGCTTGAACAAAGCATTTTGAAATAGGAAGGAAGGGAGGGAGGGAGGGAGGGAGGGAGGGAGGGAGGGAGGAAGGAGGGAGGGAGGGAGGAAGGAGGGAGGGAGGGAGGGAGGGAGGGAGGGAAGGAAGGAAGACCATAATCAAAGTATACCATAATTAAACTACTAGATAACACTCACAGAAGCATGCACTTTTAATCCAGCTGCAAAAATAAGTTAACCTTTGCTATATCTTCATAATGCAAGCAATAAGAAAAATTAATTTTCTTGTAATTAGAAGCTTATCACTTGTTTACTTTTGTAGCAGCATATATTATTTATTTAATAAATTATCAACTGTTTAGTAACTGGAATTCTCTGGGTAGTGTACAAGTAAGTTAATGTATACCTTATTACAAAATATACTGAAAATATACTGAATTCACAGACATAAAATATCTGTCAATTTGTTTCTATCTTTAGTTTCTTTTCAAACAATCTTTTCCCCATATTTTAAAAAAATACTTGGCAGACCAAGAGTCCATCTACCTTGTCAGTTTATTTATTGACAGTGGTCAACTCAGTTGCCTTAGGGCATTTTACAAGTATATTCATGAATATTAACTGCCAGCTTTCAACAATCATTTGTTGCTCAGAATGTATTTTGCATATTGCTATTTATAGTTTGGAGTTCTGGAAGGATCATTCTTCTCACCTCTTCATTTTGAAAGACCACATATATACATATACTGACTTATATATGTGCAGAAGGTTTTTTTTTTAAAAGTTATTACAGAAACAGTTTGAATCAGACTAATATATTCTTTTCCCCATATCTTCATATCAACTGACAATAAGAACAACAAAAGCCTTATAACCTAGGCAAGCTTTGCCATTTTGCATTGTCACGTTAAATACAGAACTGTCTAATGCTTGATTTTCCTCTGAAAAGTGCCTTCCATCAGTTGATAAAGCATTAAAACTGGGACATGAATTCTACAATTAAAGTGCCATAACTTGCAATAGAAGGCTGAAAAAGTTGAGGTGTTCACAATATTAACAGTAGGTCTACACTGAGAGATCTGATCAGAGGAGCTGAACCATCCACCAGCTCCTTTGAAAAAAAATACTTTTTATATATACTTCAGGCCAACTTTATGTCAAAGAAGTGATTAAAGACTACTTAGTAAGAAGAAAGCAGAGGGACTTGTCTTAATCCTAACCTTAAAAGATAACATTGTTACTATAACAAATATTAAGCAGCAAAAGAACCTGGTTGTGGAATTAAGTTTTTGGCAAGATTGTTCTGGAAATGACCATCAAAGAAAAGAAGTAACTAAGAAAAGCCCAGACAGCACTCAACAGTGTAAAAGAAAGCCAAGGAAGCAATTAGACAAGGTTGGAAAACAACAAAAATTGTATCCTTCCTACCACACCATGATTCTCGTAGTTATAAGTATTCTCTTGCTTAAAAACAAGTCTGCTAGTTCAGTTCAAGAAAGCAAGACTCTATTTTCTCCCCAAAGTGGGTTGATGAAAGACTGGGTTCACCTTCCTCTATGTTATCCAGCAAGGTTCCTTATAGCCTTACCTCCCATCAATTATAAAACATGGCAGAAATAGAAAGAAAAAGAAAAAAGCACACCGAATCAGGCTGTAGAGACTACTCTAGAAGCACCAGGAGAGGTCTGCTTACTCACAAGTTCTACAGTTGTAGCTATTTTTATTTTTCTGAATTATATTCAATCCAAATTTGATAAACTTATGCAGGCTTGGACAATATCGGTTGATGGTAGTTGCAGTGTTACAACAACAATAACAACCAATAATGTAGGGTCTGTTAATAAAAATTATTCAAGAGCCAGAGTGCTTCAAAAGAAAGCCTTGTTGTCTATCCTTCTAAGAAGCTTGCTTTGCTAGGGACTTTACATACTGGAAAGCAGTAAAAAAAAAATCTGCTAAGCAAGCTTCTAAAATGTCATCCCAAACATATAGATATTAACAGTATATAGAATTTAATTTTCATTTCTCTGGTTGAAAACTATTGGGCCTGATCCAACTGAACTCAACTGTGCAGTTTGAAGTTTAGTAGTGGCCATGGGGAAAGATGGATAACTAAAAAAAAAATCTGCATTGAAACAGAGTTTCTGTGACACTGAAGAAGTTCATCCAGGAGAACCAAAAAGGTCAAGGTGCAATAATGTTTTCATTTAAAAAAAAATCTTCATAAGCTAATTTTTTAAAAAATGAAGTAAATAAAAGAAAAAGAATGCAGAAAATTATAAAAGAAAAAAAAACACACCAGCTGCAGAGATGTTGAATCAGAGGAAGAACATATCAATTAGGAGAATTTTGAAGCAGAAACTTCCCAAATTGGGATTTCCAAGAACTCCTCCATCAAGACCCTCCCTAGGGATAATGTTCCTTTATATCAAGGGCTTTATACTTCTCAGAATCTGCTTTCCGTGCAAAAACTTTTTTCTATGAATGAAGAAGACTGACTGATATGCTACAAAGTGCCAGCATTCAAGCCCTGATTGCTAATTCCTTTAAAACCTTGGCCTTTTCATGAAAGGAGTGAAGCTTTGAAGATGTAGCATGACTTGAGAAAAATAAAAGAGCTGTCACATTCTAGGAACTGCCAGAGCAAGTTGTCTGTTCAGAGCTGTCCAAGGTCCTGCAACTTCAGCTTCACTGTATCTGTCATAGTCCATAGACTCATTTCATGATGAAGAAAGAACTCTTTACTTTTCCTTTCTGAGCAGCTGTATTGCTAAAACTGGGAACTTCGATGTGTATATTCCATTTTTATAACTTTGTTCATCTAAATAAAAACACTAATTAGATCAGGTTGTATGTGCCTTTCTAATACTTGTGCAGTGCAATTTTAAGCAGATCTGCTAAGAAAAATGTTGCACTATGTAAGTAAACATGCAATTAGGACAACATCGCCTTAAAACTCTGACTGTGACAGAAGTTGCGAAATGAAACTACTCTTCTCCTACTGTTGCCATCTCTCCCTGTAATTTGCCTCTTCACAGTACAGTTGTGTGAAAGAAAAATAATGGGTGGTATTTACAGAAATAAAGTGAAGGGGGAATATGTAGTTTGCCTAAACATAGAATCATTCAACGACAAAAGGAGTATTTTGACCTATGCTTTTCTTCCCATCCATTGCCATCTAAATGCTCCATACTGTTACCTTTTTAATAGAACACACACTAAGCTCTATTTTCTTCCATTTTTAAATGCAAACTGTTCCCTTTTTCTCCCCTTATTTTTATAAAAGAAAAACTTACTACATATAACTGAAAGAAAGGAAATCATTCTATTTTAGCTCTCAGTGAGTACAGTTTAAAGTGTCTTCCACATTTTCAGCTGTTATCCTTTTCTTTGCAAAGAGCCTACTTAATAATGTTCATTCTAACAACCTCATTTATTTTCCACAAAATTAACTCAGTTTCAACTCTGATTAATGATTTCATCTAAATGAATCAAATTAAAAATTGAAAATTATATTTCAGCCAAAGGGAAAAAATTGACAATTTCCAGTGAACAAATTATCCTTTCAAATATTAAGAGATGACCAAAAAGAGTATGTGATAGTAATGAAATCTAGCTGGGGCTTGGGGCTTATCTAAGGTTCAGGAAGGAGTAAAAAGGAGAGCAAAGTTCTATGCATTGTTAACATAGAATTGTCTTGGGATACCAAAATGATTTCCACTATGTCTTTGCCTGTAATGAGCCTGACAAAGCAATATAAAGAAATTCAGATTTAATTAAATGGGCAATTGTGGAGTTGCAGTACTGCTAAGAAAGAATAAGGAGAACAAGTAACTGTCTTTTAACATAGCTATTCACAAATACTAATGATATTTAGGATAGGAAATTTTATTTAAGATTAAAAAATCAGATAAAATATGGAAATTAATTTCATACATACACAGGTTAGCAGGCAGAGAATTGGTCTACTTAGATAGGCTGTAAAAGCTGTGTTTAAAATATTCATAAGGAGAACTCATGAAGAAAATTTTGAACAAATGGAATAGCTTTTTAAATCTATAAATTTGACAAGTTGTTCAATATTCAAATTCATTTTTGGAACCTTGTTGCTTTGATGCTGATATAAAGGATTTTGAAATTATCACTTAGTGCCACATTTATAATATAATATAAAATATTATATAAAATACAATATAAAAGTTAAATATAATATGTAATATAAATATAATAATATACCAAGTACATGTTTCTAAATATTACAATTAGCAATTTAAATCTAAAAATATGATTTTGTCTCTGTGTGTTGTGCTTGTGTGTGCACTTAAAATACATGCTTTACTTTAAACTTTATAGGAAAGTTTCTCATTTCCTATAAAATACATTAAAGGAAATGTGTAATTATTTCATGAGATCATGTTGTTAATGTCAACTTGTAAAAAAACAATATACAAGAAAAAAATAATATGTATAAGGGCATTATTAATTTGACCTATGAATTTTTTTGTAGATTGGGACTTTGGAAAGAACTTGTCCCATATGTGTCCACCTGAATATTGAGATTATCTTCTGATAATCTTTCCTTCTCAAAATTCTATCTTCATTCTGAGAAAGAATGGCTTATATAGAGTAATCTACTTTTGAGGTGTCTATGGAGATTCTCAGTCATCTAGGTCATGTTTGTCCCAAAGATGCTTTTTCAAGAGGCAACTGGACTTTCTGTTTTTTCTTTGAAGACATTTCACTTTTCATCCAAGAAGCTTCTTAACTCTAGAGCTGAAGCAGCTTCTTGGATGAGAAATAAAACATGGTCAAAGAAAAACTAAAAAGTCGAGTTGCCTCTTTTTAAAAAAGTACCTTTAGGTATACTTTTGAGACTAACAATAAAAATGTGAGATTTTATGAACACATTAATAAGAAGAAAGGAAGAATTTTGGTGGACCTCCCATCTATGGATCAGTTTTGCCAGGACAACTGTTTCCATCCAATATCTCTATCAAAGGACTATTTATCTCAATTGCAAAATGATAATAGGTTTTAGGATGCATTTATGTTACTCTCCTTTCCATCTTTGCAGTTTTAACTCATTTTTTGGGATGTTTTAGCACCCAAAACATTTGAAAAAAAAAGTACAAATACCAGTGTCTGATTGATAGATTTATAGATCTACAATTGTTGGATAAGTATTGTAAATATACTACCCATTGACTTCTAGGAAAATATTCGTTGATTTCAGAATCGTTATATCTCTAGATCAGTTCTGTTGCTACAGATGTATGTACATTGAAGTTGGAATAACATCTAGAATTTTCATAACTTGTCATATTATTAAATATATTTGCCTCTTAATAATCCCAGTTTAATACAATGATAACCCAAACTTGTGGCTATGTGTACATGAACTACTGATACAACAATTTAAAGACAGGAAAAGAACAAGCCTCTCTCCTATTATTTCAGTTAGTGAATGAGGTCTTAAGGATTGTGTATTTTAAAGAGATCTGATAAAGAAGCCTCATGAAAATCCACATGAATACATAATAGAGGAAGGGTAAAAGAATAAACAAAAGACAGCTTGTCATCTATACAAGTTCAAAATGTGTCAGCAGTATAAATCAGGAAAGAATCCTTAAAAGGCAGGCAGGAACACTGAAGTTCCCACTATCTGTGTAATAACATGAAAGTTGATTTTAGTTTATTTGTTTTTCCTTCACTGCTTCATAGATAGTCATCCAAAGTTAAAGAAGGGGGAGAGATATAAAGTGCATGAAAGCAAATTCACATCAGTAGAATAAAACAAATCAGAGGGCAGTAATAAATGTCAGTGCTCTAGCAGCAAAGACGAACCACTGTTTTCCTCATACTTAAAGTGAAATACCCAGCTGTTATCTTTGTGCCTGCAGAGCCTCTCTATTGTAGATTCAATAATACAAGAAGCTTCTTATCAGCAGTCAGGGTGACTGATTGGAGCTGTGATATGTTTAGACAATGCACTGTGTTTAACTGAATTTACAGATGCCCCAACTCAGACCATAGTAGTAAACGCCAGAGACTAATAGGAAATTAAACATGTACAATGGACTAACTCCATTTGCTCTCTCACAATGTAATGTGTTTAGTTAACTTACTCATAGTCACACTTTATCTTTTTCTCTATGGATTCGTTGGGTTATGTTTCAAATTGGTCAAAGATTAAATCTTTCTCTCTATTTTTTGTCCCTCTTTTTATTGCTGCATTCCCTTATTATTTGGCACTCTTTCTCTCGCACAGATAAGCTAAATAAGATGACCCCAGGTATATATTCTTCCAAACCAATTATCAGATAGCCAAGAAATAAAACAAAAC
Organism: Pseudonaja textilis; assembly: GCF_049901715.1. NCBI lineage: Eukaryota > Metazoa > Chordata > Lepidosauria > Squamata > Elapidae > Pseudonaja > Pseudonaja textilis. The sequence goes on from NC_141990.1 coordinate 48,462,277, forward strand.
AACGATGGAAGACAGCAGAGTATTAATATTAATATTAGCAAGTGTGGAACAAAAATGTTCTAAACTAAAATATATGGCACATTTGAAATTAAAATATGAAATGTTAATATAATGTTGAGTAGCACAACACATATAGAGCACTATGGACAAAGTACAAGATCAGTTTTAAGTGACTGCTGTACCTTTTCTCTAATTAAAATAGCTTTCATAAGGGCTTATCCTCATTTAATAAAGATATTATTACAGAACATTATTTAACAGAACTTATATAGTACAAAATATCTTCATCTGGCATGCAGAAATAAATGATTTATTCTTTGATACATTCAATAATTGATTGGTAGATCATAGTAGGGTTTGTTGTTAAGAGGTTTCTTAAACTGAAAATAATATAATAGCAAAATAGAAGACATTTAACATCCTCAAGAATGAAGTGTTTATCTTATTAATGTGCATTAGCTGGAAGTCTTTTTTAAATATCTCTTCTTTGAGGAAAAGTATATAATTTATTTTAAATGTGTACGAAGTACAGGTAATCCAAGAAAAGAAAACAATATAATTATCTATTCTGTATTTTTACAAAGACAAAAAATAAAATAAAATGTTAAAATAAAATAAATAACAAAATAAAATAACCCTTCCTGATGAAAAGGATTTAATTCCTGTGTGTTAGGATGCAATTTGATTATTTGGGTACTTTAATATTCATGCCAAAGTATCATACTCTACTGCAACTAAGAATTATATGGCAATTATGGACCTATGTCAGGGAATATCTAGTTCTATAAAGAATTATACTGTCAGTGACTAATACTATTTAAAAAGTAGTAAGGTTTAGATTAATTGAAATGCAACTTCCATACAAAATGTATTTGGCAAGTCCTGGTACAAATATTAAAATATTCCTAAATATTCAGAGTGTTTTTCTTACCATTAGAACAAGTTAGCTAACAAACTCCTATTTAATCTGTGCCATGGGGAAATGATTTAACCAGTTTTACTCTAAAAATCCTCTGCTTCTATCCAGTGCTCCATGGGTTTTCAAAGATCTCAAGATGAAGGGAGCTTCCGGTTTGAAGGGCTTCAGCGACAGACAGAAATCCACAATCGTGTGCAGTTTCTGTCTGGGCTCACCACTGGAGCACCCCGAGCCGGCTGGTTTTGGGGCTAAACCACCCCGTAGAGGTGGTGAAGAGGGGGGAGACTGCCAGCAGGTCGAAGAGAGCCACATCTCTCCTCCTCAGCTGGCCATTATTCCCTTTCCCAAAGGCGGTTGCATCGGTGGTCAGAAATGGCCACCACAAAGAAGAACTTGACCGGAAAAGAATGTGCAGGAGGAAGATAAGAAGTGAAAGTTTGGGCTGACCGGATTAAATTGTAAAAGCAACAACCAAGGTACCCTGGAATTTAAACTTACAAAAAATAACATCGCTCCCAAAGAAGAGTCAGAAGCAGCGAAGGAAAGTGAAAAGGGAAAGGTTTGGCTTTTTTTTTTTTTTTCCTTCTCTCTCCTTCCCTATACTGACAACTAAGAGACTTAAATAAGAAATCGGAAAAAGCCATTTTGGCATCAACAGGCAACTAAGCTGAAAATAAAACAAAATGCCAAAGGGATAATAAAGATTTCTGGACTTTAAAAACTTCCTTTTTCATAAGCAGGAAGGGAGAGAAAAAGAATAAGGGCAGGATCTGGAAGAGGGAGGAGATTGCCTGGAATTAAAAAGAATCTAAAGTAAAACTTCAACAAGACTTCCAAAAGATGCATTTTTAACCGAAACTTTGCAACTAAATAGTAACCCCAGGAAGAGAAAGTGAAAAAAAGAGCAAAAAAGAAACAGCTTGCATGTATTTGGATTATTTGGTGATCTTTGGATTTTTGGATATTATATTTGAATGACTAAAATCAATCAGGTGGTTGTTTAAAAATTTATACAATGGCACCACTTCTGGATGCATTGAAAATGGAACTTAAAAAGTACAAAGAAGATGCACAAGAAGGGAAGGGTTCTTTTGGCTTCATTTTTCAATTCTTAGAAATGGAGATTTGAAACTATGAGAAACAACAAGAAAAGACTGCAAAACAAGAAGACTGGGAAAAAGAAGAAGCCATCTTTAATGAACAAGTAATTCTATGTGGGGAAGAAAAAGGAAAGGAGGAGAAAGAGAATGGAGAATTTAAGACTTAAAAAAACAACCAAAGAAAAGAAAAGTAATTCAAAAAATAAGTATAATACTGGAAAGCAACAGAAAAGAGGAATACAGAAGAGAGAAATAGAGGTAGAGAGGCAAGGGGGTAAAAAGGGGAAAGAGAAGAAGAGAGGGAAGAAGGAAAGGAAAAGAAGTTACAAAGGACCGGAGCAAGATATAGAGAAACAGGACCTATTTAGAGATAATGGGTGAAAATCTAACTGAAAAAGGGATTCTGTAAAGGTACATAAGATTGTATTGTTATATTAGTAATAGAAATAACTTTAGATAATTGGAAACAATGTATGATTAAAATGAGGGATAAAATAGTTAGTGTAATTTAGTGAAATGTTTGTGAATAAGTGAAATAAAATAAATGAGAAAATTGAATTAGGAAGGAACGGGAACATTTTAATTAGTTAATGTTTTATAAAATATAAGTGAAGGCGGGGAACTAACTATGGAAAGCTTATAATTGTTCCCATAGAAGTATGATATTTAATTGAAAAGTAATGTTAAAGATGTTAAGACTTTAATGAATATTAATGATAGAATTGAATTGGAATGGAATGTTGTTTTAATTATATACATTTATATTGTTTTTCTTTTTTTAAGAATACAGTGTATATTTTAAGAATGTACCAAGCAGAATCTGAATGGAAGTTATGTATTATATTGAATGTTACAACTTTAGGGAAAAGATATAAAGGAGTCATACTCCAATCAGTAACTACAGGAGAAATTTTGTTTAATGAGAAAAGATAATAGATAATTGAAACAGGACAGACAAACAATTTAAATACAATGATTTGAATTGAGATGAGATAATTAAAATAAAACTGGGAAAATTAAAAGAGGGGAGGAGCTATGCAGAAAATGTAAAATTGTAATAAGATATGGAATAGAATATAAAAATGAGCATGAACCTGAATTTGTGTCTGTATGAAGAAATGTAACCTGGGGTTATGCTGCTTTCAAAAAAGATGTTTTATTTGTTTTTGTTTTTTTTCTCTTTGTGAAAAGTCAAATAAAATTTATATATATAAAAAAGATGATGAAGCACCACAGCAAATGACTAGAGTAATGGTGGATAAAATATCAGATTAAATCAGAGTCCATTTATGACTATTGTGTGGCAGTATAGATAGCAAATATGTCTTCCTTTTTCCCTTGCCTCAATTGTATCAGTACAGAGATTCCCAAGAGTTGCTTTGGGTGATTAAGTGGCTATTATACACTAATTTCCAGGGAGGGAAAGGGAAAATGGATCTTCCAAACCTCTCTGTATCATATTTACAAGAGACTTTGCTGATAATATTGCTCACATCTGTTCTGACTTGGATGCTACACTGAAAGCAGATTCTAATTAGATGGCTGAATCAAGGGTTTGTTCAACTTTGATAAATGAGTTTTATTTTGCTCAACCTGAGCAAGTAGACAAGTTCCTTAAAGTGCATCCAGACAGCAAACATATAAAATGTCCTTTCATGTTGTCCACATTTCCAACATACATTTGAAATGCTTTTATACATTCTAGATAATTTCTCTGGTGTCATATACCAATCGTTTTATTAAAAATATATTTAAAATTGTAATGTAATGTAAATTTCAAGTCTTTTAATCACATATTTTCTCATTGATCCATTAAAACCAAAGTTCTTATTCCAGTTATCATATATTGCTTAATCTGTTCTTTCTGATTCAAATTTCAACAAAAAATTATACATTACATAGTTATCATCATTGTGCAACTGTACTCCAAATTCTATCATTTTATGTACAGAGATGGAAAAATTCAACACTGTTTATTATGAAGGAATGGCTAAACTGATTTGTTTGATTAGAGAAAATAAGATATCTACATTTATTGCTGATGGGAAAACTCTTATCGACTTTTGCATAAAAATGAAAAAAATGAATTAAATTATTTATGGTTTTGATTATTAGACAGGATAGATTATAGATAGAAGAATATTATGATGTAACTTTAGAGATAGATTGAAATACAATTGCACTTATAACTACTATGAAAACTAGTGGAAGCCACTTCATGGTATTTTTTTTTCTTTCCAATTTTTTAAACTTTTTTCTTTTCATTCATTTTTTTCTTTCTTTCTTTTTCTTTCTTCTTATATTACTTTGTATTAGTTTTTGTCTTCTTTTTAAAGTTTTAATAAAAAAGAGGGGGGGAGAGAGACAGAGACAGATAGACAGACAGACAGACAGACAGACAGAAGAAGACAGACTATCCAATCACAAGTTATTTGGATTTAATTACATAAACTAATAAAAATGGTTAATTGTATGGTAGGAGTTGTAAGTGCTTCTTTGGAATAGAAGGTAGGCAGAATTTAACCCTTTATTAAAGAAATTATCAGGATATCTCATCATATCATTTTAACAACTGCTTGTTCCAAAAATCACTTTTCTCAATGAACTTCTCCAACTTTTTATCAATAAAACTCAGTGGTGGTATTCTACCAGTTCGGCCCACTTCCGGCAAGCTGGTAGCAGCAATAAACAGTGGAGACCAAACCAGTTCTCTCTGCTGCTCTGCTGTTGGGCCCACCGACCCGCCTGGGCTCCCATACTCACCTTTATCCACTGAATTTGAAGCGCAGCTGCTTTGCATGGCACAAAATAACTGTCTGCTTCTGAAGGCCAAGAGGCAGTGACTAGCCCAAGATAATCCAGATGATTTTGTGTTTAAGGTGGGCTTAGAAATCAGTTTCCTGGGTTCCACCTTGATGCTTCAGCCACTATATCAAACTATCTGTCTCTCTTTTTATATATCTGACCTATCACATGCTGACAATAAATATAGTTATATATAATAAAACCTCTGTCAAGCAGTATTGTTTATAAAGCCTTCCTCAATTAACCCTAACAAAACCTCTGGCTAAGCCTATTCCAAAGCGAAGGAACTAGAACTAAAAAGGGTTCCATTTGCAGCCACATAATAGGGAAAATTCCTAAGCATCCCTTCCCAAGCCAACCATACATGAAAGAGATACAGTTTTATATGATGATCACAGATCAAAACATAATATTGACACTCTAAGTGAAAAAGGCAAAGGTTCCCCTAATCATGACTTCCATTTTGACATCAAGCAGTAGTCAGAGGACAAGTCTACATTGCAGATCTAGTCTATAGAACAGAGGTCTCCAAACTTGGCAACTTTAAGACTTGTAGAGTTCAATGCTGGCTGAGGAATTCTTGGAGTGTAAGTCCACAAGTCTTAAAGTTGCCAAGTTTGAGGACTCCTGCTTTAGAGAAATGTCACAATATCAGTTAACATAAGCATTATCCCACAAAATGCCATAACTTATACCATTATGTCAGATATCATGATGGACAGACTTAATGATGGCATCTACATATTCATGTGATGCAGTGGTGGGATTCATTTTTTTTTACTACCGGTTCTGTAGGCGTGGCTTGGTGGCATGGCATGGCTTGGTGGGTGTGGCAGGGGAAAGATACTGTAAAATCTCCATTCCCACCCCGCTCCTGGGGGAAAGTTACTGCAAAATCCCCATTCCCTCCCCATCCCACTAACCTGCTTTCCAGCTCTGTTCTCCTGTGCAGAACAACAAAAGAAGAGCCAGCCAATCAGCTGGGATTCAGGAGGCAGAGAATAGATGTGGGTGGGGCCAGTCAGAGGTTCTCCGAACTACTCAAAATTTCCACTACTGGTTCTCCAGAACTGATCAGAACCTGCTGAATACCACCTCTGATGTGATGATGTGATTGGGCATATCACTCTGACACCATTGATTGATTTATATATCATTTTTGTCTACCACTGCAATCGGACAAAACTAAGAACTGCATAGCAATAACAACACAGACTTAAAATAATTACTATAAGAATAAATAACATTCAAAACAAAATTAGTCAACACTAACTGAATGTACCCTTCAGGAATGATAAGAAAGTCAGCACCCAATGCATCTCCTTAGGAAGGGTTTTCCAAACTATTCATGACATAAGTAGAATTATGCTTGGCACATCCCAGTTTATACTATAAGCAATTGATTTCAATATTGCATTAGTACTGCTGTAGGGAATTTCTATGAAGTAAAAAGCATTGTCTGTCCAAATATTTGAATGCCCATCTGGGAATGAATTGTTATGTCTTTATTATATCAACAAATACATTAATAGTCCATATAATTCTACTCATCTGTTTTCAATAAATGATAAATTCCTTTTATTTCTTCTGATGGGAAATTAGTTAGTTAAATTTGATTCCACAATAAGAACATGAATTCCAGCTCAACTAAATTAAGCAGTAAACACATGTTCTAGTTCTCAGTGCCCACTGAACAAAATTATTGATAAAGTAGAGATAATCCTATAATGTTGGTGTTGGTCAAAAGTAAAACAGTCCATTACAACTATCCTGCAGTTCATGGTTTTGCTCTGCTGCTTTCTTTCAAAATCATATGGGTTGAATGTGAGCACATGATAACATGCCAACACTGGAGACTGAAATCCTTTAAATATGTGTTTCATTATTACATACAGCAATTAAATAGTACTACTTGTATAATTCTCCAATAATACATTTTTCAGGCAAAATAATATAATGAAACAGGACTGTAATAATATAATCCTTTCTTACATGATAGTTTATATATATGGTAATCCTCTTTTTCAAGTACTGAGCAATACTATAAAAGTTACTTTCCTAATCAGGTCTGGTTGATATTTGTAGTTCGAAATACAGGCAAATTCTTTAACCAGTCTTTAATTATTGCTGATGAAATAGTTAGCATTTTATTTTAATCCCCAAAACTAAAGAAACTGTATTTACATCTTCAAACAATTAAATATCCTGCTTTATTGCTTTTGTCTTTCTAGCTGACATTTTGAAACATTTTTTCACGAAGAACATTCCCATTTTTGACCACCCTTAATGTATTTGTAACTTTTACAGGCGTATCTCTGATTTGCACATCACTACTTATTTTCCGAGGAAGTAATGCATAGCACATTGTCACCTAGTTCCAGCAATCTGCTTGAAAAGGTAAAAATGAGCTTGATAAACCAAAGATAAGACTGCTAATCACAATGTTTGAAGATGTTATAGATTTATGTTTTATATCTTGCTGTTTGTAGTGACTGTGTCAATATGGATTTCTGGTTCATCCCAATACTCAGCTTGGATAATACCCAGACACTGATGAACAAAAATATATTAGGGCATGAATATTGTACAACAATAAATGGGCAAATTCTGGACAAAAATGACAAATACTTTTTAAAAAAAAAATCAGACATCTAAGAGCAGCTGAGGCTTGTATTTCAATAAAACGAAGTAAAAGATTTTCTTTCCTTTAAAAAGATGCAAAATACTTTTTAATTTTCATTTCTTCATGATGATATTCAAAGGATTTGTGAATCACCATGAAGAAAACTGAAAATTACTATAAGGGTTAATTAAGCAATAGGTGAAAGGAGAAGCGGTGTCTGAGCTTGGAGGAGGCATAACTTTAGACGTGTGCTAATTCTATGTTACTTAAACTATTCAAAACTATGTCTTATGTTTTGAGGGACCTTGTTTTGTTTTTATATGGAAACATTTTTTAAAGAACATGACAGGTAAAGGGCTCAAAGGCATAGTAATGCAAGATCACAAAGAAAAGCTTGCTGGAATTTATGGTTTATTAAAGTCCCTATTCCTCTGGATAGATCTGAAATGTGATCTGAGTTTGATGCGTTGAATTGTATTGGGGATAGAAGCTTAATGCCTTTTGAATATCATTTTCAATTTTGAAATAACACAATACTAGAAATAACATTTATCCTTTTTTGTATTCTTTTATAGTTGTTCTGAATTCTTCCCTGGACCCTTGGATTGAAATCTTGGATTTTGATAAGACTTATTTTTTTTATTCTTGCCCCTTTTGACTGAAACTTGATTATTTGCCATAACTGATTAATGGACTACCTCCAAATTACATTTTCTACCCAACTCAATAGTTGCATGTTGATCCTCAGTAGCTCACCCAATTGCATCTTTTCAACTTTGCAGAGTCCAATGACTGAAGGAGGATGGGAAACATTTCTTACTCTCCTACATTTACCTTCTATGACCACTTTGGGACAAATCATATGCTGACTAAAAATGCAAAACAGTTGCTATTTAAAATGTTTTCTCTTGGACAGTTATACTATACTGTGCATTCTCTTAGGTAATATATTATACTATACCAGGGGTGTCAAACTGGCAGCCCATGGTCCAGATGCGTCATGCAGGCCACACCTACCCCAGCTCTGCGAATGGGAAAAATGTCACCAAAAGTCACGTGACAGCAATGTGACACCATACGTTTGACACCCAGGTACTATACCATCAATATTGTCCTCAATAGCAGTCAGTACCAACAGAGCAAGGTTGAGAATGTACGTAAGTCAATATTACATTTCCTTTATTTCCTTTCTTCCTTTATTATGGAAGAAAAAAATGGACATCATCATAGTTGATCATTTTCTGTGGCTGCCCTACATTTGGGTTATATTTTGTCCCATCAAATCATCTCTCTTCAATAATAACATTAAATAAATGCTGCAAATAGGCACAATATTTAGTGGAACAGTTTCATTTTATATTTATCCAACGTATGTTGGATTAATCAGAAAAAAAAGACCTTGCTTGACATTAACCTCATATTTCAACAAAGAATGGAAACATTTTCAATCTGCTTCTAGATCTGCTATGAAATTTCAGCAGGGGAACCTAAGCTAACTACAAATCTTTATAATCAGGTGAAAATATATAACTAGATAGATATGGCAATAGATAGACAGACAATGAGTTTTAGTGATTTGTATTACTACTTTACTAAATTTCAAATGTATGATGATTTATTACAGGATGGCTGAAGCTAAGGCTGGGTACTCTGATGTTTAATCACCATTCACTTGTTGTCATCCTCCACACAAGTGAAGTCACCTGTCACAGAAGGCCAAAGCCATCACTTATGCCATGTATAATACATCTCAGCATGTGTCTACACAGGAGGTATTACATGATAAATTCATTAGCTGCTATCCTGCCCCCAAATTGTTTTCGTTTCTCCTGACCTATAGAACTTGCTACTAACTGTGAAGGGCATATAGTCTTCTGCGTGCATTCCAAGTGACAATTTTGCCTTTGGAAAAATACTTCGGAGTCTTTTTTAGAAGCAAGCCTTCTGCCTAATGAAAACGAAATCTGGAAGGTTGAGGACTGTCTAACCAATACAAAAGAGGAATATTTAAAAAAAATTGTCAATATTTCTTTCTAATATTTATAGTTACACCATAGATTGCTACAAAAGAACAGAATTGGTTACAGCCTGTACATATATGTATTGCAATTAAACATTACCAAATTTCTAATCAAATAGTTCCATGGTAATTCTGATTTAAAAGATCTATCTTGCAGGATTTTCTTCAAATTTGAGGTAAAATTAATTAATTAGAATGATTTTTTTTCCTTTTAATATTCATGCCGATATAACAGCCAGGAGATTCAGTTTGTTTACTACCCAATAACTCAATTCTCAGTCTTGCCTGAAGTACAGAGAAAAACTCAGGACCAAATTTAAAGCTGCTGAGAGGAGTAAAGGGGGAAAAAAACCCTCAAAAAGATGATTGCATAAGAGTTCTGTTCTCGTATTTGATATAACCTGACCAAATCTGTTACAAATAGGCACATAGGAGGATAAAGAGAATGACAAAATTCTTATTTTTATTTTACTTCACTTTTAACCAAGTGACTGAGGGCAGCTTACAGTTCTAAAACAATACAACATTTAAAACCTATAAAACATTCTTAGGAATGTTTATTACTCCTTAAATGTGTGTTTTAATATTTTCTTAGGAATACTGTATATCTGAATTATTTCACTTGAATTATTTCAGATCAAAGTCAACATTAAGAAAGAGAATTTTAACTTTATTTGGAAAGATGGAAGCATACTGATAATTGAACAAGTTTTTTCTTCTGAAGCACCTACATCCTTTAAAATGCTTCTAGGAATTTGAGATCCACTGTACTATTAAATCTATTTCCCCCCCTGTGAACCTTTGCAAGTCTGTCTATCCTTTTCTTGTTTCTTATCCATGAGAATACCCACAGCAACTTCTTGTCTTGTATTTTGGATAACTTACTTGGATTGACATCAGGAAACGGCAGTATTCCATCATTTCAATTATAATATAAGCTTTCTTTTTTATTATTTTAGAGCAGTGGAGCAGCAATTAATGACCAGACTCTCAAAGAGCAGCTATGTGACTGTTACTCCCTCTTCAAAAGTAAAATAAGCTAAATTTTCTACAAATTGAAGAAAAATCAAGAAAATATAAAATATAGGAGACATGAAGGGTGGGCTTCAAAAAATTTAGCAACCGGTTCTTTGCCCAGTTGCTGGGTGGGCTGTCCATGGTGGCTGTGTCCATGTCAGCCTCCTGCACTATGGTGGGGGGGCACTTTTGCCCCCCCCCGACTCTTTCTTCTCCCCAGACTCTTCAGGAGGATGAAAACTGCCTCCCAGAGCTCTGGAGGCCAGAAATGGGCTTGTTTCTGGCCTTACAGAGCTTCCAGGAGGCCCGTGTTTTGCCCTCCCTGAGCCTCCAAACTGGCCATAAAATTAACAATTGGTTCTTGCAGTAGCTGACCTGATGTTAATAGGAAACCAGTATACCAATTTTGGGGCATGTAAAAAAAAACCTCAGCTAATAAATCCAAAATGCTGTGAGCAATTGAGGAAAGTAGTAAATTTGTTTATTTATTTATTTATATGATTTGATTTATATAGCTGCTCATCTCACTTATGTGACTCTAGACAGCTCACATTTCAGTGTAATCAGGCCATTGCAAAGGCAATATAAAGCCAATCTTCATTAGTGATATACTGCTAGTGTAGTAGCTGGATGCCACTATAAATCATTAATGTGGGCATGCCTATTCAATATTATTACTGTAGATTGTTGTAATATGTATCGTTACTGTTATTCCAATATTCTGCCTTTAGCAATTAATTTTATAATATCCAAATAAATCTTGATTTTTTTGTAGCTTTTTTTCAGAAAGTAAAAAAAAGTAAAAAGCAAAAAGGAGAGAGGGAAGGGGAGGAGTGGAGAGGAGTGGAGAGGAGAGGAGAGGAGAGGAGAGGAGAGGAGAGGAAAGGAAAGGAAAGGAAAGGAAAGGAAAGGAAAGGAAAGGAAAGGAAAGGAAAGGAAAGGAAAGGAAAGGAAAGGAAAGATAAGATAAGATAAGATAAGATAAGATAAGATAAGATAAGATAAGATAAGATAAGATAAGATTATGTTGTTGTGACTGAAACATACTGAACCAGTATGGGAGCCATAATGGTATTGTTAATTATCCCATTATCTTTTTTGAAAATTCATTCTCTGCAGATTTTGATCTTTAAAATTACCACTTTCATGATCACTTATGGGATCCTGTATATTCCTGATGAAAGCCAGCTTGGTGTAATGATTAAAGGCACAGGAGAACTATGACTTTCAGTCCCACTTTGTACACGGGGGTCCTTGGGTCAACCCCTCTCATTTAGCCCTAGGAAGAAGGCAAAGGCAAACTATTTCCAAAAGTGTTGCCTTTGCCAGGATATGCACAGGCCATCACTAGGAATCGAGATTGACACAAAGATACAAAATACACATATTCCAAAAGGGTCGTCTACAAGGCATGCAGTGTGTGAAGAAAGTACTTCTCTCTAAGTGTTAAAGCAGCAGCAGCAGCAGCTGCAGCTGCAGCAGTAACCTCTGGAAAGTTCAGTGGAAGCCTTTAATACAGCAGTGCCAAGCCTTCTGTAGGACACTGCTGTTTTAACTGTCCTAGTTGTACTAAGACCCTTTTCCCAATGACCCTACTGAATGCTTTGTGCAGCCCCGCTAAACACCATTATCCCAGTCTCTTCTTTTTGACTTCTTTCTAGAAGCAAAATGGTTAAAGTTTTACAAAGTGCTAAGAAGCTTCAGATATTCTGTTTTCCCCTTTTAAACCTGAATAATTGATAAGTTATTAATCAATACGTTCCTTTACTTATGGCCCTGCTTTTTCTCCAACTAACCTGCATCACGGTATCAGTTTACACAAAGAGCAACTTCCTGTTTAACTACTATCCTAAAATATCACTTACAGGTCCTTTTCAGCTTCACGTGGTCTGTCCTGCACTAAAGGCGAAGTCCGTCTCCCTGACTCTGCACCCTGCTTTACAAAACAAAAACACACAAAAAAAACCCCCACACACTGTTTGCAGATCAAAGGAAGACAATTTATGCTTTCATCCCAGCTGACGGATGATTAAATTAAAGCAGATCAGCAGTACAGTGCATGGGCAGGTGGCTTTAGCGACACAGCCAGCCTCAGAGCGATTAAATTGCAGGGAAGATGGAGGGCCTTCCGCTCTTATTCCTCCACTTCCAGATCAAACGGTGACAAATGAGATGTTACTGCTCTTGTAAAGCAAGGCTACAATCTGTCAAAATCCAACATAATTTGTGACCCTCTGTGACATCCTCCTCCTCTTTTTTTTACCCTGACATTTGAATACAGTGATTTGCTAGAGTCAAGTCCATTTAAGTGAAAATAGTCAATTCTATCTCAAGGAATACAGCTCATCGGCCATAACGTGGGAGTTGAATGAATGTATAACTAGGTAGGTTGGTGTATGTATATACATACTTAGTTACACTCCTTCCTGCCCCAAAAAGTGTTATAATTTGATGGGATGACAGCTAGAACATAGAAAGCAAAGGTACTGCTTTTAAACAGATTTATTTTTACTGCTTATATGTATCCAAATAAGTTATTACAAATCTTTTTCATTGTTGCCAGCCATTCCCACACTGGACACTGCTGATCAGATTGTTCTAAGAATTGACTGGGTCAGTTAAAATTGCTTAAATGTTTGGTAAAGTCTATTTTTACTGCTTATATGTATCCAAATAAGTTATTACAAATCTTTTTCATTGTTGCCAGCCATTCCCACACTGGACACTGCTGATCAGATTGTTCTAAGAATTGACTGGGTCAGTTAAAATTGCTTAAATGTTTGGTAAAGTCTACTTAATGTAGCTTTCCTTTTCTTTTGAGCTTAATGGGTGAGCTTCCTGACATGCCGTCCATGAACAATGAACAGATTGCAATGTATTAGTAGAAAACATGCTCACACTAGCAAAAGGCCAGGACAAAGCGGGGTGGGGTGGAGAGGGGGGAGGATTGGAGAAGAATAAAGCAACACATTAGTTCTAATCAAATACCTCTGTACTATAAATAGGGATAATGCTATTCTAAGACCTTACAGATATAAACTCTGTATTTGACAGCAACAAACAATGAACATATGGCCATGTGCAATATAGCCATGTATGTCTTTGATTACAGATTCTGTCAATTGTGTATTACTTGCAATAAGAAATAATATACTATTAGTAGATATCAGAACATATCTAATAGGAGATCACCAAGGTTAACAACCCTTCCTTTAAGCCTTCCAAGAATTTATAGCATTCTTTTAACCTTTTAAGGTGTCTACCTCAAAGCAGTCAAAGATCTCATCCAGAAAGGTTTTCAGGCTTCTAGTGACCATTGATCTTTGGATGGACAGCTATATCCCTCAGGGTATTGAAATGGAAGCATTATTATTTGCACAGAATAAAGCAGCATATAAAATTTCTCAACTGTAAAACTTTGGAGGAGGGATGGATAGGATTTATTATGGAGACATTTCAAAAGTAAATGCAGAGTTAAGGCATTTGAGATTTATAACTTATTAGGAGGTGCTTTATTCCAAACCTGGAAAATACATTTGTGCACCTTTTCCCTTTTTGTTCTCTACTGCTGTTTGGTTTCATTATGTTATATCCTCTTTTATTTTCTTTCTTTAAAAAAAACACCCCATGCTGCATCTAAATATCTTTAGGAGGGGCAGAGGTAATATACATTTAGATAGATAAGATAAAGGGGGAATGGGTGGGAATGTTTAGGAAGTGTCCAAATTCTGCACATCACAGCATCCTTATCATGATAGACCTCATGCCTGAGGGCCTGTCAACACCCTATTGTTCTCCAGTTATAAAATCAGAAAGCTCAGCCCAGAAGCTACTTTACATTCTTCTAATCTTGCATAATAAAGACATAGCCTCTGCAGATGTCTGACCTGTCAGAAGGGCTCCTTTATACAGTTTACATAGGCAGCAAAAAAAAAAAATTTCAGCTTAAAAAAGGTGCCACAGAGCCCATGAAGGTCAGTCATGTTTTAGAAGCATTGAACCTTGGTATGGGTTATACACGTTAGCCCCAGTGGTATTTTCCAAGTTGATATCAGATGAGACACTTCCAGCAGAAACAAACTAAGAACATAATGCCACTCTTATTCTCTAGCAGAAGAGAGAAGCTCCACTAATGGAGTTATTTCCCATTCAAATAACAATGGCTATTTCCCTTTGAGGAATTAGCCTGCCCTTTTGTCTTGTTAAAATTATATTTTACTGACCCTGAACTGTATAGTTATAAGTAAATATCCCATATGCAAAAACTCCATAAATGTTAACAAACTTATTATTTATCAGAACTCATTAGCATTAGATAATAAATTTGTTAACATTTATGGAGGTTAACATTAGCAGAGACAGGGAAGAGAGAAGAGCATTAAAAAGCATTTTATTTTAAAAATGAAATAAAATTACAATTCACTCTCTTGACTCCTTTTATCTTGCAGAGATCGAGGTGGTAAAGCGGTCCAACAGCAGGCAAACCACAAAAGCACTAAAGGACTGATAAATATTAACAGAAGTATTTTGCTGCCAGTGATTACCTATGAAAATAAACTGGGAGCCTTTTGTTGGTTTTGCAGTCCTATTGTCATGACAAACAACCATTACTCAGGGTTGCCAACTGGCCCACGTTGGGAACAGATTACTAGCTTTTATGAGATATGTCTGGCTCCTGGTTTTGTAAGGACTTTTCTGCTTTGATAGGATGGCACAAAGCACAGACCTGATCTCATTCCTTCACTTTCCCATTCATCCCTGCTCCTCCCTTCTTCTGATGCAGATTCTGTACTACTCACAGGGGGAGATGAAGCAGGCTATCACCTTTGGCTGTGAGCATGATGGGAGGAGAGAGCAAGGTGGTGAAAATATTATGAACTTAAAACATCTCTCCCCTTTCTCCCAAAATGAAAATAAATCGTCCACCAAAGACATGCCACGCTAAAGATAAACCATTTCTATCCCTTAAAAATCATTTTGCACATCAGGGGAGAGATTTAAAAAAAATGAAAATAAAAACAGAAGAAAGGAAATGGTATAAATCTGCTACATTTTTTTTTCTTCTTTAGACAAATCTTCTGCATTATTATTACTTTCCTGTTCATTATGAAAGTCCAAGCGTGCATCTTGGGAAAAAATGTATTGATTGTTTTTAAGGGAGAAATAGATACATGTTTAAACTGAGATTTAAACATGGATCCCTGAGCATTTTGATTCTATAGATTAATTAATGAGAGGTTTAAAGACCTGGGTACTCTCTTCCTCTGTTTTCTAAGACAACACATATGAAACTGAATGTGTAAAAATGCTAATGGGATAGGCAATACAGTATGACTGTTGCTGTTCTTGCTTATAAATAGGCATCATCATTTATAATACACAGATAAAATGTATTAAATGTATTTGCCTCATGATTTGTAATACTAAACTCAGACTGTCCTATTCTGAAATACCTAATGTCTCCAGAAATAGCAGCCAGCTTGCTCATGACTGTCGTTGCTATCATACAGGCACAAGGGAGTTAATATCACATGCCAACTCATTTGCTCTTACTTATATTTAAGTAGGGAAGTGACGGAGCTGGGCAGGCAGGGAATGGGGAGGAAAAAGTTTGCCTGGACTAAAACCATATCATACATGCAAAGCTGAACCAAATCCACTTTGGATTTAATGTACAGTGATGAATATATGTCTATTAGCAAAATATTCTGATTAAAGGAATGTTTAGCTGTTGGACTCAGCTACATCCAACATTGGTTGTTACTGAAAGATTATTAATGTAAGAGTATTAATATTGTCACTGGATATATCTAACTTTTGTATACAGACAAAATCAGAATGTAATGTGCTTGATGATCATGACATATAGGGCTTGTTTTATCAACAGTTTTAGGAGCACTTGACTGATGCAAGCCATGTGTTTTTTAATGGTTAATATACAACAAAGAGTGTTGTTAGGAAGAAATAGTCTTTGAGAAGAAAGCAACCTTACCAGTGGTGGGATTCAATTTTTTTTACTACCAGTTCTGTATATGTGGCTTGGTGGGTGTGGCAGGTGAAGGATACTGTAAAATCTCCATTCCCTCCCCACCCCACTAACCTGCTTTCCAGCTCCATTCTCCTGTGCAGGGCAACAAAAGAAGACCCAGCTGATCTGCTGGGACTCTGGAGGCAGAGAATAGATGGGGGTGGGGCCAATCAGAGGTGGTATTTACCAGTTCTCCAAACTACTCAAACTTTCCACTACCAGTTCTCCAGAATTGATCAGAACCTGCTGAATACCACCCCTGAACTTTACTCAAGATTTGAGATCGGGCTTACAAATTGGATACCTCTTTAGTAATTCCACCATGCCCTGCCAGTTGTTTATCCAGAATCCTGGTGAAGCCAAAAATGATGGAGGTCTTTTGACAGAATAGGAGTCGAAAAATGGACTGTCTAGAAATAAAATGTCTGTCTCCTCAAATATGTCTGGCTTCCAATGCTGTTGGGATGTGTTTTTTCCAAAGGTATCTTTATCAACGGCTATTTCACATCCCTTTTATAAAGCCTTTTCCCAATATTTCTATTAAAGTCAATGGGACCACTGTTGAAATTTCCAAACTGGCACAAAATTCTCTAGGCAGCTAATCAGTGCCAGGTTTGGAGATCATATGAAAATCTGCCCCAGTTACTTGCTTCCCTGTTGCTATCATTTAAAATGAGTTGGTATTGACTTTTAAAACAGGATCTAAATTTCTCTAGATTCCCAATATTATTAGATCGATGAAGAGTAACAATCATCATTATTAAAAATGATTTGAATCCTTATACACAAATCATTCATTTAGCAAATCATTCATTTTGGCCAAGAAGTGGAAGCTATTGACATTTGACTGCAAGTCAAAGGATAGTAATTTTTTTTATGACATAATATAGCACTAGTGACTCCTGTAATTAAGTCACCTGCAATAAGCTTTATGTTGTAAAACTAAACTTGCCTTTATTAGTATGAATGAAGTATAATCTGAATTGAAATAAACTCTTAAGGTTAATTGTAATTATATACAAGACAAAAATACTTGGAAAATCAATAGAATTGTTCACTTACAATTTATAGCAAGAAGGCCATGGTAGTTTACTAATGTCAAAGAAATTGCTACCAACAAAACATATGCAGAAAGAATATTGTGGTCTTTTAGTATTAGAGGACCTATGCATTTATTAGAGTACAAACAAAATGAACTATTTTGTTTTCAATTCTGGCTTAGTCTTTTTGCCACTAACATTCAAACTAGAAACTTACTGATTCATAGCTTAATCGCTTTGCTCTATATATTTGGTCTGAAAATTTAAGGAAAAAAAACCTGTTATACTAATATTCCCTTCAGAAGCACAATCACTATAATCTGATATTCTTCTCCCTACCATTTGTTCTTTCTCTGGCACTGTAGATTGCAAGCCTCATTGGTTCATTCATTCAGCCACTGGCTACGCTAGAAAGGCAGGTTGAGAATGGCACAAGCTCTTGCTTTATATCAAGCATTGGCTAAGCACAGGACAGATGGAATTCAAATCTTATTGCTTTTCCTCCTTCTAAAAGGGAATAGTATGAACTTAATGAAGAATATCTGCATGGTGGAAGGAACAGTTTTGACATGTTTTCTACTATACCTTCATCTAGTCCTTAGCTGAATTGTAAACTAGGGCATTATTTCATAGAAATCATTGTTTAGGTTCTGAGTATTGTGTAAATATTCAAGGGTAGAATTACTTATTCAAATACATGTCCCTTGTAGTGTTTGCAGATATGTAGAACTGAAAATTTGAGAATAGTCATCCAAAATAGGTATTATGGGAATAATGCTCTCAACTTATCTGGAAGCATCTTGTTGGAAAAGATTGTCCTATAAATACTATTTTGAAATCCAAATTCATTTCCACCCATACTGGAGATTAAAATCACAAAGTCACACATAGACAAACAAGGAATTCAAAACAACAAACTTTCTTTTTTAGGTCTATCTGTGGTGGTTCCCCCCCCCCATTTTTTTCTTAACCAAAGGGAAGATCACATTCTAAAACCAGATAGCAATAGCACTTAGACTTATATACTGCTTCACAATGCTTTACTGTCATCTCTAAGCAGTTTAAAGAGTCAGCATATTGCCCCCAACAATCTGGGTCCTCATTTTATTGACCTTGGTAGGATGGAAGGCTGATTCAACCTTGAGACTGGTGATATTCGAACTGCCAAATTGCAGGCAGCCAGCAGTCAGCAGAAATAGCCTGTAGTACTGCATTCTAACCACTGCATCACCACTGTTCTTGTTGTTGTTGGATAATTATAGGATGGATTCATGCAATGAATTGGTGTATATCATCTGAACCAAAAGTAGATTCCAAAGATAGAAAATGCCATTGTATATCTATCATTTTGACAGATATCTCTTAGAAGCAGAATAGTCATTTATTCTAAGCCTTATAGCCACTCTTCAATAAATAAGGTGCCTTAATAGTTAGTTGATGATGTCCCTTTCCCATACAGTTTTTTAAAAAGTAGGGCTGCATTCAAAAATGAAATATTAGGAAATAGTCTTACAAAAAAAGAAGCTATTAAATAAGTGATGAAATCAGCAGAGTATGTATTGCTTTTTTGAACTTGCCCAATATTATGTAGTGCTTGTCAAGAAGCTCCATCCCTTTTATAAATTTCATGAAGTCACACATATTTACAAAAGGGGCATAGCTTGCACTATTTCATAGACAAAATTGTTGGATGCTGCCTATACTTTTGAATTCAGAGAACATACATAATAAAAGCCATAGTTTTTTAAAAGAAATAATTTATGAAAATCCTTAATTCTAGTAATTTTTTAAAAATTAGGAATACTGTTTTTATCACAAACACAATGATCTATGCAGCCACTGTTAACTAAATATAAAAATATATTGACATATATGCTAAAAGACTTTTAAACTTGATGGCACAGTATTTTAGGAGTCACCTCATCTGAGTAAGAAAATAATAGCAATGACTAAAAGTTGCAGACTCAATGGTTCCTTTAGTTATTTAAAATAAATTTACCATTCAATGGCTCTTGTTCTCAAGGATATTTACATGTTGCACCATGAGACGTGAGATTTGCTTAGTTCAAGCATGGAGGTAAGACAATTTGCCTCCTCAAAGCAATTCAAATCTCTTCAAGACCTCACATGGCAAATTTAGCAGTCGTGAGGTAATTTTGTGGATGTATTGTTCATCCGCAGAAGTTTTCTCTATTGGAGCAACTAGATGAGGGCAACAGAAGTCATAGCAACACAAACTTTGAACCTTCACCAAGCAAAGCACTTCTCAGAAGCTTTCTGTTGATCTAGTCCAGGGGTGTCAAACACATGTCGTCATGTTGTCATGTGATGTATCAAGACTTTTTTCCGTTCAGTGAACCAGAGATGTGCATGGCCAGTGTGTGATGCATCTGACCCACAGGCTGCAAGTTTGCTAGTCCTGCTCTAGGCTTGCATGCTACTTTTAACTGGTCTGTTTTTTATCAAGAGTAATCTGCTTAATATGAACAGAACTGATTGCAATAAAAATGAATATACAACATTCTAAGTTTTGTTCCAGGTTTACACTTTGCTTTGTCAGATTAAATCTTTTTCTTCCTCTGAGTTATAAAACCTCATAAGCCTAAGAACATTTATATCCTTTTGGTTATGCCTCAGGGATAATTTTCTTTTTAAATAAAATATACAAATTAATTCCACCATGTACTTCACATATAGAATACTTTCCCTCTCCATCCAATAATATTTTTGGGTGGTGGTGGAAGGACTGACTAAATGCAAAATGTGACAGACTCCCAACTACAGTGTATGATGGTATAATTTTTGAAAAAAACAACCAAATTAATGTAGTCAATTTGTACAACTGTCCTTATAACAAAAAAGCTCCATTTCAACAGAAATCCTTTCAATGACTGATTGGCAAGGCTGTCCGTTACTAGTCTGTGGTGTTGTCACTCGCCTCCAACATGATAATGAGCCTGTCACTATATTCAAATAGCCCCATGACAGGATGTTTTGTGAGCATGACGTCCACTGCAAAGGGTCTGTCAAAAGCACCTTTCAGAAGATGAAAAGAGAATGCTTTTCTCCCCCAACCTGGTGATAAATCTAATTTCTTCTTAGATAGAAGGCTGAGATACTCCCCACACACATCTGATTATGTCACAGTTGTGTTGTACTGTCATATTGTGAAATGACCCTCCTTTTTAAAATAAAAAGTACAAATAATGTTTATTTAAAAAAAATTAAACCAAGAACAATAAAAGGGAAGGGGATTCCTGAAGAGTAATTCACCAAAAATGCTCCCTAAAAATGTGACAGATTAAAACATGGTTTGTTATCAAAGCTAAACAAAGCTCAGAGAACAGCATTGCTTTTACATCCCATTGCTTAAAGATTTCATTATTTTGCTATTAAAATTCCTCCCCCACCCCCCATGTAGTTCTTCTTATATATCAGGATATTATACGAATTTTATCCCCTGAGAAGGAGAAAAAAGAATTATAGATATACAGGCCTTTTTTCAGCAAAGTCAAAATCCATATCTGGTGTACCGGCTATGGTACAATACAATCCACGGTCTAGCTGCCACCAATATCACTGATGATCTGTGAATGGTTTTTAGATCATTCTGGGACACTCAGTGCATTGGTGCAATGACCAGGACTGGACAGCAGTATCATTACAAATGGGAAATAAATCAAGGGAACCAATTTTAGAGGATTCTTTTCTTCACTCCTCAGTATAACTTTTATTATAGCTTGCTGATTCTGATAGTTTCCTGTGCCCCTCATCTTTTAATAATAGTGGGCTTAGTCTGTCTGTCTTTTTTTTTGTTGTTGTTAAAGAAAGGTTTGTGAATATGCGTCTTTGTGTGTGTGTGTGTGTGTGTGTGTGTGTGTGTGTGTGTGAGAGAGAGAGAGAGAGAGAGAGAGAGAAGAGAAATATATAGGAGCCTTTATCCCTGTATGCAACTTTAAACTATGTTACATTAATTTATGAGAAGTAAAGACCAATGTTAAAAAATATATGAAGCCATAGTTTTGTTAGCCTTTTACATCAGAAACCTACAACTATGTTATTATATATTATTCTACAAACTTCTTTGAACCTCATTCACTTGACCATTCCAATGAAATGTGGATTAATTAATAATAGATTATTATTGGCTGGCTACAAAGTGGGGAGGCAAATTAGTATTTGTAGTATTTGAAATTGTGTAACTGACTGCCTTAAATTGCTCATTAACAGCTATACTCAATATATCCCTAAATAAGAAAATCATATTTACATTTGTCATACAGCAAATATTACTTTCAAAACAGACAGTTTTAAAGCCAAATGGGAAATATTTTAAAACCTGAATACAGTCAGCTTAGATGTATCCAGAGAGTAAACATTATCTTCCAAAATTTTCAGAAATTACTGACTGGAGAATTTTGGGAGCAAAAGTCCACATATTTGAAGTTAGCCAATTTGAGGGAGGGCTGTCCTACAAATTTTCCCCAATTCAGACTGAAAAAATTCCCCTGAAGTTGTTAGGTACTGAATGTCAGATGTTAGGTACTGAATGCAATGCAACACAAACTAATGGTCTAAATGGCCTTTTATGCTAAGACATTATTTGAGTTATATTCCATGTTTCATTTTGATGCTCAGGGAGGCATACATAATACATCCTTCATTTCCCACCCTTACAACAGCACTATGTATTTGTTATTTTTCTCTCCAAACATTTCTCTCACATTGAGATACAATAGCAATAGGGTGGCTTTGAAACACCAATTTGACCATCTAAAAGGGGGTTTAAGCAGAAAGGGAATTTCTCATTTTATGACATAAAGCAGAGATTATTTTGTTTTAGCAATGTGTAGGCTGCCCAAATCCCAATGGCTGAGCATTTTACCATAAAAAAAGCTAAAAAATAAAAATCATAAACAGCCTGAGGACAGACATATAAACAAAAACCATTGAGTACGGGCTCCACTCTCAATCTACCCCAAGGCCTGGGAGAACAGCCAAGTTTTCATTAGCTTTCCGAATGTCATAAGGGTGGGAGCCTTCTGGATTTTTGGCTTGCAAGCTAAAACCCCAAATTTAATAAAACCGCAACCATAAATATATTTTCTAATGGTAGTGTGTTTATTGAATGGTTGAGTGATCCTTCTATGGCAGGATATAAATACTGTTAAAACAAAAATGAGTTTCTGATCCAAGGCAAACCCTAGACTATTCTATTTAGATACAGCAGTAGCCATTTCAGATTCTCATCTTTCACTAAAATCATATACTAACTTGTAGAAGCAGAGCCATCTATCTACTGGCCAAATCTAGTGCTAAAAAATAGAGAGCCATTTTACTGGGATATTTAAATTGGATTCCTACACTGAGCAGAGGATTGGATTCAATGGCCTCAGTGGCCTCTTCCATCTATATGATAAGAAGCAATCTGTTCTTCCCAACAACTTTCAATAGCTAAAAAGAACAAAATAAATTATGAGAAGCGTAACAGACTAAGAATAGGTAATTCTTCCTTAATGACCATAATTGGGACCGAATTTTCAGTTGCTAAGTGAACTGATTAAGCAAGATGTGATGCAACTGCCACATAACTGCTTTGCTCAACTACAAGCCTAGTTGTTGTCATTAAGTGATTGTGTGGGTTGATGACTCCTGGTAAGAAGTGGAGGTCCCTCTGGAGTCTTAGGAAAGACTCCAGAGGGACCTGAGAGGAAAGACTCTGAGAGGCTCCATTCGGAAGCTGAAAATCTTTCCTACTGAAATCCAAGCAGGATTTTCAGCCCCTGAGGGAAAGACATTCATGCAGGCCCTGCATGGGGTTTACTACCTGCTTGAGACACCCCCACTCCTTACCTTACCACACTTATTCTCTACTCTTTGGTTGGCTTTTGGCACTCCTACATCTCTAGGGTTGGCTGAAAGTGCTGCCTGCCAAAGAAGTTCATCTCCCCTCTGCATGTAGAAGCTAATGTCTTCTGTAGGATACAGTAGAGGGCTCAGGACTTCAGGATCTGAGCTCCATTTCTATATCCTGCCAAAGGAATTCATCTCCCCTCAGCAGGCAGCTCTTTCAGCCATACCCCCAGAGTCAAGAGGAAGTCCTCTCAGCAGATGGCAGCAGGTTGCAATCTTCCCTGTTGGCTTCCCCATTGATTTTCCAAGGAAGCCAGCAGAGAAGATTGAAAATAGTGATCACATGATTGTGAGAAACAAGTTGTGCAAACAGGTTTCCAAGCACTCCAAATTGTGATCACGTGGGCTTGACATTTTACCACAACCAGAAGTCATGAGACATAAAGCTCTCCTTCCAAGGCCATTATTACTTTGAATGTCTGTCAAATGACCAGACATAAGTCAAGGAGCACCTGGATTGTCCCCTGCATTTACACAAAACAGTGAAATCAATATTTGAAGCACAGCGCAGTTATTACAGAAAATTAGCTAAATGGATTAAATAGCAAGTGTTATATTTTATTTTGTAACATTTAAAAGGATATAAAGTGATGTTTGGAATGTGGAATGAACAAGAAGCAAATTTTGTATAGGCGAAGATTAAAGCATATAGATCTCTCTCTCTCTCTTTCTCTTTCTCTTTCTCTTTCTCCCTCCCCCTGTCTCTGTCTCTGTCTCTCACACCCACCCACACAGAAACACCCACACTCACACCCACTCACCCACAACATATACAGCATTCTGTACATTTTCATCCAGAGGACACACAGCTCTGTCCCTAGGGAACATAGCAACTGGAGGACCCCTGTTTCCGGAAGTTCCATGTGCCTAACAGAGCATCTGCAGAGGTTTAAGCAAGGGTCATACTCCGCATTTTCTAGCAATAAGGCCTATTTGAAAAGAAAGTGCAAATTCAGTTATTTTAAACAAAGCTAAATGAAGGCAAACTTTCTATTACAAAAACTCTAAGCATGGGCAGCATGAATAGATAATCATCATTTAACAAAAAAATATATCATTGATTACCTAAAGGGAAGCAACACAGCTAGCCAATGCTGAGCACTGTGGACAGCTGGCTTTGTACAAAACTTATTCTTTGCCCAAAATTTCAAGCCATTCATGCCTCTACATGAAAAAAAAAAGAGAACAAAAATGAAAAAAGAAAGACCCTTTTCAGATGCACAAAACAAGAGACTTCCATTGTCTCAAAAAGTCATCCCTGCCCTGATCCCTCATTACGGCAAGGGAATGGCCAGAATGACATTACGATGAATGCAAACCATTTCCAGCTATCATTTGCTCCTACCATCTCCAAATGAAGGCAGGCATTGCATAATCTAAACCGCAAGGTCTCTTGACAGGTGGATGATTTATGCTCATACTCAGAAGAATCTGAGAGCCTGTGGAAGAAATCAGCATGAACAAGGTGGTGGCAAGGCAGATGATCTCAGTGGGCCTGCAGAGGCTGGCAGGCTACAGCTAACTCAGGTGCAACTGGAGCACAGAGGACTGAACTCTTATGGCTCTGATTCCAGCCCAGTAAGGGTCCATTTACATTATGTGCATTGCATATATTTTCAGTCACTTATAAATGTTATTTGTGAATGTTTATCCTCAGGTCTAGTTAGATTAATTTGTAATAGCAGCATGAGCAAATTCTGGAGAATATTGTTCTGGAGATTGGAAAATGTGCTTCTGATTATTCTTACTTCCATCCTATATTCAATAGCATTTTGCATATAAGATTAGGATGTATTAAAGAGGAGCTTGGTCAGAAAGATCTAGTTGACAAAGTTACATCTGTCTAGAATAAATACACTTTGTCTGATGTGCTTGTTTAAAATGTGGATTTTTAAATTGATGAGCATACCTACAGAATAGAGCTGTTCTCTTAAGGTTTAGAAAAAAATGTCCCAATCCAAAACAGGTTTTCCTCCTTCAAACAGGAAATAATATGAACTCACTGAAGAATATTTGGTAGAAGGAAGAGCTTATGACATGTTTTCTACCATAAATTCATCCAGACTTTAGCTGGATTATAAACTATGGCATTGTTTCACAGCAATAATGAAGTATTATGTAAATATTCAAGAGTAGGCTGACTTATTCAAATCTTTTCCAGTAGCTACAACTTGGTAGAGCTAGAACTATGAGAATATCCAGCCAAAATAGGCATTGTGCACAGTAGTACCTGATGGATTTAAACAAATAATAATATAGGTATTTTGTAAAATAACTCCCCAGTCTCATGGCTTTGAGTAGAGTAGAACAAAATGAAAATGTAAAATAAAGTAAAAAAACAAAACAAAAATAAACAAGGAAAACCAGTGTAAGATTTAAAAAGAGTAATAGTGTGAACAAATGTAACAGATTTAGCTCCATTACATGGAGCAAAAAGCTTGATGAATTTGGCTTTATAAGTAATAAGCACCACTCCAAAACAGTAACTTCATAATCAATGTTACTCTGCAATGGCAAGATTGTTTTACCAACAATCAGGTTGCTTTCTCCTGGACCAGTTGCAACTTCAAAAACAAATCCAAGGCTGCACTACAGCCTTGCATAAAGAAGCTGTGGTGGCTCAGTGGTTAGAGTGCAAAATTGCAAGTTAACTCTGCTCATTGTCGGGATTTCAATCTTGACTGGCTCAAGGTTGACTCAGCCTTCCATCTTTCCAAGGCTGGTAAATAAGGACCCAGATTGTTGGGGGCAATATGCTAACTCTGTAAACCTCTTAGAAAGGCACTGCGAAGCCATCTTCAAGCTTAAAAGGGAATAAAGACACATTAAGCCTGGCTCTTAAGCTCAATTAAAGATTGATTCTGTAAGAATTCCTGAGTGGATATTGTTAAAGAGATCAGGTGCAGCTAAGATATAAACATAATAAAGTTATATTGAAATACAGTAGAACCTCTTGTCACGAATGCTTCTGACCACAACCAAATTGGGTTCTGACCAAAAAATTCACAATTTCCTTTTGCAGCTGATTTCCCATTCTGTGCCATTTTTTTTGTAAGTGCCAAATTTCCAAAATTAGGTTTGGGCCATGACCAAATTGGGTTGTGACCAAAGTTATGGAACAAATTATGGTCGTGACCAGAGGTTCTACTGTCCTTGGAATATATATTACTGTCAACAAGAATAACATTTATGTTGAGTTTTTTGCATCGATTGCCTGTATGCCTCTGGACCCTTTCCTCTAAAACTCACTAGCACCCATGAATGCACTACTACAGATTATTCAACCAAGGTACTGATATTTTTGCAAAAAATGACAGTTTGCATACTCTCTAATTATCTTTTAAAAAATAGAATATCTGCCAAGGTATATCACTATTCCTATTTCCCATAACATTGTTAAATTTACTGACCAAAACTTTGTAGTTCAATTCTATTTTTGGGCAGATTAATTGACCTACTCCCTCACCACACTCATTCTTTATTCCCCTATTCTACCAACCAAAAATAAAAAGGATTGTCAATTCGTTCTGCTGAGTTAAAGATATGGTGTGCCCATGCATGTTTTCCTCCTCTTCTCCCAGTTTTGACTGTCTTTGATTGAGCATTGGCTTGCTCAGAAATAACCAACAATTCCAGAAGAGAATATAGGGTTCAGGGTTCAACTATGAAATCCTTGATGCTCACTGAGCTTGGTTGCTTTATTACCCGATTGGTTAACAGGTGGATCTCAACATATGACTGTTTCATGACATTTTGAAGTTTCAAAGTGACTTAGGTCCCATTTTTGAATGTATAACCATCACCACACAAAACCACAGTCACATGATCACAATTCAGATGCTTAGCAACCAGCCTATCAGCAATATTTTGTGATCACATGATTGCAATTTGAGACCTTGCCAGCTAACTTCTGACAAGTAATGTAAATTGAGGTGGCCAGATTCACTTAAGTAGTGCATGATTCACCAAACGACCATGTGCTTAATCGCTCACAATTATTCCCTTAATAACCATGGTAAAAATGGTTGCAGAATTGGCTCCAGTCATGTGATGACTTGCTTAATGTTAACATTACTTGGTGACCAAAATTATGTTCCCTATTATGGTTATAAGTGGAAGGCTACCTATACAAATACAAAGGAATTAATAGACTAGCTTAGGAATGATTGTTCCTTTACTGATTTCTGTTCCCCAAAATAGATACCAGTGGTGGGATTCAAAAATTTTTACTACCAGTTCCATGGGATGGCTTGGTGGGTGTGGTGTGTCTTGATGGGCATGGCTTGGTGGGCATGGCTTGGTGGGCATGGCAGGGGAAGGTTACTGCAAAATCCCATTCCCTGATAACCCCACTAACCTGCTTTCCAGCTCCATTCTCTTATGTAGGACAACAAAAAAAGACCCAGCTGCTCAGCTAGGACTAGGGAGGCAGAGAATAGAAGGGCCAGTCAGAGGTGGCATTTACTGGTTCTCCAAACTACTTAAAATGTCCACTACCGGTTCTCCAGAACTTGTCAGAACCTGATGAATACCACCTCTGATAGATAATCGTGGCAGTGGAAGAGTATTAGTATCTTTCATTCTACTAATTATTTACTTCCTGTTTTTGCACATGGAGTTATCAGTCTCTTCAGAAGAAAGTGATTGGAAGGAAATATCAATCTATTGCCAAGTAGTATTCATTCTGTAGGTTCCATAAAGTGAACTTCAACTTACAAACTAATATACCAATCACTTCCTTTACATTTCATGAAAAAAGTCCCACATCTATTTTTCAGCATAGTCACAACTTCTGCTATGACTGTTTTGTTAAAATGGCAAATTTTATTAAATTTTTTTAAAAAAAGGAGGGGGGGGGAGGAATGAACCAAAACAGAATCCTTTCTTCTGATTTGGTCTTTAATTCTCCTTTGCTGGTCCCCACATCATGATGTTATGCAAATACCATTTAAGGAAGGGCGATTCAATTTGCAGCAGACAATCTATAGAATGTTTTCCAAGGAAAACAAAAATGTTTCTTTTTTTCATTGACAGAGCAAAAAGCTTTATTTCCCCACCTCTAGCTTTTAAATTCATTACGCAACTGAAACTACTGCACACTTTGTATTCAAGTAAAAAAAATTTTTTTTTGTTAATTTAACGGTGCTGGTACTGCTACATTTGATTTATAAATTGTATTGTAATTATTTCTATGGATTTTATTTGACTATATATCACACTAATGGATTATAATAGATATTGTCTAAACAATCAAATAGACAGGTTGCATAAGAATAATGTTAGAGTGTTATCTAACACCAGTAATAAAGGAAATCAAGATAAAATCATCATCATTATTATTATTTGTAAGAAGTGAAGCTTGTTTTATTTGACTTGAATCTGAAACTTTTCTGAGTCTCAACACCTTTCCATTTTAACTGATAGGGTCAAAAGTGGAGCTACAGATGAGCATTAAAGACACTAATCAGATAACCCATTCAAAGACTATTAAATTCCCAAGAAGCCACTTTACAAGGGACGTGACACAGCCAAATCCATTCTAGAATGTAGAGAGAACAAATGAGTATGGAGGGAGAGAGAAAAGCTTATTCCAGCTAAACAAACTAGATTTCAGGATTTTTTTAAAAAAATAAGAAATTAAAGAAATATATGGCAATGAAAGAAAGCTGGCTAGCAATTCAAAATGACTTCTAACTGTACAGTTCTCCCTCGAGAGTAACTATAGCAATTGAGGTTTCACAATCTGCCTTTAAATGCATTTTTTAACTTCATTAAACAGCTTTATTTAAGAACTCTTCATAAAAGTAATTTAATTAAAAATGAGATACTGGTAAAAACATCTCATCTATTTAGATTAGGATATAGCATTATCAAAGAGATGTCCAAGAAAAAAGAGCTTCTTTGGTCTAGCTGCAAAGGCACCAGACTAGAAAGCCGGAAACCATGAAACCAAATCCTGCCTTAGCCATGAAGCCAGCTGGGTGACTTTTGGCCTGTTACTATCTCTTAGCCCAACCCACCTCAGAGGGTTGTTGTTGTGGGAAGAATAAAAGGAGGAAGGTGTGTTGGATATGTTCACTAACTTGAGTTATTTGTAAAAATAATAAAGGTAGGATACAAACAAACAAACAAACATTAGCCTAAAGAATAACATAATAAAAAGCTCCCTCAAATTTGAGAGGAATAAATGAATGTATATTTCCTGATAATAATAAAAAGTTTGCATAGAGAAGGTATTTTGGTATAAAGTGACTCCTTATCAGGATACTATATGATTGTGAGATTATCAAGGTAGACTGAGGAGACAAAGGAGAAAGAAAAAAAAAAACAGTGAAGATGAAATAAAGTATAAAGCAAAATAAATTCTACTCATTTTATTTTCTGGTAAAACTTCAGAACATACAACACAACTACATGTACTATATTCAATAAATGCCTTTCAAAAAATAAGTATCAATCTAAACATAGATTATTGACCTATTATTATTGTTATTTGTGGTAATATTTCAAAGGGTGATACTTTTGATGCAGTTCAAAAAATTAAAAAAAAAACATTCCCAAGAGTAAAAGAAATAGTATGGTAATAATATATTTGGTTAATTGAGATTTGTAAATTTAAAAAAGTACAATTCTGATCTATGAAGCATTTCAGAATAAACTGCAATAAAAATAGAGAAAGTCTATATTAATATGTAGTAGTGTCAACAGGAAATGTTTCTTTGGGAAGCTCATGGTTTGAGTTATCTAGATGATAGACGTAATATGTGTTGTACCCTCCTAAGATAGATAAACATGTACTTTGCCAAAGCATGATTAGAAGAGCTTTAAACTGAATCCTGTGGGGATGGAAATATAACTTCTGAAGTAAGGATCTAAGATAAAGACTTGTATATTGCTGAAAATGTCTTAAGTTACTAACTGAAATATCAGAAGGAATTTTAGCTCAGAAAGTCCACAGCCATCATTGTCTATAAATTAATGCTCGATGAATGGGACATAGGCAAAATGAACTTGAACTCCTAATAGAGAAAGGCAAATATGATTTAACAATGTAACAGAAACCTGAGGAAATTAGCCTCATTACTAAATTATTACAACTGAAAGATACTGTATAATTTGTTCAAAACACCAAAAAGAGTTACAAAGTTGGCAGAGTTGCACGATTTGTTAAAAATATTATTTCTATTCAGAAATCTCAATCAATGAACTTCATAATGCTAGAGAACTTGGGTAAAAGTTAGCAGAGGAACTAATGAAAGAAATACTGTTGTTGATGGTTATTGTCCATCCAGTGTAGAAGAGGTAGATAATTACTCTCTTATATATCTTTAAATGAGCCATAAATTTGTAGTGATAGATTTTAATTACTCTGTTTAGAGATGAACTCTGCCAAGCATGGTTCTTCAAACACTCCTGACTGGTCTTGATGACATCTTTTTTCTTCTATCTTGAAGATAGAAATTAAGTTATCAATTCACAAAGAAAGTGAATATAGGAGAGAAACTTAAGGAAAAATAAAACTACGTTTATCTTGGACTTCAAAGTAAACTCAGGGAAATAATGAGTAGATTTCACAGCATGAAAAACTAATGGGAAAAGGTGCTCCTAAAGAAATAGACAGTAAAAGCACGATTGCAAACAAGTTCCAATGAGGGAGAAAATGGAGGACAGAAAAGGAAGCCAATAAGGCTACAAACACACACACACATCTACCTTAGGGCATGGGTGTAAAACTTGCAATGTCAGATGATATATCATCACTTTTTTTCCTCTTTGCTAAACCAGGGGTTACTGTGGACAGTGCAGGCCGTGAGTTTGACACCCCTGCCTTAGGGAAAAAAATGAATACAGAGGGAAAAAAAGGGCATTCCTAAGAATGG
Organism: Pseudonaja textilis; assembly: GCF_049901715.1. Classification (NCBI taxonomy): domain Eukaryota; kingdom Metazoa; phylum Chordata; class Lepidosauria; order Squamata; family Elapidae; genus Pseudonaja; species Pseudonaja textilis. Next base: position 48,493,622 of record NC_141990.1, read on the forward strand.
CTTTGGGGTGGGCTCATTAATAGGCAAGAAGGGTCAATGTTATTGCCCTAAATAATGTACAAAGATGGCGGGGGCAGAATCTAGTTGTTTTATTGCTACCTACTGAAGGTACGTAATTCAGCTACAAAAGGATGTTTTCTATATTCAAAGTACAAATAGTTCTATTCTCTAAAATAAGTAAGAAGAATATTAAAGAAGTTTTCAAGTGAAAGCAACCAAAATTCAAAATTGTCCAGCTCTAATTTTAATTATACTTTATTTGGAGTATTTGCCTTAAAACAAACTACCAGTATAAACTACCAATGACTAGGAATGCACAGTGTGGCATCTTGTTCTTCTTGTTCTTTTTTTTTTAAAAAAAAACCACAGCTAGCTCTTGATCACAGTACTCATGTTGCAGACTGCAAATAAAATCATAATCTGGCACAGACAAAGAGTGTCCCAGACGGTGGAAAATGACAGATGCTAGAAACTGGCAGAAAGTCCAAGCAGCTGACTATTGGCTCAACTGAAGAAGTGTGGCTTCATTTGTGACTAGTCTTATTAAATGTTACTTGAAACAGTTTCTATAGTGAGGAAGAGCTTAATATACAAGGAATATCTGAGGGACAGTTCCATGAGATCATACATGTGATATTTACAGCTTGTAATTTTAGTGTTTCTTGATACCCTGTCTGCTTTGATTGATTGAGCAGGTCATGTGTAGTTCCACATCTTTCAGCAGATCTGGTGCCAAGATCACAAAGCTTTGCCTGTTCAAACATTATAAGAAAACTATGCGATGTTACTGATCTAAAGTTAGTCCACTCAAAGAAATAAAGTTCTGCCCCAAAATTGGGTGAGATGTTTCTATTTTAATTTTGGGGAATTTGTTGGGCCAAATTATGCCAAACTTTTATGGTAGGGATTAAACACACACACACACACACACACACACACCCTTTGTAACTTTTTTAGTCTCAGAACATGATACATCTCTCTGCACCAAGACTAGTCAATCTTTGAAGAGTGCATACACTGACTGGAGGAAGAAGCAAAAATAATTTAGGCAAGTAACTTTCTTCACAATGCACGGATGAGCTTTGTTAATCTCAGATATTTTAAACAAATGTGTTTTGTATGCCAAAGATGAAGGACCAAAGACACTTGTTTTTCTACAGCTTGATGGGAAAGATGTCACATCAAACCAAATCCTGCATCATTTCACCAAGTTGCTGACTTCCCCTTAGTTATCACTGACATAACTGCCACTATTTCTGGTACATGGACAAAAGTTCACTCATTTACTTCCCTCTGAGCTAACTCTAGTGAATATATTTTAAGGAATAATATTTCTTGAGTAAGACAAAAATGGTAATTTTCTTTTTAGCCTGGGAACTGAATATATAACAAATGGGGATATTCATTAAATCAAACAGGGCCACTATATTTTTGTTAATTAAAAATGATGGACTTCTAACAGTTCTATAGTGCAAAAAAGACTTTTGAACCCATAGAAGCTTACATCTTCTAAATTAAAGGAGAAAAATAAATACGCAACGTATGGAATAATCACAAAGGAGAAATACATTAGAGAAACATCTGACCCAAATTAAATACATTTTCTTCGCTACAGGTTAATTTGAAGCAAAGCTCCTTAATCAGACACTTCTTTTTTAAGATCTATGTTAAATAATTCTTGCAATACATCAGCAGTTTGCATCCATTTTCTACCACACTGCCACCCTTTTCTTCCAAACCACAAGATTTGTACCAGAGCATAAGTCATTTAGGGACACAAAATAGAGCTTAGATTGTCTAAATTGGTGTTTGCTAGTTCACAGGACAAGATAAACTAGATTATTAATTTCTGTTATTACAAGCAAAATATAAATCAAACTAAATATAAGTTAAACCTAATTATTATACATTCAGGGCTTGCAGTTAAAGGCAGATACCTTTACATCTACTGGAAACTAAGAATCCCTTCAAATTAAAAATGCATTACTACTTATTATTTTTTAAAATGCTGCATTTATTACAGGGAGACAATATAAAAAATATCAACTGAAATGAATTTCTTCTTTTCACTTTAAAAGTATTGGAAATAGTTTTTCTTGGATATTATTAAAAGCTTGTGCTTTCTCTTCCTCTCCAGTTTTGAAGGCCACAGCAAGTTACTCTTCCTTGCACAACAACTTCTGTTTTCTACTTAGCAGAGTAATGTTATTAGTCCATGAAATAAATCTGCCATTGAAAGCTATTACACACAAGTTTCTTGCAAAGAAGAAGGTTGGCCATCCCTGGTAGAGATAAAATCACACAATCGCTGAATGCTTTGCTTCACTCTTTCTCAATGTTGCTAGTAGGAGAAGACTTCTGCATTTAATTGCACATGATTTCTACAGCTAATTACACTGGAGCATACATAAAATCTTTGTCAGGAATTACCAATCAGAAAACCTCTATGTTCCATAGTGTCATTTGGTCATTCTACATAGGATTTTAAATGTCTGGGGAAGCACTTTCCATTTTTGTTTTCCTATACTCAATATTATGTGCATACACACACAAATATAAATATATCCCTTTTATTTGCCACTCTCTGGAGTGTTTTAAGTGGTAGCTGCTCTCTGGGATCTGAGACACATACATCAGGCCAGCTTTTTTGTTAACCTTAGTAATGAAAACTGGCAACAGAGCAATATTCCCAGTTAAATTGATTGTACTGCCCATATTTAGAAAATCTTGTATTCCATTCAGAATGGAATGATAATACCTGCATATTATTAATCCTGTGTGTTTTAATCAGCAGCAGAGCTCTTGGAGGAATGGTGAGGAATAAACAAAAACAGAGCTATTTCTCTCCTGTCTCCATGCTGATTGATTATCAAATGAACTTATGGTATACCATCCAATTAGTGAACATGCATTCTTCAGTTAACAAATGAGCCTGACTAGGCACTAAGAGAGTTCTCAAGAATTTCAAATGACAGCAGAGCATAAGTAATTAAAGATAGCAATCATAGATGCTGCAATGCTAATACACATGAAATATCTTGGCAGCAAAAAAATGTAAATGATTAGTCTATAGTTAAAGCAGGATGAAAAAGACAAATCTAGTAAACCTGATATGGGGTGTGGCATTCTTTCGTTCTGAGGAACCATGGCTTGTGAATCAAGGCTGTTCATGTTGGACAAAGTCAGAGGTTTAAGCGGAAAAACTTACAATGTTTTGCACTGTATGCTCCCTCTGCCTATGTTCCTTACAAAAGAAGCAGTGTGTGTGCTCCCACTGCCTATGTTCAATGCCTTTCTCCCTCTGCTGAAAAGAGGCTAAGACCCATGGCACCACAAAGGGGCGTCCTGTCCTATTGTCCCCAATTATGAGTTCCTATTTCTTGTATTTAAATTTATGTTTATTCTTGTTTCTATTGTATTGTAAGCTTTTGACAAATAAATAATAATAATAAAACTCCCTTCATCCCCAATTCTAAACAATATTTGGCTTGGGTTTGGACTCTTGGCGCTCCCCTCAACTTGCCTGTATATTAAGCTCAGAAAGAGGGGTTCTTCACCAGATGTTTCTGCCATCTGAGGTGGTAAGGCAGAATGGCAAAAGGCCCATTCATGCTGGCTATTTTTAATTGCTGATCTTGCTTATTTATGCATGTATGTCTATATCACTTCGTTTGATGTTATTTGCCTTAGAAACAATTGGTGGAAGGCTGTTACATTCATCTACTAAATACTTGAGGGTTCCATCAATAAGGAAATTTATTTTGGACTATAGAAGCCAAAACAGTAAATCATATAAAATGACTATCTTTAACTTACTCTTTTGGTTATCAACACATGAGTCACAATACATTGTTTCAATGCTATTTTCCTTCTCTTTTTTGCATTTACTAACCTTTTCTCTTTCATTTTTATGTTCTCATGTTGTGAGAGGCATGGCAACATAGAGGGATAAACTTTCTAATAAGGAACTTTGTGGCATTCATTTTGACAAAGTATTTTCTGATGGGACCCTAAGACAACAGTTCTTGGGGACATTTTAGATCAGCACTTTTCAACCTTGGCAACTTTAAGATGTGTGGACTTCAACTCCCAGAATTCCCCAACCAACTTTAGATGGTTGATGAATAACAAATGGTATTTCTCCCCAAACCACAAAGATAGTGTAAGGTCCAAAAGAAGCCTAAAATGTTCAGAAATGCAAAACCAACCAACCAACCCAAACTTTTAAGAAATAGAAAAGATCAGTGGTGACCAACATGTTCAATAACCATTAAAACATGAAATTGCTGAGCAGGGAATTGTATATATACAGCAGCAAATACTACTGTGCTATGGATGTATACATCTGAACATTCAGATATTCATTTTCTGACCACTGATTATAATTGCACACTTTTGGCAACAGCTCAGGCCAAAACACCTATGCCCACAGACTGAGGTCTCCACATGTTTCAGCATGTTCATGTAAGACTTTAATGTCTTTCAAAAATTCATCAACTTTTTAAAAACATTGGAGAGATTTGTTGAGCACAATAGCAATGCAGTGACAAATATCCACAAAAACAACATAGCAGGCTGGCTGCCTGGAACATAGAACAGTAATATTTTAGATAAATGCAAAGTGTTTCTGTCTGTTGTCTATATAGTACTGGCAGAGGACTTTGGGAACTTAGACTCTGCCATGGAAAGGTCAAAATCTGGCATTTTAGAGCAGCATCTGCTTGGACACTGAAAACAGATTGTTACTGTACTTGTTTGGATATAGCAAGGCTTCTGCCTTGTTCACACTAATTTCTGTATTAATAAAATGTTTACATAAGTACCATATTGTCCAATATGCTTATCTATTTTCCATGAAGGAGATACTATGTTTTTATGAAAGCTAGAGTAATTCAAGTCTTGCAACCATTTTTTTATAAAGTAAATAGATTTAGGCTGTCATTTTTTATTCATACTGTGCCATCAGCATGTAGCAAGTGCTGTAGCCAACATGAAGGTTGCAACAGTAAATTTTATTATAGACTGGTAATTTAATTGAACAGATTTACATTTGAATAAATGGCCTCCTCTGGCATGCTGCATGGGAATATTTTTTTTTAAAGTATACATTAAAAACAAACCTGAGACATAGCTACTCAATCCTGTTCTACAATATACCCAAAAAGGGTTATAGCAAGAATAAATATGCTTGATTCTCCTTCTACTGTATTTTGTAAGTACCCCAAAGTAGCAGAAGAACATATTTTCCATTTTTGTAAAGTACAAACTTTCATTGTACAGTATTTGCTTCTTAAACATAACTATTTCACAAATATTAAACATTTAATTTACTGAGCATTGAGTAAGATTGAGTAAAGATTAAGGGTGATATCTCCTGTTAGCCCCTGAAACTAGCTCTTAATATGTTGTTTAGTTCAAATCTGTGAAACTTAAAAGATTGTTAAGAAATCTCTGATGATAGAACAGATATTCACAATAATTAGCTTTTTGAAGGAATTTCTAGCATTGCTAATGAGCCTCAACTGATTAGTTACCAAATATAAAACTATTTCTTTGAGTAATCAAATTGTACATTGATTCATATTATAATGAGTTTCTTCCACTTCTCTGGAAATTGGATCAAACAATTGTCTCCCTGAAGCTCAGTTAAGGAAAAACAACAACAATTCATGGTAAGATTTGGAAATCAACCATTTAACAAACAAAATAAGTCAAATAAAGGTCAATTCCTGCACATGCCACATATTGTCCTCAATTTCATGTTGCCATCTCAAGACTAGACAATTAGAACTGCTGAACACTCTATATGGAACCAATTATACATATCTGAGATAACACACTTTAAAGTTGTATTCCGAACAAGCCTAAAATGAAATAAACAAGAATTTTTTGTTTTGGGAACCTCCATCAGTCTAAAAATTGGTATCTGCAGAAGCATACTCTATCAGGTGCCAGCACCTACATAAAGAAGGAAAGGAAAGTTGTCTCAAGGAACATGGGGGATAATTTTTGCCACAGTTATCTTATTGTAACTTCATTTTTAAATTTCATTCTCTTTTCCAAAGAAGAAAGAGATTAAACAGTGAGTGTTTAACCTTCAATATTTTCCTAGCTTAAATTGCTGTTTGAAGCTGTCATTAGCCATGCTGGGGAAAAAGAAAGGCACGGTTAGCACTTTTATTTTCAACTGTGAAATGTCGCTTTGTTGTTTGATGATGGGAGATCCCTAATCCCTAGTTTGGGGTGAATTTTCTATGAGAATACTTATCTTGAAGGTAGAGGACAAAAAGCCTTCTATTTACAAAACAAAACAAAAGAGGAACAGCAACATAAATAGCTTGAGGAAAAAATCAGCGTTGATCACTTTCACAAATCTTGGTTACTGAGATGACAGGGAAAAACAAAAACCTATTACATGAAGGGAAAAAAATGGTACTATGACTCAATCTGCACAATGCCTTTTTCCTTCAGCTGGACAAATAGATTTAGCAGTAACAATTGACTGAAAAAGACTCATACTCAGGATGTTGTTCATGTTGACTTTGTGTTAAGCTTCCATTAAAGGTTTTTGCATTATAGTTTCATAACATGAAACAAATTAGGGTTTCCATATGGATGAAGATCCAGATCCGAATAAAAAAAAGTGAAATCCCGAATCTCTTAATGAGGTAGAGTCCCCACTGAATTAGAAAGGAATTTATCCAGCATAAAACTAAAGGCAGCAGGATTTGGCTCACAGGACCATCATGCCTGCCAAAGCAACCATACACAGAATGAGGTTTATTCTAAGTAAGTATAATCCAATAAGAGTATGTTTGAAAGGGTGTGATAGGCCTAATTTTTCTTGCTATTGCTCGTTTAGTTCATGTTTGTTTATTATATAGATTTGTAAGGTCACCCAACTCAGGAATGTCTCTACACGCAGACTTGTGAACAATGGTCATAGGGAAATTGGTTTCGGAGGAATATAAAATGTGAACTTCAGTTTCTGAATAGAAAAATCAAACCTATTTTCAAACTGCATTTTAGATAGATGCTTAACCTACATCATGGCCTTTTGCGGGTATCTCAATATGGATTTCTCTTGATAAGACTGGAAATTTGTGACACTATATGTAATTGCATCGTATTTTCCTGAACCAGGCATACATGAAAATATAAAATTGTATTCTTCTTGAGGAATACAACCTAAATCCCAGTAATAGATCTAAACTGCTATTCTATAGCTACATCCAGGTAAATTCTACTTAATTCAAAGGCATTTGTAAATAAACCTGCAAATGACCAAATAGTTAAAATCTGTAGTTCCCATTTTTCTTACTTTCACCAATACCAATTGCTTTTTTTTCTAGGACTCTATTTGTAAGGACTATTGAATTGATGGATCAGAAATCTATTAAGTTACAATCCAATGGAAGATGAACTGAAATAATGGCATTCTAATATATGACAAAGAAGCAAATCATGAAAATCATGTCTGTGGAAAAAATGGGTCCCAATCTAAGAGATGGGAGGCTGCTGCTGCAGGAAGATAGGTGCATTACAAACAACTTTAGATTTCAAAACCTCAGGTTGACCATCTGCTGTGGGAGATGTGTAGATTATATCATACTACTCAAAAGAAGGCAAAAAATAGTGTCTATTTATTCAATATTTTTATATTTGGGCAAGCACAATCAAAATATGTCTTAAAATTATAGGAATTATGTATTGAATCCTTAATAGCTGAACAAGCTGGGTTTTGAAGAGGCAGAGAAACCAGAAATTAAATTGCCATATTCACTGGATTATGGAGAAAGCAAGGGAGTTCCGCAAAAACCTCTACTTCTGCTTCATTGACTATGTATTCTAAAGCCTTTGATTGTGCACCATAGATCACAATAAACTGTAGCGAGTTCTTAAAGAGATGGGAGTACCAGACCACCTTACCTGTCTCCTGAGAAACCTGTATACGGGTCAAGAAGCAACAATTAGACATGGAAAAATTAATTAGTTCAAAATAGGGAAAGGAATATGACCAGGCTGTATATTGGAAAAGATGGAAGGCACAAGGAGAAGAGGGTGACAGAGAATGAGATGCATCGTTGACACAACGAACATGAATTTGGGCAGACTCTGGGAGACAACAGAGGACAAGGAGGCCTGGTTTACCATGGGGTCACAAAGAGTCAGGCACAACTCAACAAATGAACAATCTGCTGTTCTGATTTCGCTAACTTCAACAGTTATAGGTTGAGGACTACTGTAACTGCCTGAGTTTTTAAGAACATTATGTACATTGTATTAAGTATTTTCCCTCAGACATTCATTTTGTGGGTATTTCTATTGTATAACAACATTTGAAAATGTACAAATATCAAACTATAAAGTTCAGCTGATGTATCAGAAAAGAAATGCAGTATGCTTGTATTAAAATGAAGAAATTGATCTCCATCTGTTTGAAGCATTTATATTTTATTTTTTTAAACAATCATAACATCTGAAAATGATACATTGCATTTCTCAAATTAAATTATAGGTCTAACAGTGTTTATGAACAATTCTATTAAAGGGGTTTATCAGCCTTACCTTCTTTCAGCATGCCAACTTTTAGACACTTCATAAAACGACAAGCTTGACAGGATTTGCGTCTGCGCTTTGTGATTTCACATTCATTTGTTGCTGGGCAGCTATATTCTATGTTACCTAAAATATTTAAAGTACATAAAAAGAAAAGTCCATTAAGAAATATCAGGATTAATTTTGTTAACCAACTAGAAGAAATACAACTGTAACTGTAAATCTAAACAAGAAAACCATGAAATTGAAAATGTTAGCAGCTGGGCTTAATTTTATTTTTACAGACTTTCTTTTGTTTTTTTCAAACAGTATCTTATTCTAAAGAAACCTGCAAAAATAGAATATTAAAATCACATATCTTGACACAGTTTAAAAGTTTAAATGAGTTACTGCTGAGCATATTTTTTCCACAAAATAGTAAATGCAGAGTTGTGCACACCTAAAGGCAGAGTTGTTCTGCCTAAACATTTTAAATACTTTGCTATTGTATACTTCTCAAGGAAATCTATCTGTTTCTGCAAATTTTTATTCCCCAAGGTTTTGATGTGAATGTAGCACCCAAATATGCTTCAGCCAGAATTCATGGTGGAATTCTTAAAAAGAAATTCACTATAGCTTCAGAGATTTATATAACGACATTTATTTATTTATTTATTTATTTATTTATTTATTTATTTATTATTTAACATTGCTGTCTATTCGCACATGGCATTCAAGGCAGCTTACAGAATATAGAACCTCTTTTAAACAATAAAACTAATTTTAAAAATCAAATAAATATAGTATAGTATAATATAATATAATAACATAAATATAATATTATATAATGTAATATAATATAATGTAATATAAATCACGCTCACTTCTGTCCTGGCAACAACAGATCACATGAACTATTTAATGGGCTCCATCCCACTTTGGGTTCCCCAGGTATGCTGGCAGAACCCGGCCTTCAGTGTCTCCCAGAAGAGTGTTAGAATGGGGGCCATTCTAATCTCTGGGGGAATGATGTTCCAGAGAAAGGGAGCCACCAGGGAGAAGGCCCATATTGGGTTGGATAGTACAAAGGAAATATATATAATCATTAAAGGTAGAGAGAGAAATTTTCTCCTGTTTCTAGACTTCAGAATCAAATACTGGAAGAATTTCCTTTAACTTATGGAATTCACTGCCATCACATAAAATGGTGATAATTGCTTAATATATTTAAGAAGGCCGAGATGCATTCAGGAAGAAAAGTTATCAGTGTCTTTTTATTAAGATACATGTTGTTGAGAAGGGAGAATTGGGTTTGAGAGGCAGAATACAATTGAATATCACTCCTGGTGCCAAAAAGCATGAACCTTTTCTTGATATTATATTCTGTTTAAAGAATTCCTAAAAGCATCTGACTTTATGAAGTAGGAAAAAAAATTCTGCATTTGCCAGAGCATCTGTCTGCTTCTGTTTCGATATCATATGCTAATTCAAGCACAGGAATAGTATTTTTAAGATGAATTTAATTGTTTGACTAATATATGTGTTCATACTGACTTGGATATTCACAATTACATTTAGCAGGTGAAATCTGTAGTGGTAGTTGTACTTCATGGAAAGAATAAAAATGTTTTTCCCCAACAGTGTTTCCCCATCTTGCTTTAGAAGTATTTGTTACTTTCTAACCCTTTCCCCTTGTGATTAAGTGCATTAGTATCTTAATGAAAATGCATTCTCTTTATTGCTCTCTTGGGAAGTGGCAGGTCATCACACCAAATGCATAAATTGCCATCAGAGACAGCCCAGGCATAATTGCAATTTTGCTGCTCCATGTTTGCTGCACTATGAGCCTCAAGACGTCCCCTGAAACATGCACAGATTCTAGTAATTAGCATAGAGTATGCCTGGGACCAGAGCATTGATGAAATATTTCAGAGTTAATCACACTTTGTAAACACTGATTTATATTGACTACCTTTCTCCAGACTGATGTCTCCTCATTAAATATCACATTAGCAGGTTGCAGGATTGTACAGATTCAAATTCTCCACAACTGCTAACTTAACGAGGAGTAATACTATGCTCAACACTATGTCTGTCTGTTATAACATATAAATGATGAACTAGAGTAAAAACAATGCATTAAGAGGGAATTTGGTATCTACTGAAAGAGCACAATTTAAAAAATATGCACTGGTGGCATCAAAAGTTTAGACTATACTACATAGTCTCATGGATGCCCTAATTTCCTATTTTGAAAGAAACTGTTTACATATATATTACAGCAATTCTATAAAATACTAGAAAAATGTATTCTTAAGAACACCTACATAAAATTGAATTCCACTAAACCTAATAGATACACCTGTGTATTTATTAAATATAGCAACAATGATTTCAAATATACAGTCATGTCTTTGTTTTAAAAACAAATGACAGAATACTTGTACCAAACCCTAGCAATGCAGTCTGTCCTTTTATGCTTTGATGGACAGACAGACAGACAGACAGACAGACAAGCAGGCACTCCTTTGTCAGTAAAAGTACAGCTTTAAGTTGAAACGTGTTACTTTTATTTTTGTAGTGAGGATTAGATGTTATATTTAATACGTATACTTATTATCTCCATCTCCATCTCTACGGTAATCATGATGACTGTTAGTCCATGCACACTATTAGTTAGAAAGTAAACCTGACAGAAATTGCAATATCTGAAGAAGTCATTTAGGCTATTAAGCCCAAATCACTATTCAATATTGGAATCCAAATTAGAAAATTCCAGACATAACCTACCATAGGATAACTGAATTCACCATAGACCTACCATTAAAAATAGGTTTTTTAAAAAATGATGTTAAACCTAAAATCTCCCTTTCTACATCTTAAACCCATGGGGCATGATGCTTAGTGGTTAAAGATGCTGAGCTTATCAACAGGAAAGCTGACAGCCTTGGTTTGAGATTCAAGTACCGTGTGACAGGTTGAGCTCTCCTTACTTGTTCCAGTTCCTGCCAACCTAGTAGTTAGAACACATGGAAATGCGAGCAGATAAATAGGTACCACTTTGGTAGGAAGGTAACAGCCCTGCTGGTCACATGACCATGGAAGTATCTTTCGACAATGCTGGTCCCTCAGCTAAGAAATAGAAATGAGCACCATACCCTAGAGTCGGGCCAGATAGGACAGGGAAAACTTTTACTTTTGTATCTTAAATCCTTCATTCCAAATCTTGTATTCTGAGGTGAGAAAAAACAAGTCTTGATCTTCTTTAATTGACACACTTTCAGATGTTTAAAGAGTACGATTATATCCCTCCCAGTAACTTCTTTCAATTTTATACTCCATTCCTTCAGTCTCTCTTCACATGGTTTGTCATAGGAAGCTTATAATTTCTTAACTCTTAAGAAATTAACAATGTCTTAATTCATCGTTAATCATCTCTCAACTCTTTCTAATTGTTCTGAATCCTTAAAATGTAATGTCCAAATCTGGAATTCATGCTCAAGGTGGGAGATGATCAAGAATATAGTAGATGGGTTAATATCAAGGGGTAGGATTCAATTTTTTTAACAACCGGTTCTGTGGTTGCGTGGTGTGGCTTAGTGGTCATGTGCCTGGTTGGATGTAGCTTGCTGGTCATGTTATTGGCTGGGTATGGCCAACTCAATATCACTCACATTGAGGCACGCATCTTCTCGCCTGGCCTCTCATGACTGTGGGGATGCTGCAACAGTCGTAAGTGTGAAAAACAGTCATAAGTCACTTTTTTCAGTGCCTTTGTAACTTTGAATGGTCACTCCACACAAGCAAAGTACCAGCAAAGGAAGGGAAAAAAACTCCACAGATGTTCCTGAGACAGGAAGTCTAGTCCTGCCAAGAATATAATAAGGGTTAACGAAGAGGCAGTTTCGGTAAGCAACACCAGAATGTTTCCTTCCTGCCTTTCTTACAGGATTAGGCCAGTAATTTCTTCTAACAACCAGTTCTCCAAACTGCTTAGAATGTTAACAACCAGTTTTAGTGAATAGGTGCGAACTGGTAGAATCCCACCCCTGGTTAACATATAGAATAGTGCAGTACAGGTAGTCCTCAATTTACAACAACAATTGAGCCAAAAATTTCTGTTGTTAAGTGAGACATTTCTCAAGTGAGTTTTGTTCCATTTTGCAACCTTTCTTGCCCCAGTTGTTAAGTGAATCACTGTGGTTGATAAGTTAGTCACCTGGTTGTTAAGTGAAGCTTGCTTTCCCATTGGCTTTGCTGATTGCAAAAGATGATCACATGACCTTGGGACATAGCAACGGTCAAGAATTTGAATTTTGATCACATGATTCTAGAGATGCTGCAAAGGTTGTAACTGTGAAAAATGGTCCTAAATCACTTTTTTCAGTGTTATTGTAACTTCAGACAGTCAGTAAATGAACTGTTTTAAGTCAAGGACTACCACTATTCAGATGAAAAATGGGCAAAGCTTTAGATCATTCTCCATTTCAATAGTGTCTTAAAAATGAATCAATAGACTATACTGTAGTTTCTATAGCCGTAATATAGTTATATAGGCCTATATAGTTCTATACTAAATTATTGCATGGGAAAGAACAGAAGTCCATGTTTAGTTCAGTAAGGACAATTGTCCTTGAAAGTCCTCCTGGATATATTTTTTCTTGGTGTTCTATAAACGAAAAAAGAAAACTTGTACTAAAAATGTGCTGTTCAAGCACCCGTTACTATTACATCAATTTTAATTAGAGTTCACATTTCAAGTACACTAAGAATCAAAGGTTCCTTGTATTATTTTTCCTTCTCTTTTATCATTAAAAATGTTTTTAAATTCCCAGTTCCTAGATACATACAGTATAGAGTTTTATAGAGCTTGGCATTTTCCTTTTATGCTTTCAAAGACAAAAACAATGGGATCTGAGAGAGTATATTTTTAATCAAATATACTATATTATTTGACGGGGAAACTTTTAATGATAGAAATTGGAATTTGCCTAGTTTTTCTAGTAGTTGGAAAAATGTTCTGTAAGGAATAACATATCAGCCTGGTAGCTAAGGCTTTTAATTCAGGAAACAAGAATGACAGTAGTTTATAATATCTTCTGATTGCTCTTTAGAAAACTTAAAGTTTAAATTTAAAGTTATTTTCAGGCAATATAGTTTTCGCATTTACAAGCTTACATATAACTGACTGAAAAAATAACAACTTATGTGTAACTGAAGTGCAAGGGCATAATTTGCATTTTATACTTTGACAACAAAAAAATCAGCAACATAAAATATAGTGTGATGTTTTAAAATGAAAATTCTTGCTTCTTGCAGACAGGGCCCTGATAAGATTCACGTCAGCCAGAAGTTTCTATACTTAACCCACATAATACAGGAAAAAGAACTGCCTTCGTGGGCTTTCTAGAAATGTTACTAAACATACAGCTTTAAAATAATACAACCAGAGATAAGCTTGAGGAAACAAATGAAAAGATGTTTAAAATGTCTTCAATCTCTCTAAAAGTGCCAAAAGAAATAACATTTCATGTACCTTATGATAAGCTTTCCTCTCATTAAGGGCCATAAAGTAATTGTTGACTGTTAATGACCATATACATAGATCTTTTCCAATATAAATGGCAAAGCTACTATTGAGATCAATGTAAAAGCAATCCTAAAGGGTGTTGACTTTTAGGAAAGTAGGTCATTTCCCTCAGACCCACAATTATTTTATACATGTGGGTACATGGGTGTGTATATTGAAGGTGAGACGTTTTTATTTTTTTTCTGAAGTAGCCAAGTTTATATAATGACAGCAGACTAAGGAAGGAAGGAAGGAGGGAGGGAGGGAGGAAGGAAGGAAGGAAGGAAGGAAGGAGGAAGGAAGGGGTACTATCCTCTATTTTATGTCTAATAAGCCTGTATTTGAAGGAGGATATGCTTCTAGACTATATACTGATACCTCCCTTATCATCAGCCACTTGGAACATTATGTTATTTTAGGCTCCAGAACAGCTCAGTTTACTAGGCAGCTCATTAATTCTCCTTGATCTATCTTGGTTATCAATACTTTCTGTGATAAAAAGAAGTTGGTAAAATAGATAAGGAAGTTATCCATATTATAATGTAAAGAAATTTCTTTCACTACAAAGGCTCCAGTAATGAAGTCAGCTACTATGAATAATGTATATGTGAAAAATAAAAAAGAGGCTTTGATAACAATGTTGAAAGCCTTAGTGCCACATTAGTTAGATGTGTGATAAAATCAAAAAAATGAAGCAGTGCTTACATTTAATTAGGGAGAATATGCTGGATCATGGGTAGATTGCATCAATATCTTACGCTTTTTGTACTAACAAATGACATGAGAAAGGTATGCCCCCAAACAAGAAGAGTATGAAAATAAAATCTGTTCAAGTCATATTTTATCTTTTGACTGATACCCATTCAAGTTAGTATTTGCTAGAATTAATAGTATTAAAATTATTGAAAAAATGTATAAGGGCAAAGTGTAGATTTGGTGATTTGCAACACTAAAATCAGTGCTAGGCATATAATTAAGCTCTTCACCCTTATATAAACAAAAAAAGTATAGTTACTGAAGGAAGATATCCTTCAATATTTAAGAGCAATTCACGGAATTACAGAATGCATGAAATGGAAAGGATTCTATAGGGCAGAAGAACTGATTGCTCAGCGCAGGAATCCACTAAATAATCTCCAACAGCTGGCCATCCAGACCCATCTGAAAATCTCCAGTGAAGGAGACATCAACATTTACATGCAGATTGTTCCATCACTACATGAAAATTATTAACAGGAAATTCCTGCAAATTGTACAATGGGTAAATTAGAATCCCATTGTGCAATTACAATAGTAACTGATTCAATATGTGTGGAAAGGCTATCCTTATCTACCAACTGCAAAGTATCCCATGAGACTCTCATTTGATCAGCTCAGAAATAACGGGAGCTTCTAAAAAAACTCAAAAGTATAAGTATTCATGCCATTAGGCAGAGAGATACTGGCACTTGAGCAGCAGATACTGAGAGGAAGAAAGTAGCAGTTGTATGTGTATGACAGGAATAATATTCAGGTAAAATAAGGTTCAATCATCTATTTCCCTTCTAGATATGAAAGAGAGAGTGGCCATTTCTGCCTGGGAATTATGGTCATCTTATGCCTTTTGAAAGTTTTTGTTTCCTTCTGCATGCCCGTCCCTTAACTCTATCAGGTCCTCAATCTGAAGAGCTAAACTATTTTTTCCTTAATCTGTTTAGGTTGTCCTTGATTTACAACCATTTGTTTAGTGAGCATTCCTTTACAATGGCATTGAAAATAGTGATCTAAGATTTTGCACTTTACTACCATGGCAGCATCCCCATGGTTATGTGATCCAAACTCAGAAGCTTGGCAACTGGTTCATATTTATGGAGTAATAGGATCACCTTCCACAACTTCCTGACAAGCAATGGGGAAATCAAATTCATTTACAACTGTGTTACTAATTTAATGGCAGCGATTCACTTAACAACTGTGGCAAGAAAGGTCTTAAAATGGGTCAAAACTGACTTAACAACTGCCTCACTTAGGAGCAGAAATTTTGAGCTCAATTGTGCACATAAGTCGATAACTATCCCAATAGGTAAGCTATACATGTCCATTTTAGGATACATTTTCTACATGACTATTATGTAAATATTTATTTATTTAATATTCTGCCTTTAATATTTTTTACAAGTAATTCAAGGCAGCAAACATACATAATACTAATGCAGACTCCAGGCTACCATTCAGTGGCATTTTGCTCGCAGTAAAGGAAAGAGACTGATAATGACCTCAAAACACCATAGAAACCAGGGAATAAAAACTGCCCCTTTGTCCACTTCCTCTTTCTCTTCATTGTTTGGCAAAGCTGAACCCAACCTTAGTCTAGATTCCACTTTGATTAATGCCACTTTCTCAAAGATTGATGAAAAAAAACCCAAGATATTGCTAAAGACTATGAAATATTTTTCTCAGTTCTAGAGAGCATTGAGATTAAGGGAATATTAATACATACATTTTAAGTCATGGGTAGAACAGGTGCAACCTAGAAGCAAATAGAATCCACAGCATGTCTTTTCTGATCATCCACAATGGATGTAGGAGAGAAGTTTTTTGCATTTTGAGATATTTAGAGGGATTTAACTGGGGGGGGAGGTGTTGGTATGTTACAACTTGCAAAGACATGTATTTTATCCCAGCTGTGTGGATAATTGGTTGGATGCCAGATGCTATGCAATTTATGTATATATTTTATTTATTTATTTGGTTGATTAGTAAATAATGCTTTGGATGTCTGATAAATGCACGACAATCGCCTCTACCATAGAATGAAAGAAGACTTTCAGAATCTTTTTTTCAGATTCTTATATGAACTTGAAGAATAGTATGGTTGCTTGAAGGAGTAAACTCATTAAAACTAATGTGAACCAATAAGTAATCACACAGAGACTGAATAGCAAAGAGGTGTTCTATTTAGATATATGGGAATGTCCTGAACATTGGGGGGAAATGTTATTTAGTGATGAGAAAGAAAATACACACAGAAGAATAATTTACATAATAATTACATAATTTACAGTCACCCACCTGTTATGTGTTATGTAGCAAGAGGATGCCAGTCCCAATTTGAAAAATGTTGAACTAAATAATAATTTCTGAAATAATTGATGTTTACTGTATTACAGGTAATAGCAATAATACTTATCTTTTCTGAATTAATTTATTTATAATAACTTATAAATTATAAATTATCAGCTAATAAATACTTTGATTTTTCAATAAGCTTCAATTACAATCTTAGGGGAATATTCTTAGGGAAGAAATGTACAGATAGCAATTTATTCTTTAGCTATAAAAGCTTCATAGATAAGGTGACTCCTAAATCAAGTGCCTCCTGCCTAAATAAGAATTTAAATATTTAAAAAGTATTAAGAACATATTTAAATACCTCTAGTTAGATTAACGACTTGCAGTACACTAAGCCAGTCCAATGAATTTCAACAGGACTTTTGGTCCTGTTTTATGAGGGTTAGTATATTGAATGTACAGTGTATCTATATAAGGGCTTTCTTTATTAGAATACTTGTTTATATCTCACTTGTTCTATAGTAATTACTAAAATTTAAAAATTTAAAGAGGAGGAAACTTGTTTGGTAGTTGGTTAATCAATTTGGAGAAATAGGGCAAGACAGGCAAAACAAATCTGTCATTTCTTCTTTAAAAAGTTATTCGAAGGAAATGCTGATGCAAAGAGGTTTTTTTAAAAAAAAAACTTATATAAGGAAGGTGAATAATTTAACCAGGTAATGATGAATTCAGGTTACACTTTTTGTCAGATTCATTGGACATCTGCCATGTTTGTACTGAAGCTAAGAATGAAGTATGGCCTTTTCTTTTATTTAAAAATATTGCTTACAAAAATCTGCAAACCCAAAACTCTGATTTAATTTTTATGTTCTTCACAACAATCTTTTAGACTTTACAGCATATTATCAACTGATCATTGTGTAAAAATAACTTTTGAAAGATATAAAAAATTTTGAAGACAGAAACAAAATATTTTCCCCTCATTTCAAAGTGTTTTTCCCCTTTTTCCCTTCTATTCAATCTTGTCCTGTTCTCAAAGACTGCCTGGATAAACCCCTACAGATTTCTTGGCAAGGTTTCTTCAGAAATGGTTTGCCATTGTCTCCTTCTTAGGGCTGAGAGAAAATGACTAACCCAGTTAGTCCAAAACTAACCCAGTTAGTTTTGAGCCTAAGGAAAGTTGCTAGGCATCTGCCAAAACTCTGCAAAGTCTAAACTCTATTTTAATTGACCCATTTCTGAATTAATGCTGATATAGAAAATGATAATTATAAATCCACAGTTTACACTAAGTTCAGAGTGGCATCTACTTCCCATTATCACATCTCAATTTGTATCGACAATTGGCTTAATTTCCTCAATTGTTACTTTCTAAAGTCAGTTTTTTGCACTTTCCCTATGTCTTGAAGAATATTTAATGATTAACAATGGACTCATTTTAACTAATCCAGTCAACACTTTGAGTATCTGTCCCATCTTGTTTCCTTAAAATGTATTAGACCATACCTCCCATAATACAATAACAGGACAGCAATATAAACAACATAGTTCTAGATTTTCTTTTTCCTTTGCCCTGGATATCAAGGCTAGACTTCCCAAAGGAAGGAAGGTGTTCCATTATTCATAAGAACTTGGTTCTTCTATAGTCTAGGGGGAAGCAGGAGGAAGCCTGAAGAATGGCATTTGAGGAATGGGAACAAGTATAAACTAAAAGCATTTTTCTTACCTCAACAAACCATGGATGGGAGAGAGTGGATCTAAATGATTATAGTTTCTTCAATTTAATATTGTAAAAATTGGTAATCACTAAGATATGATCAAGCTGAGCTTGAGGAACAAGTCAAGAAATTTAAGTCCGGTCCACCTTGAATTCCTTTTACTCTTAACTCCCACTAATTTCCCTTGGTCATTAGTAGTTCATATTCT
The DNA here is from genome assembly GCF_049901715.1 of Pseudonaja textilis. Lineage (NCBI taxonomy): Eukaryota > Metazoa > Chordata > Lepidosauria > Squamata > Elapidae > Pseudonaja > Pseudonaja textilis. Next base: position 48,512,706 of record NC_141990.1, read on the forward strand.
TGTAGAGAGCTTAAGCTTGCAGTAAATATCTATACCCATTTGAACTGTTTGGATGTCTTGATTTTCCTGGCACTTGACATTAATGTACACCTAAGTATTGATGTCCCCTCCCGCATCCAATGATGCTGCCCATATCTTTCTAACTGCTATTGCCAGTGTGCTGCTCCAAGAAAGGCATATGTGGGATACATGCAGAGGTGGTATTCAGCAGGTTCTGACCAGTTCTGGAGAACTGGTAATGGAAATTTTGAGTAGTTTGGAGAACTTGCAAATACCACCTCTGACTGGAGATTTTACAGTATCTTTCCCCTGCCATACCCACAGAACCAGTAGTAAAAAAAATTGAATCCCACCACTGGATACATGGGGAGATTATTAGTTTATATGCATAGTATGTAAGTAAACAAGTGAATAATTAGAGATAAATCTAAACAAGATGAAAACTAACAGAAGATTTTGGCTCCCTTTGTGATCTGCCACCAAATTGCCTTGCCTTGCCTTGCCCTCTATCAGTTTGGTAGGAACTAAAGTGATAGTCCTACATGGCAGGGTGCAGATTAGCTATTCTGGGTGAGGAAATCAATTGGCCAGTTCACAATGGAAACATTGGAGCCAAGATTTATTTTAAGTATGAATAATACAATTAAGGAGAAAAATTGGTTCTATGGAATTTCTTTCGACAATAACGGTGTCTTTTGTCTATGAAATCAATAAGTAGTGTATCACACTCACAGAACAGAGCTAATCAACAGTAGCATAGCAGGAAAAGTAATCTCTTACAGGACATAGTGAAACACACTACATTGGATTATATATATTACTGTCTCATATCTAATATATATTTAGCACATGATTTCCATGCAAGAAGAAACAGATTATATTGTTAACATCTCAACGTAAGGTTTGGAAATATATTTGCTGTAAATCTGGGAAATTATTTGGTAATTACTACATATCAGTTGGAGTTATCCAGATATTTGGAATTACATTAATCAGCATTTTCTTTACACTTGATAAAGATATATGAGAATGATGTGATATGTCTCTCACTCATCTTGATGGCTGCTATAAACAATATAATGTAATGTAACATTGACAGGGTATTATCTGATTAACAATAGTGTATCCTCCCAGATTCCACCTCTTAGGGATGTTACCAGCCATGGAACTATTGTCTTTTTTTGCATGAAGAACAACACTGCCTTGCAGCCAATGAAGTAATCCACATACAAGACAACAAACTCTATCATTAAGTTAATTTAATTCCTCTAACACCACAGTCTTTCCAATATATCAGCTTGCAAACACATGAAGGGTGATCACAGACTTACAGAGCTTAAATGGGGCAGCACCAACTAGGAAACATTTTTTCTACTTTCTACAACTCAGTTCCCAGTGTGCAAACCAATGAGTTATATGACAATACTACCTGACTGAGCTATATCAATGAGCTTAAATAGGACAAACCTTGAAAACAGCCTCAGATTTACAATAGATACAAAGCTATAGTACAGAAATTAATTGGGATGGATCATATGGAAAATATACATACAACTATGGATCATGTGGAAAATACAAATTTTAATTGCTCTGAATGTTCCTGCACTTTTATGCATGAGCTGTGTATGTCATGTTTAATAAATATAATACTTGGATTATCAAAGAACTATCATTTCAGTAGGGTTTATTTTTTTTGTCGATGAATCCAATTCCTTTTTTCTCATAAGCGGGATTCCATTCATCTAACATTCACAAAACTAATGAACATCTTCTAATTAGAACCATAAAGATGACATCAGAATCACCATGCCATAAACCAGTTCTGATATGCCTGCCATCTGTAATGACTATAAAGTGTTATTTGGATGTAGTTTATTTATTTTTTATTTATTTTATTTATTTATTTGATTTGTCAATTGCTTACAAGATAATAGGTATAAGTATATACATAGTTATGAATACATGAAATGGGTACATATAAGAAAAATAAAAGAAACAATAGGACAGGGATGGTAGGCACGTTGGTGCGCTTATGCACGCCCCCTACAGACCTCTTAGGAAAGGGGTGAGAACAATAGTAGACAGTCTAAGGTTAAAGTTTTGGGGGTTTGAGGAAGAAACAGAGTCAGGGAGAGTATTCCAGACATTGACCACTCTGTTGCTGAAGTCGTATTTCCTGCAATTAAGTTTGGTGTGGTTAACCTTGAATTTGTATCTATTGTGTACTGTTGTGTTATTAAGGTTTGATTGAGTTTAATTGAGGCAATATCACTACAGGGATAACTAAATATCCATATACCATGTATTTTGTATGGATGGGAGTAGATAGGAAGAACTAAGATTATGGGTGCATGGAAAGTGAACCTATTGGTTTCCATGGATTTATTAGCAATTTCACTAATCTGGGGTTAGGAAAAGTGACAAGGTACAAATAAAACAAATAAATATATCAATAACTATACATGGACCTTTAATGGCACTAAAGGGTTCACAAGCTCAAAACCCATCTCCCTGAATAAGCTTAAAACAATGGTTATGATTCTAGCTATTTCATCCTGCAAAATTATCAATTTTGAGATTTCATATCTCAGGTGCCTCAAGCTGTGGCAAACTTCAACAATGAGGCCTAAGCCCAAAGGTAACACAGTGATATTCACCTGAGTTCAGTTCTTTATTTGCTTACACCTAATCAATAGAATCTCACCAGAGTAAAGCTATAACCTTCTAACAGATATATGCTGGGAAATTCTAGGCTGAGGCTACTCTGAACCTTTTCCTTCTCCGCCATCCAGTTCAGGACTGCAATGTCTCTTGTCTTGGCATCCTGTATGCCTCCCTGGAAAGCCATGGATTGCTGACATTCTGCCCCATTCGTTTTCCAGCTGCACATTCCATCATACCACTTCATCCAGAATAAACATTGTGAAATGTTATCTGGATGAAACGAGATTGTGAAAGATTTGCCCATACTCTCTTTCTCTCCCCCTTCTATCCCTCCCTCCCCCCCTCTCTCTCACACATGCGCGCACACACACACACACACGAATTTGGTCAATGAACTAAAGATTGGTTTTAGAGCATCTAGCAAAAGTAGGAACAAGCTACCATGACGTTTAAAAGGCTGATTAGAAGATCTGATGTTAAGTCTGCCATGAGAACTGTTCCATTTGGCATGTAAACGTATCCACTGACTTTCATGATACAAAGTTATTTCCCTAATTATTTATCATTCTGTTAGTTCTATCTAATTAGTCTTCTGACATGCCTAAGAACTAGAATGTACCTGTATCATGATTTGCTACTGAAACTACTGTCAACTTTAACTGGTCACTACAACATAAAAGGTAATAAGTTCAAAACTCAATTAGGTGGAACTAGTTCTATGAAATTAGCATTCTGTAATAAAGGGACATCTTTCTCTGTTATAATTCTAGGGCATTGTGTTTTATGCTTACTATCTGTAAAGAGAAAATTTGAATTTTATTTACTTCTTTATTCAAAGCATGCCATTTTTCAAGTTACTACCAAATACAGATAAAATTGATAAGCTCCAAAAATCAATGTACTATTTTTAGAACTTGCTAGTTTTCACTTTTCTATGATGTGAAGTCATCATACTTTGGGTAAGATATAAATTGAAAGGATTACACTACAATATATTTTGAATAAATGGGATTACAATCATAGATTGTATGCAGAAAGAGATGCAGAAAGAGAAAGGAAAATAATATATTGCCTGTAGAAATTTTTGGTTAGAGCATGCAACTTTGGGTAGCCTTGATATAGTCACTTTTTTGCTGTTATAATAGGACATAGTTAATTTGATTTATTGCTTTTGTTTTCAGAGAAACAAAAGTTGAACAAATCTAGATAATTAATGTGGCACAAACTATTACAATTCAAGAAAGAAATGGTCCTTGATGGGATCCTTGATGCTCTCTGAACTTGGTTGTTTGCTTGCCGATGCTTTATTGCCCAGCTAGAGATCATCATACAAGTTAATGTCTGTGAGTAATCAACCAAGTTCAAAGAGCATCAAGACTGCACACTTTAATCCTGAGCATGCTGTCTGTCTGTCTCTCTCTCTCTCTCTCTCTCTTTCTCATATACACATAAACACACTTGTTAAATAGGAATAACAATCAGATGATTCAGCTATCTTTATCATCTTATGCCCCAAATTATAAAATAACAGTATAATCCCATACCTTTAAAAACTATCCATAAATACAAGAACTAAAGATTCTATTCATACCCTTTATTGAACACAACTTTTATCTATAAAAAAATGAGAATTCAATATTTTTGATGTTACTCTGCATTTAGCATGCAAAACCTGGGCTCAAGCCTCTAATCACAATGTTATTATTTCTACCACTGAAGATCTGTTTTATGCTCTGTTTTATTTTTGATGCCTCCACTTGAATTATCAAGAGCAACATGTTCTCTGCAGGGATTTTCTGCAGTTTAGCAGGGAGAAATCATAGCTCAATGACAGAACATATGTTCTGCATTCATAAAGTCCCAGGTTCAATGCATAGCATCTGTAGCTAAAAGTGTCAGGTAGCAGCTGAAGGCAGATCTTTCCATGAGCCCTTAGATAACTATTGTCAGTCAAAGTAAAAAACACTAGGTTAGATGATCAAGTAGTCTTAAGCAAGTGTCCTATATTTCTTTTGTTTTGAGTTTTGTTCTTTTTTTACTGGATTAACATCTGATAGATGGCCACATTAAAACAATGTGATGACTTTTGGTTTCTTTTTTAACTATATAATTTCACAAAAGATATACTAGAATCTATAAACATATACTAAACTGTCAATATTTGATTAGTGACTGGAAAATTGTAGCCTAATTTAGTGGGCTTACCAAAATGTGACTGTAGGAATGCAGAGAATGTAAACTAGTATGTATTATCAACAGACACTACAAGAGCTACAGATAAAAAGAAATGTTTTTTTTTTTCTCTTCTTTGATAGTGGCTTTAAAAGAGAACATGAAGGGTGTGAGAGCTGTCCAAGTTTAAATTCTGAATGACCATTCAGAATGCTAGCTAAGAACTTTTCAAGTAGTGTATGCACTACCATTTCTTGACATGCAATAAAGATATAGTTTTAGCAATGTTCATCCTTGTCTATGTTAGGAATTGATAGTCACCTAACAGTTGGGTTGGGAATATATAAACCAGGATAGACATTTAATATTGTTTCTTTAAGGGAATGCTAAAGTGTAATTGGGTGTGGTTCCTAAAACGGCCATAAGATGGAGCCAGGAACCTGGGTTGTTTAGTCCTGCTGCTCCTAGTTGCTAGTTGGTCGATGTTCTGATGTTTGTTGTTTTTGGTTCCTGAATTTTTTTCCTATTTACTGTTGCTGATCGTTGTTCTTCTTGGATTGCTGTAAGTCTGTTACTGAACTGTTTATGATACTAGACTTTGATATTTGGATTATCTCTGGACTGAAAAACTGACTGCTTTAACCGTGTATGACTTGGACTGCTTGTTGAACTTTACTTAACTGTTTACTGGAAGTAAAAACCTACATTTTACTATACAGTGTATCTGTGTGCTGGTTGTGTGTTATTCCTCACCACTCTTACTACATCTCCCTGTGTGCACTCATTCTCCTAACGGAGAATTATTTCAACACTGGTTATGGGCCCAGGCCATACCAGGCTCAGATAACTAAGAGTTGGTGTGAATACACAGTCCTGTATACAGACAGCTGTTTACTGTTTAATTGTGGTTTACTGTCCTGGTAAAGATGGCACAAGAGCAGTCAACAAGTCTATCACTGATAACCCAGTTGGATGGAACAAACTATGTTTCCCGGTCTATGAAGTGCAGTCTACTTCTGCATAGAGAAGGGTTATGGAATACAATTCAAGATCCTCTGGATGTAAATGCTTAGGATCCAGCTAATGAGGACGATGTCAAGAAGTTAGCTGACTTTAAATGGAACAACGATCAAGCTCTTTGTATAATTGGACTAACACTGGGTGACCAGCAGCTAGTCCATATTTGTGGAGAAGAGTCTGCTGCTAGGTGTTGGGAGAATTTGAAAAGGATTTATGTTTGTGACAGTGTAGGTGCGCATATACATCTTACACGTAAACTGTTTAGAGCACGTCTTCTGAAAGGTAAAGATATGTTAGCTCATTTGAACTTTATGAAAACAATTTTTCAAGAACTACATGAAAAAAAACCTGATATTTTCAGAGCTGCATCAAATTTACATCATTCTTTCCTCACTGGATGAAAGTTATGATGATTATGTATCTTCACTGGAAGTCCTGACCAGAGATAAACTGACATTGACTGACATAACTGGAAGATTGTTAGAAGAGGAAAGAAGACGACTGGATAGGGACCAACTGAGGAAGGAACAACCACAAGAAGAATTGTGTTCAACTGCCTATACTGTTAGGAAATGTTTTTCTTGTGGGGCTATAGCTAGATTTTGTAAAAAGGGAAAACGACAGAATACTGGTAATCACTAGAAGGCTAAGAAGAATGTTAATTTAGCTATGTCTAGCAATTCAACTGTAAACCATGATTTGTGGGTAGTTGATAATGGAGCATCACAGTGCATTACTAGAAATAGAGAGAGGTTTGTAAAGATGTCCATGAGTAAGCAACATGTATCATTGGCAAAGGATGGAAGATGAAAACGTCTGCACATTGTTCATGTATAAATGAGCATTTATCTATGTTATATGTACCTAAACTGAAATTGAATTTGTTATCAGTAAGGGCTTTAGTTAATATTGGTTATGTAGTAACCTTTAGGGGAGATAACTGTATAATAGAGAGTGAGGGTAAAAGTGTTACTGCTACTTTAGAGAATGATTTATATGTAATACATGATGACCAGTTGCAGATGGCTAACTCAGTTGATAACAATGTTAAGCCACATGACAAATGTATACATTTACTGCATAGACATCTGGGGCACATTAATTTCAAAATGCTCAAACAAACTGTTAAATTGTCAGAGGGAGTAAAATTAAAACCCTGTAGCAAGTATTTAAACTGTAATGCCTATAACCAGGAGAAAAGCAAGGTTACTCCAGCAAATAGAGTAAATGGTTTTAAGACCAAAGAACCTTTAGAGGTTGTGTTTGCTGACATAATTGGTCCTAAGAACCCCAGTTTGGGAGGTGCCTGCTATGTTTTGAGTATAATGGACCATTAACCACGGTATGGTTTCTGCTATTTAATGAAAAACAAAACAGAAACATTCCAAAATTTCTTTAATTGGCTAAGGTTTGCAGAGAGAAAAATGAAACAGAGTAATGACTTTAGTTACTGATAACAGGACTGAGTTTATTAACAATAGATTCCAAACAATGTTAAAATTGGCTGGTGTTGAACATAAACGTTATGCCCCTTACAGGTCACAACATAAATCATTTATAGAATGAAGAGGGCAAACGTTACAAGCCATGGCTCGCACTATATCATCTGATTCAGGTTTGCCTGAAACACTGTGGTATGAGGCCATAATGTGTAGTAACCATGTTTTAAACAATGTGGTTAACACAATTGTGAATTGCCATTCACTCGTTGGCATGGCAGAAAACCAAATTTAAGTTATCTACACACATTTGGAGCTCCAGCATGGGTACATATTCCCTCACAAGTAGGACTGAAAGGGCAACATAAAGCTAGGAAATTATTTTTGTAGGTTACGAGGCCAACCATAGATCATTTAGATTTTGGGATCCAGGCATAGCTCATGTTTACTGTGGCGCTAGTGCTAAATTTCTTGAGCACATTGGGTGACATAAACTGGAACAGGAATCCAACAATGATGTTGTAATTGTCACCCAAGTAGTGCCTAAAGATGAAATTGTTAAACCATCAATAGCCATTAAAAAGGAAGAACAGGCACAGGAGGAGGTAGGAGAACAAAAGTAGGTGGAACAGGAGAGTCCACCAATAAGGTCTGTAATACCTAGACATTCAACCCGAGTAACACAACCACGTGATAGATATCAGGCTAGTGTTGTATGCCAAGTAAATACAGTTCCTGGTAACTATAATGAACTGAAACTGTATCCTGCTAAGGATCAGGCTGCTTGGCAGGAAGCAATGGATAAGGAACTGAAATTCTTACAAAGACTGGAGGTATATGAAAATGTCAGGTTACCACCAAGTGAACATGCCATAGGGTGTAAATGGATTTATAAAGTTAAAACAGGTGTGGATGGGACTATTACCCATAAAGCCAGATTAGTAGCACAAGGGTTCAGTCAGACAGCAAACGACTATGATGAGGTGTTTGCACCTAGTCTGAAAGCTACTACATTACAAGCAGCATTAGTGTGGGCAGCTAAGGAGAAATACATTATAAATCATTTGGATGTAGAGATGGCATATCTGCATGCACCGTTGCAACACACTATATATTTAAAGAAACATTTAGGTATCAAAAATGATAACACAACTGATTGCTGGAGATTGAAAAAGAGTCTTTATGGCTTAAAGCAATCAGGATATGAGTGGAATCAGTGTATAGTTAAGGAATTAACTACGATAGGTTTTGTAGCTGGCATGGCTGATCCATGTTTGTTCAAAAGGGAAAATGATGGTGTAATTTCATTGTTGCTTTTGTTTACTGATGACATACCATTAATCACCAAAACTGAGCAGGAAGCTACTGAAATAATTTCACTATTAGAAAAGAAATTTAAAATAAAACAATTAGGTGAGATTAAACAATATCTTGGTTTAAAAATAGATAAAACTAGGGAAGGATACAAAATCTCACAGGCAGATAAAATTAGCCAGTTACTGAAGAATTTTAAAATGGAACTTTGTAAACTAGCTAAAACACCAATGAGCCAGGAGTTTAGCCATAGTGATGTACAAAGTCCTGTTTTTGATAAAGATATTTATCAGTCCTTGATTGGTAGTTTATCTTATTTCAGTAATTGGTCCAGACCAGATATAGCATACATTATTAACCAATTATCTAGATTTAACACTGAGCCAACTGAAAGGCACTGGTAAGCTGCTAAATATGTGTTAAGATATCTGAAACAAACAATGCATTATGCATTATATTTGGAGCCTAAGGATGAACTAAGTTTAACTGCATAGGCCAATGCAAGTTTCACCAGAGACATAACTACACGTAAATCAACATCAGGTACTGTAGTATTATTAGGAAAGGTGTTGATTGGATGGAGCTATATTCGACAGAAACATCTAAATATGTCAACAGTGGAGGCTCAATTCTCATGTTTATCTCTATTATGTACATATTTAGTTTATTATAAGCAACTATTGATTGATATGGGAATTGATGTAACAGATTCTATTCTTGTTTATGAAGATAACCAATCGGCAATACAGATGGCTTCCAATATTGCTGAAAAGACAAGATAAAAACACACAGATTTAAGATATTTAAATGTGAGACAATGTGTGCAAAGTAAAATGATTAAACTGGAGTACTGCATGTCAGAGAAGACCACAGACCACTTCTCAGTTCCTATGCTTTCTGGCTGATGGTTTGGTCACTTTTGAATGCTGGGGTGCTTTCACTCCAGTGGTAGCATGAGACAGAGTCTACAACCCACACAAGTGGCTCAGGTAGTGCAGCTCATCCAGGAAGGCACATCCAAGAAGAATGACGATCCGTGGACTGAAAAACTGACTGCTTTAATCATGTATGACTTGGACAGCTTGTTGAACTTTGCTTAACTGTTTACTGGAAGTAAAAACCTACATTTTACTATACAATGTATCTGTGTACTGGTTGTGTGTTTTTCCTCACCACTTTCACTACGTCTCCCTGTGTGTACTCATTCTCCTAACGGGGAATTACCTCAACAGTCTTTATCAGAATCTGTGAACTTTTTCTTTTTTGTTACTGTCATTTAATAGTTAAATAGAGAGCAGTATTTTTCATTAGTAAGAATGTCTTAAACAGTGAAGCAGTAAGCAAATAAACTGAAACTCTACATATTTCAGATGAGATACTATTGTTTGATTATTTATTATTATCCAATAAAAGCATTTTTATAATCTAAGGTAATGCCTAATATCCCCAAGGAAACTGCACAACAATCCGAAATCTATCTTACCTGAAGATGCAAAAAGATCTAGGACAGAAATAAATAGTACTAGTACTGCTCTATAAAGCCTTAGTAAGACCACACTTATAATACTGCATCCAGTTTTGGTCACCATATTATAAAAAAAGATGTTTTGACTTTGGAACAGTGCAGAAAAGAGCAACATAGATAATTAGAGGGTTAGAGGCTAAAACGTATGAAAAACGATTGCAGAAATAGGCTATTTCTAGTGAAAAAAAGAACCAGGGGTGACATGATAGCAGTGTTCCAATATTTGAGGTGCTACCACAAAGAAGAGGGAGTCAACCAATTTTCAAATTCACCAGAAGGCAAAACAAGAAACAAGGGATGGAAACTACTCAAGAAGAGAAGCAACCTAGAACTAAGGAGAAATTTCCTAGCAGTGAGAATAATTAACCAGTGGAGCAGCTTGCCTTCAGAAGTTGTAAGTGCTCCATCACTGGAGACTTTTTAAGAAGAGACTGGATAATTATCTGTCTGGAATGGAGCCCCTCCCCGCTCACCCCTCCTCTCCCTGTCCAGTCACTCCTTATCTCGCATGCATACCATCCTACTTGCCTGCATTGTGCAAGCAAATTTTATGTGACAGACTCAGGCAGCAGATTTCAGAAAGATAGATCTCTGAGTGAATCTGTGCTTCTGCAAGCAACTCAATCTGACTGACTGCTTTGCCTAATTTTGGGTAAAAGTTGTTTTTTTTTTTTAAATAAAAATTCAATATTTACATAAACATTTACAATGTTTACATACAAGCCATGCCCAGCCAGTCACACGACCGCCAAGCCACACCCACAAAACCGGTTGTTAAGAAATTTGAATCCCACCCCTGCTGTCATGCGTCTGGCCCATGGGCTACAAGTTTGACAGCCTTGGTATAAGGTCTCCTGCTTGAGCAGGGAGCTGGACTAGAAGACCTCCATGGTACCTTCCAACTCTGTTATTTTGTTATTCTGTCAAATTTCATGAGAGTAAAATCTCATGTGATTGTTGCCTTGTGATTTTTGGCAATTTCTCACAATATTTCTTATAAGATGCCTGAGCTAGCATAATTGCTTGATGGTACAAGAGCCAAAAAATTGTTCATCTCATCATAGCCTTTAATACTCAAGCTGTACCATTTCCATAAACAGAACTACTTAAGGTAGGACATGAAATTACCTTATAAATAAAACATAAAAAAATTACACAATAACCTGATTCACACAGTATATGATAAACTATACGATGCCTTATTTGGTTTTGACTTAGTGTGTTATGTGATCTGAATGATTACTCTTTATAAAGTATGATTTAAAGCTTAACATCTTATGGAAACGAAGACAATGAATGAATGAACAGTGACAATGAACTTAACACAATGTGAAAGCATATCAGTTGTAATAGTAGGACAGCAATCACTACAAACATTTTAAAATTTAGCTAAAATATGTAAAATTACTTACAAGGCTTATTTGCTTAACTAGCAACAAAGAGGTAAATTAATGTGTTAAATGTATTTTGGAACTGGTCATCTTATTGTTCAAATATGCTTTTCACACACACACACACACACACGACAAAATGAAGGCTAAGATATGTATGACAGAGGGCATTAGGAGTTACTTCGAGAAAGTTGTCTTAACTTTCGTTAAAGAGTCTCCTGCATCCAAAGAAGGCTGATAAGAAAGAAAGATGCTTCTATGGATAAGACATATTAATCTAAACTTTTATATCAAAATGAAAACTGGCAATGTAAACTGTGTAGCCTTCACTCACATAACCATATCAACAGACCGTACACAGGCATGATTTGACTCAATCCAATTGTACAAAATGGCTCCATAGAAAACAAAGGGAGGGGGAAGGAGAGACAGAACTGTGCTGTGTTTTTCTTCAGCTGGGAAAAGGGTAATCAAGCACTGACCTTGAATTGTCCTCTTGAAGAAAGCCTTGCAGGCCTCACATGAAGCCACACCATAGTGATACCCTGATGCAATATCACCACAAACCAAACACAATCTTTTGGGCATTGAGTTCAGCATGTATTCACACTTGGTTTGTGAATCTTCAGCAATCGTACTAGAGCAATCGTCGTATCGTTTCCTGACAGACCCATTACCCCCAAGACCAGGGGCTGAAGAGTAGAGTGGTGGTGAATCTAACCCATTCTGATGTCCATTCATGGTTGAACTGTAGCTTCCACTGGCGTCAGAGGAGCCACCAGGGCTGTGATGGTTGATGCTGTCCGTCAAGGAGGCGGGGCTTGATGGTTCCGTCTTGATATATGACGAACAGCTAGAATCAATGTGTCGATCCTTGCTTGACATTCTGCAAAGAAGCCTGCATTGTAAAGAGAATGGGAGAGAAAGAGGTTTCTGTGCATTAAAGACAATGATCTTTAAAGGCTGCAAGAGCTAAAGACTGTACATCATTCATTCATTAGTCAATACCTCTTGTTTTACATGAGATAAAGCTCATGACAAAGCTATAGCAAAGCATCAGACTGGCTGTAGACAAAAATGGTAAAATATATAATGCAATATTTTTTTTTTAAATCACCTCTCCAAATTCTAAAATCGTCATATAGAGTAATAAATGAATTCACTGTCAAATTGTTCTTAAAACTTCTTTCCCCTATGACAACACATTTATCCCCTCTAGTAACAGGAAAAGCAAAGAACATCAAAATTGTTTCTATATCAAATGAATGTTTTGCTCAGTAAAAAAAAATTGTCAGCAAGTTTCATAAAGCATGACTGTACTTTCTGTATTGACTGAATTTCAGTATGAAGGAATAAATCACGTTTAAAGAAATTTATAAAGAGATTTTTGATCTCAGATTACAGTGGATAATTAAGCTTGATTTCTGTTTCACAAAATCTAAATGGAATAATTCATAAGCTTTGTCTGCAATTACATTTTAGCTATTGTCCATAGAATTAATCAATGATAATGTAAGCATCCAGTACAACTGGAAAACTAAATGACATGAAAGCTAATATTTGACTATTTGGGGGGGGGGGGGCTGTTGTTGAAAGAAAGAAACAGAAGTTTTACTTGTCAGATGATAAGATCATTGATCTCTTCTTATTAAAAAGGAGACATTCAAAGTAGTAAAAAACATCTGAACTTGCACATTTTCTGACTGTGAAAACTGGAAAAAAATTCTGCTAAGTGGCAGATTGATTGCTATGTGCTATTTAACTGAAGAGACAGTGCTGTCATGGCAAACACCATGCTAATGTACTCTTTGAAAGATTTTCAAGAATGCAGCAAAATCTATTTCACTCATGACAGAGGTAAATTTGAATTGGGTCAATATTCAACAAAAAAATAGCTTCTAATCCTGAAGAACATATCAATCTGTCTGATTCATCTATGTCATTCTTATACTAAATTTTAGGTGAAAAATATACTTTTGGATAAATCGGCAGAGTTCTTGACAGGCTTCATGAACTGTTACCAAACTAGAACACGTTGCCTTCTTAAAATATGAGTATTTAATCAAATTTGGAAAGGAAATGTTGCAGTGAATCTCTTAACTATCAGAACTTTGGTTCTATCATCTCAATTAGCCAACTATTTCTTGTCATGATATTTTATATTGGTTGATTTCAGTAGAGTCAAAGAAATATATTTATCTTGTTCAACACATAGACAACATATAAAACTAGAATCCTTTCCAAAAACAGAAGTATAGCTTTTGTTTTGCATTTGTTAGATGCATTTGTTAGAATTCTCATATTCTTTTACTAAATCAAGATTATTTAAAGGCTAAACAACACATTTATTATCATCTATTTACAAACTTATTAATTTAGCAGTCCTGCTAGCTCAACAGATCAAAGTTTGAGGCAAAGATATGCACTACAGTAGCCTAAATCTATTACCTCAGCTTGGAGAAGAACTTAAGAAGAGAAGCAGTTTCTTAACTTGTGAACTCCAACAGGAAATAAAGTAAGTCCCCACTTTTGCCCAATCTTCTAACAAAGAACTTGGAAGGAGAAATAATCTTTTAGCAAGTTCATTTAGAGATTTTAGAGATTTTGTTAGTAACTAATAAAATCATGTCCTAAATATTTCCAGTAAACAGCTTAAGAGGAATATGTTTTCTTTACCTGCCTGGTTATTGTCTTAAGGCAGTGTTTCTCAACCTTGGTAACTTTAAGATAGGTGACATCAATTCCTAGAATTTTTCACTCAGCCATGTTGAATGCAAATTCTGCGACTTGAAGTCTATCCATTTTAAAGTAGCCAAAGCTAAAGAACACTGGTCTAAGATGTGATTTTCTTCTGTATTGCCTATGATAAAAATACAGCCATAAAACACAGATATCCCTTTTAAATTACCTCTTCGGGTTTCTAAGGGTGATTTTTCTTCAGCAGTTAATAACTTATTTAACAATATGGTTTTAATAATTAAAATTTAATCTGAAGTTTATTTTATTATCTGTTTGGTGTACTGTCCAAAGCTATTTGCATTTTTAAAAATATGCACGGATCTGCAAGTATTTGCCACATCCCCCTCAATCATTCTTCCCCAAAATAAAAGAGAACATGGGCCAAGAACATGGCACCTAGAGTATCAATTTTGCTTAGGGATTCCAATAAATATGCAAAGGCTGGAATAGATTTTCAAGTCCAAAGTCAATGCAAATTCTGATTGTTAATCAGAGAATTTGTCATCAGATACCTGGATAAATATTAAGTTAATAAAGAGGAAAAGAATCAATATGATATTCAACTAAGGAAAAAGCCCAGCCAAAAATATACTTTTCCATGGTTTAGAGGAAATAAATATTTATTTATTAAATAAATAAGTGTTGTATTCAACTGGGTTTCCTCTCCATTATCTACCTTATGATGACTAGTGTAATTAATACAACTATAATTAATAAATCCCTCATTCTTTTTTCTTATTCTCTAACATTTTCTCAAGACCATTTGAAAGAAAATGGATCATTACTGAATTACTGCAATCTTATGAATTTCTTTCAGTGTAGTCTTTACAAAAATACCCCATTTATTAATTTATACTTGTTTTACAGCTCTTAAATACATTACAATCTGGGATATAGAATGAAATATCAGGCTACTGAAGCTTGGCTTTCTTCTTGCTGTCTGTCAGAAAGAAGTCTATGTCTTCATTCTGACACAAGATTTTCTATGTCTATAATTAAAATATCAAATAATTCTCTCACAATACAGAACTTGACTGTAAGGGGTGGATGTCTCTAAATAACATTTCTCTAGCTTTGCAAAAAAAAAAAATACAAACTGTTTTAAAAATGTTTTATTTATAGGTGCGTTCTTTTATATATATATCAAAACTTCATATCTGACTAGCTTTCTTTTTTAAAAAAGAAAAGATTTGGTATGAGTGAAGATTTAGGGTGCTTCGGATGAATCTTCGTTTGTCCTGAAAAAATGGATAAAGAAAAGATCCTGTGCTCAGTTCTCTGGAATTTGGCAAACTGGAATTGGGCAAACTGAAAGAACAACTGCATGATATTTACAATATGATATTTACAATATCATATTGTTTGATTCTGGAGATGTATATCTGGCTCCTCCACCTAATTCCACTTTGCCATTCTAATAATCACACCAACCACATCTTGCAGAAGTTCAAGAAAGAGAGGTAACACACATTCCATGAAGCAATCTGTTGGGAAAAAAAATATTATCTCTGGCTACTGAAGGAATAAAGTGCTACATTAGAAAGTCCATTAAAGTCACATGTATTTCCTTCTGTTTAAAATTCAGGTAAGACTATTAAAGCAGCAAAATGGTAAGTTCCACTTGTTGGGGGCTTAGCATTACCTTGAAGCAAACCTAAACCATGTCTTAATCATAAATATAAATATATGTGAGTGCGTGTGTGTATGCGTGTGTGTGTATGTGTGTGTGTGTGTGTGTGTGTGTGTGTATATATATATATATATATATATATATATATATATATATATATATATATTTGTTTGTTTTCTTAAGTGTTCGCGGTACTTACATGTATGGTATTCAGCTTTGTTCGGGTATTTTCCCACGTCATTATAGTTGTGCTTTTAAAGTTGTAGCAACATTTCAGCAGAACCTCATCTGCCATCATCAGGCTTCTGTGATGAACACAATACAGAAGCCAGATGAGATTCTGCTGAAACGTTGCTACAACTTTAAAAGCACAACTATAATGAAGGGGAAAATACCTGAACAAAGCTGAATAACATACATACATACATACATACATACATACATACATATTTGTTTTCTTAAGGTTTTGCGGGCATTTATATGTATGGTATTCATCTCTGTTCGGGTATTTTTCCACATCATCATAGTTGTGCTTTTAAAGTTATAGCGACATTTCGGCAGAAACTCATCTGCCATCATCAGGGCTTCTGTACTGTGTTCGTCTGTGTATCTCACAGGCTAGCCCCAAATTTAAAACTGAAATGGCTGTGAAAGTCTAACTCACAGACGAACACAATACAGAAGCCTGATGATGGCAGATGAGATTTTGCTGAAACGTTGCTACAACTTTAAAAGCACAACTATAATGACATGGGAAAATACCTGAACAAAGCTGAATACCATATATATATGCAGGTCTTGGTGTGTTTTTTTCCTGTGTAAGATTGAGAGTATCTTGGCAACGTTTCAACAAGATCCCACTTGCCATCTTCAGGCTGGTGCTTTCAGCTTCGGGCTTGTGTGAGCAAAGCATGTTCAGAGCTGCCGTCTCCCTATATTTATTGGTGGGGAGGTTGGCTGTGTCGTCATTTCTTGATTGGTTGATGGAGTTGATGTTTGCAGATTGGCTGGCTTTTTCATAAGAACGTGTGGCTGAGGTATTGGCTGTGTGTCTATCAGCCTCCTGTGCTGTAACGACCTGGGTAATGGGCTGTTTGATGACCCTCTGAGTTCTATTGTTTTGACATCCTGGGTCTTGTACTGTAATCTCCTGGGTTGTCTGTGTTGCAACATCCTGAGGTTTTGTGGTGTAACCTCCTGAGTTCTGTGATGTGATATCCTGAGCGCGTGGCTGTGATATGACGTTCCGGGTTTTGGTTTGGCTCTGAGTTTGAGGCCTGGATATGTGTCCATGGCATGTGTCCATTTGCTTGGTTTGGGGGTCGGGGAGTGTGGCAGCTGGTGATGCAGCTGTGCTCTGATTTCTGGACAGTGGTTGTCTTTCATTTATGGGATGAGTTTGGGTTTGAGTCTGGTGAGGGAGAATGGTGGTAGTGTCACATGTTGTTTTGGGTCCGGTGTTGGTTTTTGTGGCTGGGAATCATTTGTTGATAAGGGCTAGTTTCAGATGTCTGGTAGGCGGTAGGCATCATCCTGTCTATTCATGTTATGGAGGTGTTTCTCTATTTTGATGGCTTCCCTGATTATTCTAGAATAATCTAGAATAATCCCGCCTACCAGACAACACGTGACACCACCACCATAAATGAATATATATGGCCCAAAGTTACATAGCCAAGGAAACCCGCTGAAACTATTTGGACCAGTTACTCAGTCTCAATCTAAACTAGTTCACATACATACATACATACACACATACATACATGAATATATGTGTATACATGTATTCAATTTACATCCTGGTTTTTACTTAGGTGTACTCTCTTCTCGTATTTTTCCCTACAGCCACCAACCTGTGAACTAGGTTGGATCGAGTCTGAGTAACTGGTCCAAAGACTTTCAGCGGGTTTCCTTGGCTATGTGACTTTGGACCAATCTCTTTCTGACAGCTTAACAAACAATTACCAGTATTCTGGGAAAAATGGAGAGAAAAATATGTAAACACAATTACAGGAGATATAGACTACATGTACATATCATATTAAGGCATAGTTTTACTGTGTTTTATTCAATAAGCCACCATTAATTCAGTTCACACAAGTTAGGTCAACACGAAGAAACAACATTTTGGCCTGGTACAATATATGAACCTAGTCACACTGTCCCACTCCAAGATACTCTAGGGATAAATGGCAGCGGAAATATACTAGCAGTAGCACAAGTATATCACTAAAATAAAAGGGAGGGAAATAAAGGCAACAAAAAGGGAATTATAATTCAGAATCACCACTGTTGAAAATTTTGTCTCGCTCCCTGAAAGTTAATTTATCTCTTTTCCCTCTTTTTGTTCCTGTAAATGTTGAAAAAAACCATTCCAATTGCAACTCCCAGTAGTTAGCACAATGCATATTCCCAACCTTGGGGATGATATTTCTATTCTGTTGTGACTATAAACCTGTTAGCACTCATTATTTGAGCTTGTTATAAGATGTACAGTAGTGACACAGCAATTATTTCTTAACCATTACTTACTCATTACATTTCAAGTTGTCTTATTAACCCCTTCCCCCCAAAAATGTTTGATTCCCATTTCTTCTCTTTACCAGATTCCCTGCAGCCTTTTTATTTAAGTCTGAAATATTAACAATTGTCTTTAAATTCAATCATCAGCCAGTTATTTTTGTTCTAGACTTCACTTCAATCTAAAATTAAAAGCACTAAAATTCATATTAAGTCTAAGAAGAATGTAGCGAATAGAACTTTATTTCAAAAAGAACACTTTTTTTCCACAAAAAGCTAATCTTAGAATGATGACTTTATCTTCAACCTTAATTTTACATTGTACTGTTTTTATAAGGGGATTTTGGTCATAGGAGATTAATAAAAATATATAATTGTAGTTAACATTTACAATGAGAAATATGTCTCTTATTTAAGTGCACAGTATTTATTCTTAAAATAAATATAAATAAAATAAATATAAACATAAATTATTATTTTTATTTAATAGATTGTATCTTACAGGTATACCTCGTAAGGACTGAAATCAATCCTTTGTTCTGCTAGCAAAGGAGCAAGGAAATGGACTTTTGAATAATTCTGTCAAATTTTTGGAGTTATTTTGTAAGTAAAATAAATTTACAGCTTATTTCAACAAATATTTTTTTAAAAAATCTTCCTGTATGAAAAAAGGAATTTTAATTTTGTGTTTGTATATGTAATTTGTTTTCTATGATGTATCTTGCAGGGTATTTTAATTTTGCTTCTTTAAAATAAAAGACTGAGAGCATATTGCAGGCCATTAGGGAAGTTCTATGGCAGGGGTCTTCAAATTTGACAGCTTTAAGACTTGTGGATTTCAACTCCTAGAATTCCTTCTCCAGTCATGTTAACTCAGGAATTCTGGGAGTTGAAGTCCACAAGTCTTAAGCTTGCCAAGGTTGGAGACCCTTGATCTATGGGAAAACAAAATATGTGAATTAACCTATCTTTATATGTAGCATTCTAAACAGGTTTTATGATTATTCTTACAACACAAAATACATATGTTTGTAAAAACAAGAAGTCAAACTCCTTGACTTACAAAAGTTTGTTTAGTAACTGTTCAAAGTTACAATGGCATTGCAAAAAGTGACTTATAACTGTTTTCCTCACCTAAGAAGATATTTGGCAACTGAGTCATCTGTATGATGGTTGCAGTATCCTGGGGTCATGTGATCACCTTTTGAGGCCTTTGGACAAGCAAAGTCAATGGGAAAGCCAGATTTACTTAACGGCCCTGTTACTAACCTAACAACTGCGGTTATTCACTTAACAACTGTGGCAACAAGGCCCTAAAATGGGGCAAAACTCACTTAACAAATGTCTCACTTAGCAACAGAAAGTTTGGACTCCATTGTGGTCATAAATCAAGGACTACCTTTACAAACTATCGTAAGTCTTTTTCTTCCCAGGTTCTATTTTCCATTTGAGCCTTGCCACATTTTATACAGTGTAAAAGATTTGTGTATGGAGAGAAGTGGTGTTTTTTAGCTCTAAAGATTAGTTGGGGACATTTTGAGTCATGTTCTGACTTTCACCTGTACTGACCATCAGTTTCTTTTCAGCATTTTAACTGGGCAATAGAGAGAAATGGCAAAAATTCAACCAGAACCAGTCACAAGAATGTGCACTAATAGTGAGCTATAATCTGATTTCCTTCAGACTCCTAAAAGAATTAACTTGCAATCTGTACCGACAGCCATCAGCCAGATAATACAGACTATGTAATAAACAGATTTTATCATAATAAAGTAGCATGGATCTGACACTGTAACACAAACAGCTACACCGGTAATCAAATTTATTTACCAAATATATTTTAAAACTTATTTATTATATTTATGTCTTCTTTCTTCTGATAATGCAAAGGAGTTTAAAAAGCAGCTGATGCTTTCATGGTCTGAATAGAGATGGGAAGAGATACAAGAACAAATTTAACTACTGTAGTCACTGCAGAATTTCTGGGAAGACATTTCTGGGATGACTTCATGAACCATACTAATAGAGATGCATATATTCCATCCTTGATCGCCACTCAGAATTACTACACGCTTCCAGGTACAATGTAAATGGTTGTATTAACCTTTAAAGCTCCCAACAGCTTAAGGTCTAGCTTTGGGAGACTCTGTCTCCTCCCACCCCCCCCCCACCCCCACTTACAAGCTGGTCTGGGCATTCAAATTTTCAGGAGAGACACTTCTGAAGACAGTTTTAGACGTCTTTCTTAGCAGGCGCACAAGGAGCTTAGGTTCCAAACTACAAAATGCAGCTTTGCTTTTTCCTATTTTCTCTCAAAAAGCTAATGTTATGGTTTCCAGGGGACGTGGGGGAGGGCCTGCATGGAAAATTGTATTGTTTGGCTTTATAAGCCACCTTGAGTATTCAGCTTGAGCAGAAAACATTCATAGAATTAAGTAAATGTTTATTTTAATATGCTATAGTTTCATTTAAATGCCACCCATGAAAGTGACTCTAGCATAATTTGAAGAAGAGGAAAAGAAGAGGAAGCAGGATCCAGTTCTAGGGCTAGAGATTTCTCCAGCAATACAGAATACATGTGCATCTCTAAAATATATTAAGGCAGTCATGGTACACGTATCTAGCCCAAATAAGTTGGACCAGAATCTCGTCACCCACAGAATATTATTCATTTTATTTATTTACTCAACGAATATCTCATTTTACTTCCAGACAAGAATGGGAATGTGCTGGAACTGCTAGAATGGTGATTATATTTATATATTTATTATTTAATTATTAAATGTATATGCTACTTATTTCACTGTCCCAAAAGACCTTAGGTGCTTTATATTTAGCATAAATGCATAAATATAAAAACTTTAAAAGTATTAAAGTTAAGGTTAACAACAATTAAATAAAAAGTTAATACCAAGGGTATGGAGGGTATAGGTATGGAGTTTTGTATGTCTCTCTCAATCAACCATGTCCAGCATAGCATGCCCCTATCAGGGTCCTAAGACAACTAGCAAAGCCAGGTTTTAAGGCCTTTCCAGAAGGCCAGAAGAGTGAAGGCAGATCTCACCTTTGGGGAAAGAACTTCCATCCTCTGCTGAGAATCAAGGCAGAGAAGACTCTTCTCCTCTTCTCCATGGCTGACAGGGTCCAAAGAAGGCCTCTCCTGCCAATGTGAGTGGGAATGGTGAATCCCACTTCAGTAAGAAAATACCTCAGATAACCTGGTCCAATGCCATGAAGGACTTCAAAGGTCCCACACCTTCAATTGGACAAACTGGCAAACAATGCAGCTAACAGTGGTGTCAGATGGGCCAATCTGTACTAGTAGTAGCTTCTAAATACTCTTCAAAGGCAGCCCCGTATAGAGCACACTGCAGTAATCCAACCAAGATATGACTAGGGGATGAAACAGTTGGAGCTAAATAGGTTCAGAATTCAGTGTCTGTACTCTCAGCAAGACTAAATCTCAAATTAATCTACAGTAATAAAATACAGACACATCACTATTGATGTGATTACTATTAAGTAAATTAAAACAGGATATATATTTTAAATTTCTGTTGCACAAATGAGGATGAGGAGGTAGCGGCAGTGGCAGTAATTTGTAATTTATGTTTGGAAATAAATAAAGCCAACAATGAATGAGAATATGGAGAAGACCAGAATCCAAAGGGAGTGATCATTGTACTTCTTGTGAGAAAAAGCAAAATGTCTCAAAGTTGCCTCCTCTGCCCAAATACATTACTCACCTCAAGGCACTGATTCGCCAGCTCTCGTTATGGAGTTGAGTTACAATCTCAGCTGAGCTACTTTACAATGAGTCTTTTTTTTCTGCTTCAGCTAATTGCACTCTAGCAAAGTGGCAAAATGTGAATCACTTAGTGGGAAAATGGGCACCAGCTGCTATTGTCAGAGAATGGCAATGCCGAAAAAAAGGAAAGCGACTGAATGAAGTGTCATGTCAGAAATCAACGGTGCAACGTGTGATTTGAGAAAACATGACTACTTTACAGAGACAGGGTGTCATTATGGCATCACTGTAATACGATGCTTTGACAACTGCTGTGTCTAACATATCATCATTGCATTAAGGTGCACTGGCTTAGTTGAGAAAGGAATAGAAAGTTTTTCCCCCCTCTTTTAATAAGAAAAATCTTAAGAGGTCCCTGGTTAACCTTAATGGATGGGATGATTACTAATCATAACAAATCCTATTTCTAAAGGACATTTTACTATATTAAGGTTGTCCTTAATAAATATCTGTACAGAAATAAATAGGAATTTTTTTCTTATTTCATTTGCATGTGTGTGTGTATTTGTGTTTGTGTGTGCATACACACATACACACACATATCCTCTCTTGTGGGAGATTCATAACATCCCTTTCATACAACTATACTGAAAAGCAAGAATACTGCATTACACCCTATGTTAGTATTACAAATGAACACTGAGGAGACAATAGACCCCATTAAAAAGAGGGCACATAAAATGTTTCAAAACTATCCTTCTCTTCACCCTATTCAATCTCTCTCTCTCTCCTTCTCTTTATCTTGTAACACTAATTAATGTGGGGACAGTTTCAAAGTGTTCCTCAGATGAAAAACACATTTGTAGTTGGCACACAAAGGTTATCTCAAATAAGCAAGGATGAATCCATCCCATAACCACAAGAAAGCGAGAATCTAGTGTGATGCAACATCACAGGATTCAGAAAGTTAGGAACCACAACAATATTGTAGCAGATATGGGTTAAATCAAAAGCAGGCATAATTTGTTTTCAGTTAATTTCCTTAGCCCTCTTTGTCTTCAGATTTAGTTTTGCTAAAACCTATGGTTGCAAATAAATGTTTCAATCAATTCTGAATTAGCTTGTGTTTATGCACTAAATGTTACATGTAAACAATTGATGGATCAATGCTATTGTTACATGCATAATAACAATATGTAATTATATATGCAATGTTTTGCATAATTATCTGGCAAAAATATTCATCAACATAATTATTTGGCAGTAGTGAGAATCTATATGCCTATACACCATGCACATTTTATATATATCAAATTTACAAAACTCTTTTATCTATCATCTCAGTTGGGTTTTGGCATTATATGGCAAGAATAAGAAAGCGAGATATGTTTTCTTTTCCTGCCAAATCCAGATCAATTCTTATGTCATTATTGTATATCTGATGTATTTCACTTATAGTCGCCATTATCCTAATGACTTTTAAGTCATGTAATAATTGAAAAAAATACACTTGCATTACAAACTACTGCTGTTTAATCAATATTAGTGAGACAAAGTGTTTTAACAAGTCTGTACATATGCACTAATGTAGCTTCCATTAAATGTGTCTTCAGATATGCACCATCACTGTACTTGTTGGGGCAGACAGATCTTTAAAGGCCATGACATGATGCTAGATTTTACTTGCAAGGTCAACATTAGCAACAATAGTTCCCTGTCCTTATACCACACAAATCATGGCTTGGTCAATACGAAGAAAACCAAATTACGTCGCTTTATGCTTACAGTGGGGGAAGTAAATTAAGGCAATATGCAATGATTATGTCTTTATGATTTAAATATAACAACCAATATTAAAATTAAATGTAAACAGGTAGTCCTCACTTAACAATGCTAATTGGAACCAGAATAATTCCATCACTAAGCGAAGAGGTCATGGAGCATGACATCACGTAGGTGCACTACTTAGTGACAGAAATTGCAGATTTCCAGTTGCTGTTGTTTAGCAAATCACCATGGGGCATTAAGTGAGGACATCAGATGATTGTCATGTGTAGCCCTCAGCCTGCTTCCCCATTGACTTTGTCTGTAGAAAGTCAGCAAAGAAGGTCACAAGTGAGAGGTCTTTGGTGCTCTCTGAGTTTGCTTGTTTTCTTGCAGATGTTTCATTACCCTAACTAGGTAACATCATCAGTGCTAGTAAGGAGTGCAGTTTGCTGTCAGTTTATATTCTGGTGTCTGCCTGAGTGGAGGTGGTCTTAGATATTCTTTGGTTGGGCTGTTTACTGATGGCTCTTTGGTAGTTTCTTGACTGGGGCATTGCTTACTTGATTGTTGGTGTGAAGTTAACCTTGGAGTTAATCTATGCTAATCAGAGTGCCAATTACTGGTGGAGGAGTCTTTTTCTCTTTTTCTTTGGGCTGGTTACAAGTGGCAATCATATGACCAGTACAACTAATATAAATATGAGGACTGGTGCCTTTGTAAGTTTAATCAGAGTGGTCAATAAGTATTTGAATGGCATTTCATTTAGATGCATGCTAATTCATCTCTATGGTGTTAACATGCTTCTTCTGAGTTTATTTTTTATTTTTTGTAATTGTAATTGTAATTAAACATTAGCTTAGAATAAGGTATAAAATACATTTTCTTCATTCTGTTTCATGATTGTTTAAAATCAAAGCATGATTTTACATCACAGTTTAAAATCAAAGTTTCACTTATTCTCATCTGGTTGCATGAGAAAATATGATGAGGAAACAAATGTCTAGGGCTATGAAATGATTCTTATATTCATAGATTTCAATTCTGCACTGCAGAAAAAGTCCTTTTTTTAAAAAAAAAGACAACCCAGTTTTTCAGTTTCTTCCTTTCCTTGGCCCCAAAATAATACCTCAAGGAGAATAACAATCATGCAAACAGTCATCTGGCATCTTTTGTGATATCTGGATTGCCCAGTCACATAATACAGGCCAGCTATCAAGGATGCCTTCTGCCTTTTGAGCATAAAGCTAACTGATAGATACATCTAAGAAAAAAGATTCAGACAACTAGGCTTTTCCTAGAATTAAAAAGAAACTTGCAGAGATCCAGTGATCTTCTGATCCTTCCCATCCTTTCCTCATCTTTAGAGAAGCGTTGCCTTTCCAATTGCCGAGTTTGTTCATAGTTTGGTCAGTTCAAACACATATAGCTGGGTTAAAGAATACATGACCACTGAT
The DNA here is from genome assembly GCF_049901715.1 of Pseudonaja textilis. Classification (NCBI taxonomy): domain Eukaryota; kingdom Metazoa; phylum Chordata; class Lepidosauria; order Squamata; family Elapidae; genus Pseudonaja; species Pseudonaja textilis. Next base: position 48,538,089 of record NC_141990.1, read on the forward strand.
TTATAAAGCAATTTTTGTGCAGAAAGGAATGTGCAGGATCTTGAGTCACATGCACTTTACTGCATTCAGTTCCTTTAAACTATTTTATCCCATGTCATGCTGTGGAAAAAACAGCCTGCAGCAACTTGGGGGGGGGGAGGGGGGAGGGCAGATTTCACTCCTTTTCTCTGCAGGCATCTTTTAGTATAAATAGTTAACCTCCTACAGCTTAATAGCCAAGAGGGCATTCAGGTGTTTAATAAACACGCACAGCTTTAAATTCACTGCATCACAACCATGCATTGGGCAGCAATCACGAGGAGGAATTCGGACTTAAAGGTCAGGAACATTTGTGCATAGACCAGTCTGAGTTGTAGTATAGGTGGTTACTACACAGTAGTATGAACAACTCACGTTATGCAATGTTCATTCCTCTTTGCCTCCCTGTTTATCTAGCATGTTGCTTTTTTACATTTTTTTCAGTCAAATGTTTCATTTTTTTAGCCATATTGCGCTGCCCCTCTTCTGTATCATGGTAAATAATTGGGAGCAATCAGCAAAAAAGTTCAGTTTTTTACCAACCCAAGTCAGCATGTGCCTCCTCTTCTTTTCCCCTCCTGCAGGCTCAAAAGTTCAACTGCTAATTCACAGATGCACACTTGGAGCAAGGAGGAAGGATAAGGATAAATCTTATAAACAAAGCTGAAACCCTGCCCCCCTCAAAAAAAAAACAAACCCTGCTCACCCTGCATCCTTTTAGACAGATGAAAATAGCAGAAAGCAATCCAGCATTGCATTCAGTCAAGAAAACAAAATAAAGATACTACAAAAATAACGGAAGATTTATTTTAGGATGTAACAGGCTTTTCAAATAAGGATTATATTGAAGTGATTACAACATCAAAAGCAGTTACTTGTGCCAGTCACGAATCTGATGCTTTGGATCGTGTGTGCCTATTTGTCTGTCATTTTCAAAGAAATAAGAAAAGAGCAATAACATAAAGGAGGAAAAACAGCCAAGAATCTCCAGGCTCAAGACTTTAAATTTCAATTGTTTGCACTTTTAAAAACTGTTATTATCTACATATTGGAAATATTAAAGAATAGTTGAATATTATAATCATCACCCCTAGTTATTTACTCTGCCCCCGTCAAACTACAACGTGCATTTATTTTATCTATTTATGAAATGATCCAAATGTATAAGCTGTCACTGTCTATCACGACTGTGAGTGGCTTAAAAAAAAATAAAACAAGACAAAAAATGCAAATATAAATAACCTAAAATAGAAATCCAGAAAAATAAGCACGATCTGATAGACCAAAACATTGAACAAAAGAACCAAGGCCCGTATATGTTAAACGCTCTCTTATGAATCAGTTATAAACAAATAACAGTATACCCATGAAATAAATTGTTTTAATAGAAACATAAAACAAAATCATCCCCAAAAGTGGGTCAGGATTTATCCCCAAATACCTTTGTCTACTTCCCTATTCTTAAAAGGAAAAGAGGAAAAGAAATTGCTAGATGGGAGTAGGGGAGAAAAAGAATGGAAAACTAGCACTTGGGAAGTTTGTAAAATGACGTTTTCCTGCAATCAGCATTTAAGTGAATGTTTGCCCCAGTATGCTACACCATGCTGTCAGCAAGCAGCAGGGAGTCGTTGAGTTGTTACTACATTTGATTTGACTGCCAGGAGGGAGCTTTATTTCCACTAACTGTTAGTTGCCAGCTCTGAGGCTATTGCCTTCACATCTTCGGAAAGGATTCCCTCCCTATTCTGTATCTATTCCCCCCCCTCCCCACTTTCCCTTTGCTTTCCAGAAATCATCCCAAATTAACCAGACAAGGCATCCCACTCTGGCCAAGTGTAAACTTACTGTGGTGTTATTAGCACCCAGGGGGCTTAAAAGTAGATTTTCCCTTTATGAGAAGAAGCAACAGAGCTCCATTTTTACCCGTGACTTGGTCAAAATAAAAATAAGGCAAGTTCGTTGTTTACTGTTCTTTCTTCAACTCACTGATTTTGATCCTTAAGAACTAATTGGAATAGATTTGACAACAACTGCTAGCAATGAAAAGCATTTTTTTTTAAGAAAAATGATAGCACGTGTATCTGCAAGGGAAAAAAAAAATCCTCCTAGGAGACAAGACTAAGAATTCAGACTGAATGGAAAAGTAATTAACACTAAAGAGCTATAAGTGTAATTAAAGACATTTCATTAAAGGAAGACAGGTGATCCTGCTTTTCTAAATGCAACAAAGTGCTGTATAAAAATGAAAGAGAAGTCAGTTTCAGTGAGTGGAGCCGGAAAGCCATGTCTTTAACCAGATCAGATTCTCAAAATTGGCTGTCAAGACGGGATTGTTGTGATTTGTACCCGTCTATCAAGTATAAAACAGAAAGAAGGAGAGAAAAGAGGCAAAGCTGCTGTCGCTCCCATTCGCAAAGCACCTTTAATTTCCAATGCACCATCTGTTACAAAATCTAATTCATATTCTCCCCCCCACCTTTAATCTGATTTAGTCCTGTAATACTAATTCTTTTACTATCCTTATGAGCCTGGCTCTCAAGGAAGAGCTTTGGTTCTGGGTTGCAAAGAAATTGAATATTCTGTAGTTAAGGTTCTAGTGACTTAAGTGAAGCACACCCTCCATTAAAATGCACCCTGGTAAAGAGATTTGTCTCCAGCCAATGCAGAGATACGGAATTTCTTGCAGTTGGGAAGAGGGAGGAGGGAAAGACAGAAGGGGGAAACACACAAAAGGGAATAAAAATTATGACAGGAAAGTAGGTTGGGGACATGAAAGCAGAGGTTGTCATAAAATACAATTGTTGTCAAGTTTAGTCACTTTCAGTCCTAGCTATAAAATCTCTTTTTCTATGGTTTCATAAAGAAAACCTAAAACTGAATTTTCATTAAAGGAACAAAAAAAAAAATGAGTTGTAGATATAACAACAAGGGAGTAAGAAAAAAAAAGTAACTTATCTTATATGGCATTTTGAAAATTGTTTTAATTGTTACGGGACCCAAATCAATACAAGAATTATTTGTACTGTAATTGCCTCATGTACCCCCAGGCAATAACATATAAGCTCTACTGTAGGAGCCCACAATGAATGAAGGGAAGAAATCCAAATCCAGGACAGAAATCCAGGATGCAATGTTCAGTGCACCTTCTGGCTCAGCCAGTCATCTAAGAAGATCCCTTCAAGCTTCTTTTATACTTAATGGAAATGTCATGTCAGAAATATCTGAGGATTTACAGTTCCTCAGTAACTGTAGTGTATGTAGAACTGGGAGATGTTTAACTGCTTATAACTTTTTCAAGAAGAAAGAAGTATATAAAGTGATTCCCCAGCCCCCAGTGTTTGGCCAAAGGTTACAAAATTTGATTATCAAGTTTAGAGGTGACAAAAAAAATAAGCATGCACCTTAGAAGGCAGTTATCACAATGTAGAACGATTTTGACTCTGTGAACAGAAACCAGAATGATGAATTTCCATAGGGACAAATGTAAAGTCCAACTTTTGGATAAGAAAAATTGAAGGTGGGGTGGAACAACACTGGGGTAGCAATATGTGCAAGTAAGATCACCTTCAGGGACATGAACCAACAGTGAGATGAAGTTAGGAAGAACAGCAAATGCAGTCCTAGATTACATTGATGCAAGGGGTAAGATTAAGATCACTCATTATTCCTCTTATATTGCACTGATCAGACAATATCTAGATTATTATATCCAGTTCTGATACTGAATTTTAGGAAGGACACAGAGGACAGCAGAGGACAGAAACCAAGATGTCAAGGTACCTGAGAGGAAAAATTTAAGAAGAATGGTTGGAGATTTTGGGTATGCTTATCCTTGAGAACAGAAGGCTCTGGAGAAAACATGACATCTGTCTTCAAGTATCTGAAAGGAAGTCATTGTAGAAAATGGTGCAGCATTCTTCAGAGCTGTTTCAGAAGTCTAGACACAAAACCAGTGCAAAAGACTGGATCTCACAAGCACATTACCCAGAAGCATACTTTGGGGCATTGAGATAAATGTCCTTATTCTGAAAGCTGTTCAGCATCAGCACAGACTGCCTCTAGTGGTGGTAGACTATCCTTTGCTAGTAATATTTAAAAAAGAAACTAGGTGGCCATCTATCAGGAAATCCTGTAGAATCTGTGGCTGCATCTGGCAGGAGGTTGGAGAACTCTAATGCCCCTTCCAACTCTCACACTCAGTTATTTTAATGCAACTCAAAACATCACATCTGACAAAATAATATTAGCTTAGTCCAGAATATCAAAGATTTGCAGACAGGAGAATGAAGAATATACATACAAAAAAAAATTGAAATGTTGAAGAGCAAAAAATCAGATATGGCATCACCAAGGAGTAGAGCCTGATCTGGGATGCAGAAGGGAAGTGAGGGATAAATCAAGAGTACAATGCATCGTTTTCCAGCCAAATCCAGTTTGTGGTAGTAAATATGAGGCATGTATTATGTATTCTTTATAGAATACATCTAGCTAAATAACTATCCTTCCACAATTTGTTTCCTATGTTCCATCCCAAAGAATATCCCATGAATACGGAGATATATCCTTTTCCACAGAAATGCAAGGATTTAAAGAACTAATCAAACCATCTGTGATATATTTACCTAGAAAGGTGCACTGATCTCCACTGAGTCTTAAAATATACACACACATATGTGGAGGATTACAGGAGGAGATACCTACTTTGTCTACACCTCTTTATTGAACAACTCAATATTTTGCAATTTTTTTCTATTAACAACCAGCACCTGCTTGATTCTTTCTCTTCAGCCATTCCAGAATCTGTTCATCTTGTACCTTTATATGACAGCCATTTAGAATTATAATTTCAATCATTGGCTTCTCCAGGGCTATACCTTCAGATCATTTTTCAGCTTGCATTTTATCATACTCTAGATGTCCCCTCCTAGGACTAACAATTTGCTAAAGTGGTTGAATGCTCGCCTGCTGATTTAGACCTAGCAATCATCACACCTGTCTTCAGAACTTTTACTCTTGCAATGTATTCTGAATATGGAGCTCTTGCCAAAAACTCTTTAAAAGTTGCAGATGATACAAAATATCATGTCTTGCATCTTAGAATGGATAACCAAGAACATATGACATCAGAACTGTATTGTGACGTACAATTTTACAGACACACCTGTGGTAAATAATCAGGGGTGGGATCCGACTGGTGTAACTATCGGTTCAGTGATTTTATGTTTTGCTCCACACACATGTATATCATCATCAGCTCGTTGCCTGGACAGCTGAGCAGTGCTGCGCGGGTGTGCAGCGGTTGAAAAAGCACTTTTTTCCTGCTTTTTCAACTGCAGCTGTGCCACGCAAAGGAGCTGCGGTTGAAAAAGCAGGAAATAAAGGTCAGGTAAGAGCCTGGGCAGACAGATGGGCCAAAACAGCAGCAAACATAGAACCGGTTCTATGTATGCTCTCTGTCTGCTGCTATTCAGAACTACCGGTTCTACAGAGGTGGACAGAACTGGTAGAATCCCACCCCTGTAAATAATGTTATATGCACTTTCAATGAATGGCTTTACCATGGTTTAGCTTGCATCCTGAAAGACTGCCATATATAATCACAGCACGTATGAGCAATAGTCACATTCTGCCCCTGAACTATGTATCTCTCTTATTCAAATTTATGTCACAGCTTGAACTTTAAGGGAATTAAAAGAAAAAAGCATTTGGGATAAGTGTGTTTCTTTTAACAAATCTATAGTTTCATTCTGAATATATGTTAGGACTCATGTTCAAATCTTTCATCTGAAAAATAATTCCTGTAGGAATTATACACATAATGAAGTTCTAGGACACATGTGTCAAACTTGCCACATCACATTGCTGTCAAGTGACATTTTGCAACATTTTCCCCCTTTGGGGAGTTGAGGTGGGCGTGGCCTATGCATGATGCATCTGGCCCACAGTCTGCCAATTTGACACCCCTGTCTAGCACATGTGGCGGGGGGACTGGATACACTCTATATTAGGGAAGGGCACAGTACAGATGATGCGTTGCTGATTCAGTTCTTAATGAATTCTGAAATAGTCTTTGTCTGGGATCATTCTAGAAGTGAATAAATCCTGAAAATGGAGTAGTCTGTAAATTGTAAATACTGTAGGGCATTGTGGAGAATCTTGGTTTTAAAATTATAGTAATTATGGAAATAAATCAACCAAATTAAGATTTGAAGCCATTAACGTACAAATGACATAAAAGTGTATGGCCAAATTTTACCCATTTACCCCGTAGGGTATTTTCAGCATTTACCCATAGGGGTAAATGCTGAAAATCTTCTGAGAATGAAATACCATTGTTTTTAACTGAAATGTTTTATTTTTTTCTTGCAATGGGTAGTCAATGTAATTTATTCTCTAAAAAAAATTCCCAAACAAAAGCAACTAATGGCACAAGAAGATATAACAGAAACTTGTCAGCAATGTTGATCCACATACAATCCAAAATGTGTGTGTGTGTGTGCATAGCCTATGTATATGCCAATGATGGCTGGAGAATTCTGGGAGTTAAATTCCATGTTCAGGGTTGAGAAACACTTAAAAGTGTTTGCCAACTGTGTATATACATACACATAAGCATACATATATACCTGTAGTAGTGTTTCTCAATCTTGATCATTTTAAGATATGTGGTATTTATCTCCCAGAAATCTCCAGTCAGCACTGACATATGCATATTGTAAGAAATAAATATTTAATAGGAACAGCATTGTGGATAAAAAAAACTGTTCAAGGAAAATAGCAGATCTGCCCACTTAACACTCAACTACACAGAACATCAACATTTCTTTGCCTTTGTTGTCTGACTTTTAAATTGTTGGAGTGTTTGATTGTATTAATTGTGCATTTGCTTCAGAAGAAAACAAAAAGTAAACTTACGTATCATAATAGTGATATTTAATGTGACTATTTTAATGCTATAAGGATTGTACTTCTTTATGTCTTGGAAGATCAAAATTGTTTATAATAGTGAAATGGATTCAGTCACAAGAGTTTTGTATATAGGAAAAAAAATCAAAGCTAGTTTATGCACCTGATGCTTTAACTAAGTTGGCATATACTTGTCAGATCTCATAAATTGACTGTAAATAACATTGATTTCAGTTTAACAGTCAAACACATAACTGCTTGTGCTCAAAACTTTAGAGGTGAAACAAGCAAACAACAAAAAAAAACACAATTATCAAAAAGGGGCTAGTATATAGTATTAAATATGGGCATAGCAAATGACATTTAATTGAAGAAAGGATTGGTGAATAGATAAATAGCATGAAACTTTATAACATTCCAAATAAGGCCAGAAATTGCAAAATCTTCCAATACATTTGCAAATACACTTAAAGAAGCAGCATTGAAATAAATTGCTAATGATGTTACAAGTTCCTATCAACCCAAATGTTACCCACTGTAAACAGTGTTTCTACCTATTGTCTTCTAAATAAACATAATAAATGTAATCTGAAGACATTCTGCATCTTCCATTTCATTTACATCCGGAAAAATCCAGATACTAAATGAGGTATCTGACATCACTGTCCCAATTCTCATTTTGAAGTCTACTTAGCAGATGCATACACCATCAAATTCAGAATTAGACTATAAATATGGTCTCTTTCCATTGCCTGGCTGTATCAAACATGCCATCAAATTTAAACGGGGATATCTTCTAAAACATCTGTCACCACAAAACAAATAAATGATAGCCAGATGATGGTGTGTGATTGGTTCACTCTGCATTACAGAGAGATTGCTAGTCTAAAGGTTTTTATTAAATATGAAAGCTTAAGATTTATGTTATGGGTGATGAGGCCAAGAATGCTGTGAAAGTGAAAAAATATGGCAACAGTATGCAGTACATCACTGGCAAGATAATTATTTATATAAAAAGTTGGCATTCTTAGACTTCCAATACAGAAGAGATGAAATTCATATATTCAAAGGAGACATAATAATAACCTGTCGGCTGGTAGTGATGGATATGTTTTTAATCCAAATGGCCACAATCTTCAGTCTACCTGTCACAAAGGAACAAGGGAAAATGGATTTTTTCTTTCATAATTCTTAAAGTTGAAAGAGAAAAATCTAGAAGCATGATAACTAGGACCATTCCAGTGGACAGATGGACAGGTAATAGCATAAAATGAAGAGTCCCAGTGCCTTCACTAACCCTGTTTTCCATCTTATATTCCTGACAAATATAATGACAGGAATAGCTTTCTTTGCAAACAGCACCATTGTTATTAAAGGAAACCAGACAAACATTTAAATTAAGAGTTTAAGCAAAATATAATTAAAATATTGGAGTACTGAAATGAAGCTTCTCTGAAAAGAACAGAAAATAACTTCAGGTGATTTTCTTACTAGTAATGTGTGGCTTTGATGGTCTCTTTTGAAGCTTCAATCTGCATGCTACTGGACTGACCTCACATTCTTTCTTTAATTAATCAAATTCATCCACTTAAACAGGGCTGATATGTACTATGCATATTCTTCAAATTCCCTCAAGAGAAAGGAAGGGATTAAGACTCACAAGTGTTCTCATATTCCACCCACACACTTTTCTCCCAGAGGAATTCACCCACTCCTCACTCTTCCTCCCTCTTTGTGTAGGAAAAATATTAGCTGAATCCAGATAATCATATCTTGGTTTAATAAACTAAGATATGACAAAAGCTTCTGTTTGCATAAGCACTTTCTTCATTGTCCCCTTTATATGAATCCTTTGAATTTGCCCAACTAGAAAAGAATAGTCTATTGGTGTCATGCCCTTGTTGGAGTCTGATTCTGAGAAGGAGATTGAGCAGCTGACAGGGAATGGGAGTGTGGCTCCCGTGGCTGTGGGAGAAATGGGGGAAGGGCACAGTCCGGCTGGGTATTCAGAGGAAGACCCAGGGTCACCCCCTCTTCATCCTAGGGCACTCAGGGAAGAATGGAGAAGGGAGCAATGTCGCTTACGAGAGAGAAGGCCCTGATCCCTTTCATTAGTTGCAGCTGGGAGAATAGGATATAAGTGGGGCGTTTGCACACGGCTCCTTGCTGGAAGCAAAACGTGCATTATCTTGGTCGAGGCTTATCTGGGTTTTGGCGTCCTCCCAACTGTGGGTGCTGCATTATCCTTTGAAAGTCTGCTATTTATCATCATGGCCTGCCGTGTTAATTACTTGGGTGGTTTGTGTTGGCTTTTTATTTTACTTTGGGTTCGGACTGCATTTCTGCCCTTCGTAGACTGTTTTTTGAAGAGTTTGTTATCCAGCTAAGGATAATTGGACATTGGGACAAAAGGAATTTATTCTACTTTTGTGACTTTGTTATTTTTGTGTCATGCCCTGGGTCATCACAATTGGTTTTAATTGTAGCTTGCATGAAAGGGACTGTTATCGTTCGCTGGCAGCCATTGCAGACGGCAGAGGTATCAGACAGTGAGGACGAAAGGGAACCAGTCAGGGAGTCTGGCAAAGACTTGGACAAGGGTCCTGCATCTGATGCAGGGATGGGGCCAGGACCATCTGAGAATGGGGTGCTGCCTTCGGAGCTTTTGGAGGCTGGCAGCAGCGAAGCAGTGAACCCCGGGGAGCCTGTTCACAGTGCCCGTGTACGCAGAGATGCTAAAAAGTGAGAGCAGCTGAAGCAGCAGGGGCAACTTGGGAATAAGGCTGGGAGGTGATTGCCCCTCCCATCAAGGATAAAAAGTCAGCCCTTGGTAATGTGCTCTTTGCAGGAAGCAAAGAAGTTCATTAGATTCTGATTCCTCATTGAAGCCCTGCGAACTCCGGTTTGTCTTTGCTGGAATTTCTGTCGGTTTATATTCTAAGTAATTGGACTTCTGTTTCTTGGCAGCTTTCTACAACCCTGAAAGGTGTGAGCTTATCTCAGAAAATTGTGTCTTATGAGTTTCGGCTGGGAATGCAAGAAACCCCCAGCGCTGCATTAAAATAGGTTTGATTTTACACTCATTGTGTTTCCTTCATTTGGGCAAAGCCTGGGTCAGAACAGGGACTTATGGGTAAAAGTGGTCAAGACATTATTGTCTGAATAAAACCATGATCTGTAGGAAACAAGAGATACATTTTTCCTATTTAAAGTTCTCCCTATTTTAGTAAAGAATTGTGAGCAAAACATTTTAAAGAAAAAATTGTATTTTCCCATTTGTTGTTGTATCACTTTCATTGTAAATTCACAGCAAAAAGGTATGTTCTTTTCATATTTGTAAGCTACAATAGATTTGACCATAAAAATAAAATATAGGGGGGAGAAAAATCATCAGAATAACCTGAAATAGGTTTGGGGAGGTGGGATTCAGCTAAGATGAATGAAAACCTCCACCATTGGATGGCAGTATAATTGCAGTTATTGACATTTTTCTGAGGTAGTATTCTGATTTTCTGCTTAATCTTTCAGGCATCCATCTACAAATTATGATGGATTCTTAAGTCATTACAAAGCCTTTATGCAAAATGAGCAAAGACTTTGCTTTAGTCCAAACAAGCGGAAGATACAACAGAAATTAATATTGCTCTATACTAGTGGAAACTATTCTTCTCTATCTTGCTTTTCTCCCTCAAATTAATATGTTTTTAAATTAGTGAATATGAAAAACATCACTAACTATGAATTCAGGTATCTCCTTGTTTTCTCAGTATTCATCTCACAACAATGCGCTGAAACCAACCTCATGATTGGTCCAAATAGCTTTGTTTGCTGAACTACCTCCTGTTTATACTCTTCACTAATTTCTGAAAATGAATTCGGCAATTAGAAAAAGTGAGAGATTGGCAACATTAGAGATGCAGTATGCAGAAGGGAGAAAAAAATGTGTCCTATCCCAAACTAATTTTTAATATGACTCATTTCTCCTGATGGAGATCAAGAGCAAATGTGTCATTTGAGGTAATACACCCATTTGGTCTCCCAGAGAAATTAACTACTCAGTTCCTTCCAAGCTTTCATTCAAGAATGGCTAACAAGTAAGATAGAAGGAAGGAAAGAAAGAAAGCTTTATTCTTATTCATCTGGTCTTTCATCTGACCACTTTACTTATATTTGCTCTTCTTTTTATCCCAGACAAACTTACAAAATCAAAATCACATACACTTGAAATATTTTAGCACTCCACGCTCCATGCTAATGGGGAACATGTATTTCTAAAAAGGAAGTTTGAATATATAATATATAATATCATTAAATTTTAATTTATGTATGTATGTATATATGTGTGTGTGTATGTGTGTGTGTGTGTGTGTGTGTGTGTGTGTTTTCTTAAGTTTTCGCGGGTACTTACATGTATGGTATTCAGCTTTGTTTGGGTATTTTCACGTCATTATAGTTATGCTTTTAAAGTTGTAGCAACGTTTGGCAGAATCTCATCTGCCATCATCAGGCTTCTTCCCAGAACCTGATGATGGCAGATGAGATTCTGCCGAAACGTTGCTACAACTTTAAAAGCACAAATATAATGACGTGGGAAAATACCCAAACAAAGCTGAATACCATACATATATACATACATGCATACATACATACATACATACATACATACATACATACAGTATATAAATAAATAAAATATTATTTTGCATCTCTTCCACAGAAAATTATTCTAATTGTAAATGATTTTTTTAACTAAAATAACTTGAAGTGTCCTGAAAACAAAATTGATTTATCAGGTATCTCTTTATATTTATTTAGAGATATTTATTTATTTTTCTTATTCAAACCAATCATTAAGTGTTAAGAGGAGAAATGAATGTCCAGCATTTAGATCCAATTGTATAATGGAAATAATGGAACACTGTGTAACATTGTTAAGTAGTCCCACAGATGCTGCATAATCTTATAATTAATAAATAATGTCAATAAAGAGCCATATTAATGCTGACATCAGAGTTAAAAGCGAGCTTTTAATGCAGTTCAAACTGACTGCAAAAGCTTAAACTTAGTTGTTACGTGAAGCCTAAATAAAGCGCCATTGTTTACATTCATAGGAACTTTGTGCTCTTAGCTAAAATGTGTAGGTAAATTTTAAATCCTTAATTTCTGCTTAATCTTCAACGTTTCTCTTCAAGTATAAGAAAGTCTACAGTGTGCAACTAATAGTACAATATATCTATATAAAACTGTGCTAGATGAAAATAAGTATGGCTTTGTTATTTCGGAGCGAAACAATCTGGGAATTGCTTATTTTAATTGCTCTATCATAGCAGGCTATTTTGGGTATTCTGCATTGCCCTTCACCCGTAGGCTTTGTCACCTAATTCCCATAACATGAAAAAAACACAATAACAGAGCATGGCATCTATCTAATAGAGATGCATATATTATATATATATTCACTTGTACGTGCATACAGTATTAAATATTCTTCATGTCCTATGTTAAGTATTATTCACCATATACATATGCATACTTACATACATACATGAAAGTCATTATTAGGCTTTTTTGTAGGATGCTGCTTGCCAATATAACAGATCTTTCCTGTTTGTTTGCCAATTGCAGCCATAAAACTAAGCATTAATAAAATCAAATAACTACAAAAGTTACATTTTCCAATACAACAGCTCTGTTAAAAAAAAGTTTAATTGGTTATTTGAGTATATTAACAGAATAAGTAAATAATCTGTGGTGTGGATGCAATATCAGGTATCCCAAATATTTTATGGATTAAAAATTACATGAAACTTGCATAGCAAATAATTGAAAGAATGGTGTTTTAATTTGAAATAATGCAAGTAAATTATTGGAGTATTTTTATGCATGCTACTAGAATCATTCTCATAACTATTTATTACAAGTATGTGAAGTTATCCTAATAATAGCTACCATCTTATTGACTTTAAACAACATTAGAAGAGTTTTGCATAAGAATTGAAAATAGATTTGACAAGAACTAACCTTAAAAAAAGAAATCCACTCAAAACCCTTTGAAGACTGTGGCTGAATTTCATGCAAATCTTAGAAAAGTAGGTAGGCAGCTAAGATATCAAGATACTATGTATTCTTTTATGTTTGGCTTGAGAAAAAAAGCCAAACAAAATTAGACCTGGGTGGGTATTGCTAAAGAACTGAAATTTCTCCTGTTATAGAAATGCAACATCTGAGCTATCTTCATTCTCTGTGTCATAAAAATTAAATTAAACAAGTTTTGTTTTTAATTAAAACTGGAAGAATATTTTTACAAACTTCACAAATAAAGCCAATATGTCAAATATACTTAATGATAATTTGCATGATTTGATTACAAAAGGATAAGTAATTAAAGGTGAACATAAATTGTCCAATTTTGCAGGTTAATTTTAGGAACTCTTTTGAGCTGATTATATTATAACCACTCTATTACAATTGTTCTGCAATTTTGTCACTTAAAAAAACTATTAGCTTACAGCAATCTCTGAATTAAATTATATCTGGAGGTAGAAACAAGATTTTAAAAGACACGAGAAAAATAAAAAATCTCTGATACTTTTTCCCAACCGAATTAGCTTAAAATAAGGGTAGCCAGGACCATTACACGAGTTATAAAAGCTCTAATACCTATAAAGTCCTGGTAGACTAAGATCTCCCCATAGCTCTTAAATTGTATTGGTTAAATTAATTCTCTAAGTGTGAAATTTTAGCAGCTTTACCTGGACAAACGCTTGCAATCTTTTTCACCTAGGAAGAGGCTACATTTTAATGGTATGCCAAGATAAAATTCATTAGAGTGTTATCTTCATAATCACCTGTACATCTCAATCTAGATGCGAATCAGATGCTCTCATGCATTAAACAGATTCCAAAACATTCCGTAACAAGAGGTTCTTCCCACAAAACACCCAACCTTGCCCCCTCCCCTCACACTTTTATTTTCCTTCCTTTATTTACACTAGAGGTACCTAAATAATTCACACTGCCTTCTTTTCAGGCTGAACATTCTTCTGTTGAAGCTTGCAATGAGCAATTGCAGTAAGCAGATGGACACATGAATGGAGCAGGTGGGGCAGATGGCAGACCGCCCTGTCTGACGCTGGCTGCCTTGGCTTGCACTGCCTTTTCCTTCCAGGTACATTATCGTCAGTGTAGCAGAAAGGGGCATGCAAGAAAGGAGAAGGGAAAGGGAAGAGAGAGAAAAAAATCTATGTACAAACCTACGGGTTACGGTTAAATAAGCGACCAGCTGTTCACTTGCATTTTCTTACCAAATTCCACTTTTTTTTAATTTCATGGAAGATTCTCAGATGCCCTCCATAGCCTTTTACTGACATATTTAGCAATAGAGTTATCACATAAGAAAGGGATAACTTGAAACCTCCACTGGCAAGGAAACAGCTGATGCATTTGAACTAAAAAATGCATGCTGTTGTTTCCAGCCCTGCAATGTATTTCTCCCCTTACAAACTAGTCTGTATTCTGTGGTGTCAACGGATCGCTTAAAAATGTACTGGGTTTCTGCCTGAAGTGCACCGCTTGTTAGAGTCAAACCCCAAATCCCCACTGATTTCAATAATAGTGGATTCCATGTTCAAGATACATAGAAAGGAAATGCTGTAACAATGCAATTTTAAAAATCTCAAAATGCAGGCAATACATTCAATATGTACTGTAGTAACACCACGCAATACAACAAGCACATACAGCTTTTTCAGTATTGTCATCAAATCTTTTTATCTGCTTTTGCTCATGGTATACTTTTGGCATAACCAAAAGGTAGCATAAAAAATTTATTTCAGATCCCATTTATGTCCATATTTCTGATGCCTTACTTGATTTTTAATGGCCTTAAGGCCCCTTAATGGCCTTAAGGTATGTACATTATGTTTATATTGAGAAATAAACTCTGTGCCTACATCCTTAATCACTACTTCTCTTGAGATCTTTACCAAACACATAAAGCTAATTCCTGTCTATATGATCAGTTATTTTTACGTGTTTATCAATATAACAAAATAGAGTTTATTTCAAGCTTCTCCATTCAAAGGATGCAGGAAGCATTTTTGGACTACTGTAGGAACAGGAGATAATCCCAAAGAGATAGGAATTGATTGCTTTATAGTTGATCTGAACTGGCCAAAGCATTTGGGAAAGTGTTTATTCAAACTGTATCTTTGCATTATATATAAGAAATTATTATCAGGAAGGATTGAGGATTAGTAAAGAAAAATACTGAAATTCTTGGCGTATTTCTGATATGACACAAACAAGGGTCTATTTAAAATCTCACAAGACAGTCTGCTCTCATAGGATTTGCAGTCTGATTTTGAGGCCAGAAAGGTTAAGCAGTTTGGATAAGCTTCAGATAAGCATGCAAACTGTTACATACTTATGTCCAAAACTTGGTCCACAATTCACTGCATGGTAAAACAATATGGAGGCACACCAAAAATCCTTTGAAGGGGATGGGAAATATGTGTAGAAAGAGAAAAGGAGCAACTTTATTTGATCTGAAAAATCCATCTTTTAAAGAATTCTTTATTCTTACAACTAGAGGTCAATATTTTTGGATATTAATTAATTCTAAAATTAATAATAATTTTAGAAAGTTATGTCCTTGCTTCTCAGTTTTTCAATTTTTAAAGTGGTTTGGGAGGGTTTTTGCTTTTAAGAAACAAGTAACATACATTAAACAAAAATGAAAACGGGAAGATGAAAACACCTGAAACGTTAGGAAATGTATCCTTTCAAACATGGCCAAATAAATAAATAATAATCATTTCTGATAAGGCAAAGCTTTTCCTAGCAAATTCATATTTCCTACATGTTGTAAGGACTATGTGTATCCCTTTTTCTACATATGTTAATCTATGTATATTAATTAAAATCCAAGTAAAGATTTAAAAAGACTTAATTGCTTTTAAAACACAGGACTTAATCCAAAACTGGAAAACTGAATATTGCATTTTTATATATGGAATGTAGAAGCAAGTCCATATATGAGAATTATCTCATAATATAGGTGCTCCATGTGATTTTTTAAAAACTCTTTTAGGCTTATAAAAATACATTGTTCCACCATCACAATTCATATTTCACAAATATTTTGAATACAGTATTATATTCAGATAGATCTTTTAAAAAATATTTATTGTATTTATTTATTGGCATTCTATATAGATTATGTTTCAGATGCATATAAATGGAAACTTTTTTCATTTTGTAGAGAGCCAAAATACATATACCCATTGATTGTTCAAATCGCTATGCTTCTGAGTAGAAGAACATTATTCATGAAATTCTAAATTTCGCTAATTTATTTACTATGCATATTTCTTCTCCCAAATCACTAATGTATTTAAGTGGCACTATAAAATGTCCCGAATACATGCACTAGATTGTAAAGATCTGATAGCATGTTTACTCTAATTCGGTGCAGGATTTTGTTTTTTAAGTAAATCCACAGAGTCCAATGGGACTTAATTCCTAGATTTTAGAGTTTAACAATACAGACTTAACTCTATTAACTTAACAATGTTTTCAGGCACAAATTATGAAAGCTAAGAAGAGATCTGTCTGATCATAGATTATATTTAGAATTGTGTATACCAGTGCTATCACGTTCAGGTACAGCGAAAAGAACATCGTATTTGAAAAAAAATAATTCTTATTGTCCCCGTGCCATTTTCAAAAAATGAGATGTTTCCACAGGATGGGAAAAGAGCTGTACTTTTAAATTAGCTACATTGAATCTAGATACCATAATTCACCAAAGTGCACAGCTGCTACGATTGGGGTCAGAATTTCAAAGGCGCTGAAACTCAGCATCCCTTATTTTTTTCTCAATGGGAGCTGCAGGGTGCAGAGCAATTTTTAAAACAGTGCTTGCTTTGTTACCAACCTGATACACAATATATAAGCTGAGTATTCTCCAAAACCTTTCCTTATATTCTAGTCTTGAAATAAATCTCGTACAGGGGTTATCAAGAAGACTAAGAATTGTCATATGGAAAAATAATACCGTCAAAACTGTGTATTTATATATCAGGAAACACAGACATCAAAATAAAACGGTCAGCATACATTTTGTTCCATACATATAAACTTAGTAATGCTAAAATGTGAAATTAACCACTAAGATTTTAACATTTATTAATTTATGATGTTTGTAACTTCCTTGCCAACAAAATTGTGTGTGTGAGCTGTATGGATATCTGAAATCTGTAATGATAAAAGCATTTTTAGAAATAGAAATTAAGAGCAGTAACATATACATGGGGGGGGGGGACACCAAATCAAGCATAAAATAGCTCTATCACAATGTATTCCCATCATTGCTTTTTTCTCATTTACATGTTCATTCTGAGAACCAAGAGAGATTGCCACTTAAGACGTGTGAAATAAAAAAAAATAAACTTCAACTATTGCACAATTTAACCTTATAATATAGGTAAACACCATTAGTCCAAATAATAATAGTAATGATTTCTATTTCAGACTATATTTGCTTCTGACAATATCTTGGTTTCCCCCATTTAACTTAACTTCTATGGGACTGAATATAATTATACTTTGGGATAAAGACCTAATGCTAAATTCAGAGAGGTCCATTGACTCTAAGGGTGCTTGAAGTACAGACTGCTCAATGGTGAGGACACTTAGAAGCAGGTATAAAAAAAATACTTATGGCAGCAACTGAACAGCATCGTTTACTTAGCTTATTGAACAGTGTTTAGTAAACTGGATGTGCATGGCATGGGACTGTTTCTATTTGACTTTCCTTCTGCAGCCAAGGCAGGGCTTCTGTTTTTACTGCACACTTTGGTTCAATGCTAATCCTGTTTTATGTTATTCACACCTGCTGCTTACTGATGGTTTATGGTTTGTGCTGCTCTGGGTATATCTATGCTAACCCCACCTAAATTGTCAACAAAAGTCATTCTGCTGAACTAAAAAACAAAAGCCAATTCTAGGTTGTTGTTTTTTTTAAATAGCATGCATATATTTGAAGTGCACATGTATTTTTGCAATGATGTTAGTACAGTAACGTTTTCCTTAAGGGCTAAAATCCTTGTTGCTGTTCATATATATTCAGTATACATTTTGTCCCAAATATGGACGTTTCACTCCATCAGAGACCTCATTCTTTTTCTATAAATATTTTCTGAGACGTAAACAAATATATGTATCCAGCAATCTCCTACTTTATTTCTAAGGGGGTTTTTGGTGATCACATCTTTTCATACAGAATTTTCTTATGATAGTTTGGAAAAAAATAGCAAGAATAATGAAAATTTTATATAAATATGTATCATTATAAATACTTACATTTCATATAAAACTTGAATCTATTTTCAGTTTCAATTATAAAAGTGTTATTTAAAAATGCAAACATACCATATGATTCTTTGTGTTAAGTCTTCTGAACATAGATGGATTTTTTTTGTTGCTTCACATTGACATAATGGCTACCAAAATCAAATCTTATATGTCTAATCAGTCTGAACATTAAAGAGAATGATTCTATGGAATTTAACCTAGAAAGTATCACTGCTGTTTTAAGCAGCATAAGGTTTCTCTGATATGCTATTAAGAATTTCAGCAATAACTATAAAAAAACAAACTATTTTTGCGGAGATGTATAACATTAAAAACCGTAAGTAGCACTTCTTGTCCTTTGTTCCTAGGTCACCAACCAACCCCCGAGTTTTGTTTTTCTTTTCCTCTTTCCCTGGGATGCAATACACCATCGTTCCCACTGCAATTCTTTAGCAAAGCCAAGAATTACAAAAGAGAAGTGACAGCACTCATCCATCTTTCTTGGCATTATTAGTACCAATAATGGGCTAATAGGCTCTATATTAGTGCTTTAGTTTGTTCTCAGTTTGAACCTCAAGGATCACTACCATACAACAGCTGCAGAACAAAAATGTAGGTAGTTTTCCTAAGAATTCAAAACCGTGTCATATCCTGTGCTAGATCAGAGTGCCAAGGATCCTAGATTCATTTGTGGAATTTGCAAATAGTCCCAGAACCAATTTTACAAGTACTTTCATTCAAAAAGTCACGCAGTATCCCCTAAATTAGAAACGAAATTTAAAAACAGAATGATTTTAGTTTCTGGTATTACCAGTATTATGACATATGTAGTTAGAAACCTAAGCTATTTGCAGGAAATCTCTCTGTGTTCTATCACTATAACTGTACATTATAATGTACAATAATAATCAATACAGTACATTATAATCAATAGCCTTAATAAAACAAAAGCTGGCTATAGCCTTCTGGTTTTGCAAATGCCACTACTTCCCAGTTCTAAACAGAAAAACTCAAAACTGGCCCAAGGCCCTGAAAAATAGGTATTATAACTCAGCCCTAACCTACAGTATACTGCTATTGAACTCTTTCAAACAGAGAGCCAAGAATTTATTTGGACATATATACTGTTTGGAAGATGGCTGCATAACAAGCTTTCTGCTTTAAAGAAGAGCTGATTGTACCTCACTTACTTCCACAGCAGTTCATTTTTGTGAAGTGACTGAGTTCAGAACTTCACAACTGACTGTTAAGAGTCCCCACAGCTTTAAAAGTTTAAATCAATCCACAAAGTAAGAACTAGATAGGCATTTATGACTGATGTAAGTGCAATTCTGTAGTCTGTATTGGAGTTAATGCAATATATTCCTTCTGAATTGCAGGAGTATGGAATGACAGAATTCATTCTTAGCTAAATCCTAGTCTTTCCCTAGCCATATGTGAAATTAAGAAAAACATAGTTTTTTTTTAAAAAAAAAGCATTAAAAAGACCCCAAAAATTGAGAGGTCTTCAAAAACTTCTCTTATGTATCTCAAATTGACTATGGTTTAAAATCTAACTATGTGACTAGGATCTGAATTCACAATCTTATATAATAGCCAATTCTGGAGGAAAAAATCCAGAAATCTAAAGCATTATTTAATCAATCAATCCAATTGTAGTATAGAATGTGAGGTTGCTTAGTTATATGTTATATGCTTCACTGGGAATACCATATAATTATTAATTGATATATGTGGATTTATAGAGTATTGTTTTCTTACATTTTTCTCTAGAACTAAGGAGAAATTCCCTGATATTTAGAACGATTAATCAGTGGAATGACTTGCCTCCAGAAGTTTGAAGTCCTCCAATACTAGAGGTTTTTAAGAAGAGACTGGATAACCATTTGTTTGAAATGTATAAGGTTTCCTGCTTGAGCTGTGGGTTGGACTAGAAGACCTCCAAGTTCCCTTCCAACTCTGTTATTCTGTTATTCAGTGTGGCTGAAAGAAAAGTGTGGCGGGTCCTATTGTTGTAACTCACTATTTCCAAATGCTTTAATAGAAGGAAAGATTTCTCTTTTATTTTTCATGGCACTATTTTCCCCAGGCAGGGAATTTTATTTCTGTTTGAATCTTAAACTGCTGTATTTTCAGTGATGCATTTTTATATTTACAGTTGACATCTTCATAGAATGAAGATTTTCAGCGATAGCTCAAAAGCATGAAGTTTGCCTCAAGTAATCAAATTACTTTACACTCAAATGAAACTAGTGATTTTTAGCTAAAATTTCATAAATCTAACAAAATGTTTTTCTTTAAATGCCTTAAATTGCAAAAATGAACCTACCAATAAAATGTGTATATTGAAAAAGCGTGCTGAATTTAGACAAGTACAGCTGCTTAATCAACATGTCAACATTTTGTTCTCAAAGTCCCTGTCTCAGTTAGAGGTACAGAACAAGGAAGTTATTGACATAAATGGGTACAGTGATTTTACGGAGTGTAATCAATAAAAATTCCAAATCAATCTATTGTGGTTTTCTCCCCAATTTATCAACCGAATACACCAAATTTATCTGCATGATTGAGAAGAAATTTAACACTGTTAAAAACACAATATTACAACAGTCTCAAACTATCATAGTATCTAAAAGATATCTAAGTCAGAAGCAAAACATGATAAATATTATGTTTTTATTAAGCTATCATGGAAAGTGAGTCAAAATTCTTTTAAAAATGATAATGCATTCAGTTTACTGTCTCCTCTGTTTTCAGTTTTTTTTATTTTCGTATGTCTTTTTAAAAAAACCTAGGATATATTTTATTGTCGCCACTAAAATTAACCTAAATAAAATAATATTTCTGCTTTATTTTCCTTTAAATGCAGCATTTTGTTGTGGATATCAATATATTCAGCAGTTTCATATCAGATACTGATCTAAACTGAATTTCAGATCTCATATATTAAAACACAATGGTGAAATTTAGAATTATGAACTTAATGCTTCCCTATCAATATGGATATGCACTGAACAGGATGGAAGTGAGAAACATTCTAAAATGTTCTGAAAACTACTTTAAATAGATATATTCTACTTCCAAACAGCTCTTACTGTTACAAATAGGCCTCTTTCCCAATATAATTTGCAGTTTAAAATAGGTAATAAGTTCTCTGCTTCATAACTGCATACTTAAAAGTAACCTACTATTCAATTTAAATGAAGGGGGGAGTCATAACTGGTTTTAAACATTTACTTTTGCTAATGTAAAAGTGTTGGCATTTTGCTCCATTTCTGATAAGCTGGTGCCTATGGAAATGATTATACTTTCCTTATTCAAAACGTATCAGCAGTCGAGAGTACTCTCAATCTTATCAGGTGTATGAACAGCACAGCTACTGAAAACAGATTGTCCTGTTTTTCTCTCTTTCTGCCAGGCTATCAGATAAACCCAGCTAACTAACTGTATTTACACACAATCAAACACAAGCTGTATCTTGGAAGAACTGTTGACTGATTTCAACATGCCACAAGTTTACTGTTTGATATTAGAATCACAAAAATATGGAGAATGTGTACAGTATCCCCAAATATTCTCAAATTACAGCCAGGAAGAAATCTATATAAAAAGAACCACTGACATTAGAATAGAAGTGGGACAAAGGTGGTATGAATGGAGCCAGAATTGTACTTCAGATTTAATGCGATTTTCCTATAATGGGGTCATACCAACACTGTTCTAAGTTTGCCATATGTGAAAATTTTGGTGGATCAGCTATGTTTGTCTGTATTGTTTTTTTATTTTGTGATTGCCCTATAATTAAAAAAAAATCTTGCAGCATCTTAAGCAACTTATAAATTTTGTTCTGAATGTGTCACAAGTTTTTGACACATTTGCTTCAAGGTTCTGACTCAACTTACAGTTTCTTCAATTTGTATACTTTTTAATTCACTGATGAGTAAAGAAAGCAATTACTTATACCATAGGAATATATAGTCTACAGTCATTGTTCCACCAAATACCAAAGAGAATGGAGAAACTACTTTATCTCCAATTACTCTGAACAAGTGTTTTTTTTTTTTTCAGATTAAAGGCTGGGACATGATCTCACTTGAGCAGAACTCAATCTTGTGACTTAGTCTCAGGAGCAGAGCAAGCCATTCTCTAGATTGGTAGGAAAACAATGAGATGAATTAAACCAAGTGTGCAGTGCTATGTAATTCACCTGATTGTTGTTTCTCCATCTGTGAAACTATGGTCCCTATGATTGATGGGACAGGTGTCACTCATATTAATGTAAATCACTAGCTGTGGGCATTAGCTTTTACTAACATGACCTACTTCTTAAGTAGAAATCATTCAGTGATATAACCATACAATGCCTAATGTATGTCTTTCAGATGCTAAAAATCTCATCTCTCATTTCTACAGTTTTTAGAAAAATGTTTTATAAAGTGTACCTTAATTCATTAAGGCCATTTCAGATCCAAGGATCATACCTCTGCTATGAAAATGTTAATAAGAATAAATGTTGTAAGTTGATAAAGTAAATACTTCATAATGAAAAAAAATATTAATACACTAAGTTTGAAAATATATGTCTCCATGCAAATTTTATACAGAAAATATTGACCATTGCATTTATCTGCATATTTATATAAATATGATTCAAAATTCATTTTCTTATCTTTTCCTTTTTTCTGTCTTTGCTCAACTTAAAGTAAACAAAAAAGAAAACAATTTATTTATTTGTTGATTCACTAACCTACATGGACCAGGCTTGCCAAAATGAATTCCTCTGGTGTATATTTCAGCCATAATACCCTTTTCATCTGACATCACCTGGGAATATTTAAGAAAAAAAGAGAACCTTTAACTTACAAATCAAGCTAAAACCTACAGCAAGTCCCAAGATATTACAAAAAATGGAAATGTATTGGAAATAAACAAAATAGGCAATTATATATACAAACAGAAAAGTCAGTGCTTGCTTTCTGATACTTATATTTGGAACATTATTAAAGAGCAGATTGAACAAGCTATGTCATCCATGATATATTATTTTTCTAATTTTTCAATATATCAAATGGTATAAGACTCCTATAAAACGTTTAAAACATCACAGATTTTAGAAGAGAGTAAGAATTGTCTTCGGTATTATTTCTATGAGGAAACAAAGGAACAAAATCCCAAACACCTTACTTTTCTTATTCACTTGCATATATATTCAAAAAGGAATTTAATTGTTGCCCAGAAGTCGGTCAACTTTATTCCATGTGCCTTTTCGGATTATTTCTTACTGTGTCTAGATCTGACTTTTTAAAGATCAGGTACGAATACAGGTTTTCTAGGTCCTGAGTTCCTATATTTTTTTTCATGAAGGCTGAAAACAAGCCCCTACACATTGGCAATGTGTTCTGATTCTAACTAGCCACAGCCTTCAATCACTGATCACACCTATTAAAACTCTCTTTGTAGCCCTTACAACATCCTGCAACAATTCAAAGAGCTGTTTAAGGAAAAGTCATAGGATAGAGCAAAGCTAAATTGACATATCTGTGATACTTCAGATGCCCCACAGCATGGCTAATATTAATTTGTTTTCTTTGGCTAGGTAAGCACTGCCAAAACACATTATATATGGCATGTAGTTCCAATCAAAATGATGAAAAGAAGATGTGCATTTCTGTCTCACTCTAAACTTGAAAAGACACAGAATAAGTGAGATAGCAGCTTGCAAACAAATACAAATGTTTTTCCCATTTTCTCAGGTGGATTCAACAAATAATGTTTCATTTATTTCAGTGGCTTGCATCCAAAACTACCACACAGGTGGAGGAATTATCCTATATGTGGATGTTACTGGTTGCCCATCTATCTGTGCCCTTCCTTTATGGATTTCAGAGGCATTCCTGATCAATCCTCTCCTTATACAAACACAGCATCTTATATAATAAGTAATTTGGGTCAGTGTTCATATAATTTCCAAGTATTTATGCTTACAAAAAGTCAATCTTTTAGATTAATCTTCAGTTTGACGAATGTATTGTACTTCAGCTTGGATAAAGAACAGACTTACTTAATCTCATATATTTTGGTTAGGCATAAAAAAGGGTCCCTTGGACTAAGTTGCCATAAATAGCTACCACAATTTAAGCTCCATAAGCAAACATGCATAATTATGAAGTAATAATATCTATATTAATAAATTATTTGTGGAAAAAGAGCCTCTGATTTGAAAAATCTGAAACTTGACATTCAAAGTCAAAAGTGTGTGGACAAAGCTTTATTTGCACATGATAATAAGTGAACAGATTAACAAACTAGTATATTTTCTTCTTCAAGACATGATTTTCAATACAAACTTCAGTGAGAGACAATTAAAACTCCAATTCAATAGATGTCTTATGCCAGAACTGCAAATAAAAGAGAAAATCATAATGCAGAAGTCTAATATACCCCCAAGCACACAAGACGTATGTGTGGTGTGTATGTGTATTACAATTACACACGCACACATATTCTCTGTGGTATGTAAGCACATACACATTCAAAAGTAATTAGCAACAGAATAAAGCAGAAAACTTAAGTAACAATAATACAACAAAAATACAAAATCTAGGCAAAAAAATTATTTTAGGAAATTAAAATAAATTATAGAAATAAGCCTATGTTTAAACAACAGACAATAGCTGTTTCATGTGTTTCCAATTAGAATTGAAACAGTGTTACAAAATATTCTTTAGGGTCTACATGTTATTTGAATAAATCAAACTCTTGAGCTCTTATTTCCTAGTATAAAGTTTAATTGTAAATTTGGTGTTTTAGAACCTACATTTGTTCTTTTTGTTTTTTTACAAAGTATTTAGAGTTTAGGCGTACAGTAAAAAAATACAATTTTATAGTTTAATTTTAATTACACTTTACAATTTGGAGAAATGTAAGCAAAATCTTACAGTTGATTTTCTTTAGAATATGAAAACAGTAAAAGCCAATATGTATCAGAATATTAACAAAAATTTTTTGTTAAAAAAGGGATTTTCAATTTTCCTTTAGACCAATGTTTCTAATATTAAACTAATTGCACATTGGAAAAGTGATGCCTTTTATTATATCTAGAAAGAGCAAAGATAAATATCCTAAATTTTGTTGTACAAAATAATGTGAAAATAACTGAATCTGGATTACCTATCTAAAGGAATGCACCAACAATTGGAAACAAAGAAAGACAGAATCAGGATAATCTAATATCTACATTGTTCTTGCAGAGTTTATTTTTTTAAGATAAAAAAGTTTCAAAAAATGTTTGCACACGCACTCTGTTTATAACACACAAATATAGGCAAACAGATATAACAGTGAAACATGCACAGAGCAAGCAGCCACATGCTTATGCAACCATTATCAGCTGCGATAAAATGTGGAATTGTTTTATATCAATTTAAATAGATGCTGATATGCCTCAGCCAAGTAAAACTGGAATTCAAGGGAGACAGAAGGAGAATTGGTTCCCAAACGATGGCAAAACTTGTATAATGGAGATGTCAGACTAACAGGGATTGCTGGTTGTCATTCCAGCGCTATCAAACATGTACATATGAGTATGATTTGAGACAGAGAAGTTAAATATTTCACTGTCAAAGAATGTCAAGAACTGCAATTCATTTCCCTCTCTCTCTCTCATGTGCTCTAGGACAATGACAATTTAATACAAGGCCAATGAATGTAAAAGAGATAAAAACCAAACCAGCCTAGCATAATCACAGATTTCCTCTTGAGAGCTTGCTAGGGCTAGAAAGAACTAGACAGAGAGCAATATGTTTTTGTCTCTAGTGTGTATGCTATAAAGCAAAATCCAAACTATATGGAAAATAATCAAGTTGTTTTAAGCTTCTAGAGGAGCGTATCCAATTTACTTTAGATATCTTATCTTAACATTCAGCATTTTTGCTGATTGGTAACAGGCTAACAATATTCATAAGAGGGCATTCATTTAAGACTGTCAATAAATATTAGTGCTGTTCATTTCTATTTGTTTTTGCACCAAGACAAAGGTCACTGTGCATCAGAAA
Organism: Pseudonaja textilis; assembly: GCF_049901715.1. Classification (NCBI taxonomy): domain Eukaryota; kingdom Metazoa; phylum Chordata; class Lepidosauria; order Squamata; family Elapidae; genus Pseudonaja; species Pseudonaja textilis. The sequence continues at coordinate 48,564,422 of NC_141990.1, forward strand.
TGTTCAATACCAGGACATTTGCCAAGCTATTTGTGTGCTGTTATTTAAACAACACAAACCAAACCAAACCTTGTGTTATAAGAATGCAACACAATTAGGCTCGGTTTTGAGAAGTGGCTTCAAGAATTACAAAGATAATCACAAGCAAGTTATCTTCTATGTTTGATGTACAGTTCCATGTGTTTTTAAATAATTGCAAAAGTGAGGTTTGGCTAATGAGGCAGCCCTTATCTGTCCTCAGCACTCTAAGCAGAAGCATTATTTTCCTGAAGGCTTAATATGTTTTTTTTTCCTTCCAGTGCACAAAATGTTGTCCAAAGTAACTTCAGATTCAGATGAAAAGAATAAAAAATTATGTCCTAATTTATGATGGTCATGAAATAAAGAAAAGACAGGAAGGGGGGGGGTCAGCTTATACTGATTGTATTATTTTTTTAAAAAATAAAATAAACATGTATTGAGCTCTTCCTTCTTGCCTGACATACTTTCACACAACTATTCAAGAATGCTGCTTTTATTAATGTTATTTTCAAAAGCATCAATTTATCAATTTTCCAATTTTTTTAAAAAAATCTTAAGAAAAAAAATTAAACTATGTCAGGGAAGGGAAGAAAATAACAGTGAAAGAAAATGATCATCCATTCAAGAGAATTAATGAATATCCACAAGGGCTTTGCTAATAACACAGGTTAATTACTGCTGGAACACACTAGGCTCAGTAAATAAAAGAAAAGAACCATAAACACATTAAAATGACTTTGGGAAAAAAAGGTTAGGCCTAGCAAATAAAAAAGCTGTCAGATATTTCAGCACCAGCTTTTGCACTTTTGTCAGCTGCAAAAATTTTGCAGGCAACATGTATGAAAAACAGAAACTCAAAGTTGGGAGTTTTGTAATGAGTCTATAACAAGGTCTATTTAAGTAGACATATAAGGATCCATTTTGAAAAGCCCTCCAAAAAAATCTCACTTAGACAATTGCCATGCTAATATCTTACAGAATTACAATACATATTTAGATTTTAAGACAATGATTTTTAAAGTAATTTTTCATGTATAAGAGTTACATATTATATTAACAGATCGGCAGAAATTGTGTCACCTATATTAGAGAGATTTTATGTAAGGAGAGGTGACAAAACAGTTTTAACTTTCTCTTCACTTAATTACCCCTCTGTGCCAAATATTGTTCCTCTTTCTTGATCAAATTTTAAGATCACTACAGCAAAGGAGGGGATATTAAAACAAAAACAAAGAACCTTTAATAACTATTTAAATAATATTAAAGCAAGAAAAAAACCTATACAGCAGCTCTCAAATTAATACCATTTTAAAAACTAAATGTGCTAAAATCTGTGCACAGTTTTTGATTCCACGACTCTAAAGCATCTTTTGTCTCTTCAATTGTGACATCAGGGTTCACTATTGAAACCATCCGAAGTTTGTTGGCATCTGTGCATTTTATCTTCTTTACTGAAGACATTCACAGTTGCTTTGTTTCATTTTAGAACTGTTGCACTTTGGTAGTGTGATAGAAATTGAGGATTCAAATTAATGAAAGGATCAAAGGAAAAGGTAACGTGCACACAGAGAATATATCTGAAGTCACAAGCCTATTTGCTTTTGTATGCTTAACATTCAGAGATCATGTTTAAATGTACTATACGAGATATCCCCGTGCCCTTTTTTGAATGTTTCAATTGTCTTTCCTTCTTCCAACAGCTGTGACAACTGTTAAAACAGTAAAATTAAGTCTGCTCTAGAAACCTTTAGCCAACATTACATTTTAATCAGAGGTTAGATGAGATTTTGTGTTATGATGAGTTTCATTTATAGTATTTAAAGTCACATACATATGCATACATCTGCACGTATAGCTGTTCCATTCTCTTATTAACTATTTTTTGAAATTATTTGTGTTTACTCTCTTCTTTTTCTGAAAAGGCAAACGTGAGGGCGGCAGATGGCTTTAAGTTTTTCATTCTTCAAATGTGGGCTACCTAGAATTTAAAATATGCTGTCTTTCTATCACTCCACATTCTGTAAGTATTCTAACAAACACCCCCTCCCCAATGCACACACAATAAAGCTCAAACTCTAGAAATATTCGGCTTCTTTATTTCATTCTTGTAGCTTAATTCATAGTTTGGTTTGTATAATGTACCACAAAGCCAAAGTACAATTACCAGCAACATTACTAGTGAGAGTCTGTGGTTTATTAATTGAGACACACATACACACATACACACATACACACAGAGGGAGAGACCGCTGTGCTCCTGGGCACTAGATAGCTCTGCCTGCCCACTGAACCACAGATCCGTCCGGAAGACTTTTAAAGGGGGGGCAGAGAGAAATGGAAGTAGACAGCTAATTGTTGCAAGGTGGGAGGAATAATAAGACCCTTCCACCAGAGCTAAAAAGGCATAGGCTCTGATTTCATTTAAATACATCTACTTTAAGAAGCTTATCAAAATTAATCATTCAAATTCGCTCTAAGAACCAAAATCAAGAAAGGTCTCTGAAAAAAGAGCATCTTCCTAACTTCAGAATCTCTCTCTTCCTCTCTCACCTATTCCACAGAAGAAGAAAAAAGCCAACCATTGCAAGTTGGAACAGTGACAACTGCACTCAGCCACAAATTAAGTCATTTTAAATCACACTGTACATCAACGGACTGATCTAGAAACTGCATTTCAATTACTATTCTAACATAATTTATTTACATTCTTCTGCAGATGAATAAGGAATCCTTTCTCTTTCTCTCCTTCCATGTATCCAAACATTATAGCACCCATTAGCATACTCTTTTTGTGTGTATCTATACATTTACCAATGTTCAAGACTCCTTTTACACACACCCCTCAAATTTGTGACTTACCAATTTAACATGCAGACACTAATGGCAGCTAGTAACCATATATCTAAAATACAGAGTCACTCCTGTGTATTGTCATGGTATGCATTCAGTCTAAGGCTGAGCCCCTTGCCAGCTTCTGCCGCGTCGGGTTTTTTAAGGCCAAAATTAAGTTTGCAGGCTCTCAAAGTTGTGAAGTGAAGCCCTGGTTTGGAAACCTTCTCCCCCTTTGGTTTATTAGTTCAGATATCTGAGAACATGCATGCAGTCAATAATATTAAATGTGTTAAATAGCCCAAATGTTTATTTTTATTTATACAAAATATTTTACTGGATAAGGTTGCATTAAAAAATAATAGCTGCTTTTAAATTCCAGTCAAAAGCAAACAAAGCTCACACTGGCTTTAGAAGTGGCACACGCACACACACATATGCACAGACACCCCTACCTTTGCTACTTAATGGACCTATTTATCAGTAAATGACTGGAGCCTTACATTAAACCTTAATTACAGAGCACTATCCTTAAAGTGGGATTAAACTCTTGAGCTGGTCCCCCACTCCCAACCGGGCTTGGCAAGAAACCTCAGAAAGAGGAAAGATCAAAAGATTACATAAATCTTGTTTTAGACCGGAGCTTTCTTCCACTCTTCCACTCATTTCAGGCAGGAGAAGGGAAGGAAATGTATCTTTCTCAGAGATCTGCTGAAACAATTCACTCTGTCTTTGGGCCAAGCCAAGTGCCTATTCTTAGTACCTGAATAAGAAATGATTGTCACTCGCACAGCTGTTTTACTGACAGCCACGCCGCTCCCCACTCAAAAGGTAACGTTGTCGAGAAAAGAAGAAGGAAAAAACAACAACACACACACACACAATTCCTCCACTTACTGAATTAGCAGATAAAGCACAGCACAAAAGAGACAAGACGAACACATACAGCTCTACTCATGCACGCAAGACGCCAGGAGGCATTACCTGAAAGCGGCTTTTCACGTTGTTTATATATAGATATATATTTATTATTACTTCCCTCCCCACCATTAGGAAGAAGGAAAAAGTGCGGGGTGGGGGGAGATAAGAAAGGAAAGCGGGAGGGGGGGTATAAGAAGAATGGTAGGTACCTACTCTTCTTCGTAGTGCAAGGAAAAAGATTCAGGAAGGCAAAGTTCTACCGAATCCATGTGCGCTCGGCAACCATTATTTGTGCACCCCAGCTATAAATCAAAGTTTCCTTGACACAGGCACAGTGCAATTAACACAAATGTTCTCCTGGTGACAAGCCTATGGGCACAGCCAGTTGGGACCAAAAGCTCACACGCTCCTAATCAAGGACTTAAAGCCCCGATTGGAGCTTATAAATATGAAGTAGGGCTTTACATATGCATTCCCTCTGGCCCAGACAGAAACGCGATTGGTAGGGCGTCGGCCAATCAGCGCCGGCAAGGAGCAGAGGCTGCACAGATTGAGCGCCGCTCCGCAGGTACAGACGGGCGGAGGGGATTGGAAGGGGACGGAGCAGGCGAAGCGGGCGGGGTGGGGGGAGAGGGAGAGAGAGAGAGAGAGAAAGGGAAAGCGACAACTGAGAACGCGCCGCAGACCTAAAAGACGCAGCGCCTTAAAAAAAAAAAAAGTGGTTTGCAAAGCAACCCCGGCGCGGTTTCAACTCTTAACGGGGGGAAGTGGGGGTAGACCGGGTCTTGGGCAGGAAGGTGTACAGCCTCGGGTTTTTTATTATTATTATTATTTAAAGAAGATATCGTCATAAGGTATAATTTTGTACTGCTCTTCTCTTCCCTTCTCTCCCTCCCCCTTTTTGTGTCTCCTGCATGTGTGCGTGGGGTGTGTGTTGTGCGCGGCCAACTCGGGATGGTCTGTTTGAACCACTCTATCCATTCCGGGTTCACTCGGGGAGAGTAGACTTACTTGGAAAGGTGGGAGACAGGTAGAACAAATCCCCCACCCCACCCCCAAACTTAGTGACACTTCCTTCTGAGGAAGTCTGCATACGTTGCAGGTAGCTCCCGGACATATTTCTGTATAAACAGGTCTGACTTGCTCGTCTGTTGACTTAAGGAAGCATGGCTAAGATCGGACCGTTAATTTTTGTCCTCCCCACCCCAGCCCAATATAATTCACTTCCATTCTATTTCACCTTTCTGAATAGCAGGTTGAGGAATCTAAATAAGTTTACATTACTGACTTTATAAACATAAGGTTGGCAGTGTTTGCATTTCAGCACTTTTGTGTGTGTGTGTGTGTGTTTTTACAAAAAGTGTGATAAAGAACTTGAGAGAAATTAATGTTTGAAAGCAAACCTAGAAATGGGTGCAATGCATGAAGGGGCAAACTGATATACTGCTGGGTGGATGTAGACCCATAGCATATAAACATCATGCAAGATACAACAGGTATATTTTAATTGAAATAATAATAGACCCACTGTGTTTTGAACAATTAATTCTTTGGATATTAACTGTCTTAAACCCCACTGATTACTTCCAGGAAGACAGTAGATAAGACTTTTCAGCAGTGTTAAAATTCAGTGCTGTGTAGCTTTAACAGAAGTGCCACTAAAAGTCAAGATTCAAATCCAATTCTGAATAAATGAATAAATTTGATTGTCTTAATTGTAGACATTTACAAACATGCACCCCACACACACACACACACAAAATCAAGGATCAACATGGATGTAAATATGTTACATGATTTACATCCATCTGCAAAATTACCCAACCTTCTAATTCCCCACTTCTGGCTGCCTTATGCCAGAGCTGATGACCTTCTTCTCTGAATACACTAATGATGTAAATAGTGTAAATATTGGCCAACACTACCCGTTTTCTAAGAATCTGCAAAAATGAAGGGATGGGGAAAGAATTTGTATTCTGAAAGTGTCATTAAAAATTAAATATAGCATAATTATTCTAAAGCAAGAGTTCTTTATATTTATAAAAATATCTCATACCTGGTGATCAAATAATTATTTTAATCCTGGAAAATACTTTGTCACTAAATCAGCCGAATTGATCCTCCCTCTCTCCCCCCTCTCCCTCCCTCTCTCCCCCCTCCCTCCCCCCTCCCTCCCCTCCTTCCCTCTCTCCCTCCTTCCCTCCCTCCCTCTTTCTCTCTCTCTCCTCCCTCCCTCCCTCCCTCCCCGTGAAGCACTCTGATGAAAATAACCTATTTTTTAGATCAAAACTAATCAGTGCACCTCCTCTAACTGCAATAATGACATTCACAAATGGGAATACAACAGCTGTTTCCAAATCTATTTGATGGTTTGCTTTTCACGATAGTGAAATGACAGACAAGAAGACAAGTATTTGTAAAAGCACAGGACATGTTTGCCTCTCTTTGTTTTATTGAGCTTTGTAGCCTGTGAGATCTTTATCCTATGGACAGTTTCAAGTCTGCTTTTCATACATGCAGAAAATGCAAGTATTGGGAGGGGATCAGAAATACACATGGCAAAACTAGAGTATCCACCATTAATAGAAAAGCAGGTAATAAAATCTTTATTACCAGCAGCATTTTTGCTACGTACGGAGACTCTAATTAAGATGTAAATTTTGATTTTGAGCAGTGAGACAAAACCATGCTACAGATATACTAAGCAAGTCTCTCCATGCTATATAAATGAAGCACCTTGAACATCATTTGAAGCATTTTAATGAAAAGAATGACTTTGTAACATGGATACTGTTTGTCTTCATATCAATTACAATAAACATCATAAACTTTTGCAAAATAAGGATGCACTATCCTGTACCATGGTGTAGGCTTATTCCTTGGATTCTAATATATATATATATATATATTGGTTTTCACACACACACACACACACACAAATCCTCATAATATATACCACAATGTGACATCATACTCATTAAACTGAAGTGAGAAATACAAATTTACCTCATATGTTTATTATAATCTGCTGTGAATAGTCTTTAAATTGCTGTTTTGTTTTGTGCTCCCCACCCCTCACAGCTCAGCTTTCATTGTCTACAGTCCTTTTGCTCATCCATATCATTTTGTGTCTTCCCTGTCACCAAATTAACTATTGCTATCTTTCGGCCAGACACCTTACAGACATGGATCTTCACTGAGGGTAGTGCTGCTTAGGGGAACACAATCATAGTATTATAATTTATGCATTCATGAAAGGCAATTGGTCTTCTCCCCTGAGACTTAAAATGTCACCTCTAGTAGACCTGGGCCTGGAATTTCAACAGCATTCTTCAACTTGGGTATGCTGGTTACAGTTCAGTTATTTTATTAAAAGAGAAAATAAATGAGGCAAGTTAGAATCTATTATTACAGCTCCCTTTTTTTCCTCTCAAAAGAATGCTTGAGAAGGAAAGAGTTGTGAAAATAAAATCAAGGTGAATGCTTATTTCATAATCTCTAGGTTATGGAAAATACAACACAGAATAGTGCATGCATTCACCTTTTCTTCTTGCTCTTTGCCAGAGGTTGCAATATAAAATCTCACCCCAAAAGCCTGCACAAAACAATAGTTATAGAATCAGGCCTGGGGAGGTTGAAATAAGTCAGTAAGTACTCTGAATGGAACATATATCTTCACATCTCTTCTATCTTTATCAGGATGCTCATGTAAGATACCGTGCATCTTCAAACAGGAAAGTGAATTTGTAAAGTAAATATATATTTTTATTGATGCTTGTATCCTCAAAGGATATTATAGTCTTTTTATACCAGCTAATCCTATCTTTTTAATTACATTTGAAAAAAAACTTAAACTGATTTTTGATTATATGACATTAATCAGAATAACACAGTTGTTATAGCTAGCTTTAAATATGATAAGGTTAGATGGAAACATGTCAGAGAATGGTATTTTTAAAATACTATTTCTGAATTAAAAAGGGCTTATGTGCTTCTTTATAAAGGCCCAACACATAACCAAATCCCGTATTCATTTATTTGCAAGTATATATTGTGCCAGCTTTTTAAAGAAGTTGAATGAAATGTTTGTTATAAAACCACATTTCCTTCAGAATGTACAGCATATCACTGGTTACAATATACTTTGTACACACACACACACACATTTACAAAGGAAGTGACAAGCTTACTCTTTGAATTTCTTTTCATGCTAGCCTACTCTTCAGTAAATGGTAGTAGATTACTACTTTAGAACCATCTGCTGCTTTCATTTATATTTAGCAGAAGTAATGACCACCCTGCCTGAATTTTAGACAAGCCACAACACTCAAAACTGCTTTTCAATATAAGTGATACTTAAGCATACATATGCATACATATACATGTAATTCCCCAAACAGCCTTTTTATCCTTTTAGATCAAAAACACAAAGTTTCTCCAAAATAACATCACAATAATTTTATCCTATCAGCACAGTACAGTGAATGAACCACTAGCATCCTGCATCAGTGATTATTCAGGTCTGGCAATCTCTGTTTAAATTGCACAGTACAGAGTCTATATATGGTTCACCTTAAAATCCTGGCTATAGTCTTTTGTAGAAAGTATAAATGGGAAAAGGTTTTAAGTGTAATACAAAACCCATACTCTCTCCCTCTTTATGAAACTCTTCTGGCACATGTTTTCCTTGGAGAGCCACATGGTGTTACTGTCTAAATAAGCCACGGCAAAGATGATTGAGGGAATTCAATCACTCTTTAATTAATACAGGATTATTTCACTTGCATTTTGTGGAGCTAATAATACGAGGTGGAATGTCAGTAAAAATTAAATCGTAAACTAGTGGAGGGCCAAGGGAGCAGCTCACTTTCGTTATGGAGTTTTCCCACTAGATATTGTGAAAAATCTTACAGCTATTTACATTGGTAATGCTGTTCCATGGAACAGTAAAAGATTTCAAGAATCTGAATGGCACAGGCATATATCACAGAACAAGTGAACATTTTCAGATTATCTATTAATAAGTGAATTGAGGCAAGTTGTTTCCTGAATGTTAAAGGACCACATGTTAAATCGAGAAGTACACTCAAGGTCAGCACTGCATTTTGGACTATCTCAGTCTCTGTGATATTATGGTAATCATATTTAAAATATTCGTGGAGAAAGAACAAATTAGGCTTTTCACTAGAACGATTATTATGATAACAATTCTGTGGCAACAAATTCATATTGCTTTCTTTCCCACAGTAAATTACAACCCCTTATTGGGCTTGTGGTGCTTCTAAATAGGGTGAGTACAATCCTTCATTTGCCTTGCTTTCTTTAGAGGAAATATATTCAAAGGGAAAGTACGATAGATATACAGACAGACAGACAGACAGACAGACAATGTAGTTTAGATGAAAACATTCTAGTTCATACAGAAATCAGAAAAAGTTAACCTCACATAAGCTGCTAATGTGAAATAAGATGAGAACTGTAAACCTAAGCAATTATGGGACAAGATTAGAGGGCTGTTGTTCCCTTTTCCCTCCAGAGCTTCCTACCTAACTGGAAGCTCAAGGCACTAAAAATAGAAAGACGATGGAGTGCAAATATTTCCCCAGTGAAAACACCAATAATCTTTACTGTGAGTTGACATGAATTGCTTGTTACACTGCCCTAGGATATCATGACCTGAAGCAACAATGTATGCACACATACACAAAGACATACATACAAAGTTTCTCAACATCTCTCCAAAGCCATGGAAATACATTTGTATATGCACATTTACAGTATCCAAATAGAATCAGACTTTTAGCTAATACCTATTCAACAAATCCATGACTTGGAGCCCGCCAGGTATTCCCTTCCCCGTTCAGAATGCCTTTACTCACTCTCTCTAGTGTTTTTATTATTAACATTATTGTTATTATTATAGTTCAAGAATAAGCTAATTCACTAGAGACTTAACCCCTGAAGCACTAAATTTCTTCACATCTACTAAAGACACAGATTTGTTGTTACCTCTAGCAATATCCCAAGAAAATGAGTGATGGTGGTGTCATATTACCATATTAATGACTTAATTTATTGTGACATCAGGGGTGGGATGCTACCAGTTCCTCCCGGTTCTATAGAAGAGCAGCTGACACGGAACTGGTTCAGTGTTTAGCCCACCCACCTGCCCGGGCTCTAGGCTATCCTTTATTCTCTGCTTTTCCCTCCTCAGCTGCTTTATGCAGCACAGCTGAGGTTGAAAAAGCAGGAAATGAGGATTTTCATGCAGCGCTTGTCAGCTGTCCAGGCAGCACAGCTGATGATTTTTTGCAAATGCTGCACACACGTGTGTTATGATCACTCCACTGGCTGGCCCCTCCCCTCCCTGCCTACTCACTCCTTACCTGGCATGTGAGCCATCCAAATTGCCTGATTTGGTAAGTTGCTATTTTTCTTTCCCCCGCCCCCAACCATCAGCTGTTCTGCTCTGCCAGGAGATTTAGATTAGCTAGAAAGCAGGAAATCATTGGATTTCTTGCTTTCTAGCTAATCTAAAAGCAGAACCAAACCTTCCTTAGGACTGAAGCTTCTACTTTTCAGTGCAGACTCGGGTAGCTGATTGCAGATAGATAGATCTCTAAGTGAATCTGTGATTCTGTGAGCAACTTAATATGTCTGCCTGCTTTGCCTGCTTTTGGGTAAAAGTTGCTTTTAAAAAAAATAAAAAAATATCAATATTTCCATACATGGCGTGTTGTGAATTAATTTTGTGAGTTTGCTTGCTAGCAAATTTTATCAGTTTGCTTGCAAGCTAATTTTATGTGACAGACTCAGGTTGCCAATTGCAGAAAGATAGATCTCTAAGTGAATCTTTAATTCTTTGAGCAACTCAATCTGCCTGCCTGCTTTGCTTGCTTTTGGGTAAAAGTTGATCTTTTTTAAAAAAAAATCAATATTTACATAAATATAATATTTACATACAAGCCATGTCCACCCAGTCATATGACCACCAAGCCACACCCACAAATTAGGCCACACCCACAAACCAGTTGTTAAGAAATCCACCCCTGTGTTACATCCAGGGAATGGGCACCTACAAAGATTTACAAACAAGTCATTAAACTACATAGAAATGTATATTCCCATTTCCTAATAAGCTTGTCACCAGGATCAGACTGGAAACATTTTCACTTACCTTCTAGTTCTAGTTCTATATAATAATCCCCCGTGTCATGCAATTATTCTTTTTTATTAGTTGAATTCCCAAGATAAAGTATAACTGAAATGATAAGATTTTTATAACATGTTACTACTTGGTACTTTTCATGTTTCTTGACTTGAACACATAGCAGGTTGAATTGTTGGACAGTGCAAACTTCTTAGTATGATCATCCCTGCATCCAAGACAGAATTCTTCCTTCAATAGCCTTTTCAGATTATCTAACATCAGAGACTAGTATCAAAACAACTTTTTAAAGCTGGGAGGTATGTTTGAATGTTATCTGTAATGTTGAGTGCTAAACATTATATATAATAGATTAAATATAGTTGATCCATGTTTTCAAAATAGTTTACTTGCATCCAACAGTGTGTAATGGTTCTAGGATTCTGGGATTCTGGGATTAGGGTTCTTTTTTATTTCTCATAAACTAAAATTAGACAACTTCCTCTGTTATAAGAGGAAAGTTTCTCTATTCAGTCAGACCAAGTGTCAGACCAACAGTTCACCATCTTCTTTTCCAGATCAATTCTCACATTAAAGCAGAAGAATGGAAGACTTTCTTAGTTCAAGGGTCCAATTAGAAATAGTTCCAATGTTTCAGAATAAAATACAAAGTGCACGTCTCAAGGTGGTTAGCTATCGCAGAAACAATTATAGACACTTCCACTATTTTATCAAAAAATATCTGCAGGGCTCCCCAAAACAGCAACTGAAAACTCAAGGGAAGAGCAATTTTAAAATGCAACTTAAAATTTTTCTTAAAAATAAGAATAGGCATCATATAAAAATCATAGTCCTGTGCATGTTTATTCAGAAGTACATTTGAGAAGCAATTTAAAATCCAGCCTAATCCACATTTACCCAGAAATAAGATCAAGTATCATATGAAAATCCCTGGCTTGTAACAGTGAGAAGTAATATCCTATCATAGTGTGCTTATTTGGAAATAACAGTGAAAAGGAATTCAAAATCCCCAAATAATTACGGAAGCAGGAGCACTTAATATTGATTGCTGTACCAAATACCAAGAAGCCACTGCCACTTAGGAGGTGCAGAGCACTTCAGCAGATGCAAATTGATCTGGCAATCTCCACTTTAAAGATCTAAGGGTTCTTTAACATTCAAAGACAACAAAGCCACTCCAGAGAAATAGATCCACTCCGGAGATTAACAAAGATTCAGCAACTTTTTGGTCTCTGAAGTACATGAAGCAGCAGAGAAGTACAATACTTCATGAAATATATGCAGCACAGATCTTGTAAGGTATCCAGAATTAACAAGTCACATTGTAGGAACTGTGTAAACAGGAAAATAGATGTAACAAACATTTTTTTTGAAAAGATACAGTATTCCCAAGAGACACCAGAATGACAGGATAAGAGTGGGATTACAGAAAGGGACTATGTATGGTAATTCTCCCTTATATGGGTTGGGACTCCAGAGAGATCTTTGGCCTAAATACCCTTCCCATACTTTTCAAAGTCTTCCAGGTGCTCTCATTTCTTTTTTATTTGCTTCTCTATAATGTGTTGCCCATGTACCAAAAACAGAAGTTGAATCGTGTGGATTTGAGGCAGAATACATTCTTTAGACTGTGAAAAAAACCAGAATTATCTCCTTGCACTCCTGTTATTCACATCACTTCTTAGTATCAACTAAGAAATTAATATTAATGGATAAAATCTGTTTTCATACAGGACTTTTAATATGTCAGACAAAAATGATGTAGATAACACTTTTTCCTATTTTAATTTGTAACTAATCCAATAAACATCTTTATATTTTAAAAATCACATTAGCAAAAATGATTAAATGAAACAATATAATTTGATCTTTTGTGGCTAGATATTTACATTATTATTTCCATCGATCAGCTTGTTAATCTTATTATTTAATGGCAATTAAGAGAATTAGTTTTATGTGTCAAACATGTCATATGCCTACTACTTTGGGAAATAAACTATTAGTTTCTATCATTATGAATTCCCAGGTTCTTTCTTATTTATCAATATCTATCTATCTCTATAATCTACAGTTATCTATCTGTCTATCTATCTATCTATCTATCTATCTATCTATCTATCTATCTCTATCTAAAAAACAATTGCTACCAACCTGCCTTCCATTGAGGACCTGTATACTGCATGAGTCAAAAAGAGGGCTGTGAAAATATCTACAGACCCTCTCACATCCTGGACATAAATTGTTTCAACTCTCAAAACAAGACTATAGGGCACTGCACACCAGAACAACTAAACACAAGGACAGTTTTTTCCCCCAAATGCTATCACTCTGCTGAACAACTAATTCCCACAACACTATCAAATTATTTACTAAGACTATATTACTGTTATTCTTCTCATCCTTCCTAGTACCTATCTCCTCCCACTTATGACTATAAATATGTTGCTTATATCTTTACAATTTATATTGTTTTATTTGTTTCCTGGTATGATTTGATTGCTTATTAGTGTTGATGAATATATTTTTTTAGTTTTTCTTTATGTATGCTGAGAGCATATACACCAAAGACAAATTCCTTGGGTGTCCAATCACACTTGGCCAATAAAGAATTCTCTTCTCTTCTATTATCTGTCTTCTACATTTTCAGATGTTTATGAAGATGATATGACTTTCAAAATCAAAAACAAAAATAGTAAAAAATAAGTAGCATTGTCAAAAATATTATTAAAAGATTTTCAGAGGTAAAAACATTAATGATCTTAAGAATGTTCCTGTTTTTAATCAAGAGATGCTACAATTAATGGAAAAAAATACCTGTATCCATCCTAGGAATGACCACAAAGAGGGATCAGAACATGAAGTATGGAGACTGGGACCATGTGATGAAAGTCCTGTTTCTTTTTATAAGTTGTGGAACATGTTAAAAAAGAGATAGCATTTCAATGCTGAAGTTGCTGAAACAATGTGACTTTTTTTAAACTCTTTTCTCTCACAGATGCATCTGATCGAAGTTGAACATGGATGTAAGTATTAAGACAAAATGTTACCTTATGCAGTTGACCTCTTTCAAATATATAAACCATATTAAGTGTTTTTTTTTAAAAAAATATTTCAAATTCTAGCCAGGGCCAACCAAACCTCAAAATCCAAACAATATGGCAAATTGATAAATGTCCTTCCTTTAAGGATAAAATCAAAGCTATTGCCTTTCAAACTCTTTCGTGTAGCTACATATTAGAGAAACTGTAGTCATGTATCAATATACTACTGTATTCCTTCCCTTTAGTGTTCTGTTTGTTTCCATGTTCCTTCAACTTAATATCATCAATCAAAAGAGACCTTTCTTAAGCTATGTCATCATCAACTCTCAATTGCCCAACCCACAATATCTTTCTTGGATAAAATTAGAGGTTGATTTTAAAATGCAAACCATTAGCCTTTTGACATAGTGGCAACAGAAACTGTCTGCCTTTTTTTCTACATATACCAAAAATTGACTAGTATGAATACAACACATAAAACATGAATAAAATTTGGTGGAATTTCCAGAAGTAATTGAACTTAAAACCATGCTTTGTATGTTATACATCTCTAAAGGTGTGCTGGCCAACTACTTGATACAATTTCAGCAAAAATATAAACAACACAGTTGATTTTTCAAGGAATTGTAACTTCACATTTTCAGTTTAAGTGTTATTTTTAATTCTATTGATTTTTTTAACTGTGAAATTGAAATGTTTTATTTAAATGTAATTTGAAAAACTGTCCCATACATAACTATTGCAAAAATGACTGTCAAGATCCATGCTATACTTTAAAATATTATTTCACAGTATCCATTACCATGTTCTGAGAAATTAGTTCAAATGTCAGAATTACCTTGCTTGACTAATATGAAGATAATATAGATATAACTTAGCAGAGAGCATTAAACAATTTGTGAGCATTTTTTTTTCATTTATCATCTTATTCTTTTTCCCTTTCAGTTCTGTCATTTGATGAGCATCCTTATCTTTAAAAAAATATTGACAATTTCTACATAAACTATTTATGGAGATATGGTAATAACTGTAACTGTAAAGCAATGCACGCACCTTGTGACCTTCTGGGTCTGTTTTATTTGGAGAACAGTTCTAAGCAATGGCCTGATCACAGTGGCCACCTGATCACAGTGGCCCATGCTGAGGTATCACGAGTCCTCCTACATTTATTAACAGAGTAGCTTTCCTATTCCTGTTCTTGTTGGAATTAAATTCTTAAAAACTTTTTTCTTTTCCACATTCAGCCAGTGAAGCAGCAGAGATCCAAGTTGAAAGGGTTGTCTTGCCATTTTTTTCTTGACTTACATGGTACTGTTTCTTTATTTTCCCTGTAGACATATTTGCAGATCAGGCTTACAGCTACACTTAGGTTGGGTTTCTGACCTTAGTTAAGCTACTGTATCCCTGCTGAAGTACAGCCCTTTAGGTCATAGACTTGCTATTATTCTGTGGTTAATAGACCCGATCAGGGTACACATTAGAAAGAATTTGGCTATAGTCCTATCCCTAGTTTTAAATGTAGAGGTAACTTACACAAAAGGTCTACTGATTAATGAGGAACAAACAGGGAAGGAAGGAAGGAAGGAAGGAAGGAAGGAAGGAAGGAAGGAAGGAAGGAAGGATTTCCAGCATAGTGGAGTGGATATACTCTTCATATAGCACTCTGCAGATTGTACAACTAAAATCATTACCATTTAAAATCATTACCATTTAAAAATCATGGCATCTTGTGACAAAGGTTCGTTTCAATCCTATATCCTGGGAAAACAAATATTGACAATTACGAGAATTTTCTTACACATAAGAATCCTGTTGGAGAAAATGACAGTGCCAGGCTCACTCTCCTGTCCTCTCCACCCACAACTACAGTACCCTAACCCCTTGTGTCACATTTGCATTTCTATTCAACTGAACTGCCTGACAATGAGGCAAATGGTTTTGCCTTATCTGTACAATTCTGGACAACGGAGATTTCTATGCCATACAAAAGAACAGCCTTACCATTCAGCATTTCAACAGTTTCTACTGAAGTCCATCAATATACCTTAGGGAATCCTGCCTTATAAATACGTTTCCTTGATAAATTATTCACCCCCCCCCCACACACACACATTAATTGTAAAAATGAAGGAAGGGAATGAAGTAAAAAGAGAATCTCCTGGGAGACAAAACTCCCAGAATTAATTCTGTACTTTGGAAATATACAGTCTATTGTATATCTGTAATATAATTGAATAAACAACGTGTAGAGGTCGAGGTGCAGAAAATGTTTTATTTTGAACTCAGAATAAAATTGACCCTCTTGAAGTATTTCATCAAAAGGACAAAATGATTCAAATTAGCTCCATTCTGACTGAACAAAACTGAAAAGAGGTTGTGAGTTTCATATTTATCAGAACAAAGCATGGCATTTTTCAACTGTTCCAGGTTTTGTAAACAGTGAAATATACTGCTCAGTTACACCAGTCTTGCTTTTTCCACCAGGGTTACAAGAATATTTGAGATGATGTTCTGTGCTGAATACTGCCTACCATTCAAATTCTTGAAAATATGGCCAAGAATAAGATTTTTAAAGCAATTTTAAAACATTAAAATACATCTAAATAAGAAGCTATGAGAACACAATTTTGTTCTCAATTATGAGAAAGGAATTTGTTATCACCTTCTCAAGAAAACAGAAAATAATTTCTAATTTCTTTAAACCGTTAAACCTCTTGGTCCCTTAGTCAAAGTTTGTAAGGACAAAGAAAGCAGCAAATTGATTTAGTTTCAATTAAAACATCACTTATATAATTTTTCTAACATTCTAGTTTTTTTCCCCTTGGTTAATTTTTCTATAGTTGCTAATATCACAATTATTTATTAAAATCAAAAAATATGTCTGCTGTTTCTTCCCCCATTCTGTTTGCACAAGCCCGTCAAAAAACAACAGTATTTTTATATGCTGATATTTTCGGTTGCATAGAAGGATGGCTGCTGACTACAAAAAACAGACCCGTTATTGCCTCTTAACAACATAGATTAATAAAACACAAGAGTACGCATATTACACATACATGCCAAAATGCAACAAGTCAGCCTGAAAATCAAAATTAACAAGATACAAGTGCACAAGACCATGCAAAAAGCTACGCAAACACTAAGGTTACATTAACCAAGCAACCAAATCAGCACTCTGCAATTAGTTTTTACAACCTCAGTAGCATTAGTAATACTTCTGAGTGAAGCACAGTTATGCACAACATAGGCACATACCTGTTTGCATTATTTATTGCAAAATAAAGGCATAATACAACATCCAGATAATTCACCCACAAACTTATGGTGTGAATCTAGCAATTTTTTAAAAAGTATGATGGATCTCTGCTGCTATATTTGTTAGGCAGGAAAAATGTTGGAAAACAGCACCTAACTGCAAACAACAGCACAGCTGAAGTGATTGGAATACTAAAAGCCATGCTGCTTTATAAGAGTCAAGTTTTGTTTAACATTTAGTACAAAATAGCGTCTTAATTAAAGACACTCTAACTTAATTTTTACAATGTACATTTGTTGAGTATTTGGAACACTTAAAATACTTTGCATCCAAAAATCTTAATAATTTCTAGCATTTCATTCCCATGTGCAAATTTTTTTTCAAATTTCAAATTAATTCCTTTAAAATTAACACCCTCTTACCAAAACTGACTTACGAGCCCCAGGCAAAGCAGTTTCCTTGGGCTCCTATGACAACTACTCACAGGAATAAAAATGTAAATGGTCGATAAAATTAAACATATATTTGCATGTTAGTATTAATAAAAAATGCAGTAAAATGTAATAAATATGTTGCTGTATTTGTATGATACAAGGTGCATTGAAGGGTTAACAGATTAGTATGGGGCCCCTATGCTCGTGGGGCCCATTAGACCCATGCATTAAGAAAGCCCTGCTTCTTACTGATATGTTAGTGAACCCAGATGAAATCTCCAAATGAGCTTGAGATTTCTATCTATTATATAAAAAGCTTACAATTTATAAAAAGCAAAAGAAGAGGAGAGTTCTCTATGCAATAGAATATATCTATAAAATTCAGAGGATGTCTTGACAATTTTTAGCAAGACTGAACCTATCAAACATAATTTGATGAAGTAAGTAGATTGTTTTAATAAATTACACCATAATAAGACAGGATCTGCTTTCTTTTATTAGATCCCATGGCTTTATGGGATGTGAGGGATCCTATGGCTGTCAAGGATTTGGAGAGCCATAAACCTCTAACTCTTATGCTATAGTATAACAGCTAATTTATACTAGTGTACTCATGACAAAAAAAGCAGTAAAGGAACATTCCAGTCCAGAGACTAAAGTGATTCCAAAGAAGGCATTTCCACTTTAATCAACCTTTCTTTGGTTAGACTAAAACATTTGTCCTGCCCTACATCAGTGGGACCAACTAGAGCAGAGGTCTCCAACCTTGGCAACTTTATGCCTGGCAGACTTCAACTCCCAGAATTCCCCAACCTGTTTTGCTGGGGAATTTTTCAACTAGGAGTTGAAGTCTGTCAGACTTAAAATTGCCAAGGTTGGAGACTCCTGAACTAGAAAGTGGATATGCCGCCTGTATTTAGTTGGTGGGCTCAGACCGCCATCAAAGGCTATCTTACACATGTTCAGCTGAAATTTATAATTACTTCACATGATCAAGAATTTTATCCAATAGAGGTTTAGATATAAGCATGGAAGATACTTTACAATTACAATTAGATTCTTTGTGAGAATCTCTAGAAAGAAGAATTAATGGAGGAAATCATAAATATTTAGGTTTATTTTTTACCTTTTTGGAATTTAGAATCATTGTTCTCAAACTACAATCTAGGGAATTGTGCAATTCTTCAGAAACCTGCTTTAGAATATTTATCAGTATGAAACCATAAATAGTCATAAACTTTCCTGGTTTATTAACCTAGTAATATGCAATAAGTAGAAAAAACTACAGAAGACAAAGTATGCCCATGACTATGAGAGGCCCTTCCTCTGTCATTTTCAAAAACTTATTTCCAATGTCTATTCTGTCCATCTTTTAGCAAAAAAAGTCAAGATATTTTTATAGTTTGGCTTTTTAATTTAGCCTCTGAATTTCTTGAACTAAGATTTTAATTATGTTTCCTTATTTTACTGCATTATTATCCACCTTACGCAGTAGTGCTGAAGAGAAAGATAGGATACAAATCTAATAAATAGTAATAGTAATAATTCTATTGTTGATGCTACAGTTCAACAGAATGTTCTTTGGGCTCTCTGAGAATTGAATCAACACCATCCACAGAACCAAGAAAACAATGAAGAATACATTTAAAAGCAATATCAACTTAACATAAATGTAAGCATCTAACAAACAACATTCCCAATAACTGAGCCAGGTTTTAATGGCCTTCTGCCAAGTAATCAGGTTAGGTCTATCCAGATCTCCAGAAGAGGTTGTTCCATAGGACAAGCATCATGACAAAGAAGGTATTTCCTAAGTCCCACAACATTGCAGGATGCCATTCTTTTTTGATAATTTGTGTTTAATGCTAAGAATCCAATATTAACTTGCAAAGTTCTCAAAAACTATATTTTTAGGAATATTACCTAAAATTGCTCCTTTGAAACTATGAGACAATCTATACACCGAAACCATCCTATCCATTTCAGTTTTAAATATTTTTTCTTTGTCAAAAGATGAACTGCTTATTAATTAATCAAATTAAATGCATAATTTGAATTAAAGTAACATCAGGGGACATATATAAGAGTTTTTAAGATGATGAATTGCACACTAACTATGTGTATGATGTATTTTTTGTTGATAGGTTGGCTTAGTTATGAATGGGTGCCATTTTCCATCTGCTGCTTTGCTAGCTTATTAACATTACAGTTTCAGTATTTCAGTTTTTAAGATATCATTCTAGTTTGCTTGTTTCATTTATTTTGTTCTCACTATGGCATCCAGAGGTTATCCCTTTTGTGTTCTTCTCTGTAGCTTTCTGTGACTGTTTACATGTTTATTCTGCATTTATATTCCATTTATCTTTGAAACATATAAATTTTAATATTGTATGTATATTTACAATTGCATGTGAATATTCTAATTTCTTTATATAATTACCTAAGGTAATTTCATACTTCTGTTTTCAGATATCTCATAATCAATCAAAGAAATGTGGATTTTCACTTTATTTTCATTCCTCTTCAATGATAATTGTTAGATAATTCTCAGAAATGTTTACTCTGAGTATTTTAATTATTTCACTCTGAACGGGGAAGTATAACATCAGATTTTTAAAATTGCATCTACAGTTTGAGTTTTAGTTCATTTAAAACTAAAAAATCTCACACTAAGGACTAGATATTGAGAACAAATCACTGACCCAAATTCTACCTTTAGCTGTTTTGCAATATGTGGGCTTACTATAATGTTTGTCTGAGAATAGTAGAAGCAAACCGGGTGACAGTTTTTATGAGATAAATGCTTGCCAGTTAACATCACCAAAAATCTTCTCAACTTCATACAGCTGGTCCACAATTGTGTTAAGGTTACAAATCTTGAATTTAAGCCTGTTTTGTTCAACTCATTTTGACAAGGCTAATTCAGTTTAAATGAAAATATTTTCTCTTAACTGGATTATGTATAGAAATTAAAGAAAGATGTTATGTTTGTGAAAAAGTTGCCTGAAGTATCATATTTTGCACTAACATATAAAGAAAGAAAAGAGGCAACACTTTTTCATATGAATCACAAATCATACTGAGGTACAATACAAGGAATAAATAGCTCTTAAGAGCTCACCCAGCCCAATTCTCAACATTGTTACTGCTTAAAACCATAGCAAATTGTCAAGATAACTAGTAATGATTTAGAGTTCAAACTGAAAAAAAAGTATTGTAGACAAGCTCAATTCACTCGTACAGTTTTGTGATTCCAAATATAAGCCTACTCAGTCTTTGGGTACAGAAAACTAAATGTAATGACAACTGAGTTTCAAGGTAGGAATGAATTGTTCAGATAAACTATTTCTTGTTCAGTTCAAACTGTAGAATATGTGGCCCACATATAATGCATCTGAACGGGATGCAATCTACATCAGAATTCCCCAGTATTGGGGACCAGTAGTGTTGTGAGGAGGGAGAATTGTGGGAACCATCCAAAAATGGCTAACAGAGTGTCTATGATTTGAGTACAGACAGGGATATCCATCAATACACAGGAAGGGATAAATGGTCAAGTGAGTTCACAAAAAATAACGTGTAAATCAGTATTTTTTAACCTCAGCAACTTTAAGAAGTGTAGACCTCAATTCCCAGAATTCCCTAGCCAGCATATTCTAATATAAATGATACAAATAGCTGACACAGATTGTATAATTGTATAAGGTTGTATAGAACTGTTATTTGTTCACATAATTTCCACAATGATGTTATGATACACATAACATTTCTATGGCTTGCACCAGCCAGCCATGTTTCAGACATCTGATGTCAGACATATAAAAACCAAAATTATAGCCAGCAACCTGAAAAGGTACAGAGAGATTACTTATCAAGAAACTTAAAACAAGGTAGAAAAGGGATTTGAGTCAAAGAAGAATAGAATTAGAATTAGAATAGTTGGAAGGGACTTGGCGGTCTTTAAGTCCAACCCCCTGCAAAATCCCTATACCATTTCAGACAAATGGTTGCCCAATGTCTTAAAAACTTCCAGTCTTGGAGCATTCACAACTTTTGGAGGCAAGTTGTTCCACTAATTAATTGTTCTAACTGTCAGGAATTTTCTTCTTAGTTCCTGACAGTTAGAACAATTAATCAATAGAATAACTTCCTCCAGAACTTGTGAATGCTGCAATAAAAATTGCTAAGAAAGTGGGGGGAAGCTGCAGATGCTTGTACACATATACACACAAAAAGAAATATGACAGTGACTCACATCTACCAATATGTATACACTACACAAAAGAGATACTATACCAAAACAAACAGATAAACTACCTTCCATTGCACCACAACAAGTACAGGATTGTCGTCTCCCAACCTGCCAACCAGCTAAAGCTTCTCTCCAAATTCCACAGCCTTCCAGGAAGCTCCCAACATCTGCGAGCCAATCAATCTTTTCTTTCTTGTGTTCTTTTCAACAAAACTGGTCCTGCTTCAGAATGGATTTGTGGACAGTCTGTTTTTGCCTGGAGACTACACATGGAGTCCAGAAGCAGTTTAGAACCAAGAGTGACTCTGATCTGCTGCACGCTACATTTCTTTTTCTTTTCTTTTCTTTTTGTTTAATAAACATCAGAAAGCCAAGAAACCTGTCTAAAGTCAAAGAGGTTTCACCAACTTACTTTCTGTGGAAATCTCACCTTTAGACTATCCCATTGCATTTACTGTCAATAGTGCCTATGATCATAGCATATCAATAAGATGACTATCAAATAAGATAACATTTGTAGAAAGACAAAGCAATGGTAAATTATGAAGCATGTAGCTTACACAATAATGTAAGGATCATTCCAATCATGTTGTTGCTATATATATATGATCTGCTATATATATAAATTGCCTGCAGTTCTAGGTAGATAACATTTTTTTTTTGGCAAGTTTTGCAATAATCATTTTTTTGGCAAGTTTTGCAATAAACCAGTGAAACAACTCTCTTCCCGATGACTGAAATACAGCTCTCCTCCTTTGCAGCCAAAATAGGTGGTATTTTCCAAAATCTCAAAGCTGTTACTTCAAACCAGGTAGCATGAAATGCTGCAATGCCTTGGGATCTCTCATTCCACAGGTGTACATTCAACATTCTGCTATCAAGTACTTGGAATTCTTCCTCAGACAACCTTTATATAGGGTACTTATAAGTGATGGGATGCTGCCGGTGTAACAACTGATTCACTAATTGCTCACTTTGCACGTGTGCGTGCCTGACACGCACTGCGCATGCATGCACAGCTTTCAAAATTACTTACCTTTGATGTTACTTCGGGGAAATAATACACCAGAAGCATGGCAATCCGCTCTGCCACATGAATCAGCTGAGCAGATATAGGGGAGTACAGCATGAGGGGAGTACAGTAGGGGCGGGCCCACATGATCGTTCAGATCATTGGAGCTAGGGGTTTGCCCGAACCAATCCAAACCAACAGAATCCCACCCCTGGTACTTATGTTCATATGATTTGAATATAAATAATTGGGAAAAAGAAAAACTTTTATACTTCCCATATAAAAGTTTAGGTTCATTAATTAAAGGCCCTACTGCCTTTCTCTTCTTTGTATAAACATTCTATTTCCCTTATTTTGTTATTTTTGGTAGCAGCCAATGGTTTTGCAATTGAGTGCCATCATGTGCAATGGGGTAAGTCCTTCCTTATTGACCCATGCTACATATTTATTTGTATTGTCTCCCTGGTTCAACAAGTCTGCATTGATGGCACCTGTTAAAGCTGCCTCAGCTAAGCTGTTCCACATTTGTCTAGCTGGATTTGGGTTTCCTGGATCCCTGACTGAATACAAAGTGAGCAGAAAAAACACTGTTTGGCAACAAGCACAGTAGGGGATATGCTGTCTGTTGGTATACAAATGCGTGAATGTATTCCTCATAACATTTCTAAGGAAGCGTGCTGCTTGAGTCTCGTTGCTGTTGAGATCAAAATGATCTCTTTTGTTGTCAGTTGTTTAACAGCAGCTGTTTAATGTAACTTCAAATGATCTGCTTGAATGAAGTTGTCATTTTTGCATCCATCCTTAATGTGGCTGGAAAAGCAAAAGCTCAGCCACACTATAGTATTTGTCTATTGTTCTCTGAAAAGTTTTATACTTTTTATACATTTCAGATATCCCAGCAAAATAACAGTGACCAAACAGAAGTATTAAAACAATGTTTTTTTTAAAAAAATGTTTTTCTTCTGAAAGCATAGTGTAAACAATTTTGGGTTCACCTCTAAAAATAAACATGCCAGAAATTACAAGTGTTACAGCAACGTTTTCTTAATACATGTTGTCTTAAATTTATTTTTTCATTTTTTAATACAGCACAGATTCATTGACTTTTTACTATTTTTTTCAGCACAGGAGAATTTGGCAAGGTTTCTGGTTTACCTGGATAATGAACCAATAGCATATTGTAGTACCTGGTCTTGAAAAATATTTGCAATCCTCTAATGAACAATAGAGGGCACTAATGCCTCTAATCTGGAAAAAAAACCTTGCACATCATAGGAAAGAAATAAGAAAACATCATATGGCTCATAAAACTTATTTGCCAAATATGTGTCTGTGCATATGAATGTATATGCATGCATTTCATTTTTTCTGATGTCGTTAACAATTTTCCTTGTTCTCTGAATGTTTATCTTAGAGATACAAGAGGATTATTGCTTGTATCATTCCAACATTTAAAAAAGTATTTTATATTACCTTTTTTACTCAATATACTCAAAAGTAATCAGAATATTTTCTCAAGCCATTCTTAGCCAATATCTGCAGCTCTTATTGTAAAGTTAGTGTTGTTTAATACAAAACACAGTAGGTGCTTTTCATAAATATATGTAACATAAAGGCCATTCAGAACAGGGTGTGTTGTCCTTTTTTCATGGTGCCACTTGCTAAAAACCTGTCAAATTCACAAGCAAATAAAGCTGCTCTAGAAAAGTGATGCCTATAGACCAGATGGAATAGTTTAACATAATAATGCTGTTTGGACAGATGCAAAATAATAAACACTATTTCATACCCTTCCTATTATTAGTATTCTTTGGGGTGAAATCAAGGTAAGCATTGCAAGAAAAAAAAGTGTTACAAAAATTTAGATATTCCTGATCATCAAATAGTTGTATTCAATTTGCTTTGTAAAGCACCTAAAGGTCCATATTATAGATGTGAAGCAACATTAATTTTTCACAGTTACTAAAGTATTCTGCTCCTGTATAGCAACTCAAGATACCTTGGGCACAATTTTTGACATCAACATGATCCATTAATTTTGGGGGCCCTTGCTACTTCCTGTAAAATCAGTATTTAAATCAATTTACAACTTTAGCTTCATCACAGTGCAAAAGGTGTGTGATGTCCTTTTTTCATGGTCCTAATCCATGGATACCAAAATCATTGTGTGTTTCATTAACTTAAAACAATTTCAAAAGAAAACTTCTGTATTTTTCTTTTTTATGGCAGCATGCAGTACATTGGTTTCTGGATGTGTTTGTAGCTTTCTTATGAAAACTGTGTTTACAAGTCTTTAAAAATAAATTGTTGAATAAACAAGATGAAAATATGCACCTTGTGGCTTTTTGTTTTACTGAATCAAAGCAGAGATGGTGGCTAATGGGATACTAATACATTTGAACACTATAATATATGTAATTAATAACTATTGATGTTACATATCTTACATGATCATTTTTCTTCAACATGCCCATTTTAACTATATTTTTTTCAGAAGTAATGTAGGACAAGAGCATAGGTTGGTTCTTTGTGTTTGACCACAAGTCTACAATAGCTGACTAGCTACAGAGTGTGAGCCTTTAGATTGACAACTATAGATGTACCTGACAATGCCCATGTTGCACTTGCACTGTCTCCTAATTTGCTTTGGAGTGCAATTCAAGATGCTGGTTAGTATCTACATAGCCTTACATAAAATTGGATCAGGGTATGTGAAGGACCACCTTACTCCCATCATTTAAACCCTTCCGTTATATTAAGGAGGAGGGGCATGTCTATGAAGAGTCTCAGTCATCCAAGGTCATGGTTGTCTCAAAGGTGCTGTTTCAAAAGGCAACTGGACTTTGAAAAATTAAAGAAGCTTCTAGGATGAGAAGCAAAATGCCTTTCTAAAGGAAAAATCAAAGTCCAGTTGCCTTTTCAAAAAGCACCTTTGAGAGAAAGAGTATGCTTTGGGACCCATCTGTCATCTAACAGGATGCAGGAAATGCACCTTTCAACAGATGCTCTTGATTGTATAGTTTTCCATAATCATTTTGAATCACTTTCTTTTTCTCCACATTTTGATGGTAAAAGATTTCCTTCTTCATCCATTAATTGATGTGTCAAAAAAATTCTTTCTCCTTTTTCAATTTGTATGCTAGCCATTTTCATGGTTTATTTGCATTTTCAAAGAAATTTTGTTTAGTGTTTTTAATTCTATTATATTTAACTTGTGTTTTATTAATTCCATTTGACTTTTTAAATTTTTTGTGGTTCTTTTTGTAGTTTTGTCTCTAATCTCTATATTCTTCTTCTTATCTCTTTTGATTTTGTTTCTTCTTATTATTTTTCTTTCCTATACATGTCATGACTAAACCTCTAATAGATGCCTTGGCTGTATCCCATACATTTTGTAGCGAGGTCTCTTCTTCTCTCTTCTCTTTGAAGAAAAACTCTAATTCTTTTTGGCCCCGACTCTGCTCAACTTTCAGAAAGCTTTAAAGACATAAATGCTTTTCTGGGAATGAGGGACAGGGGCATAATTAAGCCCCCACTGTTGGTGTATAGTGCCTTTGACAGTCACTTTGTATTTTAGTTATGTGTCATAACTAAAGGTATATTTTTATTGTATTTATATATTTTTAATCCTCAAAAGCATCAGGGTTATATTTGTGAGACAGGCAGCCATATAACTTGATTTAAATAAATAACTGCTCAAATACCACCAATAATGAAGAGGCATAGAGTATTAATACTAAGTCCAGTCTTGACCAAAAAGTAAATTTGTTGGTTCAAATAATGAACATCTCTGAAATAAAAAAAACAAATTAAATAAATTTAGTGTGGAAATCCCACACACAATTATAACTTCCACGAAACTGTAAAGAACAGAAATATTGACACTTGGGTCTATGCAACTGTCTATCACCTATTTAATAAAACACAAAGCCTCTACCATGAATATTTATTTCTGATTTTATCATAACTATATACTACCAAGATAATCAGACTCTGGATGATGCATGACACTAATAGAACCCTGACTAATCCACTAACTCACATTAAAACATCAAACCATGGTTCCCCAGAATTTTTAATTAAGAGCCAAAGACCTACTGACAAACATTGGGGTTGAGTATCTTCTGAAAAGAAAACAAGCCCAGAACAGCAAGGGTTAAGTATACTTCTGGAAGAAGTGCCTTTCCCAAATACAGTCAGATTATAAAAAGCCAGTTCTCATGCTTATGCAGGGTACTGGCACTACTTTTAAAGGCATTGCTCCTACATAAGTATAATTCAGTTACATATTGGAGTTCATTGCTTATTAAATGAATTATTTACAAAATGGAATAAAGCATTACTTCCTAAATAGTAATTTAAAATACATACAGTAACTATAATTAGTTTGAATATGTTTGGTCTTCTATTACTTGAGCCATCCCACTCTTTTAATGCCTTTTCTCTCATATTAGATTTTCCTAAATTCTTCCCTGTCAAAACCCTCATAAACAGAAATAATGCTGTACCACAAGCATCCAGAAAGGCCCAAGAAGAAATAAACAATGAACATGCCTGATGTCATCGTTTTGCAAATGCCATCATCTACCTACTTGCAAAGACACTGACATTCAAGTATACAATGACGGCATTTATTATCTACATTGTTTGCTTTAGATGCTACTGGGTTGCTTTCGGGGGCTTTTACCTTGGAGAGTAATTGTTTGTTTATACTTTTGAGTTTCCAAGTCTCTGTTGAAACTTTGATCTGAAGAAACCTTCTGTCCATGGGAAGCATGACTATAGTAGCCATTGTTTTGGTCACTTTAACAAACAGATCAGAATGATATTTGTCCTGTTTCTGCTCCCTCAAAGCACAATGATTTTAAACTTAATTTTCCTGTCCTATTGAGTTCCCATCTCAATTATTCATAGCCAACAAGCAACAATCTTTCTTTTTTAATCCTCCCCAGTATTTTCAAGCAACTTATTTGGTGGATTCTTAATCTTCATAACTGGAATGCTACTGTACTTTATCATATCCTAGCCCAGCTTTTCCTAACATGTTGTTCTCTTGTACTCTTAGTGTTAAATTACAATTCCTACCTTCAATAATTAGTTTCTGCTTAATTATGTCCACCATATTTAGAGAGTAACATTTTCATCAAGGTAATCTGATCATTTTTAACTCAATATGTGTTCCATAATTCTTTATGTCTTCCAAATCCAAGTATCATCCAGTTTTTTGCCTACTTATTCATATTCCACTATAACTTATTTTAGCTAATACCAAGATTGCTGGATCAGTAGTTGAAAAGAAACAGCTTGGACGACAGACTACAAATATCAGCGGCTTATTTCCTTTTTCTATGGCCATCCTCCCCTCCCTGTTCTACATTTAATATTGCATTTTGATGTTTGTTCTAGTAATTTACTGCTTTCTAATGCCAAGGTCGGAAATTGACTTGAGTGATTTAAACAAGGATCACATGTTGTTTTTTGTTATTCAATTCTTTATGTTGTTTTTTTTTACTAAACTTAATGCAAACTTTAATTTCTTCACAAGAATTCTTCATACAAATTAACTTTTTAAAAAGTAGTGGTTGGACTCATTATATAAATTACTTTAATAGTTACATATATGTATCCTTCAGGAGAATCTTTTTAAAAGACTGGAAATACCCACTTAAATTGGTTGGTGCAACAAAGATAAAATTTTGTAAATAACATTTCCATTTCAAAAGGTTTCCAGTAGATTTTAGGAAGCTGCCAGGTTGAACAAGAATAACCAATTTAAGGAATGTTTTAGTAGATGCTAACAGCTGTTAATTGTTTCTATACTACAAGAAATCAAAACCACATACAGAAGCTGCTATAAAATATGAAATGCAGTACCTTCACTTTATAGTTTGAACAGTAAGAATAATTTTTAGCTTGAGGAATCTTTTTGCATCCTTAGAAAAACTAGGAATAGTTTTCAAAATTAATTTATTTCAATAGTAAACTTTAAAAATATACAATATATGAAACAAATGTAACCGTGTGCAATTGTTTTCATTAGCCCAACTAATGAAATTAGTTACTATACTTATTATACTGGTATAAAAGTTTTCACACAAAAAATTGAAAATCATCCTTAGTATTGTGCACGAGATATTTAGTCCCAAGGCATATCAAGCATATAGGAAATGTTTTAGAATATAACGTTTAAAATGGATTTCTAACGTACATGTGTGAGGTAATGCTAGATAGAGATCTGTTGGATTTTTTCATTATCATTATCAGGGAACTACCATTAATATACATTATTTATGTAGTAAGATATGAAAAGAGAGGGCAGAGGATGCAAAATTGCTTCACCAGAATTATTTTCAATAATTAGCAAAGTAATTAAACAAGAATCCATAATTGATGGAAATTTAAATTTTGAAGGAATGTCTTGAGAAAAAATGGAGAAGCTGCTGCTTTCATAAGGCCAACATTTGCACAGCAGTATAAAATAATAGCTACAATAATAACGGAATCACATAAAATTGAGGTTTCCTAAACTTGTCTATGCAACATAAATTCTTTTTCTTGGCCTTCAGCAGCTCAGCTATGTATGACTGCTCCTACTATTATTATTCTATATGTCATTTGGCTGTCTTGCCATTGTTGCTTGGAGGCCCTATGCAGGTCAGAAATTATACTGGTTTTCAGTGTTAGTCTTTTCCCTGAAGTCATAAGTGCGGTAAAAAAAGTAATTTCATTACAAAACTGCAGGATACATAAAATCATAATTTTGAAGGACATACAGGATGACTCATCCATACAATCTGACCCTATTCCTCCTTTCCTCCCAAGGCATTGTCCACCACTTCTCCATGTGGATCAGCTGTCTACCTCCATCTCAATCACAGAATGACACAATGTTATTTTCTTTTCAACCCACAGATTTTAAAAAATAGTGCATTTAAAGTAATGCTGAGACCAATCTTCCATAGTCACTCAGACTCCTACATCGTGATGGCATTAAAAATCAATTCAATAAATTCACCTCAGATTGTATTAATTTCATCCCAAGCAACTGCTATGTATAATTATAACATAAAATCTTGGGATACATAAAGATTACAATATTTCAAACTATATTGGAACCAGCTTCCAATGAAATTTAGCACCTTTCAGATACATTTCTCAAGATGTACTGATTGCTCCAAAGGGAGAAATATGTCTTTTTAAAATCCCACTGCAATCCCTATACTGCGTGACCTAGGATATTGTTGGCAACAGCAGAAATCTCATGAATGGGCAGTAGTTTAGTCTACCTGAGGGCACAGAGAAAAACTAATTAAATTGTCCTGTACTATACTGCTTTCTCTTATTCTCTTTTCTATTTTACCAAACAAAATCTAACTGGTTCCCAGAATGGGTCTAATCTGGCTAGATAACACCCCTGCGTCATAGTGGATGGGAACAATTTAATACTCCTATTGGGAGTATTCTTTTTCCACTGAGTACATTTTACATATTTAAATTTGATTTGTTTGTGCTTAAGTTTTCTTGCATAAATCAGATTTATAAGCCGAAAACAGTCCTAACTTTCAGTGATGTTGGAATATAGCCAGTGATGAAATCATCAGACATACATATCCAGCTTTGTGTGTATTTTGTCTCAATTCTTTCTTCTCTAATTAACTCTATCTCCATTATTGACCTACAGTAATTCATACTTTGTTCTCAATGTTCTCATTTCTTCAACTTGTAGTCTCTGATATGCCTCAATTTTCAAAGTATCTTCTCTAGAGGGATAAAATTGTTACAATCTTTGAAAGTCCATTCTGAAACCATTCCTTTTTGTGATTTAAATTATAAAATAACTATTACAGTAGTTGGTTTAAAAAAAATTAGGGCATATCTATAATCAGCAGGAAGGAAAGAGCATATATCCTTGAAAATGTTTGACACTTTATTTCAGTTTTTGAAAATGACACAATTCTTTCCATGCTCAATTGGGGAAATACAGAATTTCTTAATCTGTAAACATTTAAAAGGCCTCTGGCAGTGTGTGTTTGTGTGTGTGTGTTCAGTCTTCAAAAAGAGACCTATAGTGTAATTGGGAAGAAGCAGTTCTTTAGTAGCTTGGAGCAGTTACTTGAATCAAGATATACTATAAGCTGAGGTTGTACCACTCAAAAGGTCAAGAAGTAGAAGGTAGCACTGATCAAAGACAGCTTTTTTCAGGACCCTGGACAGCACTCAGAGAAGAATCTACTACTAACTTTTCTAAACTTGAATATCTTCTTCAGGATATATCTTTTGTTATACAATGGATAACCTTAAAAGAAATAAAATTATCTCCATAATTCCTTACCCTCTGCACAGAAGGAGAAAATGATTCTGCTACTTTGATTAATCTAGTCAGGGGTTGTTTTCTCTTAGATTTTGACCTACTGCATTGATGTTTGAAACTATTTTGCCATTTTCTTCTAATTACCAACAAAATGCCTGCTAAATCTGTAGATCATCAGAGTGAAGTAAGGATGTAATCTGGGTTTATTGCTATTACAGAAACTGAGGCAATATTTTCCAGAGCAACTACAGAGACACCATCATTTGTTAAGTTGAAGATCTTTGAGTGAGCATTAAAAAATGTTTGGTTGGCTTTTCAGATTATTGGACTAACTGTTGAACTGTACAAGAATTTGAGAAGAACAGAATGAAAATTATTCTACTTCTAATACTTCTGTTATTGCCAGCTATGGCTGCTATAAGATAAAAATTCATTCACACACAATTAGACACAAAGAAAAGAAACTGGACACTGTGATAGAAATTATACCTATGTGGCAAATGTTCAAAAATAAAACTTTTTTTAAAAAATGGGCTGAACATTTTTGTGTTTGGAGAATTTTATGAGATATTTCTTCGTTTCCCAGGCTCTTTAAATATAAACATTAGTATATAAAGAATTATTTTTTGAAACAGTAATATTTCTTTGTTTTGACGGGGAAAACATCATTTAGAGGAGTGTATGTGTACAAGTTAGCAGTTATGTATACGGTATATGCTCCAGATTAGTCCTGCTTGAATGGCATCATAAATGGGTCCATTCCTCAGCAGTTGTCTACTTCAGATGGAAACTTGACAACCTCTACTTAATATGTCTTTCATAGTACACAATGAAGTGTAAAACTGTTACGAAAAAGCCTGTGTTTCAAAACAAACCATCTCTGTAATAAGCACTTAAAATATTTTCATTAATATATTTATGGATATAAACAAAAACTTAATATCACCATAAAGAAGCCAGGATAATGGTGGAAACAGGGACTATATTTCAGGTTTTATTAAGTTCTATATGTGTATTTAAGATGGTTTTGGCATGTCTGCTTAACAGTACAGAATTTTACTAACGTACACACTTATACTTTAAAGCTTAATCAAAATTCTAAATTAGTAAATATTGAATTTAACCATGTTTATATCTCAGGTATTAGCAAATACCTTTGGTCTATAGAGATACAGTCCTTTTAATCTTTATCTGAATTTGCAATTAAGACTTCAGAGCTAGAGATATCTGTACACAGTTCTATATGCAGCTCTGCTCTCTTATATTTAAACGAAGGGTCCCAAACCATATCAGCCTCCCAATGCATCAAAAAGTAAATGTCTGGTGTCTAATTGAACTAAGAGA
Organism: Pseudonaja textilis; assembly: GCF_049901715.1. Taxonomy (NCBI): domain Eukaryota; kingdom Metazoa; phylum Chordata; class Lepidosauria; order Squamata; family Elapidae; genus Pseudonaja; species Pseudonaja textilis. The sequence continues at coordinate 48,597,011 of NC_141990.1, forward strand.
TAACAGTCTTTTAAGCTACGCTATGAATGCCTAGTGCAGGATTCCTTTTCCCAGAAAAAAAAGAGAGAGAGAAGATAAAAACATGCAAGAAATTGTATAGTTACAGAGTATATTTAGCATTTATTTGCTCAATATTCAGTCATAATAAATGCACGGAAGGAAGTCTCCTATTCATTTTACTAATTGTCACCTCCAGGAGGACATTGTAGGAGTTTCAACATGAGCACTTAAAAAAGTTTTCTTTTCCAATCTCTTGTAGGCTTATATCAGTTTATCACAATTGAACAATTTTGTTGAAAAAGCCTCGGTCTGTTTAATGTCATTAGTGATTGTTCTATAGAACAAACAGCCGCTCTGGCATTCTGCTTATGTTAATCTTAAATCTAAAATTGGCGGCACTTGGAGAGAGTCTCAAACACCGTTTGTTCTAACCAATGCATGTCTTTTAATCTATTGCAAGTCAAGGCTCTTATCTTTTTGTGCTCAAGTCAGAGCAGTGCTTTCTTTCCCCAAATACTAAACAAAACCCAGTTAATGTATTTGAAGTCTTTTTTTCACCTGAAAATCCCTCCACTTCATATAATCATGCACCAGACTTCAGTATAATCTGTATAACTTACAGTATGTGTTTGTGTGTGCATGTATGTGTATGTATGTGTATATATATTTTATATATATATATGGCATTAAGCTTCGTTCAAGCTTCAAGCCTGATGATGGCAGATGAGATTCTGCTGAAATGTTGCTATAACTTTAAAAGCACAACTACAACATCGTGGGAAAATACCCGAACAAAGCTGAATGCCATTACATGTAAGCCCATGAAAACTTGAGAAAACAAATTATATATATATATATATATATATATATATATATATATATATATATATATATACATACATACATACATACATACATTTCTTAAGTTTTGTGGGGTATTTTCCCATGTCATTATAGTTGTGCTTTTAAAGTTGTAGCAACGTTTTGGCAGAATCTCATCTGCCATCATCAGGTTGACGAACACAGTACAGAAGCCTGATGATGGCAGATGAGATTCTGCCGAAACGTTGCTACAACTTTAAAAGCACAACTATAATGATGTGGGAAAATACCCGAACAAAGCTGAATACCATACATACATACATACATAATTGGCAAAGTTAAATTTGTTGATGAGCTATGGGGTTATTTTATAGAACTAGCTCAGTAAGGAATAGTAGTTCTTAAGGAGCAGCCTCCAGAAAGTTTACTTATTCATATTAAAAAATCATTTACTCAACCCAAAACCTAGAAGTAAAGGCCAGTGCAGAAATGAGACTGTGCATATTTATAGATAAAGCTAATACTATGGGCACCCTGATTTAAAATGTCATTTACATTCCTAATTCAGAAAAGTAAACTATTTCCTCTCAGGATGTGACTTTGTGTCTCCATATTAATTCAAACTAACATCATAGGCTTCCTATGAAACCCATCATCCTAACCCACCATCCCAACATATATGCAGAAGTATCTACAGGAAACCGAATATTTTTTTCATGCTAACATGCAATTAATCGTTACACAGTCTAGCCTTTAACAGGAGAATCTCCTTTTCATCTTAGAAATGATTTTATGTGCATATAAACATTAATTGATCCAATATTTTTCTCAATCCTATAGTTTACTGTAGGTTTTTACTTTAAGTGAGATCTTTAAAAATCATTTCTAATAGTTTCAATGGATGAAACTAAAATACTCAGTTTATCATGTCAGGAGCCTGGCTGACTTATTTGAGACAGCTGCCATCCATCCACCCATAAACATATATTCTACATACTACTACCTCAAATACTAATTCAGTAATGAATACATCTTTAATGTAAGTGTTTGGGAAATTACAATATGGAATTGCTATCATATTTCACTCCACAAAGATGATAAAAACTTAGTGTACACTGTAATTTACATGTCGATATACATTTATTCAGTTTGCCTTGGTCTTTCAGACCAATAGTAGATTGGGAGAGATGTACCTTGGCTAAATCTCCCTGATGCACAATTTATGATGCAATTCCGTCCCAAAATTCTAACTAGTGTAATAAATATCAAGCATTTCCACAACCCAGTACTCTTCAATATCTTAATGACATCTTAATGACTTAGATGAGGGAATAAATGGAGAAATTACCAACTTTGCAGATGATACTAAGCTAGCACGAATAGCTAACACTCAAGAAGATAGGCTCAAGATCCAGAAGGATCTTGACAGACTAGAACACTGGGCCATATTTAACAAAATGAAATTCAATGTAGAGAAAAATGAAGTCCTACACTTAGGCAAGAAAAGCCAAAAGTATACATATAGAAACAAGGCTCAATAGCAGTAACTCTGAGAGGGATCTTGGAGTCTTAGTGGACAACAAGCTAAATATGAGCCAGCAGTGGGCAGCAGCAGCCAAAAAAGCTAATGCAATCCTAAATTGCATTAACAGAGGGATACAATCAAGTGAGGTACTAATACCACTCTATAAAGCCTTAGTAAGACCACACCTAGAGTACTGCATCCAGTTTTGATCACCACACTATAAAAAAAGATGTTGAAACTCTAGAAAAAGTACAGAGAAGAGCAACCAGGATGATTAGGAGATTGGAGACTAAAACATATGAAGAACAATTACAGGAACTGGGTATGGCTAGTCTAGTGAAGAGAAGGACCAGGGAAGACATGATAACAGTGTTCCAATATTTGAGGGGACACCACAGAGTGGAAAGGGTCAAGCTATTTTCTAAAGCACCTGTAGGCCAGACAAGGAATAATGGATGGAAACTGAACAAGGAGAGATTTAACCTGGAAATCAGGAGAAACTTTCTGACAGTGAGAACAATCAACCAATGGAACAGCTTGCCCTCAGAAGTTGTGGGAGCGCCATCACTTGAAACTTACAAGAAGAGATTGGACTGCCATTTGTCAAAAATGGTGTAGGGTCTCCTGCTTGGTCAGGGGATTGGACTAGATGACCTACAAGGTTCCTTCCAACACTGATTATCTATTTTAACCATTCACAATCATTTTATAGGACCAGTTCTTCCACATCTGAAGCAAATTATTTGCAGCCATATATGTAGTTTGCATTTTTTCAGTTTATATCTAGTTGTCAAATTGTAACAGACATTTCTGTTTGAGATCATTCATTTGTAGAGTTTTGGCCATGAATGCCATAATAGCATGTGAAATGGAACAAAGTCTTGGCTCCAGAACACATATGATAATCGGAATAATCTAACCTTAATGTTTTTTAATATTGAATTTGCATGCATTTTTAAGAAGAACAATATATCAGTACAGTTTGAATATATGTGGAAAAAAGCAGGGGTGTTGATATTCAAGAACCATTAATAGAACAAACAAACAAACAAAAAGACAATAAATAATATCTCTGCTTGGGGAAAGATTGGAGTGGAAAAAAAAGAGACTTTAAAAGGGGAAAGAGAGAAACTCTGGCAGGCTTTCATGATTCTGTTTTTATATGCTATACTAATAGAATTTCAGTAGTCCTTGCAATATCTGTTTCCTAGCCTAGCCTACCTCAAAGGCTGACAATAAGGTTCCACAATTTAAAATGGAGCTTCTAGCAACTGTTAGTGATGTATGTTCTTCCTCCATTTAGGGAACTACTCAGCACACACCTCTGGTTAAAACAGGAAGACTTTCAGTCAGAATAGCTTCCAGAAGCCAAAGTCTTTTCATACTTCTCTTTACGTATTATTTTCCATTTCATTATCAAAACTATAGCAGCAGAAATAAAATACTGTTAGAAATAAAATATATGAGAATTCCTCAAAATGGGAACATATCCTGAAAAAAACCCGTTGCCCCACCTGTTACCCTCAGATGTGGTAAAATCCAACTTCCACAATCCTAGGTTAATCCAATCATTCACTCTATTCTCAGGGGATTACTGTATAGAATTGAAATTCAACATATCTGGAGTGCAATAGATTGGTAGGCTATTTCATAAAAAGGTTGAATGTATTCAATCTGATCGGCTCCTGTTCAAAAACATACTGTACAATAATTTGACCCTGACAAGTATTTCAAAGGCATAAATCTTTATTTGTCAGAGACAAAAACAAGTCCCTTTGCTTAAGATTTCTGATATGCTAACCGCAATCTAATCGCATGTAATGTCCAATTATTGCTTTGTTAAAATAATGTGATAAAAAATATTCCAAGAAAGCTGACACTAAAATTCTATAACACACTATGGACTGTTCATTTACAGTGTATTTAAAATAATGTAAAACTGGATTTATTTGCATCAGCTATTATAAAATTCAAAATATGAAATGAATAATGTTCAAAATATTGTTGCCATAAGAGAATATTTCATAGGCACAAACTTAATTATGTCCAATTTACAGTAACCTATGAAGACAATTGTTTGGAAAGCTAAATATCTAACACTGTTAGTTTATAGAGCATAACAGCAACTTCCCAGCAAAAAACAGTCAGGCAAAAGGCAAAATCAACTGGTTAAATAGTTTGTAGATCAGTTGAAATCCACTGTAGTATCTATTATAATAGCAACATTAAACTATAAAAAATAAAATAAAATGGATTCCTTATTTCAATTATTTTCTGAGGTAATTCTCAAGGGCATAGTTATTGTCACTGTAGCTTAAGGTAAAGGTTGATATAGCTTAAGATAAGGGGGGATATTTTCAAATTCATAAATATGAATACATAAAAACAATCCAAGGTAGTCTAAATTTGATTTGGGCAGGCTAATACTACTTTCATGAGCTTTTAAGCCTAAGAATTATGCACTATTTTGTGCTGATAGGATAGGTTCAAGTCTAATTTTATAACATAATTCCAAATAATAGTGATATATAAAGCAGAGACGAAAACATACTTAGATAAATTGATGTCAGGAATCAATCTAATTGAGATAAAGCTGACAAGGTTCTTGGAAGGCAGAAAGAGCTATATATCTACTTAGAACTCTGTAACAGTAATTTTAAGAGGCTTACATCCTTTTTTAGGTTTCTGTTCCAACAATCACAAATATTCTGCATATATACAGTTGCTTGATCTCTACTTCATTTTCCAAGAACAGAATATCCTGTTCTCTCCATGAGGTCAGCTAAGAGGCAATGGTATAATAAAATGAGGAAGATTTTAATTCATATTCCACCTTCTTGTCTATGCAGAAAAGTGGAATATAAATCCAGAAGGCAGTCAAAGAAAAAAGGTTAAGGGAGAAAGACAGACAGACAGACAGACTAAATATATACGCAAATGCGCTGGATATTTAATTTAAGAACTAATCTGTATTATATAAAAGCCTTTATAATTAGACACACTGAAGGTCATAATGTTCAACTCTATAGATCTTGAACATTACTACATTTTCTGCAAATAAAAAATCTGCATGGTTTGTGTGAAGGATTAAGAAAACAAACTTTTTTTAAAAAAAAAACTTGCCACTATGGACCTTAGCTACTAAAAACAAGGGGTCTTTTGGTGAAAATAGATGCATTCGTTCTGCCACTAAAAGCAGGCTGATCTATATTGAAGTATGTAATGAATTCCAAGACCCAAAGAGAATTTTGGTTTGTACTTCTCCAGAAGTTTTTTCTTTCAATGACACATGAAATATTACATGAAACTTAAAATCAATTTTATTCTTTCTTCTGATAAAGTTTCCCTTGTCTTCTTTTTAGCAAGTCCCCTGCTTACACTGGTTATGGTAATTTCCTTACCCTCAAGAGAGGGTTTTGGGAGGAGCTGAGGGAGATAGATTTGCCAGAGGATGAAGAGGCTGGAATGTCACCTTCTATCTTCTGGCACATCTACAGATCAAAGCCATTATAAATCTAAATATAACTACTACATCATCATTATTATAACCTGCTGTTTCATTGCCAAAAAGGTCAAAAATTCCTGGGGCATTCCTAAATTAACACTTCAGTAACTTTTTATCTGAATTAATGAACTAGAAGAAAAAGTGATGAAAGACAGAGAAGACAGAACAGGTGAATGTAAAATAAGTAGTAGCTAATTTTTTTCTCTATATAAACAAATTGTCCTAAGTAACAAAATCCAGTCTTTGAAAACAGGATAGATCTAATTCCCTTCAAATGTTTTACTGAACCTTGAGAATTTTCTCTTTAATTTGAAATAATTAAATTTGAAGAGGAAGAGATTTAGGATAGTCACTCTCTGGAATCTCCCAGGGTATACCCATTACGTTAGGTTTAATCTGGCAAGTTTCTATTTATATGGTATATGCAAATAAAGAATTTTGGCTGGATTGTTTCACATTGTTCTTGGGCTAGGTGTGACATCAATCAATCTCATTCTCTTGCCAAGATCCAGTTCCAGTCTTGCTGTCTCACCCCCACCCCAAAGTGTGATCCTTTGCTTCTGAAAACCTGCTGCATTATTGTAGTCCATCATATCATCTCCTTCTTCATACACACATTCTATCACAGTAACTGGGGTTAACTTCAGTTTTCTACCAAAAGAGGTTTTTTAGGAAACAGAGTAGTATTGCAAAAACAAAACAAAAGGCATATTTGGGGGGAGGAGGGGAATAAATATGTGACAAAGACATGATACTATTATTAGACATGTCACGTGGCACTATAAACCAATAAATCAACCAAACAAATAAATATTATCAGTGTCTTTCTTTTGCTTGTTTTTTCTTGCATTCCCTTTATTTTGTCCAGCTGTCCAGATGATACTTCTCTCATCTGTTAACACCCTCTTTCTTCTTCCCAGATTCTATCTGCCTAGCTTTCTGATAAGGAAGTGGTCAATTAACCAAGAGAAGGGCCAAATATTTGTTGAGACACTAAAGGAGGAGGAAAAAAACCTGAAATTTAAGCACAGAATTACATAAAGGTATTGCCTTATTTGTAGTGCAAAGTGCATATCATCTATTAAACATAAGCCTTCATTCTTGCCTGAAATAATTCCTCATCTATGTAAATCATGTCTGAAAGTCTTCTTCCAAGCTAAGCCAATTGTTGAACAAGGGACTTAAGTATCTGGAGAACTGAGATTTCCTGCTATGACCTGGTTCAAAGTTTGACACAAAACAGCAATTTATGCTTTTATCAGAAACTGCACCATGTGAAAATAAGCTCCCCATTGTACAATTTCTTGGTTCACATGTGATATCTTAACATTATCCAAAATAAATAAGTTCTTCCAAAACTGTCATTATTCTGTCATAGTTCTGAGTCATTTCAGATGACAATCATAAGGATGTTTTTATAAACTGGGGTGGGTATTTTAATGCACCATATCTGTGTGATGCATTAAAACTGTCATTATATTAAACATCATTTTGTGACACAGACATACATTTATACAAATAAATTATGCATATCATGAAATGTACTCTACAAGGGAAACAAAAGGTTGCACAAAGAAATAACTAAAGCCAATGTAGGATGAAATCCCCAAAAGGGCCACATCACGAATGACATTAGGACCAATACGTCTTTCACTTCGCTTTCTATTGGAAACACTCTGGTGCGTTGCATTTGCCAATAGAAAATCCTTTTTTTACTTTGTAAACATCATATTGTTGTCTATAAATAAAATCTGAATGAAGATTAGCAATTTACTTAAAGTGAGTAAGACAAAACTCACTTCAACTTATAGGTAATTTGGCCATTCCGTTTCATATGCTCACTGTTTCCTTACTATGTGCTGATGAAGAGCTGCAAATAATACATGATGAGTAAGTCTTACAGAAATGGGACTGTTACAGTTAAATGTAATTATGCCAACCCAGACAAAGGATGGATGGTTATATAATTCACTTCAGCTTTGGCCTTAAGCAATTATACAGTCCTCCATTATTTAAAAAAAAACATTAGTACAAAAAGACTAATTATTAGTCTGAAGAGTTTTAATGCCACTTTCTCCATAACATGTTTCAATATAAGAATCTTTCATTAGCAAGCACTTTACCAAATCACGTCCTGTTTTTAGTCTGAAATATAGTTAGCCCAACAGGTTTATCTTTTCATTTTGAGTTGGGAGAAGTAGATTTAACTCATAAAGCAAACATATATTTAATGTGGATCCTTAACTTATATGCAGTACATGTTTTTAACATTCAAAGAGAATCAGATAAGTATTTTTAGAAAAAAACTTTTTCTAAAGAATTGTTCAGAGTTGCCCATTTATTATCCACATACTTAGCAGAGGCAGTTCGATCCTGAGACTGTAGTTCCTAAAGTTTCACATCATATTTTATATTCTACTTTACTAAAATGGAAATTACTAAGCTAGCTCTACCAGGCTTACAGCACTTATCACTGTAGGAAAGCCATGTAAGTCTCCTACAGAAGGAGTCTAGTAGCATTTTTTCTGCTGAACAGGTTTTATTAAAAGGCATAAGCTTCTGTGAGCAGCAGCTCACAAAAGCTTATACTTTTTAATAATTTTTGTTTGTTGTAAAAAGCACTCATTCTGTAAAAGTTTAGAGCTGGGGCTGCAGAAAAGAGCTACCCCCTTTCACTGGCACTTAATTATTCCAAGCTACTCATCCTAAACATGTTCAATTAATCTTTTATCAGAATTTGAAACATTAATTTATCTGGTTTGGGTTTCAGTTCTAAAACCCCAACCTTGATATATCTTTGACACCTATCAAGACGCCTGATTCAGAGCAAAAGTGAGGGAATAAATCAGTAATCTGTTCCTTGTTTATTTACTCTGTTTTAAAAACACAGTCACTCTCTGCTTTTATAAATGAGAGTATTACTCTGAATTATCAGCATAGAGAACATTACAAACAATTTTTTTTTTAAAAAAAGGCCTATACGCAGGTAGAACAATTTGCCACAATGGATAAAGTATACTTAGGCAAACAAGTGACTTCAATCTTTTCATTTTAATCTGGTATAAGTTGCTGCCTTGTATTTCTCGAATCAAAGATAAACTTTATGGAAATCCATAGACTTGCTAGATGACCCAAGACTTACAAGTATTACAGTATTTGTTCTTTTGCTGAACTCTTGCTTTGTTCTTTTGTGACTGTCGTAATAAGATATAAATGAAATGAGATATAAATCTCATTGAGTAGTTGTTTCTTAATCAGTTTTATAAAATATAGTTGGTTATATCACACTGGGGATTTTTAAAGGGTGGTTGTTTCTTTTTTGCAAGTTGTTAGTCTGAGGAAATCATTTTTAAAAACATCATTTTCTTGGAAAGTACTGAATTCTGTTTTATATCTCAAGGAGGTGATCAAAATCTAATTTAGGTATTTGTTCTCTTGATAACTGATCCTAGGATACTTATGTCTCAAATAAATCAAACAACAGATATCACTGCAATGGAATGGGGTGAACTGGGATTTTCATTTATTCTTGATCCTGGAAAGGGAGACCTGAAGATTGTCACATTCTTATTTCATTGCTTGATCTCCCTGCCTCCTGTAAAGCTTATTTATTCTTCACACTTCTACATTATCCTAAGTGACTGAGGGTGGTTTACAATAAAAATGTCTTTTTTATGCCTTGTTTATTAGACAGAAAGGTCTGCCGGAACAAATAACACTCTGAAAACAGGATAAACATACATAAGAAATTTATTTTTCCTTCTTCTGAACTCCCTTTTAAAAGAGAAAGAAGAAAGTTGGACAAAATATCATTTTTCAACTAACAAGAAATATGCCTGCAAAAAAAATGCATGAAATTAACTATGCTCAATTTCATTGAATTTTTTTAAAGATTTTTCAAAAACATCTACCAACACAGTCCTGATAGTAATCTGTACAAATATTCACCCCCTAATTGTGATAAAGAAGCATTCTTAAAAAGTTCTCAGTCTCTTTGGTGGAAAGCAATAAATCTCATGGCATTACCAGGTTTCCTTACACTTTTTAATTTAGCTTTAATTCAGTGACTAAATAGGGTAGCCGCAAAACAGTGTCACTGCAGTAATATGCAAGTTATCTCAGAATGTTTTTAATTTTAAAACATACCATTTTTTACAAGTTAAGTTACAATTAGACCATCAAATATGATGTGATTTATTAAAAGTTACTAATGGGAATGCTAGCCAGCTGGGTTCAGAATGTACAGGAAAGGATAATGAATGAAATGATAGATTCATAGTTCATTCAATCAACCAATCCTAGCAACAGCTGCAACGACAGTTTTGTAAGAGGCTGTGCAGTGAAGCACAATTAACAAACAATAATTTGCACATCTATAGCACCAGGCATCTTGAAGTTTTCTCCAGCATGCATAAAAATAAAGTAAAATATTAAATCAGCATGTGCTATAAATTTATATCCTGGTTACATGTGGAACATTGGTGTTCATGTTTCTTAACTAAGTAGGCTGTGACATTACTAGAGCCACTGTCCAGTCCTTTTCATTTTGGCTGGAAATATAAAAGCTATTATTCTCAACAGGATGTATTGCTAACCAAATGGCATAGAATTTTAGCTTAAAATTGCAGTCCTAAACACACTTAAAATAAGTACAGCCCATTAAACTCAGGAACTTACTGTATGATATTTCTGTATTAAAATAGACATTTAAATGATTGAATCATGACTCAACATAGATTTACAATACTTTATTTTGGAGGACTGTTAGGTAATGTTTTCAATCTCAATCTGCAAATGATTTTTCACAGCTAACATGCCACCATTTCATCTACAAACTTAGATATAGCTTTCAGAAATTTTGTATTATCTCCATGAGAAGTATAGTTGTTCGTCAACTTATGACTACAATTGGGACCAGAAGTTCCATTGCTATGCAAAGCAGTTGTTAAAAGTGAGTCATGTCTGATTTTTATGACCTTTTTTGCTATATACGGTCAGCAAATGAATGTACATAAGCAAACACAAATATACATGCTGCAACTAGAACTACTATATTCATTTACAAGGTTCTTAGGAATATACCCTTAAGGGATCGTTCATGCACTTAGGAACATTTCACATGCCTTCTAATTTCAGTTGACCCATGCCTATTTGTTGTGATAAAGCCATTTATGTTCTTGGCTATATTCTTTTTTTTTTCTTTTCTATTTTTTTCTATTTTCTTTTTCTTTTCTGATCTTTTATACTTTTTAGTTTGTATTAGTTTTTTATCATTGTGATTGTTATTTTTAATAAAATTATTATTAAAAAAATAAACCCATCAAGTTACTGGGATCACTATGTTTTATGATAATGAATTCCACCAGTTAATTATATGTTATGTGCTCTTGTTTTTTCTTAATTTTCTTCTAATCAACTTCATTCACTGGCCCTGTGTTTCAAAAGAGGGAGAAAAAGATATATTGTTAGTATCTTTATTTTAAATCCCTTTCCAATGACCCGTACAATGGAATAATCCTTTGTTACAACTGTCATGTATTGAGTTGACATCTTTGTTGATCTATTGTATTCTTTATCCTCATCACATCAGTATATGTATGAAGTTAAAGGTTTACATTTACTTATAACTAAACCACATTTGTCATTTGGTTGACCATTTACTTAATTTAGAGATATCCAGCAGGAGTTTTCACAGTCATTTTGTCTTCATTCTTTGAATAAACTTGGCCAGATCACAGATTACTTTTAAGCCAAGATCATTTAGAAACAAATTAAAAGATACTAGTCTCAATAAAGATTTAAAACCATTTTGGCTTGCTGCTTCTATTTCGCTTTTTGTTGCTTAACCAGTTACTAGTTCATAAAAATACACATCACAATATATGGCTATTAAGTGTGATGAGGAGCTTTCAAGGTGCACTCTCTCAAAAACTATTTGAGTAAAAATTCCTGAAAGTTGGTGAGTTAGGATTTATTTTTAAAGAATTCAAACCGCTTTCCATTTAGCAATGCTTGTTCTTTTCTATGCTTATTTTTCTTCTTCTTTGCTTTCCAAATGTACTAGAACAAATGGTATAATATATAATTTCTTGGATCTCACTTTTTATTCCATTTTAAAAACTGATATCACATGGACTATTTTCCAGTCTTCTGGCACTAAGTCCAATTTCAGAGACATGTAATTGCTAGAAGGTAAACAATTTCACATTTGAGTTCTTTATGAACTCTAAAATGGATGCTTCTAGGAACTTGTGATAAGTAAACTTTTAAGATTTCACCATATTTATCTTGAAACATCTTATTTTTTAGATTTTTTAAAATTCCATCTTTATTATTTTTAAAAATACTCCTAATACTCCTTCCTCCTCCTATTTTCCCTACAACAATCTTGTGACTTAATTTGGACTGAGAGTAATTTATCCCTGAAAAAATCAGCACAAGCTCAATTATTTTTCTTTCAGATCTTCTGCAGCAAAGACAGATGCAAATAATTCATTGTATGAATGAATTTGTATCTATTTGAATATCCTGTTAACTCTGTCATCTAATTGCCCATGACTTCTTTTGAATGATTTTCTGTTTCCAATACTTTTAAAGACAGTTTGCATTCCCTAAAATTTGCAAAATCCTGATGTGAGATATCATGGCTATGGAGAAAAGCTAGTTTGATGGATTATAGTGAAGCAGCAGTTTCTCAGGAAAAAAAGAAGCACTCTATTAGAGTGAGAGTGGTTTAGTCTAGCAAGATTCTGTCTATTCTGTGTATGCAAAAAAGAGGAAAGAAGGAACATAAGGAAGCATGAACAGGGGAAATTATACTACAATGAAAGCTTAAATGAATCAATTACAAATTGAAACCAGTAAGTTTAAACAGGCTGGAATTCGACCATTTCAATCAGAATATCATACTGTTCACTATTCAGGATGTGAAAAAAACAACACAAAAAAACGACACTGCTTCCATTTTCAGGAAGAATATAGCAAGGACTATATTTGTGTACAATTAGGTCAATGACAGAATAATAGCAATTAGACTTTGTGGATAACCCTTTAATTTTTAAATCTATCCATATTTATGTTCCAATTGCTGATATAGGAGGTTCTACAACTGACCATATTTTATTGTCAAATTCAATTTGCAAACATGCAAGCAGTATATGCTGATGTACATGAAAACCTGAATACCAAAGATGGAATTCATATGGAGGGAAATATAGTTTGTTGTATAGCCTGGTAAACAGAAATAAATCAATTAGGTTAACAGCCTGTATTGTTAAGCTTCATCAGGGAATTTCAAGATAATTACATTAAACTGTAATGTAAACTGAACCCTTCTAGAGCCCCAGGTTGCAACTGTATGTCATTGTCATCACCATGATCATCATCACTACCATCCCAAATCAATCCATTTACATGATGAAGCTTCTCCATTGGGTTATTATGGACTGTAATCTACCATGCTGGTCCAGTGTAGGTTGGTAGTCAAATATTTTTTCACTTCTGAGTTTAAGATTAAGAGAATACCGCTGGCTGAAAATCACCCAGCTAGGACTAGAAGCTGTGTCTTTCTGCTCCTGATGCAGAACTACTACATCATATTGGTAATCTGTAACAGTATATAAAAGTATAAAGATTATGTACATAAGCAGACTAATTTTGATGTAAATACTTCTGCATTAGAAGTATTTAGAAGTAATTCCACTGACTTGAGTGAGCTTACTTCAAATAGATATGAATAAGAACCACAGCTTTTATGCAACATCTCTTTTCTGTTTCATTGTGACAATTTATGACAAAATAATTAAAGACTGCTTGACCAGGTATAAGACATATTATAATTATTAGAACTGATCTGAAGTTCATAAATACTTTTTCACAGACTGCTCACAATATACATAACATTTTGGGTTCTTGTATGTAGGCATAGCACTTAAAGGGACAGAGCAAATGCAACAGCAGATGGAAACAATGCAACAGGAAACATTTTAGGCATACATACTTTGATATTCCATCTCTCAATACATCCTAATAAATATGTATGTTTTTCTGTTTCTGAAAGAATGTGGGAGCTTTTGCCAATATGATCCCTAAAAATACCCTACTTACCTATTATTGTTAGAGACTTATATGTAACGTAACTCATTGTGTTAACATTTTTCCAATGTTTTACATAAGTAAAGAGGTAGGGGAAACAGATGGAGAATACTATAATGAATTGAAATGTTCTATTTAAAAACTGTTTGTCAGCTGTAGTTAAGTTGATACCATCATCATAGCAACAAACCACAACACTCCACATTGTGGCATATGTTTTAGTTAGCTACAAACACAGGAGTGGTTGGAACTTAAGATCCAAAAACTCAGTAACTGGAAGGGCTTAAAAAGTTGGGAGTAGATAAAATGGCTTATGCCTTGCTGGCAGTAAAATGATCTTCTAGACGTATAAGCATTTGTCCAACTTAGTGCTATATTTGCTTTCCTCTAGAACCTCTAGTCTCATGTTATTCTTAAGGATCCTCTGCTCTAAAGATCCATGTTTGGATCAAAAGCTGGTAAATGTTGAAAAATGGCTAGGTGTGGCAAATTTACGAAGCAAAAGAACTTGTTCACTATTTATAATCATACTTATGTCAAAAGGATACACTGAAAAACCATTTGTTCTTTGAAGAAAGGGATTTAAACAAAGGATTTGTCATATATAAACTTCACAAATAGATTGAAGACCAGTGACTTGATTTATTAAATCTTTAAATAAGTTCCATGCACTAAAGATTGTCATAAAGAACATCACACATTCTTTTTAGCAACTACTGAATTCCGTGTACATAATCCAAATGTTCTAGAACTTTGTTAGCTATTCTAATGCATTGCAGGGATGGCTAAATGACTAACTGTGCATATTACTGCTTTAAACAAAGAAATAAATGTTCAAAAACAGCTTTTTCTTTAAAAAAAATCTGAGAATAGAAGAAAACCTTTAAAGATTACCAATAAGTACAAAAAATAGCAGAAGTAGTGTAAACTGAATTCAAGTATATATTTTCCTGAATTCTTGCTGTTTTTCCACTTTTCCTTTTACATTAGTAATATCAAGCTAGGAACATCCAATTCAATATCGAGCTAGGTCCAATTCAACAGCTTTAGGGAATGGGCAGCCCCAGGCCTATACTTAACTTCCTCTCATGCTCTATAAAACCACCAATCACTTTTTCACTAACAGCTTTTAATCCTGATTTAAGTTATTTCCTCTCCACTCTTGCCAACTCATTTCATATAATCCATAAATATTGTCATGCAAAGCAATTCCAAGCAGGTTTTCTCAAATCTATTTAGTTCAGTGGGACTTACTCCCATGGAAGCTTGCACAGTAATGCAAGTTAAGCAATTCTTCTTGCTCAGTACGTTCTGACAAAAAATGTCATTTTCCCAAAGGAGTTGGTCAACTTTTTCTCTGTCATGCTTAGCCTAGAAAGACACATATTATATGTCAATATATTCACTCATGTTAACAGCCCAAATAAATTATGCAGGCCATCTAAAACTATACAAAACATTATTAGGTAGTCGGCGTGATGTTTTGGAAAGTTGCATTTGGAGTGAGAAATTAATTTGAAATCTTCTATGAAGCATTAATAGGCATGATTACCTCAAACAGTTGTAATTTAAATAAGTACAGGATAGTAATATGTACATGAATCTCCCCCACCCATCTCTCTTTCTCTCGTTTTAAAGTAGAAATTATATTCATTACTGAAAGCAGTATGGCAATGACTCACAACTGCAATCCTGAAATAGCATCTTGGAATAATTATTTTCACAAAGAACTAGATTTATGGCAAGAAGAAAAGGAAGAAAACATGGTTAAGATAAAAAAGCCAATTTCTGAGAGCCCCTGGTTATGAATATAAGGATTAAAGAAGTTAGAATTGCATAGAATAGTATGTAGCAGAAATGAAGTATTTTGGGAATTGGCAGGGAAACAAATAATGTATCTTCAGTAGAAATATACATGCCATGCTGATGAGAACAAGATTTGGTGACTTCTCAAAATGGGAAAAAACGTTACATTCCTCTTACATTTCCTCATTTACAGTTTTATCTTTATTAGTCAAATTCAATATAAGAAATAAGTGGGGTGTGTTTTTTCTCACATTTCTAATAGTAACATAGAACTTTTTGTCGTTTGTTTATCAGACTCATCACCAAGATAAAAAACTACAGAACTACGTTCATGTACTCTGTTATCACCTCATGGCTGACCTACTACAGTTGATCTCAGAATAGCTAAGTCAGGTTGGTATGGCAGATGAAAGACTAACAAATGTAAGGACTATATATATATGGGACGACTAAACAACACCCCTGTATAAAACAATGGACAACCAATTCAGTATGCTTATGTAAAGAAAGTCACCTTCATTAAATGACCTCATTTAGAATTGTTCTCAAAATTATTTGGAAAAAGAGTATGGACAGAAGATATTCTTGGTGTCAAAATATGACAACAGTGTCACTGGAAAAAGCAGTCATTCTGTATGCTGCCCCGCTCCTTGCACACACATGGCAAGAGTTCCAAACCTCCAAACAGATCCTCGGAAAGCACCTTGTTGCGCATTTACAAATTCCAAGCTCGGTACAGCAAGTCACTCAGTAACCAAGTCCTATGGGCACACACAAAGTCCAGGAAAGCAGGCCAGGAGTCAAACAGGCCAGGATACATGGCATAAGCACCCAAGGCTCAGAACTGAGCACATTGCTCCAGCAACAATCAAATCCCTAGGACAGGGTAAAGTAGGCAATGCTGGTTCAGCCTTTCATGAGAGGTGAATTTGCCTCCTCACGAGTAGTCTAGATGACTGGCATTGTGCCTGTCTGCTTTTGGATCAGGAAGAGGTGTGGACTTCATCTCCTCCTCACTGCTAATGGGCAGCAGCTGCTCCCAGTCCTCACCTAGAGTCTCCTGGCCAGCGTGCTGCAGCTGTGGCTTGCCTCCCTCAGACTGTTGCTTATCTGATCAACCTAGCTGAGACTGCTCCCTCAGGCTAGCATGCTCTGAAGTCTGATCCTGAGCAATTGCTCAGCTCCACGCTTGCCTCTGCAGTCTCAAACTCATCTTCCTCCTCTGAATTTGCATCTAGAGATGGTTTGGGGCAGAAGTGGTATTCAGCAGGTTCTGACCAGTTCTAGAGAACTGATTGTGGAAATTTTGAGTAGTTCAGAGAACCAGCAAATACCACCTCTGACTGGAGACTTTACAGTATCCTTCCCCTGCCACGGCCACCAAGCCATGCCCACAGAACCGGTAGTAAAAAAAATGGAATCCCATCACTGGTCTGGGGGCAGATCCATGACATTCTGGATCCTTAACACTGTTTTTTCTTATGAATACATACTTCCAATCAGAAATAAAACATATTTTTCAATTATTTTAAAAGACTTTATATCATCTCTTCTTCCATACATTTATATTTACTGATAATGAAGGTTGTGGAAAGGTAGTAAAATTAGGCTGAAACATACAAATGATGCAGGTCTACCACAAGTAAACCCAAGGATGCTTCTAGATACTCTGCAGGAATGAACTCATAAGAACATAGTTTTTTTCAAAGAAGAAATCTTAAGAAAATAGCACATCATGTAGGCCCCTATAATAAAACTTTAGAGTTAGACTGTTGGGCCCTCAGGTGCTTCCCTTAAAATATGCATCCTTCATTTTATGCTTCACTTGCACAAAGATTGCTTATCTGTCAAAACTGTGAACACTGACTTGGAAGAATAAACTAGAAGGAATAGTTCAGTGATGATCTAACTTTTCTGAAAAGTGCTTCAAATGAAGGGAACATTTACAGCTGTCCTACATCAGAAAGGTACATTATTAAACTTCCCTTAACACACATTTTAACATCTTTAAAGTAACAGGAATGATTTTGACATCTTGTGCTCTGTCTCTTAAAATAATCTCTATGCCAGATGAATAGCTTAATCAAGATCAATATTAATCAAAGACTGACTGAATTAGGGCTTCAAACAACTTTCAGAATAGCAATATTGGCTATTAACCACGATTAAAATAGGAATAGAAGTTACATTAAGATAAAGCTGTTGAGAAAGAAACTGGTTTAAAATTGGGGAAGAATCTTAAGTGAAAAGAAACAATGAAGCCCATTTTCAATTTTGTAGACTTTCACAGAAATTATGAGCATTACTGTAGCTCTATAGTAGGGTTATTTCAACATGAAAGAACATTTTTTAAAAGGTAAAGGTTGAAAAAAAACCTAGCAGAATATAAGATTATATTTCATGTTAAATATTTATGAGTACGGAGTTGAAGGAACGAATACATGTTAAACACTATTTTAGGTTTCTGTAAAAACAAAAGCAATGTTTTCTAAATTCTAGCTCATTTTTTTCACAAAATGGTTACGACAGATCTGATTTTCACATATGAGGACATATTCGCCTTAGAGAAGATGGTTGCAGAACATTTAAAAGGGAATTGTGAATTATGCTTATCTATGAGAAGGGATAAATACACATGGCATCATCCAGTTATATGTCTAGATAAAAGTTCCCTGAAAAAATTATACGAGAATCACAGATACCAATGCTTTTTTAGGGCTTGATAAAAATCTCTGCAGTACTGTGAAAAATGCAGCAAGTTGTTTATAAAGCAAGTTGCACTTCTGAGGAAGCTAGCCTTGAATCCAAACTGTTCTACATTCCAAAAAGCACTTTGGCACCGTAAAACAGAAATATTTCATTTATATATAATACTGTATTAGGCTTGCTCATCATTATAGTGAATGACTCATCCTGATCACCTCATAATTGGCACTGGATTTTTTTTTGAATTCCCTGAAAGAACTCTTTTGGTGAGTACATTCATAACACTGATACACCCAAAGGAGCTAGCTGCCAGCTTACCTTGTGCCAGCCTTCCCTTTCTCATAAATTAATCCTGCAAAAGAAAAAAACTAAGGAACATCTAACAGCATTGAAGAAAGCTTTCTGTTTAAGAACAGAACCAGAAATCTCTTTCATAAAGAGATTTCTGGAAGAACAATAGATATTTCATCTAAACATACATGCCAGAGTAAAATGTATTGCACTTTCACAAACTTTGCTTAGGCTTGTAATAGCACTAACACTTAGACTTCCTTGTTTCCTGAAAATACAACCTACTCCGAAAGTAAGTCTTAGCTTGATTTTTGCATGTGTGCCCAAATAAGTCCCCCAAATAATCCCTAATTAAGACCCCATCCACTCCAGGGTGCACAAGTAAAAATTAAGTTAGGATGGGGTTGGGGTAGTGGAAATACCCAATTTACTTTCAGACAGTTGCAACCAGGCGTTGAACACCTAGGTCCATTTCTTCTGCAACTGGCAATGCTTTCCTGAGGCCTCTAACACTGATAACAGAGCTCTGAATTGATCTGGAGCTCTGTTATCAGCTACAGAAACCTTCAGAAAAGCCTTGCTAGCATTGCTGGCCTTGCTGGTGGAAGAAGTACCTGAAGGCCTTTGACAGCAAAAAGGAGGCCGGGGGTGAGACGTGTAAGTGAGGTGAGTCAGTGGATCTCTCTCTCTCTCTCTCTCTCTCTTTCTCTCTCTCTCTCTCTCTCTCTCTCACACACACACACACACACACACACACACACAAGATAAGATCTGGTGCCTTTTTTTATTGGCATAAACAAGGTCTTATTTTCAGGGCAACATGGTATATACCACTTCACAGTGGTTTACAGCCCTCTCTAAGCAGTTTACCGAGTCAGCATATTGCCCCCAACAATCTGGGTCTTCATTTTACCGACCTCGGAAGGATGGAAGGCTGAGTCAACCTTGAGCCAGTGAGAATTGAACTGCCAAACTGTTGGCAGCCAGCAGTCAGCAGAAGTAGCCTGCAGTACTGCATTCTAACCACTGTGGCACCACAGTTCTTAGTAGTGTATTGTCTTAAACAGGAACTTTGGGATGATAATTGTTAAGTTTGGGAAAAGAGAGGCTGAACCAGAGCATGAGTGCAACAATACTTTATTATAACAATAAAGGGCTGACCGTGCTTGCCACGCCTGGGAACTGGCTCGCAGCAATCAGCAACCGGTTGGACCCCGCAGCCTGCTTTTATAGCTGGCTGCTGGGGAGAACCAACCAATGAGTGAAGGGAAGAACGCCCACGCAAAGTGAGTGGACCTGAGTGAGAACTCCTAGAGTTCTCAGGACATAACACCCCTTCCCCCCAGATGCGAACACGCATAGTCTTTGAGGTAGGCAGGAGGTTTATGTTGGCGCCCGGAACGGCGCAGCTCTGGAACGTTGTCTGTCCGTTCGGGGTCTGTCTGGGAAGGCAGAGCCGGCAAAGTGTCATCAGTGTGCCCCTCGGTTCGGGCATGCCCGGGGCTCGTAGGGTTGGTCACTCGGGATGTGCTCCCGTAGACTGGATCGGGCTGGTCAACCGTCTGGGCGCCGCTGTCCATGTTCGGGCCTTCGGGATCGGCTGTTGGTGTGAACTGGTCGCCGGGCATGATGTGGATGTGGGGCTGAAAATGAGGCCTCCCTTCGTCTTGTGACTCTGGATCCCTGCTGGCGAGGGTGCTGTGGCGCCTACGCAGTTGGTCTATGTGCCTTCTCCAGACGCGGCCATCCTCCAGTCTGACCCGATACGACCGCGGCCCGGTGATGGCTACGATCTCGCCCGGGATCCACAGGGGGTCTCCAGCGAAGTTCCTCGCGAATACTGGCTCCTGTAAGATAAAATGTCTAACCCCGATGTGGAAGCGAGGGAGAGTCAGGGCAGTATTGTGGGTGAAGTCTGTCCAATACAGCCCTCAGATGCCTGCCCATCAGGAGCTCAGCTGGGGACTTATTGGTGACTGAACAAGGAGTTGAGTGCTGGCTCATCAGGAACCGCGAGAGTTTGTGGTGCCAGTCATCCTTGCTGAACCTAGCCAGGGCTACTTTAGTGGTCCTGACGGCCCTTTCAGCCAATCCGTTACTGGCAGGATGAAATGGGGCTGTGAAAATGTGGCGGATGCCCAGGTTGGCAGCGAAACGGCTGAACTCGGTCGATGCGATTGTGGGCCATTGTCGGAGTCGGGTCGTAGCCCGTGCGTTACGAACAGGCGTGTTAACATGTTGGTGATTGCTAGTGTGGTGGTCGTGGATAGCTGTGCTACGTCAATCCATTTAGAATAGGCGTCCATGACCACTAGGAACATCTTCCCATGCAAGGGGCCAGCCAGGTCGATGTGAATTCTGGACCAAGGAGCGCTGGCGCTTTCCCATCTAGTAGGGGTGGCAATGGGGGGAGTAGGACGGGATCCCTGGCAAATGCTGCAGGAACTTACCCAATTGACAACGTCCTCGTCGAGACCCGGCCACCACACGTAGCTGTGTGCTAATGCCTTCATTCTCACGATGCCAGGGTGTCCCTCGTGCAACGCTTCCAGAACTCGGGTACGCAGCGAGGTCGGGATGACCACTCGAGTGCCCCATAGCAGACAGCCCTGCAAACTGGACAACTCCTGCATGCGGGTCTTGAAAGGTGTGAATTTGTTTTCAACATTGCCACCCGGCCACCCCCTCCTCACCCAGTCGAGCACCTGGGCGAGCGTTTGGTCTGCCTTGGTTTTAGCAGCAATGTCAAGGGCAGTGATGGGTAGGTCCAACTGGGTGATTTCGAAAATAGCGTGGACCGGAGCAGGGTCTTCAGCCGGAGCCGGCAAGGGGCAGCGACTGAGAGCGTCAGCGTGGGACAGTGTTTTACCCGGGCGGTGTATAAGTCTGTAGGAGTAGGCTGCTAGGAAGAGGGTCCACCTTGTCATCCTAGGGGAAAGGACTTGAGGGGTCTGTTTGTCCCGGCTAGTAGGCCCAGGAGGGGCTTGTGGTCCGTGACCAGCTCGAAAAAATGGCCAAAAAGAAATTTGTGAAATTTTTTCACGGCTGCAACAGCTGCTAGGGCTTCCTTATCGATCTGGCTGTAATTGCGCTCCGTTGCAGAGAGCGTCCTTGAGAAAAAGGCGATGGGAGCCTCGGCGCCATTGGGAAGCCTGTGACTTAGTACCGCCCCAATTCCAAAAGGGGATGCGTCTGCTGCCAGCACTAAAGGGAGGTTAGGGTCGAATTGAATAAGTACCGCCTCTGACGTGAGTAGTGATTTGATGGCGTGAAAAGCATGGTCTTCTTTGTGCCCCCAGTGCCACGGTGACTTTTTATCCAGTAATCTGTGTAGGGGTTCAGCTACTGATGCTTTATGGGGCAAGAAGGATGCGTAAAAGTTCAATAGCCCCAAGAAAGCCTGTAGTTCAGTTTTGGAGGTTGGAGTGGGTGCCTCGTGGATTGCCTTAACCTTGGACTCCAGGGGGTGAATGCCAGAGGCGTCAATTTTATAACCCAGAAAGTCCACCTGTCTAGTGGCAATGGCACATTTTTCTTTTTTCAACTTGAGGCCATGCTGTCTGAACCTCTCTAACACTGCTCGAACTCTCTGGAAGAGTTGGGGTCTGTCCCTGGCCGAGACTAAGATGTCGTCGAAGTAGGGTACTACACCAGGGAGGCCCTGCAAAATCCGCTCCATGAGGGATTGAAAAATACCTGGGGCAACACTTACGCCAAATTGGAGACGCTTGCATCAGAAGGCACCCCTGTGAGTGACAATGGTCTGGAGTTCCGCTGTTTGGTTATCAACAGGGAACTGCTGATATGCTTGAGACATGTCCAATTTAGCAAAAATGCTGCCTGGTTCGAATGTGTGTAATAAATGCTGAATGACGGGCACAGGATAAGCGCTAACTTGTAGGAATTTATTGATTGTCGTTTTGTAGTCCGAGCAAATTCTCAGGCTACCGTCTTTTTTGAGGGGTGTGACAATGGGCGTCTCCCATTTGGCGAAATCTGTTGGCTCAATGACCCCTTGTTTTAACAGTTTATCCAATTCCGCATCTAGTTTTGGCCGAATAGCGAATGGGACCCTACGCGGTTTTAGCCTGATTGGGACTGCCTGGGGGTCAACTGAGAATGAGATGGGGGTACCGTTATAACACCCCAGCTCCTCGCTGAATACATCTGAGTAATCAGCGAATAAGGAGTCAGTGTCTGAGGTTGAGACAGCATGGACTCCTGTTAGCCCTAGGCCGAGATGGGGAACCAATCGAGCCCCAATAAGGTGGGGAGATTGCCATTAACTACCACTAGAGGTAGGTGACCTTTAAAAGCTTTAAAACTGACAAGGAACTTGCCTCTGCCGATTACAGGAATGGTCTTCCCCTGGTAGTCCTTTAGGCTAAACTGGCATCTCTGGAGCCAGCTAGTGGATAGGCTTGGTTGGAGCCTCTTGAGGGTGTTCCACGAGATAATTGAGAGCGCTGACCCTGTGTCAACCTCCATACGGCACACGGTTTACCTTCTAAGGAAACGGAGAGAGAAATTTTACTAACAGTGTGGCAAGTGCGCTTGGCATGGTGGTGCGTGCGACAGTTCAATACTTGCCTCTGTGGTCCCGATTGCGAGGGGGGGTGCCTTTGTGCTGAGCTTTGAGGGGCTTGGCAGACTCTCGCGATGTGTCCCCTTTTATGACAGTTATTGCAGGTGGCTCCTTTAAACTTGCAGGTGGCCCTCTGATGAGATCCCCCACAGGCTAGGCACAGGATGATGTGCTTGGGTGGACCGATGTTTTCTTGTTTGGCTCCTACCTGCGGCCGTCTGTCGTTGGAGAGGCGGTGTACGTCGTTGTCATCACTGATGGTTTCCTCTGCTACCACCTCCTCGGAGTGGACTGGAAGTGATGTCAGCTTGGCACTTGGGCCATGGATTTCGGTGGCTGAGTGCGCTGCCAGCTCGGCTGCCAAGGCCTCCTCGACTGCTTGTGCGAGGTTGAGGTCTTTTTTTGCGAGAAGGCGCCTTTGCAGGTGGAGGTCCTTGACCCCGCAGACTAATTGATCGAGGAGCATGTCCTCCAGGTAGGTTCCAAACCCACAATGCAGTGCTGCTGTTCTGAGGGCGGCCATATATTGATTGATGGTCTCCTTGTCCGATTGCTTCCTCATACGGAAGGTGAATCTCCTGGCAATCTGTGAGGGCCTGGGAGAATAGTGGTTAGTGAGGATTTCAAGTAACTCGGACCACGGAACGTTTTTCAACTCACGAGGAGCCACGAGGGCCGTGGCAGTATCGAAAACGGTGGCTCCACAGTAGATCAGGAAATACGATTTTTTCCGATGCTCTCCAGCATCCGCCAGGCCAATTGCATCGATGTAATGATTAAAGCGGTTCTTATATGATTCCCACTTCTCCTCATCTGGTTTGAACGCTGGGAAGACTGGATTGGAATTCATGGTGCTGGGACCGGTAGACTACCTGTGGAAAAAATCTCTCTGGGGCAGCAGACAATGTTTTAGTGCCTGTGGCAGGCAAGTGATTTCAGCTCCGGAGAGGCTTTTCGCAATCCTCTCTTTCTCTCTGGGTTAACCACGTTTGGCTGTTAGCCGTTGGCGGCATTTGGATTCGCGCCTGTGTGGGCGTCAGTGACTTGACTACAGCGCTGTGCTGTACCTTTAGGTTTGAAATTCAAATGACAGCCGTTTGAATTTCGCGCCTAATACTGAGCGGCTGCGGCTCGCAGCGCTTCACTTTCCCTGTAGCTGGGCTAACAAGCGGCTACAGACGCTTCTAACTTTCGATACTGATCGCTCTCTCTGGCTGCGGATCAGCGTTCGCTTCTTATCGCTTGCTGGCCGCTTTCTCTGTCAGCGGATCAGCGTTTGCTCTTTTTGTTTGCTCTTTTTGTTTGCTGACCGCTCTCTCTGGCTGCGGATCAGCGTTGCCCTTATCGCCGGCCGATCGCTCTCTCTGGCTGCGGATCGGCGGCTAGTGACTCAGCGGTTGCATGGTGCTTCTGGTAGCCATCCCACCTTCGTCGCCAGTGTTAAGTTTGGGAAAAGAGAGGCTGAACCAGAGCATGAGTGCAACAATACTTTATTATAACAATAAAGGGCTGACCGTGCTTGCCACGCCTGGGAACTGGCTCGCAGCAATCAGCAACCGGTTGGACCCCGCAGCCTGCTTTTATAGCTGGCTGCTGGGGAGAACCAACCAATGAGTGAAGGGAAGAACGCCCACGCAAAGTGAGTGGACCTGAGTGAGAACTCCTAGAGTTCTCAGGACATAACAATAATCACCTATAACAAACATGGTGCCATTTCTAGATAGAAACTAACAAAGCTGGCTTGTTGTTCTTTTTGTCTAACAGGTGAAAATGGTCATAGTTTAAAATGTCACAGATGACTCTTGAGCCAAAGAATTGATTCTGTGATATCCTAGATTGTTAAATAAATTGACAAATATGGACACTGAAAAAAATGATTAATTTATTTGCCAACCTTTAGTGTGATAATTAAAGATCACTATATATTATCTTCATGATCAGAATGAAGTTGACACTGTCTGCTATCTTTGGTCTTGTGTGATCTTGAACCAACATAGTTTCTATGTTAGCATTGTATGAACCACTCAGGATGGCTTTTTAATAAATAATGGTTAAAGCAAAACTTCAGTTTAGAGTGATATTAAAAGGCATGTGCCTTTTAATATTGACTGTTAGCAGACATGAGCTCAAACTCAGATCTTGCTTGTGGGCCTTCCACAGGCATCAGTGGATATTCTGCAAGCAAAATGCTAAATTACATAGGTTTCTGATCTTAAGCATTACATTCCAATGTTCTTAAACTCAGGCTTGCTGAAAAAATGAGGTAGAGACAATAAGAAAATATTAAACTAAAAGAAGAAAAGATTAAACCATGAGAGCTGAATGGTTGTTGGAGTACATAGACTGGGGTTTTCTTAGAACAAGAAACTAAGAAGAAAGGAAGAGTTCATTTTTAATATTTGTTTAGTTTTTATATGTTTTAAGGAAGTATACTTTAGAAGGACAGTATACAAACACATTGAAACTGTCTTGTTACCACAGTAAATGCTTTGCATCTGCATCTACCCCCAATCCATATTTTTCAGCTTTTATAAATTTACAGATGGGAAATTTGAATATATATCACTGCTATGAATATTAACTAATTTACTTTTTTTTCCCCTACCCCAGTCATCTCTGTTCTTCCCTTTGAAGTCAGGTTCAAATCATATTCTTAGCTGCAGGATTCTTCTTGTGTGCTGTGTGATGACTTAAAAAAAGATTCACAGTGATTTTTGCAGTTGAAACTGTAATGTGAAAAGGCCTAAGTGTTCTGAATGTGTATTGGAAATGTGTGTTTCATTTCCAAAATTATTCTGTCAATCCCTATTTTTTTTTTTAATCTTGCACTTCTTGACTCTGTTTAGCGGGCAATGTCTTGTCAATATCTCATTCAGGTGTAACATGGAAAAGCTGAACTACCCCGGGCTAACAGCCAACCCTTCCTATGACTGACGCTCACTTAACTGAGCAAAGAGTACCTTTGCTTGAAGCAGGAACTTGACTACACAAGAACCAGTAGTGACAGCAAGGGTATAGACCTGAATTCTAACATCACAGTTTGCAGCTTGTGCTCAAGCGAGTGGAACCAGTACTTTAGCTGAATGTTAAAAGGCTTCAGTGCTGTGCTTTATATGAAACCAGGGCACTTAGTAAAAGCAGCAGGACAGGTGCATCATTCATTCTGCTATAATTTAAAGCAATTACAATTGGATTAATTTTTTGATTGCACACACTCATACTCATTAAGTTATGGATATAAATAAGCCACTGCTATTTAAACAGAAATCATAATTTATTTGTAAATGTTAGAAAAGAAAATATGCAAAACTGATTAAATAATATATCCAACTAAATGCTGCAATTATCAGTTATTCTATACAGGCAATATATTGTAAGGACCGGAGTCTAGAAGTTTTTTTTACTCCAATTTCTGTAAACATTTCCAATATTTTCCATATTGTGAATAATAACCAGCATTCTGTATAATGACCAGCATTCAAAAAAGAACATAAAGTAAGTTAAATGCTCATTCTGGAAAAAACATTATGTAATGATGATGCTTCTAATTAGTCATACATATTTGGAAATATACAAAGTTTTCTTTTTCAGATGTAATAGAGGAAATATCAGAGAGCTTTGAAATCATGATAGTGAATAGAAGGCAGAACTCTTTGTCATTGTGTGGTTTTTAAGATCTGCCAAACAGCTGGTTCTCCACTCTTCCAAAGAGTGGAGCATGATTAGAGAAATCAGGCTTCTAAATTGTATGGAGAGACTTCATGGTTAGGGGAAGCTTCCTATTACAGTCATATTCCGTATATTAATGGGATGCGATGGGATAGAGATAGAGCCACTTTGGCTTGTAGAATATCCCTTCTTACTCTAAAAGCTCTAAAAAGGGATCATGGAAGGCCAGAAGATTTTAAATTTTATGAAAGAAATAACAGATACAGATAATCAGAGTTGGAAGGGACCTTGTAGGTCATCTAGTCCAACCCCACCCACCCAAGCGGGAGACCCTACACCATTTCTGACAAATGGCAGTCCAATCTCTTCTTGAAAGTCTCAAGTGATGGTGCTCCCACAACTTCTGAGGGCAAGCTGTTCCATTGGTTGATTGTTCTCACTGTCAGAAAGTTTCTCCTGATTTCCAGGTTAAATCTCTCCTTGTTCAATTTCCATCCATTATTTCTTGTCTGGCCTATAGGTGCTTTGGAAAATAGCATGACCCCTTCCTGTCTGTGGCAGATGAAATAGATGAGTGTTACAGGTAGTTGTTGACTTACGACCATGATTGAGCCCAACATTTCTGTTGCTAAATGAACAATCATTAAGTGAATCATTGCAGTTGATAAGTTTGTATCCTATTTGTTAAGTGAAGCTGGCTTCCCCATTGACTTTGTCTTTTCAAAAGATCACAAAAGGGAATCACGTGACTCCGGGACACTGCAACGATCATAAATAGGAGCCAGTTGCCAAGCACCTGAAATTTGATCACATGACCATGGAGATGTTGCAACAGTCATAAGTGTAAATAATGGTCATAAGTCACTTTTTTCAGTGCCATTGTAGCTTTGAATGATCACTATATGAACTGTTGTAATTGAGGACTACCTGTATCTTCTAAGGACAGTGCATTTAAATTAGACATATTGGAAAGAAAAGCTTATATGGCATCAACAGAAAATTTACATAGCAGAATATGTGAGATGCCCGAATGTCTAAGATACACCCATATTTCTCTCTCACTGTCCTTCCACTGTGAAAACCAACAGTATGAATGGCATTACTGCACAATTCTCATTCATTTCAAAAGGAATTTCTCAAAAAATATGTAATGGTTGTGTTCTCCATCATATAAATGTAGGTCAAACCCACTCCGTTCTTCTAAAGTTACATGGAAATATACTTCAGACCAAAATAAATATATTAATAGAAATGATTACAAAGACAAGGGGTAGTTCTGAAAACAATGTCATGGTGTCTGGGCATCACGTAACCTGCAGAGCTCTCAAAGGTGGTTTTGATTAAGTGGTGGGTTTATACCTGTATTTTAAACAGCATTGCAAGATCTGGAAAACCATTTTTCCCTCACCCTCTCACTCCTCCATACCACTGGATGCACCTGCATCTGCTGCCTGTCACTGAATGCTCCTGAATTAAAAACCATATGCCAAATGTTGTTAATAAGCATCCCCATCCAAGACCGAATTCTAAGAACTCTGTTTTCTGATATTTTGTGCAAGCAAGTCGAACTGTCACATGCGATGCATGCTAAAGGCCATCGCCTTTGTCTTTTCCAAGTTCTGTCTGTTTCAGAGGCTAACATGCTGCAATTAGTCTAATTAATGTGAAACAATGAGCTGTGTTACCACTTATCAAATTGATTGTTCCCCTATCAAAACAAAACAGGCTGGCTTTTTGATGTAATTTCAAGAGATGATTTGAAATGTCATGTTGCTGCAAGCCAATTACCTTATGACTGCAGTCACGGTCAACAGAATACATAATTAGCAAGAGTTTGGGAAGGCTGCTTACTGCTAGTATGCTAATTAACTGTCTTTTGTCATAAAACAAAAAGGTTGTAGCTAGGGTTGTGAAATAGGTCTTTTTTATTTACATTTCTTTGTGCTTATCAATGTGAGGCATGACAATGCAAAAGAATGGAAAATTTTAATTCTGCTACTTCAAATTAATACTGAGCCACAAGGTCAGGCTTAATGTGGGGCTACAGTAACATTCAGGCTCCATTTCATGCAACACTCAGCTGCATATAATAACAGTCACAGGGGAAAATTAAACACAAAGTGAAGCTCATCCCCAAATCTCTCTGAGACTCACCTTAATGAATCACAACATTAAACCAGTATAATACTACCCCTCCCCAATTGTCTAAACATCCTAAAGTCTATCCTGCCAGTTTCAAATTGTTCTGTCATGCCCTTGTTAGAGTCGGACTCTGACGGAGAGGAAGAACAGCCTATAGAGAGTGGAGGTATGGCTCCAGAGGTTGTGGAGGAGGCTGGGGAAGGGCAGAGGCCGGCTGGGCAGTCAGAGGAAGAACCAGGCCCATCCCATCTTCATCCTAGGACATGCAGGGAGGAACAGAGAAAGAAACAACTTGGCTTACGAGAGAGGAAGTGGCCATGATCCCCCTCATTGGTTGCAGCTGGGGAGAATAGTATATAAGAGAGACAGTTAAAACACAGCATTTCCAGAAGCAAAGCATGTTTTATTCTGGGCTGAAGTTATCTCAGCTGGTGTCTTTCCAATAGACTGTGCCTTGTTATCTCCTTGAAGTTGGTAATTACTTATCCTGGTCCATTGTGGAAATTCCTTCATTGTAGTTTGTTTTGGTTTTTTATTTCACCTCTATCTGCTCATTAAGTTCAGACTGTATTGCTTTATTTTGAAGACTAACTTTGAATAAGTTTTATCTCCAACTGAGAATTATTGAACAGTTGGGCCAAGTTGGAGGCATTAAAGGACATTTATTTATGTTTTGGATTTTGTTACATTTGTGTTACACTCTGGGTCATCACATGTTCAGTAGCCGGTATCCAAACTGCTTTTATTACAGAACATAAAATAGCATCTTGATTTTGTATTCATTTCTTTTTCAAAGGTCTATTAAGTAGCTCTCCTATAGAAATTTCCCAAACTACAGATTCTTGACTTATCACAGTTTGTGTAGTGACCATTCAAAGTTACAACCATACTGGAAAAAGTACACTAC
This sequence comes from Pseudonaja textilis, assembly GCF_049901715.1. Taxonomy (NCBI): domain Eukaryota; kingdom Metazoa; phylum Chordata; class Lepidosauria; order Squamata; family Elapidae; genus Pseudonaja; species Pseudonaja textilis. Next base: position 48,627,063 of record NC_141990.1, read on the forward strand.
ATTTTACACTTATGACCATTAGAACATCCCCATGGTCACATGATCAGAAACCAGACCCTTGGCAACTGATTCATATTTATGATGGCTGCAGTGTCCCATGGTCATGATCACCTTTTGCACCCTTCTGACAAGCAAGTCAATGGGGAAGCCACATTCACTTAACATCTTTGTTACTAACTTTAACTCCTGCAGTGATTCACTTAATCACTGTAGCAGGAAAGATCTAACAATTGTCTCACTTGACAACAGAAATTTTGGGATCAATTGTGGTCGTAAGTTGAGGACTACCTGTACTGACTTATTCTGCAATTCAGCCTTTGGGTTTTGTATATAAATTTTAAACCATGCTAAAACTTCAGCCTATATTTATATTTAATGCAAGAGAGTATTTTTTAAAGTACAAGCCCTGATTTATGAGGTAGCATCTGAGCTCCTCGCACTCCAAGCATCTATTTTTTCGTGAAAGGGCCAGACTATGTTACATTAATATCAGTGATCAAATCTCCCTTAATTTTCTCCTCAACACAAAAGTTATGCCACAGTAAATTGGGGGAGACTTGGGAACAGATGTTAAATATATTTTTGTCACATTTCCAATCTAAAAGCTTGGTTCCCTCTGGACAGTTTTTGTATTATTCTTATGGTTTACCTAACTGCGGATATCTTGCACCTAAAACACAAAAGTACCATTTCTGGTACTATAATAAGATCGTTATATATAATATCATGTTCATAATGAAGGTAAAATGAAATATAAGATGATCCAGATTGTTCAAGGACCACCCAGGTAGGTTCACTGAAGGCACATTGAACATGACAATATCATGACAGAACATAATATGGAACAAAACACACAATCTTTGGATTGAATAGGATTAAGGTGTTCTATAATATAAATGGAAATACTAGGAAGGTCGTACCTTTTGTATTAACCAATTATGCTTGTATAACAAATGGAACAAAAAAAAGGGCCCCATCACAGTTAATGCATAGATTGATAGAGAAATGAGACTGTTCCTGGGATATTCAGAAGATGAGCTTAATTAAGGGTTTGAAAGGGCATTATTGACACTGTGAATTTTGCTCAAACCTGTAACCAAACCAAACATTGCAGGATAATAGGGCCCCAGATTCTTCAAGCAGTTTTCCCAGTTTGAAAAGCAGTTTAAAAAATTCTTTCTGTGAATGAGAACCTCAGTGCAGTGATATCTAAAGAATTAATTGTCCAAAACAGTGGCTAGAAGAATTTCAATTTACTTCATTGTAGTCATATAATACACACACACACACACATAAACACAAGGTTGTATCATAAAATTGAAGGAGTCCTTTGTGACTCTCTCTCTCTCTCTGTCTGACACACACACACACACACAAATACACACACACACACACACACACACACACACACACACACAGGGGGGGGAGAGAGAGAGAGAGAGAGAGAGAGAGAGAGAGAATAAGAAGGTTGGCCCTTTATGAAACAATTATTACTATTTTGAAAAGTTATGCTTAATTTTAAATTAAAACATATTCCATTTCAGGTACCTCTTTCTTCAGTACTTAAATATATGGATATATATTTAAAGTATAAATATAAGATCTTCCTGTATTTATTTTTCCAGTTCCTTCATAACTGTCTGTTCAACTATCTGGAAGTTTTTTCACCTCCATTTGAAAACCTATAACTTAACACTAATTTCTCCTGCTGCTATCATTTACTAAATATAATCTTTTCTGCCTTTAATCAACAGAAGTAACAAAACTAATCCAAATTTCTACAGAGTTAGCTAATAATGGGTAAAGAGATAATTAGTTTAACTCATTTTTGTTTTTAGTTTACATTTCATTATGCCATTACTCTCCATAATTTTAATTTTTATATTCCACGAAAAACTGTTTAACATATAGACATTAAAGACATCAAATACTTATTACATATAATCAATCATAATTAAGAAAAGTCTCTTGCGCCAAATCATAAATGTAAGCAAATCTTACTTAACAATGTTTTATTGACATTTGTATTATGATCTTTGTGTTCTATCTGCTCTCTAGAATTGGCAAACATTACAATACATTTATTTTTCTCTGTAACATTAGGATGTTACTGTATTTTTTTTTTGGTAAATTTGTGGCATTAATGTTCTGCTACCAAAATAGACTTGGAGTAACACCAATATTAAAGGAATCTGATTCTAAGAAAAGAAGAAAATACATAGACATCTTGGCTTTCAGTCTCACGTCTATAACAGACATAATGTTCAATTATATCTATCTAATACTATCATGTATCTGCTGGTTTTATTTGAAATAGCTTCATACTGTAGAACTGAATTAGTATTTGATCACAAATAGCTAAGCTTCTGGAGATATGCAAATAGAAATCAATTGAGGATTTAATTGTATGTGTGTGAGAGAGAGGGGGAGAGGGAGGGATGGGGGAAGGAAGGAGGGAGGGAGAGAGTGGGGGGGGAGAGAGAAAGACACTATTTTTATGGAAACTGCTGCAAGAATTAGGGTGATCTGGAAAAGATATTAACAGGAAAGCAGCATTTCATTTTTCTCTGAGTCCTTGAGGTATTCCCTTTGGAATGTTGCTCCCTTATGCAGCTTCAGGACAGCCAATTTTGATCTACTAGTTCCAGTTCAGTGTTGGCAAACTTTTGGGCTCAGCGTGTCAAAAATTTGGAACATGCCTAACTTAACTCTGCTGTTGTGTCGCATACATACTGAATGTAAGAGAAACAATTCTCTATCTCCCCCCTTCCCCATTCCCCACATCTAGGACAGCCTTAAGTGACCCTTGGCAGTGATGCTGAAGCTAGATCTGAAGTAAGAACCAAAGCTTCAGCCATACCACAACCACTGCCACTCAAAATGTCCACATTATGCCATTCATGAGTCTTGGAGAATGGTACACTAGCTCAATGGCCCAGCACTCCCCTCCCCAGTATCTGCCCTGAGCTACTTCAGGCAATGCTCTCTTTCTATTCAAGGCTCCCTGCAGTCTACTCGTGGCTGTTCAGGTCACACAAGGCCTTCATTCTTAATGCAGTTTTGGTGAATGCTTTCCTATACCCTCCGCAGTTTCTGAAAATCACACAAAACATACCCTGTTCTCTTATGATTTAGAGGGTCTGGAGCTCACATGACAGCATACCTTATTCCCATGCAGCCTTCAGTGCTTCTGAAAATCATGAGAAAACAGGGTGTACTTTTGAGAATAGTTGTTGAGTGTTGATGAACACTGGCATGTTACCCAAAATATTGTGGCATGTCACCTTTGACACATGTGCCATAGGTTTGCCATTACTGTTCTGGTATTCCTGATGCCTACACATGGTAGCTGATTCACAACTTGAAGCTCACTACAGAATCCAATGTAGGTTGGTCACTGGGACCAGAAGTTTAGGCTTCCAAGCTTTCAGATTCATGTTGGAGCTCACCCACAGGGAGCTTCTCTCACAATTCTGGTGAGAGAGAAGTTCCCCAAGGATGGGCTCCAGCATGAGTCCAAAAGCTTGGAAGACTAAACTTCTGGTCCTGGTGATTGACCCTGACTAGATCCTCCAATATGATCCTGAGACAAGTATATTTGTCTTCATTTGTTGAAGCTCATACTTTCTCAGTTCTAGAAAGAGAACAAAACAGAGGTGGTATTCAGCAGGTTCTGACCAGTTCTGGAGAATTGGTAGCAGAAATTTTGAGTAGTTTGGAGAACCGGTGGTAACCTTCCCCCAGGAGTGTGGACAGAATGGAGATTTTACAATATCCTTCCCCCACGCCCACAGAACTGGTAGTAAAAAAAATTGAATCTCACAACTGGAACAAAAGCTAACATAAATGTTTTTCTCTGGTAGTGTCAACTAATGCTAGTGGAAGCAAAGTTTTGTATGAAGGACTATAAATGACTGTTGCCTATAGTTTCGTTCTTCACTCACAGAGTGTAAGTAAAGTAACAATTACTAAAATTTTCATTTCAGAAAATTACCTCTCAATAGTTTAGAATAGAATATTCCTGTTTGGTAGCATCATTGATATATCATTGATCATGATATATCATTCTTTAAATAGGTAGGAAAACTTTAAACTAAACCCATATACTTTGAAAAGTCATGCTTTCAAATTTAAAGCAAAAGCAAAATAAACAAGTAAGATGATTGCTCAAAATTCTTTTAAAAATAACCATTTTTTTTCTACCTTTTAAAAATATGTCCTCTTTTTCCATTCTAGATGTTATTACTACTCTCATTATACTCTTGTGGTAACCATAGCCCTGTTAATAGAAAATATCCTAAAAATAGTATTTGGGCTTTTAAAACACCTGAAAGGTTAAGCAAAAATAAAGGATAAGTCCAGACCTATGGCACCATAAGCCCTGTCTAACGAAGTGTTGAGCACTAACTCCCAAAGGACAAACAGTGTTTTCATTGTATAGATTAAACACAAGTACTCACACAGGACACAGAGGAAATATGATGGGATAAGAAGTGAACAATCCCAGAAGACAGCTTGTTGAAATGTCACTCAGACACAGCGCTTCCACCACCTTTCACAAAGCTAAAGATCTCTTTATGTCAGAACAAATTGGGCAATTCTTAAATCTTTTTGCATTTCTCTGACTTCAGTATGATGAGTGCAGGGAATGAGAAAGATTGGAGGGGGCTGGAAAAAGAGACAGAGAGAGAGGGAGTGTGAAGAGACAGTTCAGTTCACATGAAAGCATTGTGACACAGTATAGGCCTGAATACTGATATGGACACCTCATACAATCCTATTATGAAGCTATATTAAGAATAGCAATTACTAATCTTCCTATAACTGAATCAAATTAGTTCTATGTTTTCTAAATGCTCTAGAGATTTCTTCAGGAATATGTTCATTCTGTATAAAAGACCAAAAGGATACTAATACATAATTTAAATTTCTTTTGTTCTATTTTCAAGAATTCATATCTAAGTCTAATATTTGGCACTAAATGTGGATTGTAAAATCCCAGATATTTTTCAACTGCATACAAGCTTCTATCTTTCAACCTCAGCTCCCTCATTTAATCTAAAGTAATATTATTATTTACTGGCCTTAAATGTATTGCAGTAATTGCTGAACAAATATAAAGTATTGTAGAAGTTGTGACTATTTCCAAATTGTCTATTGGTTAGTTTTAGATGCTCAAATGTAACATTTGTTTCAATCAAGAAAAATGAGTTTAGATCTAACCCTAGGATTTTGTCTAGAAACACCCAAGTAATGCAGATAGGTAGATAGATAGATGATAGATATTTGATTGACATCTTGACAGTAATGTAAATACTTGACAGGGAATCAATATAGACCACTAGACAATATCTGAACAGGAGCTGAATTATCAGTAATAAATAAGAGAGTGGGCTTTTAAAGTCCTGGCAGTGTCATCACTCGAAAGCCCTGCCACCATGATCAGTTCAGTCAGAAATTATGCAAGAAAAACAAGGGATATTTTAACATATTTCTGTTCTGCCTTGCTTTCCTGAGGATATAAATTCTGTTAATAATCTACAGAAGACTTTAAGAAACTAAAATAATGACCAAAATATAGTTAAATAAATATAAATGGAAGTAACCCAATAGGTTATATAATCTACAGGTATAAGTAGTTTCAATGCATGAAAATGTTTCTATTTAAAACTTTTGAGTTTTCAGTTTTTTACAACGTATTGCTTATTTTGTTAAGAATGATTCATTCTTAAAGTTTCATGTAATGCTTCTTTCAAAATGAATTTATTCAACTAGGAAATTGTTAAATACCTGCACATCTCATTTGTAGTTATACAGCCATTAATATTGACCAACAACAAAAACAGCATATAATAAACCATGCATGAATTCTGGTTTTCTTAAAAGAAGAGTCTTTATAAACAAAACAGCATTCATTTGGCAGGTGTTTAACAAAGATAAGCTGAAAGGGGAATGTCTACTTTGAATTTGGTTATGGCAAAAAAAAAAAAAATGAAGATGCTAAAAATTCTTTTAAAATCATTATATAAAGAACATAATGATAAAAATAACATTTCTCATAGCGAATAAAAAGGGAATAAAAATATTTCAAAATACAGAGTGATGCCGGAGCATTGTATTTAACTATTTTATTCTGGAATACTCAAAAATGATGTGCCATTTATTTGTCTGTCTGTTTTTAAATCTATTCTGAACTTATCAAGACATAGTTACAATCCTGAATAGGAAGCAATATACATTTCCAAGAAAAAGAAGCATTTCAAAGGGAAACCATTTATTTGTCCAGACAGCCTTGGTTATTAAGCTATGTAGAAAATGGTATAAACTAATAAACAACACGAAACTCTTTTAACTTCTTTGGATAATTGAACAGGAGGGCTCCTGTACTTCAAAGCTAGTAGCAAGAAACAACACTTTTGGATTCATTTAGAATTATCTAGCTTTCTATTTTTGATAACAATGACCGAATATATTACCACACTTTCTAACAAAGAAAAAAACAGATTTTTTTAATAAAAAACATCAACCTATGAAAAAGTTCACCTTAACTATCACAGTAGGCTATTTTAATTAAACAAACAAACAAAATGTGGTGAGGCAGCCAATCTACACCATTGTTAAAATGGACTTCATGTACAGGTAGTTCTTGACTTAACAACAGTTTGTTGAATGACCATTCAAAGTTATATGGCACTGAAAAATGTGACTGGGGACCATTGTTCAGAGTTACAACTTTTCAAACATCCCCATGATCATGTGATCAAAATTTATATGCTTGGTAACTGGTTGATATTTATGATGGTTGCAATGTCCTGCAGTCATGTGATCTCCTTTTGCGACCTTTTGACAAGCAAAGTCAATGGGGAAGCCAGGTTCATTTAACGACCGGCTGACTAACTTATCAACTGCAGTGATTCACTTAACAGTGGTGGCAAGAAAAGTCATAAAATGGGGCAAAACTCACTTAACAAATATCTCATTTAACAACAGAAATTTAATATGCATTTAATATTATCGTTTTTTTTTCTTTGACCGAATTGTCACACAAGTTCATTTTCATTCAGATTCTGTCTTCTACCTGCAATTTCCCAACTTCAGTCCAACAGAATTTGGGTTTGGTGTAAAGGACTGCCACTAAGAGGAGGGAGGGAAAAATGAATGTGATATCTGTTATTGAGAAAAGAAAAAGATGACTTCCAAGCTAATGACGTTAAAGTAGAACAAAATGCAAATAAATAAAATGAATAATCCTGGAGGAGAAAACAGGCAGCTTGTTCAAGACATCCGACCAGTTTTATGAAGGCACGGAGTTCTCTCAGCTATCCAAGGCACAATATGAATTCCTGCCACTGGAGAGCAGTCCCACAAGAAGTAATATGCTTCATTTCATACTCGTCCCCTTCTGCCTTCTAGCCCTTTAAATCCAGAGCTTATCCTGTACTTCTAAGTCTGCCAGTGTTTCATCATAGTTCAATTTCAATTAAACCGCTTTGCATTTAAGGGCCAGCAATGTAACTGAAAGTAGATTGGGGCTCATTATCTCCATAAATCTGAAGTAATATACTAGTCTCTCAAGACATTACTTCATTTTCATAACTAGGAGAAGATTTCATTTCTGTGGATTTGTGTAAAAAGTAATTTGGAAACTTTGCAACATTCTATTACTTACCATGAAATCTAAGTATCATGAGAGGCAACTTCATGTGTTCTTTGTATCTAATTCTTCCATCTGAATTACTGAGGGAATTAAAGTGCGCTGTATTCTTAAGTATGCTAAAGAATTAGCTCATTTAAGAAATTGGTGAGAAAATATTGTTTCAAAATAACCTTTTTACTTTCCCGTTTCCATTTTTGTTCTTAAAATTATGGCCTCTGTGTTTGTATCAAGGGACCATATATAAACTGCCATTTATAAATATGTTTTCATAACAGGAACAAATCTGGAAGTTCAGCACAATCCATACTATGATTTTATTCCGATAATTATAAATAAAGAATAGATAATTTCTTGTACTGCTTTTGAAAAATTGGGTAAAACGCCCCGATTAATCCACAATACTGTACCCAAAAAGCGACAGTACTATCTATAATATACTTTATATGGTCTTAGCATAAGCAGCTGGTGAACCGCTTATATATATTTGATTTCCCTGATACAGGATTATTCTGTTAATTCCAGTTCTGAAATTAGATACACAATTTAAGATATTCTAATCATATTATGGTTTCTCCCTCCCCTTTTATAACCAGTCTGAGTGAGGTTTCAGATATGCTATTCTTGAGTGAGCATCAAGAATTGAGCTAATTAAACAGATACTATTAATATAATATTGAAAACAATTGATCTTATATCCCTGGAAGACTAGTTCTTGGCATTAAGAATTGGTTAAGCCTTTTGGAGTTGATAAACTCTAGGATCTAGTCACTAAATAATCATTGAAACATTGAGAGTAGATGTTCTGTGAAATTTAGCAAAGATAACTGATATTCTATAATTCTTATAATTGGAAAAAATGAAAAGGAGAAATATTGGAGAGAAAATTAAAATGTAATTAAATATGCACAGAAATATGAAATTAAATAGTATTGAGAAACTATGTTTTTATATTTAATAGGGTTCTGTTGCTGTTATCCATTTGCCCTAAGACAGACCTTTTCGTTGTCGCGTGCTGACAGAGTGTGTGCATGTGCACACACGTGCTTGCACCCATAATGCAATGCGTGTGCAACTCCCACCCCTGCGCATGTGCATGTGACCCCCATGCATGCACTGCACACCTCTGTGCATGTGCGTGCATCTCCCATACACGCATCTTCCCCTGCGCATGCATGGCAGATACACGACAATCAGCTGGCTGGATGGCGCACACACTCATGAGCAGTGGATTAGTTTTGGGCAATGGTTCCTGTACCAGCAGAAATGGCTCTGTGTGCCATTTCTGGCATACATGCCTTAGGTTCACCATTGTGGCCCTAAGAGAAACTTTATAATGAGACTTAAAAACTTAAAAACATACTGGGTGGGATTTTGGTTCAAAATCCACATCCAGTTATAAGGATTGCTAACTTTAATATTATTTTGAAATTAGGTTAAATAAATTTAATCCAAAAAACGATGGAAAAAAAACAGTTTAAAGGAGAAAGCAGATTTTCCCATTCCCACTTCCCAATTTAAACTATTATCATCTGTCAACTCTCAGACAGCCTTACTAGCGTTTGAGAAACAAAAGATCCAAATCCCATTAGTACATGCAATTATTTATGAAATTATTTATTACTGAATTTTAGCACAATTTCTCAAATTATGCTTGTCTTTCCCTCAATATGACTTTTCTGAAAAGCACCAGAAAATACTAGACTGTTTTTTTATTATTATTATGGTACCCTTTGTAATGTTGGGACATTTATAATAGCATCAATCTGTCTTGTTACTATCTTCTTTCCCCTGTGAAATATAACTTTTTTCCCCTTCAGTTTCTTTATTCCCCTTACAGTAAAAGACCAGCCATTCATTCATATTCATATATTCTCTTCTGAAATCATTGTTATTTGTCTACCTGCTATAGATAGATTAAATATTTATCTCAACTAGAAATTCAACATAACAGCCCTGTTTGAATTAGAACTGTGATATAATTTCAAAGGATATTTTTGCCACAGTCAATACCTATTTTAGTTTATTCCTTTTGCATTTCTCTTGTTCAAAAAGGTCATAAAGCACCATTATTTAAATGGTAACAAAAATCTATGTTGTTGCTGCTGTTGTTTCATCCATTCTCTGTATTAGTAACTGGATAAAGACTCGCCTGCGTGGTTTATGGAGTACTGATGCTCATGAAACTCAAGCTACATAGAAGAAAGCAGTGTTAAATTTATGGGGTATTGTCAATGTAATGCCCATACAGAGCTAATTGGGAGGAACTATAACTTAGTGAAGTGTTTTCCTAGAAATGAGGAAATATTTTTTCCATATTAAATCACTGATGGAGGCAAAATATCTCCTTGAAATCCAGGACAGTGGAATCAAGATTCAGTGCTGATATATGACCTGATATATTGACCTGTTGGGCCTCTATTTTGACTTATATTATAACCATTAGTAATAATTAGATTGAAAACATTCGTATAAATGGGATGATATGTATTAGTAGAAATAGTAATTGTAAATTGGCATTGAAGATCCTATGACATGATTGTTGCACCTACTATTATGTTGCACAATATACTATTTTTTCCTAAAAAATCTGTGATCCTAGGTGCAAGATTTTCAGTTTTGGTTTGCTTTCCCATCAATATGTAATATCAATATCTAATATTGCCATTTTCCTTGATGGGCTTCCAAAGAGTCTTAAAGACATAGATCTTTGAGAAAGCATTTGGGGACAATGAGTATTAACTTATTTCAATGGGTAGCGACAGTAGCGGATGCAGTGATTTTGATGAGTGTGGTTTTATTTTAATAGATGTTGTTGTTTGATTTAAAACCACTAGAGCTGTTTGGAGTTAAGTGTCATACAAGCTATGGGGAGTAAACAAACTACATTAAGATTAAAACACTTTTCCTATAAAAGCTGATCTGTAACAATTTATATATCCCACTGTTAATTATAACAAATTATGTATATAAGTATAGTTAAACTCTTCACATATTTACACTTCAGATACAATTGGGGAGATGTGAAAATAAATTATTTAATCTGTTAGTTTAAAAATGCACTAAATAAATTTGTAAATGTCAATAGAAAATCGTTTTTTAAAAGCAAAAACTGTAATGATAAACACATAGATGCTATACTCCAGATATGTTTTATGATTTCCTCTACTAATCAGCAACTGCTTTTAACCTGAATAAGGAAGTGAATGCTCTCTAACATGAGAAAGAAATGATGTTCTCTTTATGTCTGTCTGTCTATATTTTGAAATTTTCTTCAAGATAAATACTTAGCACACTATCAATGCTATTTTGGATGGTCAACACAGTTTAAAATTATTGGTCTCAAAGAAGTGGGCAGAGCCCTCAAAACTGTGCGTGCAAACACTTGTTTATTAAATCCATCTTATTCTGGCTGGTTATGGCATCCCAGTGATGCACGTTGGGTCCCAGGAGTAGCAAATTCATCCTTGAAGAACATTTTGTCCATTCTTAAGGATGCAATTATCCAACCCACCTTAAGGAGACCTCATTGTATATGACAGGGTGAGATAATTTCCAACACAGCTCTTTATTTTGGAAGAAAAGGTAAAAAGCAAGCAGTTCAGTGGGCCTTGGAGAAAATGGATTATGTGGATCTTTTCAGACAGTTTTCTGACCTAGGCACAGTAGGTCTGAATGACAGCATTAACTGTACTTGTAAATGACCTAATGATGGACTGGATAGAGAAGTGCAGCTATACTCAGGGGTGGGATTCTACCTGGTCGGACCAATTCTATAGAATTGGTTGTTATGATCCTGCACAGTTTGGAGAACCAGCAAATCATGCGACTGGCTAGGCCACCCCTCTCTGCCTGCACCTCCCCTCCCCGCCCACTTACTCCTTACCTGGCATGCATGCCTTCCAACTAGCCTGCCTTGTGCCTTCACCTAATTTTTGGTAAGTTCCTATTTTTCCTTTTTTTTCCCCGACCATCAGCTGCTCCGACTAGATTAGCTAGAAAGCATGAAAATATTGGATTTCTTGCTTTCTAGCTAATCTAAAAACAGAGCTGAACCTTCCTTAGGAGTGAAGCTTCTATTTTTCAGTGCAGGCTCAGGCAATAGATTGCAGAAAGATAGATCTCTGAGTGAATCTGTGATTCTGTGAGCAACTCAATCTGCCTGCCTGTTTTGCCTGATTTTGGGTAAAAGTTGCTTTTTTAAAATAAAAATTTAAATATTTACAATATTTACATAAGCCATGCCCATTTAGTCACATGACCACCAAGCCATACCCACAAATTAGGCCATGCCCATAGAACTGGTTGTGAAGTAATTTGAATCCCACCCCTGGCTATACTGACTTCCTTTGTTCTCTTGGGGAAAAAATATCCTTCTGAATCAGCTCAAGGGATTAGGAAAGGAGGGTTGGCACTATGGTGCTTTTGTTACTTTCTTCAGGGCAGATTCCACAGTTGTTGAAAAGGGGGAAAGATCCAGCCTTGACTCTTTCTATGGAGTATCTCAGGGATCAATCGTCTCCTTGCTTTCATATAAAAACAACATGGTGGCACTGAGTAAGGTATTCAGTATGAGGTTGGGTATCACCAGCATCCTAAAATGTTGTCTAATTATATATCTCGTCCTCTGATTGCCCAGATGAGGCTGTCAGGGTTTTGATTCAGTGTCTTAAAGTTGTGAAAGTCTGAATAGGGAGAAACACACTGAGGCTCCATTCTATAAAGACTGAGTGACCATAGATTTTGAGGCCTTCTTGGTCTGGGGATTTCCTCTCTCTAGTTCAGAATGTAGTTGTACTCCTATAGACAAATCCTGTGAAAAATCTGGAAGTCCTCCTAAATTCACATCTCCTGGTAGAAGAACAGGTGGCAATCATGGCTTAGAGGGCATATGAATAAATATATCTTCTGTGTCAGCTGTGACTATTCCTGGTTTGGGATTGCTGCTCAGATATCAGTCCTTCATTGTTCTATTAGACATATAGGTAGAAGAATATTGATATAAATAGCCACTCTTTCTTATCCTGATATCAATTCCATTTCCACAGGATGAAGATATGGGATAGGGAAAGAAAACACTCAAAACATTTTTTTTCATTTTTTGAAATTTCATTTAATACCAAAATAACTGGTATTATTATTATTCAAAAGATAAAATTTGAATAAATTGAATTAGTAAGTATTCCTTCTCTATTTCCTATAAGAAAAACTGTATTAAAAAAAGCAGGAAAGGACAAAACCAAAAATACTGGAATGCAATATAGTGATAACAGTGTCAGTTATAAATATTAAATGAACAAAACATAATAAAGCTAAAGAAAAAAGTTAGCATGACTCATTTTCTGAAATCTTTTCTGATGAACTTGGAAGTGTTTTTGTTATTATTATTTATTATTATTTTCCTCTGTTATTGGTTATTTCACTGTATTAATCACTTCCCCCACCTCACTCAGAAGTATTAACAGGACCAAATCGCAAAATTTAGTCTTTTTCCCATTTAATCCTAAAGCTAGAAGATTTTTTTTCCACATATAATTTCTCAAATTAAAACTGGTTCCTAAAGAGAAAAAGATATTCTGAAAGAGCTTTGTGTTCTGCCAGCTTCCTTTTAACAAAATGCAACTCAGATGCATGTGCTGCTGGCTTGTATGCGGTATTTGGAAAAAGACATTTCAAATCATCCTGAAAGTACACCAAAAAAGATGTAAAAGCATCTTGAAAAATTAATTAAAGGCACATTGCTGTTAGTGCCAAGAAAATAATAAAAGTTCAGAGATTAGGAGAGAAGCATATCTTTTGAATTGTAAAATAGGTTTACAGATCTTCTAATAACAACTTTCACTCAAACCTTACATAAATAGGCTTATGCGGTACAAATATTACGTGGGGTAGGTGGAAGCTACAGTGGCCATAATCATGTTTAGGGATTACTTGGCAGAACAGAGACATTTCATTTCTATTGGACCTGGGGATTACAGAAAAGAAACATCTAATATTCCATTTTTTAATTTCATGCATTTTTTATTTACTTTTAATGATGCTGTATATATTCATCATCCTGAAATATTAAAACAGTATAAAAAAAGTAATAAATTGGTGGAAAATTTAGGGAATGGGAATGCAACAGCACGCAAATCATACACTATCAAGTGCTTTATACACATTTAAAATTACTGCCTAGGACGGCAAAGCCAAATTCCTGGCAGATTTCTGAAGCGCAAAGTCACAATAAGAAGATCAGCAGAACAGCCTGAAATAATAGAATATTCATCCCCCTAATCCATATGCAATTCTTTAGGGCTTTTTTTTTTTAAAACAATGCATATGAGGTCTGACTGTATTCAGGATTTAAATAAGTTGTCTCTCTCTTCCTCTCACATTCCCCCCCCTTCCCCTCTCTCGCTTCTTTCTCACACAATCACACTCTATTTTTGTTTTAAACATGTATATACAGTTATCAATTCTGCTCTGCTGCACTTACAATGACAAGGTTAGCATATCTTCTCACATCTGAAATAAAACAATAGCTTTTTTAAACAACAAAAGTGTTAAAAGGAATACATTTATTCATTAAAAAAAAAGATGGCTCTGTATTCATTTCTGGGGGAAAATATTTTCTTCTTTCCCAATAATTAGAAAACCATGTAATATTTTAATTTTTATATTCAGGTTTTTCTTTTAAAAAATTGGGAATAAACTCCTATGATGATTAATATTTGCTTGCCTTTCCAGTTACATGTCATTTTAAATATGGTTTTAAGGGAAGGAATAGAAGCCTAGAGAAAAAAATAAATCCAGGAAACTCAGACATGCCAGCACAGTAAATATCAGAGTGGATATAAACACAACAAAGCAAGTGATGTTTGTGTGGCATAAATATATTGTTGCTCTAGATCTGAAAGGAAGAATGAAATGTGCCCCTCCCCCTAACCTTTCCTTTTCAATTTTCAAAAGAGATCCTAGAGCTAAACCTCAAATTCAGTTTTATATTCATTGAGTGATCTTCTTTCATTGAACTAGAAGTATATTCAGCACTAGAGAACTATTGGTCTGGTCAGCTCAGGAAGATTTCCATGAAACATGAACAAAATGGGCAGTTACCAAAGAAAAATTGTGAAGAATGTATTGTGAGTCACAAACAGTTAGTGGCAAAGCTGTCATGGATTGCTATTGAACACTGCTACGTGCAACATTTTAGATGGGAAACATATTGGTTAGTGAAGTGGGAGGACTAGGCATGACACTTCTCATCTCCATCTTGGTCCTACGCTTTTGAAAACAATGCAGGACCAAACAAAGAAAAGACAGATTGGGTTCTGCTTCCAGATGGTGAGTAAGTATCAAATCAATCAAAGATTTTTGAAGATTAGCAACAGAGAGCACATAAAGTCCAGGAGCCAGCCAGAAAATATAGAAGGAAAACAGAAAGAGCAGCCTGTATAGGAATCCCCTTACTTAGCAAGAATCACAGAATTATAGAGTTGGAAGAGACTATTTAGGCCTTCAGACGATGTTCCTGTCCTGGCTACAACATTTCTGCTCAGTGGAAATGTTAAAAGAGAATATGCTTGTCTAGTCTTTACATAAGTTAATAAAGTTAAAAAATTTACAAGTTAATAAATTCCATTATTGAACTGCGCTTACAGTTACAAAGTACCCCCACTCAATATTTAAGAAAACTGCCTTCCTGTAACTTAAATCCATTATTCCATGTTTTATGTTCTAGAACAAGATCTAGATCTAATCCTTTCATGAAAGTGCTATTGTATTTCCCCTCCGTCATCTTTTCTCAAGACTAAACATATCCTCAAGGCTTAGTCTCTAGTTGCCTAATGTTGCTTGTTGACTACTCTTAAACTATCCCATTTATTATCAATCCTTCTTTATCTTGGCACTGTTCACAATACTTGAAACAGAGTTTGACCAATGCATACTAGATTGGAACAATTAGTTCCTTTAAGTTAGAAACTATATTTCTGTTTAGGGGGAAAAAAGCTTTTAAAAAATGTGCCTTCAAGTCAGTCTTGATTCCTGCTGGCAAAAATCCAGGCAATTTTCATGACAATATTTTTAGGAGTGGTTTCTCAATGGCTGCTTCCTGGGCTGAGAGTGTGTGTCAGGCCCAAGGTCACCTAAGCTTGCTTTGTATCTAAGATAGGACTAGAACTCAGTCTTCCTGGGTATTTGTTTACATATATGGTTTGTATATAGCCACATAACTCACAGAAGAAACTCTCAACAATTTACAAGATTAGAAACCAACAACACCCCAAATATAAACAGCTGACATACCTAGGGTCAACCTGCAAAATGACTGCACCCGAAACCATACAGAGGTGGTATTCAGCAGGTTCTGACCAGTTCTGGAGAACTGGTAGCAGAAATTTTGAGTAGTTCGGAGAACCAGCAAATATTACCTTTGACTGGCCCTGCCCCCATCTATTCCTGAGTCCAGCTGATCAGCTAGGTCTTCTTTTGTTGCCCTGCACAGGAGAATGGAGCTGGAAAGCAGGTTAGTGGGGTGGGGAGGCTATGGGATTTTGCCTTCTACTACCATGCCCACCAAGCCACTCCCACCAAGCCATGCCCACAGAACCACTAGTAAAAAAAATTGAATCCCACCACTGAAGCCATACTTATTTCTGTTTCATTTCTTGGTTGCCATTCAGGGGGAAGGAGGAAGAGGGGAACTCAGGAATGTAGTACCTCAGCCAGCTAGCCATAATATCTACCTGCCAGCATGAGAACCAAGGTCATGTCAATAGACACCTGTTGAAGTTGAGTGGGAGCCTACATCTGGACTAATTGGCCCATGTGACCCAAGGGGAAAAAAGGGGGTGGGGGGGTCTTACACTTTGAACTATCCCTAAATGTAGGGATAATTTAGAGCTAGCTTCACCTTTCTAAGTGCTGGTATGATGTACTCAGTAAAGGATCTCTTGAACCTGAATAAAGTATCAGAGTCCTGACTTTCCTGAGTTTATTACTTGGAATGATGACATCTGGGCAAAAGTGAAAGTAGATAAGCTTGTTGTTTCCCACAAATTTCCTGCTGTATTGATTACATCAGGAGCTACTCTACCATGACAAAGGCAACCTTATCCAGTGCTGCATGCACCAATTTTCTTTGAGATACTCCATGTAACTACTCAGTTCAGCGTATCAGGTTGCTACATAATGCAGAATGAGGATCCTAAAGATGATTGAGAGTTTTATAATGCTATGAAAGAAAACACAGATACCTTGTCCTGCATTGTGCAGAGAGGCAATAATATTTTCAAGCAACCATGTGTTGGAATCATGGTAATGCCAACAAACATTTGCAAGAGATCCTGTGGCCCATAAATTTCATGACCTAAACAGTGTAGTGTTTTTACCCCAATGACAAATATCTTCTACTACTGAATGTTAAATAGTGATTCTGTTCCCCTATGATGGAAACTAATTTTTTTTTGCAGTTCTGGATTAATTTTCTGGCTAATGTTCAGAAAGGTGACTTTTGGCAGTGAGCACACTTGACCAAAGTAGCTTCAAGCTAAGTAATGTCTAAGTATTTGTAAGGATCGTCATACTTCTTTTTTTAGAAATAGCATTTAGATTAGATACAGGGCTAATTTATTGTCTTGTAACTCTTTTTTGAGACTTGCATGCAGTATCTGAATCACATATAAAAGAAAACTGTATGCATGTCAGGTTTCCAATAGCTGATCTCATCCAGGAATCAATGCCAAATTATCTAATTCCATCTGTAAAGATGGAGGTTAACTCCTTAGGCTCACAGTTCTTGCCATTCAAAGTGGTTTTGCTGCTGATTTATGCTGATTTAGTATTTATTTCCACTCAGTAGCTAAGATACTTTCTCCTTCTGGATCAGCATAATCTCTGATGGCATACTTCACTATAAGATCTTTATGGAACTTCTTTGATTTTTCAAGATGCTCCAAATACCTCTGCTGACACTGTAAAAGGAAACAGGAAAGATCTTTGTAAGCTATTTGTCAAAGCTCAACTCTTCTGATAATGAGCATCATTCTAGCAGCCTAATAGCCTTCAACCTCAAGGTTCTACTATGTTGACTTCAGTCAAAGTTACTCAAAATGTGCGAAGAGAAAAATCAGTTCCCATATATTCACTGATCTGATAGAGATCAGTGTTTTATATAATCAACATGTCACAGATCAGGGCTGTCAAACTCATTGGCCGGATACGTCACGCCCACACCTGGTTTTAGTGAAGGGGAAAAAAGTCCCAATACATCACATGACACTGTCGTGATGCCATGAGTTTGACACCCCTGTCACAGATTATCAGCAGTTGAAAAAGTTGCTTCAATCAGTTAGCCATAATGTCAGAATAGATCTATAGATTTTTTTTTATTGTAATGTTATTTGTGTAAATTCAGTCAACTAGGTTTGTTCAGCTAATTCTCGTTTTCATTTTTTTTCATGTGAATGTATGAATTGCTATTTTTTTTTCCAAATCCTATTGCTATGTTCTTGCTAAGACATTTTTTTTTTCAGACCTAGTTGTCAGGACCATATGCCTACTAACAAAACCTTTGATAACTCAGTCCTTAGTATTTCATATCTTTTGCTCCTAGATTACTTATGATCAGTAAATTCATTTTCAAAGGTTTCAATAAGGTCAGTATGAGGTCAACTGCTTTCATAGAGTTTGTCCATATTTACGTCTATGTAGCAAGAGTCAAAATTGTTTGCTTGAGAAAGAAAATGTTCTATGAGTTCTTTCCATATGTACTTGAATATTTTATATCTGGATAAATACCTACATTATTGACTAATTCTCCAACTAGATTATATTTTGAAGAAAGTTATTTGAATAGTTTTTAAACCAATGTGTCTCCTACTGTGAGGCTAGAGTTAAATAAGTACAGGCCACCAAAGGATTTCCTGTGTATTAAGTAAGCTAATCTTAAAAAGAGCAATGATTAAAATAAATTCTCTGTTTGTTTATATAGTAGTATCAGTGCCTTTTGAAACATTTCAAAGCACTTAACTAAAACAAACAAGCACCTGAACTTCAGTTATCTAATAAGAACAACTATTGATAACTATGACTTTACTTATAAAATCTTAGTCATCAGCAACTATAATTCAATAATTTTCAGGACAATTTGGAAATTACTAGCTAAAATAATGCAGACTTATATTGACACTGCCATCCAAACTCACATAGAAAGGCTGCAAAAAAACTAAGATCACTTGATGGATCTTAGTGCTTGTGTCTGTGCATGCAATTTAAACATTTTAAAACAATACACTTTCCAGTATTAATGCTTATCTGTTCCTAACCAATGGTCAATTTTAGGACAATTTATAAGAACCATCTTAACAAGTTTCACATAAACTGTTAAAACACAATCCATAATTTATTTATTAAATCAGTTTGTATGGTTCCCCCATCTCAACAATTCTAAACCATAACCACTGAGTTCACAAACATGCAAAGGCATGCCAAATCAAATTATGGCTTAGTACAGTGGATCAACCCACTATATTAAATAGATTAATTTGTAACTGAAGCCTATATTTCAAATGAAATCAAAGGGATATTGAATGTTGTCGTAGTATTTATGAGCATTTTTAAAATTAAACATAACTATCAAAAAACAAAATTCATTCCTGCTATGATAACATATTAAGATTCAGCATGCATTTTACACACATACGCACACACATTATATATATAATGCGTTTACAGACCAAATACTCTTCCTAACCCCTATGCACAGTTTGCAGCAGATATTTTCGCTTTGCCCAGAGAGAGAAATATCTGCCCCTACCTAGCAACAAAAGCACAGCCTCCCGATTGTGAGAGCTCTATGTCTAGGGCTCATACCATCTGATTTACATTATTGCATCTTTTTTTTCCAGCCAAGAAACAGTTTTTAACTGTCCTTGAAATATTGGCAGAGGTTACCATTCAACTTAAAATGAATGATTGTGAATCACCATTTCAGGCAGTATCCTCTCAGACCATATGTTCTATACAATCCCTGCTTTAAAGAAGAAATGCAACAGGTGACCCCAAGATTCTCACCTGAGTTTGATGGGCACAGCATGCAATGAAAAGGGCTGAGTGGAGACACTTACTGTAGAAGAGCTTTCACTATAACCCCTCCTGAATGGGTTTCCTGACAATAAGGAGGTAATGTATACAGGACAATCTAGTTCTGTATTCTGCCTTTTACATTATATTCCACGTTCTCCCTATTACATTTGATAATTTTCAATAAAAGATGACTTTATATTACTAAGGCTAACCAATAAGTTGAAAATATGTTAATTCTTTCTTCTTGGACTATACTCATATTTATACATAGAAATATATCCATTCTGAATTGTAATTTAAGAAATTGTTGTAAAAACTTCTTGGGGTAGTTGCTACCCTTTATCTTTCAAATGCCAATTCAATATAAAAATAATGTTTGATAGTAGCTGAACACGAGGTATTTCCACTTCTAAGAAGGAGGCAGTGGTGATTTTACTATAAAGGGATCATTATAAAGACAGATATTCTATCATTTTGAGGCATCTAAAGCAGTGAAGTTATAATAACTAGTGTTCTGCCATTTTTTAAACACACCAACTTTAAAAAAATTGATTGCTTCATAGCAGAATTATAAGTCAGTATTTTATTCAAAGAACTTGCATACAAAGCAGGGAAAAAAGAAAATATTTCTGCTATATTCTAAGCTCCCCTCAAGTTCTTTTTCATCTGATGAGAAAGAAAAATACATTCTGTGTGGATAAAGTGCACAGGAAATAAAATAAAACACTACAATTATCTATCATTTCTTCCTCATTCATGCTTGTATTTTTAACACATATCAGTGATTACTGATAAGATACTTACAACTTTTTAAGAGCTATATATTTTACAGTTTGATTTCATTAGTTATTTAGGAAAAGAAAATATAAATGTTATCACAAAAGATAAAAATGATTTCGGTTCTTCTAATGTAGCTAAACACGACAAACATTATGCTAATGGAATTGATTGTGGAATTTGGCAACTGGAGTTTCACAGGCTGTCCACAAATATTTTTGGGGAAAACCCACTTTAAACAATTCTCTAGACATTTCTAGAAAGGTTTCCTACATGTATCTAATGTTTGAGGTTTGTTTTCTTTTACAGACCACACAATTATGTTTCCTGGTTTGCAAATATTTTATCTGGAGTTCACATTGTCAAAATGTCACATTGTCCTTTAGGACTCTTTGCCAAAGAATTATTAAAGTTCTGAATGAGCTAAGAAACAATTCTCAAAATGTAAAAGAAATGTAACATAAGAAAGGAGAAAGAGAAGAATGAGACTAGCCAACAGAAAGCTTCATTGTTTATCACCATTTTTTGTTGCTGTTGACTAGAAACTTTGTAGATTATTTCAATATATTCATCACAAGGTGCTATTAACACAGAGCTCACTTCAAGTATTACCAATTCATGGATAGATTAGAGGGAATATTAATAATATAGCTAATATGAAGTGTTAGAGCCTTTAAGCCAATGACAAATACAACTCAGCCAAATTTCCTGACCACTGAGGCCATGGAGAAACAATTTGGTAGATTTCATCAACAGTTCTAATTATGTTCCTGTCAAGTTGAGAACAAAGCAATCCATAACTGGAGGGTCTGCTTAGAGACAAAGTAATTTATGCCTGAGACAGAGGACTTTTTCTGTACTTAGTGTGAACAAAGCTCGACTAACAAGTGGGTTCAAACAGGAATTTGTTGGGGAAAGGGAAGAGTCTCCAACCATTTTCGCATAAGCAGATGTGGGAAGCAATTTGAGGCAAGAACATCTAGGTAAGCTTTGCTTCTAGTAATGTATATCTTACTATATTGCAAGAAGCAAAATTTCAGCTGCATGATTCATACAAATAAAGTGTGTAGGAAAAAAACTATTTACAATGCATTTACACATAGCAAAACTGGTTCATAAAGGTGACTGTAATAGGACATCCGTCCAGTTACCCATAGAGACATGTAGAAACACCCACCTGCTACATATGCATGAAAAATATTCTATTTAAAGTCCATTTGTGAAGATTTCGTAAGATAGTACCATAATATCACAGAAACAATATACTGTAAACCTGTTTTATCTGTAATGCCCAGATGAAATGCACAAAGGGATTTTTTTGTCATCTGTAAACCAAAGCACCATCATATACTTTATACATTTTAGCTAAACTGAAGAGAGTGCACAGGAAAGAAAGGAGACAACAGGATAAAATGTGCTTGTGTAATTTGAGTAATTTTCCACTGTGATCTGTGCTGGGTTGCAGTTTGTGTTCTTTCAGACAGGGTAATTTTATAAATGATATCCTTATTAGATTTTGTGAAAAAGGCAAAGATGTCTCCTCAGTGTGAAAAAAAGGGGGTTTGATTAGAAACCTAAACAAGGTTAGGAATTTTCAATTTATTTATTTTTTGTTTGTTGTTGGCAGAAAAATATTCTTAACAAACTAAATTCAGAATAAAAGCAAAAATTAAAGGAAAAATGAATAAACGAACCCTATTCTAATCTGTCTAACAATTAGGGTATGTTGCTTATTAGGATTTTTCTATATTATTATTATTATTATTATTATTATTATTATTATTATTCACAAAAAATGACAGTGTACACAGCAAATGAGATAACCATGCTGGGTTTCGTATCACAAATCACTAGTCGAACACTTCCCAAGTGTTTAGGACTGCATGATGTATCGGCGGATTATGCGAGCAGATCCCAGTAAGGTGGCCTTCTGCAGCTGACCAACGGTGATCTTGTCAGCACCAGTTGTTTTTATGTGCTTGCCTGGATCTTTAGGTACAGCACCCATCATCATCATCATCATTACTACTACTACTACTACTACTACTACTACTACTACTACTATTACTACTACTGCTGGAATTTTCTGAGTCCATTTAAAAAAAGGCTCCTAGGCATTTTTTACCATTTTAGAGTTTAATCCATGTAGCAAGTAGATGTGCTGAATAAAAGCCAAGAAATACAGGCATAATACAGCCATTAGAAGTAGTCCTCAATTTACAGCAGTTCATTTAGTGACCATTCAAAGTTACAACAGAACTCAAAAAACCCGACCATTTTTCACACTTATTGCTGTGTCCACATAGTCACATGATTTACAACTGGATGTTTGACAACTGGTTTATCTTTATGACAGTTGCAGTGTGCTGGGGTCATGTAATCATTTTTTTGCAACCTTCTGGCAAGCAAAGCCAATGGGGAAGGCTGATTCACTTAACAACTGTGCTACTAATTTAATAACTGTAGTGATTCACTTAGTAAGAAAGAAAATGGCAAGAAAAAATGTAAAATGGGGCAAAACTCACTTAACAAATTTCTCATTTAGCAACAGAAGTGTTGAGCTCAATTGTGGTCATACGTTGAAGACTACCTATAGTGACTAGACTAATAACTAGTGAAGATCATTCCTTGCACAGGTGAATGGCGCTTTTATATGCATTTACAATTGTGTGCATATGCCTGTGTATTTATTTTCCATTTTAACTGATTTGATGTTATACGTATTATTATTTGACTATTGATACATACCTGATAAATATTGCCTAGAGGCTTACATTAATAAGTTTCTGGAATGGTTTATTGAATTACCACTGTTGTTGAGATTCACTTACCATAATAAACAACCAACAAGCAATTTAAATTTACTATAGTGTATAAATCTGAGTATATCAATGAATAAGGTGTTATTTTCAAATAAACATACTCAGCATTAGATTGCATGAAATGTGTGTCAAAAATTTATTAGACATAGTATACAACCAGTTTTGTGCAGATTTTGTGGTTGAGTCCACATGACAAAATTTCAGAAAAATTGTTTCTCAAGAGATTTTGAATGATGGGATAATGAAGAAATTGATGCAAAATATACTACCAACATTATCTTGCTTTTATCAAGAACATGCTATCTTTTCTAGATGTCCTTAAATTAATTATACTAATGATAAAAATTTCATATCCTCCTTTGATTCTCAGCTATGATGTTTTAATCTATATGGAATGAGTGTGAGGATCCATTGTCACCCTGATCTATAATCCCTCCCCCAAATTGGAACAATGGTCTAAAACCACATCTTCAAAATCTACCAATCTGCTCCTAAGATTTTTTTTAGCAGGTCATTAGTCATTTCTTACATGGTATATTGGTTTGACTACAATTTTCAAATATCCATTCTGGGTTTTTTTTTAAAGTATGTTTAGTATGTTTCTGTAAATCTTTGAACATAAAAATTATTTAATTAACTGTTCCTGAAAGAATTGTACTGCATGCAATTTCATTTACTTGAAATTGTTCCTTCTGTACAAAAGACATGATGATGCCACTAAATGTCTCACATCTGTGTGACTAAAGACTGAACTGATTTGTGCTCCATTTGTATGTAGAGCATAAATTGAATACATTTGCAGATTGAGTCATTCCATGTTTTATCAAAACTAATCAGACACTGCAAGATAGTCCAGACATAGTGATTAGGCTACTACTCTTAAAAGTACAAGTACAGACTATTGAATCTTTGTCAGTTTTCCAAAACTTTCCTTTGTTATTATAAATTAGATAAATATAAAACCTTTAAAATTGAAGTTCTACACTGTTTATGAAATATTTATTATAACTTATAAATGTATATAATACATACATATGTTCACAACTGAATTATATTCAAACTCACTTAGAGACAATCTGTATTAAGTTTTGGTCACTTCTCAATAAATATACACAGAATATTGTGATGTATAAAAAAGTAAAATTAAAGATAACAAATTGAATATTGGGCAATAAAATATTTTCACATTATTGTAATTATAAGAAATTTTTAATTGTGTACATCTTTATTATTTAACTGTAGCCTTATTTAGTATTACACAGAACTCATTATATTTAAACCACATTAATGTGAATGGAATTGGACACCAGCCTTTGCCATTTGCCACATGCCAACCAATTTCTTCCCTTACCATGTTGAACAGAGAGCAGTAAGCTTCTACTTTCATTTGCTAAGGCTCAAATAAACAACCCTCTGAAAAATCTGGAACTTAAATGATGTAGTATTCCAGCTCTGGGAAGATTTTTACTTGTGATCCAAACATCAGTGGATCCATTTGAAGACTTCCATTCAATGTGAAGAAGATATTAAAAACATTCCACGAAATACAGTCGAACTTACTCCTTAAATTAAATGGTATACCAAATTTGGGAGGAGACACAGCATGCCAAACAAAATCTCTTACAGCAGGGGTGTCAAACTCGCATCATCATGGTGTTGTCACTTGATGTATCATGACTTTTTTCCCTTTTGATACACCAGATGTGGGCGTGGCCAGCACTTGATGCATCGAGTCTGTGGCCCGCGAGTTTGACAGCCCTGTCTTACAGGAAGCTGGTAGAAGAAGAATATAGACAATTTCAGAAGGCAAGAGGCAAATTAAGAAAAATCCTCCCTTTTTCTCTAATTCAAGGGTCTCAGCCAGAACTTCCTTCAAGGTAGCCACTAATAATTCATTGTTTAAGTCAAGTAAATAAGAATTTCAGCATCACTTATCTTGTAGTTTACACTTTATAATGGCAACAGAGGCAAACATTTTGGCTAATTGGAAGTTCTCATGTTTCTGTATGAAACATGAAAAAACAACATAAAAAATAAAGACTACTGTCCATTAATGTGTTGTTGTTTTATGCCTATCACTAAAAAAAGTTTCAAAAAGTGGAAAATAATATTGAGAGTAATACTAATACTGAAATAGGGCCAGAGGTGGTATTTAGCAGGTTCTGGCCAGTTCTGGAGAACCGGTAGTGGAAATTTTGAGTAGTTTGGAGAACCAGCAAATACCATCTCTGACTGGCCCCGCCCCCATCTATTCTCTGCCTCCCGAGTCCCAGCTGATTGGCTGGCTCTTCTTTTGTTGCCCTGCATAGGAGAACGGAGCTGGAAGCAGGTTAATGGGATAGGGAGACAATGGGATTTTGCAGTATCCTTCCCCCAGGAGTGGGGTGGGAATGGAGATTTTACAGTAGCCTTCCCCTTCCACATTCACCAGTTATGCCCACCAAGCCATGCCGCGTCCACCAAGCCACACCCACAGAACCCGTAGCAAAAAAATTTGAATCCCACTACTGAATAGGGCTTATCAAATTTCAAACAAGGAAGAGTAGGGTAGGATAGGGTAGTGTAGGGTAGAGTAGGGTAGGATAGGGTAGGAGAAGAGAAGAGAAGAGAAGAGAAGAGAAGAGAAGAGAAGAGAAGAGAAGAGAAGAGAAGAGAAGAGAAGAGAAGAGAAAACAAGAGGCAAATTAAATTTTGAAAGTCATTTAGGAGAATTCATTTAAAGCCATGATGTTCATATGACATGAACTCTGGCAATTGCTTCTAACTCATATAGTGATGACCTGCAGGATCACCAAAGAGGAAGCAAGTTGTCTTTTTGCGAGATTAACAATTTAAAAGTGCTGAAATTAATTTTGTTTAATAGCAGTGGGTGCAAACATTCCTTATAAAGAAGGTTGCAAGGTCATGAAGCTACCGATAGCCATTTAAAATGTAGCTTTTTAATAAGGGCAATAGATTTAGGGTGGCTAAAATGTTAAAAAGCCTTTATAAAGCACTGAAATTATAATGGGTCAGGTTTGTACCACATCCTGTAATTTGGTTTATATGTTTATGCTTTTTCGTATCAGGAAAATTCTGAGAAACAAAACATAGCAGTTGTGGTCCAGTGATAATACATAAACTGGCATACAATGAAGGAAAGTAAAAAGTCAGAAATGAAAAGAATAAAAATAAATATTTAAGTATTTAAAATAAATAGGCAAATTCATTAATGGCTCTCATCTTCCTACATGAACAAAAATGCTAGCCTCACTCTGCTATTACAAAATCATTTTTTCAGCTCCATATTCCAAACACAATATTGATTTTTTTTTCGCTTATTTTTTCTAGAATATACAGTATGCTTCCAAAATTCAAATTTTTAATTTTTTTATGTTACATGGTGATGCAAAATCTTAGGATATGATATTGGATCATATGGAAAGAGTAGTACTGTAGTGCTCTTCATGGAACCACAAAAGTGAAATTCCAGTTTGCTGCTTTAATCATTGTTAGGAGACTTTAATGAAGAATGCTTCCTTTTATTTCAAGTAAGGTTGCTGTTTACGCAATTGTCCTTCAGAGTTGTTTTGAGGGGAATTACATGAAATGGACCAGGATCTTGATGGAAGAAATATAATCCTTTTTACTACCTTCATGTGTTGAGGCACAATGGCTCAGTGACTTAAAAGATGCTGGAGAAGGTCTATACTCTGACGATTTGAGCCTTACTCTCTTGTGATGGACTGAACTCTCATCCCTTGTCCAACTCCTGCCCATCTTGCAGTTCAAAGGCTTGTGAATACAAGTAGATAAATAGGTACCACTTTGGTGAGAAGCTCCATGTTTCACCACACACTCTGCACTGCAGCATGATGACATGCTGGCCACGTGATCTCAGAAATTTCTTTAAACAGTGCTTGCTCAATGGCCTAGAAATGGAGAGGAGCACAATCTCCCAAAGTTGGCTAAAGCTAGTAAAGTAAAACCTGCAGTAAAAACTTTGCCTTTTACCAACCTCATTGCAACATAAAAGTTGTATTTTTTTTTACCTAGAGCAAGAATGTATTTACACCCACCATAGAGTGCAATTTTCTAAAAAGAAGGGATAGTGGGGAAGGATTAGTTACAGTTGTTTCTCTTATGTGATAGACAAGGAAAACTCAGTCCAGATCAGGAGAACAAAATGAAGAGAATGAAGTAGATAATCCAGCCATTCTTACAGCTCCTCTACTACCTTCTGAATCAAGCCCTATGGCCAGTGCCTATCCATGCTGTTAAAGAACTTAGTATTTCAAGGAGTATAAACTAAACTAAGCAGCACGTATCATTTGTGCATGAACTCATGCCCAGAAGTATATAGGCAACTAATGAAGTCTATCATGAATTACTTTGTTTATTGTGTTAATGCTGAAAAAGCAGTTGCACTGCTGCAAGTCTCAAGCTGTTTTCCAGACCAAACTATTAAAAATACATTTCCAGTGATCTCTCTAATATCGATTACAATATCAAAATTTCTTGATCATTCACTAATGTTATAAAAGATTAGCTGTGGCATGCTGTTATTAATTTTCAGATGTAGAAGCTATTTCTTGACAGCGAGGCAACCTGCTGGTCATTAGATTTAAATTATTTTGGCTGCAAGCTTATTCCTGATAGTGTCCAAATTTGGCATGTGAACCATTTTTCTCTATCTGTCCCACTTGGACACAGAACAAAGAAAAATGAGACTCATAGAAATCATTAATGAAGTCACCACAAGGAAAATAATGTTAAACTATTAGTAAATATCACTTGTAATGCTACATATTACTTGCCATCTTTTTCCCTTTTCTAGCTATAAGTCAGTTTCATATCCTCATCCAACAATTCAAAGAAATCTCATTTTGCTGGTCAGCAAGGACTTTCTTAAAGGTAAGCTTGATGAGGGTCCTTAGGGCATCTCATCCATCCTGTGGTCGGATGGCATTCGACACCAAGGGACCCCATTAAGAAGGAAAGGCAGACTGAAATCCCAACCCAAAGCATTCTGAAGCAAAGCACTAGAGTCCTGGCAAATACACAAAGGATGTGATTCCATTTGTCTTCAGCGAATGGGAGCCAATATATCAGCTTCAGTGAACTCAAGTATATTTTCCAACCTTGTGGTGTTCTTAAAGCAATATGCACACATCTGCCCCTTCCACCTGGGACTGTGGCAGCAGAGTAGTCTAAGCTTTGAGTTAAATAGGTTGATCACTTCAGTGCTGTTTCCCAATGTTGGCAGCTTTAGGATGGGAGGACTTCAATCCCAAGAATTCCCAAGATAGCAAGGCTGGATGGAGAATTCTGAGGGTTAGAAATTCACCCATCTTAAAGATACCAAAGTTGAGAAACAGTACTATAGGCCAACATTATGATGGAATTCATCAAAGATCCGATTCTTGCTTTTAGATTTGCAAGCACTCAAAAGGCCTCCTTAAACATAGTTTGCCAAATCTATATATAGAGAAGTGAAATGCCACTCATTTATCATCACAAAATTTCTAGAACCATAAAGCCTACAAACTTGAAATTTGGCACATATGTTCCTCTTGGCTTCTAAGTGCTCACTGAGAAAGGATTTTTTGAAATGACCATCAGAGCATTAGTATTCCATATATTATTATTAACACGCTCTGATGCTAAGGAGTTGTACTCCCCCTCCCCACCTGAACAGAAATCTGTTCCAAATGCAAAACACAAGCAGAAGAGAGGAGTTTCAGTTTCAGTTTTAGTTTCACAGCACCGAGCAGCTTTAGTATAGAACAGTTGGGCTAAGCCACGCCCAGGCTCCTTGCTGTCTCCTTCTTGCTCACACAGCAAATAATGTTTCATTTTCCAGACAGCCCTCAACTCTCTCACACACTGACAGGATGTTAGCCAGATGAATACCGTTGGATGCTGGTAGGCAAACACATAATTTTTTTCCCTTATTTTTCTCCCCAAAACAAAGCCCAACCACATAGTTTCATAGCGAATCACAGGTAACGAATTAGTAAATGGATAAAAAGAATCACATAGTCTTTAATTCATGTTTAACATGGCCAATAGCTCTGGTGCCAGAAATGATGAGATATATAGTCATGCCTATCTGGAGGCAGGGAGGATGGGAAAGACTGCTTTAAAACAAGGCAACACTTTTATTTGTATTTAGGATATAACTATTGTTTCAAAAATTTAGCTAAATTCATATACAGTAGGTAAAATGTTCTATGCAGAAAATTTTAAAACATTTAACACAAATACATACACACACACACATCAGCAATATGGCTATTGTAAAACCACTAACACTAACCACTTTGAAAAGGCACATCTCTCCCAATGAGACTATTTGGAACATCTGGAACAAGGCAAGAGAAAAACTCCCCTTATGTGCCTGATGAATGAACCTCTGAAAGTGGCCCTATCATCTCTGCTTCAGCAGAGACAGGTCCACAATTGGACAGGTCTTTAATGAGACAAGCAATGTGTAAAAGCATTCCCTCTATATGGTAGCCTTCCCCAGTCTACCCAGTGCTTTCTAGAAGTGCAGAGAAGTGGCAGAGGTGTGTTGGAATTGTAATGCAACATATCGGGAGGGCCTTAATCAGGGAACCCCATACTAAGCCCTTGAAAAATTCAAACACTGGACTCTGGCTCAAAAATAATGAGCAACTATGCAGCCCTTCAATATCATTCAGTATCACTCAGTACTAGATACAATTTAGAGCTTGTCACCTTTTGAACTCCGTGAAACATCCCCATTGGTTCTTCAGAAGGACAGCATCTTTCAAGAAGCCAAAGATAGTCCAACCAAACCGATTTAAGAGGAATCCAAAATGACATGCAAGAAGCTAGGGGGGGGGGGGGGGGGGGGGGGGGGGGGGGGGGGGGGGGGGGGGGGGGGGGGGGGGGGGGGGGGGGGGGGGGGGGGGGGGGGGGGGGGGGGGGGGGGGGGGGGGGGGGGGGGGGGGGGGGGGGGGGGGGGGGGGGGGGGGGGGGGGGGGGGGGGGGGGGGGGGGGGGGGGGGGGGGGGGGGGGGGGGGGGGGGGGGGGGGGGGGGGGGGGGGGGGGGGGGGGGGGGGGGGGGGGGGGGGGGGGGGGGGGGGGGGGGGGGGGGGGGGGGGGGGGGGGGGGGGGGGACGCCAGCACGGTGCAAAAGTACTCCTGGCTGTCATCTGAACATTAAGGGTATTGTGAAACCAGATCATTCAAGGTGAGGGGAACACCTTCCAAAATAGGATGAATCTCACTTCCGTAGCTAACATTTCTTTCAGCCAAAGTACCTCCGCACTTCCCCTATTCCCTCAATTTCCTTTCTTCTTTCAAAGAAGCTTCTTTATAGAATTGTAATAATGCATGAAATGGAAGGAGGTGGTAGAAAACTACTTTTTTATATAAGACATGTTTATTATTCATAGGACAATTATGAATTAAATATAATTAGAAAAGACACTGGTGTTCCAAGTATTATGGATTATGTGCCTTAAATATTGCATAAGTGTAAAAGAAGCTCTTGTTCTACAGTATTTATAAACCATCCTAATGGAGATCTATAAATCAAGCACATAGCTGCTAAAAACATAACACATTGCATAATTTCAATTTACCAAAAGAAGACCGAATCCAGCAGGAAGTAATTATTGTGTTATTTCACATTAATCACAACCCCATCTCATCATAACATGCAGGGCAATTCTTTCTATGTTTGCTCAGGAGTAAGCCCCATTATGTTCAAGAATATTTCCTCTCAGACCAATGAGCACACATAACTACTGGTTTCCAAACATAAATAAATAAAAAGTCAAATCAAAACTGTTTGCTAAGATTCTTACTATGTTGCAAAACTGAGCACTGTAAAAACCAATTATCTTGGTTAATCCAATGAAAGCATCCTTAGGCTGTCAGGATGCAAGCCTGCCCCTTTGGTACGTCCATCATGATATCACACAAAGAACTTTCAACAGCATAATTCACTTTTATAATTTTGACATTTACGGAATACAAGTATCCCATACATTAAACGTCAATAACATCACTGGAACCAATTTTAAAAGGCCGGGTTTGCCTGCTGTATGTAAATACTAATTTACAATCAGAAAAGCACGTCAGCTCTCTTCAGTAAGCAAACAAAAAAATAGGGAGCCAAAATGAAAACAGCAAAGAACAAGGGCAAATAAATTTTAACTAGATTTTATTTTCTTCAAACCAAGATAAAAACACCATTCAGGAATTAAGTCTGCAATAGAAAAATAACTGTGTTCTAGTGATTTAACATTTTGAGCCCCTATCTTCTCTCTCTCTCTCTCTCTTTTAGAATGAGGAGACTTTCAGAAGCTGATTTTCAGCAGTGTTTTTTACAAAATATTCCATCAGCAGAAGTGTGAGGCAAGTCGGATAGGGACTAACTTTTGCAAGGTATTAAATTAAAAGATGTTGAATTAAGTTAAATGCCCCACATTGAATTGACATTTCACTTTTTTAATGCAGGCTAAGATTGATGAAAAATACCACTTATCTACATTAAGGGTCAAAATATCCAGCAAAAGAAGCCTCTGGTTCATTGCGTCAGAGCAAAGGCAGTCTTACATAATCCAAGGACCAGGACGCGGATCACATTCTGATGATCCAATTAATGGTGGCATACTTTGCAATCAGCCAGGAAGCAAGGCCCCTAACAGATTGTGGGGCTGTAACATCAATTTCTTAAGTGCATTTAAAGGATTACAAATGTTAGTTCTGCTTGAGATTGAAGCACCTATCGAGGTGCTCTGAACCACATTACAGTAATTGGGTACCTGAATTAATGCCATTTCTTCTCATGTGAACTGAACACCTTGGAAATACTGCTATCCCTCTTCTCCAAAATGAACACCTTTCTTCAAAATAAATCTTCAAAAGTATATCCTTTTACCTGGGTAGCTTTAATTGCAGAACCAGAATACTATTCTAATTTTATCACGACACTGTCTGAGTTTGTTCTACTTACACACTTATTAGCATAGTATATAGCTATTAAGATTCCTTGAAGGAGGAAAAAATGAAGGGGGGTAAAAAGGCCCAAGGGAAAAGAAAAGAAATTGACTGTTTTCTCTTTTATATTTCTTTATTCACACACTACATGCCATTTACAATATTTTGTACCTCTGGAGGGAAAGAGTCAGCCTGCTTCAATTAGTCTCTTGCTTTTACTGAAGTTGATCCACGTAAAAGTCTTCATCATATGAAAAGAACAAAAAGACTTACTGTCCAGCTATTTCAATTTAGTAAGTTAGTAAATTCAAAATGTAGCAAAGGTTCACCGTGGTATGAAGATACATTTGTTGTTTTTTCTAGATGCTGCATTACAATTTCTGCTAAGAATCTGGACATGGTGGTCCCATAGATGTTCCTCTCATTTTTTTCTATGTTTGTCATCAAACTGAGGTGGTGGTGAGGCAAAGGTTGATAATGTGATGAGGCAAAGGTTGATAATGATCCTGGGCTTTTTGATCTTAGTGTATTTGGTATGCAGCATATCTGACCTAGCCAAATATATATATATATATATATAAATATTGATATATATCTTGCCTAATTTCCAATCTAACCTCTGTAGGCCCAGGCACAAAGGCTACACAGCAACATCCAATCAAGTTCAATCCTTTATTTGCTTATATCTAATAGACAGAATCTTGCCAAATGAAAGCTACAACCTTTTAATCTATTAGATATATCCTGAGAGATTCTAGGATGTGAAGACCCTGAACCTCTTTCCCTTCCCCTCCAGCTTGGGTCTTTGTAGTCTCCTACTTTGGGTCTTTCTCTGTGTTGCCAAAACTCTCCCCTACTATTTCTCCAGGTGCAGATTCCGTCACATTATCAGTTTTCTGCAAGAGGATAAGTGCACAAATTATTCTCTTGCTTTAAGGCACCATACAATCATAATATTTAAGAAAACTGCCAATATTGTATAGAGTTATCAAGCCTGGCCTTCAAAACTTTAGATCACTATGAATGGCAAAGGAAAGAATTTTCTGGATCTCTTTGTGACCATCAAATGCACCTCCAGATTTCTCCCAGATGTGGGAGAACTTAAGCAGGGAATGCAAATTCTGCTCTCAAAGTATTCTCTAAGCATATTCAATCTTTCATAGTAGCACATTAATGGCTTCTAACAAGGATCGTGTAGAAAGCAGAGCATTGTGGTTTAGAACAAAGCCTGACAGACATTACAAATGGATATTCCCATTTCCTAGTAGTTTTTGACTCATTAGACCATTCTGATTGAAATGATTTACATATAGATAATTAACATGAAAACCCCAAGGACTACTTAGCTGTTTAGCAGTGTATGTATTATAGATAACCATTTCCATACATCTAGTTCTAAATCCATTAACAAAAATTAATTTCTTCTCAGTGCATTACACGGCACAGCATGTTGCAATTGTATGCTTGCTAAATTACACCTTTTCATCACTTCTCAAGTGACCTTATAAACAGTTAAAATTTTCTGTTTGGGAAATGGGAGCTACTAGTTTTGACAATGGATATATTTACGAGGTAATATATGGCAGATCCACAAACAAGCTCAGAAATGTATTAAATCTGCAAACAAACATCACTCCTGAGAGAAAATTCATATGGTGAGTGTTGAAACTGAGAGAAGGCAAAGAAAAACAAAAAAAAAATATCGGCAGAACTCCAAAGTTTATAGAAGCATATAACTCCCTGGGCATCCCAAACTCCAATCAATGTAGCATTGTAGGCAAAATATGTAAAATGATCTCCCTGCAGAAAAGAAACAGCAGAGTTGAAGAATAGAATGGAGTGCTAAAAAGGAGTCATGCAAAGTTCTATTGCAGGATCATTTCTAACAAGCATACTATTATATTAATTTCTTTACCTTTCTCCTTATGCCCTAAACTGTCTTTCTTCAAGCACATCAAGATCAATCAATGCACATTTTTAAAAAAATATGAAAATGGATGTGATAATGAGTGGGATCAACACACATGGCAAGCAATAAACATTATGCAGAAGCCCCAACTTTCATATAATAGTGTAAATAAAGGCTTATCTCTTTGTTCTCATGGATGAGAAGAAGCCATGCTATCCATTGTTTCAGTGAAAGAACTTATCATTGCAGCATTTCAGTCATACAATGCATTTTTTAAAAAATGCAGATGATATTTTAGTTACTTCCCTAATTGCAGCCCTAACAGAACACCTATTTGCCTGGCTTACCCTAAACCTGAGAATTTTTTGGAAGATCAGATGTTGACTTCCATGCTTCAAAGGAATAAATGGCAATTGTGTTCTTGTATTCTGGTCTTTCCCATTAGTGACATAAAAAGCGTGGCCAGACACTTTAGACTCAAGCCAAGCTCTTTGCTTTATTGGACTTTGAGCTGCATCTTTGGAAAATGAAGCTGCTTCACAACAACTCTTCACATTAGAATATCAAACCAGGCCAAATCAAGTTGGCTATCCATATTGTTTTGATTGAAAGGGGTCTTTGCATATACACATATTGCATATAGAAACCTCTTTAATCATCTAGTTGATTTAGTTCTCAGATACCGTAGTAGAGAATCACAGAGATTCTCTATACACAGAGAATCACAGAGATTCCCTTGGAGAAGGAGTGCAATTGTTATCAAAATATGATTTAAGCCTTGGAAAAGAAGAGAATATTAAAAAATAAATTTAAACTGGATAGCAAAAGCACTAGCACTTAGTCTTATATACCACTTCATAGTGCTTTACAGCCCTCTCTAAGCAGTTTACAAAGTCAGCATATTGCCCTCAACAATCTAGGTCCTCATTTTACTGACCTAACCTCAGAAAGATGGA
Organism: Pseudonaja textilis; assembly: GCF_049901715.1. Classification (NCBI taxonomy): domain Eukaryota; kingdom Metazoa; phylum Chordata; class Lepidosauria; order Squamata; family Elapidae; genus Pseudonaja; species Pseudonaja textilis. Next base: position 48,662,208 of record NC_141990.1, read on the forward strand.
AGGTTGAGTCAACCTTGAACTGTTCAGAATCTGTTGTGGTTTGCCGGCAGCCAATGCAGACAGCAGCACAGTTGGACAGTGGGGAAGAAAAAGGACCAGTCAGGGATTCTGGAGAGGACTTGGATGAGGGTCCTGCATCCGATGCAGGGATGGGGCCAGAACCATCTGGGTGCGGGGTGCTGCCTCCGGAGCCTTCGGAGTGGCAGCAGTGAAGCAGAGGACTCGGGAGCCTGTTTCCAGTGTGCATGTGCACAGAGGTGCTAGAAGGCGAGAGCAGCTGAAATGGAACGGGCAACTCTGGAGTAAGGCTAGGAGGTGATTGTCCCTCCCATCAGGGATAAAAGTCAGACCTCAATGACAAAAGCTTATATCAATAAAATAGGATTTCAATATTTCTTATGGAGTGTGTTCCCTGTGCTGGTCTCTAACACCTACATTCCCAGAGTTCCATTACTACATCTATGTCATGTATGCTCTCAATAGCTACAGTGCACTATATAGGAGAACATATGTATACTGTACAAATGGCACAGTTATTCTGAGTGCCTCAACTTTAGACAATATGTTTAAGTGAAGAAAATCAAATGGAGCAATATGTGGGAGGAGGAGGAAAAAGAAGAAAAACCTGTTTCCTGGTGAAGACCTGGGGAAAGGCGGCCCCTATGATGTAAGACTACAGAGATGAGATCTCCAGAGCCATCCTTAAAACTATTAAAACATTTAAAATTACAGTGGAAAAAAATCACCCTCCCAGCTCACCTAAGTACTCTCAGAAAGGAAACTACTTTGCTTTATAACTTATATGTAAGAAAAAAGCAAATTATATGATAATATATTGTTACAAATAAGCACAGAATTCACTGAAGCTTGATTTTAATGGATCCTGATTGCCTCTGTAGTGAAAAAACCTTTGATATTATAAGGACAACAATTTTAAAAACCCTTTCATGAACAATTTCTATCTGTGGTATGTTACTTTATGATCAAAATGAAACAGGGAGAACAATCCACTGTTTACGCTTTGAATTCTACATGTTCCAGTTCCATAAGAGGACTATAGCAGGGCCATTCTTAATGCTTATCTCAAGTCTTAATAACTAGCCAGACAACTGACTCCAGAGCTTGGCTTATCAACTATAGTTCATCATATCTACAGGAGAGAAGGCAAAAAAATGAAGAATTTAACAGTGCTGTAGTAATCATTAATATTTAAATGTTTGAAGTCAAATGCTGATATGAAACTGTTTTTGGCACTTAATTCCACATTATTAGATAGCAACATGAACTAAACATATGATATGATATCTATATTAGCTGAATTTAAAAAACAGTAGATCAAAGGACTTCCTTTTGCTACATTTTTACTTTAATATCTAAAACGAGCCTTTGTAAACAGCCTTTAATATGGAATTTAATATGGAATAATTATTTACTAAGAAGCAATATGAAATACAGTCTCTAAAGTCTGTAATCATCTATTCTGCTTCTCTCTATATCTTATCATGAGGCAGCATCCCAGATTACTTGTGAGTTATAATTTAAACAGTAAAGTATGATCACAAGTAATGAGACACATATTATCTTTTAACTATTAATAGGCAATTGTCCTTGGCAGGTGGCATTTCCTCACCAACTGTGTCTAAATAGGCTCATGTCTGTTGGTACTTGGAAATCTTAGGGCTGTGGGCTAAAGTAGGGAGGTAATATATATTGAAGGAAACCATTGAAAACTATTTCTTTATCAATCAATATACATCATTTGGCTCAAAGTTCAACTTAAAGGGAACTTTATGTTCCTGTTTTGGTTGATAGGATCCAAAAACATACTATTCTCCCATAAAAAGCAGAGGCAATAGATCAGAAAGGAAGATAATCATTTATTTATTTATAAAATGTATGGGCTACCCACCTTACCATGGGGTAACTCATCAATATAATGGTGATATTTTCTAGCAAAGGAAATTTCCAGACTATTTTTAAATAATCCAACTCTGCCTTAATTTTACTAGGTATAAATTGATCTGGATTATTCCTTCAAGATTAGGCTTTCAAGATTAGATCCTTCTCCTCCTCCTCCTTGACCAGAATTAAGTCACCTTGGCCAACAATATTATCCTGCTAGAAGGAAATATATTTTCAGCAATCTAAGTACTAAGTACTGTATTTATTTTATTTCCCAGAGGGCAACTGGACTTGGTTTTTCTTTGTCCACAGGCATTTGTATTTATTTTCTGAGCTTGTCAACCTTACAGGGCTTCATCAAATTGGACAATGTTTTCTACCCACCCATCCCCAAACTCAGTACAGTCAGGTGGGAATGGAAAACTAAGGATCTGCATGAAAGAAATGCACTTAGTCTTTCCATGAAATAACCCCTCTCTGGTTCACTATCCTCCCCTTTCAATTGTTAGGGAGAATCTAATTATTTGTTCTTCTCACTGATAACCTGATGAGACTGGGAAAAATGGAGTGGAGAATGAGGCATTCAGCAGCTCCGTGCACCATTAAGATGCAGTCACATGAATCCCACAGTAAACAGGGAAGTATTAAAGAAGTGTTCAGTTTTGCATGCAAAAGATCTTGGGATCAATCTGTGACATAGTCATGTAAAGGTCTCTTATACTCAAGGGAGCAACTACCAGCAAATGCAAAATATTGGAACAGATGGACAACCGATCTGGCATTGTGTAAGTTGAATTTTGTGTGTGTGCACTCTCTACTTATTTTCTACCTACAACCAAATTTTCAGTCTTCTGAATCCAAATTAGTCTTAGGAAATTTTAGATAATTAAATGTATTTAAATTTGATGAATTGCATACATTTCCTGGTATGTATGTAACTTCTCAGCTCTATAACAATTAAGAACTTTGAAAAAGCAAAACTAAAAACTTTGATCACTCTTTTAAAACTGTTTGAAGACAATTTAACATAAACTCTACTGTTTAGAGGGAACTTAAACTGTCTCTGTTGACTTAGGTCTTTCAAAGTTATCGTCTTAATTCTGTGTTTTATATTTGTTATGCTTTTAATACTGGTTTATGGGTATTGCATTGCATCTTTATAAACCATGCAGAGCCATTATATGATTGAATGACATATAAATTGTTTAAATTCTACATTAATCAAAAGTGAGTCTTGACTAAAATATATATATGCTGATTTTAAAGTAATATTTTTTAAAGATTTCAATGACTAGTGCATTTTTATGGACAGAACATCTAAACATATATATTTAAAAATACATTTAATTGATTTCAGAAGTGCTTAGTATCTTACCCTTACATTTGTAATTCTAAAACTAAGCATTTACAGCTTCTGGCAATGGCAGAACTGTAGTTACATTTCTTCTTAATATATGATTTTGACACAACTCATTAAAGACTATATATTCATATATACTGTATATATCCCAGAAGAAAGAGGACCTCTGTCAATAAGAGGTCAGTAATACAGTGTTTTGCTTATTGGTTAAATTGTTATATACACTATTATTTAAAAGCACATCCATTTATATTAATAATTAAAGGTTTTGCTCTGAGTGTTCAGGGTAGAAAATAAATTAAGAGATAAAAATATATAGTTTCCATGCTTATAACTACGATGTGACAGTGCAAACCTAAATACATATAATATTAAACTATGGAGCATATATAAGAAAGGGGGCTGGTACCCCTATAAAGTTATGGGGAGACATATTTAAAAGTGTGCACAGCTAGACAAGAAAGAGAACTCACTACCAATTGGAACAGTATTTTAAAGCCTTCCCTTCAGCAGATTCTCTTGTCAGAAGTAAACTCCACTGGAAAGGACTGTTTTTCCTAAGATGAACACATATATTGTGGCTTTAAAATAAATATCACAGATGAAGAATCTGAAAGATAGCAATTATTTCCGATCCCTAAACTGCTGCATCTTATATCAGTTCCATGACCTGCCTTTAAAAGTACTCAGAGAAAAATAGGCTTGCTTTCATTGTCATTACAATATGCTGAGTTCTACAACTTTATAATCAGTGGTGGGATTCAAATATTTTTACCATTGGTTTGGTGGGCGGGGCTTGGTGGGCGCACTTTGTGTGCTCGCACATACTTTGCATGCATGCATGTGCCAACCGTGCACTTTGCGCAGGTGCAGAGGCGTTCTAACTCATCTCCTGCAAGCCTGCACAATCCCGGTCGCTTCAGCAGCTGCTGCGCGGCACTCTTCTGTGCCGCGCAAAGCAGCTGTACTTTAAATTCAGAGGATAAAGGTGAGCCCAGGCAGGCGGGCCCAACAGCAGAGCAGTGGAGAGAACTGGTTTGGTCTCCAATGCTCTTTGCTGCTACCGGCTCTGCAGAACCGGGCTGAACTGGTAGAATACCACCACTGCTTATAATGTGAAAATAATCTGCTTCCAGAACAATCTACACACGATTGAATCCTTCCCTGGGATCTGAATATTCCTTAAATGAAAATGTTTAATGCCAATATCATGTGTATTTACAGTGAATTGCAGAAGGAAATATTGCAAACTGGTGCAGTAGGGGGTATAGATTTCCAATAAAGGTAGTCCTCATCTTACAACCACAGCTGAGACCAACATTTCTATTGCTAAGTGAGCGAGTTAAGTGAAGTTTGCCCCATTTTACAACCTTTCTTGTCATCACTGTTAAGTGAATCACTGCAGTTAAGTTAGTAACATGGTTGATAAGTGAATCTGGCTTCGTCATTGATTTTGCTTGTCAGCGCACCAACATGCCTACTGTCCCTGTCCTATTGTTTCTTTTATTTCTCTTATATGTATCCATGTATTCATAACTAAGTTTTTACTTATACCTATTATCTTGTAAGCAATTGACAAACCAAATAAAAAATTTTAAAAAGGTGATCATATATGACCCTGGGACACTGCAACTGTCATAAATATGCGTCAATTGCCAAGTGTCTGAACTTTGATCATGTGATCATGGGAATGCTGCAATGGTCGTAAGTGTGAAAAACTTTTTTCAAAGCTATTGTAACTTTGAATTCACATATAGACTGGGTGAAATCAGGCTAAATAGCAGTAACTGTGAGAGGACTCTTGGAGTCTTAGTGGACAACCAACTAAATATGAGCCAGCAGTGTGCAGCAGCAGCCAAAAAAGCTAATGCAATCCTAAATTGTATTAACAGAGGGATACAATCAAGATCAAGTGAGGTACTAATGCCACTCTATAAAGCCTTAGTAAGACCACACCTAGAGTACTGAATCCAGCTTTGGTCACTACATTACAAAAAAGATGTTGAGACTCTAGAAAAAGTGCAGAGAAGAGCAACCAGGATGATTAGAGGACTGGAGACTAAGGCATATGAAGAACGGTTACAGGAACTGGGCTTGACTAGTCTGGTGAAGAGAAGGACCAGGGGAGACATGATAGCAGTCTTCCAATATTTGAGGGGCTACCACAAGGAGGAAGGGGTCAATCTATTTTCTAAAGTGCCTATAAGCCATACAAGGAATAATGGATGGAAACTGAACAAGGAAAGATTTAACCTGGAAATAAGGAGAAACTTTCTGACAGTGAGAACAATCAACCAATAAAACAGCTTGCCCTCGGAAGTTGTGGGAACACCATCACTTGAGACCTTCAAGAAGAGATTGGACTGCCATTTGTCAGAAATGGTATATGGTCTGCTTGGGCAAGGGGTTGGACTAGATGACCTATAAGATCACTTCCAACTCTGATTATCTGTTATCCGAATGGTCGCTAAATGAACTGTTATAAGCAGAGGACTACTTGTATTCACATAATGGATCATGTATCTATGTTTATTATATTATCTATGTATTTATGAAATTGTTCACTGTCCACCTTGCTGTAAGGCTTCATTAATATAACTAATATAAAAGCAGATATTCTGGATCATTTCCCTTAACCATCTTATTGTTTTTTCCAAGCTAAAGAGTCTCGAACATTCTAGCCTTTTCATATAGGGAAAGTATTCTTAATGAATAATAATAATATTAGATAACAGTATTACGGAATGTTAAATATTAAGTAATTTCCTCTGATTATTTTGGTTGCCTTGTCTATACTTTCCCTCTCTCTCTTACATCCTTTTTCAAATGTGATGACCAGAACTCAATAGAGCACCAGAGGTAGGCATATTGTAGAATTCTATAACAGCATTATGCTATTTTTATTTTATTATATTGTAATGATCTCTAGTTGCCTTCTTCCTGAAGTTTGCTGACACTGTTTTACATTCTGGTAAACATTCTATTATTGAAGTCTGAATTAATCTCCAGATCCTATAAAGTCATTTGGCTTTCAGTTTTGAGAAACTGCCCCTTTTCAACTAAATGTGAAATAGGAAGGATGAAATATTTACATCCTTTGAAACTAGATGCTACACAGTAGCCCTTGTCTATCTCTGAGGATTTAGATTAAAAAGTATTTTTCCACTTTTTTATGCTCTGCACCAGAAGCCTGGTTTCCTATTGGAAAAAGTGGAACCAGTCTCTCTACTGCAGGTTTGGCTTGTTCTAAAAGCAAACCTAAATCCTTATTGGCATGTTCATGTCATCCACACCCCTGAGCATTGTCTGTCTAGCTGGTCCTGCACATGGAAATTAATGACCTTTCTAGGATGCTGCCTTGGCACTCCCCAGAACTTCAAGATATCTGCACTTCAAATTAATTAAACGATATGACCTAAAAATATCAAATTCTATATGCTCTTCCTTCCCTTCTTTGGAGGGCCTTTTCTCTTTTTTTACAACAAATAAAATCTATAAATCTCATCAACAGCATTCTTCCAAACAATTATCCATCCACTTAAACAAAACTCTTTGGCAAATCAATTTCAACTTGAAATTATAATGTGTTACTATTATAGATTTGAATGGTCTATAGTTGTAATGAACATAACTATCATATTATATATCACTACTGTATTCTAAACTGACAACTGTGTATATAACAAACCAAATTAACAGTAATACTCAATCTGTTTGTTTTTCCACTGTGACACTGTCCAGGTTCTCCTACTTTATCAGAGAAACCTGATAAAAAGGACAGAGGTACCTCTGTGTATCATTATGTACAGTATCATTCCATATCGTCCATCAATGTAACACCTCCTTGAAGGAACATGCCATTTAATACCAAATACTAGTAAGTTAATTTTTCCTTATGTGTCATTTCTCAGCTAAATGCATTAGGGAAAAATCAACACAAGATGTACTGATAAAAAGAACATTCAAGTGGAAAAAACTCTACAATCAGTCCAGGTCTGTTTACTTGTATGCCAAGCAGCTACCTTTAACTGGAGGACATGTGAAGGGCATGACAATAAGTTAACTCAATAAAAAATAAGAAACAAATGGTGCACAACAGTAATGGTGAAGTCAGTGCTTATATATGAAATTTCTAACATAATAATAGCAACAAAAAAAAAATAGAATCACTTCAGACCAGAAGTGGTATTCAACAGGTTGTGACCAGTTCTGGAGAACCATTAGTGGAAATTTTGAATACTTCAGAGGACCAGCAATACCACCTCTGCCTGGAGATTTTACAGTATCTTTCCCCTGCCACACCCACCAAGCCATACCCACAGAACCGGTAGTAAAAAAAATTTGAATCCCACCACTGCTTCAGACATTAAAGTTTGCCAAATGATAGCGCTCTATATGGAGCCCATAATCTGCAATTCATCTGCACACATCAAATGGTTGAAGTTTCTATGCCAGCAATATGTATGGCTAATGAACAGCAAATACTAGAGTTTTCATACATGAACTAAGCTTCATGTAATAATTAGTGCTCATATGACACTAAATATAAAAAAAATCAGTTTTAGGAGGACAAGAGTTTGATTGAGAAAGCAGCAGAAAGGCACCAAATGAATGAATGAATGAATCAATCAATAAATTAATCAACAAAAATTTAGTCTTAAATATGTACTGATGTTAACATTTCACCTAAGAAATCCAAAGACATTTTTAAGTCTTTGTGCACTAAGAGTAGAAGAACTAAGTTTAGAATTCTTTATTGGCCAAGTATGATTGAACACACAAGGAATTTGTCTCAAGTGCATAAGCTCTCAGTGTATAAGCAATGTGATAAATTGTGATCATAAACATACAGAGTCAGCATATTGCCCCCAACAATTTGGGTCCTCATTTTACCCACCTTGGAAGGATGGAAGGCTGAGTTCAACCTTGAGCCTAGTGAGATTTGAACTGCCAAATTGCAGTCAGCTGGCAGTCAACAGAAGTAGCCTGCAGTACTGCACTCTAACCACTGCACCACTGCGGAACATAACACAGATACACACACACACACACACACACACACTGCAATATCTTGTTCATATGTCTAATCAAGTGTTTGTCGACAAGGATAGTTGATGACTATCATAACATAAAAACAGTTCACAACATAAGAACATCCCTTTATGAACATAATATGTTGCCTCACATTAAATTAAAAAGTAATTGTTAATGAGTTCTACATTCAGCTGAATGCAAGCAAACCTGCAGTCATTAATTCTAGATAATTTATAAAAAGTACACTCCTGTGAAATCAGATCTAAATAGGTCTTAGTCCAAGTGCCAAACTAAAGATTGGGTTACCAGCAATTTCCTTCTTTAACCAACGAATAATTATCCTGCTATAAGCAATAACAGTTTATTCAAGTGATTGAATAATTTTTCTGAATAACATCTGCATATATTTTCTTCAGTATATTGCCCACTGACTGGCAGCTACAAGCTCAAACATCTGGATCCCAGATAGGCACAGATGTAGCTTTGAAGTTGTCAATCCATCTCCACAATAGGCCAATCCTTATAAATTCGACAGTGTTTGAAGTATCAAAGTGACAAAGTTACTATTCCAAGGATACCAAGAAGCATATTTTGTAATATTTTGCCTCCTAGTTTAGTCAAACTTAACTCCATATACAGTAGGAAAAAAATGTATCCCTTGACTCAAATCTGGACAGTTTCCCAAACACTTGTTCACACACGAAAAACATTAAGTAGCATATATCCATTCTTGGAGACGTCTTTTTGGCTAATTGCCTTTTGTTAATCCCCGTACTAGCTGATCTGAGTGTTATTTTGAAGAGGAGCTTTACTAATGAAATTTTATATAATATTCTCACTGAAGATGTACAACATAAAGAGATCTGTTTCACAAATAGGGAAGGTTATTGATAAGCTGCCTCTATTCAATATCAGGTCGCCAGTTTTTCTCTTCTTTTCTTTCCCTTCTTAACCTCCCTTCACCCTCACACCCCCAAATTTTCTCTGGAGAACCTCCATTGCTCCAGTAAAGATTTTGGGGGGTAGGAGGATGTAGAGGGGGAATTCACTCAGCCATTTCTGTTGTCAGATAGACACTACAGGATTCATCCCTTGATCTAAATCACATACAACTTGTGCAGAGCAGGAGGAGAGAGGTAATGCTCATTTTCAAAATATATTATTATATAGTGTATGGAAATGAGTTCAACCCCAATATGCGGTAACTGATTATACAAAACAATAAACAATACTTAGCACATTAAATGAATGCTATAAGGTGCTTCATCCACAAAACCCAGAATCTATTGATGTAAAATTAAAAACAATCTTCTTTAGCAGCAAAGAAATTGAGGCATACACAAGTAAAACTAGTTTAATATTTGAAAAACTATCCCTGGAAAGCAGAGTACAAATCTGTTTCTAATTTTTTTAAAGGAAGGAAGGAAGGAAGGAGGGAGGGAGGGAGGGAGGAAGGAAGGAAGGAAGGAAGGAAGGAAGGAAGGAAGGAAGGAAGGAAGGAAGGAAGGAAGGAAGGAAGGAAGGAAGAAAGATTTTCAGGCTGTTTTCTGATTAAAGTAAGATAGTTTGCAGCTATTTCTGAAGAACTAGCTAAAATGCCGTATAAAGCCAATTCAGATGTTAATCAAACTGAACCCCCAACCATACTTACTGTAATACATCAATTACCATATCTTTCCTATTTTTAATAAATTCCAGTTGACAGCAGACACCTTATTAGGGGGTTGCTAAAATGATACAAGTAAAAGGCTATTAATATTGCTTTCCCCCCCTGCTGCTATTGTCTTGCTGCACTGGTCTGCAAACACATTCCAGCTGCATTACAATTAATGCCAGTGGAACTCCTTCTAACGACTTCCAGCTTTTTACGCTAATAATAATAAAAAAGGGCATTGCTATGCAAGAACAGCCCCTTTTTATCATGCTCACATGGCACGCTAGAGAGTGCCTGCCATTGTTCGCCTGAAAGACAATTAAACTCAGGAACATCAAGCCCCAAAATGACAATCTGCTAACCAGCCCTGGGTATTGCTAGATTCTTTCCTCTATTCTCTGAAATATTATAGAACAATTCTCCTAAGACATTTTTCTCTTGCACGTATTCATGTTTTTTTAAAAAAAGGAAGTAGTTTTAAAAAAATATCCATGGTTGATTTATGCATTACTGTTCAGAATTTATTAACTGTCTAGGACCAATTTCACACCAGTACTTGCACAGCCTCCAGGTCTAAATTCTGGACACATTTCAAAAAATGCACCAATAATACTGTCCATATATTTAAAGATAAGCATTAAAAAACCTCTGGTTCATGTTTTTCTGAAACACAATATAAAACACCCAAGGGAAAGGTAAATGCCAGAGCTGCAACAAGTTTATTTCTCAGAGACTTCTAGCAAGGGAAAGAGTGAGAGTAGGAAAGTATCTACCATGGATTGAAAATGATACTTAAATACCTTTAAAAATACGTGTGCATGTTTCAAAGACATGACAAAACATATACAACATGTGACAGTGGGCAAGTGTACAGGATTACATCTTGAAAAAGACAAGTATCAAAACAGAAAATATGCTGACATCTACATATTAACCTTAACACTCCAGGATTTCGATGCTGAATGGCTTCTTGGTTGACTCAACCATCTTTCTGAGATTGGTAAAATGAGGACCCAGATTGTTGGGGGCAATACGCTGACCCAGTAAACCTCCTAGAGGGCTGTAAAACACTATGAAGGGTATATAAGTCTAAGTGCTATTACTAAAAGTAGGTATGAAAACCAAGGAAAAAGGAACTTGCCAGATCTGAAAGCTTACAATTAAATAATAATAATAATAATTTAAGTGTCCATTTCAAAATTTATTGATTTATAATTTTTCTGATCTTAATTTCATTTATTCTCATTTCTGAATATGGATGTTATTAAAAGAAATATCTCAACAAAAATCCCTTTCTTCTTTGATTGATTTATTCCTTAATGTGTGCATTTTTTTACAGTTTTCTTTAATAGCATCATAGTTCTTTATTTTACTAATATCTATCTATCTCTTTTTCTCTGTGTCTATGTTTACTTCTACACATACATATACATTTCCCTAACTTTTTCTAATCATTTTTAATTGGCGAAATACTTCACAATATTTAGGTAAAGGTAAAGGTTCCCCTCGCACATACATGCTAGTTGTTTCTGGCTCTAGGGGGCAGTAATCATCTCCGTTACAAAACCGAAGAGCCAATGCTGTCCAAAGATGTCTCTGTGGTCAAGTGGCTGGCATGACTAAATGCTGAAGGTGCACGGAATGCTGTTACCTTCACACCAAAGTGGTCCCTATTTTTCTACTCACATTTTTATGTACTTTTGAACTGCTAGGTTGGCAAAAGCTGGGCCAAGTAATGGGGGCTCATTCTGTTATGTGGCGCTGGGATTCCAACCACTGAACTGCTGACCTTTCTGATCGACAAGCTCAGCATCTTAGCTACAGAGCCACCATGTCCCTGTTCACAATATTTAGAGATGTGAAATTACTGAATTATAATGGTGTTTTGGTTCGTACATTGTTTTGAAAATGTGAATTACAAGGATTCATAAAATTGCCTCCCATCTCTTCCTGAACTTTGTATCCATAGACATTCTACAGAATGGTGCTCCTATCTTCCTGTCACTTAGCAAGTGACAGGAATAAGGAGATGTAATAGCAACTTCTTCTACATGTCTTCTGCAGGTCAAAAGTGTCCAAAATACAGGGGTTATCAAATATACGTTCCTACTGAACTTATTTTGTTGGCCCTCTTCATTGCTATTTGAAAGGTATCAAGTGGCATAATTTCACCCTTGAACTTTATTAAAGTTTTCTTATTGTCCCGAGTCTTTCCAACATATCTCCCATTGAGAAAAGGAGTTTATTTTCCAGCACTGCACTGCAGCATTTAGTTTTATCAATAAGTCTTTACAGGTCCACCCATGTCATAACATAACTTGGATATTCTGAACTATTGGTGGTAGTGGGAGATGGAAGTTAAAGAAGAGGGCCACTCAGTGGCCTACAAAACATCAGACCAATTGTCAAATTTTTATCAATTAATCAATTATCAATACTAAACCCCATTATTATCAACATATTAAAATATGTAAAAAAATAAGGTGACTATCTCAGAAGATTTTATCCCTCTAGCTGCTACTTACTTTATCCTTTATCTTTAGCCAAAGTAGGGAAGACCATAAATCTACTCTGAGTGTTGAAAGTTGTGCCACTTCTCGTTACAGAAACAGCACAATAAGAATACTGCTATTGTAGTAAACAGAGACGGAAGCTTTGCAAAGCTACAAAAATAGTATGTTGGTGCATCATTTTAATATAATTGTATTAATAGCTCTGTCTTACCTGATACTATTAGATTACTTACTTTCTGTAATAAATCATTCTACCCACTGCCACACTGTTTTTGGATTTACATATTAGCAGTGGCACTTTTCACGTAGAGATGAATAAAACCCATCTGTCTATAGGAACAAGAAAGGTGCAAACAGAAATACTGAATTCTAACAGATCTCACAGAAAGTCTTTCACTGCACACTTTATGGGGGATAAAATTTACCTTCTGCTGCAATGCTTTCTATAAAAAGGGTCAGGGGCATTCTTAATCTAAAAAACAATGTAAAGCCAACTTTTGGTTTAATGTGCATTAAAACTGTTGCAATAGAACTTTGTGCCTCATTTCTCTTTAATGCCTATACCACTAAAATGTTGCAGTTACCAAGTATAAGTAATGTAAGATGCTTGTCGCATTAACTGAAAGGAGAAGAGAGAAATAAATAGAGACTTTTTAGGCAGCATGACAATTCTTTAAAAAATAAGTATAGTACAAAGAATGTCTCTAAACCAATCTTATATATTAGGGAATTTTATGTGGCAAATGAGTTATAAGAATATTTACTAGTATCTGTTAAAAACATACCTAATGAAAAAATATCTCTCTCTTCTTGTTGTTAACTTTGTCAAGTCTAGTTGGCAAAATCTAAACTTGTTAAGTTTAAGCAAATGGCATGTATGTGTGTCATAAATGAGTAAGGAATAATTGATAAGATGTATTAGTCATGAACAATAGTATGAATAGTATTTCAGGAACACAGTTGCATTTACCTTGGATCTGAATTCTATTGTGACAACCAAAACCCAGAGATGAGTTTGGGCATCATCATAACCTAACTGAACAAATTAACTCTGTATGCCTTTCATATTGTCAACTGTCCATTTATCCATTGATAAATACAATTCACACAGCACAAGTTATTTATATAGGAGAGATGAAAGAAAGAAGCTGACTTATCCTGAGTAAAAGTATTAGTCCATCTATTGCAGAACTTGTCAAAGCTGGTCCAAGACATGTTATATTACTTAAGATAGTATAACATACTTAATCATACTTAACCAGAAAGAGATACTTAATCAAAAGAGGGCTGAGAAAATATTTACAGACCCCTCACATAAACATACAAACTTAAACTGTTTCAACTTCTCCCCTCAGGATGCTGCTGAAAGGGTACTGTATGCCAAAACAACGAGAACAAAGATAGTTTCTTCCCCCAACCCCTCACTCTGCTAAACACCTAACTCCCACAGCACTTTCTTATGCCTAAAGATATTTACCCATGTATTAAGTTGTATTGCTATTATCCTTCTCATCTTCTCATCTTTCTTACTGGCCATCTTTCCTACTACTTTCTCTTATTGGTATACTATGATTTATCAGTTGTTGTTTGTAACTTATGATTTATGATTGTATCTTATGATTTATGGTCTATGACTTATCACTCTGTTGTTTGTGTACACTGAGAGTTTATGCACCTGAAACAAATTTCTTGTGTGTCCAATCTCACTTGTCCAATAAAAAAAATTATATACTATAGCAGGAAACCATCCTCAGGATTCATAGTTCATCAAGTCCATCACATTATATTGATACATAAATTTTTAAAAAAACTAATCATATTTCTTTTCCCTTCCATAAAGTGACACAAAAATAAATTATATAATTAATAACTTCGTGTCTAATAATGATATTTAATAATGGTTTATAATAATCATTTATTACTGCTTTATTATAGCAACTGCTTCAAATGTTCATTATTCATTTTTTCTCATTACATGTTTCAACGTAGGAAAGTGCTTAGTAAAATAATCATAACATTATATGGAATATGAGAAGAAAACAGACAGTTCTTAGGAGTGAGAGACAAATACTAGTGTTGCAGTTTTAAATGTACATTAAATTTACCATTTGAGCAACATTATTTTGAAGTCAGCTGCATTGAACTTTTCATTAAACATGTATAGGCTTAGTTTGCTCATCAAATACCAGACAAATATTGTTAATCCCAATATCAATGTTCAAATCATTTCTGTTTTTTTTATTGAATAATAAAAGAGTGGGGGGTTTTCTATAACAGATATATCATGCTCAGGAAACATGCCAACAGAATTTCTGTCCATAACTCTGTACGCAACATATATTAAGCTATGGTTAATATAAGCCAAAACTGATTATAAAAAAATACCACTCACACATCATCACAAAATCTCCAGAACCGTAAAGCCTACAAACATGAAATTTGGCATATATGTTCCTCTTGGCTTCTAGGTGCTCACTAAGAAAGGATTTTTCTAAATGACCATCAGAGCATTAGTATTTCATATATTATTATTAACACACTCTGATGCTAAGGAGTTCTATTTCCCCTCCCCACCTGAAAAGAAAACTGTTCCAAATGCAAAACACAAGCAGAGTAGAGGAGTTTCAGTTTCACAGCACCAAGCAGCTTTAGTACAGAGCAGTTGAGCTAAGCCATGCCCAGGCTCTTTGCTGTCTCCTTCTTGCTCACTCAGCAAATACTGTTTCAGATTCCAAACAGCCCTCAACTCTCTCACACACTGACAGGACGCTAGCCAGGTGAATACTGATGGATGCTGGTAGGCAGATGCAGAATTTTCCCCCCTTATTTTCCTCCCCCAAAACTAAGCCTGACCACATAGTTTCGTAGTGAAGCACAAGTATCGAGCTAATATATAAATATAATTAACCCTATCTTCTTCAAAGATTTAACAGAGTAGTAGTTTACAAAATAGGTTTTATTTTCCTCTTAAATTAAGCACACAGGTTTATGCAACTAAGACATAATATGATCTGTTTTGTTTTTCTCAACTTGATATACAGACCTAATTGCCACGGTTTTAAAAATAGTTTATGTTTAATGTTAATCTAAACCCAGCTATAAGTTTGATGTGTGAACATAGGTCAGGTTAGGTTAATGTTCCATCTCAAGTGCAACCAATTAAAGGGTTAGTTCTAGAAGCATCAAACACAAACTTTGATTGGGTTTGGTCAGATTATTATGTATGAAGCGTGATCTCTTGCAAATTATGTTTCTGTCAGTAACACTTAAACTTTAATTTCAGAGATGGGCCATCAGCCAACCAAAGGATCATTATTATATCAAGATTATTTTTCATTAGAGATGTCTTGGCTTATAAAGAAAATTTGCAGAGGAAGATTCATGAAACATGGAAGTAGGATAACTGATGTCCAACAATATTTATCCACCAGCAGTATTTGGCCATCAGTAGGAAAGTCATATAACTTTCCAAACTGATCATCTGACTCCGATGGCATTCTACTAATGGGCCGATCAGTTAATTTATGCAATTTTAATGTTAAACCTCACTGCAACTCTTCAATTTCAAGTGCATTTCAAAATTATATCTTTTAAAATTAGCACACTGGAACTGTTGATTGTACTTTGCGAAACCTTTTCTTGGCAGTCTTTAAAATACCGTATTTTTATGTTGATTGAAAAGATGCATAATTTATTTGTATGCAGCAAGGTTTTAAGCACATTGAAGTCACATAAAACAAGGAATGGTTAGAATAAGAGGAATTCTTAAAATGAGAAGAAATATTTAAAGTAATAAAGTAATGGATAAAATAAAAGGTAAAGCTACCCAATTTGTGCTTTAGCTCAATCTTTCCTGAGAAGAAAATTTATATCCCAACCAGGAAATTGTGAAGAGAGATTTAGAGAGCAGGATTCAAAATCTAACTTACATAATTACTGACTTTGAATTAGTTCCAACATCAGGTGCAGCCAGATTGCATGCCTGACTACTGATGGCAAATCTCTCTCTCTCCCTCCCTCCCTCTCTCTCTCTCTCTCTCTCTTTCTCTCTCTCTCTCTCCCTCCCTCCCTCCCACCTTCTTACCCACCCCTCTCTCTCTTCAGGAACAAAAAATATTCTTGAATAATCATGGATGCTGCTATTCTGTTTCATATTATGCCATCTTCCTAGGTTTTTTTTTTAATTAAAGGGGTTTTGGAAGAGATGATAAGGCTGAGCCTGAGGAAGGGGTCAAATACAACATCAGTCACAAGTTCCTTCATACCCACAAGTGATATAAGTCCAGCCTATTTTGAATTATTTTAACTGCTACTAACTTGCTTTGGCAGTTAATAGTTCAGATTCTTGTAAAGAGCTTAAGCCTGCAATAAATCTTTATACCCTATGAACTACCTGACTCTTCTGATTTTCTAGGCGCTTGATAAGTTTCTTTTTAAAAAATGAGATGGTCAGGAACCTGAGGAATGCCAAAGAAGGCATCTTTGGGTACATTGAGATTGCTAGGCATCACATGATAGGATCCCAAGCTCAGTGTAAACTTTTACTCAGACATGGTCTGTGTTTATTCAGATTGAAAAACTACTGTAACTCTGAGAGTTTTTCCTAATCCAGTTCACCAAATGGGTGGCATGTATTACTCAGGGAGGTTCCCATGGCAGCTGAAATGGTGCTCTCAATTCTTAACCTGGTGGTTAGGGGCCAGATCTTCAGATAATTCTTCCTAACAACCTTAAATGCAGACATCTTATTAGTCAAAGAGTTGCATCCCTAAAAACTGTTCTGTTTAATATAATAATATGTTTAATGAATAAGAGATAATAAAAGATAGTGATGATGATGATGATGTACTTGGTTGATACCTAGGATGCTGGCAGCAACCTGTATCAACCATTAGCAGCAGTCAATAGAATAGAATAGAATAGAATAGAATAGAATAGAATAGAATAGAATAGAATAGAATAGAATACTTTATTGGCCAAGTGTGATTGGACACACAAGGAATTTGTCTTGGTGTAAATACTTTCAGTATACATAAAGAAAAGGTACATTAGTTAAGAATCAAGAATCATAACGTACAACACTTAATGATAGTCATAGGGTACAATCAACAATCAAATCATACTAGGAAACAGTCAAGTGGGAGAGGATGGGTGATAAGGAGTGGTGAGAAGATTAACAGTAATAGTAGTGCACACTTTGTAAATAGTTGAACAGTGTTGAGGGAATTATTTGTTTAGCAGAGTGATGGCTTTGGGGAAAAAACTGTTCTTGTGTCTAGTTGTTCTGGTGGGCAGTGCTCTATAGCGTCGTTTTGAGGGAAGGAGTTGAAACAGTTTATGTCCGGGATGTGAGGGGTCTGTAAATATTTTCACAGCCCTCTTTTTGACTCCTGCAGTATACAGGTCCTCAATTGAAGGCAGGTGGGTAGTAATTGTTTTTTCTGCAGTCCTAATTATCCTCTGAAATCTGTGTCTGTCCTGTTGGGTTGCAGAACCAAACCAGACAGTTATAGAGGTGCAGATGATAGACTCAATAATTCCTCTGTAGAATTGTATCAGCAGCTTTATATTTTTATTGACTTACCTATTCTGCCTTTTCTTTAAACATTCAAGAAGTCCTTCATAATTTTTATCTTTACTGTCAACTTTAAATCAAGTAATAGTTTTGTGATCTCAAACTCAGTGTATACTGCATATTTGATCAATTTTATAGAGTAACACACTGAGTAAAAATACAGAGACATCCTATACATATCCCTAAAACAAAATAGGCAGAGTACTTGCTTCTATTCTTAGCTTCAATTATGTGCATTGACAGAGTCATGGCTGTCTAATTATGGCTTTTTCAAAAGCAGGGCAACACCATTAACTCGGATCCATTGCAATACACACACACACACAAGTATACCACAACATAAGTAACATCATCATCAAACATTTAAAAAGCAGTTGTGGTTCTACCAGTATGTAGCCTATTTAAATGGTATTTAAAAGAGAACATAGATTTGGAGCATAAGAGCACACATCAACAAAGGAGATAGGAAGGCTATTGAAGTGAAATGAGTGCAATAAGACATATTTTCAGAAGACAAAAGGTTTATGAAATGAAATGCCCCCAGGGTAGATTGTACAACCAATTGGGCTCAGCGTTTAGTTTTCTGATGTAGAAAGTAGAATTAGCTTAGGATATGGGAAACAATATGGAGGAAAATATGATTGCTTAAGGATCTTGTACCTGCATGCAGAATTATGGGGGGCTGGGTCACAAGCAGGCTGGACTATAGCTAAATTGTACCTTGCAAAGAAGTCATCAGGCAGGAGTTTCAATACACAGTAGAACAATAGAATGCACCATATCTATTGCATGGCATTGTGGAAAAAAAAAAGGGGGGGGGCTTTATTTTGTTATTTCCATTGCATCCTCAGTTCATTGCCTAGCATCAGTTAGGGATTATTTGGAATTGGTTATGAGGTGGCCAAAACTCCAAGTCCCCACAATCCCATGTACTAAAATTACTGAGTATTCTAAAATTAGAATTTCTCACTCCCACTTTTAATTTCCTTTATATCACAGTGAATTAAAATGGAGAGGAGAGAGAAGTTATACTGAATACATTGTTCAAAGAGTGGTAGCTGTATCATCACTCCAAAAAAATCCTACTTTGGATCCAAAAATATATTGATTAAAGAACAGGAAACCAAATGTTGCCTAGTATCACATTCTTTTCTTTCTTTTCTTTTCTTTTCTTTTGACAGAAAGGTATTTGAGAAATTAGTGATAATCTAGATCCATATAGCCTTGCTTTACTTAGATGCAGTCCAATTTCAGATTTGATTTTGAATTAAGCCAACATTGGATCCCTTAATGCAGCAGCGTGCCTGAACTTCCTGGCAATTGTATCAAAAAGTATCAGAACGAACCATTATATACCTCTAAAGCCACTGAGTATAAAGCTTCTGAAAAATATGATCTGAATATTGTATTTTTTAAATCTGAGAACAGCACCTGGATGCTGAAATGAACTAGATGAGGTATAATAAACTAAACTAAACTGCAAATCCAGCAAAGCAGAAATGTAGAATGTGGTATAATTCTGGCTTCAAGAATTAGGAAACTTGTCTGAACAAGACTATACTCCCTCTGAAGACTTACAAACTTGGTAACAATAAATAAGCCATGCAATGACAAGGAACTGATCTATGTTGGTACAGCAACTACTATATAGTAATTTGTGAACAATGAACACTTATCCATAAGATTCATGTATTGGAAACCTTATTTGTTGATTAGCATAATGACCTCTACATGGCGCTATATGTTTTATCTTGAAGCAAATTTTAAATGGAGTTTATCTTGTAAGAAATGAAATACTTCCACAACACTGTTAATAAAAGAATTATATTAGCTTCTAGTTTGCCATTAAGCAAGTATTATAATGCTGAAGTTATAGGTGCACACTACTGATGTTATTATATTGTTCTTAGTAATTATTATTATTTATCCCACCCTTTTTATATATAACCCAAGTTGGTGAAGATACTTAATGCTCCTGCCTCCTATTTTCTCCATAACAACCATGTGAGGTGGGTTGGACTGAGTAACTGGTCCAGCTGACTTTTATATCTAAAGCAAGACCACAACTCACAGTACCCTGGTTTCTTGAACTGCTCCAAAACCACTATGCTAAACCGGCTTTCAACTTCTATGCCATTTCAATTCTGAAGATTTTGAATGGCATTTTGCTCTTTTAATAAATATGTATACATTAATATTACTGTATTAATGTATATTTATATTATTATTTATTTATATCAACCCACATCAATCTATGGCAGAGTAAATACATCTGGTTTGAGGTTTCAGACCATAATCTACCATTCTGGTCCGGTGCAGGTTGGTAGATAGATTGGTTTTACATTTTCCCTGCCAGGGCTGTCAGATAGCAATTGGCCTCAAATTACCTATGACTCTATATCTAAGAGAAGATGGGTGGTTAAGAAATATGATGTATAAATAAATATAAAATAAGTAAGATTAGAAGCTGGGTATGTCTACTCCTTGTCCAGCACTCTATGTGTATGCATATGCTACAAATATTATACAAAATTAAGTAAGAATAAACATAATTATTGCCAGAAAAGAGGGTAGTCTATTTTGTTTTGCAGGAATCTGACATTTCCTGACAGAACAGATGGAGATACCACTGAACTGTAACCAATAATATTGACTGACAGTAGCAGGGTTACATAGCTAGGCTCTTAGATGTCTTGAAAATTTTCTCAATGGCTACAGTTACTATTTTTAAGCCAAATTCTGCCAGAATGTAACACTTTAATTATCATTAAACAATTTTACCTTCCTGACTCAACATTACTTTAAAAACAAAAAAAGCACAAAGCAAAATAATTCAGCATGAATTAATATAAGATTGCAACCTTGTGCAAAGGTGCACAAGATTACGTACCACTGAAATTCTATATTTAGTTTATTCAGAAATGGGTTGGTTTTTTTTCATACTTAGTAAGCAAGTTCTCTCTTCCCCAGAAAGAATATCTAGCATCCCAAACAGCAAGTGAGTGAATGGAAACCCAGAAATAGAACACGGTAGATCAATAGATTTGACTGAGAAAGTGTTTGCATTCTCAGGGGTAGAGATCATTGTGTTTCTAAGTGGATCAGAGATATGATCCCTCGCCACTGTGAATGGAATGGAAACTGATGCCATCAGAGGGAGATACAAGTGCTTATGTGGTGAGGCAATACTGCAGAGAATAGAACAGTGGAAGGAATGAAAGGCTACCTAGAAAAAAAATTAAATAAAGTAAGCCTTATATTATAATTCCTGTAAAGAAACAGAGATAACATTTTTATAAAAATGCATTTATGCATTTCAGTACTATTAATCATGCCAGTTTTAGAAAATTCTCAACTTGTTCTTTTTTTTTTCAACACTAAGAGTAATGGAGCAACTAAATATTTTTTTTCTAAATAATACTTAAAGGAACTGGTTTTAATTCTAATACACCATCAAATACAAAGTATGGATCATATGGCTCACAGACACAAAGGGAGGAATAGTAGTCACATAAAGCACAGAGTATTAATTCTGGAATGACAGTAGTCCAATTGGACAGGCAAAGGGCAGGCCAGAAGTTAAAATATTGAGCTGTGAAAGCCTCATCTTAAAAGAAACAGTTTTGAGAATAACTGAATATGTTGCAATTAAGTAACAAAACACTTTTTTTTTTCAATAGCAATGTTGCTGTTACCATCACTGCCTGGAAAATTGTATGTTAGGAAGCATAGAAGAATTGAAAGTAATTGGACACAATGCCTTTGGCCTGAAAAACTGAGCAATTCAATCCTGCTGGTCACCACTGTCAGATATCTGAACATCAAATAAACACCCCCAATCAGGAATTTCCCGACTGAATCTTATCTCTGCCATGAAATAACTGGGTAGGATTTAGGGCAAGATACCCTCTTACCTAAAGCTAATAATAAAGGCTTGGAATAATGTACATGCATGTGAAATACTTCAAGCAACTGAACATCCTAAAGAAATTATAAGATTTTATTAAGTTGTTAAGTCATTTAATGGGGCCCTCAACAGCCATCAGCTTCATTGTACATTGGTTCCAAACAGAGTATATTATGACTTTAGAACTGGAATGAAGAAAAATTAGAACTGGAATGAAGAAAATTTTCCTACTAAGCCTTCAGAGCTCAGCCGTATCAGTCACAGATTCAGCCACAATAACATGGAATGTATTCTACTACTAGATTCTGACTGAATCAACCTCTATTAAACATGTTTGTCTTTGGGGGAAGAAATATACATTTAAGGATGCTAAACATCTAGACGTTGAGGCTACAAATATGAATTTTATGAAAACATATGAAAGTCTGTAAGAAACTAATATTTCTTTGTTACAAGATTGTATAGGGTTTTTATCCTTTGATAAGGCCAACACAAATCTATCTTTTCACTATAGCATGCTGTTTGCCAGTGGATTAGAATGTTATAAATTCATATGCAAATTTGACAAAATAGTCTACTGTTATCATCTTTATTAGATTTACAAAGACAGTCCTGATTATTTTCTTTTATTTTCTTAATCCTTTTCATCATTTAATAGCTCCAAAAATAATGGGTTTTCTGCAAAAAATAAGAAACATATTACAATCAAGCCTGTTGCACTGTTGTATGCCATTTTTCCTCTTTCTGCTTAACTAATGGAACTTTTTTTCTATAGAATTTCAACTGAAAAATATTTTGAGTCTATGAAGAAATGTGCAGAATATAGCATTGACCTGTAAGACCACAATTACAGTAATCTTCTTCTTCTCTGGGTCATCACCTATTGCATTGCAAAATCCATTAATCACACAGGGTTATGTATGACTATGGCTGGGTATCATTTTAAAAAGCCAAATATTGCTCCAAAATAATTGGGAAGCCTGATAATAATTATTTGTCCGATGAGTAATGTGATGTCCTTTAATTCTCTCTGCATAATACTCAATAAACAAAAAGTCACATTTATTAAACATGGGTTTGACAAATTAATAAGAACATTTCTCTGAGACCTGGCAAAAGCCAGATATCTTGTAGTACTACTACAGAGAAATAATATAATTGTATTCTTTTTCTTCCTCTTGGAAGGATGCCCCTACTTTTGCTTTTGGGGTCTTACTGGCAAATATAAAGGAACTTTTCTCTACTGTTCTGAATCATATCAGCCATCAAATAATGGCTACTTTTGAATAAACCTAACTGCTAATTGACTGCAATGTGGGTATAAATTGGGCTGGGATTTTATCAGGGCTCCTTTATTGTCACGTTCCATATATTCCTCTCCTGCTATTCCATCTTTATTCTTCCCATCGCACATGTGTTTCAAGGAGTAAAAGGTACAAAAAATGCAAGGATGCCAAGATGGTGCCAATGACGGCTGCCTCAGTGAAATGCTCTCTAATGGTTTCTTTATTCCTTATTATTATCTGCAATTCACTACGGATTTCATACTCACGAGACCATATGCTAAGAATTAGGCAATGTTTCCTTAAGGAGCAGCTTTCTGATTCCCCACCCCTACCTGTCTTTGCAAACGTGGAGGAGATTCTAACCAATTCCCCGGTGCTATGGATTACAACAAAGAAAGCAAAGAAGCGACCACGCCAGAAGAGGAGATGAGGTAAACGAGCAGGAATTTTAAACAGACTAAGGAATAGGGGAAAAAGAACTCCTCTCCCTTCAATCTTTCTGACTAATTTACGCTCACTGGCTAACAAGATGGATGAAATTCATCTCTTAAATAGATGGAATGCTGATTTTCATAATTCTGATTGACTATTCTTTGTTTTACTGAAACCTGGCTTAATCCACAAATTCATGGGGACAACACCATATGCATCCCAGGATTTCAGACATTTAGATCAGACAGAATTGAAGAGACATCGCGTAAAACAAAGGGTGAAGGATTATGTGTATATATCAACAACAGCTCGTCTCAGGATGTAACTATAATATATAAGTTTCGTGATGAATACCTAGAGTCTTTATACATCAACTGCAAGCTATTTTATTTTCCACGTGAGTTCTCCTCATTTCTCCTAATAGCTGTGTATGTTCCTCCACAAGCCTGTGTAAACAAGGCATTACAAACTCTTGCTGATGGAGGCTGAAGCCAAACACCCAGGTTCCCTTCCCATCATTTTAGGAGATTTCAATCAAGCAAATTTAAGGAAAGAGCTCCCAAAATATTTCCAGCATGTAAATTGTCCCACCAGAGGCAAGACCACTGCTACACTACAGTAAAAGTTGCTTATAGGTCTTTACCACGAGCATCTGTGGGACACTCTGACCACTGCATGATTCATCTTGTACCTGCCCACAGACAAAGACTTAAAACCATTAAACCAACAATTAAATCAGTGGATCCGATAGTTGGTCAGATGAGGCAAAGCTGAAACTCCAGGCCTGCCTTGATTGCACTGATTGGAATTTTTTTGAAGATGCCTCTGCAGACCTAGATGAGCTCACAGATACTGTAACATCATATGTTATCTTCTGCGAAGACTTATGTGTACCAACAAGGAAACTGCAAATATATAGTAACAATAAACCTTGGTTCACAGGTAAACTTAAGCAGCTACATCATTCCAAAGAGGAAGCCTACAGAAAAGGTGACAGAATGCTATACAACCAGGCCAAAAACATATTAACAAGAGAGATCAGAGCAGCAGAAAGAAGCTACTCTGAAAAGTTAAAGAATCAATTCTCAACAAATGAACCAGCAAACATGTGGAAAACTCTTTAAAACATCACTGGCTTCAGCAAACTTCCTTCCCAGGCAGAAGGAAATCAACAACTAGCAGATGACCTGAATGTGTTTTACTGCAGGTTTGAAAAGAAACTACAGCCAGCTATCTCCACAACCCACATCTCACACCAACAACAGCCAAGCCTCCTACAACTGGCCCCAATCCATTGGGCTCACAACCTCTGGTGATCACAGAAAAAGAAGTGCAAAATCTATTACACAGACAGAAGCCAGGAACAGCACCAGGGCCAGACAAGATAACTCCTTCTTGCTTAAAAGTCTGTGCTGACCAATTGGTTCCCATCTTCATCTGAATCTTCAATAGATCACTAGAGATGTGCTATGTTCCTTCCTGCTTCAAACGTTCTACCATCATCCCAGTCCCAAAGAAGCCCTCCATCAAGGAACTGAATGACTACAGACCAGTTGCTCTAACATCTGTAGTTATGAAAATCTTTAAAAGGCTTGTGCTGTCCCATCTGAAAGTCATCATGGATCCGCTGTTAGATCCTATGCAGTTTGCATACCAAGCAAATAGATCGACAGATGATGCTGTTAACATGGCTCTGCATTACATCCTACAACACCTTGAATCTCCAAATACCTAAGCAAGGCTCCTTTTTGTAGACTTCAGTTCAGCATTCAATACCGTCATTTCAGACACTTTTCTAAGTAAATTAAACCAACTAACGGTACCCGAACACGCTTGTAAGTGGATCATAAGCTTCCTAACAGACAGGAAGCAGCAGAGGAAGCTAGGCGAAATCACATCCGATACCTGTACAATCAGCACAGGGGCCCCCCAAGGCTGTGTGCTATCTCCACTTCTCTTCGCCCAATATACCAATGACTGCATCTCAAACGATCCATCTGTTAAAATACTGAAGTTTGCAGATGACACAACAGTGATTGGTCTCATTTGAGACAACGATGAATCTGCATACAGGCAGGAGGTTATACAACTTGCCTCGTAGTGTAACTGGAACAATCTGGAACTGAACACACTCAAAATCGTACAAATGGTGGTAGACTTTAGAAGAAACCCTCCCATACTACCACCTCTTACAATAGTATCAACAGTAGAGATCTTCAAATTTCTAGGTTCTACTATATCAAATGACCTAAAATGGACACCTAACATCAAAGACATCATCAAAAAAGCACAACAAAGAATGTTCTTCCTGCACCAACTCAAATTGCTCAAACTGCCCAAGGAGCTGCTGATACAGTTCTACAGAGGAATTATTGAGTCTATCATCTGCATCTCTATAACTATCTGGTTTGGTTCTGCAATCCAACAGGATAGACACAGACTTCAGAGAATAATTAGGACTGCAGAAAAAACAATTACTACCCACCTGCCTTCAATTGAGGACCTGTATACTGCAGGAGTCAAAAAGAGGGCTGTGAAAATATTTACAGACCTCTCAAATCCCGGACATTAACTGTTTCAACTCCTTCCCTCAAAATGACGCTATAGACCACTGCACACCAGAACAACTAGACACAAGAACAGTTTTTTCCCCAAAGCCATCACTCTGCTAAACAAATAATTCCCTCAACACTGTTCAACTATTACAAAGTCTGCACTACTATTACTGTTAATCTTCTCATTACTCCTTATCACCCATCCCCTCCCACTTGTGATTGTAGGACTGTAACTTTGTCGCTTGTATCCTTACAATTTATATTGACTGTTTCCTAGTATGATTTGATGGTTGATTGTACCCTATGACTATCATTAAGTGTTGTATATTATGATTCTTGATTCTTAACAAATGTACCTTTTCTTTATGTATACTGAGGGTATTTACACCAAGACAAATTCCTTGTGTGTCCAATCACACTTGGCCAATAAAGTATTCTATTCTAATCTATTCTAAAGGGGTGTAGTTGATTTCATTAGGCATGCTCTATCTGGAAGCACTACACACTGAAATGTTTATGGAGATTCTCAATCATTAAAATGATGGTTGTTCAAAAGGTAGTTTCCTAAAAGGCAACTGGACTTTCTTGGTCTTTTTTTTTTTTCTTTTGAAAACTGAACTGAGCTGAATAGTTCTTCAGAATTGAAGAAGCTTCTTGAATAAGAAGTGAAATGTTTTCGAAGGAAAAAACCCCAAGAAAGTCCAGTTGCCTTTTGAAAAATCACCTTTGGGCCTATACACTGAAATGGTTTATTCAGCAAACCTTTCAAACAATTGTCATCCATTTTATTTCACAAATTCTACTTTAACCACAACTTATCACAAATGGCTTCCCTTTGAAATATTTCCTACAGCAAACTTTTTACTTTAACTTGAATAAGAATTCTCCTGTAAAATTTGCAGGAGAAATTCTCTAATATTTACTACTTTATTATTTTTAATTCTGATTTGTATGATATTAGTTTTAATGTTTTAATTGCCATTACATTTTTCATTATGATGTTGTCAGAAGAATCAGATTTCAGGTAAGTACTCTAATTCTTTATGTAGTTCTAATGCAGAAATCTTATGTCAAGTACAAGAGTAGTACAAACATTTTGATGTCCAAATCAATAATACCACCAATGCTAGCCATAAACCAATTATAAAATACTGTATAAAAAATAGCAGGGGCTCATAAAAAGATTGTGATTACACAGAAAAAGCAACTTTTTTTTTTTGCAGATAGGATGTTTAGTGCAGGAACATTGGAGATAGCATTCACTATCCATTATGTACAGAGAGAGAATATCTTATCGGGTTTTCACGTTTCTGTTATTATATCCTGCAGAAAGAGGGTTCCGTTAAACCTTATGGAATATGTTTTCAGATTTCACCTACCTTGAAACACTGACAGTCGCTAAATATGGTCCAGTTCTGCTAATACTCATTCATTCAATCAGCTCCCTTTGTGTAAATCTTTATTTACTTTATTTACAAACCCCAGGAAGCAAATGTGTGCTTGTTCCAACTGAGTTTGTGAATGAAATTAGTTAGTTGTTTTCAGAACTGGGCCCCAAGCCCACTAAATCAATCCTAGGGTTGGATTGTTTGTATAGACCTGACCAATGAATGATGGAGCTAACAATTCCACTCCAAAGCAAGCAAAAGAGGATTATCATTCAGGCATGGTTGCTCTCTAGTGAACATTCCCAACAGATAGATTTGTATAAGACTGATTTTGTGATTAGTGCAGAGATACAAATGCCTCCAGATATAAGAATGAGATGGAGAGGGGGAGAACCAGTCTTCCCACAAATTGAAATGCAATACTCTAATTAAAACAAAATGCTTGTGATCTGCAATTGACTCAAGGCTACATGATATTGTTATTTGTTTTATGCCAAGTTTAGTAAATGTTTCTATAATGCCCATTCACTTGAATTTTATGGAAAAATTGACCTTTTCACCCAGAACAGGATCAAACTAATTTCATTAAAGATGTTAGGGATTTCCCCCTTCCCCGAACATGTCCATTGCTAATTCTGGCATTGCATCTCCATATTTTCACCTATAGCTAGTTGTTTGGCAAAATTGTTCACATTGTAGTGATTCCTTCTTTTTTCAGGCCTATAATTGTCATGTGCTGGGTTTAGACCATACCGCAGAAGTGAAAGAATAAGTATAAGAAATATAGTATTTAATATCTGGCTTTTCTTCCACTATTCCTGCAGAGATCCTGTTTTTTCTACTGCACAGATCAATCTTAAGAGTATGCTGGGTTCATAATACAAATCCCACATGAAACTTTTTCTTCAGAAATTTCCAAAGTTTTTCCATTTATGATACTTTTGTCCTTAGATTATTGAAGAATGTCACCTAAAATTATTTATATTCTGGATATTTTTTAAACAGCTAAAAGGTTGGCCAGTTTGAAAATGCAGTATATAAATAAAGAAATAAACAAGCACACACAATACTGGGTTCAAAAATTATGCTCACATAAGGAAATTAAATGCTCAAGAAACATTATCTAAATTTATTGTTGAACTATATTAGATTTATAATACGTTTGAGCCTTTTCATGATTCTTGTATACATCTCTGATATTCACCAGGATGAAGTGGGGTTATTAAAACTCTAGTTTTGTGTGGTCAATTAAGAATAAATAGATAGATTTATTTTTAATAAATAGATTCCTATATTGTTGGTAATGGGAATATATTGTGTGATCTGTATTGAAAAGATTCTTAGATGTACAGGTATTCCAAGGGCTCATTCTTTCGGTCTTCTCTGTACACCCATCTCCCACCCCAATTCTTCATGTGGAAGACAATGAAAATTTTATGAAATACACAAAATTTCCACATGGGTCTGGAAGAAAAGGTGTGCCTAGCATCACTAAGCTTAATAGAGTTGTATTTTGTATTTTGTCTGGAATAAAAAATTTCAGTGAGGTGTGGCTTGCAGGATACACAACATAATAAACCCTGGGCTAAGACTAGAGATTAATTTAAAGCTTTAATTCTACAAACAATATTAGTAGAAGCTGTTGAGAGAACTCCTGCACAAGAACTTGAATAGTCCTGGCACTGAATGTAGTCAAGACTGCCTTGATTTCTGTGCAGACTACATTTTGTCCTTTGAGCTTAGGATATTAAGACAAAAAAGCCCCAAGCTTTAGAATTATATTACAATGTATAAGGCTCCCTCTCTCACTTTGGACATGTCAGTATAATGAAATACAGTGGTGGGCTGCTGCCAGTTCGGACTGGCTTGCCTGTACCAGTAGTTATGACCCTGGTGCTATCCTGTTCTATATATCTAGTTCGCTTGCCCCACCCACGCAGCCTCGCCCACTCTACTCACTGCAGCTGCCACCCATAGGAAATCCTTGTGTTTTTGCAGCTGTGCAAAGGGGTGTGTGCGTGCCAGTGGTGGGATTCAAAAAAATTTACTACCAGTTCTGTGGGTGTGGTATTTGCCGGTTCTCTGAACTACTCAAAATTTCCGCTACCGGTTCTCCAGAACTGGTCAGAACCTGCTGAATACCACCTCTGATGCACCCTCACATTTTTGGTTCTGCACTAGGCAAATTGGTTGTTACAGTATGTGCAGCCCACCTCTGATGAAGTAAACTGATAGAAGACACATTCATTTGAGATGTCCCCACTAACTTCCACCTGATGCTGTGATTGTGTTCCAATTTTAATCTGCCAGTTCATGTATATGCAGTGCTTTTTTCCTTAAAGTTTCTTAAATGCAGGAGGGAAGTGAAAGAACTATTAACTAGTCAATTGAGTTGATTCAAAAATAGGAAATATATCAGCTACAAATTTATCTGATTACTTATGTTAAATTTGGTACAACGTAGGGCCCAGATATGCATTATGTTAGTTGCCATCCCTCATCCAGACATCAAGTTTTTTTTTCCTGCTTCTTCCTCAAAAACATTTAAGATGACTTTTGCCTTTATACTGTCCTGAGGAAGAATCTAGAAAAACATGCATTGTACTCTAGTTCCTTCTTGGCTAATTCACACACATTCATAGATACAATGCAGTCAAATGGTCAGAAGCAGACCTGATGTTAATTAGCAATGAAATGAGGAATGAACTGGCATTAGCCTTGAGACTAATCAATGGGAAAAATCACTCCAAGCAGTAAGCTTAATGAAGTGCTATACAGCTGTTTATTTTTAGACTTTTTAGCCCAGAAACAAAATCTCTGCTAACTTTAAACAAAAAAAACCTAAAATATTTACTAAATATTTACTCTTACTAAAATATTTTTATAGAAGTGGTCTAGTTCTGATTTATCTTTTCTATTAATGATTTTATTCTTCAGCTCTACTTAACACTTAGTTGGCAGGAAAATGGCATTTCAGATATTCAATATATGAAACATCACTCCACGAGCTTCATCAACTGCCTGTGTGTTTCTGGGTGAAATTCAAGTGCTGGTTGTCACTTTTTAAGGCACTTTGTGGCTTGGGACTGGGTTGCCTAAGGGACCATGTTCTCACAGTTGTTTAAATCCACCAGGTTGGGCATGTTACAAGTCCCATCAGCCAAGGAAGGTTGGTTGGTGGGAACTAGGAAAGGTGCCTTTTCTGCTACAGTAATTCCTTTCCCTCTGAAATATTCTTCTTCCTAGGATCAGGATAAGCTTGAAGGGCCCCATTTCCTGTCTTTTTTGAAATTTCTGATGACTATTTTTCTTGGCTACTATATACTGTACATTTACTACTGTTTGTCCTATTGCAATTGTTTTTAATTATTATTTTTTTACTGCCTGTAATCACTTGTTTGAAATGGGCAACTATAGAAATAAAATTAAGAAATAAGTCAAATACAAGGGAAATAAATTATTTGCACATGTTGCATATTGTGCCTAGCTGTTATCAAACAGCCTGTTACCTGCAGCCATGGATAATAAAATATTAAATATTTATTTAATATTGCTTAGTGCTCAGATCATTTCATATGTATGATTTTAACCTTTACCGATATATTCCACAAGTTACTAGAACTTAAATATTTGGATTTAAATTATAAGAATTATCAGCTGTAGATCTATGGGACTGGCTGTTTCAGAAGCCTGTAATGCTACAATTCCCATGTTGCAAATGTGAACTTAAACTGAAAACACATTAACAAGCCTATTTCATTTACTTGTAAACCATGATTCAATTAAAATTGAATGCCAAAAGAATAACCAATAGAAATAAAAACAATAACAGAATATCTAAGGCCAACCACAATCATGTTGCTAACCATTACAAACCTGGCTCAAGTCCACGAGAAAAGCCATCCCAATTATGGTCACCAGTTGGCCTGCACCAGAGTCTTGCTCAAAAGAATAGTATTTTAAACAGAAGAGGAAATAGAATACTTTATTAGCCAAGTGTGATTGGACGGGCAAGGAATTTGTCTTGGTGTGAATACTCTCGGTACACATAAAATTCCCATGTACTTCATCACCCTCATGTCAATATATTTAATATTTGCTCTTAACTGTTTAAAGAAATGGCATATTTACCATGCACCACTTCAATTCTGAGCATCTCTCATGTCTAAATTTGTCAGTGTTGTCCTGTGATTGCAATAATGTAGCAACTGAATTTCATAAAATAAATATGCAATTATACAGGAAGTCCTCAACTTACAACAGTTCATTTAGTCATCATTTGAAGTTGCAATGGTGCTAAAAAAGGGATTTATGATCATTTTTCACACTTACAACATTGCAGAATTCTTGATCAAAATATTGTGTGAAAAACGGTCAAAATTCATATACTGGGGAACTGGTTCATATTTATGACAGTCGCAGAATCCCGGAGTCATGTGATCCCTTTTTGTGACCTTCACTTAATAACCATGTTACTAAATTAGCAACTGCAGTCATTCACTTAACAATTGTGGCAAGAAAGGTTGTAAAATGGGGCAAAACTCATTTAACAATTTTCACTTAGCAACATAAACTTTAGGCGCAATTGTGGTCATAAGTCAAGGACTCCATGTACTATCCAGTGATAGAATATATTTCAGTGTATAATATCGCCAATTTTATCACACTTATTCATTTTATTAAGTTTCAACTGCTTTAATTATACAGAAGCCTTTTTGTCAGTAACATTAGAACAAAACACAGGAACTTTTCTCAAATCTGCAGCTCAACCAGTCTTTAAACTCTTACCACCAGGGACATCTTTAAGTCAATTTCACGTCTGTAAGATGAAAACATTACCGTGAGAGCATTAATTAGGTCTGG
Source organism: Pseudonaja textilis (assembly GCF_049901715.1). NCBI lineage: Eukaryota > Metazoa > Chordata > Lepidosauria > Squamata > Elapidae > Pseudonaja > Pseudonaja textilis. The sequence goes on from NC_141990.1 coordinate 48,694,677, forward strand.
GCTGACAAGTCTTAATTTAAATGTACTGTTTGCAAAGGAGAAGTAGAAATTTAATATAAAGTAGGGGGAAATATATAGGCCTCCGTTCAAATATCATATAATAAGCAAATCTGCAATAAAATTGCTAGACGGTAGTAATATGAAATTGCTGCAAACACCCTGTGTTTTCCAAAATAACAAAGCACTAATGCATTTTGAAATAACTCCCCTCCATTTTAATGGAGCTTATATCAAGAAAGGATATTTAGGCGCACCATCTCAGGAGAGAATTTTCAAAGAGAGTAAAGATTTGTTTTGAAAAGGAGATTTGGGTATCTATCTGAAGCCTGTCTTAAAACACTGCATTAAAACTGAATGTTTAGAAGTCTGACTAGAATCCAATGAAAGTAGGTCAGTTAATTTTCAATATTCCCACATCCATCCTAATAGAAGTCAAGGCTACAAATATTGTAGCACGTCAGAGAGAGTGTGTGTGTGTTTTTTTAAAGGGGGTGCATTTAAATGTCTCTAAGAGCAATACTAAGTGGGGAGAGAGGTCAAAGAGGAGTACTGACCATCACTTCCAAAGCCCTGTTAGGTCATACCAGCCAGGGGAAAAAAATGCAAAAGGATTTTTTAATGGATTTAAATAAACTAAGCTTTAATGTTTAACAGTTATAATAAAAAACAGCCAGGCGTTACAGATATTAAAAGGCTGCAGTCCTATGCATTTGACTGTCAACTTCACTGAGTTCACAAGTTAATAATCAAGTACAGGATAAAACTGGATATCTACACTGAAAATAGGCTTTATTTATACTACATTGTTTAAAGGCGTGGGATGTCAGGTTAGGTTTAGATAATTTCCTGAGAAATTAATACATTGCTTTAAAATGCTGCTTCCTTTTAAAGCAAATGACCTTTGTAAGTGATTATACAGCTTAATTTTGTTATTTGTTTTATTTATGTCTCTTGAACTAAGGGGGTGTCGTGAGTGCAGCTTGACTCTTGGGGACTACACATATATATCCATGTGGCTTCCTTAGCAACAGTGGAGAAGTAAGTTTGTCATTGCTTCCTTCCATGATGTTCTTTCAAGTCCCTGTCTAGCAACACCCCAGAGGATATCACCTGTCACCTACTATTACTTTAAATAGTTTTATTTATTGATCAATTAGAATTATATCCTGTCTTTCCTTCCAGAAGTCAAGGCAGCATATACAGCACTTCCTCCTCCAATTTTCTCCACACCATCACCACACCGAGCACAAAGTCAGCTTCTATGGATGGGAGTAGATCTGAATCTGGGCTCCCCAGTGCTAGCCCTACAGTTTAACCACTGCACCACACTGAGTCTCCAATTATTGTGAACTAAATAAAAGTTACTGCAATAAAAGTCCTGCTGGGAATTTAAAAGCAAAACAAATAATACGTGCATTATGAAAGAAGTAAAATAAGAAAAAGATCACCATCCAAGTAATCTCAGCTTTTTGGGGTAACTCTGTGGCTTGTGGGAATCAAACTCAGGTACAGAACTGGGCAAGGCCAACAACAGGCATGGAATTGGCTAAAGAGTTTGGAATTTGTTAGCAGGAACTGCAAACCGCAGATATCAACAATGAAGGTTAAACATGATAGTCTTTTTCATAAGAGAGAGAGAGAGAGAGAGAGAAAGACACACAGAAAGAGAAAATAAAGGAAAAAGGACAAATTACCCCCAAGATCATATTCTTTAAATCACTGAAGCAGAACATGTTTATTTGATTTGTTTGTATGCCTATTACAAAAATGCTACTTTGGAATTCTAGGAACCCAGCCTGTCAATTTTTCAGCCTATGCACTTTCATGGTTGCTTAGAGCTGTTTAATGCAAATACAGTTCCAGTAAGAGATTTCATGCCCTTAAATTACACCCAGTTAAAGGAGAATGAAAATGTAAGGTAAATAACTATAATCAGGCATATTATCTTTCTCTTGGCACCTCTCACTTTACAGACATATTTAAAGATATCTCTAGGGTCCTATCCTTTTTAAGAAGCAGCAGAATAGTTCCTGGAATATTACTTACGATGCTGTACTGTGAACATGACACAGGTTAAAATGTCATCTAGAGATCTTTTTTAAAAAGGAATGAGAGAGAATGAGAGAGAAGAGACTCTCTGCTGCATAGCTATTCTTGTTTAGACACATTAAAAAAGAGAAATGAAAGAAGCATTTCCAGTGTGAGAAATAAAATATGATAAAGAGAATTTGAACAGGACTTTCATGTACAGACTGCTCACAAACAATGATGTCACACAAAGGCATTGCACAGGAACTCCGGAAAGAAAATTAATAATAATAAAAAAGAGGATTAACCTGTGTTCTGCAAGCCACAAAACTCCAAAAGCTTGAACTCCCATATTATTCATAAGAATATAAGGCCACCGCTGAAGACTGTATAGATGAGCTTTGTTCCCCCTATGGTCAGATTCCTAACTGAAGGCCTCACATATGACATTACTTTACTTTCTTGCTTGCTTCTCGCTTATATTCCACAATGATGAATAATTCAGAGGAATATTGACTCTGCTATTAAAAGGAATATCATAATATAGTACAAGTGCTGCATATGTAACTTTTCTAATGTTATATTTATTTTTTGTAACCTCTGCTAACTTTTGTTCTTTACTCATTTTTATCTTAAAGCAGTATACCAGTGATAGGAAAATGATATAAAGAAATTCGCAAAAAACAGCCACAGGAACTCATGGATTTGTTGTTTCATTTTTCTTTTTTTATTTTAATCGCTAGTGGAGTTGAGGGCTTGTTGAAATTAGAGGTGGACTCTAAAAGTAAGTATCATGATACAAAACATGTATCACTTTGAAGTGTTAAGTGTTTGGTAAAAGCCGGGCAGACCCAGGGAAGGAGTCAAGCAAGAAATTAGTTTGGAGTCCCTATGTGGGCACAAAAGAGCAAAGTCCAATTTTCCTTGAATGCTATTGAACCTTATCTAGTCCTACTCAGATGCAAACCATTAGTCTGTGAAGATTCCTGTGCATAGGCTTGAGCAATAAGTCATCTAGTTGAATTCTTCATGTGTGGATCTAGTTGTTTGCCCCGATACAAATAAACCTTAGAAATTCCTTACTTTCTCCTAAATTTGGTCAGTTAAGCAGCTTGGATATATATCATGCTTTGAAAGAAGAGTGTAATCTGGTCAAATATAAAATAAAATGTTGTGCCAATATTTGAAAACTGCATATAGGATAGAGAATTAAGAGGGTTATATACCTTAGCTCTAAAACATGTACATTTCAGTTGGCTCATAGCATGCAAAAGATTTAAGAAGCAAAGGGCCAAGTCTGTAAGAACCTAAGGAAAAGCCTGAAATGTCAATAAACAGAAATAAACAACAGTGGCTCACATTCTTTTTTTCAAAGACTAGAGGGTAATTGCTGAATCTTCATGCCCCTTAATTATGACTCATAAGTAAGATGTCCATTAGCTCTAATGACCTGGAATAGCATCAGTTTTATAGTCAATAATCTTTAGGTGCTTAACATAAAATAAAATCATGCGTGTCATGGGGAAAGTAGCCACATAGAAATGTCTCTTCTCTCAAAATATTAGGTCCAGGGGTTATCTAATGAAGATGATTAAAAGAAGGTTAACCACACACATATTACTGACTTGTGGAATTTATTACCATGAGATGTGATAGCCACTAACATGGATAGTTTTTTAAAAGGATTGAAAAAGAAATCATGGAAGACCAATCTACAAAGGGCTATTAGTCCTGAAGGCTCAATGTTACCTTCAGGGCAGAGGCAGCAGGCCTCCAAATGTCAGTTCAGGGCAATAGCAGTGAAAAAGAGTTATGTCTCCATCTCCTGCTTGTAAGCATTCTAGAGGCATCTGACTGGCCATCGCGAGAAACAAAATGCTGGAGAAAGATCCAGCAGTTGGGCTATTTTGATGTACTTAAGATACTTCATCAATGAGGCATTATTTTTTATGCAGTTCCATATGCCAGCAGAAATGGGATAATGCTTGGATGCAGCAAACAGTACAAATCCACCTACTGTGTATTTGCTGGTAGAGCAATTTTGGGATACCAACTTCCCTTTATTCCAAGATCAGCTATGTATCAATCTAACATGTCGTTTCTGTTCCAGTCTTAACGATGTGTCGTTGACAAAATGACAAGCTTAGGACATAAGTTTAGGTCAATTTGTTCCAGATTATTCCTATTGTTGAATGAAATGAAGCAGCTTCTTTGTTCGTTGTTTCATTATTGCGCTATGCATTTGTTCTCTATGATACTGTGATTTAGTGTTCTTTTTAAGTCAGAACCCCGCTTGAACTGAATACCATCTATTTATATCTGGTGGTGAAATATACTGGACACCCATAATAAATGGAACCCATAAACTGCTAAAGGCAACTGCAAGCCTTCTTTGGTTTTCATCATCTGTCCTTGTATAAACTTCTAAGATTATTGTATAACACATTCAACTCATAGGCATGATGCACTGTTTCTAATCAAATTGATATTAATATTAAAACTTGTTATTCTCAAATGTAAACCAATTAACAACCGCACTTGAAATTCAACTCTGCTTCCATAGTTTCTTTAGTAATTGCTTTAGGATCATTACTATTTTTGCTGCAATAAACTTTGTTTAATACATATAGAATATGCAATTCTCATTTCTTATCAGTCCTATAAATTTTATAGTGCACATGTTGCTTAACAATATTATGAGCACTTATCACATTTCATAATGTAATTCAGAAATATCATCCAGCATGTTAAAGAACTATGTTCCGTTCTTCCCAGTTAGGATGGAATTCAATTCTTCTCCTTTATTATTTTGTCTAAAGCTGCTGCCACATTCCATATATATTCTTTATGGTTTTTCTGGGATCCCAGACATAAAATTTGGAAACATACTCCAAAACAAGAAATCAAGGATGAGCCGTTGGCAAAAAAAATCTTGCCTCATCCCATACCCTGGGATTCAAACCATCTTCTTTTCCCTTGTTGCAACTGCCCTAACTTTGAGAAAAATCATGAAAATGTTCATTTAATGAACCAAAAATAAAAAGGGGAATGAAAAAGAAGCACTAATTGGACATACTCTCACACTGGTCAGTTGGAAAGAACAACTACTGTACAGGTTCCCAACTTTTAAATTCAACATCACTGAAGATAACCATTTGTTGGTTTCAAACTATTGTTGAGGTATTGGGAACAGAGAAGTTGAAATGGTAGGGAAATGCAAATACTCTAAGTGCAGTACAATGGTAAAGTGGTTTACTTTACACTATGCCAAATTTATGTATGAAATCTGTTGTACATAAAGATCAATAACTATAAGTATACTGATTCCTGTGACCCATCATATTGCCTACCTCTGGCCCAAAGCAATAGCAATACCATTGTGAACTGGCTTGTTTTTTTTTAAAAAAAACAAACAAACATTGCTTGCACACAGTATTGAAAAATTGATAATTGCATAGAATACAAGCAGTGCAAATAAAATCATACTTTATGAATGCAAAAAGACAAGCAAACTGGCCTATATACTGAAGTTTCAATTTTCCTCCATTATGTCTTTTTTGCAGGGAATTTTTCAAACAAGAAGGCTTGGCTTTATATGTTATATGGAACATAAGAAGTTAATATAAAAATCTAGAGATCAGCCCTTGAAAATATAATATATCAATTAATGCCCCACGTCTTGAACCCAGTCAGTTAAAACACATGTGTTCTACTAGGGTCTATAAATACAGTTGTAATCTAAGCTTTATTTATTTACTTATCAAATTTGCATACCATGATGATTCACCAGAATTAAAACATTCATACTACTGTGTTTCTCATACAATAAGGCCGGGTCTTTTTTTTTTTTTGAGCCCCGAAAAAATGGCTAGGCTGTCTTTTCAGGGGTGACTTAATCCCCCCCCTTGCCTCTTTGGGCAGGCGGGTGGCGATGGCTTGGATGTTGACCTCAGCGTTGGTGGGGCACTTTGTATCGGGGTCAATGCAGGCAGCACCATATCTGAGTATGCAACAAAAGTACTTCCTAATGGCAAGCCCCCCCACCATTTCCCCACCATTTCGCATGTTTTAATATAGGCCTTAATTTGGGGGGAGGGGCTTAATTTCATTTCATGCCTATAAAACATGCTGGGACTTCCTATTGGGGGAGGCCATATTGTTGGAGAAACAGGGTATATATTTAGTAAGTAAGATACCCAACAATAGTTCACAATAAAAATAAACATAAAAAATTAAAACTTGAATACATTACTTCCCAATTTTTACTGTATTTGTCAAGAAATTGTATGTTAAGAAATTCAGTAGACTAGTCAAGGTATTTTTATCACTGAAAACATTATGGAAATCTAAAAGGCTTTCTGAATGTAGCTGGAAGCTCAAAAATATAAAAAATAAATGATTTAGACTATAGTAAAATCCATACAATTGAGACAGATCACATGGTGACCTGCTTAATGATTGCTTCTACTTATGATCAAAATTCCAAACCCATTGGTTGTTAAGCATAGATTACCTATTACTTATAAATGTAATCTTTACTTTGTTGATTTGTAATTACTGCTAGCTACCCAAAGTTATCATGATGAAATGGGCACCATATAAATTTAAATAAGTAAAATAAATAAATAAACTCCAGCTTTTGGAAACAGACATATTATTGTACTACAGTGAGCAGCAAAATACTGAAATAAACCTTAATCTTACATCCTCACCAGCCTCTAATCCTAGATCTAAATCACCAAATCACAGATCAATAGGATTATACTTTTTGGGACCCAATCAATTCCATGCAGCGGGAAAATAACACTCTTAATGTGTAACTGAGAAACATATCTCCCACAGAGGTACTATAGTCAGTTCATCAAGATTCATTCATAACCAATAGTAGTAATAATAGTAATGGAAAATATTAGGAAAGTATCTTTAGAAATAATTTAGAAAATACAGGGGACTTCCGGTGGCAAGGCAAGATGAACAGAGGTGCAGAAGCCCATCTGTGGTTTCAGTTAATCTCTTTTTGCGGTTGGCGCGAACCTTTGAGGCTGCACGAGTCCCGGAGAGGTTCGTGTTGGCATGGGGGAGATTCGGGTTGCAGTGTGGGGAAGGCTAAACTAATCAAACAAAATGCTGATATAGTATGCCTACAAGAAACTCATATAAAGAAAACAGATGAAAAATACCTAGAATGTCCGAAATTAGGGAAGCTATTTACTCCACCAGCAGACATGGGGAAAAAGAAAGGGATTGCAGTATATGTTAAGGAGGATTTGAAAGCAGATTTAATATGGTCGGATTTTGAGGGAAGAACTCTGGTGTTGCAGATCTGGATTAATTCCATCCCAATTCTCTTAGTGGTAATCTACACTCCGAATGGAGATCAAAAAGAGTTTTTTCAGCATGTTTATGGAAAAATAGTAGGATTGGAAAAAAGAAATATTTGTATCATAGGAGACTTTAATTCTATTGCTGATTATCAAAAAGACCACAGTAATGGGGGAAAGAACAATGGGGGGAAAAGAGAGCTTCCCAAGATATGTACGGAAATGATAAAGGAGTTAAATTTGATTGATATATGGAGAAGATTACATCCCAAGAAAAAACAATTTACATTCTATTCAAATCCTCATCAAATATGGACACGAATTGATATAGCACAGATGAATGGGGAAATAGCAAATGAGATAAAAGGGATTGAAATTTTACCTAATGAATGGGCAGATCACAATCCAATTCAGATAATATGGAAGGGTAGGGAAAAATCCAAGAAAAGATGGACGTTAAATACTCAGCTAATAAGAGAAAAAGAATATACCAACAAACTCAAGAAGAAATTAAATTATTTCTTAAAGGAAAATGATAATGGACGAAACAAAACATTTGGGATACAATGAAGGCACTAATAAGAGGTATAACAATCTCTTATAATGCCAAGAGGAATAAGGAAAAATATGCCCAGCAAAACAAATTACAATAAAAAACTAAGGAATTAGAAACTCAATTACAGAGTACCCCAAAGGATTCAAAATTGCAAAATCAGATAACAATAACTAAGCATAAATTGAATTTAATTGAACAAGAGAGAATGATTATAAATTTGAATATAACTAGACAAACTTATTTTGAGCATGCTAATAAGCCAGGGAGATGGCTATTATATAGACTTTAAAAAAAGGAAAGAAAAGAGATTGATATACCAGCTAATAGATGGAAAGGGGGATATACATCAGGAAATAGAACAGAAAAAAGAAATTGCCCATAAGTATTTTGAAGAGTTATATAAAAAGGAAGAAGTTAACGAAGATAGAATAAGAAACTATTTAGATGAAATGAAGGATAAAGCAATTGGGGAAGAAATGGAAGAATTATTAAACAAAGATATTACTTGGTTTGAATTGAAATCAGCAATAGAGAACCAGAAAAACAATAAATCCCCGGGACCAGATGGGATTCCAGGGGAGCTGTACAAGGCAATAGCAGAACAAATAGGACCTCTTATGGTGGAAGTTTTTAAGGACGTCTTATTGGCAGCCAGGATGCCAGACTCATGGAGGGGGGCATTGATTTCACTAATCCCGAAGGAGGATTCGGATCCCCAATTTATACATAATTATAGGCCGATTTCACTGTTAAATACTCATTACAAAATATTTACTTCTATTATAGCAGGTAGACTAAAAAGAATGTTAAATGAGTACATACATGAAGATCAAAATGGATTTCTCCCAACCAGACAAATCAGGAACAACTTAAGAATAGTACTAGATGTCTTAGAATTTTACGAAGCCCACCGCGAAAAACAAATTGCACTTATGTTTTTAAATGCAGAGAAAGCGTTCGATAATTTAAATTGGCGATTTTTAATCCAAAAAATTTATAATATGAATTTAGGCACTAAATTTGAAAATATTATAACAACCATTTATGATACACAACAGGCTAATATTATAATAAACAGGGAATATACCCACCCAATAAAAATAGAAAAAGGAGTCAGACAGGGCTGCCCACTCTCACCTCTGCTCTTCATATTATCATTAGAAGCATTACTAATGTGAATTAGACAGAACCCAGACATAAAAGGATTAAAGGTTAAGAAAGAAGAATATAAGTTGCAAGCGTTTGCGGATGATATGATTTTTTCATTGAAGAACCAATAGAAAGAGGACAAAAATTGATGAATGAATTAGAACAATTTGGAGCAGTAGCAGGACTTAAAATTAATAGGAAGGAAACAAAATTAATGACTGAAAATTTAACAGAAAAACAGAAAATAGAACTAGAAGTTATGATAAAGAAAGTTAAATACATAGGAATATGGTTGACAGCACATTGTAAGACATTTAAGGAAAATAATTATGATAAATTGATGCAACAGGTAAAGAAGGAATTAGAAACATGGGGTAAGCTGCAACTTTCATTATTAGGCAGGATTGCTGCTATTAAAATGAATATTCTTCCAAAATTCCTATATATATTTCAGACGATCCCAATCAAAGTACACAATTATTTTTGAAGAACTTAATAAAATAACTGTAAAATTTATCTGGCAAGAGAAAAAACATAAAATAAATTTAAAGGCAATGCAGGATATGAAGAGCAGGATATGAAGAGAGGAGTTGTATTATAATGCAGCCTCTTTAGTATGGTTGAAGGAATGGGTGAATTTAACCAATAAGAGAATATTATTCTTAGAAGGCCATGACTTGCAGAGGGGGTGGCATGCTTTTTTATGGGATGTAGGGAAAACTAGCCAGAAATATTTTCACAGAAACCTAATCAGAGACTCATTATTAACTAGTTGGAAGAAAATATGGAAAAAACACTACTTAAAAATACCAATTTGGATTTCAACAATGGAGGCGATGATTCCAAATAATCTGGATATCATCCAAATAATCTGGATATCACTAAAATGATTAAATATAAGGACCTATTGGATACGCAAGGAAATTTGAAATCGCGGCAAGAACTTCAAGAGCAGGGACTAAAAATTGATCAGTGGGCATATCTTCAAATTCAAAGTAGATATAAACAGGACAACAAAGAATTTGGAATTAACAATAAATTCCAGCAATTAGATAAAATTTTATTAGGATCAGGCAAAAAAAATATATCAAAATTTTATAATTATTTATTAGAAGTAGAATTAGAAGAAGAAATTGTAAAAGGGAACATGATAGCCTGGAGTAGGAATATAGGATGTAGCATCACCATAACAGAATGGGAAAAGGTCTGGGGTAGAAATAATAAAATTACAAAATCGGTAGCATACAAAGAAAATGCCTATAAAATGTTTTATAGATGGCACCTTCCACCTTCGAGATTAGCAAAGATGCACCCCAATATGAGTCCGAATTTCTGGAAATGCAAAAAAAAAAGAGGGAACTTTTTTCCATATGTGGTGGTCCTGTACAGAAGCTCAAAAATATTGGCAGAAAATTAGAAATTGGCTGGAAGAAATGACAAGAGAACAGATCGAATTCAAACCAGAGTCCTTTCTGTTAGGGATCTTTGATAAACAAATATCAAAAAAAGTGAAATATATAATAATACACATTTTGACAGCGGCCAGATTGGCTTTTGCACAATGTTGGAAGCAGCCTCATGTTCCATCAGAGGAGATGATTATTCAAAAAAGTTCAAGTTGTGCAAAAATGGACAAATTAACTTTGGCATTAAAAAATAAAGACACTTCAATATGCTACAACACCTGGAACTGCTGATACAAATGGATAGACCAAAGATAGACTTCACACTAAAAGGCAAAAGAGGATAGGATAGATCCATAGTAGTGATATACAGGTATATGTAAGGATTAGGGGTATGTATATGGCATAAAATAAGGATAAAAAAGAGGTCTTACAAACTGTTGAATGTTTTTAATTGTGTTCTATTTTTCTCTTTCTATTTTCTTCTTTCTTTCTTTTTCTCTCATTTATGTTTGTGTTGTTGGTTTGTTTTAATTGTAAAATCAATAAAATTTATTTAAAAAGAAAAGAAAATACAGGAAAGTGTTTTCTCCTACCAATTATGAAAAAGCTCAAAAATTGGACTCTATCAAAGGCTTACTTTGAGTGTTGTTTGCCTGTAGTCTCACCAGAAAAGCAAATATTATAGATTTTGAAAGCTCAAATTGCAATGTACAATATGCAATGGTACCCAGGGTTACTTACTTTCTTAACTTACTGTATTAAGAGTATCATACAATAGCAGTTCCTCCCCGTTGATCTGATTTGCAATGCACAATTATGAGAAGACTAAAACTATGTGCAATATTGCAAAAATAATAAAATCAATGTCCTTGAGGCATGCACAGGATAAAACCTCCATCTGCATTATCAACAATTTATGAAATTCAAGGTAAGCCAGTGGTAAGAGAGACATCTTGCCATGACCCCTGTCTTAACTTCCATTCCTGTTGGCACATTGGGTAGCATTGCTGTAAACATTTGACTTTACATTGCTTCCATATGTAGTGCACTGTGACCACAAGATGACAAATGCCACTGTATTTGTCAGTGGCAACCTGGAATAAAGCAGTGCCAGGCCAGCACTTGATTTTCATTGGTACAGAAGTTCCAGATCAGCTCTTCTCTTTCACTTGCACTGTGTCCAAACTACTAACATTAGGAGGTCCTTGCAGCCTCTCGGTAAAAAATAAAAATGCAGTATAGTGTAGTAGTAAATGTGGTATTTCACTTTTCTGCCCATAAAGCACTTTAAATGGCCACCTATTTATTTACTACATTTGTGTCTTGTCCCATGTCAAAATTCAGTACCAGTCTGCAATCCTTCTTATTCATGCTTATGTATTTTGGATGGTTAGTTATTCCAGGAAAATATCTTGCAGCTGGGCCATTTTAACAGGTAGAAGCCCATGTTGCAAACTGCTCATGCAGCAGGACTGAGAAAAAGGCATTTCCTGGACGCCGGCTGTTCTTGACTACAAGAAAATGAAAATACAGCATCTCTGCACCTGTTCACCTGATGGTGAAGGAAAGAAAAGCCATTATCAAGTGACAGGAGACAAAAAACCAAAATCTACTTCAGCAACTCATCCTGGCGCCAGTGATTAATCTCAGACTCCCCCAGCCTGATGCACATTAACCAGATAATTAATAATTTCTTTAGGGACCACAGCTCGGCAACTGCTTGATCAACCTGCAAAGCCTTCATAAAAAGATGCTGCATTTCTGATCAAACCATCAGAAAGAAACTGGTGCCTGCAGGAACTTGAAGCAATCTGTTTTTCTTACTTGTATGCAAATAATGAATCTCTGCTTTTCCTAGCTACAATTGTGTACCAACAAGAAATTCCTTAACAGCCAGACATTCAGGGAACATTAAGCATTATCATTTCTTAATATAGTTCAATTCCTGCCATTTTCAGGTTCAGAGATTCAAACATTTCACATTCTTGCAAAAGAGCATCTCCCTGTCGTGTGTGTGTGTGTGTGTGTGTGTGTGTGTATTCTGAGGCTCAAGAGACCATCAGGAATGACTTGGACTATGGCACAAAGTCCAAGCCATAAGAGTAACATGAATGCATTCAGTCTTTAGCTCAAAGCCTTTGTCTGAAGCTGGTCAAGCTTATACAGGTTTACTCAGAATTCGCTGGGGCTTGCTCCAAGAAATTTCACAGAAGTACTGCCTTGGTGTTAAGTTACAGTCGACCTAGAGAACATACAATTCATTAAGTTCAAGCTGGAAATAACTTATTGAGTCTCTGCTCTGCCACTATACATGGTTAATAGACTGTGGTTGGTTTGGTATGTCACAAATGGCACAGGGTTGATTTATACTTAAGGTGACCATATTTTCTTGGAAAAAAGAAAGGACAAACCTGAAAAGGGAGCAAATGTGAAAGGTTTAGAAGGATAAAGAGAATTAATTGTTTATGTTTATAACGGCTTTCAAAAGGAAATTTCAAGATCAAAACTAAAACAAACTACAAAAACATAGACGCTAATGACAATAACTAAAATCCAACAATATATGTAAAATTATTTTAAGCATACAATTCAATTTCCATATTTTTCACAAGAACGTGGAAGACTGTGAATTGTCTTAATTAATTAAGCACCATTTCTACAGTAAAAGTTAAATGACCAAAATAAAGGACAATAGTACATTTTTAAAAAATAAATAAATTTAAAGGATTTTCTAAAATAAAGGACTGTCCTTTCTAATAAAGGACAAATATTCACTGTATCTATATGCGATTAATTTTTATGCTGGAGTATATAGTAGGCATAGAAGGCAGTTTACCTCTTTCCTGTTCTATCCCCTTGAACTGAAAACATTTCATTGTAGTGCAGATAAAGTTTACATTCGTATTATATATACCTATATTTGCTAAATTTAAAAAAAGAATGTTAGTGGTTTCCAGTTTTTATACCCAAAATATGCAGATTAAAATTGTATTAACAATGGTTTGCTGCAGCATTATAACCTCAACAGTTCCATTTTGTAGGAGGTCTTTAAAAACACTCAATTACTGTGATGATGTGGCAAGGGTCAGATTTATGTGAAAAAACAGAATTTCCCAGAAAATGATACTTCTGAATTATGCCAATTTAGAAAGAGAAAAAGGTGAGTTGGGGGAGTTAATTACAATTATATCCATACATAAAACTTTAATTAACTTTAGTCCAATCCTCACAAAATATTCCATTGTTATTATTTCATAAGAGGAGAAATAGTTTGTTTTCATGGAGGAGGATTTTAATCCAATGATGGCTCAATTCCATTATATGACATCTATGCAAATGATGTGGCTTTAGGGGGACTGATGTACACTTTCCAGCCTGCTGCTCAAACTGTTGAGCTACTGTATCATGAAGAAGTCTTGGTGAAGTCAGTTTGAGAGGTTCTCTATATCACCCAAATGGAAATATATCTCTACAAGAGAGAAATACACAGAAAGTACTCCTAACAGGGCAGCCTTCAATAAGACACACAGCCTCCAATTTTCAAGTACCAGATTCAGAAAGTTGTTTTGGTCTCTTTAACAAAGTACCTTACTAATGATTTGCACAGTCTTCCTTTATGTGCAGCTGAGAGAATAGATTCAACATTTTGACATGCAAAAGAATGATTTTAGAATAAAGAATGGTTTTCTGCTATAGTTTTAATTCTAAGAGGTTTTGGGGAAATCATATGGAAGCAGTTCCTCTGGTTCTGAATCTCACTGGGGGAAACAGAGAGAGAGAGAGAGAGAGAGAGAGAGAAAGCAAATTTGGGAAGTTGTTCCTTGAGTTTTGAGAATGCTTTAAACTAATTCTGAAATATGACAGTTTATTATAATAAATTATTCTCACTTCTGTGTTCTCAAATGGTACAGTCCCTCCAGGGACTGCATTTAGTTAGGAAGATATTTCATATGGAAATAAAAATACTAATATGAAACTGAAATTGTTGGAAAAATATATTTATAGGCCTCAAATAGTAGTCTTGATCTTGCTGTGAACCCTTTATGACCAGATCAAAGTTTTTCAGAAGAAACAGAGAATGGCAGGAGCTTCATCTGTATGCATGAGAAAGACCATATCCCAACTGTTAGCTACTTTTTGAACTATTTGTCAGGGGAGGAAGACTTTTATTTGCTTTTATATGTTGCTTTTAAGGACTTTTATTCATCTCATGGGTTCTCCCATCCTCCTTCCATTAAATAACATTCAACTATTCTTTTTCTTTCTTTCTTTTTTAAAAAAGCCTGGATTCAAATATTAACTTTTGATGTAACATTTTTGCTACACATCAGAATAGATATATTGAGCTTCAAAAGGAAACTGAATTCAAAAATGATAAAGATGATTTAACTTCAAACATGAACTATTCACAGATTACTTTTTTAAAAATAATTCATCACGTTCTCCACACTGCACTGATTTTCCATCCTTCTGCTTCAATTCTAGGGGGCATTCTTCAAAACTCTTCAGCCTGCCAACATTGGTAAACGTATGTATTTGTGGGAAGTGTTTTCTCCTGTCATTACTGTACCTGGGTGGTAGGATAAAGATGTGACTACAACAATGTTTTGACTAAAACATTGTGCAGTGGGTTTTCTACAGACAGAATTTGGTAAAGAAAGAAAGCCTACTTTTCACCCTGTCTCTGATTTTATATACAGTATAAAATATGTATAATGTAATTTCATAATATGTCAGTTTAAAAGATATTAACTATTATTTGCAGGGCTCAAGCAGAAGGTGAACTATAGGGAATAAAGAGAACTTGCGTAGTCCTTTCTATATGTGAACTGTTCTTTTGAGCGGGAGGAAAAGGAGTTTCTGTTTGCCCCAACATAGACTTTCCTTTCAATAAAAATAGAAGCTTCATGGTGCCAATAGTGTAAGTTGTAATTGTTAAACAAGCTCTCTGTGACACATAGAGATCCCTCCCCCTTGCATACTAGTAGGCTTAGTATAGACTGCTCTTCTAGCAAGGGAGGGTAGGAAGTCACAGTTTTCAACATGGGAGCTTTAATTAGATGTCAAAAGTTCTCTGGTTACTAGCTTACCAAGAGAAACCAATGTTGGAATAGAGATATTTTTCTTCCATCACTTGTATACTATGATACAATCTATATTGTGGCTATGGCTGCCAATCTGATCCCAGTGATCTAGGATTTGTAATCTCAATATTATTTCACTTTAAACTCACTGTATGGGGAGAAGGAAGAAGATATAGACTTGGCAAAGGCATTCCAAAATTATATTGGCATCCATGAAAAGGCAAATATGTTGAAATTTTACCCCTGATTTGTAGTGGTATGGTTTTAAATAGTTGACATGATTTTAAATGTTGCCTATTGAAATCCTGAATGTGTAAATATCAACAGGTCACATTTCTCACACATTTGAACAAGGATCAATGCACAAAAATATGAGGGTGACAAAATTGCATAAAGATAAAGGAAAAATTCAAAAACAATTGTTGTATTTGGTATCTGTATTTAATCTCCTTTCAAACATTTCAGACAATTCCTATATCAAGGACAAAATTTTATTAAATGTAATTACAAGTAGCAACCTTTTCTAAAAATCAAATATATGTACCATAGGTAACTACAATTTAACTAACATTATACTGATGTTTCCAATATCTCCTTAATATAAAATGCTGGCCAGAAATGCTGATTTTAAATATAGTTGTATGTGATCAGTTTTCTTCCTAACTTCCTTCTATTGACAGACACCATTGTTTCATCTAATTGTTCATATTTCTAAATCTTGTAAAAAAAAATTGTTCATTTATTTTAAAGAATAAAAACACAAAAAATTGTGAATCCCTTAAACTTTCTTTACAGCAACAATGAAATACTCCAAATACCAAAATATGTATTAATTAATGAAAAGCATAGTGCCTATGGTGCTATACAGTATTGCTGTGAGGGTTTTTTTGTCCAATCTAACCAACCATTTTATCTCTTTCTTAACTAATGCATATATCTGTATATCCTAATTCTTGCTTTTGGGAATAGAATATGAATAGGATATACAGAACCTCAGAAAAAGCAGTATTTACAAAAAAAATATTGCCAGAAAGAAAAGTTCCAGAGCCAGAAAATCAGCCCTATGTACTAAACAAAGAAATTCCCTTGTTCCTTCAAGTCACAACAATTGAACATTGCCAAAACCACATTACTGAATGTACATTGTTGATCTGATTATAGCAAAGATAATGTACTTTTCTGCTACCACTGAATTTCCAAATGAAACATAAGAAAAATTTGAAGTGATAAAAAGGTACAATTGGACAAATGGGCCCAGTGGCTGAACTGTGAAAAATTTATGAAGCATCTGAAAACAAAGCCACATAGAACCTAAGGCAGACTGTGTGAATTCAACTTCAGCTCCTGTTGCCTAATGGTCAGGGCAAAAATTTACAAAGAATATGGCAGTCACACTTTGGATGCAGATCAAGAGGGGTTCTTTGGAGCCCTATCACTCTTTCCCAAAGCCAGGGTCTTCAAACCACTGAATTCATCCTTCTTCCTGTTGTAGTGCTTTCAATGCTCCTACCTACTTAACTGCCACATGAAGCCTTAGCACAAAGCAATAATTAAATTTTATTTATTTACTAATGCCACAGTGACATGTAGCAGAACTGCTCCTCAACGCTTGAAATTTAGACAAATACACAAGAAACAGGCTCGTCTCACAAGCACGTGCATATGCATGTGCATGTGTGTGAATGTGAGTCTATGTGCAAATATTATGTATATACCCATGTAACAAAGATGCATACCTAACCTCCATCCTGATCTCTCTCTCTCTCTTTCTGCCTCTCCCTCCCTCCTCTTTCTCCCCCTCCCTCTCCCTCCCTCTCTATCTCTCTCTCTCTTTCTCTCTCTCTCCTCATATGATTTTTCACATCCTAGAAAATTAAAGATATGTTCCAAACACACAGTAGTGCCAGGGCAACTGTCTGCTCAATGTTTTGATACAGTAGCTGAGAAAATCAGTACCCTTAAAATACTGAATAGCTTTATGTGGAAATAAGGCTCATTTAGCTTAAAGATCACAGTCTAAAGGAAACTGGCATCCCTTTCCTTATTAGTGCTGCTGCGATGCCAGTTTTCTGCATATTAAAATGAGTGATTCTGCAACACACAGCTCAAGTCTTTGAAGTTCTCTCAAACATTATGTGGAGTGTCACTGTTTATTAAAGATAACTAATACCCTAAGTCTTTATTTACTTGTGTTTATTGCTGTTTTAGCAAGAGTCACTAGAGAATGACTATGTTTTGGGTCCACCAGGATTCTTTAATCACTGTTAGTAGGTAAAATCATCTGTGACAACTAATCCAAAAAGCAGATTATATTTATTTTGGCTACAGTGGCTTGCAGTTCGTTAAAATCAACAAAGCCTTTTCATTAGCCCCCTGCTGATATCCCTAAAACAGACATTTCAAGGGTCTCAAAGCACAGAGGTTCACAAATGCAGAGAAGTTGGGTTGGATAGATTTTTTTCTGTCATTCTTCTTGCAAAAAATTGATTAAAGGATTATTAAATATTGTTTTGGGGAGTTTTTTGTGACTAAAATGAACCCTTAAATTCAAAATAAAAATCATGCAGGTGACATTTCTTAAACACAACAGTGTACACAAGAGACAGTGAAATATTTGTACAGGTCTTAAACATGTAAAAGTAAAAGAATGAGATCAGACTAAACCAGTGAAATTTTTTGCCTGATAAATGCTACATATTTGGAGTACAGTTGACAGTAAATTCTAATTTGTTTCACGCCTTCTACTTTTCATTATTCCCAGTGACTTCAGAATAGTATTGGACACATGCCGTCCATTTCTTCTACCATCCATCCAGTTCTAAACAGAATTCACTTGATTAAGAACTCTATATATAAAGTATTGCTTCATAATAAGCAAGAAAAGCACAGTACATTCAAATTAAAAAGACAGATTTAAAGATAGAGGTTCAAACATTGGTCTGTAATCTCCACTCATAGGAAATATAAAAGCAGAACTTTTGGGTTGAGTAGTTGCTTCCATGTATTCTGACTACACAAAAAGAGGTTTCCTTCATGTGGGCTAATAGTTCTAACCTTTACTTATTTTGGGACATCTATTTTCAATACATTTCACCATTAATTTAAGCCAGAGATTTTCACAATATGCAGACAGTACACCAGCGTAACCAGAAACAGGTAATGACCTTCTCACATAAACAAGACTTGGGTGGACCAAGGGATTTTATTAATCTATTTTAAAGTTGGGGTTCTTTCTTAAAGTTGGCTTGCTTATTTTATAGCTGAAATCAGTCGTTGTATAGTTTTCCTGTCTTTATTAAGAAGGCCTTCTCTACACAAACCTAGGGTTGAAAGGTATTTGCATAAGTTTGTGTAGAGAAGATCTTAACAAAGACAGGAAAACTATACAACTAGACTGATTTCAGCTATAAAATAAGCAAACATAACAATTATCAGATTTTACACACATACACACACACACGCACAGATAAACACACACACATACACATGTTACTATATAGTACCTCTTTTCTTATCATCATCATTGTCATCATTTCTATTACTATTGCTATTATTATCTCTTTTATTCATTAAACATAAAACTCAGTCAACTGAACATTTAAAAATGTATCACAAATACCAGTGACTTGTGCTAATGGTTGATATGGGTTGTTGCCAGAATCCTAGGTATCAACCAAGTATTTCTTAAAATACAGATGTTCTGAGTAGCGCAATTTTTTGCAGTTCTGCTGGTGTTATTGCAGGAAACTGCAATTTCTTGATGTGTTTTGTAAAGTTCTTGGACATGGTACCAAGTGTCCTGATAACAATGGGTATCGCTGTTACACATTTCATCCATAACCGTGTAGTTCCAATTGCCAGGTCACGATATTTCATGATTTTTTCCAGTTCTTTTTCTTCGACTCTGGTGTCTCCTGGTACAGCAATATCAATAAATTGTATACTTTGGCCTTCGACAACTATAATATCTGGCTGTTGTGTTCCAAATGGCGATCCATCTGTATTCGAAAGTCCCACAAATCTTCACCGTCTCATTTTAAACAACTTTTTCCACTTAATGTTTCCATCACTTTTCAGATACAGGTATTTTTTATACAATGACCAGTGAATTAATTTAGCAACTCGATCATATTTAGCTTTATAGTCAGTTTGCGCGGTTTTGCTGCACTCACATATTAAGTGTAAAACAGTTTCAAATTTGTCATTGCAAAGTCGGCAGTTTGGATTGTCAGTGGATTTTTGTATCTTCGCTTTCATGGCATTAGTTTGTAGTGCTTGTTCTTGAGCAGCAAGTATTAAACCTTCTGTTTCTTTCTTGATGGTTCCCATCATAAGACATGCCCATGTACAGTTGTCATCACATTTTCCTTCAATGTTTTTCAAGTGCTGTCCATGCAAGGTGTTGGTATTCCATCTATTTAATCTGTCATCCAGCTGTTTTTCCTTATATTCTGCCTTTGTTTCTGTTGTTTTTATAATGTTCTGTTCACAGCCTGTAGCAATTTTTCTGTACTTTGGTTTACATAATCATTCAAACTTCATTTTTCTTCTTCTACAGTTGGGATGGATGGATGGATTTGCAATAGCCCTCTGGCCTCTATTCTTCTTGGCAGGTATAACCTGTCAATGTCACTTTGCGGATGTAAAGCGTGGTACATATTCAAAAGTTTATGCGTTTTCCAGTCCAGGTTTTCCAGTTCAGCCACATTCCAGTTGATGATTCCAGCTGGGTAGCGTATCACTGGAACTGCCCATGTATTAATGGCTTTAATTATGTTTCCAGCATTCAGCTTTGATTTTAATATTTTGCTGAGCCTCCTGATGTATTCCTTTTGCGTTGACTCTTTGACTTTTCCATTCAAGATATTATCTGCTTCCAATATACCTAGGTATTTGTAACCATCATCCTTTGCTTTCACACTTTCACATTTCCAGTTCTAGTCCTTCTATTTTTTCCATTTTTCCTCACTGCATGGATAATATAGCACATTTTTCAAGTCCAAAGTTCATTCTGATGTCATTACTGAACAGTTGAACTGTGTTGAGTATTGATTCAAGTTCAGTGGGGCTTCTCACATACAGTTTTAAGTCATCCATGTATAGTAGTAGATGGTTCATCTTGCCATGTTGGCTTGAGATTTGGTAGCCCAGTTTTGTGTTTCATAGGATTATTGTCAGTGGAATTAATGCAATGTTGAACAGTAGTGGCAAAAGTGAATCCTTGTCTGATGTTGAGTTCATCTTCATAGGGGACTTTTGCCAATACTGTTTAACATCACATTAATTCCACTGACAATAATCCTACAAAAACACAAAACTCAAATCTTAAGCCAATGTGTCAAGATAAACCATCTATACATGGATGACTTAAAACTGTATGCGAAAAGCCCCACTGAATTTGAATCAATGCTCAATACAGTTCAACTGTGTTCACAGTTTTTATTATTATTATTGTTGTTGTTGTGTTGATGTTGTTGTTGGTTTTCCATTGCCTTGAGTTATCAATTTAACACGGATACTGTATAAATTTTCTAAGTAAATAAATAATACTTTTAGATTAGAATCTCAATCTACAGGTTATTTTCCAAAGCAGCACTATTCCATGTTCATTGGAAGAAAACCTGATTTCATACAGTTCTTCATTTTCTATTTCTGTTATTGAGAAAACTTTTCATTGAGAATTTAGACTTCAATATTGTGGATTTATGGTAAGAAGAGGAAGCAGAAGATATCATCTACTATTTATTTTATTGGAAATCAACCTTAGAAAATAGAAGGAAATTTTTGAAAAATTATTTATAACTGCAAAAGATTTGCATATATTATGTTCATTAAGATGGATCCATTTGATTGGCTGCTTTAACAGGTGGAAGGAGTTAAGAATGTACTTGAAAGAAAGGGATGTGCCTCGAATTTCCGGGAAACAACATACATGGGAGGTTTGTAGCAGAACAGCTGTTTCAGCTGTTACAAGGAAGCTGCCTATAACCACCACCACCACCACCACACACACACACACTTTCCCACTTTCCTTTCCCAGCTGAAAAAGTTAGAGCATAGATGTGGCTGCTGAATTAAATACATGATCTCATAACTTCATTAGCAATATCAGATTTCTTCATCAGGATCAGCAGGGCCAGCAATATAATCCAGTGTCAGAGAACTGAGAAGTTGCCAATGGCCAAATTGGAAGAGTGCTGTGAGTGTACAGGATCAGGTCAAGAAGAAACTTCCAAAAGGTTTTATTTTAGTGTATATATGTAAGCTTATTCATTTATATTATGTAAGCTTAATTCTGAACATGAGTTCCCTTAGTGCATTACATCACAGCTGAACATGCTGGAGTTTGGAGAACTGAATATCCAAAAAACCAAAATATTCCCAGACTGATAAATTAGCTAGGCCATGGAATAAGCTAATGGCATGGATACCCTATGACTTGTTGTGGGAATATTCCTAATATATCACACAGTAATATCATGAAGGCAAAGCACACAATGAAGAAAAATGGTTACTGTAATGTCTCATATGTAAAATATACTGGAAACTGCAGGAAGTGTAAAAAAATTGAGTTGGTGGGGCAACTGGCACATAATGTACCTATATTAAGAAAAGCTAGAAATTGCTACTGTAATAAGTATAACACTTTGACACAAATTACCATTTAAGTACAGGTTGTCTTGAGGTTATAATGGCAAATTGGGACTGGAAGTTCCATCACTAAGTCATGTGACTACATCACTTAGCAACAGCGATTTCCACAGTCTTGGTTGCCATTGTTAGGCCAGGACATTGTAGGTTATTAAGTAAGAATCTCACTTGATCACAACTTCCAACTTCCTGTCAGCTTCTCCCCTGACTTTGCTTGTGGAAAACCAGTAGGCAATGTCAGAAATCATGATCATGTAACCACAGTTTGGTATGACATAATCGCAAGCCAGGCCCAACTGTAACTTTGAATAGTTGCTGAACAAATTGGCTTATCTGTGTAAGCTTTTTGACATAAAGGCAAAGAGCAGAAACTTTATTAGTGAGAACTAGAAATTGTAATTACTCTCTGCTGTTGTTCCATCAACTATTCGAAAACTATCCATAGCATTTTCAAGCCCGACCTATTTTGAAACTAGATATTACTGTTTAATCCTAAACTATAGAAATTGAACAAAAACTAATTTCATTTCCTATTTAAAGGATAACTAGGATTAGTTTTGGACTAGGAATACGGAAGCCAAGTTTCAAGCCCATCAGTATTACAAGTTCATTCAGTGACTTTATCTTGCAGATCAATCTACCTAGTAGGTTTCAGAAAATACTTGAAGGAAGGAATACCATATACACCATGTGGCTTCCTCCTACAGCAAAGACAGAAAAAAAATATAAGATAATGAAAACAATAATGAAGGAAGATGGTTAGGAATGAGAGGAGGAAATCAGTACATGCACATTATACATTAAACATGGTTCAAAAATAGAGGTGTTTGATAATTCCACCATGTCTCTTTCTTCCCCCATTCACACTGTCACTGAATAAAAACCAAAATTAGGATCAGTTTTTCTAAAAGTCTTTTCCTAAAATTCAAATTATTTCCCATTTAGTAAGAAATGGAGTTTAATCATTCTTTTTTCTTTTTTTCAGAAAACATTTTTCTAGAAAACTTTCTGATATTTTTCTTCATCTAATTCAACCCGTCCTGCTTTTATATTCACTTCAGGAAAAATACATCTGAAATCAATTTGAATTACTGTTTTCCAGAAAAGAAATATATATGTATGTGGAATATAGTGAAAGGAAGGAAGGAAGGAAGGAAGGAAGGAAGGAAGGAAGGAAGGGAATTATTAATTAGCTGATTCCTTGCCAGTCACTGATTGGTCATAATTATTTAAAGTATTCAGTAAAGTCCTGACTGCCATGAATAATATGCAAGGAGGGCACTTTTTCACACCCTTAGTGACAGATGATATCTGTTTTCACCTAGGAGTTGTATTTAAGAGCTACTGAAGCTCAGCAAAAGTGTATTCTGGCTCAAATGAGCTGAAAATTGCATTTGATTTGAATTTCAAAAAAGAGGAGAGGGGAGGGAAAGGAAAAATGGCCACCAAGAAAACAATTCTCTGTTACCACTTCCTGATTCACAAAGACTATTTTAACCAACTATGTTAAGATCCAGTATATGATGCTGAGAAAAGAGCATTGCTGGAAAGCAGCCAGTCAGGTTTAAAATAAATGTTTAATTGTCAAGATCAAAGCAAACCCTGCTTTTATGTATATTAGGAACTGTATGTTCAGGGGATAAAAACCAATCTGTCTAAATAATTGAGGAGTAGTTATTTCTTTGTATAGCTTACCGAACTGAAAACTGAACTTTTTCCATGAGGACTTTCAGAAAATTGACCATATTAAAAAGAATTGAATTCTAGCAGAAATGAATTTTAAAGACAGGTAAACACTGATGACCTGTACTCCGATTATCAATTATAAAGCAGGATTGTGATGTATAATCTCCTGTAAATTCTGTGTATTTTTTTTTTTTTACAAATGTATATATTTCTATTACCAACATTAGATCTACCTATCTCTGGACTACACTAACATAGCTTGTGATTTTCAGATAACCCAAGACAGTTTATCAGTCTAACTGACAAATGACCAATACTTAATTTAGTATTATTCAAAATTTTGATGTTCCCAGACCTGTTTTTTCCCAATTAGGTCACAGAACAATGGGAAGCCAATTGAAAATGGCTGCATTAACACATTGTCCTGGCAGCTTGTCTTCATTTTTTACAATTAGGCAGTGTCCAGAAGGAGAAATTATTCTTTCTCAATAGGAGTTATTTCAGCTAGGCTGTGCAGAGGCTTAAAAGTGGTACATGGAAGCATATTCATAGCCATTCTTTGAAAAGCAGCTGCTTCAGATATTGCTTTCAGCCTATTCTTTATGTCCATTTTTCTTCAAATACCACTTAGTTCTGCCATAAACTGCATTCAACTATTTTGCTGTAACCTTGCTCTATCTTCAGGATATCTCTGGAACAATGGGTCCCTTGAGGTGAGATCCATCCCCATCCTCTTGGCCTTCCAAAAGGACCTTAAAACCTGGCCTGCCATGGAATGTCTGGCTTGTAAGGCTTCGGGGGCAGCAGGAATCCGCGATTGTGCGTGGTTCCTGCTGCGCTTGCTGCTGGAGTGCCCCCGATCCAGTTGGATTTGGAGGCTATAGTTACCCTGTAGAGGTAACTGAAGACAGGGGAGATCCGGGCAGGGATCCCGAGGAATCGCAACCCCCCTCCTCAGCTGGCTTAACTCCCTTTTCCAAAGGCAGTGGAGAGGCAGTCAGCAATAGCTGCCACAAAGAAGCTTTCAGCCGGACAAGAATGTGCAGGAGGAAGCTGAGAAAGTGAAAGTTTTTGGCTGAACCAGGACAACAAGTAACATCTAAATACCCTGGAAATTCAACTTTCTTAAAGATACATTGTTCCCTAAGAAGATTGTAAAAAGCAGCGGATGAAAGTGAAAAGGGAAAGTTGGTTTTTTCTCACTCTCCTTCCCTACGGAGATAGCAGATAGAAATCGGAAAAACCCATTTTGGCAACAGAAGGTAATTAAATCCAAAAATTAAAGCCAAGGGGACATTAAAGATTTCTGAACATTGGAATTAAAAAATTAAAATCTTTTTGCTATAAGTGGGAAGGGAGAGGTAAAGAATTTATATTAAGACTTTGCTGGAGGAGACTGCTTGGAGCTTATAAGATCAGAGATAAACTGTAATAAGACTTCTAAAAAATACATTTTGGAACTTTGCAATTGAATTCTACCCCAGGAAGAGAAAGTATAAAAAGAAGAGAGTGCTAAATAAAACAGTTTGTGTTGATTTGGATTGCTTGGTGACTTTGGGACTTTTGGAAACTATTTTTTGAAAGATTAAAAAACATTTGGGTTGTTTAAAAAAAATCTCACAATGGCATTATCTGTTGAAGAATTGAAAATGGAATTCAAAAAGCTAAAAGAGGAACAAGAAGGGAAGGGCTCTTCTGGATCTGTTTTTAACTTCTTAGAAATGGCGATTTCTACCTACCAGGAATTACAACAAGAAGAAGGCTGGGATGAAGAAGAAGAAGTCATCTTTAATGAACAAACAACTTTAGTTGAGGAAAAAAAAGGAAAGAGGGGAAAGAGAATGGAGAATTTAAGATTTTAAAAAACAACCAAAAAAGGGAAAAATAAGGTGAAAAATCGATACACTGTCAGAAAGCAACAGAAAAGAGGAATACAACAGAGAGGGGAGACTAAGAGGGCGGAGATTAAGGGGGGCAGTAAAAAGGCCAGATGCGACAAGAAAGGAAGGGAAAAAGGGAAGAGAAGTTATAAGGGCTTGAAACAAGATGTTAAAAAACAGGGGTTTTTTTAGAGACAAAGGGTAAAATACAATTAAAAAAGAGATTCTGCAAAAGTACATAAGACTGTATTGTAGTATTTGTATTTGAAATAGATTTAGAAAATTGGAATATTATATGATTTAATAAAATATTAAAGGGAATGTGTAAAATGTCTAAGATTTAATGATAGAGTTTAATATGCTATGGAACATTGTTTTAACTATATTATAAACTCATTATTTTCTTATTTTAAAATGTAGTACATAGAATGTACTAAGCAGAATCAGAATGGAAATTATATATTATTTTAAGTGTTAAATTTAGGGGAAAGATAGAAAGGCGTCACACTTCAACCAGTGACTACAGGAGAAATTTTGTATTAAAGAGAAAAGATAAATCGATAATTGAAAAAGAACGGACAAAAGATACAAGTATAATGATTTAAATTGAGATGAAATAAATAAAATAGAATTAAGAGAGTGAAAAGAGGGGAGAAGCCATATAGAAAATATAGAATGCTGAATAAGATATGAAATGGTATATAAGGTGAGCATGAATTTGATTTATGTCTGTACAGAAAGATGTAACCTGGGACTAAGCTGCTTTCCAAAAAGAAGTTTTATGTTTTCATGTTTTGTGTTCTGTTTGTCTATGTTTGTTTATTGAAAATTAATAAAATTTTTGGGAAAAAAAAAACCTGGCCTGCCATTTGGCCTGCAGCCCCAAAGGGTAGGAGGTGTTCATTGGATTAAGAAGATCCCATCTCTACCCCATTGTATACTGGTTCTTATCAGCTAATTTTGTCAATTTTAATGTTAATATTTAGCATTTTAAACTTTTCCTGTTTTATATTGTCATTTTTATCATATTATAAGCCACCCAGAATCACTTGATAGTGAGATGAGCACTATCTTTTTAGATATTATAGATTGTATATATTAAAGATCATCTTTAATAAATAAATAATTCCATTTTTCATATTTCCTAAATATTCTACCTAAATGTGAATGTCCGTTGAAGAATAAGTAACTGACACACCAATTCAAATCCTCAGATTTATTCACATGGGACAGGACATGGAAAAGCTTCCTTTTTGTCGGCTGACTTGGTGAATGAAACATATCTGTCACAGAGATCCAATGACATTAAAAGTGGGGGAGCATGTTCAGCATGGTTTCCCCTTGCAGTAAAATCTGACGCAAGTTGTTCTGAGAGCAAGTTGGGACAATTTTGAATCTCTTGGATCCAAAACATCTTTGCAACCTATGGCTATAAAAGCAAAGGCATACAAAGCTAAATAAGGGCCCTTGCAATTCATACTTCTTTAATTTGATCCTGGCACTCTTTAGATCAGAAGCACATACTGCCTCCTTATATTCCCAGGGTCCAGTGAAAGTGACCACTGAACATGCTCTTTGCTTTAGCCCCTTTTTGTTTTCATGAAAACTAAGGCTCCCTTATAAACATGGCAATAAGGTAAGTGTACCTGTAGATGGATAAGCATTGTTCTTTCTCCCTGGATTCAGAAAATATAAATCAGAAGATACTTTGGATGTCTTCTAGTCCAACCCGCTGCTCAAGCAGGAGACTGTATGCAATTCCAGACAAGTGCCTGTCCAGTCATTTCTTAAAAAAAACACCCAGTGATGAAGCACCCACAACTTCTGAAGGCAAGCTGTTCCATTGGTTAATTTTTCTCACTGTTAGGAAGTTTCTCTTTAATTCCATATTTAATTTAAATATGATTGAATTACACCAGTTTGTCCCTTTCAGCAGCCAGAATGTCATATCACTAGTTCCCCTTGTGTCAGAATTTCTTTCCAGATCAAATTTGTTTCCATACAAAAAGCTATGTATGTTACTAAATTGTAAAAAAAAAAAAAAAAGACTTTTGTGATGAGCACCACAGGAGAAGGACAGGCAGACAGGCACAAACGTTCCAGAGAAGTCCCTAATAACAGGGACTTTTCTTGATGGGAGACTTTGGATGAAAGATTCACAGAAAACCTATACAAGAGAATTACAGAGACTGAAATTTTGATAATATTTGAACCAGTCCTCTGCTCAGATCTTCAATGCAGGATGTGATTAGAATCTTTGTGCCAAATCTTCATTTGGTGCAATTCTTTACTAATTCCTGAGCTTGGTTATTTGCTGGTAGATGTTTCATTACTCATCTTGGCAACTTCATCAATCTAAGTGAGTGTGGAGTTGTGCTCCTTGTTTATAGTAGCTTGTCCTACCTTTACTGGTGGGGGTCCTTATTCAATTGTGATTTATCAAGTTAAACAGATTAAAGTTCTATTATTTAACAATCTTCCATTAATATACTGATTGCTAAACTTTTTCTTTATGTGGGTGACTACATCACCATGAACATATTTCATAGGTCACCACAGTATAAGTAGGCTACACAGGAACTGTGGGAAGCATAATATGCATGATTCTTTCAGATGACATCAAAGAGATCACTTGTTTAAAGGATAAAAACCTGAAACTTACAAAATCCCATATGACCCCATGTAAAATCTTACAAGATTTCAAGTAGAATACCAAAATCTCACAAAATGGGCTGCACATTGGAAATTACTGCATTTGGACATTTTTCTTGATACATAACCAAATATAATTTCTAGTGTGGCAGCATTTATTATCATGGTCAATCTATTTTTGTTTCTTTTCTAGACTAAATACAGCTTTTTTTAGGCTGTTCTTCTTCGTAAGCAGCACTAGTCCCTATCCAAGATGTTTTCACAGTACAGGCGATTTAAAAAAAGTGTGAAAAGTCTGGGAAAGAAGGAAGAGGGCAGAAGGATTGGTTAGATATCTCCTTTGAGTGGTCTTTTTAAAAATTAGCCTGGGGGGTGGGAATGACTGGATAGATAACATTGGCTTGACTCCTTTTTAGTGACAGAGTACCAGTTCCAAATCTGAAATCAAAATGTCCATCTCTGGTTGGCAGTATGGCATTGTATTGAAGATGATTTATTAAGAGCTCTTAGCTGCATGAGACAGATTGTAATTAACTGCTTCCCTTTTTCTTAAATATTAAAAAAAAACCTTACATAAATGAAATCGGAGCTGCTAAGTGCTGGGTGTTTACATAGCATCGATGAGATCATTGGCAACTGACAGTAGCCCATGGTACAGAATAAATATAGGGGAGGCTAGTTGGCAGGGGTGGAAAGGCAGAGTATTTACTCAATAAGTACCTATTTTCAGAATTTCCTTTGAGCCGGCTTGACTCAGAGCTATCAATTATTTAAAATACGTAACATGATTCTTCCTTTGTTGAGGCAAATCTACAAGAAGGCCCCAAGAGAGAATAAAAAATGAATTAGGCAGAATTTATTAGTTGCCAGAAGGTAGCAGAGGTTCAGCCATTAAGTCTGACTTTGGGTTTCAAAAAACAGCACATATACCTGCTCAGGAAAGATAATTTCTATTTCACCTTCTGCCCCAATCTACACCTATTTTCCCCATATTTTCTTTTTAAGCAAAGCATAACTATGAGAAAGACATCAATCATTCTTTAAACTCCTTTTAAAAAAAAAACTTGGATTGATATACTGTCTTCATTTAAATTACAGATATACTAATCTAGAGAACTGTTTACCAAGCAGCATATTAAATAAAAGATGCAAAAAAATGCACCTCTCATATTTTAAAAAATATTTTAAACTCATGGACTCATAAAGCAAACAGAGGGTATGCATATTTGGCTTCTAGATTTCAGTCTTAGCAAATTAGTTTATGAGTCTTTCGGATTAGGACATTACTATTCTGAGGATCAACCTGATCAGCATGAACAGACCCAAAACCAGTACAAGATTTTTGGCAGGCTATCAATGCTCAAAGATGTACTATATAAAGACTGATGTTTAAAGCTGGCAAAAATCGATGTTTTAGTTCCTGAGCTTCAGCTAACAAAAAAAAGTGCTCTGGTCTACTATGATATTGCTAAAAAAAAAAAAGTCAAACTACAGATTTTGCAAAATGACAAGATCTTAAACTTTTATAGATGACTCCTTGTACTCTACTGAAGACACCAGGCAAGTATGCACAATCTTTTTTTAATAAACAAAGAATTTTAGTGTAATGATATATGCAATGATTAAGGCATCAAGCTAGAACCCAGACCATGAGTGCTAGTCCCATCTTAGGCACAAAAACCAGCTGGGTGACTTTGGGCTAGTCATAAGATTGACCACAACATTATTACTTATTATGACAACAGTGTTTATTATTTTTATTACTGTTCATCTTATTGCAGTTAATATTCTATTAGGAGCAGACACAGTTTTCCAGGAACAGATGATCTTGCAAACATCAATACTCATATTATTTATAGTGCTTCAAACTAAGTTTTTGACAATAGCTTAGGTACTGTTTCTTAGGTAGCTCTAGTACCTTAATATAATCATATTACTAGGCAATCTGTTTATAATTCAAAATAAAAGGACAGTTTTGGTGGACTGAATACATTATCTTTTGCACTGTCAAGAAACATGTTGTCAAAATGTAATTTCTAAAGTATGTGCTAGGCCGGAGTGGAAGTACTGTACATAT
Organism: Pseudonaja textilis; assembly: GCF_049901715.1. Classification (NCBI taxonomy): domain Eukaryota; kingdom Metazoa; phylum Chordata; class Lepidosauria; order Squamata; family Elapidae; genus Pseudonaja; species Pseudonaja textilis. Next base: position 48,725,167 of record NC_141990.1, read on the forward strand.
TTCTATTTCTGAACAGTCACTTGAAACTGTTACGATATCTCTGTCACTTAGCTAAGTCAGTTTTAACTCTTGCTTATTTAAAAACATAAAATTTAAACAAGGAACCACATGATATAGCATATTCAATCTTTTTCCTATTTAAAGTCAGACATAGAACCTAGCTCGGATGACCCAACAGAGTTTGATTTCAGAAGAGGCTCTTCATTGTGACTGTATGACTGTAACTTTGGCACTTGTATCCTTACGATCTATACTGACTTTTTCCTAGTATGATTTGATTGCTTATTGTGCCCTATGGCTATTATTAAGTGTTGTACCTGACGATTCTTGACTCTTGAAGAATGTATCTTTTATGTACACTGAGAGTATTTGCACCAAGACAAATTCCTTGTGTGTCCAATCACACTTGGCCAATAAACTATTCTATTCTATTCTATTCTATTCTATTCTATTCTATTCTATTCTATTGTCAGCCGAATCCCTCTGTTGAGTAACATGGCTCCTCAGAAGTGTTTTTTAACAGAGAAGAGAATTCATCCAGCCCAATAATAATATGGCTTCCCATCCACTGTAATGCAAACTGGAAAAAAATATAGCTGAGGTGTTCTGCCACTACATTTTTCCTAGGAACCAATTAACAAAACTAGCAGCAGGAAAGCAGATATACCATTATTAATATGACTCTTCATCTTTGTCCATAGTTTTGGTCCAAACATGAATAACTAACCAGAATCCACCTGGCCCAAGAAGAACTGTTGAAGAACATCTTATCTGGAAAAGCTCCTGTTCATTTAAAGGAGTATCTAAGTTTCAGATTCTCCAATGCTTCATCTATAATAAACCATTTACTTTCACTGTAATATTCTCTAGCAACAAATTATATCAGTTACAAGTTTCTGAAACAGATATACCCATCCAGAAAGATCCATAAAATTGTGAATATAAAATCAAGAACCTTTATTCTCATTTCACTGCAAGTTAATAAATATATCCTTTTGTATTTCCCTTCCTTGTATGCATGCACAGAGACACAGAAACATACATGAGTTATAAAAAGAACAGCTACAAATACAACTGCTGGTAAAAAATAATCAGTAGGCCTGAATTTACTATGTGATTGGCTGATTATTTAATCAAAACTGTGTTGGGGGTTTTATTCTCTCCCCCCTCCCCCAGGCATCTCATTAGGATTTCAGTGACAAAAGGCATCAAGCAATTAATCAGGAAACCTTCAGACCCAGAAAATCTTGCTCTGAAAAGCCTATATGTTTTCATCAAATAATCCTCTGCTCAGGGATTCAGAAAGCACAATTTGTTACATTTGTTACATAGTGGATTTGTATTTGCTCTGAAGTTCAAGGTACCATGTTAAGGAGCTAGTGGCCCTCATAATGAATTGCCAGAATTGCAAAGGATTGCTTTGAGGATAACCAGCAGCCAAACAAGGCCATGGTTTACAATAAATATTCTGGTGATAAATGAGCAGTGTGATCATGGTCATGTATCTTAGAATGGTTCTGAACTTTATCATCTCTGAACCTTCAAGGCATTTTGCTTTGAGGAAGGAAGATGAGAACAGAATGAACCCTTGAATGCCACCAAGGATTAGCCTGAGTGTTTGTACCAATATGTTTTTTTCTTAGCATCATTACCGGAACCTTCAATTATTCTACATGAAGAAAGCACAATTTATGCAAAGGGAATGGAGAAGGGCCAGGAAGCAAACCCCTTTTAACTAATAAGAAGCAAACAAAGAATAATTTATCTCTGGGTGATACCTTGCCACTCTAGACATTAAGATGACTACAAATTCCACTGCATGCTTACTTCTACACTAAAAGTTTTTTCTGTTCAAAACACTGCAACTCTGTATAATGGAATATTTCAAATTGAGCTTTTGAGTTCAATAAAATGGAAGATCACATTCTTTTTACATTGAAGAAAGAAGAATGAAGACTTACCTGAACTCTCATTGAGACTTATTTTGTCTTCTAAAAATAGTTCCTCACTAGTCTGGATTAAATACTAACCACTCACAATGATGAGTCTATATGTGTAGGCATCTACAGACACACATGGACACATTATTTATAGATTGGTGTACTATGTAACAGAAATAAGAAAATGATGAATTGGCTGATTACACTTTCCTTGACAGCTGGGTGAAATGGTAGCCAGGGTGACCAGGGGATGTCCTACTTCCACCTTGTGGAAAGGTATTCAGCACACGTAATAATTATTCATCCATTTGTTCACACTAAAGACATTGGCAAAGCAATTTTAGCCTGATAATCAAGACCATATGACAAAACCCAAAGCCATTAGGGACCAATTTCAAGTATTCTGTGCAAGACAATGATTTTCTAACTGCACTTACATATGCTGCATACTTACCTCTGCATGACTGCACCTGCTCTCATTTATGTAACTCTCCAATATCAATTCATTTTTGTGTTAAAATGTTTTTTTTAAACTAAAGAAAAGTTTCAAAAGCTTTTCTAGGCCCTTTATATGAAAAAAGATTATGTCAAAATATTATTTCTCTGCCATATACTGCCCTAAAGAAGTTTTCTACTATTACTAAGTATCATCTTTTAATGTGGTGTGTTTTGGTTTTAACTGCCAGTTGTTTTGCACATATTATTTAAAATAGAAATATAATAGGTACACATTTCTATAAGGTAGACATAAAATAAGGATTTTTAATGTTGCAAACAAAGGTTTAGTCATTCTTTGTCAAACTGTGGGTTTCAACGCATGTATCCAAAGAGAGGCTGAGACAAACTCTACCGGTATATACTCAGGGGTGGGATTCTACAGGTTCGCACCTATTCACCAGAACCGGTTGTTAATATTCTAAGCAGTTCGGAGAACCAGCTGTTAGATGAAATTACTGGCCTAATCCTGTAAGGAAGGCAGGAAGGAAACATTCTGGTGTTGCTTACAGAAACTGCCTCTCTGTTAACCCTTATTACATTCTTGGCAGGACTAGACTTCCTGTCTCTGGAATGTCTCTGGAGTTTTTTCCCACTCCTTTGCTGGCACTTTGCTTGTGTGGAGTGACCATTCAAAGTTACAATGGCACTGAAAAAAGCGATTTATGACCATTTTTCACACTTACGACTGTTGCAGCTTCCTCATAGTCATAAGAGGCCAGGTGAGGAGATGCATGCCTCAATGTGAGTGATATTGAGTTGGCCACACGCAGCCAATAACATGACCACCAAGCCATGTCCACCCAGTCACATGACCACCAAACCATGCCCACCACCTAAGCCACGCCCACAGAACCGGTTGTTAAAAATTTGAAACCCACTCTTGTATATACTACAAAGTTAAGCATTACAACTTTCTAAAAAAAAACCCTGCATTCATGTCCATTATTTTATGCAGTTGTTTTTATATTCAAAATAAGAAAGCAATGAACATGGCAGGTATAAAAGTAAATATACACTTTCATTCAATATTTTCCTTTGGCAGAAGCAAAACTTCCAGATACTTCCTGTAGCTTTTAGAATACCCTTCTACTTTTCAATGCATTCATTTCATTTCTTCTTTACAAATACTGCATGTTTGAAATCTCACCTACATTTTCCCTAACATTCAAGTCTGGGGATGATGAAGGTCATTTAAACCATTTATCTTTTCTCCCAGTAAGCACTAAATAGCTGATAAAGAGATACGGTTTGGGATGTTGTTTTGCTGAGATATCCAACTTTTTTTCAGCTTCAATTTCTTCTCTGGGACAAATATTTTATCTCCATATTCCCGGTTTACTGATTTTGAGTCTGTAAATTAAATACATGTAAATTTACAGACAGTTGTCATGTTTGACTTTGTATTATGAAGAGGTTCACTTAGAATTTCACTGAAGCATAGAATTCAACTGGGGTGCATAATACTAAATCGGATTTGAAAATAAATTCATAAAAGTTACTCAACTTGCATAATTGTATTGAAAATTAGCAAAAAGCCCAGGGTTTGAACAGACAGGATGCTTATCTATCAGATATGCAGAGAAGGAATAGAAATACCCCATGCGCCCACTTAAATACAAAGCCATCTCTGGTGACAGCTAATATAGTGCTTTGGATAAGGGACTGTGTCGTGAACCAAGAAAACCTGGCCAAAATCAGTTCTGTGCCATGCATTTACAATAAAATCTTCAATGAACTACCGTTGTTCCTCCTCCGATTTTATTGTATGTAGCATAGAGACAATAACAGTGATGAGTGAAACATTGTCAGAAAGATTGCTGAGTTATTACTTTGTGTGTATATATACTTATACACACACACACACACACACACACACACACACACAGCATTAAGAATAAATAATGAAGAATTGTTCAGATTAAATGTTTGTATTTTATATTTTGCATCAAATTTATTTTTCATTATTACTGCATGTGTTCCTTCTCTCTCCCACCCCGTTGATCTTTGCACAACTTACACAACAATATTTGGCATGTTTCCCATTATAAGTTCAATGTTATTTATAAATTACACACTTACATCAGCTATTTCCCCACACAATGATGAAACTTCCCAAACATAATACCATGATTAAAGGACATGGCAGCTTGTGCTGCAAATATCCTTTCATGAAAGTACTGGGAAAGAATATCAAATTATTCATCATAGTACTTAGAACTGGACATAGTACTTAGCACTGGATATGAAATAAAAGGAGAGAAAAGGTATTACATGTGATATAGTTGTGATGAAACATATTCACATTCTGCATACAGTACAATCTTTAGCAAAACTACTCAAAGGGAGATAACATTATATTTTATCCTTCCCCTAAAATAGTGTATACAAACTTGAGGTTTCTAACATGGATAATACAATTTATGTCATATTATGTAAGATGCAGTTTAGGGAAATTTAATGCAAGTTACTTTCAGAGATAGAATTTAAATATTATGAGCCGTTATTTAATTGCAGTTGAAAATATAAGCAAAAATTAATAAGCAAAAATCTATTAAGCCAAAGTTATAACTAAAAGTAATCCTCTACTAATGTATACATCTGAAAACGTATGAATCCCTATTTGCTATGTAATTATTTCTTTTGAAATTGAAATAACTCAATTGTAAAAACTTTTGCAATTGAAATTACTAATGTTTACTAATAATATTATTAGTAAAAATGTCTGCATCAGTTCTAAGTAGAAATAATTAACATCTCTGTCAAAAGAATGTGAAAATGCAAATGTCAGTATATCAACTTTAATAGCATTATAGTAATAGACTTATATACCACTATACAGCACTTCTAAGTAGTTTACAGAGTCAGTATATTGTTCCCAACAATTTGGGTCCTCATTTTGCAAACTTGGAAGGATGGAAGGCTGTCAATCTTGAGCCCATGAGGTTTGAACTGATGAACTGCCTGTGGTACTACATTCTAACCCTGTACCACCACAGCTCTTAATGTTCATTCTTAGTATTATGATGGGGCAAGTTCTACTTAATTATAAAAAAAGTAGGAACCTAGCAGCAGTGACCTCCAGTCTGTTAACTGGCAAGAAACAATTGTGGAGTATATTCCAATTCACAACAGGAATTCTATAGTTCCATTTTTAATTGCACTTCATGGCAATGAAACTTTGGTGAGATGATTAATGGCATTCCAGTAATTAAGTAAATTACAACATTTTTACTGACTTTTCTGGAAATTTTTTAGAAGAAACTTGTTCTGCTTGAAGTTTTCTAGTATTTCAACTAAATACCTGAGGCTATGTTTCTAAAACATCTTTCTAATGAAATATCTGGAAACACAGTATTCAAAAAACTGGGTGATGAAAAGTCATCTGATTATAGCATAATCTTATGCAATTATACATGCACTTGAAATAGTTTTGATTTTGAACCGAATCATTTTGTACAAGATCACATCTTATGAAGTTGGAAAAAGACACACATTTATTGATAATCAAGATAAACTGGACCATCAATTTTCATCATTTAGACTCAGAGATATCAAAATTAAATCCAAATTGTCCCAATGGAACAGTATGTTAAAACTGTTAAAACAATGAAATGCAACCAATTCTCTACAGCACAGGAATGGGCAATGGGGTAGGAAAACCACCATAGGGTCATAGCATGATGAAATGAATATAATCAGATGATTTCTAGAAGAATGTAATTGACCTGCCATGATTATTAAACCATGAACGAGAACTGAAGAAGCTTCTTGGATGAGAAACAAAATGATTTCAAATTAAAAAAAGCACCTTTGGGACAACAAGGATCTGAATGATTGAGAATGTTCATAGGCACTTGTGACAAAATGGGATTGTGAGCCTACCAGCATACATAGTTTTTTTTTAAAGACAGAAAACTGATGTTTGCTTACGTTTGTTATGAAAATTAAAAAATGAGCCTCTGTGTCTTAATGTCCAATGACCATACTTATTGGATTATCTGATATTAGTCCATTCAGTAAATTTGTATGTGTTTGTATATCTAATTTATTTCACAATTTGTTGGACGTGAGCTTTAATAAAAAATTTCCAATCTCAGTTCCATCAGAAGTAGCCAGGGATTTCTAATTTTTGAAATTGGATAGAATGGCCAATTTAAGGGTCATGAGTTCAGTATCTTTTTTCCCCAAGTAAATGTGGTAGCGGAACTACTCTCTCCAAATCCTCAAAACAGCCAAAATTATCTTACCATAATTCATTTACTCTGCTAATGAATTTCAACAAAGGAATTTCAGCCATGAGGAACAGGAGCCCTTTGGGAGGGAACTCTTCCCCATCCCCAAATTAGAGAACTTTAGGCCCTCCTTTTTCTAAAAGTACACTTGACTCCAGCCCTTCTTGCATTCTAGAAGGTCCTGAAAACTAATGTATTTTAGCAAGCTTTTGGGCTCATAGTATCTTCTATTGCCATCTGAGTTTAGTTGTTAGAAATATGCTTTAATATGGTTTGGTTTAATAATGCCTTGTGAACCCTTGCTGTGAACTGCCCAGAATCACATTTCTAGCATAGTTTGCTAAACTTGTAAATAACTTATAAAATAAACAACATTTCAGTAAAATGCAGCATACTGTGGCTAACCATAATTACTAAAAAAAATTAGTCATTTTCAAGCAGCTTTACAAATTGATTCCTTTCAAATAATCAGAGGCATATTTATTTATAACCTGGACTGTAGGAAATACATACAAAACTGAAGTAGAACTATTCCATTTCCTCTTCACAATTACCTCAAGGAAAGAAAATAAATGAGAAAATATCATGGCTTGATATGACTAATTCTTATAATCCTAATTAAACTATAGTTTAGCTGAGCCTTACATTCAAATTAAGTCAGTGAGTAATTGCAGTGAGTATTGCAGTAATGCAGTGGCATTACTGCAATAACTACTGGACTTTCTATTTCATCAATCTTAAAAGACAAGAAAGACCAATACTGGGAGAAAAAAAATCTTCATTAAGTTTTCTAATTCAATTGAACCAAGAGGTCATTGCCATATCAGTAATTTCTCTCTAAAGCCATTTGGCTAAATCTAAACAAAAAAAACCCAAACAAACCCTAAATTGGAACAGAATGTCCTCTGGAGACTGTTCATATTTTTTAAAAAACACAAATGATATATTTTTATTAGACAATAGAGCAATTGTGAGTGTGATAGTATAGATATATTCAATATCCAAATTCAAACCATGCTGATAGGTTTTAGACATTTACCATGGTAGTTCAAATAAAGAAGATTATGTATACAGCATAAGCAGATTTATATAGTGTGTTGTGTATCCACAGACAGCTCATGAGAGTAAAAATAGCAATAATACAAACATATATAAACTTTGATTTAGAAAATGTTATTTTATTTATTTATTTTTGTTGGATACACTTGGTTTAATAAAACTGTAGAATCCAAAATCTTAATAGTCAGCTACTATTTAGCATCTCAGCTTTCTAAAACAAGCAATAGTTTATGGAGATAGACAAAAAGGTATTGCTCATACAAAAAGCTGCAGGCAGATATAATATTAGTTTACGTATTTGATTTAGAGGCTAAATTAAACTGTAAAAAAGGAAATATGAATCTTACAAGTCTCAATATAAAAGCTCCTTAGTACTCAAATATAAAAAACACATTTCATAAATAAAGACCCAATAGAATTTTAATAGTACAATAAATTCCAGCTATACTTCCTACTAGGCAGATTTCACACTGTCTTTCATGAAAAGAAATTCAGTCCATAGTCAGATTTGGAAAAGAAGACTGGTGGGGAAAAAAAATCTTTAAAATCTGATTTTTAAAGATTCAACTATTTAACTATAATTTTAAATCATTTTTTTTAATTCAACAGCTTAGTCAGCATTATACTAATACTGAACTTTAAGCCATGCAGAATGTTCTAAAAATATGTTTCATAGCAATTGAAGGTAAGTTATTTTAACTTCTCAATGCAATTTCATTACAGGTAGTCCTTAACTTATGACCACATCTGAACCCAAAATGTCTATTGCTAAGCAAGACAGTTAAGTGAATTGTGCCCTATTTTATGACCTTTTTGATGCAGTTGTTAAACAAATCACTGCAGTTGCTAAGTGAATCCCATGGTTGTTAAGCAACTCTATTTTCCCAATTGACTTTGCTTATCAGAAGACATCTGGGAAGGTAACAAATGGTAATCACAAGATCCCAGAATAGTGCAACCATCATAAATACATGGCCCTTTCCAACTGCCTGAACTTTGATCACATGACCATGGGGCTGCTGCAACAGTTGTGTTAAAACTGGTCATAGGTCACTTTTTTTTTTCAGTGTCATTGTAATTTTGAATAGTCACTAAATGAAAGTTTGTAAGTAAGGATTATCTGTACATTATTGCTTTCTTTTCTTTTACTTTTCTTTTTTTCTTTCTTTCCTCCTAGCCCTGTCCAGGCCACCACAGATGCCCCTGACATGAGTGACATTGAGCTGAACATGCCCACCTAGACACACCCTCCACCCTCCCTGAGGTCAAACACAATCCTGATGTGGCCCTCAATGAAATTGAATTTGACACCCGTGGTCTAGGCAGTCACCAGAAGTCAACATGAACTTAAAAGCAAGCAAGCAGGGAAGGTAGTCACTGATAAACCTCAATAATCTCAGATCTAAAGGGTTAAAGTATCAAATTCAGCTTCAACCCCCAAAAGCTCCAATAGAAGATAATATATGTAGCTCAGGGTTGAACTGTGAAGTCTTGGGTGCTCTCTGAGGTTGGCTGTTTGCCTGCAGACATTTCATTAGCCAACTAGGTAATATCATCAGTGGAAGTGAATACAAGCAAACAGCCAAGCACAGAGAGCACCAAGGATTCCACCTTAAAAAGAGTACAGCTTGACTGTCTGCACATGTGCTATTTCCATTATGAATCTGCCTGGTTACTAAAAGAGTTAGAAGAGGTGCTTTGACAATGTGGATATACAGTATTTGGCAACACATGTCACTGCTTTCTTCCAAGATGTTTACAGCCCTAAATTTCCTGGTGACTCTAATCTAAGTAGTCACCATTATTATTAATTTTTTTGGAGTTTAAGCAAACTCAGTTGGTGTTGCATAAATCTGGTATATTGGTAACTTTAATACTTCTAGTGGCAGAACATAAACCCTAAAGAAATAATTTCTGTAAATAAATATAATCTACTAGTATGTTCAACAGTATTAGAACAAAATATGATTGGAATACTAGTAGAATTGTAACAGAAGTGACAACTGGTAAGCAAGGTTAATTGGCAGTTAATTTCAAGGAGAAATTCAGTCTTAGAACCTTGAATATCAAATGAGTGATTTCATTTTAAATATTTCTATATAAATTTTAACACTGATCCAGCATATATGGAAACAATTGAGGTGCTATTTTATTAAAGAGTTGATTATCTTACAACTAATTTCTAATATTCACAATGTAATAATCATCCACAAGTTTATATTTCAAAAAACATAAATGAAACATTAGACATTTTAAATACGTATATATTACTATGGTAAACAATCTGCATCTGAGAAAAATCCAACTTCAATCATACAACTATATTTTATAAATGTCCTCTTTTAATTTACTTCGGATCCAAGACATATATCATTACTTTCTTCCTTTTTGCTCAAAATCTGCAGTGTGAATTATTTAGCAATGATATTTTCAGTTGAAAACAGATTTCAGACAGTACAAATATTGACAAAGATGCAGAAGATCAATGACTTGGGGAGTTATACTAATGCTAAGAATCTTGAATAAAATTCCTTTTATTTCACTTGCTTTCACCAAGATTTTGTCAAGATTTAGTTCTTTGCAACACTATGGTTCAAGTATTTATCAATTTGGCAATTTAAGTTCTTTATTGTGGTATAATTGGCAAAAATCAATGACATGGCTTTTTATCAATATGAAGTGCAGAGTATATCATGAGCATTCTGTGAACCCTAAAATAATTGAAGAGAGCCCAAGTTGGAAAGCTGAAATCTGTCACATGAATAATATGTGCCCCTATCAATTCTGTATCATTTTGCTGTCTGCAAAAGCCCTTCCTCAAAAATATTAAAATATTTAGTGCTTACCTAAAGTCGGTTTAACCTAGATTTCCTTATTGTCCTGAATAAAATAATGTTTATTATCAAAACCCTGAAAGAAATGCACTTTCTATCCCAGTCCTGTAAGTGATATCATTATTTCCTTAGCAAAAGCAGAATCTTGAAAAACTGAAAGCTGGACCAGCCATTATTTATGAAGAACCTAAGTAAGATTCATTTTAAAATGGGAATGTGGAGTTGGTCTTTCATCAAAGTCTCAAAGGTGCTTTTTCAAAAGGCAACTAGACTTATTCCTCAAGGGGGAAAAACAGTCCAGCTGCCTTTTGAAAAAGCACCTTTGAGACTTGATGACATACCAACTCCTCATTCTCATTTTAAAATGAATGTTACCTAGAAACTTCATCAGTTTTGACTGGATGGTGGGGGAATAGAAGGATAGGTCTGATAGGAGGGGGGTGGGTGGGAAAGAAGGATTGTATTTCTTTGTAGTCATTTGGTCATTAGCAGGTTCTCTGAGAGCCATTGAGGCCACTTGGCCACTTGGAACACAGATAAACCCCCAAATGGCCTCAACATTTCTTGGATGAGAAGCAAAACATCTTTCTTCCTCCTCAAGGAAAAAACAGCCCAGATGCCTTTTGAAAAAGCACCTTTGAGACAACTATGACCTGCATGCCTGAGAACCTCCATAGGCATAAGTCACCAAAGCTTTCTTTGTTTCTATGGGTTTTCTAATCCCTTTCCATGAAACCAAAGGAGAATCAGTAGAATAGAAACAGAGAGTTCAAATGTGAGAGCTCACTGAGAATCAAAAAGGCTTGTCTTAGAAAGAACCATAGTACATGTAAATAACTAAAACATTTCTCTACTTCTGTTGAGATTAACTACATGCCTATGAGAAACCACCACAGCACCCTTTCCAATGCACTTTCCTAACAATAGTATTGCTTCTGATGGATGTGAACCCTCTTTATAGTCTTATCTCAATGAATTCATTTCTTCTCCTCAATAGCTATTTGGATGCATTGGATACCTCCATTTTAATTATACCATGGGAAATGTGCTTATAACTGCAAACTAAAAAATACAAATGTTGTTGTGTTTACTTTCCCAACAATTCTCAAGAGGAATGAAATTTAAACTGTAGTATATACAGATAATGATGTATCGTTACAAACTGCACACTTACGCTTCCCTGATCCTCAGTAACTCTGTATGATGGGCATGTGATACAATTGTATTTACTGTGCTTAATTAAATCACTATTCTGCATCTCTTTCCAACTTGATGCCATCTGGAAATGAAAATACAACCTTCAAAATTCTCAGCCAACATGACAAAGAATTTTGAGAGCTGTAGTCCATATCTAGACATATCTAGAAAACCAGACATATCTAGACATATCTAGAAAACCAGATTAGAGTGATATATGATACATAAGTCTTCTGTAAAATCTACCTTGCAGATTCATTTTTTTAAAATTCTCCTTCAGAGAATCATCTCTGAATCACAACCATTATTGTTTTACATTTCTTCTCTTCTATCAATCATCTTTTGCTAGCAATCTTATATCTTATTTTCTAGCAAGAATTATTACTTTCTAATTTTTAAAAGAGATTTAAAAACATATCTCCTAGAAAAAATATTCTTGATCAATGTGTTATATTGGTTTTTTTTAAGTGTCAAAATGACAGAAATATTCTTCTAAATTTTAGACTCTTAAGCATTAACACAACATTTTCAATTATTATTTTTCAGATTAATTTATTCTTATTTATTTAATTCAGTAGAGAAGGAAATATTTTTTCACACCTACTGTAACTTACTCAGGAATGATGCATTAAAAGATAAAGCAAAAAAGAAACCCAAATGGAGTTTAAACATGTATGATATATGTTTAAACTGTTGACTGCATCTGTTTTAGTTAGCAAATTTGTTTTGTGTCATTTTTAATCAGAAGACTTATATTTTTGTTTCTATTATTGATTTTGCAGCTATGCCAGTTAATATTATTATCCTAGACAGTACATTCAGAAGTTACCTTACAGACATTCTAAATAAAAGCAGACATCAATTGGGCACTCAAAAATGAGATAAGAACTTGTTTTCTATAAGAACTCAAAAAAGCAACTTCTTACTCCATTATATATTCTTTTTTCAAATGACACATCTTTCTTATCCTTTACTTTAAAAATTCAGTTAACAGGTCAAATCAAGGACAGAGAAAAATTATCTCCTCCTGAAAACAGATTGTTTGGAGACATAAAATAAATGAATGCAATGACAATATGTTTCACATAAAAATCTTCTCATTTACCAACTGATACTATCATCAACATAAGCACCATCATTTTGTATCATCTTTATTCAGATCACTGGATCAATACGATTATGAGAAATGGCTGTGTAGTTCATAAGTATTACAGTATGTATTTCAAATATACATTGATAACCTATTAGAAACTGGGATCAGGGTTATTCCTGCTAGCATCCTTGTTTCATGGAACTGGGCTTTTGAGATAGTGATTTCAGTGTATGGTAATGATTCCAGACTTCCACATAAGGCTGTCTGACTTATGGTATCTCTTTGCCTTTTTTAGCATTCAACAACTGAAGGTCATATGGAAGCTTCTGGTAAGCCTTTAAGTATTTCTTAAGTAAGTCTTTTAAATAAGTCATAGAATAGAATACTGTAACTATGAAATCCCTAGTGACCACCTCCTAATTGTCCTCAGGATTCAACATTCAGCAGAAACTTGCAATGATTTCATGATTTGAAAGGTTTTATACTCTAGGCAAACATACTGGTTTGAGGCTGTTTTGGGGTTGTACTCCAGAATCAGAATAGAAGAATGTATAGTTTAAGTGAAGCATCAAACTATGACGTAATAGATAAAAGTGGAAGCCAAAAATCTACTTACCTGCTATAGTGAACCATTCCACTATCTAATTCCCATAAGTACAAGTGGTAGGGAAAATTGGATATCAACCATCATCAGGACTTCTAAAGCCCAAATTCCAAGCAACAAATTTCATGGTATGAAATTTATCATGCACGCCAAACCTACATAATACACTTTTTAAAACTCCCCTTAAAAGTCTTATCATATGGCATGGGATCATAATGGGTATACAATGAAGGCACTGCTTAAAAAAATGCAAATTCTTTCAAGCCAGTCCACAATCACAATTGTTATTCAAACTGTTATCATTGTCATCATCATTAACATCATCTCTTTTTCCTCCTCATTATGGTGCTTATCTGCAGACCACCTTGATAATGCTAAACATAAAGGACCTAGTACAACCAGAGATGCTATTTCTTTCTTTCAGAGAATTTTATCATGCTGAAAATCAGTTGAATTTAGAAATGCTTATCTTTGCTTCCTTTTATTTGCTGCTGAATCATCGCCAAATTTGTACTTATTAATTCTGTCTCATAAATATATTGAGGACCTTGTATGAAACAGACCAAAATAAATTTGCAAAATAAAAATTGAGTTTAATGAACTGGTGTTAGTTAGACAACACTTTCTCTGCTTATATTGCAGTTCTACATATTTTCTATTTAGAAATAAGTATTGCTGAATTGAATAGTGCTTCAGCCCAAAGAAGTCCCAAATTAAAAGTGATTAACTTGATTAAGTTTTGTAAGATCTATTAAATGTAAAGGATAGCAAATATTTTAACACTACAAACATTTTCAAATATGAGAATTAAATATCTGAATCTGAAATCTTCTTACTCCCCCGGATTTGTGTATTCAGAATCTTCCTGGTGTTTAAAAAAAAATCCTACCACACAATATGCTTTGAAATTCCCTATCATAATGCACATTGAATTTGTCACCTTTGAATTTGAAATGTCATCCTTGAGATTGGCAAAACTTAAAGTCCAACTAATTACTTTGCAGTATTTGTTAGCACTTCAGATGGCATCCTAAACAAAAACATATATACACTGGGTACACACATACATACACACACACACACACACACACACACACACACACATGCATTTTTAAATGTAGCAAGACAGGCTCTTACATGAACTTTATCACCTTTTGATCATTCACGCATTTCACTGTTATAATACCATTGCTGATTAATAGCTATTTCTAAAAACTTTGATACATGTGATTAACAGAATGTGCAAAAAAAATTGTGATCACAGAAGCAGTACAGATCATGTTGCACACTTTTTCCCAATAATTTTTCACTGTGTTCATGTTTAAAGTGTTATTTTCAGCTTCACTGAATTTTTAAGGTCCAGTTATATTTTTAAAATGAATTGCATTCTGTCCAGGTACTCATATAATTACCTAGTCTACCTTGGCTCACATGTTGTAATACCTGGATAACTAATTCAACACTTTAACAGTTTTGGAGGGAAATGGTATCCAATTTCAAATAATCTGTGTTTTTCTCAATTGTCAGATTGTGTTTAGTTGAAGGAGTTTAACAGGCTGTATGTCTCCATTGCTCCAGATATACACAGAGGGGAAAAGAGATTATAAGGGACAGGGACTTGGATGTGTAGATAAAATAAACATTTTTGAACAACAAATCCTGGCCCTCTGTTCTCAGCTATTCCTGCCATCTCTAAAGCATGACCAAATGATTAGTGGGGACTATATCTGTGTATCTCAACAGTAATGGGGATTCTTTTTTCCAACTGTCATGTACTGAAGTCTGAGTGCTCCACTGGTTTGTGCATTTTCAGTTTGATCAATTCATTATTCTCTATCTTCTTCTCTCACTCCTTCAAATCAGAATGTTTGCCAAATGGCTGACAGCAGTGGTGGGATTCTTTTTTTTTTTTTAACTACCGGTTCTGTGGGTATGGCTTGGTGGGCATGGCAGGGGAAGGATACTGTAAAATCTCCAGTCAGAGGTGGTATTTGTCAGTTCTCCAAACTACTCAAAATTTCCGCTATCAGTTTTCCAGAACTAGTCAGAACCTGCTGAATACCACCTCTGGCTGGCAGGTAACTTTTTGTGTATTAATTTACCCTTAATATTTGTTTCCTCTGATCTTTAATTTTCATAGAAATTCCACAGGTCATATCATTGGATTTGGGTATGTATCCACTTCTACATACCTATTGCACTTTTCCCTTTCAAAGTAAGCACGACTATGCAAGGTGCAGAAATGGAGTAAGAAATAGTAAATGCATGATGTAAGAAAAAGAAATGTAGCTAAATGGGATTTAAAGCAACAGTAGTTTTTATACTTTTCTCTACCTTTATATCTTTGCTCTGCAAAGTCCCTATATTGGCTTTTGTCCAATAATCCTCCTATCTCTTTCTTTTGGAGATTTTTTCAGTAACTCTATTAAATCATGACTTTCTCAAGCAGCTTCTTCCTTCTGACCCATTCTTTCTTTCTTTGCATATTTGTTTTGCATTCAGATCCTCATTCATTCTCTATATGATCAATTCACTTAGGTATATTCCTTTTGTATTTTCTGTTCAGTCAACACCCACTTTTGATTCTACTTTTGTTTCTTTATGATGAAAGAGTTCTAAAGTAATTTATTCCCATTGCATTTGAGTTAATTTTTGTATTTTTCCTGTTAAAACCATGATTGGCTACAAAGGTCAATATCTATGATACCACCATGGCATACGGAAGATTGCTGCTTGGAATTTAAGGGGGGTAAGTGATAAAGAGTATTTGTTTAATGCATACTTCAATATGCATTTAGTTGGTTATATTGAGAATTTGCAACTGACAGCCAAGCGTGCTTTATCTCAGTTGACAAATGCTTTTGGCAAGCTTTCCTTTAACTCTCTTTTTATACACTTTTCATTTTTTCACTTTTTTCTACTGAGCCACAAATTTCATTTTCAATCTTACCTGGAAGTATAACTTGTAATTAACTTCGAAATCATTCCAATTTATCTGATTTGTTTGGCATCGAGTACAAAGATAACTAAGGTACATTGGATCCCACAAAAGGTAACATGTCTTTCATTGAATTATCAGGAAGCTCTGGAGGAACAGCAGAAGAGGGAGCAAAACAAGGAAAAGCAATTGTCTAGGTGAAGTCAAGGAACTAAAAGGCTGGCATCATAATTCTGAACAGTATATAAGAGATACAGCAATTTCATTTAATAAAAGAAATTACACATATTTCAAACAAATATGTAAGATGACTCAAACCTACAAATATTTCTGCATGATTTATGTTAACCATATATAAATAATTCGATGGGGATCACTGTACAGGTAGTTACCGTTTGTTCAAAGTTACAACAGCACTGGGGAAAGTGACTTTTGACCGTTTTTCACACTTATGACCATTGCAACATCCTCATGGTCATGTGATCAAAATTCAGAGGCTTGGCACCTGACCCATATTTATGATGGTTGCAGTGCCTCATGAGATTCCTTTTCATAACCTTCTAACAAGCAAAGTCAGTGGGGAAGCCAGATTCACTTAAAAATTGTGTTACTAACTTAACAACTGAGGTGATTCACTTAACAATCTGTGTGGCAAGGAAGGTTGTAAAATGCGGCAAAATTAACTTAACAAACGTTTCACTTAGCAACAGAAATTTTGTGTTCAATTTTGGGTCGTAAGTTGAGAACTATCTGTATAGCTTGCATCACTACTGACTACCTTTTATATGCTAGTTTAGCATATAATGAATAATTATTATATCCTAATCCATTTCTGAGATTACTAGCATTAGTAATTCATATAGTATTAGTAATTCATGTTTGTTTTTCTTTCTCTGTTCTTAGTATAGTTGTTTATACTCTTAAGTGTCCCCAAAAAAACACAAAGTAAAGTTCCTTATTGTAACTTTTAATTGTCTTTAACAGCTCTCGTAATTCAGTAAGCTTTAGTACTCAGAATGATCTACCAGGGTTTTTCTCTATACAATGAAAATATTATAATATACAGTATAATATAAAGTTGTCATAGTGATTAAAGTTCCAAGTTACCAATACTGTAATATGAAGTATTTCATTAATATGCATGCACATTATATAGCAAAGCAACTCAAGCTGGGGGAAATCTGACTAGAACTTTCTATTGGATATATTAAAAATAAAAGTATTCAAAAATTAGTCACTCTACTACACTTTTAGCATTGAGAGACTTTAAGAGACAACAAGAAATCTTTGAGACATATGAAAATTATACAATAAATTCAAATGAAACACATAAAAAACTAATTGAGCATCTGAACTAGAAGAAAGCAGAAGAATGAACTGTATCTTAAGAGTCTAATTTTAAGAGTATCTCCTTGCCTGTGAAATAATTTTAAAACAGTGTGAAAATTGAATCCATTCAAAAATACAGTTCCCACACAGCTAGATGGGCTTTTAATAGCTACAGACTGCATTTAACATTTCTGGTTAGGGTCAAGAGACAATAAAGCTGATACATCAATGTCTACATAAAGGTGAGATTTTGGAAGGAGACGGTACCTAGTTTTGTGAAGGTATAATCCTAATCCTATTTTCCAATCCTTTAATACTAGCTCTGCTCTGGCTCAAGAGATTGGGAAGGAAGTTGGAGAGGGGCTTAGAAAGGAGCACTTGTCAATATTCTGAGCTGATATTTAACTACTTCTGAAGGTTTTTTCCTTCGCTTTGTAGCATCTAGTTAGAATTTGGTTTTTCTTTGGCCAATTTCTTGCTACTCCACACTTAGTTCCATTAAGTTTGGTTTTTAGGGAGTTATCCTGATGGACAAAGCACCTTCATATTTATTTCTAACATTCTGTTGCATTGGAAAGAATTAAAAGAGTAAATCTCTATGAAAATACTAGTAAAACTAATAGAATGAAAAATAAAATCAAAATATTAGATCTTACTTTTCTGTAAGACTACCTTAGGTAATTAAAATTGATTTAATTAAAACTAATTTTAATAGCTTAAATCCAGAAGACATATTGCAAATCTGTATCCTCATCATTCAAAATATATGAACCATCAGATCTAGGATAGTTCTTCCCAGAAATTAATAAAAACTGCATTTTGATTATTAAAAGTTACCAGTTACATTAAAGCCATATACATATTCAGTATGTATATGACTGAACAAGAAAAGGATTAACAGAAATAGACTCCATTGCTGTAGGGAAGAGTCTTTTATATCCCTGTGGAACTGTTCAAATGTAAGTTTTCCCAACCTTTTTCCCATAGCAACACTGACCCCAAAAAAGAGAAAAAAGATTGATTTCAGGCATGATCAAAACCTCAAAAAAGGTAAGTTAAGAAACTCCCAGAACCTTTATTTCACAGGGAAATGAGCTTTTTCATATAAGAGTGCTTTTTACTTTGAAATGGAAATATCAACATCTAAAATTGAAATATATTAGAATTCATACTAGGAAAGCTAAAATGTAACTCAATTCTTTATTTATTTTAGTACAAAGTTTTGGATGTAAATACCATTATCATTTTTTTTTATTTGGAACCAATAACACTGGAAACAAATTCTTTTAAAAAAATATTTTGTACTATTCTTTGCAGAAGTCTTCTAATGTCCAGTAGTAGAAAAAAACAAAACATCAAAGCAATCACCATTTACTTACAGAGGAAAACGGTTTACAGAAACATATTTATGCATTTTTATTTCCTTGGATTAATGTCCGCACATACATCACACATTTTTATTTACAAAACATATACAGATGGTCTTCAATTTACAACCATTACTTAGTGACCTCTCAAAGTTACAATGGCACTGAAAAAAGAGAGTTATGGCCATTTTTCCACACTTGCATCCACTGCAGCAGTCTCTTGGTCACATGATCAAAATTTAGGCATTTGCAACTGGCATGTATTTATGATGGTTTCAGTGTCCCAGGATTCATGCAACCTTCTGACAAATGAAGTCAGTGGGGAAGCCAGATTCACTTAACAATTGTGTTACTAATGTAACAACTGCAGTGATTCACTTAATAATTGTGGCAAGAAAGGTTGTAAAATGAGCCAAAACTCATTTAGCAATGGACATTTTGGCCTCAAGGTTGTACCTGTATATACATTTGTTGCAGGTTTCCTTCTAATCCAAAATCTCACATCCTGCAGACCTGAATGATGAAAAATGTAGCAGCAAAAACACGGAGAGCAAATGAATCCTGCCTCATTTAAGTTTCATCAACGCAACACCAGTGTCCTCTTTCCTTTCTTACCATGTTGTGAAGCTTCCTGCTCTAAAGAAAAGACCATGGATATTGGATACAGTTTTTCCTCTAGAGTTCAGCCCCTGTTCCATTGTTTGCTTTGTGGATTTCCCTCGATTTCAAAAGTGAAGGTGACATTTTCACATTCTTTTTCTTACTGCTTAAGAGGATGTTTTGCTATCTCTTTCCAATAGCAGCTCGTTGTGAGGGAGGTTTTGAGGGGCGGGTGATTTTCCCCTTTGCTCCAATGATGAAATGGAAAAATAAAGGCAGAGCTAAGACATCAGAGATTATTTAGTGCAGTGGAGTCCAATCTTGGCAATTTTAAGACCCATGGACTTCAACTTCCAGAATTCCCCAAGCAGCAATGCTAACAGAGGAATTCTGGGAGTTGAAGCCTGCAAGTCTTGAAGTTGCCAGGCCTGACACTCCTGATTTAGTACTTCCTCGTGGGCCAGTTGGAGGAAGTGTTACATACCTCAAAGAATGTGAAGTTAAAATTTTCACCAAGTCCTGCATAGTAGCATGAAAATGTTATTCATGGTGTGTAGGATTTTTTTAAAAAGAAGTTATATGGAGTGGACTTCAAGAATTTAATGAAAATATGACATAAAGTGCTTATTTTTCTTTATGAGGCAATTTTCCTAGCGTCCTTTCAAAATAGGGCAGGAAATTCTGTTAGAATTCAGATTTTTAAAAACACCACAGATGAATAGCCTCACATTTTCATACTGTCTTTTACAAATCACTAAGTTTTCTTAGAAGTTGGAAATTCTTGAGATTATCAGGCACATGAAATTTCACTTCAAAGATAAACTGCTCATGATTATTCATTTCCCTACATCACATAGCTTCTACACAAACCCTCCCAATTAACAGAAGAGGAAAAAAAATATCAGCTAAGCCTTATCTTTAGCACAATTGCTTAAAATCTTTTCCTTATATTCTACTGCAGCATTTCCAGAGGAAGAGAAAGGGTCAATCACCATAAACACTGTATTTTTTCCCCTAAACATACTACTAAAATCATGAAAAATATATATATTTCCCACTATGTCTTGAGAATCATCGAAATTTAATTGTGTATATTTCCATGCAGTGTGCATACAGTTTCTTACATATTTCTTGCATAAGATAAACTTTAACCTTAGACTGTCTACTATTGACCTCACCCCTTTCCTAAGAGGTCTCTAGGGGGCGTGCATAAGCGCACCAACGTGCCTACTGTCCCTGTCCTATTGTTTCTTTTATTTTTCTTTTATTTTTCTTATATGTACCCATTTCATGTATTCATAACTATGTATACACTTATACTTATTATCTTGTAAACAATTGACAAATCAAATAAATAAATAAATAAATAAATAAATAAATAAATGGTTACAAATTGCTATATTGTTTTGGCATGTGTGTGTGTGTGTGCACGCACACGCGCGCACGTACATGCCTGTGTGTGTGAGTGTGTGTGTGTGAGTCCCACTTTTATTATTTTTAGAAGTAACTCAAGATGGCCAACATATCCAACAGATCTTCGTACTCCTATTTTCCCCACAACAATAACTCTGTGAGGTGGATTGGGCTGAGAGAGACTGGCCCAAAGTCACCCAGCCTGCTAAGCAGGATTTGAACTCATAGTCTCCACTTTCTAGTCTGGTGCCTTAATCACTGGACTAAACTGGCTGTCTCCAAATAAAAAGTGGTGCAAATTTCTTTCCTAAGCAACTTCCCCTAAAAAGACTATTCATCTCAAGTTGATATTAAACCACATATTGCCTAATACATGCTAATCATTCTCTCACATTTCCAGGAGTAAGTTCCCATTTCATATTTAGTGATAAAATATTGCAAATCTAAAAAAAATATCCACAGAATTTAGATCACTGCATTAATAGAAAGTTTTTCATTTCCTTAAAAAACTTTTTGTAATGCTATACATATCCCCAAAACTATCACAGATCTACAAATCCTTGACACAATTACAAGAATAATGTATATGCACACTCACCCCATAAGTTCATTTGGACATATTTCTTATGAGAATAACTGCATCCTGATGGCAGAAACAAGTGTTGTTATGCATTAAGCTCCAATATATCCTCAACATTACAATCTAATTCCCACATTATCATTTCTGACTGATACAGTAATTCCAATATCTTATCTCAGGCAGATGTCTTTTGAAATCTTTCCATCAACATCTTCTCTACATTATTTTGTAGTCCATAGTAACTGAAATTGCTCCAAATATCAGCCTGTAAATAATCAGGCCTTCGCTTTTATGTTTTTATGAGAAAGGACATAAATTATATATTTTACATGTTTCATGCCTAAAATGAAATCTGTGTATTCTGCATATTCCAGGATCACAACAGGAGCACAAAGTATCTCTTTAAAAATCGGTTAACCGTTGGGTTAATCCTTCACTGTGGGGTTCTGAATGTTCAGCCAGCTAAGCTGGCCTCAGGGTTCTAAATATTCAGTTTACCAAATATAAAAATAAGATATTTCATGCAGTCAAAAATACTTACAAAAATTAAGTTCCATAGACAAGAAAAATCACACGTTAATTACAAATATTTCAGTTTAATGAAGATTTAGATTTATTAATCAAAGTTAATTCAGAGTTCAATCATATCATGCACTCCAGTTCTAAGTTTGATATGATGCGTTTGCCTTGTATCACCAAATGGTAAATAAAGCACTGGGTGGTGTTCAATATTTTCTCATGTATCTGAGGTTTTTTTTAAAAAAGCAACAACAATGTACATAAGTTATTAGAGAACTGGTCATACCAAGTAGAATTAATTTCATCTCCCAACTTTGAAGTTTGTTAAATTTGGTTATTCAGAACTATATCTGGAATTGGAAAGTCTAAAATGAACAAGAGCTGTATGTTCTTCTACTGATTTTTTTTTTATCAAGAAACAAATTAAGGTGTGCAAGATATTGGATTGGTGTCTACTTTTAAATAAGTTTTAAAACCTCCACAAAAATATTTATTTCTTTACATATCTATCAAATTTACATGGCTAGCCATCTTACCAAAAGTTACTCTTGGCACTTTATAAGGTATAAAATAATAAATACAAAATTCAATCATTATTAAAAGGGTTCTTTTAAAAAAAATGGCACAAGAAATTTAAAATGGAATATTGAAAACATATTGGAAAAAAATCTACTCTGCCTGTGCTAATAATATCATTGACTCATGGCATGACCATTGCATCTATAAAATGGTAAGTCAGCATTATAATGTAGGATGTGGGTGGCAAAGTTCTGAATGAGTATCCCTCTGGGATTCTTAAAATTGGGCAGCAGTGATTTTGAAGAAAATAAAACTGAAACTATTGAAAACTGCCTTTGTTTTATTATTATAATGCAATAATGTAAGCACACAACAGCATCCAAATTCCACTTTTAGCATGGGTTCTTGTATTATAATAAGAATAAAAAAATCTATTTTTCAAAAATGTTGAGAAGGAATTTTGAATATCTTTCTGGGTTCCTTGGGATAAACATGTGAGATAAAAAGTATTTAACAAAGACTTTGTGGAAGACAACAAAATCAAAAGAAAGTCACACAACCCACAACTCAGCATCCAAACCTTCTTCAACCAATCCACCATCACCCAAGACTAGGCACGCCAATTACCTCAATTCAAACTACAACTGGCCTTAAATGCAAGCTACTCAATGCAAGAAGCCTTATAAATAAAATACCTGAATTTCTCCTCTTACTAAATACGCCTAAATTCGACATCATATTTGTCTGTGAAACATGGCTCAATGCATCTCTCCCTGACTCCATTACCTCAGTAAAAGAGGTAACCAATCTGATCATGAAATCCGTAGAGGAGGTGGTGTTGCTATCTTCTATAAAAAGTCCTTACATCTAAAAACCATCCAAGTTACCCAAGAGCTTGTTCTTCCTGAGATTATTATCTGTGAACTGACCTTAAATATCACATTTCAGTTCTTACTATGTTACATAGCCCCTGATTATGACATTGAACATGTAAACAAGCTAAATGCACTACTAACATGGGCAGCATCCTGCCCAAACACTTTTATCTTTCTTGGTGACTTCAATCTACCTCATATTAACTGGACCCTAAACAAATGTACAACTGAATCCATACATGCAACCTTCTACAATGCTGTAACAAATCTGGGACTGGAAAAACTGGTAACCAACAATACTAGGCTTAACAACTGCCTTGATCTCATTTTCTGCAATAGTTTGAATTCAATTTACGGAATATAAATTAAAGAACCCTTTTCCAACAGTGACCACAACATGATTGACTTTTGTCTCAACATATGTCCACACTAAAATCATCACAATGACAAAATACCCAATTATAACTTCAAAAAAGGCAACTGTGATCTTATAATCAACAATCTCTCATCCCTTGATTGGCAATTTCTATTCACAGGATGCAATACTGCTGAGAACATTACAACATATTCTTACTAGAAATCAAAAGAGCCATCAAACTATATGTACCAATAACAACTCCCAAAACCAGGAAAAACAGATTACCCATAACAATAAGGAAGCTTCAATCCAAAAAGAGATCACTTTGGCGAAAAAACAAATCTGCTCATGTTGCCAACTTCAAAAGCCGATACAAAAATCTATGCCACCAGATAAAAACTGAATGCACTAATTATCACATTAAATAAGAGGAAAAATTTTGAGGTAATTCCCCATTAGGAGAATGAGCGCATACAGGGTGACATATAGAGAGTAGTGTTTGAATAATACACACACAGTACACAGATACACTGTACATTAAATAGGTTTTTATTTCCAGAAAGTTTAAGCAAAGTTCAAAATAAGCAGTCCAAAGTCATTCACAGGTAAAATCAGTCAGTTTTCAATCCAGGGATAATTCAATAACAAATTCCAGTGTCAAAAACAGTTCAGTAACAAACTTACATCAAATCCATAAATATTAGCCAGTTAGGAAAAATGGAAGAACGGCAATACTTTCCAACAGAAGGAAACAGAGATACACTCACACTCTCTTCTGAGACTCAGACTAAACAACCCAGGTTTCTGGCTCCATCAATGACTTCTGTGATCATATAAAGAGCAACTGCGTTCTCTTTGCTGATGATGTAAAGGTACTCAACACCACAGACAATACTACTACCCTCCAAAAAGACCTTGACTATGTATCAGAATGGTCAATCAAATGGCAACTTCAAATCTCAATAAATAAATGCTCTGTTTTACATATTGGCAGAAAAAAAATCAGAAAATAAAATACAAGCTGAATAGTCAAGACCTTGTTGAGGATCCAAACTTTGACAAGGACCTTGGAGTACTGATCTCTAATGATCTAAGTGCTAGAGCCCACTGTAACTACATAGCCAAAAAGGATTAAGAGTTGTTAAGTTAATCCCATGTAGCTTTTTCTCTGGTAATATCACACTACTAACTAGAGCATACAAAACATTTGCTAGACCTATACTTGAATACAGCTCATCAGTCTGGAACCCATATCATGTATCTGATATTAACACAATTGAAAAGTCCAGAAATATTTCACAAGAAGAGTTCTCCGTTCCTCTACTCATTGCAGAATACCTTATGCCACCAGACTTGAAACCCTAGACCTGGAAAACCTAGAACTACGCCATCTCCGGTCCAATCTAAATATAGTATATAAAATCATACATTGCAATGTCCTACCTGCAAATGAATACTTTAGCTTCAATCATAACAATATAAGAGCACACAATAGATACAAAATCAAGGTTAACTGCACCAAACTTGACTGCAGAAAATACGACTTCAGCAACAGAGTGGTCAATGTTTGGAATACTCTACCTGACTCTGTGGTTTCTTCCCCAAACCCCAAAAACTTTAACCTTAGACTTTCTACTACTGACCTCACCCCCTTCCTAAGAGGCCTGTAGGGGGCGTGCATAAGTGCACCAATCATGCCTACTGTCCCTGTCCTATTGGTTTTTTTTTATTTTTCTTATAAGTATCTATCTCATGTATTCAAAACTATATTTATTCTTATACCTGTATCTTGTAAGCGATTGACAAATCAAATAAATACTAAAATACTAAAACCTGCATGTAACATGGAAGTCTGTACATGGAAGAGCAATTGTAAAATTTTTAAAACTGTTATGCTAAACTGTAGCCATTGAAATTTGAAAAGAGGAAGGCATTTCAAATACCTTTTGACTCAGGCATGAAGCTAATTTTTTGATTTACAGATTTACTATATCTAAGGACAAGAATAATAACTATGGAATATACATTATAGAAACACTGAAATACAGATACAAGCATAGCCTAAAATTGTTAGAAGTAAAATGAACTGGATTTACATTTTGGGCTCAATAAGGTAGCAACTGAAAGGAAATATGAGGTATCTCCACACATTCTAATTTATTTGAAGAAAGAGATTCTGGCTAAGAGATCCTAACTGCTAAAACGTCCATCTTTGGAATATTGAAATGCCCCTTTCCTTCCAGAATACACATTTCTACAAAGTTTCTGATATCATTGTAAGCAAAAACCTCTTCTGCTTTGGCAAAATATTAATAATAAGGAAGACATGAAATGATGGTTGTAACTATAACAAATGTCATTATAAGGCAAGGTTGTATCATTGGTTTAGCTACAAGGATATTTGTTTTCTTAGTAGTGGAAATATAATTGCCATGAGAGTTAATTCCCCATAAACAATGTTTTAAGTTGTACATGTGAATGTTGTTCCTCCAGTAAACTGGTTAGAGGAAAGGGAATGTCTTTTGAATGTTTGAACTCATTTTGTGGATTAGAAACATCTTAAAATTTCAGATTTTGTTTACACAAAGCCCCACTAAATTGATATGGTTGAAAAGGCTAATACTTGTTTTCCCACCCATATCATGGTAAACCCTTTGAATCATATAGTTTCTGATAAAAGCTTAAGTCCATGCCCTATTGCTGTATGACTTCAACAGATGACTAAATGCAGAAGTTTGATGGGGTGATTCAATTCAAAGGTAATTCAATTGAATCACTCTATCGAAGCAGATCCATTAAACAAGGCAGCACAAAGCTTTTAGTTCCCTGATCTGAATAGCTGCTTTGCTTCAGCTGCTTCTCTGACAGTTCTGTGATCTTTTGCAGATGTGCAATACATGTGCTAAAACTGCCTGCATTGCTGTTCATACACAAAAGTCACTGGTCTCAAAAGAAAGTAACTAGTTGCAGGGGATTGCCTCATCATGAGGTGTTGCTAAAAAGAAAGAAAAAAACCAAAGCAACTTTAAAATAGCAAGCAATTGCACTTGGAGTTATATACTGCTTCGCAGTGCTTTTACAGCCCTTTCTAAGTAGTTTTCAGAGTCAGCTTATTGCCCCCCAAAATCTGGGTCCTCATTTTACCCATTTCAATACGCAAAAGATGGACATTTTAGCAGTTAGAATCTCTTAGCCAGGATGGAAGGCTGAGTCAACCTTGAGCCTGGTGAAATTCAATCTGCCAAATTGCAGTCAGCTGGCAGTCAGCAGAAGTAGCCTGCAGTACTGCACTCTAACTACTGTGCTACAGTTTTGTGATTTCAACATAAAACAGGAACTAGACCAACATGGCCGTGGAACTTACATCATTGTTCCATCCATTGTGGCCCTTGCCTTTACCATCTTTCCACAAAATGTCCAGCATGACCAAAAGTCACCAATGTATTCTCCAAAATCAGCTCCAAAGAAAATGGATACAATGATTTCATAATTCTGTAGATTTACAAATAAAAGGTGTGCAAACATTTTCCCCCCAAAAGGAGATGGTTGCAGAATTGAAGTTTTGCTCATCACTAAGGAAGTAGGTAACTGCAGGAAGCAAAGTTGCAGCAAGAAGAATGTTAATAATATTTGCTTTAAATACTTACATATTGATCTTAAGGCCAGAAGAATCCTTGTAATACTAGCAGAATGTTAAGAAAATATTTTATGATATACAAAATATGAATAAAATTTAAAAAACTCCACCATCTAAACCCATTACTAAAACAAGCAACTACCATTTTCAAATCATAATTTTGAACTACCCAAGCCAGTTTCAATTACTCAATTTTTATTTATATAAAATAAATCCAGGAAAGTTTGTCAGACAATTCACACTTTTTTCTCGGCTGCCAATGTAATGAATGGTAACCTTGATAGTGCTGAAAAAGAGCAGCATCTCCACCTTTTCCCACCAATCTGTGTGTAGAATAAGCATGATTTCAATTGTCTCATGGGCATCCAGAATGTCTACATGGTGTTAAAACAGATCTAATTCTGCCACCTTCTCAGTGAAGTTGCAAAGATGCCAATTCAGACTGAATGGCATTATGAGATAATATGGTTCTTGGTGCCCTGATTGGATGAGTGAGGTCAATTTGAAAACTGCAATCAAATGGTTTAGTAGTCTACACCAATAGAATCAATCCAAAAAAAATTAGCAAAATTTTATAGCCATTAAGGGTCTCTTTTCAGACTGATTTTTTTTAAAAAGTATATGTGTTTGATCCTTCTTGCTTTTGTAATATTAACAGTCAAAATCACACAGAGATCTTCATTTATGCTAAATTAAATATGGATAAAATACAGGCACCTCTGTTACCATAACAGGCTGGTGAAACACGTTGTTTCAAAAATGTGGCTACTCTGGCCAGCATATTATATGGTTAGACAAATTTATAGAGAACTATTCTATCAATAACTTTTAGTAATCATAAACTAAATAGATTCTCCGTATTTACCAATAGCTTCCTAATTGCCCTACAAAGCAATTTTCTCTTTATGCTACTTGTCAATAGCATCTTATCTCAGTAAGATACAACTAATGCTCATAATACATTTTTTCTAGATACCTAAATTTAAGTTAACTTAAAGAGAGACAATGAAAAATATTACTTTTTAACAGCTAAAATGGAAAATGAGTTAATTGTACTTTAATCTATTCTAGTAGTTGGAAGAAACTGTTGAGGAAGTGTCTATGCTTCAGAGCAAAGCTAAATATATTTAAAACAGAAAACAGAAGTTATCCTTCTGAGAAAATCAGTGAAAGACATATTTATCACCTTAGAAAACAGATACATAATTCTAAACAAAAGAAAATACTTTTATTTCATGAATTAACCTGTCTTCTCTTCTCTTATAAAAGCCTTGGCTTTTAAAGCTTAAATTTTTATCTCTGTTTGACTCTATTGACACATCAAGAAAAATATTTTCTGAATAATTCTCATGATCCCTAGAAAAGCTGAACTAGTCACTATCATTGGCAGGTTGAGAATGGGGCCAAACCTATGTACTACAACTAATTGACTTTTATTTAGAAATAGCACAGGGAAAGTTCTTGAGATTAAAAATGAATTTATCATGCTAATATGTTGAGGGATAAATATTAGGAAACAAAACAGTGAGAACTGCTGCATTCAATTGCAACCATCAAAATGGTTAGGAATTATATCACCACAACAAATGGAAGGTCACATTTTCCCTATTTCTGGTTTAAAATATTAACTGGGCAGAATCTTTCCTTTTTTCCTTTTCTAAAAAAATACCTATTAAAGTAGAAATTTCCATAGTTAGAAGAATTTGCAAATATTCCATGAAAACCACAAAGATAATGCTTACATTTCCATAATTTGCTAAAAAGAACCTTTAAATAAAATGTATCCCTAGACAGAAGGATGCAGGTGCATTTGTCTAAAACTAACTCTTTCACTTTCATGAGATCACAGCAGAAAAGTTAACAGATGTCCCATTGCTGGATGCAATTAAACTTGAATTAAGGTACTTTTATAAATATAATAGACATCTTTATAGCTCTCAACTATATCATTTCCAAATTTGCTTGTAAAAAATCCTTAAAACAGTCTATTTCCTGATACTGCATTTTTTAGAAAATGCAGTAAAATACATTGTTATTCAATACGGTAATACCAGAAAACCAATAAATGGTTTCAATTATTGAGGAATTGGATAAAAATAGCCTATTGTCATTTTTTTTCAGGACGGTAAATCAATAGATGATGAAAGGTTTTATTTGTTGTTACTACTGGAGTGTTGACTCTAGCAATAAGTGGGATGTGGACTGGAATTCAGGGAACAAGCATTTGAGTGATATGACGGTGGAATTTAATGTTTTCAAAACTTAGGAACACTTGACTATGTTTTCACTGCAAACATAAATGATATTACCTATAGAAGGCATTTGCTTTCCTCAAAAAAATGTTCATGGCTCTTTGTGAGAGTCTTGAAACCCTCAATTATTATTAAGAATTCTCAATAAAAATGGCATCCCTCTTTTGGGGGGAAATCATCACAGTAAAAACAGTATAAAATTAATGCAAGTTCATTGTATATACTGTAACTATGGATATATAGTTAATCACACACAGCCATGCTCAATATAAAATAAATATGGGTTAAGACACATTTGTCACAGCATAGCAACATTAATGTAGCTACCAAGCAATAATGGGAAAAGTTACAAAGAAATTAATTTGTCTTAATGGTAATCTGTTTATAAATGATACAACTAAGGATTGTTTAGAAGTCACAATAATTTTAGCATCAATGAGAAGTCTGAGGGTGTTTAATTGCAAATATTCCATAATGGATGTTGAAACTGCAGTTTAAACACATTTACTAAAAAGAAAGTTCAACCAAACTCATTGAGATTAAATTCAAGTACGTAATACAATACACCACAAAGAGAAAAATAAGAAAAGAGAATAGGAGAAAAGGACCAAAAGACAGGAGAATGATAAATGTAGTGGTGCCAAGTCACAACAACATCAGGAAGAAGGAGTGTGAGAAGCTGGAGATGTATTAGGGTGTGAAGGGTAATTCAAGGAGTTTCCTTGGATTGTTCCTCCTCCTGCAAAGGGACTCAGGGATGGCCAGATGAAAAAGAGGCAGCTGGCTGGAGGGCCAAGCTTGAAACCTCAGTTCAATGATATTTTGAAGTCAAAAACTCAGTTCTATTATTCCCATTGATCCTGTGCTTTATGCTGATTAAAATCTGTACTTGTCAGAATTTCTTTCCTTTGTTTTACTAGAGTTCTTTTTGGGGTATGTTTATTTTTTGTATTCTATACCACAAAATTGGGCAGATTCTCATTTAATGTAAATTTGTAAACTTTAAGTAGATACAATTTATTAAAAAAAAGAATAGCCTTCTTTCCTCATCTTCTGTTATTAATTTATTATTAATTTTTCAGAGAGTTTGCTAATGTTGACATTTTTCTTATATTGTTTGTCCGTACAGGCATGGCATTGTTTCTTCATGGGAATCACATTTCTTTTTTGCTGTTGCTGTGAATCACTGAACAAAATAAAACTCATTCAATTAAATTTTATTCACTCATTTGTAAAATTGATTTTCCCCCAATCCTCAAATGTTTGCAAAATGTCCAATGGGGCTCGCAGATTGAAAAGTTTGAGGAACCTTGTTCTAGAACATCTATAAGCATGACAAAGTATCTTATTTTTAATGAGCAAAGGCAAGTATCCCAAATGTGTCTAGTTTTGCTTCAGTTATAAGGATAATTTATAATCCTGATGAGGAGTTGCAGGGTGAAGTGAGTAAAACAAGACACAAGAAAGTATTTTTAAAAAGCCACCAGGTAATGCAGCAAGTACTTGCTGATTAGCATCTTAAATCATGGTAAATTACACACTGGATGCTGGTGACTGGGTCATGGGAAATTATAGTGCTATATGATATCTCATTTCTTGAACTGAAAACAAATATAAATAAATTGCTGTAAGAATATCATTTATACTTAGGAATTTATCCTACTGTCTGACACGATGCATTTTTTGCTTAATGACAACTTTCAGAAGCTGAAAACAAGAAGAAAAATTTTCTGCATTCAGCATAATACATTTCAGTAAACTTCCAACATAAAGAATTTAAAATAGAACGAAACAAGGAAGCCCCTCACATGTAAGAGCAAACAATGAATGAATGCAATGTGTTTGTGTGTCTGTGCATTGTCACACATATTTATTTAATTCATTCACCCTTTTCTCCTCTGATTAGAATTCAAAGCATATATCAACATTCTAGAGATATACATAGCTCTACTAAGCAGAATTTGTTTTTATTTGAAGGAGAAACATAAACAGAGAAATTGGCATAGTATAAATAAAATTTATTAATTTAACTGTTTTTAGCCTTGCTCCTTGCTGCCCAGAGACACTTGTTTGTGAGGTGGGCAGCTATAAATAAAGTCTGATTTCATTCATATTCTTACTTTTAAAGCTTTTTAAATTATCCTTCTTATAGTGGTTCAGAGCCACTGAATCTATAAAATAAAATCCCAAAGCCAAAATTGTGCCACAGAAGCAG